>NW_027225584.1:0-1200000 GCF_038994185.2 Dermacentor albipictus | reverse complement strand
TTGTATTTACGTGGTCGTTGTTCAAATTAAGATTAAGCCAAGCACGACACTAATTTCTGACATTATGGTGCGCCGATTTTTCTAGCATGTACTACGGCCCACAGCTGCCAACTTGTGTCCACTCGAGTTAGCCTCACTTTAGCTGCAAACGTGTTAGACAGTTCAGGACCACATCGCACTCCGCGACTCAAGCAAGGCTTACGTTCTAAAAAACATCCAGGATTTTCAGAAATCTTCATTCCTATGAAACTCACTCGCGTAAAGGAAAGTGAAAAATAATCTTGTGCCGTTGTGCATGCGATGCGTCCAGATAGATTAGTCGGCCCCTTTCAAAAATTAACGTCAAATCAAGGGGCAGTGGCGATCTTCCGATCTTCCTTTTCCAAAGCGCTCTTTCTTTCACATCTGCTGGCATATTAGAGGTCACCACCTTTCTTTTTTTTCCAGAACGCCTCCCTGGCCTCCTTTTAATCCGTTTTCGGGATACACGACATTACGTCAAACCACACGGCGTGCGTTTCACGTCACTGTAGACTCGACCAGGATGCAACAGTTGGCGACGTCGTTCTGGCCGCCATTCTTGTGTCGTAGGCCGAGTGTACTGTTGTTAAACTGAATCATATTTCTTGACACACAGAAGTTGTCTTTAAATGCACTTCATTCTTGCAATGCACAAATGTGTTCCTGCCGTCAGAAGTGTGGAATGTGGAGAATACCTCGTTAAGTATAGTGACCGCGGTGCTATAAAGACATTGTTATTTTAAATTACCGTTGCTTCTAATTGTTTATATCTACTAGGTAATCATGTACCTGTAGGCAGACAATAAAAGAACCAGTAGGAGAAACTCATTATATTGGCCAGGTCTACTTTAGTCCACTTGGCCAACTTACTGGTTTGATTCACTTCCTCAAAATTAACCTTCAGTTTTTAAGGACTATGCACCCATTCTATTTCAATTCCAGTCCAGAAACTCATGTTTTCATGTTATTCCCATTCCGTATACGCGACTGGTGCCATTCTCTTTTGATCCCGGTTGTTTAATTCGGCGGAATGAGCTTGCAATCAATTCAACTCTGGAGTTGACACTCCCGAGCTCTGCTTCGCACTGGGCGCTTGCTAAAGTATACAAAGTTAAAGTACCTAAGGTTGGTGAGGCCTGTCAAGCGGTCGCCAGGACTGGATCTCATCAACCCCACTTTCTTTTTGCTCTAAAAAAAACTGAAATAAAGCTTTTTATTTATTGAAGTTGGTCAAAAACATCCCGGAGCTCTTGACTGCGGCGTATTTCGCAGCTCAAGCGTTTATTTGGGAAGCTAGACGTAATTTGTCACTGAAGCCTAAATGAACACATACGCCGAAGAAAGACGCACAACAGCAAGGAGAAGACAGGCGAAAGGAAAGGGTGTCAAAGCGAGGGTAGGGCCCGCTATAGAAGAAGTGTATCTTAATGAAACTTGTGTGTTGGATAAGCTTCGCTATGTACAGGCTATGCGCACGAGACAGCCGTAAGCGACACGGATGGAGAAACTGCGGTTTCAGGCGCACACAGCGGTCAGCCCGTTCAATTCCACCAGTGCGGACGAACCAACCTCCCTCTGAGGGCATTTCTCTGCTGCAGCTAATAGCGTAGTGCAAGCTGCATTCACCGTCGTACGCGCAAAGATATAGAAGGGACACCACTCTCATTTCAAGGGAGGGGAAAGAGATGCGTTATGTGAAGAGACGTAAGTGTAAGCAGTCTTCGGCCGTCGTTGACAAAGGAACACACCAAGGCCCTGCCCCTCAACGGAGCGACATAAGCAAGCTCAGAGCGTGTGCACACTTGTTGGCGCCTTTCCAACATACAACATGGGTGCAAATCGACCTCGAGCAGAATGCTTCAGATCAGCTGCCTTCTTGATTGTGCCCCCACATTTTTGGGGAAGGAGGGAAAGGCATTTCAGGGCAGATGCATTACCGAAACTGTGCTTCCTACTTTAGGAACATAATATTCTCACCCACTTCCGTATTCACCTCAATGGTAGTCAGTTTATGCAGGTAAAAAAAAGAAAAAAAATCACCAGAAATAAGAGTCAAAGCTGGGGGCATATTCTGTGGCGTTTCTTGTGACTTTCATTTTTTTTGTCCTTCCTCACTTGCTCACACAAAGATGCGGCCCGATATCACAAATATGGAGTGCTCTGTGAGACGGCTTGCAACAAAAAGAAATAGAGTAGGATGGGAAGCAGTCCTCATAAGTCCGGCCCCTGCCGCTTTGAAGCACACTCATCCTGTTCAGTAATAGGCTGCAGTCCAGGCATAGTCTTCAATAGCGGTAACATAACAAATGCGTTGACCAGATTGCCTGTTTACGAGGTCTAGTTGATAACCTCATTGAAATTGGTTCAAGGCACCCTGACAGCTACTGTGGCCTACTCGCTTAGACAAGAGGTGTTGGAAATACGTAAAACTTGTCCTAGCTGTCGAACATGAAATTGAAGCGATACTCAGAGAACAGAAAAGAAAAATATTCTTTACAAAATGACATGAAGAATCCTTTTTATATAAATTAGCAAAAATGCCCCCAATGTCTCCCTGTCCAATGCAGAAATAATAAATCGGACGCATTGAAAAATAAAAAGAAGCCTAGCATTGTTGGAGCAGAATGGTTCTTATGCACTGTTACCTGTGCGACGACGGATGTTCCGAAAGTAAGTGTCGTCATTTATTTTCACCAGTAAACTTTATTGCCAAAAGAAATAAACCATGGCATCATGAACTATGCACCTTACGAGATTTTTCCACATGGTCGCCACCGACATTGAGATATTAGTCGTATCATGCAGTGAGCTTGAAGATACCACTCTGGTAAAAGTCGGTGCCCTACGATGCAAGACCTGAGACATGACCTTTTCACCACACACGATCTGTAGGCGTTCATGGATGACAGACACGCTAGTCATACGTGCCAATTCATAACAGCTACCAGCACGCAATTCCATTGGCGACCACGTTAGGAGCACACGTCTGTCTGCCATCGTGATCTGTACTCGAATAACCTCGGGCACGCCAGTCTGCTGCTACTCTTTCTTCCTCGCCGCTCTGCGCATGCGTCATTCCTTCTCTACTGACGCTCCTTCCGTCGTTGAACCAGCAACAGGCGTGGACTCTTAAGATGATAGTTTGTTTCACCTGGTGTACCATCTTGTCATTAAAGAAATGATGAAACTTACTTTCACAAAGTCCTGTGTATATAATACGATAATCTGACACGGTAATCGTTCATCCACGAGAATGATCGGTGCTACATGTGTTTTCCAACTATTGGTACTGCTGTCTCGCAAAACTGTCTGGTTTCTTTTATAGTTTTTTTCTGGTTAAGTTCGGTGGTAGGGTAGCATTCTAAACCCTACAGTGTTTCTTGAAAGCAGGTAAATGTTTTATACTCGTAACTGCTTAATTTTCTGGAATTGCTAGCGTATAAATAAATCTCGACGATTAGGAGTGTGAGTGTCGCTGAGAAGGACATAGAGGCACTCACTCTGACCAGGGAACACTGATATCTGATGTTTCAAATATTTTTTCGTTAGTGCTGTCATGAAGACAATCCAACGGTAGAAATTGGCATCTAAAAGTCTAATGACTGCTGTACACGAATGCCATGATGACAAATTAGTTTCTAGAATCTTCACGTAAGAAACCCGACAACTGCTTGAACGTGGACAGTGCTAAAACAATTCACACGCAAAGAAACATTGCACCTTGAAGGGCGTTTTCTTATGTAGATAACTAACCCCTTTCCACCCCCAGGAAAGAGTGTTTGAATGAACGAACCCATTCATGGGAATGGGTGATTTTTTGGAATTACACCCTTTCCCCAAACGAGTGTGTCGCCAACTAGCACCTACGTTTCTTCTTTTTTTCACTGGGGTATCTGTTTTTCTATCACTAGCCTAGGCTTTCGGACGCCCACTAAAGTGCTCCTCTAGTGCTGATACATTTATAAAAAATAGCGAAGAAAAAAACCGTAAAGAACTATAGCAGGATTCGAACCGCGCATAAGCAGACTACCATGCGAAAATGACCTGTCTCCAACCTGCCGTAACTATCACGGCTAATAATTATGCATCTAAAGAGTGTGCTGGCGTCTCTACTTCATATATTGAGCTTTCGCCATGCCTCTTCATTTTTCCTCTAACCCAACAGCAAGTGGAAATAATTTAGGTTAAGCCATCAGTACGATTTGAAAGCAGACAGGAGAGAGGAGGACAAACCATCATTGTATCTCTCCCCTTAACTAAAGGAGCGCCCCATCTCTACGGTAAGTACTTTGATCTTAGAGGTAACATATTGCTCCCTATGCACCTGCGAACATTTGTTCCAACAATACTGGATCAAACAGTGCAAAACATTTTGCGTCTAACACTGCGCAGGCGCCGATGCTACACCAGAGAGGAGATGCACCTGAAGAACAACGGCTGGCTGTAGCGCTACGATTCGCTGACCCTTGTAGGGTTGGTCAATAGACATCATCGACCTGGGACAATTTAGGCGAAGCCAGCCGTAAAAAGTGGACCACACATTATGAAATGAACGAAACAGCTCTGTCTCTCCCCTTCACAACTGCGGACACCGTATATAGTTGAACTATCATGATGACATCCATCGCCAAATATGGTCGTATGACGTGCCAGAAGAATGAATTTGGGTGAAGTGCTGAGAAAGAAACCTGTATGACTTTTTACTTCCTAGAAATGTTGAAGTGCCCGAGCCCCCTTTGTGTTCTCTGAGGCATGTGATTCGAGGAAAGCGCCCTTCTAGCAGCCCGAAATTAGAGAAAGGTGCACTAAGGTTGTTTTGGTAGCGAGGACACCTATTTTCAACATTTTCGCTAGAAATACGGGTGCAAAAGGATGTTTGGACATGCATCCAGGAGGCTGTTATTTTTCTTAAAGCGCACGTAATATTTATCTATGCCCTCGCGTAGGCGCCATACTGGCATTGAACGCAGGCACTAGCCTCACACTTCTTTAGAATACTTTAAATATAGGAAAATGTATTATTATTAGGTCTACGCGACTAGTCGATAAATCATGCCGACTTCTGTTGTGGTAACGGAGCACATGTGTATGCTGTGTTCCCCAAACATGCGCTCAACTGCAGCAGCCTTATTGTTGCTAATATAGGAAAAGTGGTATTCTGCTCCACAACGCCTCGGCCATTACAGAACCGCCGAAGGAATGACGACAAGTCGCGCGAGGTGCCACATTTCCCATTTCCCTGCCCAGGAGTAGCACCAACAGATGCTGAACTGAAGATGCAGATAATGTGGCCGTCAATGCTGACATCGCTGCTTGTCAGCATGTGCGTCGTGTGCTGCCGATCCACCAGCCCAGCAGGAGTGGAGGATGTGGAGGGGCTCACCTACTACGATCACGAACAGATGACTGCCTTCCTGAAGAAAATCAGTGAACGCTACCCGGAGTTCACCAAGCTTTACAGTATTGGCAAATCTGTCTAAGGTGCGTGCAAGCTTCACCATGTTGACGCACTCAAGGGAAAGGTGGTGGTTAACGCTTCTAGGTTACTATTATTTCGAAAACTCTGAGGCACGGCTTGGACCTTCGAAATCAATGCCTGCGAGTGAAACGAAACCACTTGGTTGTGGGGTAAAGAATAAAAGTCAGCCCCTACTGTACATACATGGTTTTGTCCTTTAGCTTGAAAAAGTTTTTAAAAATTGCCCGTGGCAGATAGCACAATTCTAACCCTTCATCTTAATTACTCGATGCGGCGGCCAATAATTCTACGTGAAATCACAATGTTTAATTGGAATATTTAACTTAATTGTTCCAATTACCTTATAATGAATTCATCATCATCATCAGCCTAGTTATGCCCACTGCAGGGCAAAGGCCTCTCCCATACTTCTCCAACTACCCCGGCTATGTACTAATTGTGGCCATGTTGTCCCCTGCAAACATCTTAATGTCATCCGCCCACCTAACTTTCTGCCGCCCCCTGCTACGCTTCCCTTCTCTTGGAATCCAGTCCATAACCCTTAATGACCATCGGTTATCTTCCCTCCTCATTACATGTCCGGTCCATGCCCATTTCTTTTTCTTAATTTCAACTAAGGTGTCATTTACCAGCGTTTGTTGCCTCACCCAATCTGCTCTTTTCTTATCCCTTAGCGTTACACTGATCATTCTTCTTTCCGAAGCTCGTTGCGTCGTCCTCAATTTCAGCAGAACCCTTTTCGTAAGCCTCCAGGTTTCTGCCCCATATGTGAATACTGGTAACACACAGCTGTTATACACTTTCCTTTTGAGGGATAGGGGCAACCTGCTGTTCATGATTTGAGAATGCCTGCCAAACGCACCCCAGCCCATTCTTATTCTTCTGGTTATTTCATTCTCATGATCCGGATCCGTGGTCACCACCTGCCCTAAGTAGATGTATTCCCTTACGACTTCCAGTGCCTCGCTACCTATCGTAACTGCTGTTCTCTTCCAAGACTATTAAACATTACTTTAGTATTCTGTAGATTAATTTTCAGACCCACCCTTCTGCTTTGCCTCTCCAGGCCAGTGAGCATGCATTGCAATTGGTCTCCTGAGTTACTAAGCAAGGCAATATCATCAGCGAATCGCAAGTTGCTAAGGTATTCTCCTACAACTTTTATTCCCCATTCTTCCCACTCCAGGTCTCTGAATACCTCCTCTAAACATGCGGTGAATAGCATTGGAGAGATCGTACCTCCCTGTCTGACGCCTTTCTTTATTGGGATTTTGTTGCTTTCTTTGTGGAGGACTACGGTGGCTGTCGAGCCGCTATAGATATCTTCCAGTATTTTTACATATGGCTCATCTACACCCTGATTCCGTAATGCCTCCATGACTGCTGAGGTTTCGACTGAATCAAACGCTTTCTCGTAATCAATGAAAGCTATATATAAGGGTTGGTTATATTCTGCACATTTTTCTATCACCTGATTGATAGTGTGAATATGGTCTATTGTTGAGTAGCCTTTACGGAATCCTGCCTGGTCCTTTGGTTGACAGAAGTCTAAGGTGTTCCTGATTCTATTTGCGATTACCATAGTAAATACTTTGTAGGCAACGGACAGTAAGCTGATCGGTCTATAATTTTTCAAGTCTTTGGCGTCCCCTTTCTTATGGATTAGGATTATGTTAGCGTTCTTCCAAGATTCCGGTACGCTCGAGGTTATGAGGCATTGCGTGTACAGGGTGGCCAGTTTTTCTAGAACAATCTGACCACCATCCTTCAACAAATCTGCTGTTACCTGATCCTCCCCAGCTGCCTTCCCCCTTTGCATAGCTCCTGAGGCTTTCTTTACTTCTTCTGGCGTTACCTGCGGAATTTCGAATTCCTCTAAGCTATTCTCTCTTCCACGATCGTCGTGGGTGCCACTGGTACTATATAAATCTCTGTAGAACTGCTCAGCCACTTGAACTATCTCATCCATATTAGTAACGATATTGCCGGCTTTGTCTCTCAACGCACACATCTGATTCTTGCCTATTCCTAGTTTCTTCTTCACTGCTTTTAGGCTTCCTCCGTTCCTGAGAGCCTGTTCAATTCTATCCATATTATAGTTCCTGATGTCAGCTGTCTTACACTTGTTGATTAACTTAGAAAGTTCCGCCAGTTCTATTCCAGCTGTAGGGTTAGAGGCTTTCATACATTGGCGTTTCTTGATCAGATCTTTCATCTCCTGCGATAGCTTACTGGTTTCCTGTCAAACGGCGTTACCACCGACTTCTATTGCGCACTCCTTAATGATGGCCATGAGATTGTCGTTCATTGCTTCAACAATAAGGTCCTCTTCCTGACTTAAAGCCGAATACCTGTTCTGTAGCTTGATCCGGAATTCCTCTAGTTTCCCTCTTACCGCTAACTCATTAAATGGCTTCTTCTGTACCAGTTTCTTCCGTTCTCTCCTCAAGTCTAGGCTAATTCGGGTTCTTACCATCCTATGGTCACTGCAGCGTACCTCGGCAAGGTACGCTGCAGTGACCATAGGATGGTAATGAATTACCTTATGGCAAACATTTCAATATATGAATTCTAGCTACGGAACTTGCAACTCATCAGGAAAGCCGCGTTTGTTTCACAGAGGCACTACTTCTAGAGAAGAGGCATGGGGCAGGTAAAGTTTCCTGAATGTGTCGCTTTTAGGCGGCCATTATACGAATTTTCACATTTTAGGCCTTTGGGACAATGAATTTATTAAGAGGTCCCACCATAGTTACATCTCCTTAAAACAATGCGTGGTGCTGTAGTACCATGCTGGGCTCCTTAAACTAACGCAAACATATACCTGCATACGATAACTTCACGATCCCTTCTTTAATTATACTCATTGCCACTATGTGGCAGATTACTGAAAGTTATTCTTTCTCGTTATCAATCTTCTCAGTGAACCAGTCTTCCAGTAGAGGGCGGCACTACATGCATGTATCAAATAATGTAATGGAAGCCTCACGCCTTTTCCAAGTGGACTCCACAGAAACATTACATTTCGCTTTGTTTGTAAATGACAAAACACTTAATATTCAATCGGCTATCCAAACGTCACATTTGTCGAATATTCGTATTTCACAAAGAAATTTCACGTTTCGAGCCCCCCTAATATTTATTTTTGTTGAAGGTATCGTTAGGATCCGCTGTTCTTTCGAAAGAAGCGCATACTTGGACTCCCTGTGCTTTACCTCAACTACAGGACATGACCTGAGGGTCGTGCTGGTGACCATGGACCCCCACAAGGAGCCGCTGCTCAAGCCAAATGTCAAGTATGTTGCGAACATGCATGGCAACGAGGTCAGTCTCCCCTTGTGTATGCTTATTTCCACCACGTTGCTCCGCAAATGAAGTGCCTTGTATAAAGCGGTCAGCCAGCTTGCCTCTTTTATGCCTAGCAACTACATCGACGGGTATTCGCATTCGACTCCCATTCGGCCTCATCGCATTTGTTTGAGATGCGTCTTAAACTCCATGCGAAAAAAAAAACGTCGGCTGTAGTTCCATATTCTCTAGAGTGAACGCAGGGCCTGGAAGCGAAACCTATGAGAGAGACAGAAATTGGCGCTCTACTGTTTTGAACCATACAAGTACTTTAGTCGTAACGGAAAAAAACCCAAATTTAACGTACTAGATGCGTGCTCTGAACCGCAGCTGCTTGACCCTTGGCGTTCACTGTGCGGCAGTATGTAGGCCAGACTAAATTTCTAAAAAAAACGGCAGATCTCGCAATATGCGCTGATTGAAATTGCTTGGAACGTTAAAATTAACCTCCTCATGCTCCGAAAATATACCTTAGGCGGGATCCTTATGCTCGATAATACTTGCATTTGATGTAATGTTTACGTAGTGGGTGGATACCCATCCTAATGCAGCTGGGATCTCGGATACCAGTCGTAGCTTCCGGTTGAATATCTTAGTTTTTATGTCTAATTATTTTCACCGTAGTCACTGAACGCCGTAGCTACAGTAACAGATTTCTTTTCCATTAACAATAAGCGCTGGCGATATTTGCTTAGCGAAGGTGTCAAATTCACAACTCTCATCGCATGAGACCGCTTTCTCGGTCAGTTGTCTGCTCCTAAGTTGAGTTACTAGGTGCCGCCTTTGGGTGAAATGATGTGCCACACCCATCACCATGACTGTGAATGATTCTGGCTTACACTCCAACAGGTAGACCTAGTACGAAGCCTGTCCCAAAATAGTCATGCAGTCAGTCAGGAAAAAAAGCGCGAGAGGTTGTAGCGGCATCACTATCTCCCTCTTCCCAGTCGTCATGAAAAAAAAAGAAGAAAAAGCGCCGCCCAACACTCCGTACAGATGGTTAGCAGCGAAGCTGAAATGTGCTGCCACGATCTTCATCAATGAGTTAATCCCGACGGTTCATTAAATGACGGCTTGGTAGGCTGCAGTATCGTCGGTATGCAGTTCCTGCTTGTGCTCGGATGCACGAGCCTGTTATTTTGCCTGGGCTGCAGCATCGGCAAGGCGTAGACGAGCTCGTTTCCAGGTATGCTGCTGGCGCTGCTAATCGAAAGATGCCTGCTCCTAAGGAGTACGTATAACGTGTGGCCTACCCATTTTGGAGCCGGAGAGAAACTTCAGCGCGCGCGTTCGGCTGCGACGGAGGGCAATGACGTGACTGCTGGCGCATTTGTTCCAACACCACGCAGATAGCGCAAGCCTTTTAACCGCAATCCGTGACGTGATGTTACGTGCTTCGACTGCCATAGAACCTAACGAAGATGCTCCCGAGTAGTCAACAGTGATTTTCACGCCACTGTTTTCATCTCGCCAGCCTTGTCGATGGAAATTTCGGGCCACGTCATGGATCGAAGTAAACAGACCTCGTGCTAGCTAGGTGGTGTTGGCTGTCTTTCGCTCTTTTTTTTTCGCATATGCGCATAGGGTAGCGCTGGAGGAGTTTACGGTGTACAGGCGACCAACAGACGGACGCACGGAGGGATGAATCGGCTAGCCGTATAGAGCTTCGCTGTAAATGTTCATTTTAGCACACGCCGGACGGATGTACCACAAGCGCAGCAAATTTTGCGCGCTTGTGGTACATGCGCAGGAAGTTTTTTCTAGCTTGTGGTAATTTGCACAGCACAATTTATATATTCTAAAATCCAGATCGGTGAATCGACTTAGTAAAAGATCAGTACCAAACGCCATGTGAATTTTTGCAAGCATAGAGCAGCAATGCATGAACTATTTCAAAGACAAGATGAGGGAATGCCATATAAGAAAGAACTTTAAGTTGTCGAGCGTTTTCGGAAAAGCAGAGAAGACCCTCGGGATGATCTATGATCTGCACGCCTGCCTGGCTCCTGCGAAATTTAAACCATTGATCGTGTTCTTGTGCCAAGTGGCCGCCAAATGCCTGTCATAAAGACACCACTTATTGCTTTGTCAAAGTGATTTATTCGCTGAATTCTGAATGAAAATTTCCAAATGTGAAAGTTTGCGCCAAGATGATGCCAAAGCTGCTAAATCCAGAGCAAATGTTGCGACGAAAAGAATTATGCGCTGATCGAAAAACTGCAGGCGACAGCGATGAATGCTTGAAGTTACGAACGAGACACCGAGCTCAAGTCACAAAGCAAGGAATGGAAAAAGAAAGATAAGCCAAGGCAAAAAAAAAGAAAGAGTAGAAGCACAAAACAATAAAAGTCATGTCGATTGCGTTTTTCACCTGTAATCTAATTGTGCAGGACCAATTTGCGTCTCAAGGTTAAGCCGACATTGCATATATTTATGTGAGTGCCGTGAAGCGCTTGATAGGCCGCTCACACCGTGTGAGAAAATTTGTCCAAAGAGGGGCACTAGATTTTCCGCCATGATTCCTTGTGCACTCTGCATTGATAGTGCGTGACTTTTCGCAAGGCCATTGACTCAATTCTATAAGTTTGTTAGAGGACCCTCCCTACCTGGAGAATTTAGCCCTCCTTGACTTATCTTTTTACAGCGAAGCTTTATATAACTAGTTTCCAGGAGATCGACGTCCGTAGACCAGAAACCGTGGGTTGATTCCGGGGATTGTGCAATACCGGGCCGACCCGCGGCGGAGGTGAAGCAGATCTTCAGGAACTCCCCCAACTTGCAAAAATAAGTTTATTTTCTTGGATCCAAATACATTCCGAATCAGATATTAGGCTGATACGAACAGATAATACACTTTGACCCGCCTCGACCACGTCTACGTTCGCACCGCCCTCTCTTTGGCGGCGTTCCAAGCGCTTGCGTATCTCCTTTCCTTCCGCTCTCCCGTGGTGGCAGTCCCGTCGAAACGTCACGCGTGTCCATCTTCCTCCGGCTCCTCGGGGTGGCACGCCCGTCGTCCTCGTGAATGTATATAAAATCACGATGAATGAGCGCGTACCTATGTTTAAAATTCTGCTTCACCTCTGTGTCGCTTGCTAAACAGGTTCGCTGGTCATCCACCTTCACAGAGTGGGATGGCTCTTGATTTATTTACATATAGCGGACTTCTTGAGGGAAGTCAAGCAACGGTTCTTTCTTTTTTTTTTCATTAGAAACGTCGACGTGCCGAATATCGAATATAATTGCGATGTAACGCTCCTGTCACAGTCCTGAAATTTTCTCTGCAACGTACGGATTAACGCTCTGAAATTACAAGTTGTCGATATCATTCAAACACAAAATACCTATCGTGCATGCTTTCTTTCATAGGATAATCAGCAATTTTATTTCTCTCGCAACGGCTGCTGCGTTCGAGTGAGTCCGTGTGCCACCAAACAAATGCCTAGTACTTCCGACGGGCGCGAAAACCCTGTTATACAGCCTGGCTGTCTGATGTACTTCTTCTCAGGTTGGCCTCTATATGTCAAGATTCTTTTTTGTTCAAATGTAAACTGGTGCTTCGGAGGTGTGATTTCGGGAATGCGACGGAAAGAAAAAAAACGTCATCACTACTGAAGCAGTCAACAGTAGAGAAAAAGTGTCATCGCAATTGGAAAAGGGGCGGAACCCGAGTGTTGTGTCCAACGTAGGCTAATATGACAGTGCCTCCATTGACGTATCTTAAAGCTCGTGAAATTAATTGTCTCTAAACATACTGCACGAACATTTAGGACAGACCTGGTTCATCTACCTACACAATAATTCAAGAAAGTAAACGGGAGGATGGCCGCTTCAGTAGCTCAACTGAGAGAGCATCGCAAACGTAACGTGAAAGCAGGCCTCTGGCAAGCCGACTTCCATTTCTCTCTTCCTTATACACCATTTTATACTTAAAATACTGTTTCACCCATGTATTCTTTGACTTCGTTGTCTGTCAGCAGCATTTGGTTGTAAGAACGCTCCATTATTTCTTACGAGAATTACGTTGTCTTTTCTTTTCAAATCCTATAAATTTTATTACTCTTATCTAGATCAAACTTTAACATTCATTGTAATAGATGAACACTTGTTGCTGAGAAATCATGGCTACTTTGGTTCGAAGTAGACTAACCGCGTTGGGAGAGGAACTCGATTTTTGGTAGATGTAGGTTGTGAGGAGGATACTGTAGGGCACCTTAAGTCCTTAATGTGCCATTGGAAATTTGATCAACGGCTGCAGCAACTAGCAACATAGTTTACTTTGCTAGCCTTGTCACCTTATTTTTTCTATAGGAAAAGTCTGGTCAGCTCGCTCATGAAGAACTCATCTCGTGTGTCCATCGACATTCGTGTTTCATGCATTGTGTTTATTTTCTATTATTGCGATATAAATTAAATCCACACTGTAGGAGCTTTTCTGCCATCATCGTCGCCGTGATGTTACGTGTAACGTACGAGGGCTACAACACCGACGCCGCGTGCGCTATGCTGTATGTGCGAGTGCAAGCGCCCGAGGGTGCGCCGACGATGATGGCGCAAGCTCGCGCGAGCAAGGGAGGAAAGCGTGGAGGAAGAGCGCCATCTTCCTTCACGCTCAAGGTGCCGCGAGAAGGGGAATGAGGGGGGTTCTATTCTGGCGGCGGCTGCGTATGGCGTGGCTGCGCGGGCCCTATCTTGAAAGCGATCAGTGATTGGGACAGAGCGCGCCGATTTCGGATAGCTTCGTGTGCGCTCAGTTCTCGTTGCTTAGTTCACATTGAAGCGAGAGGCCGCGCGAAGGTCAGTTTGCTCGCTGCTGCTGCCGCACTTTCTCACTCCAGCGCTTTGACAGCGGGTATTTGAAGTCATCGAGGGAGAGCGTTCATGTTTGCTTGTGGGCACGTGACACCATGCTAGTTTATTTAGTCAGTAAACAAATCGTTGCAAGTTTATTCAGCAGGTAAAAGTACTATTCCTTTTGGTATAGCTGTATACTAATTTGCTATGGCAATTGATGCTTCAGTTATACGGCGAAACTGCGACGTTTTGTTAATTGCGTAGCAAACAAAGCACGAGCAAAATAGGAAGAAAAGCTTTAGCAGCTGCTCTAGCGCTCCCAGGAAGGCTGATTTATCTGATCACTTATAGCTATAACAAATAAACGAAAGAAGACAACACAAAATAATTCCGAGACATTTGCAACTTCTCTGGGTGTCTGGCTTCATCATAGCATACTAAAACGTCGGTCAAGCTTACGCACAAGATTCTTCAAAATACATTGAGCAACGAGTAGCCAAGCATATGTCGTAACGCTGTGTCCGAGCTTAATTCACGCCAGGACAATATTCAAACCGCGAACCTAATGTTTTTCTGTACACTACTGATAACTACTGGAGACTGAAGCATCTCCTGTAGGTTGTAGTTGTTAAGACGCCTTGGGATCATCTCGATCTCCTCGCTTGTCATTTGCGTTCGCTTGCCCAGCGCAGCCATGATAAGCCAACTAGTCCAAGAATAGGTTTTGATGCACCAGAAGTTTCCGCACCTAGTTTAGGCCTGCAGCACATCTGATTCAACATGTAACACCATTATGTCGAATGAAGACAAGCTGAATAACTGGCCTGATGCTTCAGTAGCGGCCCTCAATGTTGTGCCAGTCCCAAAAGTAGGACCAACTCGCCCAACCTTTGACGTTACTGCAGAGAGCCGAGCAAGCAGAGCACCTGCAACCTCAAAGCAGTTAGCTTCGCATATAAAAAAAAACATGCAGTTTGCTATAGGGTCATTGAAGATGCAATCCAAACTACATGGAAGTCAAGTGCGGGCACTCGATTTCAATATTCCTGTAATCACCCTTGTCCACTTTCCTCTGCTTGATTTAGTCTCGCCTTGGCTTCAAGGCACAGCCATGGTATTTATTCGCAACCTGCCGCAGTTACCACAGTGGCTACGGCGCCCTGCTGAGCTCGAGGTCGCTGGTTCCATCCCGGCCACAGCGTCCACATTTCGAAAGGGACAAAATGCAAGGACTCTCGTTCACCCAAATTTATGCGCACGTTAAGTAACCCCATGATCTGAAAATTAGTAGGCGGTCCACCACCATGGACATCCCTCATAACCAAATCGTGATTATGGCACGTGGAGACCCGGAAGGTAACATAATTTAGTCTTTTTGCATTCAAAGTTGTCTCTCAAACCGTACCTGCTTTTTAATGGAAATTAAAATGACACAGACTTAGTCACTTCTCGTGGGGAAAGCTGCTATTTTTCACATGACAGCAGTAATAGTAACAACGTTGTAAGATGACAACAAACCACATACTTTCCGTCAGTCTAGAGCAGAGTGCACCATGGGCTAAGGAGAGTGAAATAAAGTCCGCGAATGGTCCTGGCCACACTGCATTCTTCCTGCAAAGTGCTGGCATATACTAAACTCGACTACTCTTACATTCACTGAAATGTCGCCTCTTCATGTACGCCACTGACTGTCAAATTATTTTATACTGCTTTCGGGAATGATTACATCTGCTTTACGCAGCACCCAGCGTTGTATGGCACTCTTGCAAAAGGCATAACTCGACGACATGACGTTACAGCCTCCAAGATGCAACAACCTACACAAGTACTATACCACGCGAAAAAATATGACACTGTGCTTGAGTAGCTAGATAACGCTCTTATCCCCTGCCAACAGTGCGACGCGCAATTTGTACGGGTGCTACGAGACTCTAGAGCATTTCTTGTGTCACTGTCTACCCTTTGACGCTCAACGACGTGCTGTACAAGTGAGACTCAGCCTATTAGCTAATACAGTGCTCTCAGTGGAAAAGATCATGAGACCATGGCTTATGCATTCATGAATGGAAACGGCCACAAAAGCTCTTCTGCACTTTCTGAAAGCTACTTGACTGTACTAGCACTTGTGACAGCGGACATCCTTGTGCGAATGAAATTGCAATGACTTAATCTTCAATATTTTTCCTTTCCTCTTTTTATTTTTTTTTCTCGTTTCCCCACTTCCAAGTGTAGGGTAGCCAATCGGGCACGTCCTAGGTTAACCTCTCTACCTTTTCTACTTCGTTTCGCTCTCTCTCTCTCCCTCTGCAGCTAGCAATTATTCAGCTCATGTTGAAACGAACATGCGAGAAAGCGAGCATTCCCGTAAATAGCCACAGATAATCTGAGCTTTCAGTTCCCATCGATGAGGCTGTTTGTACCCACGGCACTGACAAGCGCAGCTGTTTTAATATGCACCCGATTGCGCAGATGGTGGGCCACCAGCTCATGGTGCACCTGACCTCGCACCTGCTGACTCAGTACAACGTGGACCCGTACGTGCGCAACCTGGTGGACAGCACGCGTATTCATACCATGCCCAGCATGAACCCCGATGGATATGAGGTGGCCCAGGAGGGCAGCTGCTGGGGCACGGGAGGACGGTACGTGTCACGAATGTGCCGCGCCCGAGTTTTTTCATGGCTTTTGATGACTAATTACCGACTCTAGCCAACCAGGCGCATTCAGATAGCAGCACTCTGCAAGATGGTGTGTCGATAAGCGTTAACTGGAACATCAACACCGTTCGCCACAGATTTTGATGGCGTATTTCGTGTATTTGGTGCTGAGTACTGGAGTTCTGGTAAATGAATGTTGCTTCATTACAGCTAGGCTTTAGTTCCGCAATTGATACACGTGCACTAATTTGATTATCTACAAAGTTAGATAGTGAACTTTTCTTAAATAATCAACGTCACTCTGCAATTAGTTTTAAAAGTTTTAGTGTCCGCCTCTTCAAGTTGCCGAGGTCATAGGGCATAAGTGTGATATCTACCACAGGAGACTTTCAAGTATTTGGTCCATTTTATTGCATACATAAGCAACCTGGTACAAAGCGCAATTCGACGCTGGACGACCGCGTACAAGGAGAGTAAAGTATTTAACGTGGAGGCATGAGCATAAAACGCTTTCGGGGGCGCCACACTGCTTTCCTGTGGCGTTACCTTCGCGAGAGGTGTCATTGCGCTGACCGGCCTCCTTTTCTAATTTCACGGCATCACCTGCGTTAACGAGAAGCAAAATTGTACACAGGTTTGTCCATACTATTGTGCTATGGATGCTTTCACTTAACATGTAAATTAAGTCACATTGCTGGTGACATGACAATGAAGAAACAGTAGTAGCGTACGACTTTTTATCCGCCATTATTATTCCTTGTAATATTGAATGTCCCTGTGCATTGTTTTCCCGTTATTAGCCCCCTCCCACTACGGCTCCCAACCGAGTGAAGGCAAAAAAACAACAATACTGGATCTTTTAGTTTTCTTAATTTAGACACGGAAGAACATATACCAGCGCGTGTCTAAATATGAAGCATGGCGTCTATTCACGCAGCCATTCGCACACTTGTTTGGCAAAAGAAACCAGAACAAAAGCGAGCACGCTTTTGCGGCCGGATGGTTTTAAGAATTATATGCCGGGCTGTTTGTGTGAAAAAGTGAGAGTTTCTTGCAAGTAACTCTGCGAGAAGTAAATAGTAAATAGTGATTGCGTTCTTTTCTGCTCTAATGACGTTCTTTTATTCGCCTGGCCGATAACCTGCCCCAACTTCGGTCTCCTGTAGATCTACAGTATACCTAGCGGGTGCCTTCACTTTTGATGAGAGCTGTGCAGTTTCGCATTGAAGACGGAACTGCAACCGCTATATTTCCCAACGCCTTGACGCGCACACGAGGTTACAAGCTTCTGTGCGCCTTAACACGCTACACTTTATTTATACATGTTGTTACGAAGAGGAAGCCGGATGCGGTAACGTATTTACAACTATTTACACTGGGACAAGTTAGTGGTAATCAGGCAGTCTGGTATAAAGATCATAGCTCCAGGAGACAGCCTACCGCTTCCTCTTCGTCTTCCTCTTTTGCGCGTGGTCCTGTTCAAATGCACCAATAGATAACATTCATTTATTTATTTAGTTCTTTAAGAATACACATTGAAGCGCTAAGATAAGGGTATTAAATCAGAAGGAGTGGGGCAAGATTCGTGTAATTTAGCACATAAAATACACAATTATACAATTATTAGCATTCGGCCACATAGTATAGCTTAGAAGACACATACATTAAAATATTTATTGCAGTGTGTCCGGAATAACTAAACACAACCAACAAGGAGGTAAAACTTTAAGATCATTGTGCGCACTGTATACGCCAAAGAGAAGAAACAAAAAATATGTCCGTTTCCAACGAAAGGCCAAGCATTGTATAGCGATAGCAAAGTATCAGACAACTGCGCCAAGCAACGTTCATATCATCAGCGGTAACGTAATTTGCAGTAAGTATTCGCTCACTAATTAAATTAGCTAGCATGGTGTGACGCACGCGCGGGCAAGCATGAACAGATCCTACTCGATGAGCGCGAACACTCGCTGTGACAACGCTGGCGTGACGGAAAGCGCGAACAGAGAGGAGCGAACGCCACTGCTGCCTCTCCCGTGAACGTCTCCCGAAAAAATTACCGACGATTACGTTACTTCCTAATGCGAAATTTGAGCGCAGCAAATAAGCTGTTTCACCTTTTCGATAGATTGAGGCAAAGAAATCGAGCAACACATGTATGCGCTATCACAGAATTTTTTTTTTATTTTTCACACGTATTCCTTTAACAAAGACTCCATTAACAGTTCTTGACAGTCATGAAGGAAGCTTTGTGGTCGGAGAAATAGACTGATATATGTTCGACTTGGTACACCAATGCTTGATTCTCAAAGACGAGATCTATACAAGTGCCTCGCGAGGTTGTCACAGCCGTGGGACGCGTTACGAGCGAGAGGAACGGGATGTTCTCCCGCATAAGTGTTAGGAAATTGCTGTTTGTCTTTATGTCAACATTAAAGTCCCCCACTACTAACATCGGTGTGGATCGATGGACGGTTAATGCGAGTTGCAGGAAGTGCACGACGTCTTTCGTGAGTGCGGTAGCGGACTCACGAAAGCGGTATCAGTCGGTCGCTGCTAGCGCTGGGGGGATGAAAGGGGGGCGGAGCTGGTTATGAGGCCGACGACAACGCGAAACCCAGGAACGGACGCCAAAGAGCCATTTGTGTAGCCAGCCCTCCTCCACAGTCTCTCCTCCTCCCTTCCATCATCCTCCCTCGCCCGGAGAGCCGACAGCGCGCATGCGCGGCGGCGGAGCAGCGGCGCATGCGCGGCGGCGGAGCGCGGCGGCGGAGGCGAGCTGGTTACGAGGCCGACGCCGACGACGACGACGCCGACGACGACGCGAAACCCAGGAACGGACGCCAAAGAGCTGCGCTCTAAAAAACGGAGATTGCACGAGACCCACAGAACCACGCGGGCGGAGGGACAGCGTGTATGCCCGCCGCCAGCCCTCGCAGATTGGCCAACCCTTGACACCCACCGAAGAGTGCCTCCGTGTTAGGGCTGCGCATGGCTGGAAGAAGAGAGGCGCGCTCACACGCCCCACGATCGCCGTGCCCGCGATGCCCAGCGAACGGCGTGTGGGAGTGACACACAGGACCTTATCGCGCTGGCTCGAAATGGCGGAAATTTGCCTGGAGTGTGCATATGTAATTTTTGTCGCAATATAAGAAATGCTGGTTGTGGTATATTGGGGCATGGGAAGCCTACCACCAATACTGTCTGCAACGCAATCAATGTAAAACGTGAAATAATACGAAGAAACGCCGAGTAACAAACAGGGAAATAATTATACTTACGAAGTAAATTATACATGCGATGCCAAAGCGCGGAGCGAAACCTAAAAAAAGATTATTATGTGAGAGATTGTGGTATGGGCTTCGTTCAACGTAGGCATTAGTTCTTGTACTCTTGTGACGGGAGGGCTAGAGGCATTTATGGTGGCAGGCTATTCCGTTGACTTATATCGCGTGGAATAAATGACACTGCAACGTTCGGAGGTGTTATGTAATAAGCACGTTTCATTTCATGAGGGTGATCTCGGAGCGTGAAAGTAGTTTTGCCGTGGTGTCTGGGTCTCTGGAAGAGACGTTCCTGCAGGGATACCGGGGGATAGACTTTGCGAAGGCGTGGTGTTGCTTTCATGAAAAAGGAAAAAAAGCAACGCTTAGCTACGGGACCACAGGAAGACGGAACAGGAGTGCAGTGACGCTAGTGCAACGCTGAACATGCCTGAGTCAACCTGACGGTGCATTTCCGGAATCGCAGGCACAACGCTCGTGACGTGGACCTCAACCGCAACTTTCCGACGCGCTACAACACGCAGATGGAGGAAGAGCAGCCCGAGACGGCGGCCGTTCGACGCTGGTCGCGCGAGATCCCCTTCGTGCTCGCCGCCAACCTTCACGGTGGCTCGCTGGTTGTAAACTACCCTTTCTACTACGCCAATCCCCTCATGCAGGGTAGGTAGCACGCGTGGTGCACTTACAAGCGCCACGTGATCTGCTATTCACAATCACGTTTCGGCTACTAAGATCGGCCTGACATCATGTGGCGGTGAGGGCTGCGTCTCTGCCTTTTCGAATACGCACTGCAGACGGGAGGGCTGTAGCAAGAGTAATTACACGGACATTGAACTACGAATATTATAATTCTAAGCTTGAGTAGTAAGTTACGCAACCACCAATAGTAAATCGGCTTTCCTTAACGGGATAAAAAAGGTAAGACATGTAAAAGAAGATTAGGAAAAACGAAGATGGGTAGCAATGCTGCCGTGAAATTACGGACCTGCTCGCCTTGACGGCAATGATTTTAACAGCGTCCGCTCTGGTGTAGTCAATTGTTCGTCAATGAAGGAGTACATTGGATTCGAAAGCAACTAAATACCTAGTTTCGGAGGTTTTGAGAAATTTTTGCGAGTCAGAACGAGCAAAACAAGAGGAAGTATACTTTCTCATTCGTATAGCACGACACTGACCTACCGGCGCTGCGGTAGAGGTGTAACATTTACTGTTCAAATTTTTCGGCCAAGAGAATTTATTAGGGTAAATAAATAGAAATCCAGTGTAAAATTACACTACTACACTAAGTGAGTGCATTGAAAGAAACGCTGAAAAACCATCCCGTCCATCTAGATGTTGTGACAGGGCAAGGTCGGCTGACCTATGATCGCTGATGGTATAATGCATCCAAAATTTGACGCAGCATTTGTTTTATTAGTTCTAATTTGAAACAAAACTCACTGGCTTCTTTCTTTAAATTTAGCATTAAAACTGCATCAACTGCATCAGCGCGTCCCGCTTCCGTGCCCACAACTCGAAAAATAAATTTTAATTATAACTCTCGATGTTGAGTCGAACGAACTGTTCTGTGTACGTTTGCTGCCCCTTCGTTTATGATTTCTACACTCCTAGTTCCGTTTTGATGATCACTTAACGTCGGTCGCAGCCACCTTGCTTATATCGGCTTTCTCTGTAATCTCATATACCGTATTACATGACGAGTAAGTTATTGTCGCAGTCCTTTGGAGCCACTATTACAAATAAAACCAGGAGCCTTCATCAAAATACCAAGGTCATTTGTCAGCGCTCACTCAGAGCACACTCCTTGTTTCCATAATTATTCATGGCGTCCACGCAGGTCCCAAGCAGCAACATCACGCTGCTTGCGTAGGATGCATTGAGCAACACAAAGGTGAGAGTCAGCATAAACGGAGAACTGTTTCCGCCCTCCTCGATTTCGACAACATAAATTTAGGTACGTGAGTGTTTCCGAATTTCACCCCTACTGAAATGCGGACTCCGGGGCCAATAATGTAACCAATGACCTCGAACTCTGCCCCCTGTATTATCAGTCACCCAGGCACCGCCACATATAGGGGGCAACACTTATTAGAAATTTTTTCATGGGGGCCCTGACTCAATGTGGTCACCGAGCTCCTTTCGTTCGTTTGAGACCCAATTACGCGGCGTGCGCGGGTACTGGTCCAGAGTCGTACGCTTGCATGTTCTAATTATCTGTGCTCAGGTGATATTAGATCAAGTGTTGGGAGCTTAACCTGCAGCTATACGGTCAGCAACGTGAACGAACAGCCCGCGATTCAAAAGCGCGGTTAGTTGCACCATCGATTCAACAAATCCGTTACAAACCATACAAGGTCGCATTCAGGCCGAAATACTGCACGCATGATTCAACCGCATTTTCTCCTGTTCTACCCATGCTGTACACCTACTCACTCTCTCTCTCTCAGGCTTTGAAGAGGATCGCAAGCCATCTCTGACACCCGACGACGACGTGTTCCGGCACATCTCCGGCGTCTACTGATTCAACCACGCCAACATGCACCTAGGCGTGGCGTGTTCCCCACACAGAGGGTCGGTCGTTCCCAATGGCACAACGAACGGTGCTGCCTGGTACGCCTTCTCAGGTACGCAGTGCGCACAGGGGGCACAGCGCACCGACGCTTGCGTTGGGGCTAGTCGGTGCTCAGTGACCACTGCCTTACCTCGGCAAAGTCACAGACTGCGCGAAGCAGCAGCACGAGTGCTAATGCAGAGCACGCGCCGCGTGCGCTTTGCTTATACCTACTCGAACACAGTGCGCGTGTTTCTGCTGCACGGCGTGGCTGTGGGCTGCGACAGCACAGAACTACGGCCTATCAGACTGGCCTGTGCGCTCTTTAGCGTTCAGACTTTCGAGTTGTGTTTGCTATTCTTGTTTCCCGCTTTTAACGAAGAAGCACGAGTTGTCGGATACGGATGAAGACAAGTCCCGCGAGGAAGTACACGATTTCAAAGGGGCGGTGAAGAGAGGGAGGGGGGGAAGAAAACGACGAAGGTAGGGAGGCGAATATAGTTGTCAAAGGGTCATTGCAAGTTGTAAGACGCCTGTTCAACTAAACTCTTCCTTTTATTAATATAGCAACCGTCGCGAATAAGTTCCAGCCAAGCACATGGAACGGCCGTGATGCTTGTTCATCGACACACCATTATGCGCAATCATACAAATTTTGATTACCAGATTGCTAGCCACTTGCAAAGGATTCGCATCATAGATTGAGCATGATGCAGACAAATACGTGAGGAACACAACACGGTGCGAGAGTGTAGTATTAGCTTACGAGTTATTTTGGATAAGCGGTAAGTGGCACTAAGAGGGAAAAAATGGTGCTTCACCGTTTATATATAGATAGGCCGTCCCAGCTGTACGTTCGACTCCCCTCTAACCGCTATAAGAAAAAGTCAGGCTACCCTAGCGCCGCTTACGCTAGCCAAACATAACGTTAACCAAACGTGGCCGAGGCGAAAGTACAATAGTCCTCACGGCGTAATCGCTGTGAGAATACGTCGTGCCACCCTAACTCGTTTTACGCTAACCTAACCTAACGTTAGCCTAACCTAACCTTGCCGAGATGCAAAGACAAAAATCCGCACGACGTAACCGCTTTGAGAATACGCTGCGCCACCCTAACGCCTTTTACGCTAACCTAATTTAACCTAATCTAACCTAAACCTAAGTTAACCTAACGTGGGTGATATGCAAAGCCAATAATCCTCACCGCGGGCCCATCAGGGACTGATATTCAAACGCGGAGGCTAAGGCGCTGTGAGTTTATTTTATTCAAAGGCAACCACTCAAAAATGCTACTCAAAACCCGCAGAAAGCAGCATATGAAAAGCCTGCCACCAGCGAAGATACTGCACCAGCAAAGCAGGCTGGGCCTCTACTACAGCTCCTACTGCTCCCCTGAAAAAATCAGTCATGATTTTTTTGAAGGTAGAGTGCCGTAAGGGGCAAGAAAGGTTTAATGCTGCATGACTGCCTCAGCACCAGTGCCGCAGGTGGGAGAAAGTCTGTCCGACGTACCTTCAGACAAAGCGATAACCTGTGTGTCCCATTGCCTCACCATGTGGGCAGCCAGCGTCTGAGTGTAAACAAACATGACCCCACTCTGCGATGCTGGCAGGCCTAGGGGACAAACGCATACAACACGAGCACAGAAAATACTCCTACGTAGTGCCTACACAAAGTCAGATATCCAAGAAGCCAAAGCCCCCATATTTTCTCTCGCACCCGCTCGTACTCGTGCCTGCGTCGGGCGATCCCTCCATTGAGCATCTCGCGCATATCGTAGTGTTTGCGAGTTCGCGTCTCTTATGCGTGTCGTTTGAATTTCAAGCATGAGCATCGCTTCTTAGTGCTTTTCAACGATGATGAGTGCTATGGTGAAGTTACGATTAATTGTACAATGTTTGTATCTAAGCAATTGCGATTGCTTTCGGCTTGCTATAACTTTTGAGCGCCTTGATGTACAAGTAGTACGTTTTGCAAATAGCACTTCTAGTGCGGGATTCGGCACTGCGTCTCAGAAAATCTGCACTTATTATTTAATAAAAAATAGTTATTGCTGCTCCCTGACAATGAGTGCACGATGCCACCACCACAAAGTAACGTCGAATTTATACATGTTGGGCGTTTGCAATGAAATGGTTAGAACATTGGGCCGTTGTGCTGGAAGACAGATTCAACCCCACCAACAGTCACACACTGCTTTACAGCCCCATGGGTGGACTTCGCCCACTTTGGAGGTGGGTTGAGTGTGTGCAGTAGTGTCACAGTCGACACTAAATTGCAAGTTTCCGAGAAGTACCAGTTATAGGAACGTCACATTGGTAAATGAGAGTGTGGATGGTCACACATGCGTACGGGTGTTGCAATCATCACAACCTATCTCATACTTAGACAAAGACTTAGAAAGTTCTAGCCTAGTCTTCTTAAATTACTTGCACTCAATGGCTGAACAAACATTAACACATACAAGGAATTCTCGACACAGAATTCTGTGACACTCTGCATATGGCCTAATAATTGATGTGAGTTTCTTGCAATTAGGTGTATGGGATGTTGCTGGGAGGCCGACTTCGGTAACCTAAGGCATTTGCTATGGATCCCGGCACACACTGGATTGAGCACCCCCAACGAAGTGACTCACCGCGTTGCTCGAGGCCTCACTTACCGAGCATCATCGGAGGACGAGCCCCCGCGGAGTACTGCAAACGTCTGGGCGTTGGAGAATCGTATGACCAGGTTCCACGACATCACGGCACACTACCAGTTACAAAGACGCGTAAACCCATTGCCTCACGCTAGGTTAGACAGGACGCAAGCAGTCCACTTCAGGCAGTTACAAACGGATTATTACAGAAACCCCAGACTCATGCACGCCATGTATCCAGACATGTACACTAACAAACAGATGCACATCATGTGGCGACGTTACCACACTTAATCATAGATTATGGGAGTGTCAGGACTTAACAACCAAGTTGGGCAGTGCCGACCCCTCCGTCTCCTCCACCGCCAGCCTCCGCTCACGCTGGAAGACCGCACTGCTCAGCTCGAACCTGACAGCACAACTCTGGGCCGTCCAGCGAGCCGAGGAAGCCGCTTCGAGACAAGGTCTCGGAAGCGCGCCCGCGGCGGGTGCCCCAGACCAACTAAAGAGACGCCGGACTCGAAGCTCATTGATTTGGAAATAAATTTTACGTTCTTCTTGCAATTAGTCACATGGGAAAAGGGATGGGTCAAGTGCATAGCTTCACCGCAGCATGGCAAGATGTTTAGTGGTGGGGTCAGCGAATAAATTTTTGCCCTACATGCATTTTTAGTGTACTCTACCGATTCTGAAACCCCAAAGACAGAAGTGTTTAGTAACTTTTGCACGATTATTAAGGCGAAATCCTTAGATGTCTATGTTGGCGGTTGACCGTGGTGAAACTGCGCCGTAATAAAACATGGTCGACGTCGTAAGGAGAGTCCAGGAATGGTCTGAATAACGGCACATTTCTTAGGCAGGTGCAACAAAGTAAATCTGTGGCTTTCAATAGAAAGTTTGGTGCATTTCGGTCATGGTGGGAATCGAACCTGGGACTACGGGGTGTGAGATGAGCACGCTTCCCTGAAGTCACGGCTGCTTTTTTTTCTGTGTTACCTTCATTACAACACCGCGTAAACGCGTACAAAGCAGGTGACTTGGTGCAGAAAAAAAATATATTACATCATTTCGAGAGACTGTACATATTTAAAAGGCCCACAAAGATGGTATCACAGACACCAAACTGTCAAGCTCCTGAAACCACTCTGGTGGTTCAGTCATGTGCTTGAGGGCATCATGCGTGTACCTAAGACTTTCACTTAGGTGTTCCCTCGTAGACCTTTCATCTACGCGGGCATTCCTGCCATCCATACGCGTTTTCCACACGCTGATCAAACACAAAAGCATTATCAAGTAAGCCGGCACTCCCCCTGTGTCTACGCATGGTAAGAACCGAATACCGAAAAGATTTAACGGCAGTTCATTCTTCAGAGTTCGTTTGAGAACTTCCAAAAAGAAAACGGAGTCATGGCAATCCAAGACGATGTGCTCAATAGTTTCAGGTTTCTTACATATGATGCAGTTAACAGACCATGCAACAAAGAAGCTCTTGCTTTGTAGCCGTGGCTTCGCAAGGATAGGGCCAGAATGCAATTGAAAAAAGAAGGTTTTCGCTGATGATTTAACCAGCATGTTTTTAACGCATTTCAGCACATTGCGTTCAAGTCCTAAGTTATACATCGTGCGGTATCAGGATGCGGCAAGAAAACATCAACTAGATCACTATAAAGTTTCTTACGCGTCACACAAGTCAAAAATTCATTCGAAAAATGCGCTTTCCGTAAAGAAAGCGACCTAGTGATTTCCCCGGAAAGCCAACTGGTGTTCGAGTTGGTTGATTTGTTGATGAGACAACCCACTCCGACAAGGAAGAACGTCACCTCACTTGAATAACAGTAGGCAGAAATATATCGCTTTGGTCCCTTAAGAAAAAGAACCTACTAACAATCTGTTTCAAAAACACATGTGTTAGTCCTAGTCCTCCATTCTTCAATGAATGAAACAAGTTACACCGGCTAGTTCTTTCCCAAGTGGATCCCCGTATATATATACCACAAACACTCTGTGAAGTTTCTGCACCAAAATTCTTGCCATGCATAACGCTTGTAGTACATATTACACCTTTGTAGCTAAGAACAAATTGCAAACACTAGCTCATGAAAACATCGAAAAATTATGCCCGCCTCACTGTTTTGTCTGGTCTTTAACTCTCTTTACTTCTTCGATCCAATACGCGGCACCGTCGCGATAATGTTGTAATGGCACCCCAAGGTATTTTCTAGGGGTAACGCTCCAGTTCATAATGCAAAAATACTCGGGTGCCTGTGGCCACCTGCCACGCCATAAACCTAGGCACTTAGTCCAGCTGACAACACTCCCAGTGGCGGCGCAAAAAGAAACAACCTCTCTTAAGTTTTATTCACGCTTTCTGCATCACGGCAGAAAAGTGCCACGTCATCTGCACAAGTCAAAACTCTAGTCTCAATTCCTGCGTAGATAAACCCACAAATAGATTGGCATTTAATTATTTTCAAACAAAACGGCTCTAAATACAAGGCAAATAATAGAGGCGAAGAACAGCATCCTTGTTTTACTGATGATTCCACTTTTATACTGGTGCCTAAATTCTTATTAATTACTAACTTTGCAGTGCAATCTTTGTGCATCATTGTTACTCCATCGATAACACCAGTTTACGATAGGTAGCGAGGCACTGGATGTGGTAAGGGAATACATCTACTTAGGAGAGGTAGTGACCGCAGATCCGGGTCATGAGATCGAAATAATCGGAAGAGTAAGAATGGGCTGGGGTGCGTTTGGCATGCATTCTGAGATCATGAACAGTAGGTTGCCATTATCCCTCAAGAGAAAAGTGTATGACAGCTGTGCCTTACCAGTACTCACGTACGGGGCAGAAACCTGGAGGCTTACGAAAAGAGTTCTACTTAAATTGAGGACGACGCAACGAGCTATGGAAAGAAGAATGATAGGTGTAACGTTAAGGGATAAGAAAAGAGCAGATTGGCTTAGGGAACAAACTCGAGTTAATGACTTCTTGGTTGAAATCAAGAAAAAGAAATGGGCATGGACAGTACATGAGGAGAGAAGAGGGCATAATGAGGAGGGAAGATGACCGATGGTTATTAAGGGTTAGGGACTGGATTTCAAGGGAAGGGAAGCGTAGCAGGGGACGGCAGAAAGTTAGGTGGGCGCATGAGATTAATAAGTTTGCAGGGACAACATGGCCACAATTAGTACATGACCGGGGTAGCTGGAGTAGTATTGGAGATGCCTTTTCCCTGCAGTTGGCGTAATCAGGCTGATGATTATGATGATAATGATTATGATGATGATGAGGATGTTACTCCATCTGTTATCACTGCACCGTCTTTAACATGTTCTAAGAGCAAAAATATGACATCATGGACCACTCCGTCAAAAGCTTTTTCAGGGTCAATTTGTAGCATAGCTACTCTGTCCTCCCTTTCATCGCAACATTCCAGTATGGACCATGCAGTATGTATATTCGAAAAGATCGACCTGGCGTTGATACCGCGTGTCGGATGGGGGCCCACAAGTTCTATAACAGACTGCAGTGGTCGCACCAGTACTTTAGTGTAAACATTATAGTCCGTGTTTGTCAAGCTTATTGGTCTGTAGGCTTCAACGGCCAAAAGTCGCTCACGATATTTTGCTTTAGGAATTAAAATAACGTGCGATGTCCAAAAAGAAGGAGGTTCTTTCTTGTTTTCGTACATCTCCCTTATCACGTGGTGTAATGCTACAGCTATTCCACTTTTAAAGCTCTTATAGAAAGCCCCTCCCAGACCATCAGGCCCCGGCGATTTGCGGGGCAAGAAAGAGAGGCCTGATCTCAGATCCTTGCTTACAACTGCGTGGACAACAGATACCTGTAAAGAAAGAGCACAAATTTCTAGGTGTTATACTTGACTACAGACTCACTTTTGTCCCACACATTACACTTCTGAAAGAAAAATGTCTAAAAACAATGAACATAATGAAACTTCTATCCCAGACTACATGGAGTCGTGACGGGAAGTGTTTAATGAATCTCTAGAAGAGCCTCATTCGATCATGATAAGACTATGGTGCCGTGATTTATCACTCTGCCGCCCCGAGCGTGCTAAAGATGCTAGTCCCAGACCACCATCTAGGAATCCGACTGGCCACTGGCGCTTTCAGAACAAGTCCCATACAAAGTTTATATATAGAATCAAATGAGTGGTTACTTCATCTGCAGAGAACATACATCAGCCAAACATATTTTCTGAAAGTCCAATCTAATCCTCAACATCCTTGTTTTAATACTGTTAACGATATGACATATGCTACACTCTTTCGTAATCGTCCCTCCGTAAGACAGCCTTTCTCACTGCGTGTAGGGGAGCTTAGTCATGAAATGCATGTCCCACTCCTCGAGCTTCGCCTTATGCATTCAGCCACGCTGCTACCTCCTTGGGAGTGGCAGCTGATACAACGCGATATATCTTTAATGCAAGAGACAAAACACGCTCCAGAGATTGAAGTCCAAATGCATGTCCGGGAACTCCAGTACAAACACTCCTGCATGGAGTTCTACACAGACGCATCGAAGTCACCCGACGGGGTGTCCTACGCAGCCGTCGGTCCATCCTTCTCGGAATCCGATGTACTGCATCCGGAAACCAGTATCTTTACGGCTGAGGCCTACGCACTATTGTCGGCTGTAAAACATATAAAGAAATCAAAACTCTGGAAATCAGTTATATATACGGAATCCCTTAGTGTTGTGAAGACCTTGATGTCATTCTATAACCACAAAAATCCGGTAATTAATGAACTCTACTCCGTCCTGCGTAAAGCATATATATCTAACCAACATGTTATTATATGCTGGGTGCCTGGACATAGGGGCATTGAGGGTAACGTTCTAGCAGACCAGATGGCCACATCAATTTCACTGCATGCAGTTAACCCTGCTGCTTTGGTCCCGGTACCTGAAGCCTTTCTTAAGAACGAAACTGCGAAACCACTGGCAACGTATGTGGGACGCAGACGTAAATAACAAATACCACGTGATAAAGCCACAGTTAGGTTCTTGGCCCTCCGTAACAAGAGAACAGCGAACAGATGTCCTATTCTGTCGCCTCAGAATAGGACACACATTTGGCACGCATAACTTTTTACTCACTGAAAATGATCCTCCAACCGGCGGTAGATGCGGGGAGAAGCTGACCGTCCTCCACGTCCTCCTGGAGTGTCGGGCAGCCGAATCTGAGAGAAAGAAACATTTTCCCAGAGCATACCGGCAGCATATCCCCCTTCATCGAGTAATGTTACTCTTCCCAGAACCGCTATTTGAGACCAATGCAGTCCAAAGTTTTCTGAAAGATGTGTTGCATGTTGTTAGCCCCACAAGTTCGTAGCGTCTCCTCTCTCCAGAGGATGCCGCTGTGATAGCTGTTTTCTATAGCACATGCCTCCAGGCTCTTGTGTTTCAAGGGCTCTGGCGAGGCAGCAGTGCTCCAGGTAATTTTACCATCTCATATATTTTCTATTTTGCATCATTCTTTTCAGATGAATTTTAATGCTGATAGAACACGTCATTTGTCATCGACATAATCTTTTTACAGATAGGCTAGGATAGGGTTACCTTTTATAAAGTGCCGGCAAACGACGGATTAACGCGTCGTGACTCTGGCCAAGCGTCCGACCCGGGGTTATACCCTACTCTGCACTAGCCCAGTTGGGCCCGTTTGTAGTGGGTCATGAGGCTTGTGCTTTTCGAACGCACCCCGGGCCTGCTGGACGGCCCATAGTTGTGAGTCCTTGTCTGCAGACTGTAGTGCACTTTGAAGTTCTGGCGGGTAAGTCCTGGAGGTAGCTGCCGTCGGGAACCTGGCACAGTCCCACATGATGTGCAATTGGTCCGCCGGACCCGCTGCACAAACACCGCACAGCCCACTCGGATGGAGCTCTGGGTGAAGCACATGCAGCATAGCGGGGGCGAGGAGTTACGCAGTCTGTATTTCCCTTGGGATTACGGCCTCCTCCGGACTGAGTGCTGGGTGGCGAGGTGGCATTGTCCGTCGAGCTAAGCGGTAACACTTGGTTACTTCCGCATAACTAGTCAATCTGTCCTTGGTTTTGAACCACCACATGGAGCGGTCACTCTCGGGGGCACGGAAAGTAAGAGCTCGCGCCGCCGAACAGGCCGTCTCGTTGCGGTTGGGGGAGGATGCACACTCACCCGTGTGCGCCGGGAACCACTTGATACGGACAGTGCTGCCGCAGTTTTGAAGTTGGGCTTGCCGATGATGGCGGCCGTCGGTGCGCATATTCACCCCCTGGCAAAGTTGCACACGGCATTCCCCGAGTCGCTCAGTACGGTGCGACACTCCGCCTCGGTGATCGCCAGAGCGATGGCAACCTCCTCAGCGTCTGTGGCGTTCGTGCACAGCACGTTCGCTGCCGTTGTCTTGGTGCTGGTAGCCACCGCAACGACCACTGCCGCGAACCCTTTCCGCTTGTATTCCGCGGCGTCCACGTACCGAGCGTGCGGGTTTTGGGCGTGTTGTTCGGTGAGGGCCTTGGCCCGTGCCTGCTGCCGTTCTTGGTTGTACTGTGGGTGCATGTTCTTCGGGATGGGGTCCACGTAAATGTGGGCCCGCGCCTCATCTGTGATCTCGCACGGTTGCTGGCTGGGAGCTTGGGGGTTGTAACCCAGGAACGTCAGTATACTTCGGCCCGTCTCGGTGGTAAAGAGGCGCTCCAACTGCGCGGTGAGCTGCGCCTCGGCTATTTCTTCTAGGGTGTTATGGACGCCGAGCTGCAAGAGCCGAGCCGTACTTGTGGTCTCCATTAAATCCAGCGCCGCCTTGTAAGCCCGTCTGATCAGCGTGTTGATCTTGGTCCTGTCAGTGACGTGCCAGTCGAGGTAGGCCGCAACGTAGGAGATGTGACTGATCACGAACAACTGGATAAGGTGTACGAGAATGTCTTCACGCATGTCCGCCCGTCGTGTCGAGACTAGGTGTTGGAGCCGCATGGCGTCCATTGCCTTGGTGGTAAGCTTGTTGATGGTCTCGTCGTTGAGGCCGCTCTTGTTGAGCAGCAGGCCTAGGACCCTGATCTTGGGAACTTCGGGGATGCGTTGCCCCGATGCAGTCACAATATTGATGTGATCACACTCCCGAAGAGGAGCGCACTTCCGTCCCGGTCGAAGTGATGTGAGGACGAACAGCTTGGATTTGGCGGGCGAGCACATTAGGCCTGTGCCGTCAATGTGCTGCTCGATGGCGGTAACCGCTGCTTGCAGCTGTTGCTCGATGCTGGTGTCGGTGCCGCCGGCCGTCCACAGGGTAATGTCGTCGGCGTAGATCGTATGCCGGACGCCGGTCCCCGCTACTGCCCTCGCTACCCCGATCATGACGAGGCTAAAAAGCAACGGCAAGATGACCGAACCCTGTGGAATACCCGTACCGCCGAGCTTGTGTTCGGGGAGCCTGAGGTCTCCGGCGTGCAGTTCCGCGGTGCGATTGGTCAAGAAGTCTAGAATATAATTGTAGCTCGTTACCCCCATGTTGAGTCTTGATACTTGTGCTAATATGGCTGAGTGTTTGACTTTGTCGAATGCACTTTGTAAATCGAGACCCAGAATGATTTTGCTGTCTCATGTCTTGTTTTTGATGATTTCTTGTTTGAGCTGTAACATGGCATCTTGTGGGCTGAGTCTGCGCCGGAAGCCGATCATCGTGTCAGGATAGAGGCCTTCCTTCTCTAGGTATTCCTGCCACCGGTTGGCGACCGCGTGCTCCAGCACCTTGCCCACGCAGGACGTCAGCGAGATGGGACGCAGGTTGCCGATGACCAGTGGTTTGCCTGGTTTTGGAATCAGGATCGTTCTTGCCGTTCTCCACTGTCGGGGGAGCTTGCCCGAATGCCAGCATTCATTGAAGTAATGGGTTATGGCCTCTATCGAAGCATCGTCCAGGTTGTGTAGCATCTTGTTTGTAACGAGATCTGGGCCGGCTGCTGAGCGGGTGTTGAGCTCATGCAGCGCTACCCGTGCCTCTGATAAGTTAATGTCTCGGTCGAGCCACGTCTTGGGCAGCCCTCCGTACGGCGGGTGGGTTTCTGTAGGCGTGTCTGGCAGATACTTGGCTCCCAGGCTCCCGATAACAGCGTATTTTCCTTGTTGTTGTGTGATGGTGTGCATAAGGCGGGCCAGGCGGTCGCGCTGGTATGACTTGGTCTTTGTTTCGTCTAGGAGGGGCCGAAATAGATTCCATGTCAAACTGCGATGCAGTTCCCTGTCAGCTCGGTTGCAGATTTCGTTCCACTGTTGACGGCACAGGAGCATGCAATGTTGTTCAATGGCCCTGTTTAAGACAACCACCTTCTTCCTCAATTTGCGATTCAGCCGGTGCTGCTTCCAACGCGCCTGTATTGAACGTTTGGCCTCCATTAGATGAGCCAGGTGGCTGTCCATGATGATGATGTCCTCGTCTGTTTCTATGGTCTTTGTGGCTGAGCGCACTGCATCGCGGAGCTCCACCGTCCAGGTTTTGATCTCTGGGATGTCTTGTGCTGTGGTGAGGCGCCCCTTACGGAATTCGTCCCAGTTCGTCCACTTGTTTATAATGGTATTGCTCTGTAATTGTTTGGGTATCGTAATTTCGACGATGTAGTGGTCACTGCCCAAGTCGACGCCCGTGTTGTGCCATGTTACTTTGCCCGTCTGGTCATTTTTGATGAATGTAAGGTCTGGTGTGGTGTCTCGTGCTACGGAGTTGCCGATGCGGGTAGGATGCGCGGGGCCCGTGATTAGGACACAGTTGTGGTCCAGGGTGTCCTGTAATAAGTCCCGTCCCTTGGCCGTGTCCTTCACATAACCCCACGCTCGATGGGCGGCGTTGATGTACCCTGCGATCAGCAACGTGTTGTCTCTGGCTTGGGTGCTGGCTGTGTGTAGTAGGGTCTTGAATTTCTGTGTTTGGTGCTTGGGGTTACTGTAGACGTTGGCGATGAACAGGCTGCCTTTCCGTTGTTTGCTTGGGATTTCACTGAAGGCATATTCCACCCTGCTGAGGCCGTGTTTGAGTTGGTGCTCGATGAACGTGAGTCCTTTGCGGACGAACGTGCCGACGCCCCGTCCCTCCGCTTGGCTAACATGAGCGCGATACCCAGGGAGGGTGGGGGTCACCGTCGCCGTTTCTTGCAGCAGGATAATGTCGGGTTTCTTGTTTACTGTGGTAATATGTTGTTGCAGCACTGCTTTCTTGTTGTTGTAACTGTGGCAGTTCCACTGCCAGACCGTAAGGCCCGGTAGCAATCATATTGTGCATTGGGGTTGGGACATAGTTGTGGCGAGGGTGGGGCTTGCGTCTGTTCTTGGAGGTATGGGCGGTTGGCGAATTCCGCTGTAAAGATGGGGCTGCGCACTATGGGCTTGAGGGCGTGTTCAATGAATTCGATACGCTCTTGTATGGTGCGGAAGGACGTGGTGATCAGTTCCTCCAGCCGTGCCAGTCGTTGGTCGGCGACAGCAGCCGTGCTGGCGTAGGTGTTGGCGAGCGCTTCAGTTTTGGGTTCGAGCTGAGTTTCCAATTGGGTAAGGTCCTTGTAATGTCGTGATGAAGTGCGTGTTCATTTCTTGGTGGTTGGGTCAGTGATCTTCTCATCCTGGGGCGCGTCTTGGGTTTTGTTCTTTGATTCTGTGCCTTGGTGCGATAACGTGTCGGTGTTCTGCTCGGGGAAAACGGTGGGTGCAGGTTCGGTGCGTGCTCGTTTCTTGGGGGTTGGATCAGTGGTCTTCTCCTCCTGGGGCTCGTCTAGGGTTGTGTCCATTGACTGTATGCCTTGGTGTGATGGCATGTCGGTGGCGCGTGTAGGTGTCTCGGGTGACGGAGCTGGGTCTATCCTTGGATGGGCTTGCTGTGCTTGAAGCTCTTTCTCGACCTCGGCTAGCTCTTCGGCAAGCCGGCGCGTGGTTTCTACCAGCGTCGCATTGGTTGCGCGGAGTTGTTCGAGTTCCTTGTAGTAGGAGCTGGTAATCCACACCTGTCAGCTGCTCGGAGTGCTTCGGCCTCTAGTGGCGCTGTTGGAGCTGGCGCTGCTGCCTTTAACTTCGCCCTTGGCTACGTCGCCCCAGCTGACTTTGTCACGGGAGCGCGATCGCTTTGCGCCGCAGCTGTTCCTGTACGACGAGTCACGGCCACGGGATGCGCTGCGCGAGGCATGACGGGAAGCGTAACGTGATGCGTGGCGTGAGGCATGGCGCGACGCGCTGCGGGATATGCGACGGGAAGCGCTGCGCGAGCGGCAGCGTCCTAGGCGTGGAAAGAAGCTTGATACGAGTGCTTGCTTTCGTTGTTCTTCGGCGTTACGGCGTTCCCATCGCCGTCGGCGCACGACGTACGGAACCTTGTATTTGGCTCTGCAGAGGCAGTCCCCAGTGCGGTGTTCTTCGCCACAGAGCTTGCACTTGGGGACACACTTGTGGCTCTCTCTAGGATTAGAAACACCGCATGAAAGACAAACCGGTACGTTCGGTGTGGGGCACACGTCGCGCCTGTGGCCGACCTTGCCGCATACTTTGCAAACTTCTATTTGTTTCCTGTAGAGACTGCACGGATAGAGCGTGGATCAATAACGCACGTACTTGGGAACCTTGATACCATTGAGCAGAACAATTATTGTCGTCGTGTTCCCGATACGCTTCGCCCCCACGGCGAGGGGTTGTTGCCGCATACTTTGCAAACTTCTATTTGTTTCCTGTAGAGACTGCAAGGATAGAGCGTGGATCAATAACGCACGTACTTGGGAACCTTGATACCATTGAGCAGAACAATTATTGTCGTCGTGTTCCCGATACGCTTCGCCCCCACGGCGAGGGGGTTGTACTTTGTAACGATTTGTTGCATTATTTCGGCTTCGCTGTCCTCGAGCGCTATGCCCCTGATCACGCCCTTGACTGTGTCGTGGGTGGTCGTTCCGTAAGCGTTCACTTCGTATATTTTCCCTTGGACGCTGATAGCTTGTATTCGAGCATACTTCTTCGCTCGCTCCTCACACGGAGTGCTGAGCACCATAATGTTCTGATGGGTATTGGGACCCGCCATATCCTCAGCTCGATCTGCCTTCTCAATTCCCGCTGCCGCCATAATGGCAGTATCCACGCACGCAGCTCTCACCTTGGAAATATCGAGCCCTCCGCGGGGCCGCACGACGATCTTAATTTCTTCCGCAGGTATTGCAAGCATGCGAGCCGCCCGAATAACTATTATTACAGATAGATTTTACGCACCCTAGAGCGACTATTTTTAAGGCCTCTTTACAGCCACGCCACACCAGCTTCATAGAACTCATACTTACATTGCAAACTCGTCACCGCGGACAAGGCGTTCTTTGGCCATATCTGGACCTTGTGCCAATAAAAACCATTCATTCATTCATTCATTCATTCATTCATTCATTCATTCATTCATTCATTCATTCATTCATTCATTCATTCATTCTTTCTTTCAGGGTATAAGGAGGGTGGCTGCGCCAACGAGGGAAGGTGTGTTAGCGTGTCGAATTGAGAATAAAAATATGCTGTGCACAAGGCCAAGGCCACCCCCCCCCCCCCCGGTCTGTCAACCACGTGCCAACGCACGCGTGTTAGCCGGCGTGTCAACGGCGTTGACACGCCAGCTGAAAAAAAATAAGAGGAAAGGAAAAAAACTTTGAAGACATGTTAGTGCACGCAAAAGTCAGCCAACAGCATTCCCCCGTAATAAGAGCATGTTGTCGCCCCAGGTGCAAAACCTGCAGGCGCCTTCAAAGTGACATTAAAATTAAAAGCACTGCCAATAGGCACACATATGAAGTCAAATCTAGTTTCACTTTTACAAGTTCGGATGTGATTTATGTGCTTGAATGTGCCTTCTGTAAAAAACAATATATCGGTGAAACAGGACAATCAATGAACATCAGATTAAACGGACATCGCGCGGACACAGCTAAAAAGCTTCCCAAAGCCGTATATTACGGGGATTACCGTGCCATCATCATCATCATCATCTATTCGTCCTTAAAGACCCCTGGAAGGGGCCTTACATAAGGGGGGGAAACATTGAACACAACAAACGCAGGTCACTAGCAAACATTGTCACAATCAGTGATCAGCAGGGTATATACAGAAAAAAAGAGTACAAGAACCCTTTAAGCATATACAAATATAAAAATAGCAACAGAGGCAAACAGAAGAAGACAATAATTTCCACATCATGTTTTCAAATAGGATGTCAGCAATTGCCGGAACTTAAATGGATCGCGTTCTATAACAATATGATCTGGTAATGAATTCCATTCTTCAATTGCAAGAGGCAGGAATGACTTGTTAAATGCGTTAGTGGAGCCGTGCAGACGTAGAATGCTCATGGAGTTGAAAAGACGGCGTGATGTTCGGAGAGGTGGTAGCAGAAGAGAGTCCCGAAGCGAAGGAAAACAGAAGTATAGTTTATGAAATAATGCCAAACGGGCGATTTGTCGTCTGTGTGTCAGAGGCTCGATGTCAAGCGATAATTTTATATTGGTAACGCTGGAGTGAGTGTCGTAATCGGATGAAATATATCGGGCTGCACGGTTTTGAATGGCTTCTAGGCTATCGATTAGGTAAGCCTGATGTGGATTCCAAATTGGGGAGCCAAGGGTGCGATCGCGCAAACAGCTCGCTTTTCCGTTCGTTCGGTCTGGCTGCGACGTCACAAAGTGGGCTGTCCGCAAGATTTGTGAGAACGGGAGGGAGAGCACAGCCAATAAACGAGCGAGCCCAGCCCCGGAAGGTTGCGTCACCAGTTTGGGCTTCGATAGGGGACGATATATTAAGTGCAGAATGTTTGTGATGCTTTAATAATTAAACACGTAATATAAGAAAACAACTCTTACTGTTGCAACATATAATCTGCGTCGGAAATGTGATGCGAGCGAAGAAAACTAATTTCAGCGGCATATATTTTGGTTTAATCCGCTAGGTGGTATCGCACACGCCAAAACAAATTGGCAGGAGCGCGCAGTTCAATTGGCAATCATTGTTCATCGACTGCGAATCGTTATGCCGTCGCACAAAAATCTAAGACTTGACCCGCACGTGTCGCCGCACCAACGCGAACTGTTGGTCGCGTTCATAGAGGGCCATCCGTACCTTGTGCGGACATCGAGCGCGCTGACCCAAGAACGTCCCGTCGACACAGGGCCGGTATTTTGTAGCGATGCCTTTTCCGATCCTATGCTTTTTCAGGCTTTTTGCGCTAAGCCAGTGGTCAGAGCGATGGTCTGCCCCCATTATCAACGGGATCAGGCGGCCGTGTGTGGTGGATGATAAGAATAGCATAGAATAAGGCATAAGCCATCGCTACAAAATAGCGCCCAGGCCACTACACCGGGAATGCGGCCGCGATCCGCAAAGGCCGCCTTTGCACTAGCCTTGCGGGCCGTTGTCAACGGGAAACTCACCCAACCGTGTTGCCTGCCCACCCCGGTTATTGTTTCCACAACTGCGTGAATGGTCTCGCTCACGGAAGCCTGCCCTATGGATACGAATTCTTCGCTGCCGATGGATCTTTGGAAGCTCCCCGACGCGAAGAAACGGAGAGCACAAAGCACCTTGTTTTGCATCGTGATGCCACCGGTTCGAAGGCCACCGATGACGTCTTCCAATTGCTCGCAGAGCCACCGCACAGTGCTCTTCGAGAGCCTGAAGTGCTCGCGGAACTCGTCCTTGGTAAGCTCGTCAAATGCCTCCCGAAAGATGCGTCGCCGAGGCTGCCTGAGGGACTCCAAAAGCGCGATAATAGGAGCGGCCATCGTGACTCGTGAGCGCCAAACCGCCGAACAGTGAACGCGATTCTCTGAGCACAACGTGAAACGGCGAGCATTCTCGACAAATGAGCTCAGATCAAACAACATTAAAAAAAAGAACACTAGTTATATTTATCATAGCGCAGGTACTACAATTAATTTCACTGTGATCACAGTTGTTTTCAATAATTAACATCGCTAACGTTCTGCAGTGGCGGATCGCGCTTTAATCTAAAAAAACTGGACCCCCGGCAGGGCCAGCTATGTTCGGCGAGCGACGACATTACGAGCAGACGACAGGCGCATCGTCTGCTACTAGCGCTGCTGTGGCAACGGCCATTCGTTCTTCGAAACGAATGCCCTTGTCGACCGTTCCACGATAGCAGCCGATTTCACTCGGTTTTGGAATGATTGACAGGAGTGTGACGTAAGCGCATTTTGTGGTACCGCCCCGGTGCAATGACGGCCGTGACGAAACGCGCGGGCGCCAACGAATCACGAGAGGGCAAGCGAGAGAACGGAAAAGCGAGCTGTTTGCGCGATCGCACCCCAAATTCTAGTTTGGTTCGGACGAAAGTTTTGTAAGCTAGACTGCGAATAGAGGGAGGGGAGAAGCTGAGGTGCCGTCTGATAAACCCAAGTGATTTCGATGCATCAGCTGCAATCTTCGTGATGTGCTCGGACCAGGTGAGTTTGCTGGTGATGTGAATTCCAAGATAACGGTAAGATTCAACTTGAGAAAGGGTGGTTGAGTACAACGAATATGCGTAGCTGAGGTTAGTGCGCTTGCGTGTTACCTGCATGTATTTACACTTTGATACATTCAGCTTCATTAGCCATGTCGAACACCAGTCTTCAATTCTGTCCAAGTCATTTTGAAGCAATAACTGATCGTTGGATGTGGTTATGCGGCGGTACAAGACGCAGTCATTTGCGAAAAGACGAATGCTCGACGAAATGCTGGAAGGAAGATCATTTATGAAGATTAAAAACAAAAGTGGGCCGAGCACCGAGCCCTGCGGGACACCAGAAAGAACTTCAGTTGTGGGCGAATGAACATTATCGATGACAGTGAATTGACAACGACCGGATAGAAAACAACGGATCCATGTTAATATCAGCGGATCACGACACAAGCATGAAAGTTTGGCTAAAAGGCGCTCATGGGGTACACGATCGAAAGCTTTTGAGAAGTCGAGATATATAACGTCCGTCTGAAATGAGGAATCTAAATTTAGGTGAACATCGGTTGTGAAATGGAAAAGTTGGGTTTCGCAAGAGTAACCGGGTCTGAAGCCGTGCTGGTTTAGAAAAAAGAAGCTGTTGGAATCAAGGTGAGATGCAACTTGTGAATATATTATATGCTCCAGTAGTTTGCAAGCAATGCATGTTAGTGAAATCGGTCGGTAGTTAGAAGGATCAGAGCGGTTACCTGCTTTAAAAATCGGTACTACTTTGCTCAGCTTCCAGTCGTCTCGAAGTGAGCCGGTAGCAATCGATTGAACGAATATTATTTGCAGAAACTGGCTTGATATGTCCTTGGTGCATTTCAGTATCTTAGACGATATATTATCCGGTCCAGGGGCGCTGGAAACTGAACCTTTCAATAAGTTTTATGATACCATGTGTAGTGATGATAACGGGCGGCATCTGTGAAAACGGAAACTTAGATAGGGGAAGGATACTTAAGGTTGGTTCATTAGTAAAAACTGAGGAAAAGTAAGAATTCATTACATCACTGCGTTTGTCTGGTGGAACTTCAGAACCGTTATTGCTAACCAATGAGATGTTATGTGATGACGTAATGGCGGGAGTTAAAATTTTCCAGAATTTTTTTGGATTGGAGCGAATAATGTCCTGTAGATCCAGATGATAAAATTTTCTTTTTGAGCATCGCAAAAGTTTTGTGTAATCGCGAAGACAACAGAAATACTTTTCCCAACGCAAAGCGCTAGCCGAATGTTTTGCTGCTCGGAAGAGTCGTTTCTTTTTATTTGACAGTTTTCTGAGGGCATTAGAAAACCAGGGTCTGCTGGCATCGCCTCGAATGCAAACAAGGGGTACATATCGGTCAACGAGTGATAACAATTTTTGTTTGAAAAGAAGCCAATTTTCATTTACTGTTCTGGAAGTGGAGGACATGCGGAAGTAATGAAAAAAACTTGTCCAGCTCGATGATAATATTCTGAATGTCAGCCTTCTTATAGTCTCGTATATATTTGACTGATGGTTGACGAGTAGGGATGGGTACGGACAGTTTGAATAATAAGGAGCAATGATCGCTGAAACCGGGAATGCATGATAATGACTGAATGGATTCAGGGTTCGAAGCAAGAACAAGGTCAAGAGTATTGTTTTGGCGGGTTGGCGTGTCAACTATTTGTGTAAGATTAAAGGTAAGAACTAAATTAATAAACTCTTTCGATTGGCCACTGTGCGCCGATAAGTCGAGCCAGTTAATGTCAGGGAAGTTGAAATCGCCACAAAGTAAGCACCTCGCGCGGGGATAGCGGGCCTGAAGGTCCAGTAGAATTGAATACAAATGGTTAACAAATAAAATGTCGGCGTCCGGGGCACGATAGCATGCAATTAAAATGATTGTACTGGAAGGCAGTGTTAATTTCAGAGCAACAATTTCATGATTACCGATTGGTAAGACACAGAAAGAGGGCACACTCGACCTCACGAAAACAAGCACACCGCCACCCCTCCGCCCCACTCTCTCGCACCTGTACACCGTGAAAGATCGCACACCGTGTAGCAACTCATCATTCGAGATATCAGAAGTCAGCCAGGACTCAGTAAATATTGCTATATCTGTACTGCTATCATTTAGGAAGGCTTCAACAGCGTCTTTCTTCGGCAAATAGCTGCGAATATTGGCTAGAAGAACCGCCAAATTATGACAAGTCGGTGCGAAGTATCTCCCGCAGGGTGGCTGCGGTCGGGGGCGTGGCGGCGACAAGTAAGCGGGTGACGGTTGCTATAATTGCACTTCCTGGACAGAATTCGTTTCGGAATTGTATATGAATTGTCTGCCGTTCATGGTGAGCTTGTCGAATCGAATCTTAAAGTTAGTGCTCCTTTCTCGGGCGTAATTGAAAAGCATTTTTCGGGCTGTTTGCACGCGTGTTGAATAATCATCACGAATTGCATATGACGTATCTTTAAGCTTAGGTCCCGCTGATAGAATGTTTGATTTAACTTTGAAACGCCCGAATTTCACAACTATAGGGCGCTTTTTGTCTGCCTCGAATCGCCCCAGCCGGTGCGCTCGCTCAATGTCGTCAGGATTTAGGTTAATGCCAAGTTTCTCTGAACAAAAGGAAATAATCTGGGTCTCGGACTCTGCCCAGGTTTCGCCTTTATTATCCTTTATTCCGAAAAAAATCAAATTTGACCGGCGAAGGCGATTCTCGGCGTCATCACATTTGTTGGTAAGAGCTTTGATTTCCGCCGAGAATTTCTCAATACTTGTTTTCAAGGCGCAAGAAGACGAGTCGTTCGATTGATTATTCTCGACAACTTTTTCCAGTGCGTCGACACGCGAAGACAGGCGGCCGACCAGACCTTCTATATTAGTTTGGGCAGCGTGGATTAGCGAAAGTTCTGCGAGAACAGTGGTTTGGGACTGCTCCAGGCGGGACAGTGTGTGTGAAATTGAAACAAGGGATACAAGTTCGTCACCGTTAGAAGGGCCGGGATTCAGTTGCACATCCCCTGACATGACAAGCAAGAGCGATACCAAATTGACATTGAGGCAAAAATAACATGAAAAACACAACAATCTGCGGTAACAATCAAGCAGGTCAGAGGGGCACGACACTGCGACCAAAAAAGGACTACTGGTTCGGAGGCAACTATCGAGAGGGAGGTGACTAACCTGCGCAAAAAGGAGCGGTTTCATGACCTCGTTCGTCGCAGCGGCATGCCCCGAATGGCCCCAGAACGGAAGCGGTATTTGTAGGCAAGGCAAAGCTGCTGAGGTGGCAGTACTGCGTGGTTGCCAGGCGAAGAAATCGACTGTAGCTGGATGCGGAGGATTCAGCCAGTCTTCTGCTGCTCGGTCGCCATCCACAGGAGGCTGTGATGCAGCGTCATCGGGTTGACCAGCGGTGGCGGGATCGATGAGGCCGAAGCCGGAATGTAGCGGCGCAAGGGTGCATAGCAGGAAAGCCTGCGCAAAAAGGAGCGGTTTCATGACCTCGTTCGTCGCAGCGGCATGCCCAAAACAGAAAGTGCCAAAACCACTTTCTGATTATGAGGCACGCCATAGTGGAGGACTCCGGAAATTTCGACCACCTGGGGTTCTTTAACGTGCACCTAAATCTAAGCACACGGGCGTTTTCGCATTTCGCCCCCATCCAAATGCGGCCGCCATGGCCGGGATTCGATCCCGCGACCTCGTGCTCAGCAGCCCAACACCATAGCCATTCCCAAAGCCGTCGCCTAGCATTTCAACCAACCAGGTCATAACTTTGATGAACTCGATCTCTACATCTTACAGTCAAATTTTCGTTCCGAACGAGAAAGAAAATACAGAGAATGATACCTTATCCATAAGTTCAAGACATTGCAACCAATAGGCATAAACGTTTCAAAGGGAGCTTTAGAATCTATTCGCTCATGCTAAATTTCAAGCTATAGGCAACAACACTTAGTTTCATTTCTTGGCGTATCTTCTTTTCTTCCTTTCCTCTTATTTCTTTTTTTTTGCAGCTGGCGCGTCAGACGCCGTTGACACGCCGGCTAACACGCGTGCGTTGACACGTGGTTGACAGATGGGGGGGGGGGGGATTGGGCTTGGCCTTGAGCACAGCATTCCTTTATTCTCAATTCGACACGCTAACACACCTTCCCTCATTGGCGCAGCCACCCTCCTTACACCCTCACCCCTTTAAAGAACCCCACCTATATATACTGTGGTGAGGAAAGCATACGTCGCCTCTAAGAAGACAAGTCCACTTGTCGAAACGTTGGCTCCTGCTTTCACCTCGTTCTCGTTTTGCTCAGTATCCATGAGGTTATACGTCAGGTACTGAATGATCAGGCGAATCACACCCCCCGTCTCCAAGTAGACAAAGCTCACGGCCTTTTGATGCTTTGATAAGGGCAGCCTGTACTGCTGTCCAGACCTGTACATGTGACACCTAATATTATTCCTGTCTTGCCTCAGAACATATTTTGTTACCTTATTTGTGGCTGGCAGGGGACAGCCCTTTAGGCAGACATCATAGGCTGTCTTTGAGAAAATCTGGATGTTTCGTAATTCTAGGAGGAGCAGTACTTTACTTGGACTAGCACTACTGAATAAGATGGCCCCAGAAAGCAGAATGTTACTAACGGCCGTGCCATTGATGGAGGGCTGACTCTGCCATAAAATCTTGTGCTCAAGTTTGCACACAGCAGTCACCGCTAGCATTATCCCACGAGTGTGCATTGAAGGCTTGTACCTCTCACCACACATGCTGCATGTGTCGAAAAGTTGCAGTAGACAACTTTCCACTACAATGTATTTTCTCTCAGACTGCAGTGTGGGTGACCGAATCTCTGAAGAAAAGTTATCTAGTGAATGTAATGCTGCTACCAAATCAGCAACACAATTGCACTTCCATGCTGCTGTCTGATGCCGGCTGGTAGCTGTGGTCATTTTTGTCCACGATAAGGCTGGCTTCTACAGAATCATACAAGAACTCGTACGCATCACTTTTATGTTGCTGTTTTGGTGTGAAGGTTACAGTTGGCAAAATAGTTAAGCTAGACAATTTTGCATCACTTCCTTTGCTCAACACTTAGCACATTTGCTTTGACACATCAAAAGTTCTGTTTGGGTTGCAAAATCTATTGCTTCATTTGGTCCAAGTAAGTTGGCCTGGGTGCCTTAAATCAAGAAAGCGTATTGGTAACGTGAAGATGTTTGTAATGAAAAAAGAACAGAAATGGAAAAGGAATTACAGATGCCAGCAAAGACAGAACTGTTAAGTAGATGTGTTCCACATTGCAACTCACTTGCCGGGACTTATCTTGGAGCGAACAACCTAGACGCATAAGTGTGTTCATCACGTGGCTCACTATAAAAGCAAACAGAAATACGGGAGTGCTTATATAGCACTTACTGAAGAATGCTGAAATAACTTCTCTACTCCAGAGATTACACATACACAGGTTCACATTCATAAATGTGTTGTTTCTGAACTGTTTCATGACTTACCAGCGCAGGAGCATTTGTTGCAGTACTTATGATTGTGCTATCCTCTGTGTTTACTGCCAATTCTCTAAGTGCAATGTGCTGACCTGATGCACCATTATATGGAGCATGCATGGTACAGTAATGCGCCTATTACACCTAATGCCATTAACAGCTTCTTCAGTTATAATTGGTGAATACATAAAGGCGACTAAACCATTTAAGACTACACACAAGAGTGACTCATGTGACTGTCCTTCGCTGGACTTATGGTGAGTTGCAATAGTTAGAAGCAACAGACTAACGACTATGGCGCTACTGAAGTGATAAATGTGATAAAGCTGCACCATAATGCTTAGAAATTAGACGTAAAATAAGACCCGGACAGACAAACACCTGCAACAGATTTTTATTTTTCCTAATACTTCATCTGATATATCCCAAGAAATACGCGACAAGAACATAAACAAATGAGTTCACAATATATATATATATACCAAGCTTAATCACATCCATCAGCCACAAAACTAAATTCATTCTTACAAGAATGAGTTTGTTTTAGTTTACTTTATGGGCTCAAGAACCCTCTGGAGTTTTCCGAGGAAAGCTCAGCCCCCCTCCCACCCACCCACACACACCTCAAGTGTCATTACCAGAGCTCTTTCACCCACATCATTTGAAGTTTCTTTTGACTGGCCTCGACCACTTCACTGAAAATTTTATTGTGGCTAATAGCTCACTACATTATTGTTGGCGTTGACGTGCGTGGCTTTTAATTCATATTTTCACTTTATTTCTGTAAATCCTGACAATAGGAGAACAAGCGCATCAGAAGAACCATCAGCGGCTGCCTCATCCGTATTTTGTCACTTCGACATTGTTTTAAATTTACACTGTAGACACCATGCACATAAACAATATATTTTAATATATAGACAAGACAAGTTTCCTTATATTTTCAAAAGAGAAGGAGATAGCCAATTAACAATTATTTCTAAAGGTATAAATGGCCTAAGCCTAGAGAATAAATGGGTTGATGTATGTTCACCACGCTTCACATTGCTTTGCGTGCTTTTTTGACCGTGAAAAAAAGCAGTTCTAATAATTTATAACATTTAGCATGTATATTTATATATATAATATATTATCAAATTTTATTATATTACATATATATATATATATATATATATATATATATATATATAATAAACATTGTCACTTACATGAAGAGGTCATAAATGTATACAGGGTGTCCCAATGAACTATCATTGACCACGATTTAAAAAAGAGCCATGCGTTACTCAAACTCTGGTGCATATTGTTTCCAGTACAATGCAGTAGATGCCACAAATTTTTTCGTTACTGAGGTTTGAATAGGTCATTGTATTTAATTATCAACTCGATACATACTATCTTCATTATCAAAGTGTCAATGAGGCATTTTTAAGCACCACCAAGAGACAACTAACTGTGGTATTTTCAGTGACGTACGAATTGCGCGCTAATTTTTTTACGATTGGTAAATAAAATTGGGCCTTGTGAAACACGCAGAATTCCCCGTGACAGCACTCCCACCCGCATCACAAAGCAGCGCCCTCGAACATGCTCCCTCTGAGTTAGCCAGGACGAAAGAAAGCAAATAAAGAAAGTATTGTGATTGAGCAAGTGCCTTATCTGCCACACCGTGCCCGTGTTAACACGTCGCGTTTGGTGTTAGTTGGAAACAAGCTACGATAGCTGCTGTCTTAGTGTAGATATAGTGTAGGGATGTTTTTTTGCCACATTACTTACCAACACAAATTTTGTTTCGTCCGAGACTCCATGTCTTTATCTAATGAGCAGAAGGAAAACATGATCCTTCTCTTGGGAGCTGCAAATGGCGATAATAGGAAGGCAGCAAATATATATCAGTCATGGAAGTGTGGCGGTGGACCAAACGCATCCAGTGTCATCAGAAATTATAACAACCTGACAAAAACTAGCAGCTTCAAGAAACAGCGGTGGAGGACTCCATCTTGGAGCCCTAGCCTACGCACGGATGTTCTACCATTTATATGGTCTCGAGCCATCATGCTAGCCTGCGGGACGTGGCCACCCTGGTACCAATTTCCAAGTCATCAGTTTGGAGGATTCTAAATGATGGCCTTTCACCCATACCACCTTAACCAGCACCAATGTTTGGAAGATATGGACCTGTAGAATTGCCTAGATTTCTCGAGTTGGGTCCTCGCAAACTCTGATACGCCACCGGACTGTTTGAGAAACATCATGTGCATAGATAAAGCCGATTTTCACAGAAGCGTCCACGTAAATTTGCATAATGCACTATTGAAGTCACTCCAATCCACCCTGGGTAAAGCTCAAACGGCACCAGTACCAGTGGTCATTCAATGTGTGGTGCGGAATTTTCACCGGTGCTATAATCGGTCTTATCTTCAACCATACACTGACTGGACAGCGTTACATGGACGAAACCCTTGAAGGAGTAGTGGATGAGTTTCTCAGCGAAGTCCTGCTGTCACGTCTTTTACTTGTGTAAAATCAGCAAGATGGGGCACCCACACACAGCAGCAGCCATGCACGAAACAGGCTGGATGCAAATGTTCACGCGCAATAGCTTGGTAGGCACGGGCCTGTAAACAGGCCAGCTTGGTCACCTGACTTCTCTCCATTCGATTTCTCTCTTTGGGGTTAGGTGAGAGATTGTGCTTACATGATCAAGACGTAGAATTCCAGTATCGGTCATCAAGAGAGTCACTGAAGATGTGATAAAGCGGACTCAGTACTGCGCAGCTGCAGGAGACCTATCCGAACACGTCGTCGAGGCAGTAGCTGGTGTTCAAAGGGGTTTATGAATTCATAGATAATAAGGGCACACTGAAATCTCACGTTTCTTTGCTTGTTTTTTTTCTGCGGGCATCGCCAATTCGGCTCATTTAGAAATTGTGTATTTTCTTTCTTGGAAGAAACGGTTTTGCCTTTTCACTACACATGGTTCGCTTTTCGGTCGGTTTGTCTCGCTTTTATTTTTTGCCAAAAAGCTGTTTTTGCAGCATGCATAGAATTTCGAGAAAAATAAAACTGTCCCTTTAATTTGGCTTTAGTCCGAAGCAAATTTCTGGCACAAAATATAGCTGCGTGCGCACTCTTTCGATGCTGTGCGAGCACAGCCGGGATTTTGAAACAACCTGTGCCTATTACATTGCTTCTCGCGTTTCGTGCTTGGTCAGAGCGGCGCTGCGGCTGCATTATCAAGAGGCTTTTGTTATCAATGTGACTAGTCGTCCTTGAGAGACGGATAATAGGTGCGCCGTAGAAATAAGAAGGAATAGCCGTGAAACGCGAAACCTGCTGTTGGTGTTTCTTCCATAGCATTATCAAAGTGATGCGCTGTCTTTTCGGGTTTGCGACAGGCAATGAAGTTGCCTTTAATCAGATTATTTGAGGGCGCTGCTTGATGTGGGTGGGTGAGCAGTCACATGGTATTTTTCATATTTCATGAGGTTTATTTGCCACTCGGGAAAAATTTACGCAATTAGTACTTCGCTGAAACCACCGCTGTTAGATGTCATTTCGAGGGAAGGGGGCTACATATGTCCAATTGACACTTTCGTAATTACGACAGCACTTCTCGAGCTAGACAATTATTTGTAATTAGCGAAATTAATCTCAATAACAAAAAAGTTCCTCGCAGCTGGAGTAACGCCACTGCTATTTTTTAAGTTTTTGTGCATGATAGTTGGAGCACCCTGTATAATTCACCCTGTAAGCGAAATGAGGCCAAGCCGAATTCACTCGAAATCAGAATCAGCAGCAGTCCTGCGCAAGAGCGCTTTTACTCAGACTCAGAAAAAGAAAAAAAGAGAGGCTGCAGTTTCGCTTAGAAGGGCGCAGCAGTATTAGTGATAGCCAAGTATACGACAATTACACGAAGTAAGATAACACCACCAAGAGTCGCCAGATTCTTGGTGGTGAAAGAGGTCTCAGGCTGTGAAACTGAACCGTCTCCTCAATGAGGTCTTGTAAATTCTCATATTCTCCGACAGGTTACATACATACATACATACATACATACATACATACATACATACATACATACATACATACATACATACATACATACATACATACATACATACATACATACATACATACATACATACATACATACATACATACATACATACATACATACATACATACATACCCACCCACCATGGTTGCTCAGTGGCTGTGGTGTTGGGCAGCTGAGCACGAGGTCGCGGGATCAAATCCCAGCCACGGCGGCCGCATTTGGATGGGGGCGAAATGCGAAAACACCCGTGTACTTAGCTTTAGGTGCACGTTAAAGAACCCCAGGTGGTCGAAATTTTCGGAGTCCCCCACTACGGCGTGTCTCATAATCAGAAAGTGGTTTTGGCACGTAAACCCACACATACATGAAAGAGACGAACCTTGTGGAAGCAAAACGTGTTTCGTCAGGACCCTGTATATATATATATATATATATATATATATATATATATGCTTATATATATGGGGTTCTGACTGCTGGTAGGCCCCAGACTCGCCCCCCGGAAATATGCAAACTTTCCGCCTATGGATGCACAACTTAGCAGTTTGCTACAGTGCCTCGCAGCGACTACAGCAGTTCGAATATGAAGTTTGGCACGAAATCGCACCGCCTCTCTGGTGCATTAGCATAACAGCGCAAACGACTGTCGGCCTGCTTCAGATGCAATCTCTGCAATTTGCAGCTGCTTTGCACATATGCTTCACAGATCAAACATGCTATGCTGGAATCATGCTTCAAATTTGCTAATGAACCAAATGGTACAGCCATCCACAGACGCAAGCGAGCCACTCTGCTTCAGCAAGCTTATGAAAATCAATTAGATTGCTTCTTACCGGGAGTGCGCTGGTACACGGGAAGGTAGACGGCATGCCTGAACTTGGCAGCCGTCTTCATACCGTGCGTTTCCTGCCACGCACGAATAGATATGGCACAGATGTTCGTTTAAGTCTTCTTTTATGATTATTCATCTACAGCAGGTAGTCCGAGGCGTAAAAGTGCGCAGAGCAGACACAAGAAGGCGGCAGCGAGCGACCGATGGCCTTTTTTCCATTGCCTTTTCCTACTTGCATCGACGGGTAGGAAGTAGTACCATATGCCCGTAGTCCTTACATTGTAGTGCTGGCACTCATTTACGGCACAAATCGTCGATGGCATCTTATATCACAAGGAGATCATAAAAGTCTGGGTGCTTGCAAACTCGAAGTAGTAAAGGCAAGGCGCAGAAGACCAGGACTCGAGAAGAAGAACACAAACGACAAGACCGGCGCCGGTCCTGTCGTTTGTGTTCTTCTCGAGTCCTGGTCTTCTGCGCCTTGCCTTTACTACTTCAAGCATGCACCAACTAGCCCAAGCAAGAGTTTTGCTTGCAAACTCGCCGTCTTCCTCCATGAAACTCGTGCATACAACATGTGCGCCGCCATGCATTTGGGACGACGCGAGCGCCGCTTGTTAGCGTGCACTTTCTTTACTTCGTAATACGCATAGAATAAAGTGCAAGTGTCTAATAAGAGACTAACTGCAATTTTAAGCAATAATTATATTGTACTTAATGACAGTCGACTCACACAGAGTAATTTCTTGACTACAGTTCTAAGTACCAAGATTTCGCCGCCAGGCCTCGCCACTTACTGGTTTTTCTTACTTTCTTTGACAATTTAAAATTATATTTCCTACTTATATACCGAACAGCGTGCTGGATTCTTATCGCTATAAAGCATTCTTTTTCTTTTCATTTCATTTTCAATCATTTCATTTCCATCAACCTCTCAGAACACATCTTGGCCAGTTGTCCGTCCCTTTATTACCAATAAAGCACGACCGAACTCATCTCACGATGTTTCTCGACATTATAGCGAATCGCAATTGAGCAATCTAGCGAAAGACCGCATTTCTGAAGTCACGGTTATTTCACATGTGTAGTGGTAATTCTGAGACTATCATTCCTTTGACTATTTGTGACAATCGGCCACATCGTCCCACTTTGCTGTGGCACTTGCTCGCCAAGGTAACTTATGAGCATGACTGCATGACGACGACTGCATGACGCCGACGCAGTGGCAATGTAATGAGGAAGGAATGCTATTGATGGAATGACAAAGGCGTATAGTGGCGAAGGCATGATGAGAATGACATGCAGGTTCCTAAATTACGATAACGACGACAACACGAGGACAAGGAGATGGATAACCGCGGTATGACGACGATTACGTGACGACGATCGAATGACAAGTGGATGAAGCGGGAATGACGACAATGGCACGACCAAGCGGCATGACGACGACGGTAGAAAAACGGATGCGTGATAGTGAGGGTCACGAAGACGCAATGGCGACAATGGCATGACATTGGTGGTGTAATCATGCTTGAATGGCTGCCACATAATTATAAATCATAAACAAGAAACGACGCCGATGGATTGATGGAGATGGTATGAAACCGACGGCATGACAACAATCGTATGAAGTGACTGAAGTGATGAGTATGGCGTGACGACAACAGTATGACGAGAACAGCATGACGAGAGTCAGATGTCGAAGTAGTAATGACGATATTGGAACGACGGCGGTGGCATCCCAAAGACGGTATAACAAATGAATGACGGCGGCGAAGTGAAGGCGATGTCAGGACAACGACATGAGGATGAAGGGATGACAACGGGTCTACGGTGGCAATGGCGTGAGCATGACTGTACCACAAAACTTATATAACCGCATGATGAAAGTCGTATCACGAAGCTCGACTGACGACCATGACACGACCACGACATCATGGCAATGACGGTCCGACAACTTGCGCATGATCGCGACTGTCGGTCGATGACGGCTTGAGAACGGCGGCATAATAACGACTGAATGCCGAGAATTCCGATGAAATGACGAAGATTGTCGATGGAACGAAGAAGGAGGTATGACGATGACGGCATGACGACAACGGGATGACGATGACCGTAATTCGACAATGCCGTGATGACCACGGCATGAAGAGAGTCGGATGACAAAGCTGGAATGACGTCGGTACAACGACCATGATAGCATCACAAGCCGGAACACATATCAAGTGGCGCAGGCTATTAGAGAACTTGTACCACGGGGTCACAGTAGAATGCATGACGACGACTGTATGACGAGAGTAAGATCACGAAGCTGTAATGTAACAATTGCGTCACTATATAGGTGTGACAACGAATACATGATCACTGTATAACAACGATGACGTGACGACGATGACATGACGAGTGTCGGATGACAAAGCTAAAACGACGAAGTTGCAGCGAGCTGGCGCGGGGAGGAAGGCAAGTGCGCATTGACGAATCCTCTTTCCAACTGACCGTCAGCTGTGAAACAGCCAGACGCCACACTTGAAATTTATGAAGAGCGTGACTTGGCCACACGAGAGTGAGGGCGAAGATTGTTGTCACTCGGTGCACCCTCAAAGCTTGCGCCCGATGGAGATTGCAGCCGCTCCTGCGCTGGGAGCCGCGAGCTGCGTATTTTTAATTGCGTCTGTACCGCTCTTCCATGAACATCTTTCACGAAAACTTGGATCACACACTAGCAAAGTGCCGCCCTTCCATGAACCTAGTGCACACCAACTTGGATGACTGGGCATGAGCAATTGTGCATGTACCGCTATTCCCTGAATATTGTTGACGAAAACTTGGGTCACCAGGTAAGTCACACTGGCAATGTGCCGTTCTTCCATGAGCCTAGTGCACACCAACTTGGGTCAGTGGGTAGGTGCGGCCCGCCATGAAACTCTTCGACGCCAAGTTGTCACTAGGTATGTGTCAATGGGTACTAAACAACATCCCTGGTCATCCACCTTGACAAAGTGGAATGGCTCATGATTTTTTTTTGCTTTTTAGCTGAAATATACAACCCCTACTACTAGGTATAACAGACTCTGTATGACCTGGTGATCAGAATAGTGAGGAAATAAAACAGAATGCATGGCTTTTTTTAAATTTTTATTCTTGTTTACACACACTTCTTTTTTTACCGCGGCTTCTAACACACGTGGCCTAAGGAAGGAAGAAAAAAAAACACATATGGGGACACACACAGTCTTTTTTCCGGCACTTTTCCCCTCAGAAGCAACTCACGCGACTTCCCACACAGCATACACAAGCTCTGGAGGAGGCAGATGTTGTCAGGCCTGCGCGACGGTCTTGTTCGTGAGCAGCACCTTCAGAGTGGTGTTATCACGCCTCCACTGGACAAGGGACATGAAGAGCACGTGGAAGCGCAGACAGCCAAAGGTGACCCAGAGCACGGAAAGCACAAACAACGCAGATGACAGTGACGCTGTCGGCAGCCACGACTTTGAGCGGTACTCGAACAGCACGTAAAGCCAGGCCATAGTGAGCACACCGATGTTACCCATGCTGAAGACGAGGTTGGCCAGGAACAAGGTGGCGTCTTCACGCGACTCCTTCTCCCAGAACCACTGCCACAGCGGTTTGGTGTGGTGGCGCACCGGGTAATGGACGCCGCATGTCGTGCACACGCGGCCATCGGGGCCCAGGTACAGAAGCTGCTCCAGACACGATCGGTGGACGAATGCATCCGAACAGCGACACGGACATCGAAACAGTGGTTCCTCCAGTGCGCTGCCTTCCTCTGAACACAACCGGCATGATAGATTGGCCATCGCCCTTCCCACTTCGACAGTGCAAGAGGACGAAGTCGACGCGATGTCATCGCTGGCTCTGCTGCTTCTTCCGCTGCTGCTGGCACTAACAGCAGTACTGGCAGCGTCGTCATCGGCGTCTTTGTCCTCGTGGACAATATCCGCGGCCTCGCTTCCTTCGTCTTCGGTGCTTGCCTCGCTGCCTTCGCTACTGCTGACGTGTCGGCTGCCCGCGATGCCAATCTCTCGGCTGGCCTCGTCCGGCTGATTTTCGCACTCGACTGGATCCTCGGAGCTGCTGCCGGCTTTTCCGCTTACGAAGAACACCATTGGTTCTATGGGCGTCCGCTGCATCGCAAGAAGAACGGCTTCAGCACGAGACGGGGGATCCAAAATGAAGAAGCTCCGCTAGGCAGTGGCCGCGTAATGGAAGCCTCGGCTCACACTACTTCGTTGTCATCTTTGCTTACTCTCGAGCTACGAGACTATAACACATCCGAGTCTTTGCGATGAGCAAGCATCTTAGGGAAAACTGTAAAGCCTTGCATATTTGATTTTTCCCTTTTTTATTAACATATGTAAAGAAGGATCACCAGCTTTATTGGCCAAGCTGTCGTTTAAGGAATTGTTTTTTTAAAATAAACGCAATACCCACAGCGAGATTGCTCAGCTTGCACTATAGCGCTCCTCAGGAACCTGCTGCAGAATCCCTCTCCCCAAGTGCGCAAGTTCTTCATCGCATTGACTACGCGAATACGAGAGTCCCATTAGGCGACGTGGCTGAACTGCACGATTACAGTTACTATTTCACTGCTATCATCAATGTCAGTATACAAGTGGGAGCTGCTGTTTCGGTGCAACGAAGCAAAAATTTCGCAGTAAATGGATACTTCTATCACTTCAATTTAGTCAATGTCTTCATTTATAACGTACTTTAGTTGTAAAGAGCAGTGGCAACGAATGATGTCTGTGCCGAGGTGTTATTTTTCAAGAGTGGAGATATCTATTGGCGCCCTCGTCTTCCTTGTCTTTCAGATATTCTTTGACGCGCCATGCATAGGGCTCATGGAGCCGCGTGGTCTTGTGAATAAACCAGTGGCTTCTGGTTGCTGGCCTGATCCGTCGCCTATGCGTTTGCCTAGTGTTGTGCCACCCATCTTTGAACGAGCATTCATCGTGATTACTTGGGCTTCGCCGGGTGAAGGACTTAGACACTAACGACTTGAAGGTGCGTTGCTCAACGTGAAAATCGGAAGGGCCACCAACCTTCAAGACTTTTCCCGCGACAAGAATGCATAACGCACGGGGGACGTCAGCATCCGCCACGCCTCTTTCCTCCCGACGATGGGTCGGCAAGGCCATTTAAGGCAGAACCAACCCATTGTAATAAGCGAGAGTCGCCGCCAGCCACCCAGTCGGCCTGGTGCGCTCTTACCGCTGCATACGCTATTTTCTATATTTGTACATACAGTATAAAGCTTTTCGTTTTCTCTTTGTCTGCTCCAGAGTCAATCGCTCATCCACAAACCCGAAGTCGCAAACCTAACCTATAGACCGTTTTTTCTTCTTCTTTTTTTATGGGAGCCACTATATTGCTACACAGTGGCGCTGTCTATGGCAAGTAGGCACGCGGGCTTGGAGGAACGCTCCGTCTTGCATGGTAGGTATACCCTCGGCAGTAGTTTCTGGCGTTTGTTTTCACGCTCGTGCGGTCTATTTTGTATGACTTGCATCTTGTTCGTGGTACACGCTTTTGTGAGACGTACTGAAGTGGTTTAAGTTGGTATGGCCGGGTTTTCTGTTGGCGTTGAGGCGGACGGAGCAGGCAACGCGATGTGTGCGGGCATGTATTTGAGCCTACAATCAGCCTCGGAGATTAATAGTGTATTCCTGAATGTTCCATTTACTAATATTACCTCACTGCAGTATTATCCTCTAGTTCTAACTGCGGTTTAGGAACAATAAACCTTCGCGACCATGGTAGCAGCGTGGATACCATTCTGCTACAATAGGAGCTGTGCTGTTATACTTAGACAAGCATTAAAACTCTTAGCAGCAGATTAGATTGCGTGACCACTTGGTTTGGTGGATGAGGTTTCCACTCATGAATAAGATAGTTTTGGTTAGTAATAATAGCATACCTTACAGTGTGAATTTGGTTTGTCTAGCAAAGCGACCGTTCACGAACTGCGCGAGCATCCTAAGCAGTGGTAGGTGCTGGATTACAGATATCTTATATATCTTCCACAGATATCTTCTATATAGCACATGGTCCAAGCATACGGCATCAACGTTTACATATCTGTAAACGTTGTGCGGCGTGACTTTGCGAGGTCGTATTGCGGCGTTAGCCCGTTTTTGCTTCTTTCTGAGAAAGGGGATAATATTTGAATTGTTTTTTAAGTTGAGTTCATTCCGTTCTCTACGACGCACTCACACATATTACGGAAATTTTGTCCTCAAAAAATAGCCATCGTATTTTTTTATGCGAACCCTCTCATATGCTGTGCCGCATATGCTGTGTGCTGTATAAGGTAATTACCACGAATGCTGGCCACCTTTCACTTAACGAGTCTTTTACATAATTTCGCATGTGGTGCGACAAATGGCAAATGAATATAAACTTTACAAAAACAACCACTTTGTCTTTTAGTAAGCGCACTTCAGTTTCTCTATTTACCTATTCGTTTATTGGCTTTTCCCTTGAACGGGTGTCTCAATACCCCTTATCTTCACACCTAATATGTGATGGTCAAGCCATATTCAATACACACGAAATAAAGCGCTAAAGAAAATAGGCTATCTAAATCGTAGATTGTGAAAAGCTCCGCGTGAAACAAAATTGCTATCACATAAATCGCTCATCCGACCCATTCTCGAATATGGTTGCCCCATCTGAAACCCTTATAAAGTATCTGACATTAACACTCTCGAATCAATTTTAAAAAAGCAATCCGTTTCATATACCGCCGTTATGACTGGGACTTCTCTCCCTCATCTCAGCTTTGCACTAAGTTTACAACCTCTGTCAGAGCGCCGTGATCGTGAATGCCTTAAATTGTTGCATAATCAAATTAATACCACACGCTATTCATTAAAGAACGACTATCTGTCACCTGATAAATTGAAATCTACTAGGAATAGCCACAAACTTAGCCTTGCACCATTTGAACTGCGTACTAACCTATTTAAGTATAGCTTCTTTCCTTATTCAATTGAAAAATCGAACTTACTCCCACGTGAAACTATGTTACTGCCTTTAGAGGAATTTTTGTAGAAATTAACTTGATTGGTAATTAACCGCATTGGCCTCTCGGAAATTTTACTTATATGGATATCATACTATTTACCCAATCGCTATCAATTTGTAGCAATTAATGAGCAACGATCAGGTTGCCTTCCGGTCGGCTCTGGCGTGCCCCAAGCAAGTGTGCTCAGGCCAATATTGTTTTTATTATATATTAATGACATTACTACTGAACTTGATCCGAATGTCCAAATCAAGTTGTTTGCGGATGATTGTGTGCTTTTTCAAGAAATAACTTCAATTAACGGCCAAATCCATCTTAACTCCTCTCTTGCTAAGATTTTTGAATGGTGTAAAACGCGGGACATGAAACTTAACAGTGGTAAGACCGCCTTTCTCCGCTTCTCTCGCAAAAAAAGCTCCGCTTTCTTTTAACTACAGGCTAGGTTAGTCACCTTTGCTGGAAGAGACTAAATACAAGTATTTGGGTGTCGCACCTACTAATACTTTATCATAGAATTTACATATAGATAACATCTGCTCTTCCGCATGCCGTAAACTATACTTTTTAAGACATAAGCTCAGAAATTTTTCCCCTAGCGTAAAATTACTTGCTTACAATTCGCTAATTAGACCGAAACTTGAATATGCATGCGTTGTCTGGGACCCGCTTAATAAACACAATATGACCGCCTAGAAAAGGTACAGAGAAAAGCTGTAAGGTTTATTTACTCTAAGTTTTCCCCGTGTGACTCATTCTCGGAATCAATGCAGGTTAGCGGTATACAATGTCTTGAACAACGAAGAAAAAATTTACGTTTGCAATTTCTTTTCTTGCTTTGGAATCAAGATCTAGCTATTAACCCTTCTCCGTATCGGTCGCTTTCAACGTCGAGCCATACACGCCACCATCATCCTAACTCCCGGACGCCGTATTTTGCGCGAACAGATTTATTCAAGTTTCCATTTTCTCCTCGCACTGTAAGTGACTCGAATGGTTCTTTATTGCCTTTCGCCACACTTGGATGTTTTTAACTTCCTTATTATTGTTTTGTTGCCATTTAACCCACCCTGCTTGGACTTGTACAAGGTTTGCAATATTGAATAAAGAAAGATTAATGCTGTGTTTACTATAGTGATTATATCTTTTATTTTGAAGTTATCTTGGTGTTATCATCAGGTGTTGAAGTTGATTTGTACAGAAGAATATTTTGTTATATGCAATGTACAAACCCACTCCTGCGATAACCCATTTGGGCTGCAGTATGTGAAAATACATAAATAAATAAAGATATTACGGCCTTACAGGGCAAAAAGGCAATGCCGAAGTACATAGCTTATATATGTATCATGCTGGTTCGCCAACCGCAGTGATCGCTGTGTTGAGCAGCGCCATCGGCCTCGTGCAGAAGGCTTGCGTAGACAAATAGTGGTTTCAAGCCTACTAGACTTGAAAAGCGTGAGAACGATGCCGGTGTATCACAGATAGTGAGCAGACTTACCATTTCATGCTGGTAATGCAGAGACACCGGTTCTCTTCGTTGAATTAAAACCGATATACTGAAAATAGTTCATAACACATACACACACCACGGCTGATAATGCGCGTCCCATGTTTGCGCCCCCAAGACATACTTCCACCTACTGTAGTTACCTATGCACCGAAAGGCTTCCCTGACGACCTTATATGAACCGACATTGTGTAAGTTTCACAAAGTACGATCTAAAACAATCCGACATCGTTCCGCAGCATGAGCCAGCAATAAGCAGCGCCGCGCCGGATCGCCCAAGCAAGAGACGAGGAAAGGCTTGCCGTGCGCCCTTTCCTCCTCGCCCGATGAAAAGGTCTGTAGGGCACGCCCATTCCCCTAAAGAACCTCATTTCTTTCCCTGTACCCTAACTATATATACTTGAAAACAGACGACCTGTAGGTGCTGCACCTTCAACGACCACGTACTGAAATGCAGTTTTTATAACAATGCCTATTGGGGGCGAGGAGTTACGGAGTCGCCATCTGTCGGAAGCGTCTCGCTTGCGTAGTATGACAGATAACGCGGCGCGCTCCTCATATGTTTGGCTGTCGGCGCTAAATAAGAATGCCAAGCGGGGCCCTCCTGGACATTCCTGTAGGTAATCTTGAAACGATGGAAGCTCTTTATTGTCAAAATAATAATTTGGGGCAAACAGAAAGCACAAACTGGTTTACAGACCCTAGCTTTTTACTGAATATACCTACAGTGAATGCCCACTGCGCGCGGTCGCCGTGATGGAGTCCCCCGAACCGCCGGCTTCTTGAGTGAAAAGTACTCATTCGCTGAGAGCAAACTATGCAAAATATCTTCTTATAGCCAGTTGTCTGCACAAACAATTGGAACATAATGAAGTGTCAATGCAGCGATCACATGGGTTCACGGCGACCGAGTGCGCCTCTACATACATGTGCGAGGATAATGTTTCGCTTCGTGCCGTGAGCTTTAGGCCGCAGCATATGAGAATTTGACAGTACACAAGCAACCATTGTTGCGTGGACTGTCAGAGCTGTTCAAAAATAATTTCGTTATTACTAGGGACATCGAGGCATACGGCGACTTCTGATGCGTCGTCGCGATGATTCAATATTTTTTTTCTAAGTTCTTGGACGTTTAAATATCATTATTTCTCAAGTTGCGTCGCACTGTATGTTTATCGGTCTTCCCAGTGAGAAATTCTCCGCTGCTTCTTTTTCTTAATCCAGTACATTAATTATAAAAGCTGACACAAACATGAGCATGTCATGCCTTGTTTTAATGTGCTTCTTACCATTCCCTTTCTATTCCAGTGAACTTGCCATAGTCTAGCATCAACAAGTTCATAGACCAAAGCTTCATGACATTAGTCGGGCAGCGCGCACGGGCGAGCGTCTCAGTGCGCGCTTTCTGCTATTCAATAAACATCGCAGCACGACGCCGTATAGCAAAAATCTTCCTCGCGAAAATGCTTGCGGTTATAATTTCACGAACCAAGCTTTACGCAGCTTCTTGTCCTGCGGGTACGTGTGAAGGCGGACACCGCGGGCTTTGTCGCGTACAGGCGCCCAAATCTTTAACTGGTGTGCGGGAGCGATGACTTTTCCGTGCGTCAGCGCCGTTTGACGGGGCGAGGCTGGAAACAGTCTGAGGCTAAGCGCATGCGGACAAAGCGCGCTCAGCTGGGCCCATCGTCTACTAGGCTGTTTCCAGCCTCGCCGCGTCATACGGCGCTGACGCCCGGAAATGTCACCGCTCCCGCGCACCAGTTAAAGATTTGGGCGCCTGTACGTCCGGCACTGTGGCACTGATCGGTAGCCTAACCATGCTGCACGCCTTCGAAGGCAGCCACTACCTATTATATATATTTCAAGTGTTGTCAAACAGACACCTGAAGCCAGAAAACCTCCCCACTTAACCAGAACCTCAACGCTGGTGGGGACATTAAACTTTCGTTGTCAGCTTGCTTCGGCACTTCCGAAGCAGCCGATATGGCCGCATTGTCCACGTGATTCCTCATAAACGTCGCTGCGACGGCGGCGCCAGCTTTTTCAGTGATGGAACTCGCCGCCAATATTCATAAAGGACAGCACTTGCATAACTTGCAAGTGCCGTGAAAAATATAAATTATATATGCCTAATAAAAACTGGTCAGAACTAAAGCGGTAATTCTCTTTTTTCTTTTGGGCGAAAATTCTGGTCGAAACATTTTTGCGGTTTGAATTAGGGGCACTTGAGGACAAAGAGATATGAATAGAAGGCAGAGTATAACCATGGGGTCCTATAACGTAAGACTATTCCAATAGGTTTTTATTCTAATCTCCTTACGCCAAGTTTGCGTAACCGCCAACGCAAGCTTCGGGCAGCGACTCGCAGCGTTGCCTCAACAGCCCAAACACTATCCTCGTTTATAGGACGTCACCTTTATTAAATTTCAAAACAAATTACATTGCCTACATTGAGTGGTTTCCGTTATCTATTTTTTTATTTATTCCATAATGCAAACCACAACAGGGTCCAAGCAGGACAGGCGCAACATAGTAAATGTACAATAAGAATAAGAATAGGGAACACAGTACAGTGCAGAAAGAAAGTGTTGATAAAGTTACGACGAAGTTGTAAGAGGGTTCCATTCAGATATGGTACGTGGGAAAAAAGAAAATTTATAGCAGTATAATTTTCGCAAAGTATGGTGTTAGTGACTGTGTGTGATAGTGTCGGGTATATCGGGCAGACAGATGGTATAAGTATAAGCAGGAGTCTTGCGAGATTACGGTTCAGTAGGAACTGAACAAAGGCGATATTTCCTTCTTCGGTCTTCAAGTGCTTCAATATTGTTTGTCACCATAAGGTCGGTAGGAGAATCCGTTATTTTAAATTTTGAATGAACAAACCTGACAGCCTTTCTTTGAATTCTTTCAAGTTTAGTAATGTTTTCTTTAGTAAAAGGGTCCCACACTATAGATGCATATTCTAGTTTCGGTGTGATGTAGGTGTAATATGTTAGGAGTTTAATATCTGGGGGGGGGGGGGCATTTCTAAGCTTATGCTTTAGAAAATATAGCTTACAGAATGCAGAGGAGCTTATGGTTTCTGTATGCAAGTTCCAGGTAACGTCGTTAGTTATCGTTACGCCTAAGTACTTGTAGCTATAAACCTGTTTTAGCGTTGATGACCCTAGTTGATAAGTATGATTTAACCGATTCTTTTTTGTCCGTTATCTGAATAAAAGCTTTTTGCTGCGTTAACAGTCATAGAAAATTTACTGCACCAATCAAGAAGATTTTCTAGACTCGCGTTAAGTTCGTTTTCATCTTCCGGGCGCGTAATTTGACGAAATAACACACAATCACCTGCAAACAATCGAATTTGTGTTCCTGGTATATTGATGGTAACAATATCATTAATATACAGCTGAAATAGCAATGGCCCCAGGACACTTCCCTGGGGCACTCCTGAGGTGACTGGTCGACAATTCGAGTATTTGCCATCAACTGAAACAAACCGCACTCTGTTGGTTAGATAATCGACAATTCAGGAAGGGAAAATCTCGGGAAGGTTAATGTCTTTTCATTTTTGTATTAGTTTTGAATTACTATCTCTATTAAACGCTTTGCTAAAATCCATAAATACAGCGTGAATGTGACCATTATTATCTGAAGTTTTTGCGGAAGTATGGACTAATGTAACTAATTGTGTCACTATCAAGTAGCCCTTTCTAAAACCATGCGGAAAGTTACTTCTTACGGAGTGTTGTCCAAGGAACTCCTTTCTGTATTTTGCAATGATATGCTCCAGCATTTTACAGCTTGCAGAAGTTAAATATATAGGACGGTAGTTTTGTATTAGTAAGCGGTCACCTTTCTTAAAGACGGGAATAACTCGAGTGGTCTTCCAGTCCGATGGATGTTTTGATGATAACAGGGATTCACGACAGAGCATAACAAGATACTTCGCAATGATTTCAGCATACCGCCGAAGAAAGACATTCGGTAAATTCTCAGGCCCAGGTGATATTTTAGTCTTCAATTCCAGAAGCAGAGAGAACACACCATTGTAGCTAGTAAAGTTAGTTTCTAGGGGTTTAAAATGCGCCACGTTTCTCGTCACTTCTAAATTTAATTCAGAGAATACACTGCAAATAGTCGTTGAATTTCTGCGCAATAACTTCCGAGCCTGTAACTATGTTCCCATCAACCGATATTTCTGTAACAGATGTTTTGCCATCACTCATGTAATTCCAAAATTTACTGGGGTCACTTTTCAAAAACTCGACAACATCGCGTTAAAGTAGTAGTCTTTTGTTTTATGTAACACACATTCAAGTTCCATTTTAGCGTTTGGATAAGACGAGACTGGAGGCTAACTTTTTTGCACTTTTTATTTTTCATTTAAGATGAATAATCTTGCCTGTCACCCAAGGCGTGCGTTTGTGCACTTTCTTGCGCTTTGGTGGCACGAAGGCATTTATGCAATATAGGCACATCTGCGTGAAGCGCACCCACATGTTGCTGACCTCATTGCTTTCATCAAAATCAGATAAACATGTTTCCATATAGTGTGCAATTAAAATATCAGCGGCCCGAGAATGATCTTTAAAAGAGCGCGAATGGCTGACTTTTTTATTACTAGAAGCATTCCTGGCAAGAAGTATTGCAACACTAACTAGGTGAAGATCTGACCGGCCTTCCTCAATAAATAGATTATGCACAGTATAGTCATGGTTTATGAAGACCGAGTCTACAGGATGAACAGCCTTGCACACGAGTAGGCTCGCTGACAATTTGAATGAGATCATGCATGAGCATGATACCAAAGATGATATCCGCGCTGCTGTTAGATTTATTACGTCTTTGGCAATGGTCCCAGTTCATAAATAAAAGATTAAAATCTCCAACCAAAAAAATCTTTTTTGTTTTGAAATTGGCACGTAAGGCTCTGTAGTTGAATTAAGTAGCCAAGCGAAGCGTCCGGTGGCCTATAGCATGCATAAAGTACAAAATAATGACCCCAGCAAGATAAGTTCATGCAAACACATTCGAAATCTGAGACGTTGTGAACGGGAACACAACCAATAGAGTCAAGAGAACTGCTACGCCGCCGCCCCTTGTCGCCCTGTCCTTGCGCAGAACTTTACAATGAGAGCGAAAGACCAAGCCATCCTTTTGTCATATAGTAACGAATTTTCAGTGAGGGCTCTTATGTTCCGCTTATACTCCAATAATTTAATTTAAATAATTTAAATAAATAATTTAATAATAATAAGTAAATCTTTTTTCTTCAGAACACTACGTGCGTTAATATTAACAATTCGACCATATTGAAAATTTGCCTGTTGCTAGGCATGGTGGTCGGTGGTAACGCAGTTAGACAGGAAACCAGTAAGCTATCGCAGGAGACGAAAGATCTGATCAACAAACGCCAATGTATGAAAGCCTCTATCCCTACAGCTAGAATAGAACTGGCAGAACTTTCTAAGTTAATCAACAAGCGTAAGACAGCGGACATCAGGAACTATAATATGGATAGAATTGAACAGGCTCTCAGGAACGGAGGAAGCATAAAAACAGTGAAGAAGAAACTAGGAATAGGCAAGAATCAGGTGTGTGCGTTAAGAGACAAAGCCGGCAATATCGTTATAATATGGATGAGATAGTACAAGTGGCTGAGGAGTTCTGTAGAGATTTATACAGTACCAGTGGCACCCACGACGATAGTGGAAGAGAGAATAGCCTAGAGGAATTCGAAATCCCACAGGTAACGCCAGAAGAAGTAAAGAAAGCCTTAGGAGCTATGCAAAGGGGGAAGGCAGCTGGGGAGGATCAGGTAACAGCAGATTTGTTGAAGGATGGTGGTCAGATTGTTCTAGAGAAACTGGCCACCCTGTATATGCAATGCCTCATAACCTCAAGCGTACCGGAATCTTGGAAGAACGCTAACATAATCCTAATCCACAAAAAAGGGGACGCCAAAGACTTGAAAAATTATAGACCGATCAGCTTACTGTCCGTTGCCTACAAAGTATTTACTAAGGTAATCGCAAATAGAATCAGGAACACCTTAGACTTCTGTCAACCAAAGGACCAGGCAGGATTCCGTAAAGGCTACTCAACAATAGACCATATTCACACAATCAATCAAGTGATAGAGAAATGTGCAGAATATAACCAACCTTTATATATAGCTTTCATTGATTAGGAGAAAGCGTTTGATTCAGTCGAAACCTCAGCAGTCATGGAGGCATTACGGAATCAGGGTGTAGATGAGCCATATGTAAAGATACTGGAAGCTATCTATAGCGGCTCCACAGCCACCGTAGTCCTCCACAAAGAAAGCAACAAAATCCCTATAAAGAAAGGCGTCAGACAGGGAGATACGATATCTCCAATGCAATTCACAGCATGTTTACAGGAGGTATTCAGAGGCCTGGAGTGGGAAGAATTGGGCATAAAAGTTGATGGAGAACACCTTAGCAACTTGCGATTCGCTGATGATATTGCCTTGCTTAGTAACTCAGGAGACCAATTGCAATGCATGCTCATCGACCTGGAGAGGCAAAGCAGAAGGGTGGGTCTGAAAATTAATCTGCAGAAAACTAAAGTATCCTTTAACAGTCTCGGAAGAGAACAGCAGTTTACGATAGGTAGTGAAGTACTGGAAGTGGTAAGGGAATACATCTACTTAGGGCAGGCAGTGACCACGGATCCGGATCATGAGACTGAAATGGCCAGAAGAATAAGAATGGGCAGGGGTGCGTTTGGCAGGCATTCTCAAATCATGAACAGCAGGTTGCCACTATCCCTCAAAAGGAAAGTGTATAACAGCTGTGTGTTACCAGTACTCACATACGCGGCAGAAACCTGGAGGCTTACGAAAAGGGTTCTGCTGAAATTGAGGACGACGCAACGAGCTATGGAAAGAAGAATGATGGGTGTAACGTTAGGAATAAGAAAAGAGCAGATTGGGTAAGGCAACAAACGCGGGTAAACGATATCTTAGTTGAAATCAAGAAAAAGAAATGGGCATGGGCCGGACATGTAATTAGGAGGGAAGATAACCGATGGTCACTAAGGGTTACGAACTGGATTCCAAGGGAAGGGAAGCGTAGCAGGGGGCGGCAGAAAGTTAGGTGGGCGGATGACATTAAGACGTTTGAAGGGACAACATGGCCACAATTAGTACATGATCGGGGTGGTTGGAGAAGTATGGTAGACGCCTTTGCCCTGCAGTGGGCGTAACTAGGCTGATGATCATGATGATGAGGCATGGTGGAATCCATCACCCACCATCATGGTGGATTATGGTGATGGGTGGCACGATGGGTGACGGGCGGCACGGTGGGGTGTTGGGCAATTCTGGTTGGGTGGGCGATTGGGGACATGTTGGATACGATCGTGCACACAGCACGTCAAACGCAATTTGTACGATGAAATGAAGGAGTATCCATTGCACTTATGAAGCTCATGACGGGCTATCTTCATGCAATCTTGAGTCTTGGGAAGTGTACAGTCTGTTCTACATGTGGCCAAATATGTGGCTATTTTCATGTCATAAAGAATCAATGTAAAGCATTAATATATGTTGCATATCATCACAACTTATTGAAAAAGAAATTCACTGTGCTTATGCTTTATTTGGTTTCGCACTCTCTTTCCCTGGTGACCTGCTTGTGTAAAAAAGCTCCGAAGGTGCTTCCGCACAGAAACAAAGAGGTTCTCCGGAAGTGGTGCTGGTGGCCCCATTGGATGGTCACCAATGTTATTCTCCAGGCAGTCTAGAAGAAGGGTGCGATAATTATATAAATAAATTGTTTTTGCATACATCTGTAACCATAAGTGTATGAAGAAAATCTGCTGCAATCACTTCAAGCAGAAGATCGATTCAACAAAAGTTTCAGATAATAAAATGCAGCAAATATTACATACAAATACATGATACCCAGCGCGCAAGCCAGAGCAGCTTTATTTGCAGTTAGAATGCATACATGTGCATCACACTGTTCTGCAGATTTACATTGCATTTTTGCAGATGTTTTTTGCCAAAGACATGCCTCTTCTCATTGGGAGGTTGCTTTTAGTCACATGGAAACAGCACTCAAAGACTCATGGGGCCGATCTTGGGCTTCCGATTTTGCATAATTGGTCTGCTCTTCTACCACCCGAATTCCTGTCAGGTTAGAAGGGCCACGATTTGGCTCTACAATGTCTAACGTACGCGGGAGAGCTGTAAGGCGCAATCTTCCTTGTTTGTCCACTCTATTATCTGGTACCCTCACCTGTTCCTTGTGCAGTTGATGAGAAAACGGGTCTTAACTTTAGCATTTGCCATATAGGCATACCATTTTTATGTAAAGCTAAAGTGAAACTTTCTATGCCTCTTCTGGCAATTTTACGTGTGCTGCTGCTGCTATGGTCTTGTCATGCGTGCCGCTGGGTTTCTTGCAACACCACCAGATGACACTCACCTCCACACATCCCGGCTGGCACTGTTGCGCCAGCATTTCAGTCTGTGGGTATTACACGTGCGGTGCTTGTTTTAATTCCTATGCGACAAAAATACAGGTGTTGGGCTGTGATAGTGTCAACATTACAATTGTCCTTAGCCTGAAGAAAGCGCTTTGAATTGGTCTTTGAACAGTGCGCTGGACACGTATGTAGAAGGAGCCCGTATATGCGCCAGAAAGATAGCCCAAAGACGTGCACTCAGCGTCGAGGACAACCAGACCCGAAAGAAGCGCCACACAGAACAGTAGCATCTTCGCTTCACAGCGAAACATGATGCAGACCGCGAATGTATGTATACAATTTATTTAAAGAGGAAAATAACCGGGACTTCAGATGGGGCGTAAGACGAAAAAGTGAACAGGACGAGCGGTAACGAGCTACTGAGCATTATTACCAAGAAGCACATCGCAGCAAAAGGTCACATCTGTGTACAGCGTGCGTTGACATACTGAAGCACAAGATGAAACACACGTGGCAGAAAGCACCCTAGATGACTATGAAAAATGCCAAGGGGCAAAGAACAACTGTCCCTGGTTATTCACAAATGGGGTTTCTTCACTTAGGAGAGCCACCAAAGGCTCACTTACACACGTGTCTAGGCCAAGTCTGCACACATACCCAGGAATTCTGGAGATGCGATTAGTTTCTTTTTTACCACCACGGGGCGTATCAACCTTAAAGATTTGAAATTCGCGCCATGACGTATGCCATGACGCACAACTAAAGAAAACAAAACAAAAAGAAGCACACCCTGAGACTGTTGTTTCACCTCGGCACTCGGAAACTAGCGCGCTTATGTATCAGCGTTATCTTGAAGACAACCTGCTACTTGCTCGACTTGCAATGAATGGACTATTTTGCTCGACACCTTGCCAGACAGCTCGTCCATAGACGAAGAAATGTCAACAAGAGCGGACACTCACATAGAGCCCAGCGGCCGAATTTACCGTATCACACAAAGCGAATGTTATTGACTCCTTCCGGTTTCGTTTTTGGGCGCACGCGTTTTGAACACCAGTTGGTACACGCCGCGCCGGCTCCGCTGCTCGGCGCGGCATTCATTTTTTTCGCTTCTTCTGAACCTCGCGTGGCCTTGGCGTGGAATCGTTTCATTATTATGTAGAAAGGATTGCGATTGACCTTTACAAGATTGCACCGAATCTGTCGGGTGCAATTTCATAAAGGAAACGAAAGACGTCTTCTGAAATGTTGAAATGTTTATTTTTCTCTATATAAATGCTCGTTCCGGGCTTCTTCTGCATTCATCCAAAGTTCTGGCACCAGATAAGAGCAGTCGTTGCCGTACTATGCTCCAGCGGATGCCATCCGCTGAAAGAAAGTAAATTACAAGCATGTATCATTTTGGTATATTGACCTAACAAGAGTATTGCGTGTAGAGGCGAAATGTACGTAAGTGGTGAATGAGCGGCATTACAGATAAATTCATTTTTACGTACACTTCGCAGCAAAAACTCCTCCCAAACAATGCCATAAAATCTGAACATCCGATTTTCAAGCACCCCTCCTTTCCCGGGCATTATTTCCTGCACTTTAAGTGCATAAATACACGGGTGACTGCGCGTTTCCAAAACAACTCGGCCTCAGTCGACACGATGGTACCCCAAGTACACAAAGGAGACTACAACACAGGTTCAGCCAGACCATGTAACACGCTCGCAGAGTGCCTTCTAATCGCACTCAAGTCAGACTCGTGGGTGCAAAGCGTGTTTTCAGTCGCTCAGAATACATAAATGTCATGTTCTTGAGCTCCTCCGTGTTATCTTTTACGCGTCCTGCCGGCGCATGCAACACTCCCGTGTTATAACTCTCGGCAATCGCTCGTCGCGTTTTCGAGAAGCTTGAGTACCGAAATAAGGTATATGTTGTTGCAGGGCTAAAAATGCGTTACAAACTTGTCCCACTAAAATTCAGTACACGCAAAACTAACTCACTATGGCCGGCTTGCTTTTTTGCTAACAGCTTCACAACCCCAGGCGCGGCGAGCAAGCCTCAAGATATCTCAAAAAGTTACCAAATAAATTACAATAATTTTTCGGGTCAGAGAATGCGTCACGAACTTCTACCAGTAAGATTCAGTACACGCGAAACTAACTGCCGAGCTGCTTTTCGCTAACTGCGCCACTACGCCGAGCGCGGCCACTGTGCTTGAAAAGTTCCCCCAAAAGTAGCGAAATTAGTTACAATAATATCTGGGGTCAGAGAAAGCGCCAAAACTTGTCCTGGTAAGATTCAGTACACGCGAAACTGCGTCACACGGCCAAGGTTCTTTTCGTCAGAAAGCCAGGTGGGGCGAGCGTGCCCAAGAACTCCAGAAATAAGTTATAATTATACTTGGGCTCATAGAAAGCGTCGCAAACATCTCCCAGTACGAGTTATTAACTCATATTAACTGGGCTTGGACTGCGGAGCTGTTTTTCGATAACTGCATCACAACATAGGTTCAGTTTGCTGCAGTAAGCCTAAATGTGCTTGAAGTGCGTCGCAGACTGTCTAACAAAATTCCTCACCTTGCTGTAGTCCAGTAGTGCAGCGGTGCCGTGTCGAAATGCAGACTGAACACAACAGAATGCCGGGAGCCCCAAAAATGGGCTACATCCAAAAGAGACGGGTCGCCTAGCACGCGACCTTCACATGCGCAGCCGGCCTCGCTCAATCCTGCGGCTTCTCTGGCGCATGACGTATACACAGGGGGGGGGGGACACTCCCCGGTTCCGGTGGCAGAGGAAATTGGCGCCATCTCTGTAATGGGCGACGCAAAAATCCGTTTCCCTTGCATGGCCTCGTAGATCGTCGCGCGCACGCGCGCCGATCCAGGTGGCTAGGCCCTTCCCCCCGCTCATCTCCTCTCCCTACGCCCTCTCTCGTAATACCCTCTCAATTCCCTCACCTTCGACTGTCTACGCGCCCGCGCCGCCCTGCCATCCCCGCCGGCCCGGCTGCTGCTTAGTCCGCTACGTAACGCTTTATTTTTGTTATCTACTGTCATCGAAATGCGTGCGCTGCTGTGCGTTGACCGACTTGGCTAGTTTCGTCAGTTCTGTGGTCCTCGGTAGCTGTGTGCTTGTGCTCCGCGATGTTTCACCCATTTCACGACTCGTACTGCTCGTGCATCGTGCAGTGGTGCACAAATACCTCAAAAACAAGTCCTGCAAGGTTGTTCTGGGTGCCTAAAGACAACAGGTGAGCGCTCAGACCCAAGGACATCAGAAGGCGCATGTACACGAACACAGCCCTATCCATTTGTGTACTCCATGAGGCGCCGGACGTCGTTGCGGCTTGATTGTGCTACACTTGCCTCTTCCCGGTAGAGAAAGCTGACAAATAGATGTTCCTTCTCATTGTAACCTGGTCTGTGACTTGTGTTTTTCTGTGCCAAGTCTCATTCTGCAACTTCATTAACTTGCCCAGCTTTCCATACCGCCCTCAGTGCTTTTTCTGTGTATCACGTTCTACAAACCTACTAACAGCTGAAAAATTACTGTTAGTGTTTGTGTACTATCTCAGTAACCCCCGATGGGAAAACCGCGCGAACAACCTTCATGTGTAGGCATGATACGCTTTTTTTTCCTCTGGAAAGCAAGAGCATTGCAAGTGTCCTACATGCAGATTTTTGCAGTTCGTGCCTATTATACAAGGGAGAGCCCAGTAGGTACGACTTAGTGCCTTAAGTGACGTAATTTTATTGCTAAGCATTGCATTTGGGTAAAAAGAAAAGTCGTGTTGGCTTGTTTTACCTGGTCTTTGATTGAGGAATAAGCCTTTCTGCGAATGTTTTCTATGTGCTGCTGCAAAAGCCGACTACCTTCTGTTCCCCTTGCCACCGTTACTCAAGTTGTGGCCAAGTGCAAAATAATGTGATAATGTGTGTTTCAGTTTTTAGTGCAATGATATTTTTTTCTGCCATGTTTTTTTTTCAATTTGTTCAGCAGTAATGAACATGTCAAGCATTTCATATACTTTCGTGCAGATTTATAAGTAAGCTTTCTTTTGGTATGCTCTCAATCAAACAATGTTAGCATTTTATTCTATCTTTCAGGTATTTTGCGTGTCATTGTTTTTGCCATTACCAGTGAGTTTTCCCTCTCTATAGTTGTCATGACTGTCATACACGTCGTCCAATTTTTACAATATCTTAGTGCACATATCAGGAGCTTGTCTACATTTAGGTCTTGAGCACGTTATATAAAAATCTTGTTTTTATATGTGTGAAAATGAAATGGCCGGCGCGTTTTCTATAACTTTCTTTTGTTATTTCACCATCTGTTAACTTTTGTCTTTAGTACTCTTGTATATGTCATGCACCTCTCACTTTTGCTCATTTTATGAGCGTGTATCACACCCCGTTGTAAGAAAAATCTCTTTTCGGAAACGAATTCAATAAAGCGAGACTAAACATCTGTTGTGTTGGAAGTGGAATTTTTTTATGTCCCGGCACATGCTGGTATAATATAAGTATGGGCAAGACTGCGTGCGTGCCAACGCATAGCCCATGGCGCACCACGCGCCAGCTCGCAAGCAATGCCAATGCGCGGCGTAGCGCGCGCATTGCTTGCGAGCTGGCGCGTGGTAACAAGCGCGCTATAAAAAAGAAAAAACGCGCCACTTACCGGTAAAAACAAAAAAAAAGTGAGCGGCGCGCGCGGCATGGGGGAAAGGGAGTGGAGCGGGTCGGCATAATAAAAACAAAAAGGAAAGAAAAACGTTTGGGAGAGGAGGTGCCGCGCGGCTGCTGTTGCTGTTACCATGACAACGTAAACAATCAAGTGCGCCGCCATTTTGCTTAATGCGTCGCCCATTGGTTAGGGCCGTAACTGAAGGGGACCTTGACACTAGCGTCCAAAGAGCGTCTGCTCGAAAACGGCCAGTGGGGTGTATACGGAGAGTCCCCCCCCCCCTGGTATACACGCGCGTCCTGCGTGTCCCTAGCTTGTTGCTAGGCAACGCAACAGAAAGTTGCAAAGTATAAGTTCATTTACATGCAAAACTTTTTTTTCTTTTAGACGGAAAGAATAAAAAAAATAAAACGTTGTCTGGAAGTTTATTTCACATTCTTTTTTTCTGATGCTCGCGTCAACTAACGGATGGTGTTGAAACTAGGCGTGACGTGTTTGCTGTTGCCAGTTTTTGAAGAGTGTCTCCTCTTGACTTTCTTTCTCTATGGCGCGTCGGCATTCCGGGTGAGATGTCTGGCCGAGATAACAGCTCCCGCAATGCTTCCATTGGGTTGCCTTTCTTTGTTGTTTTTTCCCGTTATTTGTGCATGACTGCGGCCGTGGGCTTCCGTATAGTCAGCGTTATTTTTCTTGTGTTTTCTAAGAACCAGTGTGATTCAATAAGAGGAAGCTTGAGCTCGGGTCCTTCTTCGATACCGGCTGCTCAAATACTTGTGAAACGCATAAATTATTTTATGAGAAAATCGCTCAACCGATCTACGTGAGAATTGATGCATTCAAGAGAGAACGTTAGATCACAGTGATCGCTGCAATAACAATTTTGATTTACGTCATGACATTATTGACAAGAATTATCAGAAATGGGCAAATCTGAAAAAAATAATAGAATTACGAAGTTTACAAATCCGTTAGTTTGGATAAAACTTATATCGCATGCCTCTAAACTGTATCCCTTGGAGCATCTCAATCGGACGAATTCAATGTATAAATTTATAACTCATGTGAAGTTACAATGCCTGCAAAGATTTGGCGAATATTCAGGAGTTAGTGGTGTACTTCAGGGTGGCATATGACATATCATTTTTGTCCGCATTAAATGAAACAGCAGGTCCAGCTTACAAAATTCCGATATCGTCTTTAGTTGCTGAGGTACAGAGTCTTATACTTCAAGTATTGTTTCTTGAATTTTCGCAATTTTTAGAATTTAAAAATGTGGAAGCTAAATAAAAATTCGCTTTCTGAAATATAATTTGAACTGTTTCTTTTAAGTTCAACATAACTCATGAATTGCGGTGCAGTGGTTGTAAGAAGAAAGGATTGCTCATTTCCCATGTAGGATCGCTAAAGCTTCCCGTTAACTTAGGTTTAGAATAATATTTTTACTGAAAGAAGAAGCTAGACGGGTAGCGTATATGCACTATGGGGGCCGCAGTTCGATGGGGGCGAAATGCGAAGGCAGACGTGTACTTACATTTAGGCGTACGTTAATGATTGCCAGGTGGCCGAAATTTTTCAGATTCCCCAACTACGCCATGCCTCATAATCAGATTGTGGTCTTGGCACGTAAAACTCCATAATTTTTTTTTAATTTTCAGAATGTACAGTAATTTACAGTAATTGACAAAGCCAAGCCTACAGCAGGCTAGTTATTAAAGCATTCACTTCTTCAGACCTAAGCTCATGCTCATCTTCCTCAGCTTTGTGCAGAGCTGCGCAACAAGGGCGCGATCGGAGATATTTTGTTCTATACGCGTTCTGTTCAGTTGCTGCAACGTCACAAAGTTGCAGTATGCAAAATTTGTGACAGCGGCGCGGAGAGAGCAGCCATTCAGGAAGTGGTGACCTCCCCGGAAGTTTACTTCCGTCGTTTGTCGTCTGCTTGCAGACAGTATACTTCAAAACAAAACGTTTCTCGTCTTCCAAATGAATGAAATCTTTATCTAAACAAATGTATTTTTTATTCTCAAGCGCAAACATGTTTTGAAATAGTAGTGCATGTGGCTACTGCAATGTATAACTATTAGTTTCTTTGCATCGTCCCTAGGTGGTGTCGCGCACAACAAGAAGAAAAAACGGCGGGAAGTGTGGCGCACTTTTCAAGAGGCAGCGACAACATTATAGTGGCTCGCTGGCACCGATGATGGGCTCGATTTCTCTGTACAACAAACCAATTGTTTGTTTCGAGAAACAAAAACGACGCCGGAATTCACTTTCTGCAATTTCTTCAAACGCGTTTCACACCGCCACCCGCTCTCTTGCTTCCTCTAGAAACGCCAGCGCAACAACCTAAGTTCCCAACGGAAGCGCCATTTTCTCGAATTAAACTATGGATTGGATTCAAACGTGCCATGCCGCAGCCGACTGTTGGATCCAATCCAATCCAACAGACGCGCCATGCTAAGCGGTATGAACGCTCCAAACTTCCCAGCTCCCGTCGGGTTCGGCGCCTAACAGACGAAATGCTCGGTGGGAGGATGATTGACAGGAGCATGACGTCATTTTGACGTCACCAAAAACGTGGCCGCGCCCCGCGGCTGGCGACGTTGGCGCGGAGTAGGCCACTCGCGCGTGCCGGTAACCGAACGAACGCGACGAACAACCATCTCCGATCGCACCCCATATTTCCACTTGGCGTGGAAGCGCCTTCCCTCTGCTTTTTAGGCAGAAAAAGACTGGTAGCGTTTTTGGCAGCTGACCTGAACGACGTGATGAGAAGTCTGGATGGAGCAAGTAGTAGGTGTGGCCGGAGACATATCGTAGGTTACATAGGTTACCTGACAGAGGACCCAGTAAGGGCCCGTACATGGTCAGTCCGCCCATCCGTTCCGCCCTAGCCCGCCCGCGTGCGGACGCCCAAAAGGCGGATGATGTCGCAAAATTCGATGCACGCTCATCCCGCACGAGCGGATTGCACGTGCACTCCTATTGGGCGACGCGGCCTGTTGACAGCTGGCAACCGTTCGGCGGAGCAAAGGTATTCAAGGTTGGCAACGACCTTTGACAGCAGACGACACTGGCATATTTTTGCAGATGTGGCAGTGGGGTTTCAAGTTTCCGCGTCCCGGCGGAAATGCGACTCTAGGCTGCCACATTCTGTTCTGCAGCCGTATATGTTGCTTTGGCACCGTCATCCTTCTTCGAAACATTGCACAGTCTTCTTATCTGCGCTACCGTTTACAGATGTATTGCAATCGCATCACGTAGCAGCACGCGACATATTCTCGGATGATTACTTTCAGTGCGCGCTGCCTATGCCGGTTGAACAAAACCTCGTTAATTATCCAACGTGCTACGTTCTGCGTCACGCGACACTGATAGTGTCGCCGGTGGCGCGGTTTCTGTAGTGCTAGTGACAGCTTGCAAGAATACGGAACACACGCACATCTGTCGCGGAATGCATTTGCGTAGGTCGCCGAGACACACCTTTTTACCACTGAGTACGCGTGTGAGGCTCCGAGTGCAGGATACGCTTGCTCGTGCTTCTTTCTTTTTCACTCTGCCAATTTCATCAGTGCTTAAAGCAGTTGCATGCATGGAAAGCCTTTTCCTTTTTTACAGATATAAAGGCGCCAAAGATGAGGCATGAAACATGCACCTTAGAAATTTAATACTTGCTGCTTGTAAACTTTCTAAACAAAATATAACCTAAATGGTGTGCTCAGCGATGAATGAAGTTCTCACCGTGTGCAAGAAGGTTGTGCATAAGTGGTTAACTTCATGCAGCAAGGAATTGAAGGTTAAGCAGTGAGTGTACAATTCACTATGACTGGCTTAAAGCAATAAGTATGTATAGCGGTGACCTTATGCAGATATATGTATACTCATGAGATGTTTCCAAGGGGATTATTATTTGAAAGCATATAATTTACATTGCTGATAAGAAAACTTATTTTGAGTGAAATCGAACAATTACATTCTTTCTTGCCAGCCTGGGTGGCCAATATGTTGCCTAATTTAGCATTTCAACAATGTAGAAACATTACCAAAGCGCACAAAATTCAGCAGTACCTTGACAGGCATGCTCCCTCTCTCACCCATGGTAACAAACAAGGATGTTCGACTTGAGACTGTATGATACTGTCAGCATGATACGTGCGTGTTCTATTTTGATTGCTCTACATATAAAAAATAAGCTATACTCATTTTATATGAGTTAGTTGGGCATGTGCTGCATTTTGTTTATGTATTTATGGAGTAACAACCTAGCTAGCTCATGCACAGCCATATTTTAGGAAAATGAAAAATGAATAGCATAACATAAACAGCTGGCCAGTGCCTGTATTTATTTGAAAGCAAACCGAGATTATGAAGTGTAGTTTAGCATTGAGTTCATTGAGCATTGAGTCCTCTTGTGGTGTGAAAAGGTTGATGTAGTTAGTAGTTTTGTGTTTGTCTTTCTTAATTAGTCGCTGTTTTAACATGCACATGACAATGAAATGAAATCACGTAGGACAGAAGACAGGGCCACACAAAAAAGTGAGGAAACATTCATTGCCATTTTTTATTTCCATAACAAACCAGCGAATAGTTCCTTAGGTTCACTTTTGTGAATAATGCACAAGGTGTTCTGCGTAAAACTGAAAGATTGTAGTGCTCTTTTGCCTATTCACTATTCGGGTAGCCAAATGAATCATACTCCCATTAGCACTGTAAGAGCACCAAAATGTGCAGTCAAGAGGCCGTAGTTGCTCAGTTTCTGTACCAAATGTAAAATTGTTCCAAAAGAAAACATGCATACTGGTGAATTGGGTAAGCATTCACATCTACTATTCAAATCCACACATCACAAGCAATATTTCATTCCTTGACGCATTTCTCACCATTGTACAGACTTTGTTTCAGCGCTGTGTGTGTGCAGCAATATAGCTTGGTAAATCAAAGCTGTGGTTATTCAGTGCACTGAAAGCAACTTTGCGTGTGGGTTAGATAACATAATGTTCCTACATATGGGTCAGCTTAGTATTATCAGCTGCTTTGTTTACTAGTTCACTGTTACGCCTGAACTATACGGTGCCACTGGACAATGCTGTATCCTTGCAGGCACGCTAGAACAGCTTGGCTATGCAGAAACAACGCTTTACAACGCAGTTAAATTAAAGTGGTGTAGATTTGCTGTCACAATGTGCTTGTAAGCATAACTGCCAAGCATTCAAAAAAGTGTTTGAAATGTAAGGGTGGATGCTCAGGTTTGCAGGTGTGACGTTTTACATTTATAGTGCAAGGACACACCGATGAACAGGAAGGATACCACAGAAATCCTCTGTGGATTTGCTTAGTCCTGTGCTTAGTCTTAGTACTCTGTGCTTAGTCCCTAGTGAAAAACAAGCAGCTCAGATTTTTGGCTATGTAAGCCGCTTGCATCCCCAAATATAAAGCAATTTGCTTCGTGAAATCTAGAAATTCTTGATCTTCCCACTAGAGTCGCGAAAAGAGTATAGCGCGGGCCTCTTTCCTTTCTTTCGGAGAATTTTGTGCGCTCCTCGACGAGGGGGGAAACCTTTGTACACAAATAACCGCGACGGTACCGCGGGCATGTGCTGCCACCCGGCCGCCGCGCCTGACGGTACACGTGCACCTGAAGCGCCCTCTTCTCACGCTCGGCTGTCAAAAGCTGATTAGTTATGGTCAGAGTTCTTCTGTGTACGGAGTGTTGACGCGACCATTTCTTGGCCCCTTAAACTCTGGCGCTTATTTGATGATGTCGGCTTGCCTGATTGCTCGGAGTAACCAAATAGCCCATTGGTGGAGAAAAGTGTCTCTTGGATGCTGTGTAAACTTATTTAAGGAATAATTCGAGTAGTTTTTAAAGAGTGAGCAAGTAGACAGCAGCGGACGGCGCAACTTTACCACGGGAGACCAGGCCGGTCAGGCAGGCCGACAACGACGGGTATGACATCGTTTTGTTTGTAGATTTTGTGCTCAGTTTAAAATTACGGCAGATGCCAAGTGAATAAACCTAGTTGTTCAATTGCTACTCTCGTCCTCGTACCTGTGGATTTGGACTTACCCCTGCCAGAGCTCATCCCCTTTCATCTCCGTCTCCCTGGTGAGCTGATGCGTCTGATATCTCACGGCTGCGTCACTTCGCTACACTAGTGTCCACATTATGAAAATCAAGGCTGCCAGACATTTGCATTCATGAAATTAGTGCTCTCAGGCACGTCCACATTTCACGACAGCGCTAAAAGTTGTGCCGTATGCAATTATTATGATGTCCCCTAATTTCCCCCCACCCATAGAAGCATCTTTAACAGTGCAGTAACAACTTTTGAAACAAACGATAGATGTACGAAGCAGAAAAGGCCAGTGTGATAGGGCTTCTCTATCGGGCTACTACATAAGAAAACGCAATCGGCAAAACTTATGCTCAGTTCACTTCTGAGCATACGAACATCGCGTAGTACGACCACTTCTACACCCAATAACGCTGCAACACATCGCGCATATATATCACGATTTGTAGCTTGCAAACGCACTTCATAACAGCAAGAGCACAGCTCGAACGCCGCGGTCACCACGGCGCATCGCAGACGGCAAAACGGCTCACGTGCAGTATAGCACACGCAGAACGGCAGCGATAACGAGGTGATAAAAACTTATCGCTACTGAGCGTATCATTACTTCTGAAAGTTGCAAAGGGCTGGCGTTCACAACTTCGCGGCAACGATCCGCATACACAGAGCAGAAACCAAACGTGTATGCTGGGTGCGCCATCCAGAAGCTACTTATTTCGCCACGCCTTGAACTTGTGTGCTGCTCAGAATGCACGTGTATGTGATGGAGTTCTCGTCTGCGATGCACACGCGAAGCATGGCACAACAAATCAGGAAGTCGACGGCTTCAAATATTTCTTCCGATGCTCTCGTAAACACAACACACACTTCCTGCGCTCCGTCTGTTTCTGTTGGCGATCGCACGCACTGATGAGGTCTGGAAGGGTACACCGGCTGGCTGCTTTCGATGACTATCTCCGTGGGTGCCAGATAACTAGTAAAAATCAGAAAAAGGAGAAAAAATGGACTGTTTCTGACGTGGCTGTAGGTTAGGCCCTACGTCCCCACTTCGCTTCGAGCACGCGCCATGTTTGCTGTGAAGACAGCCGAACCGTCCGCCTCGGACCAGATAATGAGACGAGCAGGCGTGCGGACGGGAAAGTTGCGACCACTCCTCGCTCACCAGTAAAGAGCCATCAGCACGCGGGTGGGCGAGGGCGGAACGGACGGGCGGACTGACCATGTACGGGCCCTAAAGGCCGGAGTAGCGGGATATCAGTTTTTCCGAGAAGCCGAAACGGTGGGTGGGAGATGGCAGTGGGACAAGATCCCCGGGAATATAATCAGCGTCCCGGGGACTACTGTCACAAATGCTTTTACTCTTGTTCTGAGAAGCACAAAGGCGACGGTGAGCAACTTGGCCTGTTTCTTGGGCTCGAGCAATGACATCGCTTGTATACTGAGACACGGACTCTTGAGGGGTAGGCAGTATTGTATTAAAGAGCAATACTGAATCTTGGGCCCACAAGAAATAAAATGGCGAGTAACGTGCAGTGTCGTGGCGTGATGAATTGTGCGTGAATATGACAAAGGGAGAGCAGTATCCCAGTCACGATGGTCATCAGAAACATATATGAAGAGCATGTTTGTTATTCGATTAGGCCGCTCCGTAAGACCGTTCGTCTGCGGATGGCATGCATTAGTAAATGTGTGCTTGGTAGAATAAGGACGGAGGAAGTCGCTCACAACTGTATGAGGAAGGAGCGACTCCTATCCGTAAGAAGTTGACGAGGAGCACCGTGGCGAACAATGACGTTGTGCAACAGGAAGTAGGCTGCGTCTGTTGGAAGGGCTCTGGTGAACGCGAAGCAAGTTGTATTGGCCTCGAGCTCCACCACTGGAAAAGCTGGCGCCACCGTCGGCGTGACGTGCTAGGAGGGATCACGTGGACATAGCGGCCGCGTCGGCTGCTTCGGGCGCGCCGAAGCGAGCTGAAAACGAGTTTAAATTCCCTCGTACGCTGCGGTTTTCATTTAGTGGCGAAATTTTCTCGCTTCGAGTGTCTCCTTTACAACGCTTGAAAGCACTACAATAGGTAGTGGCTGCCTTTGAAGGCGCGCAACATGGTAGGCTACTGCTCGGTGCCGCAGGGCCGGACACACGTAACGGAGGCCGGTGTCGGCCTTATTCACACGTAGCCACAGGACAAGAAGCTGTGTGAAGCTTGGCTCGCGAAACATAAAACCGGCAGTCATCGGCTACTACTCGGGTATGCAGCAAGCACAGACGCGAGGAAGATTTTTGCTACGGCGCCCGGTCTGCGATGTTCTCAAAACGCGCACTGAGACGCTCGCCTGAGTCCGCTGCCCGACTAATGTCATGACGGTTTGGTCTATGAACTTGTCGATACTATAGATACTGCCAAGTTCAGTGGAGTGGAAAGGCAGCGGTGAGAAGCACATTTAAAGAAAGCATGGCATATGGTCATGTTTGTGTTATGAATTAATGCACTGGATTACAAAAAAGGAGCAGCGGGAAATTGCACGCTGAGAACGCCGATAAACATACAGTGCGACGCAACTCGAGAAATAGTATTGAAAGGTCAAAGAATTTAGAAGAAAGAAAAGATTGCATCGTCGCGACGGCACACCACAGTCCCCGTAGGCGTCAAAGTCTCTACAATGAAATTATTTTTGAACAGCTCTGATAGCGCCCACGCAACAATGGTTGCCTGTATACTGTCAAATGCTCATATTCTGCGGCCTAAAGCTCATGGCACGGTGCGAAAACGCGCGCGCGGTGAAAGCGAAACAGTGCGCGGACAAGCATGCAGACGCGCAGTCGGTCGCTGCGAATCGGCGCGATCGCTGCATTGAGGCTTCATTCTATTACGCTCCATTTAGTTATACAAACACTATAAGAACATATTTCACATAGTTTGCTCTCGGCGTTTACCTACCTTTCACGCAAGAAGCCGGTTCGGGAGACTCCATCGCGGCGACCGCGCGCAGTGGCGTTCACTGTACGTATTCGGTAAAGAGATAGCGGCTGTAAACGATTGTGTGCTTTCAGCTTGCCCAAGATTATTATTTAGACAGTAAGAAACTTCTCTCGTTTCGAAAGTACTTACAGAAATGTCCGGGAGAGCTGGCGCGTGGTGTTTTCAGTGAGCACTGACAGCAAAACCTATGAGGAGCGCGTCACGTGATCCCTCATACTACGGCATCGAGGCGCTTCCGATAGAGGGCGACTCCGTAACTCCTCGCCGCCAATAATGACTTGCGACGGCAATGCACCATGGTTGCATCTTTCGGATGTGGCGAAATGTGCCAAGAGCTCTACACCAAGGCGTTAGAAGGGTACAGTAGGAACACCAAGAGTTAGGAGAGAGAGAGAGAGAAAAAACATTTATTTATCATCAGTTTGGGCGACTTCCTCGCAGGGTGGAGCCCTTAGTTCAGGGCCCCATTGGCTCGCGCCACTCCGCGTGCCCGCCGGATCAGCCGTCACTGCTCTTGCGGGTCTGAGCTGGTCAGCGCAGTCTCCCAGGAGGAAGGGGAAGGTGAAGGAATAGGGGAGTAGCCCGGAGGGTGTGGGCACTCCCAGGTGCAATGGTATACCGTGGGTTTTGCTCCACAATAGGGACAGTATGAGGGATAGTGTGTGGGGTGGAAGAGGTGAAGATAAAAGAGGCAGGGAAATGAATTAGTTTGAAGCTGTCGCCACGCGACGGCATCTTCTCGATTAAGGGAATTATGTGGTAGATGGAAGTTTCTCCTGGTGTCTCTGTAATATTGTAGTGTTTCAGTGTAGTTCATTGGTTCTGTCGGTACGTCGTCTGGGTTGGACAGCTCTTCCAATGGCGCCCGGTTAGCGAGCTCTCGGGATACCCCATTAGCGCGTTCGTTACCATGGAGAGAGGCGTGTCCAGGTGTCCACACGATACGCACCCTGTGTAACGCTGTGGGGTGTAATGATGTAAGGATGCGGTGTGTGTAGGGTGTCACCTTCCCTCTTGCCAAAGTCCTGCAGGCGGTCTGAGAATCAGTGACCACTGTGATAGGTCCATCCGGCGCCGGCATGGTTGAAGCGTGTACGATGGCTAGGGCAATAGCAGCCTCTTCCGCCGTGCCACTGTTCCACAGTGTTGAGCGTGGCCGAAGCTCTCAGAATGCCTGCACTATCTAGTACGACCAGACATAGGGCGCGTTTCTGTGGGTAGCGGGCCACGTCAGAGTATAGGACTGGAGTGTTTGATTTGTCATCGCCAAATAGGCGAGCCAGGGCTTGTGCTCTTGCCTTTCGTCGACCTTTATGACGGTCAGGGTGCATATTCCGGGGAATTGGGGCCACGTGAATTTTTTTGCGAATGCTAAGCGGAAGAAGTGTGCGGTTTTCCTGTTGTGGTGTTCTTGGTACTTGGTATCCTAGCCGGGATAGAATGTGGCAACCTTGCATTGTTCGTTGCAGACGTTGTAATTGGCTGTTAAAATGACTTTCAACTAGTTCGCGGATGGTGTTGTGCGCCCCCAGCCGTAGTAGGAGCTGCGTAGACCCATGTTGGGGTAGTCCCAGCGCTGCCTTTAGTGCCATACGGAGGAGGGTGTCCATCTAGTGCATCTCAGTCTGAGTCAGATTATGATAGGGGAGGTGGTAGGTTAATTGGCTAATTATGAGGGCTTGCATGATTCGGAGTACGTCTTTTTCTTTCAGTCCTTGTCGGCGGTTTGTAATGCGCTTTATCATGTGCGTTATTTGGGTAACTTGTTGGCGGAGCACGTGTAGGGTATGTGTGGCCTTCCCGTTGTGTTGTATGTGAAGTCCTAGTACACGTAGTCTGTCTACCCTTGGAATAACGTTGCCATTGAGATGCAATGTGACGGCTGGTGGAATATCGGCCTTGTTCCGTTTTTTTAGTACAAGCAGGAGCTCCGACTTCTCAGCTGCGCATGTGAGTCCTCCGGCTGTTGCATAATCTTGAATTATATTTACGGCTTCCTGTAGTGCGTCTTGAATGGCGCCGTCTGACCCTGTGGTCACCTACATTGTAAAATCATCGGCGTACAGGGCGTGCTGCACGTTCGGAAGTTTGTCGAGGAGCGGTGGTAGCTTTGCCATCGCCACGTTGAACAGGGTGGGTGAGAGAACCGAACCCTGGGGAGTCCCTCTGCCGGAAAGTTTTATGATATCCGACCGAATATCACCTAGGCCGATGGTGGCTGTTCGGTCAGATAAAAAGGCTCGGACATAATCATAGATGCGCTTTCCGCATCGGGAGAATGCAAGGTTGTTTAGAATGAGGTCATGTGAGACGTGATCGAAGGCTCCTTCGAGGTCCAAGGCCAGAATGGCTCTTGTTTGAGCTTTACTTGGACCATCCACAACATCCTGCTTAAGTTGTAGGAGTATGTCCTGCGCAGACAGACCTGGTCGATAGACGAATAAGGTATTGGGAAAGAATTGGTTCGCTTCGAGGTGAAGCTGGAGGCGATTTAGAACTACGTGCTCGAAGAGTTTGCCAATACACGAAGTCAAGGAAATGGGTCTGAGATTTTGGAGGGACAGTGGTTTCCCGGGTTTCGGAATTAAGGTGATATCGGCGCGTCGCCATTCCTGTGGAAGCGTTCCGTTTTGCCAATTGTCATTGTAGTATGCAGTGAGTTGCCGTATGGACTGGTCGTCGAGGTTTCGTAGCAGTGCATAGTGAATGCCATCTGCTCCAGGCGCCGTGTTTCGTCTTATGCCGTGTAGGGCTGCCCTCACTTCTGTCTCTGTAATGTCACCGTCCAATTGTGTTTCTTCCTCGTGTGGATATTCCTTGTACTCCGGTCGGTGGCCTGTAGCAATATATCTTTGTTGCAGTGTTTGGAGGAGTGCGTCATCATTCATTTGTTCTTTGTGGATGATAGTGCGGACTGTGATCGTTGTGTGCGTTTTTGTGTGCGTTGGGTCGAGTAGTGCTCTGAGGAGAGACCACGTTTTTGAACTACTTAGTGTGCCATTAAGGCGGTTGCAGAGGTTGTGCCAATTGCTATTAGTGAGGCTGGTGGCGTATTCTTCAGCTTCTGCTGTGATCCGGGCGAATCTTTTTTTTCAGCCTACGGTTGTGCCTCTGCCTCTTCCATCATTTCGTCAGGCCTCTTCGAGCATCCCAGAGATGGAGCAGATGTCTGTCCGCATCCGGTGTCTCCGTTGTTGCAGTAATTTGCTTAGTGGCTGCTTTAAAATCTGCTTGTAGCTGTTGTGTCCACTCGCGTAGAGATGGCGGGTCGTGCTGTTCAGATTTGGTTCTGTTGCGCCGGAAAGTGTCCAAGTTCGTTATTTTAATTGAACGTTCTGGGGTGCGTATGGCCGCCAGTTGGACGTCTGTGGCTAGAATGCTGTGGTCACTGCCCAGATTCTTTATTAGGTTGTTCCAGGAGCATTTAGTCAACCCCTTGACCATTGTTAGGTCAGGGCAGGTATCCCTGCTTACACTGGTGCCCATCCTGGTTGGTTTGCCAGGTTATGTCAGCAGAGTGAATTGATGAAGGTTCATGGCGTGGGCTAGACGGCGGCCTTTTGGAGTTTCTGTTTGGCACCCCCAGGCTGGGTGGAATGCATAGAAATCTCCCAAAATAATCCATTTTTTTCGCTTGTTTACTGGCGGCCGAAAAAAGCTGTCCGAAGTTGTCTCGTCGTGATTTGGGTGCACTGTAGATATTAAGCAAAAACAAGCTGGTTTCATATGGATTCCTAGGTACAATTTCTAAGAGCACATGCGGAATGTGGGAGCTGTCGAGCGTGTGCTCGATCACTGTGATTTGTTTGGACACAAGGGTGGCAGCTAGTGGTTGTTTGGTGGTATCATGCTTGTCGGTATCCACTTGTATCCACTGAGTGTGGGACTGCAATGTACTTCTTAAAGTGCTATAACGTCTGTTGGGTGAGGGCGTGTGGCCAGGAACTGTCTGAGGGAACCCTTCTTCCTTCGGTACCCCCTACAATTCCATTGCCACACCCGGAAGGTGGTGGTAGTGCACCACTTAGATTTGCTGGCCATGATTGGTTGATACCGCCTCACTGGTGAGGGCAGGTGTTGTTGTACGAGCCGGACGGGTATAAGGGTGTGACCTTCTTGGTTCTCTAGTGGCGTTAGTGTCATGTGGAAGTGAGTCGTTTTGATGGCTGAAAGTTGAGCTAAATGTTGCACTGATGAATTGTTTCATGTTAGTCATGGCTTGTTGTATGACCTGTAGTAGCATGTGCTTGACATCAGCCATGATCTCTTCCTTCATTTTTTGCATCTCCGCTCTTAAAACAGTCGCCATTTCCTCTATCATTTCGCACACTTCTTGTTTGGTGCAGGAATTGTGAGGGAGTTTCTCAGGTGCGAGTGTGTATGTCTGGGTGAGTGAAAGCGTCGCTGTTGGAGCCAGTTTGTTTTGTTTGTTTGTTTGCTGTGCGGATGGAGGTGAAGGAAGAGAGGAGGAAAGAGGGGGAAACTGTGCTGACCAACTCACCACTGTCACCTTCCTGGTGAGATGGTCGGGCGTTTTCGTCCACGCGGCCTGAGGTTCCTTCGGTGGCTGTTTCTGCTGCGTAAGGCTGCGGCTCCCAGATCGGCTTCGACCACGTGGTTGTTTCTGGTCCTTGGACGGCCTATGGACCCTGGACCTACTGCGACTTTGGGACTGGCTGTGTCCCCGGGATCGGTAGCGAGGACGACCACGTGTTGCATCAGTAGTCGCAGGTGCCGCATCGTTGAATGTCGTTACCTTGCTGGACTTGTGTTGCTGGAGTTGTTGCTCCGGCATTTTCTGCTGCTCTCGGAACACGTGGCTCTTGTTAAAGGGTTTGCGTTGCCTTACAGGGCATCGAGAGTCAGTGGCGGGGTGCTCACCACCACAATGAAAACATTTCAGCGTGCAATCATGTCCTTCGGAGGGGTTGGAAGTTCCGCACGCAGCACACCGGGGTTTATCCAGGGTTGGGCAAACATCTGCTCGATGACCCGTGGAGAGGCACACGCTGCACAGCTGCTGTCGGGGTTGATGAATGTAGCACCGGTATTCTGCACCGTAATGGTAGATGTACCGGGAACCCGAATGCCAGAGAACGTGATGATGGCCGTTGCTGAATTTCCCATCATTCTTGCATGCAGGACCTGAGCCATCGGTGATCGGATATTTGTCATCAGCGCTGTCGGGGTTGTGTTCTTTTCTATGCCGGAGATGACTCCTATGCAGGAAGCATCCGGAGCAGCCACATAGGCCTGAACCTCGTACTGCTTGTTTTCCAGGCATATAGACTTGATCAGCTGCAGTCTTGCCGCTAGTTCTTTGTCCGGTGTGCTGACCACTGCGACGTTCTGCTCTCGGCCTATGCGGATGGTTAGCTGGTGGAGCGTGCTCTCGTTTAATTGAGCCGCTGTGCCTATAGCTCTGGCTATAGAGTGCTGCGGCCACTCACCGAGATTCAGTCCATCTCTCGGTCGGAAGACCACTTTCAAGTCGTCGATCGGTAGCGGGGGCAGCTGCGAGCTCTTATTGCGCAATGTCAGATGTAGGTGGTCCTGCTGTGCGTGTTCGGTGTTGGGTGGTAAGCTCGACGTAGCTTGGACCTGTTTCTTGAGCTTTCGGGCCACGAGAAACCAAGTCCCGTCTTCGTTGTCTTGAGTCGGTTCTTGACCCATAGCGGTGGCTGGTGTGGTTTCATCCAATGCTGCAGCAGGCAGGGGGTCTCGGGCAGCCATCGTCACGGTAGCAGTGCAGTGGGCATGTGCGGCACGCGATGCTGTCGCGCCGTAATCGCGGCGCCTACGTTAAGCCTAGCGCTGCGGCCTGCTCGCCTCGAAATGTCCAAGGGCCGAGGTCTCACCGGATCTGGCAGATCTTGGTCTCAAAAGATTTCACCCGTCAACGTTAGGAGCAAACCAGCAGTGAGTACAGATGGCTTCTCATGGCGTTGACATCTCACAAGAAGCGATGTAGTGGCGAACAGATCGTTACATACCAGGCCGAAAGGATCGTTGCCGGACACGGTCATACGTACTGATTCCCTAAGGTGACCAAAAGTTCGTAGATCGCGCAGCTTGGACAGAATAGTGGTGCGAACATGCCGTGGAATAACCAGCACCATCTTAGATCCACTGGGGTACATGCTACGCCGATATAAAGTGCCGTCCTTCAGTAGGAACATACTAAGAGAAGGATCACATGACCTAGATGCTACCTTTTCAATGATACCACGTATGCTTGGATTTCAGCTCTGTTCGGTAGCAAGGTCAGCTAAGCAGATAGAGAAAATACAGAGTAGAAGCATAGGTCGCAGGAACGGTACAAGCAGTCGGCATCTTGGTATAAACGGTCGGACTTGCAAGCAACTGTGTACGAGTATTCCTGTAGACGTAGCGCCTAGTGACCTAGGCGATCGGTAGGGTCTTTGAGGGACGAAAGCCAGCAGAGCGCATGTTGGTCTGTGGTGATTATAAAGGGCCGACCACATAGGTAAGGGCGCGATTTCGCCACTGCCTAGAGAACTGAAAGGCACTCACGTTCAGTAGTGAAATATTTCCAATCAGCTGGAAAAAGCAGACAGCTGGCGTAGGCGATGACGTGGTCGTGGCGTCGCTGACGGCAAAAAATAGCACCACTTCCCTGACCACTGGCATGAGTGTGCACTTCTCTTGGAGCAGTCTGGTCGAAGTGCGCAAGAAATGGAGATGCAAGGAGAGAGATAAGCTTCGAGAAGCCAGTTGCTTGTTCAGGTCCCCAAGAAAATGAAGCATCTGCCTTCAGAAGGGCAGAGGACGGGTGACCTCCGAAAAATTGTGCATGAAGCGGCGGAAGTACGAGAACACGCTCACAAAGCTCCGGACATATTTAGCACATGTTGGCATGGGAACTTCTGTACGGCACGAGCTTTTCTAGGGTCTGGGCGCGCACCAGATGAATGAATAAGATGACCGAGGATAGTAATTTAGCAGCGTCCGAGGCGACATTTAGATGAATTAAGTTGAAGGCCAGCATTGGGAAAAGCAGAAAGTAAAGTACGAGCGAGCGGCACTCCGGGTGCGTGGCAAATGTAGGAGCAAAAATTACGGCATCGTCTATGTAACAAATAAAGATAAACCACTTGAGGTTATGAAGGAGTGTGTCCATCATGCATTCACAAGTAGATGGGGCATTACATAAGCAGAATGATGTAAATTCGAACTTGTATACTTGGAGGCAGTCGAGGGCGTGATCAACGCGTGATAGGGGATAAACGTCTTTATTGATGATCATGTTGAGGTGCCGGTATTCCACGCAGAAGCACCAGCTGGCGTCCTTTTTAACTAGAACGACAGGGGACGGCCAAAAACTGGATGATGGTTCAACGATTCATCGAGAGAGAATCTTCTCGACCTCCGTTCGAATGACTTGTCGTTCGTGCAAGGGCAGACGGGATAGTCGCCTGTGAATAGGGTGTGCGTCAGCCATGTCAATATGGTGTGTCGTGAGAGAGGTCTGGCCTGAAGGGCGGCCCAGGTCAGAAATGTCGCTGAACGCGGAGAGCAGCTAGTTGGCGTGGTGAGGTGGAAGGTCGGGAGCAATAACGTTCTTGAGCTGAGGAAGGACAGCCGGCAAAGAAGAAGAGTCAACGAGAGACGACGTAATATCAGCAGCTTAGGCTGAAAACAGGCAAACTTGAGAGGAAGATGGTGTACTTAAGGCTATGCCTTAAGTACACCATGACCACGCCGTACCTGGTGACCACCAGGTACGGCGTGGTCACCAATTCCGAAGTTGACGACCGGAAAGCTGGTAGAGTTGTTAATGATACTGACGACGGTTTGCGGAAGAGCAACGTGATTAGCAAGGAGGACTTCCGCGAGAGGAGACACAACACAGTCACCATAAGGCACAGGAGTAGCTGTATAAAGAAGGACGCTGCTCATGGCTTGTGGGGCAAGTCGAATGTGTTCAGCGAAGCAGAGCCAGCTGGGAACTTCCTCAGGAGCGTTAGGACAGGTAGGTAGGCGGAGCTAAACTATTCTACGCCAAGTAAAAAATGGCGACTTCCTACACTAACTACACTCTCGTAACCAGTGTAGATAAAAACATAGCCCATTTGACTTCAAGAAGCACCAAATTTAAACCGTAAGGCAATTTATTAGAGCTGGCGTTGGAACTGTAATTGCAGAGCAAGTGTGATTCACTCTGCGTGCAGTAGCGTCTTGAGAGGCAGCAGGGAGGGAGAGGGAGTGTACATGTACAAATACAGGCAAAATGGATATTGGTCTGTAGTTAGGTTGTTTTTATCCCCGGCTTTGAAGAGCACTGTAACCTTTACGAGCTGCATGCACTTGGGAAATATACCGCTTACAAAGCACAGATTATACACATGGTCAAGAACTGGGCATATCAGATCTAAAACGTGCTTTATGGGGCGTATTTGCAGGTCATCAATATCGCAGCTTTTACTTTTTCACAGAGCAGAAAACGTGAGATAAATTTCTTCGGCGCTAGTTGGAAGTAAAACAGCACTATCGCAATTTCTGGAATTGAGGTACTCTGCGGAGCGTGGATCATGCAAACTATTTACAAGGGACACAAGATAATTATTAAAAGTGTTTGCTAAATGCGCGCCTGATGAACGTTTCCCGTTAATTATCGATTCTCGTGCGGCCTCTGAATGTTGACGTCCAATGTTAAGCACTCTACTAAGGTTTTTCCACGTGATATCAGTTCACTTTATAGCTTCAGGATTAAACAACCTATCAAGGTAATCTTTCTTGGCTTGTCTAAGAGCAGCTGTTAACTTATTTTTAAATTTCTTAAATTCGGATAGATGGCATGTGTCTCTTGTGTTCAAAAAACGTTTGAATAGAGGATCTTTTTGTTTGATTAGTTTCAGAGGTGCATTGGTTATCCAAGGTTTTCTAGCTTTTCTAGGCTTCAGTGTTTTAAGATGAAAAGATTCCGAGTAAGCCTTTTTGAAAAGACGCAGATATGACTCGTACGCGGCATCTACGTCAGACTGATTGTACACTTCGAGCCAATCTATTTTCGATATTTTTGTGCGGAACTCCTCAAGTGTAGACGGACTAATATCTTGAATAGTCAATGGGGGACACTGCTGCGGTTCTTTAGCCAAGACATATGATTCCAAGAGAATAAATACTGGCAAATGATCGCTAATATGAGCGCTGATTACTCCGCAGAGAATAGTTCGAGATTCAGTGTTTGTAATAAAAATATCCAGCACTGTCACAGTCGTTCCTAATGCGAGTTGGAGCAGTAATTATGTTAAAACATGCATTATCTTCTAATAGTCGAGTGGTATCGGCACGTAGCTGTGTTTCGTTCAACAGGTTATTATTTATATCGCGACCCAGGACGAGTTCATAACTGTTTTCATTTATCCAGGATAAGAAGGTTTCCATATATGTAAAAAACAAAAGCGATATAGAACAGAAAATATGCTTTTGTTATGAATGACGGTCAAAATTTCAAAGTCCGGTGTGACCACCATAAAGTCGTCGATTTTATCACACTGAAAACTTTCTCTGGCCAGGAAAGGTACTCCTCCACCGTTCTTGACTGAGCGATTTAAGTAGTGTCTTGTGTAACCCGGGATCTGTATTACTTCGTGTTCATGTTGGTACCATGTTTCACAGAGCATAATAACATCAAATGGCGATAGAGAATGTCTGTGTTTTCGGCTGTTCCACTTTCCTGTAGCTTTTTAATACTGTGTGTACACAGTGATCATGTCATCCTTCGGGATGGCGGGCACACGTCCCGTGCAGCATCCCGTCGACACAGTTGACCCAACTGCTGCTCGGCTGGTTGATGCCTTCTGTGCTACGGCCGTCACCGACGTGGAGCTTCCAGATTCGTCAGATGACTCCACGGTGACTGAGATGGATTCCGACAGTAGCAGCTTCACGCCTGTTGAATCGCGCCGCCTGAAAAGGAAGTTGCGCCGTACACCGACAGCTGGCGAGTCGACTACAAAGACTGTTGACAAACTTGGCGCGTTACGCCGGACATCAGCAGCGAGGGAGTTTCCTACAGAGAATGTTGACGCACCTGACGCGTTCTGGGTGGCTTTCGTAGCCACAACGGAGACGGCTAATTTGAATACCATCAACAGACAGCGGCTGTCCCAATTTTTCGACCAGCTGATTCCGGGACAAGTCCAAGAGGTCAGAATCAACGCTTGGAAGAATGTCCTTACGGTAGATGTGAAATCTCGGGCGTCCGTGGACAAACTGAAAGAAATTGGAGTGTCCGCCCCTATCTCTCTCACGGAAAACGGACTTTCGCTGGAGTTATTACAGATGTAGACCCTGAAATAACGGACAGCGACCTGCGGACACTCATCAATTCTACGGCCAGGATAGTCGACATTCACCGTTTCGGCCGATCAGAGTGTGTTAAAGTAGTTTTTGAAGCCGACGTCAAGGTGGGCTATGTGCGGCATCCTGTCCGTCTGTATGTTCCCAAGCCTGTTCAATGCCACAAATGCAACAGGATTGGCCAAGTGAATGCTGTTTGCAAAAATGAAATATCCTGCCGTCGATGCGGTGGCTCACACCAGCATGACACTTGCAAGACGGAGACAGTCAAATGCACGAACTGCTTCGGCGCTCATGAGGTGACGGCTAAGGACTGTCCTAGGATGAAGAACGAGAGGCGCATCCTGAAGAAAATGGTAAAAGACAACTCAAGTCACCAAGAAGCGGCCGCGTCTATTTGGCGCCGCAAACGTCGTTCCCGACGCCGACGCCCAGAGTTACAGCAACTCTTAGCTCCGTTGCCTCACTGTCCTGAGCCGCAGAATGATAAGACGCCGCCTGCTGCAGCGCCCCATGTTACCACGGTGGTTCAGAAATATGCGGGTATATTATCCACCTGCGCAGCGGTGGCGTAGAGGTAGAACACCCGCTTCGCGTGCAAGAGGTCCGTGGTTCGAATCCCGGTGCCGGCAATTTTCCACCGGATAAAAAAAAATCCGCGTGTTGATAAAATTGCATAAACAGGCCTGGAGTGTGGCCTGATCCCTGTGACCAGAACCGGTAACGCACTCCCTCACCAGAGGAGGATTGGCCACCCTGGTTCAGTACATGGCCACAACCTCCTATATGAACAACACAATCAAACCCCGGCCCTCAGTCTCCAGCCGCTGCGAAGCAACTGACCACGGCGGCGGTCAGACCTGCGACGCTGCAGAGGGTGCTAGAATCACTGGCTCCGGACAGGCCGCCATTGGAACATGAACCTGGCAACGTTTACCGCTAGAACGTTATCTAGTGAGGCAAGTCTAGCAGTGCTATTGGAGGAATTAGAGGGCAGTAAATGGGATATAATAGGGCTCAGTGAAGTTAGGAGGCCAAAAGAAGCATATACAGTGCTAAAAAGCGGGCACGTCCTGTGCTACCGGGGCTTAGCAGAGAGAAGGGAACCAGGCGTCGGATTCCTCATTAATAGGAATATAGCTGGTAACATACAGGAATTCTATAGCATTAACGAGAGGGTGGCAGGTCTTGTTGTGAAACTTAATAAGAGGTACAAAATGAAGATTGTACAGGTCTACGCCCCGACATCCAATCATGATGACCAGGAAGTCGAAAGCTTCTATGAAGACGTCGAATCGGTGATGGGTAGAGTGAAAGCTAAATACACTATACTAATGAGGAACTTTAATGCCAAGGTAGGCAAAAAGCAGGCTGGAGACAAGGCAGTGGGGGAATATGGCATAGGCACTAGGAATATCAGGGGGGAGTTATTAGTAGAGTTTGCGGAACAGAATAATATGAGGATAATGAATACCTTCTTCCGCAAGTGGGATAGCCGAAAGTGGACGTGGAGGGGCCCGACCGGCGAGGCTAGAAATGAAATAGACTTCATACTCTGCGCCAGCCCTGGCATCATACAAGATGTGGACGTGCTCGGCAAGGTGCGCTGCAGTGACCACAGGATAGTAAGAACTCGAATTAGCCTAGACCTGAGAAGGGAACGGAAGAAACTGGTACATAAGAAGCCGATCAATGAGTTAGCGCTAAGAGGGAAAATAGAGGAATTCCAGATCAAGCTTCAGAACAGGTATTCGGCTTTAACTCAGGAAGAGGACCTTAATGTTGAAGCAAATAACGACAATCTTGTGGACATCATTAAGGAGTGTGCAATGGAAGTCGGTGGTAACTCCGTTAGGCAGGATACCAGTAAACTATCGCAGGAGACGAAAGATCTCATCAAGAAACGCCAATGTATGAAAGCCTCTAACCCTAGAGCTAGAATAGAACTGGCAGAACTTTCGAAGTTAATCAACAAGCGTAAGACAGTTGACATAAGGAAGTATAATATGGATAGAATTGAACATGCTCTCAGGAACGGAGGCAGCCTAAAAACAGTGAAGAAGAAACTAGGAATTGGCAAGAATCAGATGTATGCGTTAAGAGACAAAGCCGGCAATATCATTACTAATATGGATGAGATAGTACAAGTGGCTGAGGAGTTCTATAGAGATTTATACAGTACCAGTGCCACCCACGACAATAATGAAAGAGAAAATAGTCTAGAAGAATTCTAAATCGCACAGGTAACGCCGGAAGAAGTAAAGAAAGCCTTGGGAGATATGCAAAGGAGGAAGCCAGCTGGGGAGGATCAGGTAACAGCAGATTTACTGAAGGATGGTGGGCAGATTGTTCTAGAGAAACTGGCCACCCTGTATACGCAATGCCTCATAACGTCGAGCGTACCGGAATCTTGGAAAAACGCTAACATAATCCTAATCCATAAGAAAGGGGACGCCAAAGACTTGAAAAATTATAGACCGATCAGCTTACTGTCCGTTGCCTACAAACTATTTACTAAGGTAATCGCAAATAGAATCAGGAACACCTTTGACTTCTGTCAAGGAAAAGACCAGGCAGGATTCCGTAAAGGCTACTCAACAATAGATCATATTCACACTATCAACCAGGTGATAGAGAAATGTGCGGAATACAACCAACCGTCATATAAAGCTTTCATTGATTACGAGAAAGCATTTGATTCTGTCGAAACCTCAGCAGTCATGGAGGCATTACGGAATCAGGGTGTAGACGAGATATATGTAAAAATACTGAAAAATATCTATAGCGGCTCCACAGCCACCGTAGTCCTCCATAAAGAAAGCAACAAAATCCCAATAAAGAAAGGCGTCAGGCAGGGAGATACGATTTCTCCAATGCTATTCACAGCATGTTTACAGGAGGTATTCAGAGACCTGGATTGGGAAGAAATGGGGATAAAAGTTAATGGAGAATACCTTAGTAACTTGCGATTCGCTTATGATATTGCCTTGCTTAGTAACTCAGGAGACCAACTGCAATGCATGCTCACAGACCTGGAGAGGCAAAGCAGAAGAGTGGGTCTAAAAATTAATCTGCAGAAAACTAAAGTAATGTTTAACAGTCTCGGAAGAGAACAGCAGTTTACAATAGGCAGCGAGGCACTGGAAGTCGTAAGGGAATACATCTACTTAGGGCAGGTAGTGACTGCGGATCCGGATCATGAGACAGAAATAATCAGAAGAATAAGAATGGGCTGGGGTGCGTTTGGCAGGCATTCTCAGATCATGAACAGCAGGTTGCCATTATCCCTCAAAAGAAAATGTATAATAGCTGTGTCTTACCAGTACTCACCTACGGGGCAGAAACCTGGAGGCTTACGAAAAGGGTTCTACTCAAATTGAGGACGACGCAACGAGCTATGGAAAGAAAAATGATAGGTGTAACGTTAAGGGATAAGAAAAGAGCAGATTGGGTGAGGGAACAAACGCGAGTTAGTGACATCTTAGTTGAAATCAAGAAAAAGAAATGGGCATGGGCAGGACATGTAATGAGGAGGGAGGATAACCGATGGTCATTAAGGGTTACGGACTGGATCCCAAGGGAAGGGAAGCGTAGCAGGGGACGGCAGAAAGTTAGATGGGCGGATGAGATTAAGAAATTTGCAGGGACGGCATGGCCACAATTAGTACATGACCGGGGTTGTTGGAGAAATATGGGAGAGGCCTTTGCCCTGCAGTGGGCGTAACCAGGCTGATGATGATGATATCCACCTCCTATGATGTGGAATGGCCTGCTCTGTCATCCAAAGTCGTAGAACCAACGCGTCCATCATTCCGTGCCGTTCCAGCGGACAATAAGGAGAAGCCGGAAGGCCAGCAGGTGAACTTTCTTCTAAAACAACTTGTACACTCCATGCGCACGCTGCTTTCAGGCCTCAATACGCCAACAGCAAGGGTTATTCAGTTTTTGGATGCAATTGAGCCGCTCTTGGCGGCACTGCAGTAATTCATTATGGCGCTACCACACAGCCCCTCCTCAGTGTCGATGCACATACGTCGCAGTGTAGTGATGCAGTGGAATGCCCGAGGCCTGCATGGTCACCAAAGTTACTTCCGACAGCACGTCCAGAAATACCGCTTCCCCATGATTGTAATATGTGAGTCTAACATGCCTTCTGCTTTCCGACTTTCTGGATATGTATTGCTGTGGTCTCGAGAAGCTGATGAAACCAGCAAGGTGTTAGTGTACATACGCCGAGATATTTCACACTACCGCCATGTCCACCAACCCCATAACACAAAGCACTACATTTGCTTGACGTTTATGCTTAAAGGACGGGTCTTCTCGATACTTGGCGGCTACATTCCACCCAGAGATCACATTGATTTCTCGTACCTGTCCTCAGCAATCCAGAGTTGTACAGCTCCTCATCTTATTGTGGGTGACTTCAACGCTCATCACCCCCAATGGGGAAGTGCAGTAATGAATAACCGAGGCAAAGTCTTGTCCGACTTTATGCACTCACAGGATTTCGTCAGTATTAACGATGGCTCTGCTACGTTCCTGCATGGCACGTCCAATAGTAGCTGCTTGGACCTGACATTTGTTTCCTCACGAATACAGTCCTCTATTAGATGATTCAGTGATGTGGAAAAACACGGCAGTGATCACATGCCAATGTATATCTGCGTAAAGTGGTTTGCACCTACCACTTCGTCCCATGTGTGGTGCACACACTGGCCCACTTCTAAGACATTCGTGGAGAATTCCTGTGCGACTCTTGAGTCATCAACCCAAATAGAAGACGATCACGTCCGCCTTCATTGAGGCCACGCAGAACATATGTGCACCTACACCGGGGTCACCTATTGACGTGGAATTCGAGAGGTGGCTGCAGTCCGACGGCGCGCCGAAAGGAAATACAGAAGGACAAAATCCACATACGATCTCGCCCTTTGTCGCTGAGCTCAACGACAAATACAGCGCCATCTCGAGAAATTAGGAAGGAAGCGCTGGACAAAGTTCTCCTCATCACTGGATCCTCGCAAGCCGCTGTCCCGCATTTGGCATGTAGTCAGGAGCCCACGTTTTCCCCCACAAGCAAGGTACCCTTTCAGTGCTCTGGCCCTTTATCAACGCCACAGTGATGTAGAGGTAGCGGACGACCTCTGCAAAATGATTTTGGGCACAACTCAACCAGCCTCAATCCAATTCGAAGTTTTTGCACCACCTTCCTCAAGTGACCACACGACTTGCTCTTTACGATGCCCGAATTAGAGGGTGTTCTTGCGTCCTGTCGGCATTCATCTGCCCCTGGCCCTGACGGGATCTCGTACTCGTCTCTCTCTCACGTTGGCAGGGCTGGTCGCTCCATTATTATGACGACACATGGATCTCCGGTATTGTTCCGGAGCAGTGGAAGATCAGCCGCCTGGTTGCTCTCTTGAAGCCTGGAAAGACTCCTTATGAGCTTACCTCATACCGGCCATTTGCATTAGCCAGCTGTGTTGGAAAGTTATGGAACGAATGAGGTCCTGGCGAGGCTCGAATGGTTTCTGGAGAAAAATTATCTTTATCTGAACATGATGACCGGTTTTCGGCGGCGTCGTTCTTCGATTGACAGCGTCATTTACCTCGTTACTGGAGAACACGAATGACAGTGGAACATGAAAAACGTCGACGCCGACTCGTCCCCGCTGTTTTCCTAGACATAAAAGGGGCCTATGACAACATCCTTCATGAAGTCATTCTCGATGCCCTAGATGATTTGGGTATTGGCAGCCGGCTCTACCTTTGGATTGTGAGCTACCTCAGCGGCCGTTTCGTTTACATGTCCACGCCTGACAGAGAGACTAACCGTCATCAGGTATGCCGTGGAGTTCCTCAGGGAGGAGTTCTCAGCCCAACATTATTTAATGTAGCATTGACTGGCCTGGTGAGCGAACTGCCACCTCACATCCACATCAGTGCATATGCAGATGGCATCTGCGTCTGGGCTTCTGGTACAACCGCCCCACAACTACGTGCAAAATTACAACGTGCTGTGACATCTACTTCACGTTACATACGGTGTCAGGGTTTCCTCTTAGCTGCCGAAAAATGTGCTGTGGTTGCATTCACATGCAAATACGTCTGCCGGTACCCGATCTCCATTAACGGTGTCATAATACCTTATGTCTCCCACCACAGATTCTTGGGAATTATCATGGACCACGGTTTGTCATGGTTGAGGCATGTTAATATGTTGAAGCAAAAACTTAATCTGCTTTACCATGTTCTTCGCTTCTCAGCAGGCATAAAATGGGGCCCCGCGGAAGGCTCATTACTAAGACTATCAGTCTCTTTTCGTAGGGTACATTCGATACAGCCTTCCGATACTCTCAAACTTGAGCATTTCCTGCTTACGGACATTAGAGAGCGATCAAGCGCAGGCACTCAAAATACGTCTCGGCTTGCCACAGCGTGCCTCCAACAAAAGCACTATTGAGGAAGCCCGCGTATGCCCATTATCAGTATACCTGTCTCACAAAACACTTCGTGTATACTTACGCTTACTGAGACGACACCATTGCCATCCATTGACGTCGGTTCTACATGAGCGGCCGGACAGCAGTTTCACAAGTGCACTCCGCTGCCATCTACCCCACGTAACATCAGGCTATGCCTTTCCATATCACCCCGTGAAACCACCGTGGGTGATGGTTCGACCTTCCGTATGCGTGCATGTCCCTCGCATACTAAAGAAATCATTGGATCCCATTAGCGGACTACAACTTGCTGGGGCATACATCTGGTCAGAATACCAGACATATGTTCATGTTAACACAGATGGCTCCGCGTAACCAAAGGTACCGACAGTAGCTGTGATGATACCAGCCCAACAGATGACTCGAAGTTTCATACTAGATCATAATTCTACATCAACCGCTGCAGAGCTTGTAGCTATTCGGGAAGCGATTCGCCACATTTGCGGACAAAGACCTCAAGAGTGGCGCATTTTCATGGGCTCTAAACCCGCGCTGCAAATTTTGGTATGCTTCCTGCACAACACTGCATATCAGGTTCTGGCACTGCAGATCACCAAGCTACTTTCATGCGCTCAAAAAAAAACACCACCGCATAGTGTTCCAATGGATTCCGGGAGACTGTGGGCTTAACGATAATGAGATGGCCGATGCTGCAGCATGGCGCGCCCTCAGCAATGGCCTGCAAACTGTAGTGCCATTCTCTAGACCAGACATCACATGCCTCCTGTCATAATTAATGAGGAGTGTGACGAGAAGATACTGGGCCCATCCAGACGCTCGTCACGTCCACCTTAAAAGGCTGGATCCCGACATACATTTTCCCTTTCTGCGTGGAATTTGACGCCCTCATACATGCCTGTTACACAGACTGTGATTAGGCGTCGCTTTCATGCGCAAATATTTGCACATTATTGGACGGACAGACTCCCCGGACAGTTCAGAGTGTGGCGCTGTAGAGACTATAGACCATAAGCTCATGGTGTGCCCTGAATACGCACGGGAAACACTGACAATAGTAGATACCTTGAGACCTTTACACAATGGACCACTGTCGGAGGACCTCTTGCTAGGCGCATGGCCAGAGTTGGCAGACGACAGAGACAATGCGTGCTCTTTCATGTTTCCTAGGCGACACGGGCCTGGACTCATGCTTGTGATACCAGTTATGCAATGTGTCCTTCACCTCGTTCCTCCCATTATCATCCCCCATTGTGACCCTCTTTCTTCCCTTCTTCCCCTTCCCTTACGTAGAGTAGCAGGCCAGGTGCTGCATTTGCCGGCCGACCTCTCTACATTTTCCAGTCATTAAACTACTACTTCTTCAATGTTTCGCTGGTCTCAGCTAGTATATTTAAATTTTTGTCTGCTTGCGCATTCTGCTATCATACAGAGTGTAAGCCATGATGTCCTTGTTGTTTCAGATGCTTTGCACAGGTCTGTAGCTACCCACGCTGAAGCTCCAAGATTATACACAAACTTGGAAACTCAAGGTTAGTTACCTATGTGATATGCATCTTTGTGCAATTGTGATTCACTGTTCCTAGTATTATTAGTTTTTGTACATTTATTACACTATGGTCATGTGGAGCATAACCTATGGTCTGTTTTACATTCAGGTTTAGCCTACACGCCAGTATCCACATCTCTTGCTGAAACTACAAGGTCACGCACGAATCCACATGTGCTCAGTGTGTAATTCATATGCAATGTTATGTTCTTTATGTTGTTGCTGTTCTATTTTCGCTTATGCATTCTGTGACCAGGTGGAGTTTAATTCATGGTGCTTTCGTTTTAGATGCTTTGCACAGGTCAGAAGCTGCCGGCTCATTCATGGAATTGCAAGCACGTGGTATGTCATTTATGGAATATTGACACGTGTACTTATCTTTATCGGGCGACCACGTTTCGCCGCTTAACAACTGTAATCGCACAGCGAGGGATGCGCCTGAATGTATCCTATGTTTCTGGAAAGTTATCGACGCTTCTGTCCGCGTGTCTGTTGTCGCCGAACCTTGTGTTATCAGATTTCATCGCGTGACACGAATGGTGTAGAACTTTGTGGAAGACACGCGGGTCCCATCAGTTCATCTGGAACATTCGACGACTTATCTATAAAAGCCGACGCGCTTGACCCGCTGATCAGAGTTTCGACGATCGCCGACCGTGTTCGCCGCTATCGTTGTGCTATAAGTGTAGCCTGTTTTGTGGGCACAGGTTCGCCCAATAAAAGTTAGTTTTGTCTATCACAGTGTTGCTACTGTGTTCTTAACAAGGCCGATTCAAATAGGTCGCGAAGCTTCGGGCGAAAAGCGGTTCAGTACAGATTGTCACCGACATCAGCATGGGGGGTTATGGGAGCAGCGATCGAAGCGCGACTATGTTTGGAGGGAACAAACATTGGGAAAGAAAAACGCCTTTTTTAATTCAAACGAGACACAGTTAGATTCATTTAACGAAAATAAAATTCCTAGTCAATTTTATATATTCGTGATGAGTTAAATAAATACGTTTAATTTTATCATTATTAATAAATGCATTTCTTTTCAGCGCCCATCGCTACAGGGGGCGTTGACGCCACTATCACTCGCAGTGCAATGCACGTCTTGAAATGGGCAGACAGGCGCACTCGTATCACCTGTTGAAATACGCCCCCCTCACAATTTGTGATTTCTTGCTTGTCGAAGTTTGTCTGAATTTGGTGATGCGGGTAGCTTCATTGCTTCCTAATCTGTTCAGTCAAAAGTAGTGAGTTACGACCGCCAGATAATTGTGTAGTTGTTTTCGTGCGACTGCGCTGGCCGACGGACTTGGCATCCGACAATAGGATCAGCACTCTACACCTAAAGCTTTCGTCGGCCTCCAAAGAAAGTATGTTCTGCGCAAGGATGCGATTTCGACAACCGTACGGCTGGCCTTTTCCTGCATCGCTTTCCGCGCTGAAAGCTCGAAACGCCCATCAAGTCGAATTGCGGGGCATTTGAATATATAGCTCCAAAGGAAGAACAACAAAACAAATTTCGCGCCTTCGAAAACAAAATGACGTCACTTCTGCTTTTAACGGACATGGCGTCACGTTATTTTTTCTTCCGCCGGAAGTGTTCCCACCACATACAGATGGCGCTAAGCCCCATGAACCGGCGATGGACCGCCATGCTTTGAACGTATGGGCTCCTATGGAAGCTTCGCTACCAGGTACATTTACCTTGTTCTTAACGTCACCACCACGTGACAATATGCTGTTATGTTTGGCTTAGACACGTATATTGATTGATGTTAAACCATGAATTAGTGCGTATATCGAATCACCGTGTAGGATTTGTTTTCGCATGTTCGAAGACAAGTGTTAAGTGTAGTTAAGGTAACTCTAAAAGCTGAATATTTTTGTTTATAATGTCGAAATGTCTTTGGTGGCGTGTCAAATAATCACTCATTTGCTGGTGCGACCGATTGAGCTGAGGGTATAGCTTACACCGATCCCGTCGCTCCCGTTGAGTGTGCTCTGGGGGACCTCGGGGTGCACAGAGTGGGTCTCATGTGTTGGGACAATCAAGGTGCGGACTGGTGACCGCGAAAGACACTATACAACAGGACGATTGGGACTCCGTACTGTTCATGTGCCTTGTGTCAGAGGAGTCAAACCTACGCGAATTTATTGATGTTGATTGCAGCGCGGAGGGTGTCATAATTGTTTTTGCGTTGGTAGAATGGCGAAATTTTTGTTTACTGATGCGACTGTGAGGTCTACTGTATTGGAAGCATTGTCATGTGTTCTTCTTCGCCATTACTACATGAGGTTATCCTTCTGTTTATGAAATGGAGATTGGTCTTGTGTGCGGAAGGGTTGATTTAATTTTTGTGCAAGTTTTTTTTTATATGTTTTATCATGTTACGTGGACATCGAGTGTCCACTAACACTCTTGAAGGGTGAGGAGTCAGTTTGAGATTAGGGACTTGACCTCGCTGTTATTTTGAGGCCCAGTTTAGGCGACTACAGCAAAGCGGAGGACGAGCCCGCATCTGCTGTATCGGCCAATAACCAGAAATGAGGCACGCATATGGGTTCCGCGAAGAGGAGACGCGGGCAGCACTCACGCATGAGGAGAAAGCGGATTAGTGGCTGCACCGTAGAAAAGGCACTAGAACGGCACCCCCACTCGGAACAAAAGGGTACAAGGGCCGAGCGGAAGGGAGGCGTTCGGGGAGACGAGCGTGAAGATGAAAGAAGGAGGGTGCTTGGGGTCACCGCCACCGCTAATGCCCACGCGCTCCCCAAATGTCCCGTCACGAAATTTGGGCGACGCGACGCTGCCCAGCCGCTTTGATGTTTGCCATCCGCGTGAGCCTGCTAAGGATTCCCGTGAAAATGGCGGTAGCTTTTATGGAATGCTTTTATGTGCTATTGCCATCGGGTTCCAATTATGGTGGTTGTATTTCAAGCGAACCGGCACACAGCTGCACGCGAGACAGATTTCTCAGTACGAGCAGGGTAGATCGCTGTCCGGCGGATATGGAGTTACTAATCCGCGATTTCACGGAACATTCTCGGCAGCTTGTAGGGCGGCCGGTTGCAGGTGAAAAGAGGGAAGACATCAGGGGCCGATACTCGCAGCCCAACGTAGGGGAGAAGGAGGTGGCACGTGTCTTTGAGAAATCCTATCCCCTGGCGTGTTCTAAAGAGTGCCACTGTTTCCACCAATGCCTTGTGCGGCACGAAAGTGGTTGTGCTATTGGTTAAAATGATGTGAACTCGCATGTGTGATTGGCTGGTTTGCAAATCCTTTGTACAACTGAGGGCTTAAAAAGTCATGTTTTGTTGTGCGGTGGAGAGCGGAGCTTCGGGCTTGGAGCCGGACAGACGCTTCGGCGTTTGAATAAAGCGTCACTTCATCGGACAACGGCTCTTCCTTCGCGCTGCCACCATGCACTCGAATCATCGAGGGGCGCCGACTTCGGACCTTCAGCACCTTCCCTCCTTGACTAGCATTGAAGCTACGAGAGGACAAAGGGAAAAGAAATTAGCTATTGGAGTACCCTCTATGTAGGTTACATATACAGCTGAACCTGGACTGATCATTGGTAGGGTTCTTGGTAAAAGAATGCACTAGCATCACTAAACTTAAACTGATAAGTACTAGTGTTTCTTTGTTGCCTGGTTACAGGTTCTTGAACAAGAAAAACTCGCGGAATTCGAAGAGTTGCAAGAGCTGAGCTTAGACGAAAGCGGTTAGGTTGGTAAGGCTGGCTTGGCTCAGTCAATTTATGTTTACTTTGCGCCTATTTCACAAGGCCCATACAGTCAAAACTTGTCAAACGAAGTTCCATGCGACGCAAAAATATGTTTGTTATATGTCGATATAACCAACTTCAGTATAATGAAGTATTTAACTTTTTGTAACTGCTCCATAGAACATCATCTATTTAGAACCTCCATATTATAAAGCGTGCTTATACATGATTTCTCTGCAGCTGTGAAAGACAACAATAAATGGAATCTGCCGCGGACACAGATGCTCAAATTCATTTACAAGCTGCTGCTTGCGAACATACCTCTCATATCGCATAACCAAGAGCCAGCGCCGAAGCGGAGCAGCACCATATAAATTCCAAGTGCAATACGATCCTATCTCGCCCTGTGCACTGTATGCTTTGGATGAAAGTGAAAGAGTGTGAGGGTCAGCCGAGAAGGATGGTGGCTTGATGAGTGCTGTCTTCTCACTCAATCCAGGGAGGGGTGGTGTAACGAGCTCGCAGTAACATGATCAAGTGAGTGTGAGATGGGCAGGTTGGCGCGCTGGTTGGCATGCATCTCCGTTTCTAGCACGGACGCAGCTGCAAATGGCTGTCAGCTAGACTGAACGGATTCGCAGCCTACATTCCCTGCTTTAGAGGTAATCAGGCGCTTGTGCAAGAGTGGCCCTGCTGAAATGGCATAGGATCATGTGCACCGTCTTCCTGCGCATGTAGTATTGGGGGTTGCATAATCTCGACTTCAGGAGACACAGGAGACGCATTGAAGCAAGAGGAAGATGAAGCATTCGCTTCCCACTGCCAGCACTTTTCATGATGGCGTCGTCTCACGCAGAGAGAGGGGTAGACAGAAGGGGAAAGGCATAAAGGTTAACCAGATGGGAAGATCTGGTTTGCTACCCTATGCTGGGGAGAGAGGGGAAGTAAGGTGATAGCAAAGTAGAGATAAAGAAAGAAAGGAGCATAGACATACAATCACAGTCGGTCACTGTCACTGCATACCGTTACGTCTCACGCAGGCAACACTTAGCCGTGAGGGCAGCGCGGATGCGAAAGCGTGGCTGGCTTCGCTTCGTACCACCGATTTGAAGATATCGTCAACACTGCACAAAACCGTATCTTTAGTCATGTACAGGGTCGTCCTTTTTGAAAGGGAACACGCGAGCGCGTGGCCTGTGCTCTGCGGCGGCTGCCTAGAGCGCCGGTCAGTAGCAGCAAGAGAAAGCACGTCCGCTTTTGGCGTCATCTACTGGCGGTCAGAATGTCTAGGCATGGCCGATTGACAAGCGCCTACTGGACTCCCTTCCCCGTATTACTGATGCGCAAGGAGCGGGGCCTGCAGCTAGCAAATCGCGCTCGCGCTGCATTCCCCACTCCTTGCGCATCATTAATACGGGGAAGGGAGTCCAGTAGGCGCTTCCAATCGGCCATGCCTAGTCATTATGACCGTCAATAGAGGACGCCAAAAGCGGACGTGCTTCCTCTCGCTGCCACTGACCGGCGCTCTAGGCAGCCGCCGCAGAGCACAGGCCACGCGCTCGCGTGTTCCCTTTCAAAAAGTACGACCCTGTACTATCAAAGTCTACAGAATTAATTTCTGTCTCATTCAAAGTTTGCTTTTTTCAGCTAACATTCCTGAATACAACGTTAGCCATGGGCTGAGAATTGGACGTCATGTGTGGTTTGCTGCAGCGGTGACACACTATAGCACAGAAACCAATGAAAACACAGGATTTAAATCGTGCATACATTTAAATTAAAATGTCCAATTTAATATGAATTAGAATTACATTTGACAAGGTTTGCATAAATTCGCAATAATCTTGAAAAGAAATGAAACTTACCAGAAATTTAGCGCCCCCCCCCCATTTGTAACTAGTTTTACAGTCCAAATAAGCAATTATGAAGCTTACTGCAACGTCACCTTCATTCATAATTCTGCATTTTGATTTGAAAAATAAATGTTTTCTTCCACTATGCTTTTCTTGGCTTGTTTGTCGGCTTCACACGGTGCATTTGTTTGGTATTGTTTTTAAGGCCTGTAAATATGATGACTTCTTTTCCTGTAAATTTTTCTAGCAAGTCTCGGTCAGCCTCACAGCTTTAATATGCAGATGTCCTTTCCTGCAGCCGTTGGACTTGTGCAAAAATTCCCAAATGTCCTTAGCGATCGCCTAAGAGGCACAACGGTGAAAGCCTTGTAAATTCTACTGTAATTCAACTTATTCCAATCACTGATCAATCATGAATTAACTTTGCTAATCATTAGTCATCTCTTATACCCAGCTGGATATGCTTTGGTTCTGTTCTGGCCTTCCTTGGGTCACGTGATATTTTCTGTACCTCACAACGCAACTTTGAAACGTAGAGATTTAAGACTTTTACCTTTAAAAATGTTTTCGTTTCTATCAGGGAAATGAGGAGCTTCCCTGGTGCGTAATCTGCAATGAAGACGCCACCCTGCGCTGCCATAGCTGCTCTAATGACCTTTGCTGCCGCTGCTGCTACAAGTGAGTTGTGGCATAACGCTATACAGCAACAATGAATCCAGGTAAAGCATAAGTGAAGATCATTTTTTTAATTGAAATGTAGAAATGGGAACGTAAAAGCGAAATGAAAGTGAACGAAAAGGTCACTTGCCACGAGTGCTGACCAAACCCACATCCTCCCCAGTATGCGTGCAGTGCTTTACCTTTAAGTTCCCTGTACCTTATTATATACTAATAACTATTCCCTTACCATTAACATTCAACTAAATATTACCAAAACTAATAATTTCCCGTACATTTTCTCTGGCTTCATTGTTGGTTACTTGGTATGGCTGCGGCTAACAAAAAAAAAGAGCCCCTTGGATTTCATTGTTCTCCTCAAACGACACCATTGAGTAACCAGGTTTTAGGCTCTTGTAATTTTTTTCATGACAATAAAGTTTTAATGAAGTGTAGTAATTAAATTGTTATTCCTTGGTCTCCAAAGTTAGTCGCAATTGAAAGCTTGTTCCGGCGTATCAGAAATGCTTCTGTCCACGTTGCGTTGTTTCCTGCACTTAAATGCATTCTTTGAGGTAACAAACTTAGCGTAACACTAGTGATGCATTTGACTTTCTGGGCTTAATAGCGGTATCCTTCAGAAATCGTGCTAAAATCTCTTACTTATCAAGGAATGCAATCGGATGTGAAAGTATTTTCCAAGTTTCTCTCAGCAAACAAGAGCACTATTAGGTGCAGCTACATTTATTTTGCTGCAACAAAAATCAATACCTTAGAGCTGGGTGTGCTCTGTCTGTCCATCTTTTTGATGCGCTGACATGACAAGCGTCGTCATTATCCTGCTATCATCAGACAACCTTCTTGTCCTTGCCTTCGTCCTCGCCAGAATATTTCCCACTGCTATGCTGCCTTTCATAAATAGCAGACAGTGCTGCGGAGGCTAGAAAAAACATCTCTCACTCCTTTCATTTGCAACCAAAAAATACTGTGTCATATATGAGACATAAATATGCGTCATGTAATTCAGTGAAAATATTAGGTATCACGCTTTTTTGTCGCAGAATATGACATAATCCTGACGTGGAAGGCATTGCATAACCATTTACTTATGAACGAGCGTAGTGACATTTATGCAACCAGCCCCCACAGTACACTGCTCGCGCTCGCGACCAAAGCATGCATCACACGCTGGAAGCACAAAGGCGCACAGATGACACGTAACTTGATTTAAAGGTAACATCGACAAGTTGCAGTTGTAACATAAAATCGTTATTCCACATAAAGGCGTTGCAGATAGAAGACAACTGCACTACAAAATGCACATAGCGAGACTTCTACCACCACGTATATTCCACAGCGTTGTCCGCTATGCATGATGCAGAGTACAGGATTCGTGTCCACGTCACAACAGCATTGTGCTATGCAATTGGAAGCTTAGGGCAATAAGCAGTGCACTGTCGCGCCGTTTTGGGCTTTTAAATTTGTGTGGGGTGCCTCACCCCTCACAGACTCCGAGAAGGGTGGCACCTGTGCACACATTTTGGAGGCCTCAGCAGGCATAAGCATAGGCATTTCAGCTGGTTGGTTCACAACTTGAGAAGAAACAGCGCAAAAGACCAAAACATAAGGAAAGGGCAAGCAATGACAGTGTGCCTTCCTCATGTCCTATCCTTTATCGCTGTTTCTGCTCAACTCAACAGGCAATATTGTAGCAGACGAGTACAATGTCGTCTGCTTTGCAAACAAAGAGTGTTATTGAGACGATGGCAGTGCTCTCTCAGAGAACCTGTTGCTGTCAGAGGAAATATGTTCAGAGTAGAAAGAATTGCTGAAGTCTGTTTACTTAAAAAATGTTCTTTTGCTAAGTAATAAAGCAATTCAGATTGCAAAATGTTTCTGTTCGCCTTTTTATCAGAAGGAATTGCAGCTGCCTAATTCAAGCTAATTTTTCCTGTTTTTGCAGGGAATTCCAGGGCTCTGAGCCGCATGAAACAACACTGCTGAAAAAATAATGCAGCAACTACAGCCCTTGGAATGCCCCCACACCCACCAAAAAAGGAAATGCTTCGGTAGCGTCACCAATAATTATTTTATACGGCAAACTTACCTATGCATAGTCAGCGAGTCATGCCTCAAAACAAGCAACATCCGTTATTGCACGCTGTATGATAAAAGCTCTATGGTTGCTTCGCTTGTTGTCTGTTGAAAAAGAAGTGTTGAATGGCAAAACTGTATTTTTCCGCAAAATTGCATAGTCTGTCAAATAACAATGCTGCCTGTCAAATGAGTGTGCTCGCCTTAATTAAGGTACTGAATCAGTATAATAGAAAAGGTGGGAAAATAATATCTTCTGACCTTATTGACTCCTTACCTCCTGTAGACTTTGTGCAAAACATGTAGACGTACCAAGCTCGTCTACAGGAAGCAAAGGGTTAATAAGGTGAGATCGACTTACCGTAGACAAGCTGGCACAATAAAGAATGCCAATTTATCTTATCAAAGGCAACTTGAGCATTTCCATGTCAATAAATATTGTTGAAAATCGAAATATATATGAAAAAAACAAGCTTTACACTTACTCCTCCGTAATTATGCAAGAAAGAACATTACAATTCTGTAAGGTGCACTTGTCGAGACATATAAAGCAAAATTGATGCATTATACACCACTCTGAAATATACCACTCGCTTACGAGCAGGGCTTCTTGCAAAACCTTAGTAAAATGTGATTCGTTGTGATTCACCTCAAGCCTTGGCGTCTGAGGTCTTTACAGGTGGCTCAACGGGTGACCTATGTTCAAAGGACGCAGACGCTGATATACGAAAAACAAAACTTGTATTTACAAACAATTTACGAAGTTCAGTTACAACATTGCCTAATTTTCACCGTACATCGGTTACAAAGATTGACACTGGTTTGGACCACATAGGGCAACCCTATCGGCCGAGCCGATGGTGCTTAGCACCAAAGTCAGGTCCACTATCCAGAGATCGGAGCACTGCAGCCGCATATTGTAGACACAACGGTCACCCCATCATCTTTACTGGTGAATTGCTGATGGTTGGCATCCAAACTGGACAATCCACTCACCAATCCTTGCGTTTGACAGAACTTCCATGCATGATTGGCCAGTCGAACAACCAACCATCTCGGAACGTTTTCTTTTAATACAGTTCACAGTGAAGAATCCTCATCCAAAATACACAATATACAACACAGAGGGGCGAGGGTCATGCTAGTCATATATGTCGCAAGTTCCAAAAAACAACACACCAGCACAGCTGGTGTAACAAAGTGCCGACAAGCAAAAACATGCGCATAACCTAAACACTAGGAAACGTCGGGATCATGCTGCCAGTCCTCGAACACTTGCGCCATGCAACCAGATTCCATGGAGCCGAAGGCCATGTGGTGCCATAAGCAACCACTTGCTTGCGAGTCAAACTGTCGATGAGGTGCACGGGATATATATATATATCAAAACGTTTATTTAAAAGAAAAAAATGCAGAAAGCGAGTGGGTGGAGCCCCTAGTCCAGGGCCCCACTGGCTTGAGCGGTCCGCCGTGCTTGGTCGAGAAGCGCTAGTTGCATCTCCCGATCCTCGCTGGCGAGCCAAGTCTCCCACTGCTCCCTTCCGGAAAGTTTGCTAACATTCCACCTGCCAACGTCGGCCCCGCGCCTGGACCGTGAGCCAAAGAAAACATTATTTTGGCGCCTCAGATCCGAGAGAAAACCGTAGGCTCTTGTGTGGCTCTAAGAAACCACATGCCGGTCCGCGTGCAGTGGCACACCCATAAGAAGTAATAGTGGTCTCACATCCGGTTAGCATGGCGCGATCCTCACTGCCCGTGTCCAGAACTGAGCCATGCATACTCCAAGGTCTCCCGCCAGAGCACCGCCGCAGAAGTCAGACGCACAACGGTGTCATTTGTCGCCCTTTATGAGAACCTCAATTTGTCAATCTATTTACACCCACCCCCTGGCCGTGCACAAGGAGAATGCCTGCTGCAGTACCAAGAAAGCGCACTGCAGAGGGGGTTCGGGGCCCCCTTTTCGCTGTCAAGTGCGACCGCTACAGTGGCGCCAGTGGCCTTCTCCCCCGAGCTCCGCAGTAGTTAGGAGAGCCGGCAGCATTTTTACTTTGCTTGCGTGCAAGGTCCCGCTCTCTGTCAACCGTTGACAGCCATTATTCAAGTGTGCACAACGAGCTCGTCGAGACGCAAGCCCACTGCCCAGATGGCCCGTGCTTTTCAGTTTGTTTTACTGCTGCCCATGGCGGGGCACTTACAACCCCCACAAAAGAAAACATTTATGTATGATTGTAAACCTGTATGTCGAATTTGTCCATTTAAGGTGCAGTTTAGAGAACTCCTATATCTGTTTTGGTGTACAGTTATGGGTTTGTGCTTCATTTTCTTATATCTTACCGACGTTCTGCAACTTTTGCAAAAACTTTGAGGCCCTAAATCAAAGTTCTGCTTCCTACAGTGGATTAGGTTTGGCTTTTTTCTCTCAACCACAATTTAGTTCAAATCGATTGAATCGTTCACTAATAAACATTTCTGTTTTTGATGTCACTGAAGTGAAAAATTGGAGTGGGCCTCAAACAAAAGTCTCCTCTTCTGCAGGCTTATGTCAGCGGTGTTTTCGCTCCACCAAAAGCAACTGATGCTGCATTTGGAATTCCTTGGTTGTGGGTCTTGCCAGTTTTGGGACCGTTCAACTCTGCTATGTCTTCATCTTGGTGTAATGTTCGGGTTCTTGCCTTCAGCTTCTACACACAATACATGTGTGATAATGGGAGCTATGTTGGTAGTTACAGAGCCGCGACGAGATGCGGCGCGGGCATTTTTTGTGTGTTGCATTACCAGAGGTCAAGATGCCCGCCGGTTGACGTGGCCAGCTTGGGTTAATTAGTGGCTTCTGCCATTGCGCATGTGCCTTGCATAAAAGCCAAACATCAAGAGACGGGAGAGTTGCATAGTGAACACATCAGTCATTACAAGAGAAAAACTATGAAGTGTACTTGGTGCGTCAGTCAGCTGGCAGAGTAGTCTCTTATACTGCAGCTAACAAGCTTGCAGGAGGCGAAGTGGGTGGGAATTTCAAGCAGTAATGAGGTGAAGGCGTAAAGAAACAGTGGAGTGGATTGAGTGTGACTACATTTAAGATCGAAGGGCTTTAACCGAGCAGGTAATGGCATGACCAGCGTGTCTTGCTCACTGAAGATGCGGAGCACTCACACGCAATCTCAGAGGTCGATATTCTCGCTTAAACTCTATCCACTGTGGTGTGCCAGCGCATGCGACCGTAGGCTGAAGAAAACATTCCTTCAGTGCCTCAGGTCCCTTATTTTTCCACTTATGATCGTGGCGGGAAAGGGGTCACACACGGCAAGGCTGTGAAGCAACTGATAGTAATATATGGAAGTATTGGGACACATTTGATTCATCACTTAAGCAGATATTTTGGGCGTAGATATTGTGGTACTCACGTGCCTCGCCCTGCTTTCACCAGAGGGCACATAGGAGCTGGTGTATGTGGTGTGCTAGTTAGCGCCCTCATAGATTCAATGCCCTTTCTAGCAGTTTACAGATTACAACTAAAGCTTGCAACCAGATAATGTAACTATTCTGTTCCAATGTCATTCTTTGTTGCATTTTGTCAGTGGTCGGAGCAGTGCTCTGCCCAGATTAGAGGTTGACGTAAGAGGCTGTTTGTAAACAGTGATCACGTGAGTGCATAGACTTGTGACGCATGCTGGCAAACCATGCCGCACACCATCTGTGCTCCCATTTTGTCTGCTAGTTCGGTGGAAAACCTGTGCATTGCTACACCATCATAATAATTTGTTGGGCAGAAGTGAGCTATGCAGTACGATTCTGGCATTAGAGAGTTTTAGTGTGTCTGAAAACTTCCTACAGTTTGTGATTTACTGGGTAACCGGAAAGGTGTACAGCAGGAACGCTGGCAGCAGCATCTGGTGGCGCAGTGTCTAACCAGAGAGCATGCAAAACTAATCCTGTAACTTGCATGCTCTACTTAACTAATGGTGTAATGTGTTGGTAGTGATATAATCATTAACTTACCGTACATTTATGATAATTCCCTTCAGCAATAGTAATGACGCAACAAAAAATTCGAATGCTTTGCAGCTAGACAAATTGTCACAGTGTGTAGTTACTAGCTTTGCTACTGCCAGCCGCGGTGACGGTAACTCGGTAATCCGTGAAAAGGTAAGAAGTTTGCACGTATTATAGCTACCGGTGCTGTCAGTGCAAGACACCCACTGCAAACAGTACTGAAATGCCTTCCGAGTAGCGAGACAAGCCAATGAAGTCGCATGTCCCCAAAATCAATCGCCAAAACTTGTGACATAACGTTCAGAAACGGGACCCGCGCTGATGGCAGCGATAGTTGCAGCACTTTCCAATTTCTCGCTCACATGAAATTCAAGAGTAAATTGAAATGTATTCATAGCTGCATTTGCTATTGCTACTTTACAGACAATACCCATCAGCTCGCAGCAGTAGGATCCACCGGTTATTTCGAGTTTGAATTTTTGTGTCAATACCCTTTGAAAAAAACGGAAAAAAACACATGAAGCTTACAGATTTGCAACTCTGGACCAAGAACAGAGCATCTGAAGTGGACATATGCGAAATTACAGCATACATGAAACTGTTGCAATAGTGCAGATTTGCATAAGCCCTATTCCTTCATTAGTGGCATATGGCAGAGCAGCGCACAATTCATCAGTTTTGTTCTGCTTTAAATGTGTTACTAGGTGCAGTTTACACACTTGTAATATTCCGTCTTTTTTTTTACTTTTTTTATTGCAGAGTTGAAGCTGTAACCATGATACTTGAGTCTCGTCAATTTTGAAATTTTTTATATTTTTTAAGAATTGATGAATTAAGTAAAAAAACATTGCTTCCCTACATTTGCTAGATTTTAACTTCTTTATTGAACAGCCCTCATCGATATCGCTGCAGTGGTTGCTGTCAGAAAATTCACGTATTTAGATAAGGGCTCCTGAGCTAAAGCTTCCTTTTCAATCGAGAAGCGGCTTGCACGAGTTGCAAGGACGTGAAATAAATGCAACAAATTTCATTCAATTTAGCCCATTAGTTGTACACTGATGTATGTTTCGCTTTGGTTCCCGTGTTCAAAGGTATTTATGTTAAAGATGTCCTGAACCACCCACTGAGCTCGGTGAAAAAAAAACATGCCGCAGGTGGCACACACTGCTGTAAACATCTCAGCCAAATTTCACACTCGAATGCAGCACGTGGGTCTTAGAAGTGGAGCACAAGGTCACCTTTTTCTCGCACACTCAACAGAAGCCCATTTTGGGGCTGCCACATTTAGTCATAGCAGGTTCCCCCTACGCAGCTGCTATTGGCCAATAGCCGACATCAATTAAATGTGAGCCGACTAATAGTCTGCTTACGCTCACCCACACCTGCCCATGTAGGAATCGGACTTTGGCCACTCCTCATCGGTGTCATAGCCGTTGGGTCTCGCCAATTCGATTAGCCTGGAACTCCTAACTAGCCTTGAATTGTGCGAAACGTAAGCCCAGACCGCAAGTATGCCATGCTTGCCGCCCCTTGCGAGGAATGACAGCACCTACGAGGGACGCACGCCTGTACGTGTTCACTTGTGGCCGCACCTGGCTTGACTTGCTTCACATTCAGCACTACCAAGTGTGCAACATGGATTTTCCTACCATGGTGTTAGAATAGGTTAGGTGTGTGAACGGGCTGTCCCGCGGCTGAGCAAGTGGCGACAGCGAGGAACGAATTTCCGCCGGCCGCCGCGAGATGGCGCGGGGCGGTTAGGGGCTGTAAAATCCCTTGATAATTTGAAAGTAGCGACACTCTTTGAACTCTGCCGCCGCCGCGCGACCTCCTCGCCCCTTGCGGGTTCCCCCCCGGCAACCAATTTTGCCCCCGTTTTTCTGCACGGCGATTAGTCTCCCAGCCGTTGCCCTTGGAAACGCGCGGATCTTGAGTTTTGCTTGCGCTTTTCTTTTTCGTTCGCGCCATTTTCCTCCTGAACACGGCTGGCTCGGCGCTTTAGCTCGGCGTAGCGAACGTTGTACGCTGTGTTTCCTGCTCTATGTGCTAGCGCTATGCCGGGCTGTTGCGCATATAACTGCAGCAAGAAGCCTGAAGATGGTTATGCCGTTTTTATTATACCACAAGGAAAACGTGACGGCGTCCGCAGGAAGCAGTGGCTGCATGATATTGGTCGAAAGAACTTTGTTCCGACAAAGAACAGTGTTTGCGAGCTGAGGCGTCTTATAGCTCGTAGCAAAGCGTCCCATAATGCTAAGTTTTTTTTTTCATCCGGCCTGCTCACCAGCGTTTTTGTTGCGGTTGTCCTCAGTATGCTTAATATTCTGGGGCGGCTCCATTACCTCGCACATCGCTAACTTGTTGTTCAGTCGAAAGTGAAGCATTATAGATTCTGCTTTGCGCCGTGAAAAAAATTAGTGGCAAGTTTAACCGTGGTATTGCAGGTGATGAGCGTTAGCTATCAACATTGACTTTTTTTTAGATTTAAGGCGAAAGCCTTTAGATCTCTGTGTTTCAAGGTCGCTTTGTAAACTGGAAGTATCACGTGACCCAAGGAAGGCCAGAGGTGACCCAAAGCATGTCCACCCTGTATAAGAGAATGATTAACCAAGTTAATTCATGAATCATTAGTCATTGACATAAGGTTGATTAGGGAGGATTAAGGTTGATTACAGTGTAGTAAAGAAGATTAAGGTGGGTGTAGGAGTATTAAGGCGGATAATGGGGGATTAAGGTGAAGGGTTGATGAAAGGGTATTAAGATCAATTAGGGTGCGTGAACAAGGATTAGGAAGGATTAAGGTGGATAAAGGAAGAATAATGTCGCTTAATGTGGATTAAGGTGAATTAGAGTTGACAAAGGAGGATTAACACCGATTAGGGCAGATTAAGGTGGATTAGGGACCATGGAGTTGAATTAGGTTTGATAGAGGTGAATTAGGGTTATTAAGGTAGATTGGGACCGTTAAGCAGGAGTAAGTTGGACTAATGTGCCTGAATAAGGATGAAGGTGGATGAAGGAGGAATAAGACGGATTATGACGGATTAGGGTTGATAAAGAAGGATTAAGACCGTATAAGGTAGGCTAAGGTGCATTAAGATTGATGTAGGTTGATTAGCTGTTATTGAGGTGGATTGGGAGTATTAAGGTGGATGAAGGAGCATTAAGGTGGATTAGGGTGGACTAAGATGAATTAGGCTTCATTGAATATTAAGACCGATTAGTCTACCATAATCCTCCTATTGCACATTATTCCAACGAATCCATATTCATCTACCTTAATCCTCCTTCATTCACTTTTTTCCACCATAATCCATGAAAGTCCTCCTTAATGCACCCTAATCCACTTTCATCGACCTTAATCTGCTCTAACCCTCCTTAATGCATTTTAATCCTCCTTAATCAACCGTAATGTTCCCTGATTCACTTTAATCCACTCCAATCCACTATAATTGTCCTTAATTGACCTTAATCTACCCGAATCCACATTCATCTATGTTAGTCCACCCTAATCCTCCTTTATTCATTTTAATTCACCCTAGCCTACCAATTCCCTCCTTAATTCACCTTAATCCTTTTTAATCCATCCTTATCCTTCATGCACTTTAATCCACCCTAATCCACTGTAATCGTCCTTAATGCACCTCAACGCACCTTCACCCACCCGAATCCACCTTCATCGACCTTAATCCAACCTAGTCCTCCTTTATGCACCTTAATTCACCTTCATTCACCTTAATGCACCTTCATCGACTTTAATCCTCCTTAATACACCCGAATTCATCTTAATCCAATCACTAATCAATCGTTACTCTGCTAATCATCAATCATCTCTTATACGCGGCTGCACATGCTTTAGTTCGCTTCCCGCCTTCCTTCGCTCACGTGATATTTTCTGTAGCCCCAAACAGGAGCTTGAAACAGAGGTCTAAGGCTGTCGCTTAATAAGCCACACACAAAGGTATGTGTCACAAGCAATACTGCATCAGACGCACGAAGTAAAACATCATGTGGCAGAAAAATTGTCTGGAATATAGAACTCGCCCCAAAGCTACATTTACATCGGTATACCCCATTCATACGGATTTAAGAAAAACCAACCTCCTCATAAACGTTGCCTCCAGCATTATCGACGCTGTAATTAGCATTTCTCAAAATTTTAAACCCCACTGGAGCGCGCAACTGGCCCAAAATAACACGCCTTCATAGAATCCTGCGGCCCGTCCGCGGGAGCCCAGGAGGAAAAGCGCGCCGTGCGCAGCCGGCAGGCGAGGAGAATTGAGGAGCAAAGCGCCGTGAGGAGGAGAGTGTCGCTACTTTCATATTATCAAGAGGCTTTAAAGGCCCCTAGTGTTCCTGTATATGCTACCGCCGCGCCGGAGAGACTCGTTCGTACACCTTACCTATTCTAACACCATGTTTCCTACTATCCGTGCAGGACAAAGCTGATCTACATACTCCAGCCCTGGCATGCACTTGCGTGTAACTGCATATCATAAATGCATAGCGTAACCTTCCCGCTCTAAGGCGGGGCATTGAGCCTCTTTGTAGAGTTACTGTATATGCTACCAAAGATAGCAACCTTTTGTAGCATATACAGTAACTCTACCTCTTCGTAATGGAGGACATTGAAAGCAAAAGGTAAATAACGTGCTCAACATATTAACCTTCGTACTACGTCTTTTCAGAAAAAAATATTTCCGTAATACAGTAAAATCTCATCAATTCGGAAAATCGTATGCTTCGAACTCGTCCTGTCGTCCCGGCAGGCGTATGCATTATTGGAAGCAATCAAACCCTTGTTCATTTGGATCTATTTGGCCGCACATCAGTGAATTCAGATAACTCTCGGAGCTTGGCGAGTGCCGCAAATGAGCGATGAAAAAAAAAATTACCGACGATTACGTTACTTCCTAATGTGAAATTTGAGCGCAGCAAATATGCTGTTTCACCTTTTCGATAGATTGAGGCAAAGAAATCGAGCAACGCATGTATGCGCTATCACAGAATTTTTTTTTCACACGTATTCCTTTAACAAAGACTCCACTAACAGTTCTTGACAGTCATGAAGGCACGCACCTCTGGATTCTGACGGCGACGGCGCTGGGCCTCTGCTCTGGCAGCTCGTTTAGCAGCAGCAGCAGCAGCAGCAGCAGACGGAGGACTTCCATCGGTCGTCTCGCTCATGGCCCAGAAAGAACTGGCAGATAATTTCGCAGTGGCGAACGGCAGCGGCAATTTCGGCTTGGGCGGTGCACATATACAGATCCGCCGCCACCAATCTGGCTCTCTGATTGCCACCGCACAGGGCGAACGGCAGCGGCAATTTCGGCTCGGGCGGTGCACATATACAGATCCGCCGCCACCGATCTGGCTCTCTGATTGCCACCGCACAGGGGTTGCATTGGAGGAGGAGCGAAGAAAGGAATTAAGTTCGAGCCAGCGCTTTGACAACCGGAGACTTGCAGGAAGAGGGGGGAGGGGGCGGCGCGTACACCCAGCGGCAAACGATGGGGGCAGAAGCGCGCGCAGCAAGCGGACAACACGATAAAGGGAGGAGGGAAGAGATAGCAGCGACTGACTGATGCCGCTGACGCCGATAGTGAGTCAACCCCAGCTGCGGAGTTGGTTTCAGGGACAACGCCGCCGATGCCGACACAAACAAAATGATACCCTCGCTTCCGCAGCGCTAAGAACCAGGTCTAGCCGTGGGAAGGTGGTCACGTATTCGTCGAAGTGCCGGGGCCTACGTGAAATAACCGGCGCGTCGGCAACTGAAGAGCACCCTATCCGCCACACAAAAACAGGGGGGGACCCTTTCCTCCTCTTTCTGCATGGCGGCGACGGCGTTCTATGCAGTCACGTTATCTTGACTCTCTAGCGGCGTCAGCGGCATCCAGCGGTATCAGTCGGTCGCTGCTAGCGCTGGGGGGATGAAAGGGGGGCGGAGCTGGTTACGAGGCCGACGACAACGCCGACGACGACGCGAAACCCAGGAACGGACGCCAAAGAGCTGCGCTCTAAAAGCAAGAACAGCACCAGCGGCCAATCGAACCAAGGAGGTGGAGTTCGCATCACCATTGTCATCAATGCCTGAACGCTTCGCCCATATTTGTGCCTTTAAAGCCCTTATTCTTGCGTTTACCGCCATGCACATCACCACCTCGGCCACCTATCCGCACTATCGTCCCGATAGTGGCCGCAGTTTCATCCGTAGCGGCTGCAACAAATAGTTTCGTTTCAACTCTGTGCGCGCCTTCAGAAACGCAAGGTCACCAAATCTCACGAGTCGAAGTAAATGCTTGCCACCTGGCAGCCGGGCCAAGGAACAGCCAATCCAGGGTTAGGCTTCAAGCAAAAGACGATGTCCTATCATGGAGCTTTTTTTTAAATTTTTAATATCTTGCTGCATTTCAAATTTCGGAGTGTACTTTGTCCAGGCAGGCACTCTGATAAATCATAGAAAGGTACACCGATGCTTCATTTGGTTTTGTTTTCGTTTTTTGTCCCAGAATTAGCGCCATGAATGATCTAAGCAGCAGGAATATTCTCGCTAATGTACTTTTGTCAGCAAGCATGGTAAAAGGAATAATAACAACCTCGGAAGGTCTGAAGTTATGACGACACATGTTATGCTACGAGGTGACATAGTTTTCATAGCATGCTTTAGCGGTGCAAGCAGAAGATGCTGTTTTCTCGTCCAGTACGGCGAGTTGTCAGTTTATTTGCCAGAAATTTAGAAGCAACTGCAAGTGGCGTTCGTTACAGCTTTGGAACATTCGACCCGCACACAGCACGCTAGTTTGTTTTCCAACACTATACACACAGCTAAATTCCATTACAACAGGTTCAATTCATTTCCAAGTTGTGTTTTTTACAGTAATACTACAACCGACTTTGCCAAAACAAAACCCTCAATATACTTTGGAAACTTGTTGGAAGAAACTCGTCTCGGTCCGATTGGTTCTTTTCCACTGCCCAAGTTTCACCAGGTTTAGGAATTTCTACAGGCGGCAGGTGTACTACGCATTCCCTAGCCTAGGCACTGTCTCGAACACTGCGTACCGCAAGCACGAACAAGCACCAGTCGCACGAACAGCCGCAGACTACCTTATCAGACAAATCATCTAACCATAAAGAGAAAGGTGAACCCAAAGTCACAGACAGAAATCATGTTTTTATCCCAAGACACACTGACCAGGTAACTTTAGTTTGCAGCCTCCTTCTCTCAGTGCGAAATATCCGTATTTAGCTTGCGAAAGCGCGACAGAGGTTACTGCCTACTTCATGCAGGATGCTTTATGCGATTACTGCAACACAAGCTGCAGTGTAGAGTTGTCCTATTAAGGTCAAAAAAGTGAAGTATCGTAGCTGTAGCAGTGAAGCAACCCCGCGAACAAGTGCTTACAATTTTCAGAGAAGCTTGCTACGCACAAACATTTCCTTTTTTTTCTTTTTTTTTTACCCTTCAGCTCACTTAAAAGTGTTTTAAAAAACCTGATGCAGCTTGCAGGCAGGCAGAGATTTGCACGGACAGCGCAGCTATTGCAGTCGTTTCGTCGCCGAAATCTTCCAGACCGATCTAAATATGGTGATTGGCAGCAACAACCCTCTCGGCTTCCACGATGCATTTCAATCCGGCACCATGAAAGAGAAAGACGAGCACAGCACCAAGCGAAAGAGCCGCCATGGACCTGGACGCCGCAGCCACTTTTGTTTATTTGGACAGCGTTGCCAGCACAAATAACGGATTCTGGAGCGGTGGTTTCGTTCGCAGCGGTTACGGCAAACAGTAGTTTCGTTTTAACTCTGTGCAAAGCTGTCGACAATGAAAAGCACCGGCTACACCGCAATGGACGGATGATCTGTTGACGACCAACACACCGACGGAAAAAATCATCGGAGTGTGCGCACGATAATGAAAAGCATGTCCCGGAGGAAGACGTGCGCCAAGGATACGCTAATCATTCACGAGAACCGCGGCGTTTGCACTGCTCGGGTGAAAAATATAAACGCGGTTTGCTGATTCCTGCACTAAATAAGAGCGCGTTGACATAGTAAGCATTTGTTTTCTTGATGCCATCGATAATTAGACAATAGTTTAATTTGGACATTTTTTTCTGTCAGGGAAATTCAAATTCACAAGACTTTACAGCCATACCTGGGATGTATCACTCTTTTCAAGGAGTTTTTGGGGTTTCAAAGAAATGTGCTTCAGGGCCCCCCTTTATGCATCTAAATACAAAGAATGCGTCAACAAAAATAGAAAAGGAACAAAACCAAATAGTATGCTACGTACCAGAATGTAACTTTATTGAATACTGTACAGCTCTTAATGATACAGATTAGATTGTGCCACACAATCAGCACTTTATCAATTAAAAGTCATGCAAACAGTACCCATAGAAGTATTCAAATATATGAATGTAGCAAATGGCAAGAGTTGTATAAAAGAATAGCAGCAGTGTTCATGGCATCTTCAGAATAGTTCATACACGGAAGAAGCCTGCATAGTTGCACTGCTCGATAAATGTTAAAAAATTATGTATATACATATGAAGCCGAGTAAAAAAATTATGAAGCTGTCGCAGAACACAGCAGTGAAGTTTTGTAATGATAATGAATGATAATTCTTTGAAGCTCTCTGTATTTTCTGAAGACGGCTGTAGAAGAAGAAGAAGAAGAAACTTTAGTAAAGAATGGCCCGGCAGTTCTTGATGTGGTGGCCTCAGGTGACGGCTCGAAGTTCTTGGACTCGAGCGGCATCTTCGGATTGCCGTACGGCCCAGAGCTGGTCTGCCAGCTCTGAACTTCTGATAGCCGCCTCCCAGCGGCGGCGACGCCTACGGAGAAGGTCCCCGGCGGCTCCCGCATCCGGGGCGGCGTCGGGAAGAACGGAGCTCGAGCCTTCTACTCTGGCAACAGCCGCGATTATGGACGCGTCGCCAACGGAGCTGCTTTGATTACCGTTGTTGCCGGTACACTCCCAGAGCATGTGTCGCAGCGTTGCTCTGCGTCCGCATGTTTTACACGCGTCTGTTGGGTACAAACGCGGATAGCAGTGGTGTAAGATAGCGGGGCTAGGGTAGGTGTGTGTCTGGAGCAAGCGTAACGTCACGGCCTCGTTCCTGTTCAGTTTATCGTGCGGTGGCGGGAATCTGCGTCTTTCGAGTCTGTAGTGTTGGGTGAGGTCTCTGAACGTGGTTAGGCGATCGCCCCACGCCCAGTGTGTTTCTTGTTGCTGTGTTTCTGTTGTTGTGTCCCGATCCGGCAGATCCGATGCCCCGCTCTCGGGGGCGGAGGCGGCCACATAATCAGCGGCGGCTCGGCGTGTGAGACCTCGAGCCGTGGCGTGGGCCGCCTCGTTTCCCGCTAGCGGAACATCGGTGTGTGCCGGGGTCCAGAGGAGGAAGACCGTAGAATTTTAGGGTTGCGAGGGCGATGACGAGTCGCCGTCGTCAGAAATTTGGAGTATGCGGGCCGCTTCCCGCGAGACACGACCGCGCGCGAAGCCGCGGATTGCCGCCTGCGAGTCGCTGATCACGATCGCAGCGTTCGGCACCGCGACGAGCGCTAGGGCTATGGCGGCTTCTTCGGCCGCTTCCGTGTGTTCCGTGGTCACCGTGGCGCTCGCGAGGCACCTACCCGAGCGGTCTACAACCGCTATCGCGTGCGCGCTTCTCCCTCCTCCATATCGCGCCGCGTCTACGTACACCGCCTCGTTGCTGTTACCAAACTTCTTCTGAAGGTCGCTTGCTCGTTTGTTGTGTCTCCCGGCGTGGTGCGTCGGGTGCATGTTCTTGGGAAGCGGCGGGATGATCAGGCGGTCGCGAACAGAGGCGGGAACCGCCATCTTTTCTCCATGCTGAGTGTGGTACGCGATGCTGAGCGACTCGAGGATGCATCGACCTGCCTTTGACCTGGATAATCGTTCGTATTGCGCAATGTCGTGCGCCTCGATTAACTCGTTGAGAGAGTTGTGAACTCCGAGCTCTAGAAACTTGTCGGTGCTCGCGTTGAGTGGAACGCCGACCGCCCTCTTGAAAGTCTTTCGGATCATGCATTCGACTTTGTTTTTTTCGGACCCGATCCACCTCAGGTAGGGGGCAACATACGTTATGCGGCTTATCGCGTACGCCTGCACGAGACGGATCGCGCACTCTTCACGCATACCATTGCGTCTGTTCGTGATGCGACGCAAGAGTCGGATGGTGTCATCTACCGAATGACGAAGTATTCGCACCGTCTCTCCGTTATGGCCGTTTGCCTGCAGGTGTAACCCTAGGATTCTAATTTTCTCTACGTGCGGTACGGGAGTACCATCTGCCAATGTAATGCGTATTTTGGAATATTCCCGTTCCTGTTCGCGCAGGGTTTTACGACCTCTCCTTGTGGGTTTGTAGAGTAAGAGTTCGGACTTGGTAGCCGAGCACTCGAGGCCCGTTCCACGCAAGTAATTCTGAACCGCATCTACTCCTGCCTGTAGCGTTCGCTCGACGTGACCGTCACATCCCCCTCCGGGAACCCAGAGGGTGATGTCATCCGCGTAGAGACTGTGATGTAATCCTTCTATTTCTGTTAATTTCTCGGGTAGACCAAGTAGAACTAAATTAAAGAGTAATGGTGATATGACGGATCCTTGCGGCGTGCCGCACGGACCCGTCTGAAATTCCGGTGATTCCTCGTCACCGACGACGACGCATGCGCGCCTGCCCATGAGGAAATCTCTAACGTAATTAAACATTATTTGGCCTAGTCCTAATGTTCTAATTGTTTTTAAGATCGCTTCGTGCTTAACACTGTCAAAGGCCTTTTTAATATCTAAGCCTAGAATTCCCTTAGTGGAGCTGGTAGTGTCGTCTACGATCTGTTGTTTAAGTTGAAGCAATACGTCCTGTGCGGAGAGGTTGCGGCGGAATCCTGGCATGGTGTGCGGGAACGCGTCATGATCTTCGAGAAAGTCGGTCACGCGGGTGAGAACTCCGTGTTCCATGACTTTGCCGACGCAAGACGTAAGCGAAATCGGTCTTAGATTATCGAGCGTAACTTGCTTGCCAGGTTTAGGAATCATGATAACGCGGGCCCGTTTCCACGCTTCGGGAAGAGAACCCTCGCGCCAGCACTCATTGACGTAGGCCGCGAGTCGGGAGATTGACTCGTCGTCTAGGTTTCGGAGAGTCTTGTTGGTAACCCGGTCCGGGCCGGGCGCCGATCGAGTGTTGAGTTCGACCAGGACTAACCGAATTTCCGATTCGCTAAATTCCGCGTCCAGTTTCTTGTTTGTGACGCCGTCGTACTCAGCGTACTGGATGCTTTCGGCTTTCTTAAAGTAACGGTCACGTATGGCGTCAAGGAAGTTATCGCCTTTATAATCTCTTAAGAGTCTACGAGTCTTGTGGCCTTGAGCGGCCCGAGTCTCCTCCGGATTTAATAGGTGTCTAAAAAGGCGCCAAGCGCTCGCCCCGGTCATCTGCCTCTCGAGGCCATTGCACGTGTCTTCCCATTGTGCCCTGCATACCTGAAGTGCGTGTTCTTCGATGCCTCTGTCTAACTGCGCTATGCGTTTGCGCAACGCCTTATTATGTCTTTGGCATTTCCATCTCTTTAGGAGGGCTCGCTTTGCTTCCCACATGTGTAGGAGCCTGCTGTCAATTATTTCGAGGTTCGCCTCGGGCGGAACGTCGCTCGTTGCTGCGCCTACGTCCCTCCTGAGCGTCTCGGTCCACTCGTCCATGTCCGTAATCGGCTTATCGCCTCGCCCCGCTTCTTTTCGTTTCTTGCGGAACGTGTCCCACTTCACGAGCTTGAGCTAACGACCTTTGCCCTCAGGGTAAGTACCACGACCGCTCGGGCCCGTGCCTATCGTTATCTCGATCAGCGCATGGTCGCTCCCCAAATCTTCCTGCGTGTTTTGCCAGTGCGCTGTTGTTACATTTGAAACAAACGCAAGGTCTGGTAACGTATCGGCACTCACGCTGTTCCCTCTGCGTGTAGGATCGGCGGGATTCGCGATCAGTGCAAGCATTTGGTCTTGCGAGTCTTCCCAAAGGTGTTTCCCTTGGGTGTTTCTCGGGTGTAGCCCCAGGCTCCGTGGGGCGCGTTAAAGTCGCCCGCAACAAGTAGAGGCTCACCGCCGGAAGCCGCGCGCGCGGCCCGCAGTAGGTCCCCGAATCTGTGCTGCAGCGTGGGTTTACTACACACGTTAAGGACGAAGAGTCCTCGGCCGCTCTTAGGGATTAATTCTACGAACACGTGAGGGATATTTACGCAGGCAAGTTCTCGCTGCGCCACAGTGACATTACGCCGAACGAGCACGGCGGCGACCCGCAACGGGCGTGGCGGAGGAGACGGCCGGCGCGGCACCATCGCCCCCGGCCCAGCGCCGCCCGCCACGCGGGGTGTAGCCCGTTTCCTTCTTTGCCTGTTCTCCGTCGCGGTTGCGTCTATGGCTTTGTAGCCAGCTAGTTTAACCGGATGGTTTGTCTCCTGTAAAAGGATCACGTCTGGTTTCGTCTCGCGGCTGCGTATGAATTGCTGGAGATTCCCCTGCTTCCTCCTGTAGCCCCGGCAGTTCCACTGCCAGATTGTGTATTGTTGTTTAACAGTGTTAGTGTGCTTCGTTGCGTGTGTAGCCATGGTGATGCCTGTATTTAATTTAACCCGTCACTATCGAGGCGACTTGGTTCCTGCTGCGGTTGCAGCTGCGGTTGCGTCTCTACGTCTGTGAGCGTGTTTTGCTGCTGCTGATTGTGTTGTTGCTGTCTAGCGTATGGCTTGCTCATTGTTCTGATTGGTCTGCCTGCAGCTGGCGACAGCCTCGTTTCTATGTCGTCTATGCGCACCAAGTGCGCGGCGAACATTTGTGTTATTTGGTCAGAGAGCTTAGCTAGCGCGGTATTGAACATTTCGTTCATAAGAGCCGTCTGTGTTGTAAAACGTTCCTCGAGGCTCTTCTCAATATTGTCCACACGTTTCTGTAGTTTCTCATAACGGCCGTATCCCTGTTCGCTGTCGGGTCTTGCGGGATCTAGTGCGATCCTTTTCGCGGTAACTGGACGATCATCGCGTTCATCCGCCGTCTCCCTCGAGCTGCCCTCGTTGTCCGTGTCCATCCCGGCCGGCTCAGGCCGTGATGGAGTCGGTGATCGAGGCGCTGAGGTCGGCGGCATCGTCGTTTGACGTTGCGATGGTTGCTGCGGTTGTGGAGCCTCGCCTTTCAATTTGATATTCTCCTCTCTAAGGAGCGCATTTTCGCGTTTAAGCTCTGCAATTATCAATTCTAATGGCTCTAGACGTTGTTTTAGGACTCGCTCTATCGCTCGCTCGAGCTCGTTCCCACCGCCGCCGCCAACAGCGGGCCTGCCAGAGCGGCCCGCCGAAGCGCCTCCGCCGCCGGGAGAAGCGGCGACAGCCGCCCAGCTCACCTGTTGCCCAGTGCTCCTGTGAACTTGCTGCTGCCATGGCTGCTGCTGCTGACTTTGTTGGTTGATGTGGCCCACAGCTGCGGTGCCCAGACCGCCGCCACCGCGCGTCATCGACGTACTTTCCGGCCTCTGTGCTCGGTTGCGAGAGCGGGATCGAGATCGGGATTTTCCCGCACGGCCCTTCCCACCGAGGCTATAGTCGAGCGTCCTCTTCGGTTGTCGGTGACTGAATGGCGGTCTATCTTTGGAAAATTGAGGTAGTAGCTGTCGTTGCCATTACAGTCGCTGCTGCTGTTGTAACCGCTGCCGTACGCTGTGGCTGCTTCTTCCTCTTCTTGTCTTTTTCGCTCTAGTTGGCGACGCTTGACTACGTATGGGGTCTTGTACCTCGCCTTGCACCTGCGGTCTCCCGTGAAGTGTCCCTTGCCGCACAGTCGACACCGCGGCTCGCATTGATGGTCAGGCGACGGATTGTTGCGTCCGCATCCACGGCAAATCTTGTCGTTGGGATTGGGGCACACGTCGGCGCGGTGTCCCAGCTTGCCGCACTCGTAGCACACGTCAATCTGCTTCCTGTAGAGGGAGCATCTGACGAGCATAGGTCCGTAATATACGTATCTCGGTACGTGGAATCCGTCGAACAAAACGATTATGTTGTCGGTGTTGCTCATGCGTTTCGCGTGCAGCACGTACTCCGGGGTTGCGCTGCGTCACTAGATTAGCGATGATGTCTACCGGGCTCTCGCTCTTGGAAATGTTCCTAATCAGGCCCTTGGAAGTGTTCTCCGGGGCGGCTTGATAGCTATTCGCCTCGAACTCTCGGTCTCCGATGCACAGCTTGCTAATGGCTCCGTAGCATTTGGCTCTGTCTTCAGACGGCGTGCTGAGCACCACCACGTTCTGTTTAACGTTGAGGCAGATGCTATCTTCGCCGGCCGCTTCTCTGCCTACACCCGCCGCGTTACGTAGGCAGCAGTAAATGCGATCCGTGCCGTAATCGCGCACGTTGAAGCCGCCTCGAGGGCGTACGACGATTTTGTAATCGTCCGGCGGTAACTCTGGCATTCGGCTTGCCATGGCAACCTGCTGCACTTGACGGGCGTACTTCCTTTTGTACTGCGCTGTGGTGACTCCCGTAGTCGACGTGGCTACCGTCCGTGGCTGCATGTGCACATGCTGGTTATGCGCCGACTCGGTCGCACCGTCGGCCTGTTTCTTCCTCTTGACATCGCACCACCCCGCTCCCTTGCCGAAATCTTCCGGCCTAATATCTGTTCCTTCTACCTGTACAACTTCCATTGAACGTCAGGAAAGGCCTGGCACCTTGCCGTCGGAGTCTGGGAGCTCCAATGAGGTCCGGCGGCACGGTAGGCTTGGCACGCCCCGCCGCCGCGGCGGCCGGGCAATAGTAGCCTACGTGGAGATAGGCTTAGCTCGCCCCGCCTGCGTGGCGGGACAAAAGGCGCTGCTTATCGGCCAGAAGATGGGCCCACCTGGCGAAACTTGGTGTTGGGGGAGTCCTGAAGAGTCCGCCGATCGCTGGTAAGAAGAATTACCACGAGAAGCTCGATAATCCGCCAAAAACATAGGAATGATTGGCCAATCACGTAATAACCAGCCATGAATGTGCCCATTCTGTTGCATAATACATCCTATTGGTGTTAATTGCATTGTATTTGAGGTAAAAAGCATGAGTGAGGTAATTAAGAAAGACAGCACAAACACTATACAATACACCTGTTGTACACTACTGCAAATGTGCACATGGTGAATCCAAATTTCACAGGGGAAGATTAAAACTACGTTAAAACACTCATGCTGTACAAGAAACTACGAAGAAAGCAACCACACTGGACTTTCGAATAATACACAGTTGTGGCAAATAATAAATAGCTTGCAAAAATTGCACGGAGCTACAGCCTGCCAGTTTTGCAAGACAGCTTAAAGCCACAGCCACCGAGACTGTTAATTTATACAAACTCCAAACCAGCTTGCAAGCCAGGTCGACAACTTTTGGCAGTCATATCCCCACGAAGCTCTGAATCTCGTCAACCAGTCGAACCAAGTACTTGGGACCAGGGTTGACGCGTGCAGTGATCCGGCGTATCTTCTCCGTCCTGCAGATTTGCGGAAGTTGAAAACAGTGCAGGGCTAAAGCAATGAGCAAAATACAGCACAGCTTCTATATTGCAAGCACGTTTGTGGACAGAGACTCATTTTTGCCAGTTATGTCAAGTGGTGGCTCAGGAAGAGCAGCAGACATGCTTCAGGTGAATCTCGCTCCCTGCATTACTCAATGCGTGCCTTCCTTTCACGTCGACGTGCCATGCACATTGCTACAAACCAACACTTTGTTGAAGGCAACACCAGGCTTCACGAGGTGCTTGACATGCCGCCTGCCAGCTTCCATACGTAACGCATGCAGAAGCCTGCGATACCATTCCTTTTAAGAAGAAACTGCCGATTCCCAACAACAATAAATATGCAGGGATTTACCCTGCAAGTATCGCTGATCGTCAATAACCGTCAATTTCTAGAACAAACAAAACACTGGGCGAAGCTAAATGCGCACCAGTACGTCTGGCACAGAAATGGTAAAATTTTGGTGCGCAAAGCCAATGGTGATTCAGTGATTGTAGTGCGCAGTGCACATGATCTTCCTACATAATTCTTCTTATCACGTTATAGCCATGTGTATGAAAGGTATTTTTGATGTTTGCCTTGGCTAATCGCAGTGACTTTCTTCCTGATGAGGTAAGCACCGTTGTAGCAAGTAATAACAAAACTTCCCTCAAATGTCTTCACTTAAACACCCGTTCACTGTGTAACAAGGAAACCGATATTGACGCTTTTATTTCTAGCTTTTCTTTTTTGTTTGATGTCATGTTGACGGAAACTTGGTGTAAAGACGGCCAAAATAACTACACATTCTCCTCTTATCAGTCGTTGTCGTTAAATCGATCCACGCGTCGTGGTGGTGGTGTTATGTTGCTGATAAAGCCGGGTGTCAATAGTGAACTGCTTGATTCGTTCTGCGTTGTTTGCAATGACTTTGAAATACTCTCAGCACGTGTGAACAAACAGGTATTTTCTGTTTGCTATAGGTCTCCTGATGGAAATGCTCTGAACTTCTTTCACTTTTATGAGCAATTCCTGGATTTCATTTCTAACAATGGTTACTATGTGATTTCGGGCGGTGATTTTAATATTGCTATGCTGGCAAATACTAATCTGCAAAAAGCAATGGAAACGCTCATTATCTCAAATGGGTGTGAGAACACCATTACATTACCCACAAGAGTAACAAAAGACTGTGAAACATTACTTGACCTTTTCATAACAAACATTGACAAAACGAACATCACGACGGCAGTTGTATCATCCGATCTTAGTGATCACCTCCCGATGATTCTCGATACAGAAACACAGTATGGAAGCCCGTAAAATCCGACAGCGCGTTGTTTGTCAACCCATTAGGAAGGCTGGTCTAGACAGTTTTAGAAACGAATTACGGCAGTTTGACTTTGAATTGCTTCTGGAAATAGAAAATGCTGATGACACATACAACAGGTTTATTAATAAAATAACGGAGGTTTATAAGAAACATTTCCCGCTGAAAACGTTTACCCTGGGTAGAAATATTCGTAAGCCCTGGATTACACCCGCACTGCGCAGCAAAATTAACTACAAGAACTCGCTTTACCATAGTTTTGTTAAAACAAAAGATCCGAATCTTCTCAAGAAATATAAAACATATCGAAATAAACTAAACAAGGAGATCAGAACGAGCAGATCTCGTTACCTTTACTCTGAATTCGAGTGTTGTCTATACAAAAGTGATCAACTGTGGAAAAAACTAAATATCTTTATAAGGCCTAGAAGATCGACACCAGGTATCTGGAAATTGTCATTGGATAGCAGAGAAGTAAGCGGCAACGCATTTGCCAATTCTTTTAATGATCACTTCCTTCAGTATTCTGACTGTGGAGTACTCAATGAGTTCATCGACTTCATGCCTGCTCACAACCAACGTTGCGCTTTTCTCAGTCCAGTAACCACATCCGACGTGATGTCAGTTTTTTCCTCTCTTAAAAATAGTCCAAGCTGTGACGCAGAACTTATGCAAATTTGTCCAATTAAATATGTTTTTGACATTCTGTGTCCCTATATAACTTACATTTTTAACATCTGCTTGTGGAGCGCCTTATTTCCGAAAAGAATGCTAATTTAAAAAGTGACTGTACTGTTCAAAAAGGGTGATGCGAATGACATGGGTAATTATCGACCAATTTCTGTACTACCCATATTCTCTAAGGGATTGGAGAAAGTTATCCATATTCGAATGTCCAGCTTCCTTGATAAACGCAATTTAATCTCACCTGCACAGTTTGGATTCAGCAAAAGCAAATCTACGGAAATGGCGTTACTTGAACATAAAGAATTTATTTTACCACAATTTGAAAAACAAATGTTAGTACTAGGTATTTATGTGGATTTTTATAAAGCCTTTGACTGTATTCATCACTGTACACTACTTAAGAAACTTGAAATATATGGGATCCGCGGACATTTCCTGCAACTAATTTATCATACCCTAGTCACCGGCAAGAGTTTGTAAGAATTGAATCATATCAATCTGACTTAAAATTTATTATTAGAGGTGTTCCCCAAGGGAGCATTTTGGGTCCACTGCTCTTTAATATTTACATCAACGACCTTACAAATATCTGTACAAAATCAAAATATATTTTATATGCGGATGACGCCAGTATTTTTATGACAGCTCCCGATTGTTATCAACTGGTAAGTGCAGCAAACTCCTTCCTTATACACCTGAAAAAATGGTCAATAGCAAACCAGCTGAAAATTAATGTTAATGAAAGAAAATCTGTTATATTTAGGCCGAAATTGAAACAGTTCAACACTCCAATGAACTTAACGTATGGGGGCGAACCACTACAAATAACTGATCAGATTAAAATCCTTGGCGTAACTTTTTCCAATAATATGCTTTGGGATAACCACATTGACGCTGCTTTGACCAAGTTAACTCATGTAGCTGGAGTCTTATCTCACCTAAGAACATACCTGCCATTCAAGTTGAAACATCTCTATAATTCGCTTTTTTACTCTCATCTAAATTACTGTTTATTGGTTTGGGGCAGAACTACTCAAACTAACTTACAGAAACTTTTTGTCCTCCAGAAAAAAAGTCAGACTGCTTTATGACTTACCGTATAACAGCCATACACACAGTTTTTTTTTCAAAAAACAAACATTATACATGTAAAAAATCTTTATGACTATAAGTTAACACTAGCCTTCAAACGCGAAGTATTTAAAAATAGAACTTTTCTACGTGACTTATCATCACTAAAAGAAAACATTTTCATACACATCACCCGGCACAAAGAAAAATGGAATGTTTTAACCCCTCGAGCTAACTACTTTACAGAAAAACTGTCCTTCACCCTGCCCACCCTCCTGAATATTTACAGCAAAACTACCACTGATATTTTAAAAATAAGTAATGCTGCAATACGGCAACACCATGTATAAGGTATCTAATCTTTCTCATTGGCTGATTTTTTGTGTTCATTCCTAGTGTCCATTTCGGTGCCTATGTTTCTTTTTGATGTTCCTTCCTGTAACCTTTTTTACTGACGTCTTGTAGAAGGGGCTGCGGGCGCCTGTCAAGCTGCCGTTTGTTCGTGCAGCTTTTACCTGCAGCCTCCTCCATCTTGCTTGATGGGAAATAAGCATTATTATTATTATTATTATTATTATTATTATTATTATTATTATTATTATTAAAATGCACAAAGCGCCATTCTATCACCTCGTTCTTCTTCCAATGGAGTGTCGAGTCTTGGAAGAAAACTTGATGCATGGCTAAGGCTAACTGATACGCATGTGTGCTGGATGTATTGCCGAATGTCAGAAAAACCAATTTTAAATTTTCACTCCGCACATTCCAAGGTGGTAAAAAACGGCATTGCGGTTTCGGTTCTATTTTCCGCACTCTCGAAATCGTGTTTTCACAAGACGTCTAAGAGTTTCTTAACACAACTGGAGCGTTTGAGAGCGGCAGGTTTTCGAGAGAATGCTATCCGCATGACAGTACAGAAGCTTGTTAAACGTGTAAAACTAGCAGCACCCACAAAAATGAATAATCTAGAGCCTGCCGAAAAGAAGAAAAAACTGGTTGTTATTCCATATGTTCATAAACTATCACATAATCTCAGGAATGTAGCAGGCAGATTTGATATAAATGTTGTTTTTTCCGCCCCTAACAAGTTGAACGAAATTTGTGGTAAGATCGATAGGAAATTGGCCCAGGCTGCCTCCACTCATGCTGGGAAAGGCTGTACTGTTAAGCATATCTCCCCGTTAGTGCACTGTAGAATGGGAGTCGTTTATGAACTTCCATTTTCCTGCGGTCAGGTATACATCGGTCAAACAGGTTGTTGCCTCAATATTAGATTGTCTTAACATAGGCGCTCACTAACGGGTAATGCCTACTCGCATGTCACGCGGCATTGCTCTGAGCATGGGTGCACTCCAATATATAAAGACACCACAATACTTTCCAAGCACAAAAATCAGACTACGAGAGAGATTATTGAGGCCTTCTATATCAGGAAAAAAGGGTCGCGTTTTATAAGCATACCATCGATAAATTTGCATGATAGTGAACTTGAATTTTTAAGCCGCTTCATAATGTAGCATTACATTGAATGGTTTTGCGTGTTTTTTGCCTGCGCACTGATAATGACGCCATAGATGGGAGAGCACGTGACTATGGGTTGTGTACATAAGTGTATGTGTGCCTTCAAATAAAGTTAGTTGTGAGTTCAGCGCTGTCCTGTGTGTTCCTGCCTTCTGTCACCGTCTTTTTGCGCTGCGCCTTCAAGATGTTCAACCAGTACCAACTCGCCCAAATGTCGATCCTTCTACAAACACAAAAGCTTTATACAGTGCACAAAGCAATTAGCATGCAGAGTATGTGAAATAGTTGGTCTTGACTCAAACTTGCAGAGAATTTTTACCTGCAAATTAGTGGCAGATATCAAAATAGTGTACATACAGTCTTCATCATAGGTAAAGGGACTGACAACGAATTTTAATGGCACCCATTTTTTTAGTGTAATAGAAAGCTTACTGGTCGGAGTGTTTAATAATGAACTGCACTAACGCGGAAAATGCCATGGAAACATTTTTTTTTTATCAGAACCTTTATATCTGCAGTGAGGATGTAGTCTTTCACTAGAAGCACTCTAAAAATGGCGATAGGCAAGTGCAATAGTGATCATATGCCTACATTAGTGGTAGGCAGACGATAAGTATGGCCGTGCTGTAACACAGTATATGTAGTTGTGTTTATGAAGCCGACGTTCCTGCAACGCATGTTTTCCCAAATTGTTAGACGATTTCTGCGATGATGGCTACGCGTTTTACTGTCCAACTGCTTTCGTTTTAACCAGTCAAGAAAAAAACCAATTGCATCGAAAACGAAACGACGCCTTTACACGTGATACGGAGTACTGCATGTTGCCATAGCCACACGTGCATTTATTTCCAAAGTGTAGAATGTGCAAGTGTAATCATACACCACCATTTTCGCCACTTCCTGGTTTGAGACTTCTTTTTGACAATTTAAAATTAAGATTCCTACTTAAAGCGTGAACAGCGTGCTGGATTCTTATCACTATAAATCACGGTAATTTCATTTTCCATCAATGTCCCGCAACACGTTCTGGCCAGTTGTCAGTCCCTTTACCATAATTGTAATTGAAGACCACGACACGCCACATGCTGTCTCGATCATCCTGAGTTGTTGACAAAGCATTATAAAAGCCTTCTATACGTTGCCAAAAATGCAGTCGAATTGTTTTTTTTTTCATTCTTGCTTGTATTTCATTATTCCGATGCACGAAAGAAATTTTTTCATTCAATTACAAAGTCTGAACCAGGAAAGGATTAAGAAAAGTTTGCAACACTCACGGGATTACGTCATACTCGTCCGAGTACGGACGCATTGATGGCACGATCACAGCGTTCGGGTACGTGTCTATGTCGAACGGGAGGTCAAGGTGGAACCAGATTAGGCGGCGAGAGCCGATAATCTGGACTGAGAGCCTGCAATAATAATAATTTAAGAAAAAGGGGGGGGGGGGAGGAATTAGCAGATTCATGCAAACTCTTAGCAGGCATACATCGGGATCAGCATCCGCTACAAGTGAGTCGCTGAAGACTGGTGTGAAGACTTGTGTGAAGACGAGAAGATCACCGCTAGGCGGCACCGATGTGCTACCGCGAGCGCTGCCTGCACCCAGTCCATGGGTGTCGTGAAACAAATGCATAGCTCGTGCTATCAGCTTTATGGGCACGAGTCAAAGCACATAGAATTCCAATGCGTTTGCAGCGGCACCCCTGCTTTGGGAAACGCAAGTTTTGTGCTTGGTTTCGTCATGAGCAGCAGAGTACTCAGTGAAATAAAGCAGTGAGTACAGCGAAAAATTGGGCTAGTTGGTGTTACCGGTACCGATAAGCTTTAACTAATAACCACAATAGGGCAAACCGGACAAGGACAATAGCACAATGTCCTTGTCTAGTGTGTCATACCTCAGTGAGTAGTTTTATAAATATATGAAGTTTTATAAATGTATTTACTTTTTTATATTAGGAGTGTGCAAATAAACAATAGATTTCGAATCTAATCATGAAAAAATCAATTTTCTGAAATTAGATTCTGTATTTAGCTTTTTAACGAAGACTTATGCTTATAAATTTTGTGCAAGAAACATGGTGCTTCACACGCCCAAGAGGCTACTCACATTATGCAACAAGAATGTAGCTAGCTAAAAGTAATTTGGGTACCTAGGAGTCGGGATGTACTACCATAGTATACATTCTACTCCTGTTAAAGGGAACACTAAATTGATATGCCAGCACTAATAACTCAGTTCATATATGGAGCTTTGGAAAAAAAAATTATTGATAAAATTTCAGTCGTAAAGAATCAAGCCCTGCATGCCTCCAAAGCTGAAGAAACAGCGAAGTTGTCCGAAATACCTATGAAGCTTTCAATTTAATAGTAGGTCATACTGTGCTTAATGGCAATCTATTGCCTAGGAAGTTTTGCTTTTTAGTTTTCTTCCAGGGAAAGGAGGGAGTCTCCATCTTTACAGCAAGTCGTTTCTGTGGGTTACCAGCTTGGCAAGGCCAATCTGCGCAACGGACAAAAGCTGGAAATGCGCATCACGTCATGATCGACATCGCTCTGCACGGTCATTGCCGCACAGGCCGACAGCGTTAGGGGCCAACTCATGTGTTCGCAAATAGGGAAGTTATTAAAAAATAAAAAGACATTGTTTGGCAAACTTGTTTAACTCCGCAACATTTTTCTGATGGGTACGTCTGTCCAGTGTGGTGCCGAACAGCTTGTGCACACGTCTACAAGTCTAGCGACTTGCCGCTTTCGTCATGCGTTACATTATGGTTCGACCGTCAATCATGAGCAAGTTGAAACAGTAAAAACACAACTCAATACACTTAAGATCAGTGCAGAAGGCAAACAACGGTTTAAGATAAAAGTGAATTCATCACAAACACTTTCGCTATGGAAAGAAAGAAAAGACAATGTCCCCCTTTCAACAAATTATTCCTGCTTGTAAGTGGTATGCATTCAACAGAACGTGCGAACGATCACTAAACCACTGCTTCATACAGCAGAGCCGCAGCAACTACTCACACGGGGTACACAAAGGCACGGTGGTGACGCCTGGCGATGATGGATATGTCCCGGGTGATTGGCCAATAGCTTGCGAAGAAGCTTCCCACCTCTCCCAGCAGCTGTGAACAAGAAACAGCAAGCAGAGTGAGGCAACCTGTCACGTTCTCATTTGAACAAAGTTTTCTGTGGGAATCACTAGAGAATTCTGGTGCCGGTACACTCAAACCCACTTGAAACGATCCCAGGTGTAACAATCTATGGGTTATTACAACCACATTTCACGGCATTTACAACTTTCCGTCCCTGCCAATTTAAACTACATCCAGATATACTGTAGAAACCGGAATATAAGTCGAACTTTTTAATTAAAAAACCATTGCGAAAAGTCAACCCTCGTCTTATATACCGGACATTGGTGAAAAAACTGCGGAGGTCTTGCAACAATGGGCGGATGAAGTAAAGAAGCGCCTTCGTTATCGCCATCAGCAGCAGCGCGTCGTGGCCATCGCTACTAGTTGCGTCGTGGCGGCATTGTGGCACTGCCGATTTGCGTTTACATTGTCACAAAGTTATACTGGTTAAAGGCTCCTTTTTCACATTTGGTTTCAAAATGAGCGGAAGCCGACGACAAATCCCCGTCGCCTTCGAGAAAAAGGCGATTGAGTGTGCGGAAGCCCACGGCAACCTCGCGGCACAGCGCGAATTTGGAGTATCCGAAAATAGTATTCGGTACTGGCGCAGACAGAAGCAGCAAACAAACAGAAAACGCCATTTCGTGGACGGCCTGCAGCGGACCGCACAACTGGAAGACAAGGTTGCGGAGTTCGTCCGGGAGCTGCGTGTAAGATCACGGCCTGTGACAGCCGAATGCATCCATTTGAAAGCGGCAGAGATTGCGCGCGCGCCTCTGGACTGGGCAGCGAGAAGCACTCGTCATCCGACACTAGTTCGGACCACTCTGATTAAAGGCGTTGCTCTGATCCGGAGTAGCGCTTCCGCACTTTGTGCCCTTCTGCGCACTGTTCACCCGGCCAATTTTTTACAGCATCGCGCGACCCGCATGTTTGTCAGCACCTTATCATCACGGCACGGAGTGGCGAAATAGCGAAAGTAAGTGCATGTGTATACATGCGCGTATCTTGTTTGCTTCACCGCTCAGCGCCGTTAATAAGGTGCTGACAAGCATACTGTTAAAAACTGGCCTGGTGCACATGCGAGCAGCATTTAAATAAATACTGTCACTATTGTGCACGAGTCGCATTTGATTCAAGGTAAGGGTATGTTTCGGCACTTGTGCCATTGAAAAAGATTTTTTTTTTCATTTTTAGAATTAGCTAGTTGGGGTATCAACCTAGATTGCGGTCCGACCTATAGCCCGGTTTTTACGGTAATGAACATTCACAAAAATGCCACGGTGCTGCAAAGAACACTTCAAACCTGGTCGTTGTACAAGCAGAGCGCACACGAAGTTCTGAAGCACAGAAGTGCAACCGAACTCTGTGCACGGCAGCGCACCACCCACGAAAGTGCAGCTCTCTGTGCGACACCACGAACACTATGTTATGCGTACTGTTTGGACAATTTTGACGAATACGAACCAACGGCAGTTCAAGCGTTGCTTAGCACGCTGTCCAGTGCAGCAATCGTAGCAGCAAGACCTTTGCCACATGCCGGCATGCCGCAGTATTTTTCGCTTGCGGCCAACTAGAACACTTCTCTATTGTATGCAGAATCCGCTCGTGTCCCGCCGATAGTAATATATATCACAAGCCCTTGAAGGAAAAAGCGGCAGCAGAGGTGCTCATAGTTGACGACAGGTGATCAAAACCGGCAGGGCACCATTTAGAAGGAGCTACGACACTGTATTTTGTTTTTTAGATGGTTTTTTTAATGGGAACTTGCGGTTAGACGCGCAAATGTACCAGGAACAAAAAACCCATTTTCAAAGCAAAGTGGTATCGAAGCATACCTGCCAAAGCTGGCTATAGTGTCTTAATGTTCAGGCATTTTGAAGGGAGCGTCCACATATAACCAACTTACGATACGACAACTTTTCGTGGAACTATCAAGCCGATTACAAACGGGTGCGACTGTATATGACAGATGCAAGTGTGGGGGTTTGGAGAGCATGGAAATTACGAGCAACAGAAGGATTCGCCTGAACTCCATCCTGGCTTCAAGTACTGCGTCACACAGGTGACAATAAAATTGTTGCATGCGTGCACCAGGACCATGACCAACTTGTAGAATTTAGAAAAGAACAAGTGTTTAGAAAATTAAAGAGATGAAAGCATAATACAAATCATGACACTAGAATGTCTCAAGCTTCAAGCACGAGGATTAGACAAATCCACGTATACTAGCCATCATTCCAATGATAGCCGAATGATGCTAGTGCCACAATCCTCTGGTAATTTTTGTACAAAGATACATATGGCCACAGGTTGTTTCTTGCAATGTGGTCCACAGGCTCAAAGTATCACCAAGATTCATAAGGGTCTGCAGAAGCCCATCTCGACCCCGACCTTGAATAAGCCCCACCTAGCAGAAGACCTGGGGAATCCCTTGCAGCAAACTTGATTTAAACTGGTGAAGACGGCATTGGGAGACAAGATGAGGTATCATTAGTACAACAGGTTGCCGACGAGTGCATAAAACCAAAACTTAAGGGACCTCGTTCATAATGTGATAACCTTTCACAAACGGGGAATCTGTATAACCATCTCAAAACAATCACATTTCTTTTATGTTGGTCAGTTACCTGTTTTACTCATGGAGATTTCACCTGACAAGACGTTGTTGCATCCCACTTGATTGGAAAGTTGGGGGGGTTAACATTCACAGCGAACATGTGCACCAATTTGTTCTAGTGTGCCGCACTGGTTCAATATCGCATAATGTGCCGAAGCAACCAGGCAGAGGGCATGGAAAGAGCACACCCATGCTCGCTTTCTTTCAAGCCTTTCCTCACTATCAACGCAATGCACAGTTCAACCACAGTCACAGGAAAGAAGGCAGTACTTGTCGGTTCGGCGAGGACGGCTCTCTGTTCAAGTGGAGGTGAAAGGAGCGGTTTCGAAGAGATGCCTCCTTGTTCTTTCCAGCTGCAGATCTTTACCCTTTCCAATAGATCACCTGTTTCCTGCCTCACAAACAAGCGCCACACAGAAGGAGCACTGGCCCCTTTAACTTCATCCTAACAGGTGGCCCTCTGTAAACTATCAAATAGATTTTGCATGCCCGAGTAGTAACCATCAGGCCATTGTTTTTGCCCCGTTTATTAGAAACCGCCACAGTTGCAACTTAACGTGCAGTATGGGTTCAGCAATACAACATTAAGTGATCGAGGGTCTTGGACCGCAGCCTCCCTTGCCGCTCCAGCCACACGTCCGAGCATGCTTCATACCACCTTCAATCGGCCCTTGCTTGGGTGAAGCAGACTACAGCACCGTTGTTCTCTGGCGTAAGACATCTTTTCTTGGCGATAAAAGAGATGCAGTGAGGGGCTTTATAAAGCAAAAGACTAGCAATGTTCAAGAGCTGCAAACTGCTAGACTTCTATGACATTTACAAACCTTTGCTAAGCAGTCTGTGGTGGGGTACTGCTTCAGTAGCTCGTCCGTCTTGTGCATTTCTGGAAGGCGGTGATTTAACATGTACTCGTTGAACTGAGCATTCGGCTCTGAAAGGGAAGAAAAATGAGACAAGAAATTGCCATTAGCCAGGACAGTCGAGGTGAACCTTTGGACAGGGACACAAATTAATCAAGTTTTCATTTCCAACATATAGGGGGATGAGCAAAACATAGGGCTATTTGGACGCAAAGCCGGGGCTGCATTCTCACTCAATCCCCTTCAGGTAAGCTTTCACTTTTGCTTAATGTCGCATCCCACACAAAGAGCCACTAGAGCATAGGACATTCTTCCCTATGGCTTAGCCAAACAGCATTGTTGAAGGATACCCCCAGAAGTGATCGATCCAGAACATCTGGCTAGCACATCAGTAGTTTTTAAACCATTCGTTTGATTCTGGCCGATAGCAACAAGATTTGCTGTACTATATCGACAATGTCAGGCCCCCAAAAAATTTCGCGACAACCTATGTTCGTCATAAATGTACAAGCCAATACTGACGAGCAGAGTAAGTGCGATTGTGTGTGCAAAAGAAATACAAGCATGATGCTTTGAAGGCGCATCAGAATATTTCCCGTCGTCTGTCAGTCCGTCAGCAGCTTGCTGTGCCAACTTGTAGTACACGAAATGCTGAATTACACATGCGCCTTACAGTTGTTAATATGCAAACACTGGATTGGTGCAATTGCAGGGGATCGGCACAATGGCTGCAGGATAGCCAAGCTGCTGACCAAAACACGCAGAGATTTCTACAATGGGTTGCTTCAAATTTATCTTGTGAGTGACATACCTGCAACTAGAATACATATATGGAACAGTGAGCAAACTAATGCTTTGTGGTAACCACTATTGTCTCCGATCTTGTCATTTCCGTTTTGTTAGGGTAGAATACTCATTGGTTGGTCATGCTTCATTTCAAACTTTGTTCAGTACGCTTTCAATTTTTCAGACTTTCTAGGGATCGGGATTTTGTCTGGAAAAACACATGCACACGGAAAACGCCACTCTATACGTATTTCTCATACAAATGGAGTCAAGAACACAGTATCAGATCACCGCAACCCTGTCAATGCATCATCGAGATAGCTCTGAAAAGAGGCATCAGTTTTAAAGATGTCGCAGTTACGTCTGAAAGGTTCAGCAGTGATAGTCAAATATTGAGACACTACACGGAGAAAAGGTTGTAGTTTGATCGGCCGTATAAATTGCAATTGCACTTGGTCCAGGGAAACATGAACAGATCACTCAACCGTGGACACTTGCCGTCACAACACTCATGATGAAGAGCAGAAGCATTGGCGAGCGTGCACTATATGCGACTTCTAGCTTCAACTAGGTAACACCACCTCCGACGCTAGGCAGCGAGAGCACAGCACACACGAAGCCACCGGCCATCAAGGCTCGCCAAACTCTGCACCAGCCGCACCTTATGCAGCAATGACCAGGCTAGAAGACTGGATGAACAGAATGCTGGCACCCATGTTTTCTACAGACAAGTGTGCCTGCACGTCGCGCATGTTCGACTGAGCCAGGCTAACATCTGCAGCATATCATTCAAGCCTGTATCTCTCCAATGTTCGTCACTGGTGTTGACACCATGAAGTGTCTAACAGGAGAACTAGGTTTCAGATAACAGGATGTCAAGATCCGACTTACTACACGTGACTTCGTAGCGCAGACTCGCAATGCGCTTGACGCGCCGGCGAACTTCTCCACCACATGCTGCTCGGGCTAGCACCAGCTTGTCCTCGGTGTCGGGTAGCTTGACATAGTCACCGAGTTTCAGCACTAACTTGAGACTGCCTTTGATGTAAGTGAAGACTGCTTTGTCAGCTTCCAAGCGCCAAACATATAGCTGCCACTCTTTCCTGTCAAAAGAAACAGCGTGTGGCAATGAGCAAGTTTGATTACAGTTCTAGCACATGTGGACAAGAGAGAATTTGAGACAACTTGGAAAAAGAAAGTTTTCAGAAACAGCGGCAAATACAAGCAAATAGTAGCAACAAAAAGGTTCCCACTTGAGAGTAATGAATGTTTTCCCAATGCACAAGACAAGGACAGCAGAAGGGACACGCAGTGCCAATTCGAGATTCTGTGTTTGTCTAACGTCCTGGGAAAATTGAATTATGCAGCGATAACTAGCGCAACGCTCAAGTTTAGCAGAATAATAAAGCAGTTTTGAAGGTGCTTTCATCATGCTTGACGATCAAGCTTTAGCTTGGGAACTGCTATCTAAATGCATCGGAACGAAGAAATCCTTTTGTTTTCAATTTACTGCACTCATTCTGATGAGGTTTGTTGTATTAGAAAGCCAGACTTAGAAGGGTAGGAAGCGTCTTTTATTCATACCCTGAGTTTTTTTTAAACGAAGTTCCTGAAAATTTGGAACTTTCAGGAAGTTGAAGTATCAAGTCTACCACTAACTCAGCAACAGCAACAACAAGAAAAGGATATATCAGTTCTGTAAAGTGCACCTACCATACTCTCGTTGATACCATTAAGTAAACTGGGAAAAAAAACTTAGGTGAAAATTGTATTATCCAAAGCAAGCTCTAACAATGTGAAGATAGGCATACTCAGCAAGAAACTTAATATCAAAGGGTCATGCTGCATTGAGCGACACTGCTCTGCATAACATATCAAGCAGAGCAGCATCACTCGACGCCACACGAAGTGCAGCCAACGCACTTTATTCGACAATGTTGAAATAGCTCTTCAGTGTGCGCCGAATTTTCTCTTCAATGTCCGTAAAAAAAAACTCCTGGAACTAAATAAAAAAACAAGCCGCTGTTTCTTTACTCAGCTGAGCAGTTCCAGACGGTGCGGCCACACTACAGCATGGGCATTTTACTGCTTGTGGCGTGCCTGCGTGCGTTTATCCTCCAGTACCTATGGCGCTTCACACGTTCATGGGTCGTCGGAATGTTATCTAAGCTAGTACACTGGAATATAAAGCTACAAGTTTTGGCAATACCGCCACGAGCCCACTTCTGCAATCGTATTATCCAATTTTAGGTGAAAACGCGATTGCAATAACGGTATGAAAATACACTGCACCAGCGGGAAGATGGCCGTGAAACGAAAAGCAAACATTATCCTGAAACGCGTATTATGCATACTCGTATCAATGAGATTTCACTGTAGATCCAAAGCAGACGAACATCGTGCTGCACATTGTTCCAAGGTATATGCCTAGTTTGTAAAGACAGGGTGTCTACCAAGTTGACATTTCCAAATTCCCTGAGTTTTCCAGGTTTTCCCTGAGTGCTGTTGCGAAATTCCCTGAGTGATGCGGAACTATGTTGTATGTCAAGTCGCGCTGAAACCATATCGCCCTATGCTGTCACTCTCTAGTAAGCATATGAAAAAATATAAAGAAAACCTACTTAATCCAATTTGAATACTAAGGAGGAGTGTTTATGTTATTCAAAAAAAGAATATAAGGGAGGGGTTATTAAAATGCACAGCAAATAAAATGTCTTCGAAAAAATTTTCAAATCGAGTTGGACATTCTCTAGCACAAATAAAAAGGAGATGCATACAGAAGCAAACATTTTCGAATATGAGCTATTTCTATGAACTGATAGCATGCTCAGTGTCATGAAACTGTCCTGACACACTCTCAGCTCGCACAAGACGCCTCAGTGTTGTGTTTCACTGCTTTAAAGAGTTTATATTGGTTTGGATGAGGGACACCTGCATCTCAGCATCAGCCAACAATTTGTTTTTTGAGCGCAGTCTCCTTCAAAGAAGTGGTCGTTCATTCCTCAGTGCGTCGATCTTTTCTGTTCTCGTCCTCCTTTCGCCGCGCGTTCGCCCCACGGACCATTTGAAGAATACTCTTGGTCAATTTACCGTCAACGTCCAATTTTTCAGACCCCCTAGGGGCCGCGAAAACTTCCGAAAAATCAGGCAGTCCGAAAAAATAAATTCATGTCTTTTACTGCCCTTAAGGGCTAAAATCGACACATGTACGTCTGAAAAAGCTCTGAATGCCTGTCAGTGCACTTATTAGGTATATCGGTGCTCCTACTGTGACAGGTGAGGGCGAGTGCACACGTGTAAAATTAAGAAGTACATACAGTGTCCCGCGACAATTGCCCCTTCCTACGCTTGTACGCTTCACCGCGTGACACGACTGTAATGAGGTGAAGCAGACTTTCGGGAAAGAGCATTATGCAATGCGCCGTGCTTTCCGAGCTTCGAAGACAAAAGTATTGCTGTCAGCGGAGAAATGAAACACGGCACCGAACGACAAGAAGCTTACCAGCGAACGTCGAAGAGCTAGACCTAGCGTTGCCGCAGTGGTGGCTACGGCTACCAGCGGATCTGCGTGCGAGAGCACCGGTTCAAGGTGGCGAGGTAATAAAAAAAGAAGCGGTGGTGGTTTTCATTAATGCCGTCTCGGACCTGCGATCACGCAAGACGTTGAGAAAATCGGACGGCGAAGAGTTCTTGCGTCTGAAATTTCAGACGTTATGATACATTGACTCTTTGGGGTACGTGGTGGTGCCGCGAAGCCGTCCGAGTTATCGGGAATCCGGAAAGTCGGTCGTTGACTGTACACTGGCAACTCCTCCATCCGACGACGATTCGTTACGAGTCCTGTCTGTTTCTCGAGCCAGCATTACCGCGACTTTTGACCCTCTAAAAAAATTACAGCTAATTTTCCCTGATAGAAGCACAAATTCCCTGAGTTTTCCCTGAGTTTTTCCAGACTACTCAAAATCCCTGAGCATTCCCGGTTTTCCCGGTTTTCCCGGTTGGTAGACACCCTGAAAGAGAAGGATCGACATTTGGGTGAGTTGGTACTGGCTGTTCTGTGTGTTCCTGCCTTCTGTCTTCGTCATATTGCGCTGCCCCTTCAAGTTGCAAGTAGAGCTTTTGCAAAACCCTGATAAACATTAAATTTTGTCAGAGGCACACTAGAGAATTCTGCACTCGTCGTCTTGCAAGTGTGGGGTTTTCTCAAATTGTAACAAAAACGGGCAAGATACTCAGCCTGGTGGCTTGCGGTGCGGTGGGCCACCAGGTAAGCTATTGGTCAACTTCATTCATTTCCAGCACTGTGCACAAAAAACTAGCCGTTACAATACAAGAATCATGAGAGTTCAAACCAAATTGCAATACACACACGGTTTTGTGTAATCACAAACGTGTCATGACGGTAATGCTTGGAACGCTCCACGCAAAGTGGCATGCAGTGCGGTGCAGTGCTCAACTTGGCTAGCTAATGTACGGCTCCTATACCAAGCATTTGGTGCACTGCCTTGATTTGAAGGGAAGATTACCGACAATGTGCGCAAGCAATGTGCAAACACGCTCCCGGAGAAAATGGGCCGAGAAACGTTTCAGGCGTCGACTCAAGTGACGACGTCGAGGACGATGTTGACAGGGTTGGTAATTCTGTCTGACAGATTCTCGCCTGTGTCTTCATACTAGCTGAACTGACAAGTACCTTTAGCACCTTTGAAAACTGGCAAAGGAACTTTCAACGAAACAAGTTGCCTTCTGCTTCCGCATCCCCATCTTGCACCTTTTGCTGCTGGCATTGTCCAGGGTGCATGGCGATTCTCTCATTTTGATCAGGTTTGCAGCTGCCGTGCCACAAGGAAAAGGGACAGTAGCTCTTTGGCAGAACTTGGACAACAAAAATGAACAGTACGACGATCCCGTTGGAATACTAGTGCGTAAGCTGACGAGACAGTCGAAAAACTATGTTAAATTCAAGTTCAAGTTCTTTCCCTGCTTGCCTCAAGACATATTCGAGGGCCACATATGAATGCCGGTTTTTCTTTGGAACATGAACATTGTCGCTGCCGATTAATCGGCAGCGACAATGGCAGCCTGGTCAGGTAACCTGGAATGTCGTCTGCTGCCACGGCACTGCAGAAATGGCCTGCCGCTTTGTCGCCGTATGACATCGGCATCGAGAGGTACAGAAAGTTCACGAACCGGGCCTGAAGTTTACCTCCACTTATCAGAACAAACAGTGTCATGCAGAGTATGGTACAGTTGCACCGCTGAAACAAGCAGTGAAATGCAGAACTGTCTGAATTAGTTTACTAAACGAATAGACCTACAATACAGAATGTCCTAAAAATAAAGATGGCAATACTGTCTTCCGCATTCCCAGAAAAATTTCACACTGCTGCTGTGCTCAGTGAACTTTGCTCCCCCCTCCCCCCCCCAAAAAAAAAAGTTGTAAAGGTGTAATTTCAGAAATTCGAGTACTCACAGAGACTCTGCGGGAATCTCATGGAAGCTCCAGTACAGCGACTCATTCACATTTGTGTCATCGAGGCGGTCAATAATTCCGAGGATGTCGACGTTAGCTGTGAGGTCAAGCTGTGGATCCGGAATTTCGAAGAGAGAACCATCCCTGCAATGTTGAAAGTGATTATAATTTTTTTTCCAAAAGTACCCCGAAAGGCTCTCGGAGAGTATTACATAGTGGGCCGGGGTGATACAATTCATGAGTATTGCAACAATTAGTAAACATATTATAGTGAAATCATAACACTATTACAGACAGTGGATTATTCAATAAGAAATGGAGGAAAGAAATGTTAAAAAGAAAAATGTGCCACAAGCATAACACAAAATAAGTAATAAAAAAATTATACATGTACACTGAATTCAAGTTACAATACATTCAAAAGTAGTATGGAGCGTATATATGCTCAAGTATGATGGAACTGAAGAACTGAAAGAATGCGCAGAAACAGTAAATTATCGCTGAAGAGGATGAAAATGAATTTTGGCCAATACAAATGGTGGGGCGGAAAAAAAGGAACGAAAAATAAATGTTAGTCCACCTGCTCAGCGTACAGTAGCTCCTGGAACTTGCTGTGGTAAGCAAAAACATGAAAGATTGAGTACCTTCCTCAGCCTGAAATCATTCTTTGCAAAGGAATTTTTTTTAGAGTACCAGTTGTTGCCGTGGGCTTATTGCTTGCCTATTGAACAGATTGTCTCCCTCCCTTGTGTATCTTACATTCTCGCGTTATCGCGCCTTTGCAAAGAATAACCTTTTCCTAACTACAGTGTACTTGTGTCATGTGAACCTTTTTTTTATTTATTTGTACTCTGCAACCACACTGTATTGTTTGATACTACTTTGCTTTTGTGAAACTTGTGTTTGATTCAATCACCCCCCTTACTCAATGTTCCATGACGGAACCTGTAAAGAAACCAGAATAAACAAATAGATAATGTTACAATGAAATGACAACATAAAGCAGAAGGAACACCAGAAAAAACAAAAAGCACGCCGTTTCTCCTCTGAATTCCTTTTGCTCATTGCATAGCAAGTATCTACTCTTGCAGCCCGATGTAACCAATGATAGTTTAGCAGCCAGTTGTCTGCCCCCAAGTTAACATACCATGTGGAGCATCAGGTTTAAAGGATGCTCCAAATGCAATGCCATAGCTGCGAGTGGCACTGTAAAACTCTCGGGGAGGCGTCTAGGACACATTCACTCCAAGAAATGTTTGCAGCCTAGGAGCTTGTTTTGCCCACACACAATAACAGTAATGGAGGCTAGCAGTACTGAATAAATACATCTACTGTATCTTGTGAAGGTTTTTCTATAACACTGCGTGCCAAGTCCATGCAGGTTATGAACAAACATGCTCATTATTAGCATGGTGTAGCATTCTTCACAGGAGATTAGCGCACAGGTACCTCGGGAAAGAAAATGGCAATTATTGTTCAGGGGCAAGACACACACCAAAGGCCGTAAACTTCTTTTCTTTAGCAAACTTTAGTGGAAAGAAGCATTGCACGTGTCAGATTGTACGTGCAGTGGCAGATTGTCTCATCCACTTTAATTTCCCATTATTTCTAGATTTCAATTACCTATTTAAGGCTGAGACAAAATTACCTGAAGGAAACGTTATGTTACGACGAAATGATGCAAAGTACCGAGAATAGTGATGGATAAAGAACGCGTAATGTTTTCGGGAACTTCACCTGCCCGGTTGGTGACATCAGGCAGACCAACGCAAGCTTCGCGTTAAGCCACGTGCGCCTTGGTGTGCGTACAGGCATTTCTCAATGAAAAAGGATAGAAAGTTGAGCGAGTTGGTACAGTAACATTTTTTGGATTGTAGCGCACAGTGACACACACACACAGACTAGAAGAAAACAGAACGAGCACTCGTCCTTTCTTCTTCTAGTCTCTGTGTGTGTGTCACTTCACGCTACAATCCAAGAATAAGTTCTCAATGAATGTGAAACAAGTTTGCAGAGTCATCCACTCTTAGTACAAGCATGGCCAGCGTGGCCGCACTCCGCAGAGTGCCAACGCACACAACCGCATTTTAAAGCTATGCGGTGCAGGCGCACAGGGGCTTGGAGGCGGGGCTTCGCGTCATCTGCTAAAATGTGGGAGAGCACTGTGCTGTGCTTTGGTAGACGACACACGACACGAAGCCCCACCTCCGAGCCCCGCGGTGCACCTGCGCCGCTTAGCTTCGATGCGCTGCCACGTTACGTCGAGTGAAGACAACACCCAGGCGAATCCGATGAAGCATGCTTGCTTGGCATCGCTCGACTTTAGCCGGGAGGCAAGAAGTTCACAAGATTAGCACTGAACCAATGTAAGGACACACCGTATTACCGAACACCCCTTTATTTACAATCTAGTGAGAAAGGGTTTACGCCCGTGTCCACGCAATCTGGAGGATCAGTCATACTTCAGGAGTCTCCCGCACAAATTGGGAGAGCTGGCCTCTGTGGCGTTAACCCCCCCCCCCCCCCCCCCTGATCATACGGAAATCATACGCCAGAGCGAATGAGCATCATGTGAACTTGTCATGACCCTCCAGATTTCATATTCTTCGCAAGGTTCGTGGTTTGCTACTTGTCAAATAATTGGCGCCTGCTCTTTACTGTTGCCTATGTGCAGAACAGTGATCGAGTCGCGTGATGCGTGGTCCTTTCACACAGATTGGGCTTATGATAACCTAACTGTCATAAATTTGGTTGAGTCTAATTTTAAAACTGGAAAGGAAAACTTTCAGCGGAATAAAAATAATGCAGCAAAACACAGGTTCACTATTAGGCTGAGAACATCACTAATTCATTAGTTTGAGAGAAACAAAAAAGGAAAATATTATTCCATTAAACAGAAATTTCTCACAAAAAACATTTCCAGACATTCACGTAATAAAATTGAGCAGTATAATCAGTACTGGCACACTAATTTGGTGTTTCTTATGATGGGTCATACTGTATATCTTCACTTCTATGTACCCAAGTTACCTGTAGCTTGCTACATTGTTTTGCAATGCTAAGAGACTAAGAAGCAAGTGCAGCACCATATATTCTTGCTTAGAATTTGTAAGCACTAAATTCTGCGACAAATTTTGATATTTAGTATTCCACTGTTTTTCTCTATTCGCACACCCCTAAAACGATAATGTAATAGAGACTTACGTGTGTTTATCCTTTTCAGCTGACAAGGCTGCCAAAGCTTCAGCAAGGGCACCGAAAGGAAGAAAAAGGCACAAAATTGCGAGGCGATCAGACAGGGAACATGAAAACGCCCCCTAATACATATACAGCGCTGGGTATTGGGACATAATATTGGTCAGCATCCGACACAACAGACTGCTGTGAAAAACAGCTCAGCTTACCGAGATCACGGGGTAATGAGCAAAGTAGGAATATGCAAATATTCCGAACTTTAGAATAGTGAATCGAATATTGTCCCGTTTCATTCTGTCCTTAAGTCAAAGAGTAACCACTTGTAAACAGGAATACTTCAGAATCATCTACTCTGCTCAGTCAAGCGTGGACTTGAAACACAAAACGATAAATTTCATCCCCAAAGTCATAGTAGACGTAAAATGTGAGAAGTTAAGCTGCGGAACAGGCTATGTCACTCAGGGAGCCAAACTTGAGAAGCTAAATCACGATCATCACACACTCCAAGAAGTCATAGGTAAGCACATGATCTGCATATTTGTTCAAAATGCACCACTTGTGCTTTTAATGAGGGAGACTTGGTAATGTGCAATGTACTGGCAGAAAGTTCCCAATATTAATACGAGAATGAACATTGTTTTCTCTTCATTATTCTAAAGCTACTCAGAAAGTATTCTATAAACCTGCAAACATTAAAATGAAAAATTAATACCGTCAAAGCCAAAAAATACTAAATTTTAGCAAAAAAATCAATTTCGCCATAAGGGTGAAGCAATTAATGCAATAGCAACATGTTAAAATATTACACAATGTGCAAGAATCACAGCCATAGTGGCAGTATGAACTGAAGCAAACGTAAGCCAACAAAGTAAAAACGAGCTGTTGTGCTAGCGCCCCTCAATTTGAATCCTGGCATCACACAATTTCATTCATGTTGATTAAAGCCAACGTCTTTCCTAGCGACTTTTACCACCACTTTTCCGTGTCAGGTATGTTTCAAACTTTCCCTAGCCGGTCCCGGAGGTAGTGCATAGCCACACCAATAAAACTGCAACGTTTTCATATTTGAGCACTGTTATTGTATTGGACTTTTAATACTTAAGTCTGAGAAGACTTAAGATGAAAGGCATGTGCTTTCAGTGTCTCACGACATTTGTTTGTGGGCTGCCAGTCTCAAAATGCTGAAGAATAATTTTGTCAAGAACGTTAGGACCAGGTATGAGCAACTTTAGCGATAGAATGGTGTGGCAATATTACCGGCATGTACCACATGTCATATAGCATAGATATACCTAAACATACACAGAACCTCACGGCGATGCAGATGGCAAAAGTTAGCTTGGAGTGTCCATATGCTTGCTATCGCAATAGAAATAGTTGTCTTTTCTACACAAGACGTAGACTGGATATTCAACATAATTGTCAAAACTAGCGCTGCTCTATATTCGTAGAAAAAGTCATCTGAATCACCAAAAAACACATAGTCAGGATATTTATTCATGGAATATTCATTTAACAGCAGCCAAATATTTCACCTGCCATTTTAAAAGGGACACAATCGCCAGTAATCTGAATAACTGAGTGGGCCCGAAAAGTCTACTTCAGAAAATTGCTCAATGAGCATATTTGCATTCTGTGGAGATCACTTTTGTCCTTTCAGGATGCCTATAAAATAGTGATATTATTGGCGCCGTTATGACAATCTCAAGGAACCACTAGAAATCGGACATTTTAGTATAAAATTGGAAAAGTTGGCAGGCATGCACATTTTATTCGTACTGTATTCAAACTCAAAAATTGCTTTTTGCACACTCCTGCTTAGAGGAAATAAAGGCAAAATTTCCATTTTCTCAATTTGTCCCTGAAACATCACCGCCAGCATGACAACATGGATTTCATAGCCATTTGTCCCACTTGAGACTAAAGGAGTCCGTCAAATGAACTAGTGAAGGAATGTGGAAAATTTGATTACCGTTTACGTTGTCCAAGTTCAGAGAGGGCCTTGCTTGCACAGGACTCAAGGTAGCCAAGGAATTCGGGTCAGCTGACAACAGGAAGTTGTCTGGCAAAACTAAGCCCTCAGGACACTTCAAGCGAGCCAGTGGATTTGGGCTATCTTTGGGACTCGAGCTGGCCACAGGAGATGGAGGTAGGCTTCGTAGCTTTGGTCTGTACGAAAAAACAGACCGCAAGATGTCTATCTCAGTACTTGCCGTTGATTCGCTTCTGTGCTGCGCTGTCTTGCGAGCACTTGCTTCACCAGCGGTTGCCTTTCGCACCGCCTTGGCCGCAGTACGCCCCTCCTTTACCACTTTCTGCCGCTTTTTGCCGGTCGATGCAGGTGAGCAGAGCTGGCGGCTTGAGCCGCCGGATTTCACACCCGCCTGTGCCAGCTGCCTTTTCTTTTTTGTTGACCTGCACTTGTCCGATGACATTGAAGAAGGAATCAATGGCTTGCTCCGCTTTTTCCCAGAAGAGGAGTAAAACATGCTGGCCGGAATGCAGACACCAGTACATGGTGCCAGCGCTGCTTCGCTGGGGCGCTCCTCAACTTCCACATGGCTCACCGGCTGGACAGCGATCTCATTGCTCCTGGAGGGTTGCAAGCTGTCCACAGAGGAAGTTGCTGGACTGTTCGTGACGAGGGATGGCTCTAGGATGTCCATCAGCATCTCTACATCATTGGAGCGGCCTCCGGTGGAACGTTGGAACACAGTCAATGAAGCCGACGACGTACCATGCAGCTTATAAGAGGAGGCATCAACATAGTCGGGACAAGTCCGACAGCGGGACATGTCTGAACATGGCGTCCTCGAGCCAGAGACAGTTGGCATGTTTTGGCAAGCGTCTTCTCTGCAGCTTTCGGCAACACGACCACCACAATCGCTTCCTTTACTGTTTTTGGGAAGCTGTGGCCTGATTTCAGTAAACTCCAATTTTTTCCTAGACCTCGAAAGGGCGGCACTTTGGTCTCTGCGAGTGTTGTCCAATCGGTACGCTGTCGCAGCAGACGCCTTCACCAAGAGACGGGCCGCCGAGGGACGAGGATCTACTGGTATGAGAGGTCCATCTCTGTTGCCATCGTCCACAGTGGTGCTATCTTCAATGCAAATGACTCCGCAGGCAGGAGACAAGACAGCAAATGTGGCACTGGGCCTTGCATTCTTTGCAGACGGCAGTAGAAATGTTGCACTCTTCCGGACGGGTTCAATGTTGTGCTGACATGCTAAGCTTGCACTGGCAGGCTGCGTGCCAGGAGCAAAGGTAGCATTACGACCAGTCACGGGTGAACAGATAGTAGCGTTGGGTTGCGGACACCTATCTATCATAGTTGTCGACATCTCCATACTGTTTTTCTTGAGCGCAATATCAAGGTGCTTGAGCACTGACCCGAGGTTCGGTTCGGAGACATCAGCACTCGTGGCTCTCACAGGCAAACCTTTCTTGGAAAACGAAAGACCGGCAACAACTTGGTCTCGTTGAGCATCCCCATCTGGAGCCGAAATCTTGTCGACATCTGCTCCAATGTCACCATTATCTGTTGGGTGCTGGCCTCGATCTGTCGCAAGTTGCGAATGACTGGCACTTGGTTGCTGCTGGGCTTTGGTCAGACTTTTACATGCACTCGTACTGACGCGCCGTGCATCTGCATTTTCCTTGGCAACCCTTTCAGGAGAGAAAACGTCAGCCAAAAGCGACAGTGAGCCAACATATTTAGAAGGTCTCTCCAGCTGTGCTGTTGCGTTAGAAAGGTTTCCAGCCGAGTCAATCAAAGAGTTGAACATCTCGGTCGGAGCAGTCAGATTCACCTTTGAAGCAGCATTCCAGCACTTTGATATTGACGATGGCAATCCGCTTGCCATTCTTGTTGGGCCCAAAACTCCTATGTCACTTCTTTTAGCGATAGGGCTAGCAAGATGCTTGTAAGCACGGCTATCTTTGCCAGTCAGGGCATTGACATGCAATGTACGAGCATTGAGGTACTTACATTCGGAGCCCCTCATGCTCACGTTTGTGTTGCCTTTCAAAGGCTTGGGTCTTAAGGGCGCTGTGCTCGAAGTCGCACGTTCGACATGGGACAGCTTCTCTGTCGGTTTGTCCGCTGGAGCGGCTTTTAAAAATGAAGGAGCAGTCATTTCACTTGGAACCGGGAGGTCCTGTGGCACTGCATCAGTGAACTCTGCCACATATGCAGCAACGCCCACCTCAGCACTGGCAGGTACACGCATGAAAGCCGGACAGTGGCAGGAATTCATGCTACTCTTGTTCCCGATGGTGGCATTCAAGGAAGCCACAGGCTCGTGTGGGTCTTCAGCAGCACCGTCAAGATTCCTCTCTCCAGGAGCTCCAGCATTGGGGGCTGCGACGTTCAGTCCCTCAAAAGGGACATGACTGCTTGCCTGGTCAACACTATGCTCAATGATGTCCCGACGAGCCCTGCCAGACCCTGAAACGATATTGACGATTTTGTACAAACGTACTGAGTCGTTAGAGTAGGTCCTTCTGATCATTAATTGACACATCCAAGTGCTCCGCGTAAAGCGTGTCATTTATTATAAGGTTTTAAAAATGCACGTCGCTGCCGTTTGCAGCATGCGTCAGTGGGGCGAGATATCCGATTGGCTGACCAGGGCATATGATCAATAATTTTTCCAACTTTATGGTAAACAAATGTTGTTCGTAACAGTTGGAATGTTAGTTAATTTGTTTTTATAAAAAGAAGGCAACATAATGCACAAGGACAATTTTTCAGTACTCTTGAGCACTTCCGGCACACAGCAAGTGTCGTCTGCTTGTGTTACAACGTGCTCCGTCTTTGACGAGAGCTCTGCCGTCAGTGTCGGTTTGCCTTTTCGCGAGCGCTATGATTCGACTTTGTTGCGTTGTGGACCGCAAACGTAGCGACTGACAATATGTCAAGCTGCGACATCGTGTCTCTCTGCAAGCCAGTAGATGAGCGGACTGGCTGCAGCGCATCGGACTGCCGCTATCCGATCGGCGACAGGATGTGTGCGATGGCGGCCGTCACTTTACACCGGAAGATTACTAACGCAATAGCGTTTCGCAAGTCCGGTATTAGGGTAAACGCAAGCGGACAGGGCCTGGCCGTGTCCCCTTGCGTGTCGTTTCAGCGATGAACAGAAGCGGAAATGTGAATGGTCTGCACGGTGCAGCCACCTGGTGGCATAGGGCTGTACCACCTGGTGGCACACAGTAGCTGTAACAAAATGTATTCTTCTTTGCTGCTGCTGTAAATTTTTCGCAGGAGTGTAATCGTTAACACGTTGTTTCTGTAAATGTTTAAAATGGTTTACACTTGGTTAGAGCAATATTAGCTCTTTCTTTGGCTGGTTAACTCTTTCGTTACCGCGAGAAAATAGCAGTTTTTCATAGGTCTCGGAAGAAATTTTTTTGCCAGTACAAATAATACTCAAGAACACGTTGCAGCATGCCAAATCGCACATAATGGAATGCTCTTTCCAAAAACATAAGGTACAAAGCAAACAATTTATTAGGAAACACACAAAAAATTCGGAAAAGTGCCATTTTCGTGGCGAGTTGTTAACAACAAGAAAGAAAAGGCACAATATCTACATACACATTATTAACAAAGAAAATTTAGAATATACATTTTGAAGATCAATGACTCAGAAATACTGTCTAAAAAAATTAATTGTCTGTACCGCGCGGTTCTTCAGCTACATAAAAAAAACTAAAGACCGGGATCAGCTTCAACGCTTGTGTCATGCGGTGAAGCAGTTCCGCGTTTTTGTGAGGCACAGGTGTACTTCGCAGTTTTCGCAGAAAACGTTCGTCTTTTGTTCGATTTTTCGTTCCTGATAGCACATCCTGCAGTTTCGCCTTTTCGACATCTTTTGTGGATGGTGCGGCACTTCTTTTGGGACAGGATGTACTCTGGCAACCTCTTCATCATCAAGCTCGAGCAGCTGTTGGGTGAGCTCCATCCTAAAAGAAAGTTGGTCGAAGTGGGCGCTCCTCGGAAATTTCGGTGTTGAGAGGTGTTGCTGGCGGTGCTCTTGAAAAAGAATGAAGCTATTCACAACAGCGATGTCAATACAATCAAAGAAGAGTGTCTTCCACCACCTCACGCACTTCATGAAAACGTTATTAGATGCAATCAGCTGATCCGACTTATCAACGCCAAGCATCCCGGAATTATAGTCGTCAATCAGTACCGGCTTCTCGATTAGTATGATAGTCCACACGTCGCCTCTTCTCTCTTTTCTTGTGGCTGTAACATGACCGTTGGCAGTCTGCGCCGTTGACATCATATGGACAACCTTCCTGTCCTTCCATTGCAAATAGAGGATGTTGTTCCGTCGGAGCCACCAAACATCACCTATCTTTGCCTTTTTCTCCCATGACACGTCCTTCAGTTCAGATGGGAAGCACCGACGATCTTTACGTGTCGTGCCACAAGAGAGGGTTTTGCGATTTAGCAGGTGAGCAAAGAGAGACGCAGATGTGTAAAAGCTGTCCATGTAGATAACGTATCCTTGATTGAGGTATTTATCGCACAGTTGCGTCACCACATCAAATGCTTGTCCACTTGCACTAGCTGTTTCCCGTTTGCCTGCGTACACATAAAATTGAACGGAATAGCCAGTCTGCGAATCAGCAATCACCCACAATTCATAATCCCACTTTACAATTTTGTCCCGCATGTATTGCCGAATACCCGATCTTCCTTGCGATTTGACCATTCTTTCATCCACAGAGAGGTCCCGTGCAGGTTGAAAAAGTTCTGCTGATGTAGTATTAACGTTTTGCAGAAGCCACAATACGCGGTGCAGCCTGCCGTGCATAGCTACAGTAGTCGCCTCCGGATCAGTGACACTTAGGAAGCGCAGAAGTGCAGAAAACCGTCACCTTGGCATAACGTTCCGAGGAAGAAGCCCTGAAAAAAGCCTACTGGTATTCCAGTAAAGGTGGATGCGTGGCACGTTCACAATGCCCATATAAATGAGCAGTCCAATGAACTTCACTAGTTCGTCGGGAGTCACTTCCTTCCACGACCCATCTCTTTCAGCATTGCTTGGAAGCTCCAAAATATGCATTCAAGCATATTTGTTCGTGTTCTTGCAGATAGTATTTATCACTTCTGCGGTGAAGAACAGGAGGAAAAAATCGCGCGCCGTTGTAAAACGTCTTGCGCTGCTCCAAAGTGCTGGGCCGAGATGAGCTCCGGGCGGCCTTGTTGGCGTGAACTGAAGTTTCTTCACAGCTGGTGGCAGCACATCCTGGCCTAGCGACGTACGGACCCTGCAGATAACAAGAATAGCTCTAAGCTTGTGCACAAAGGTCGGCAGATAAGCGCGCGCGACGCCGGTGACCGCTCAATGCCGTAAAGGTAACTCACCGGTGAGCAGCTGCGGATGTCCCGGGCTGACTTGAAACATCGTCGCCGTCAGAGCTTGAAGCAGAAGTACTGTCATCTTCGGACTCGAAGCTCGAATCCTCGTCACTAAAAGCAGGTGCGGGTGAAGAATACTTTCGAGCAGAACGCTTTCCGCGGGCCGCAGTCGCGTCGGACGACGACGCCACGGCAGAAACCGGAGCGACTGGCGTTGTAGCGATCTAGTAACACCAAGGGGGGGGGGGGGGGGGGGAGGTGGACACCAGGCCCCGCACACTCTCAAGTTCAACAAATGGCCACAGAGGGCGAAAAATCAATCGAGGCGTGTTTCAGCGTGAGCCCGCAAGTGGAGCTACTGTAATTTGGTCGAATACTTTAATTGGTGCTTTTTCTGGTAGGGGCGCTGAACCTGCTGAATTTTTTTACTTCACACAAACCATTGACATAAACAATCGAAGTGTCTAAGGATGTTCTCTTACCTCAGGCAAATAGGCAGTTGATTGTTTTTTAGTTTTATTGTTGAAGCTGCTTTTTAGTCACAGCGTCAAGGTTTTTGTACTTGATTAACCACCGACAGCCTGTTGGTATCGATGTGTTTCCTGGCCGTTGGCCAGGAAACATAGAGTGATGGGTGATGTCGAGACGGAGCCGAGACGGACGGATGCCGACAGCTAAGCTTTATTTCCATTTTTATTTCTAATTGCAGCGGCAAATCTGAATGGAGATAGGGCCAGCATAGTAACGTAGGTTGCAGAGAATTGGAGCACTGCGAAGCCAGGAGAACACTTAGCCTAAGTAGGGCGATAAAGTAGGTCATGGCCAACACATATCAGTTAGGACTAAAGGTTTAATAGTTTGGGCTAAAATTGTGTTTTTTTTTCTTTTTTTCTTTTTTCCCCTGGTTATTGGTTTGGTTATTCTACTAGCTCTCTTTATTCTTCTAGAGATTCCCAGTGGTCTTTATTATAGTTAATTTTTTTCCTCGCTTTTACACTTTTAAATAACAGTAGGACAAGAGAATTCATGGGACGGCCGGCTAGAAAAGCCAAGGAGGAAGGTGGGGACCTCGTCCAGTGTGAGAGGTGTGAACGATGGTGTTATTTGGATGAAACGACATTCAAAACGGTGGCGGAGGCGGAAGGGAATGGCTTCGTGTGCAGGCTGTGTAAAGTGATTGAGAATTTGGAGAAGCAGCTAAAGAGTGAAATGGCGAGGACAAAGCAGGAACTCGGGAAAGAAAAAAACGAAACGCGCAGAGTTTGAGGAAAGGGTCGAGAGGGAGTGGGCCTCAAGAATGGAGGCTGTAGAACGGAAATGGAGTGAGGAGCGAGAGAAAGGGCAGCAATTGGAAAAACAATTGAAAAAGATGAGATCGAGAGAAGCTGAGAGGGAGGCACAGCAGGAACTGAAGGAAAGGGAAGCAGGAGGATCACCCAGTGAAGCAAAATTGGGGGCGGACACGTTAACGTGGGGACCGCGGGAGACACAGGTACAGAGGGATGAGACGACAGTAGGCAGAGAAGGCGAGGTACTGTCCCAGAGGTCAGGGGACAGGGCCCTTTCATTGAAGAGCAGGTAGTGGCGGGAAATGTAGTGATTAAGGAATTGGGGCGAGCCCTCAAGTGTGATGTGGTGGAGGTGAACAGAATGATTGGGGGAAAAACTTCCCCCCTTTCGGCCCGGATGGCATTCACTACACTACACCAGCGGGATGGCAGGTGGGAACGAGGGTGGGTCGTAGGACTCAGGCTTTTTTGCAGGCGCGCAGGGCGACCCTGCAAGCCAAAACGTAAAAGATGAAGGACAGGGGAGGGGGGCAGGACAGGAGCACGGAGGAGGAAGAGGAAGAAGGCAGTAAATGTGGGGTTCATCAACATGCAGGGGGGAAGAAATCGCATTAAGTGGGACGAAATAGAAGAACAGTTACAAACGGAAAATTTTCAGGTATATGGAGTTGCCGAAACCCATTTAAGAGATGAGGAAGAGCCACCATTCATTGCTGGATACACCTGGGTTGGGTGCAAAAGAAAAAGGAAAGAACGCAGAGGAGGAGGACTTGGGGCACTAGTGAAGGGGCAGGACTGGGAAAGGGTAAGGGAGAGCTGCAGTGAGCACATGTGGCTCAAGGGCACCCTAGGGAATGTTGAGACAATCCTCGGAGTTGTGTATCTGAAAACGGGGAATGAGTCGAAAGAGGAAAATGGAAAACATTTCAAATGTATGGCCAAGGACATCAGGGAGTTAGCTATGAAACCGGAGATAATCATCCTAGGGGACATGAATGCACATTTGAAATACTTTGACGGCGCGACAGATACAACAGGGCAGATGTTAGTAGATTTTTGTGAGGTTCATAATTTTGTGATAGTTAATACTGAAATTAAATGCGATGGGGAAATAACATGGGAAAGAAATAACACCCACTCGACAATCGACTTCTGCCTAATGTCCCACAAGCTGTATGAACGGTTGGGATGTATGGAAATTGATGAGGAAGGTACAAAAAGCCTGGGGAGTGATCACAAACGAATCAAAATCAGTTTCGGAAGGACAGTACCACTGGTAGAAACTAAAGAAAGGAAAGGTATGAGCAAATTGAATGACAGGCAGCTACAAGAAGTGGCGAAAAACATTGAAAGCATGGTATCCAAGCAACCACAAAGGGCATGAACATACGACTAGTTAATAGGTATTTTTAAACGAGAGCTAGAGAAGAGACAGATTAGGAAACTAGGAAGTAAGCAGGGAAAATATAAACCGAAAAGCTGGTGGGACCGAGAAGTTAAGGAGGCCATAGAGCAACGCAAAGATGCGTGCAGAAAACACAGAGCAGCGAAGAAAAGGGGAGCCACACCAGAAGAGGTGGAGACAAAATGGGAGGATTACCTTGCAATGAAAAGAGAAGCATTGGCATTAATTCAAACCAAGATAGCAAAGGTTGAGGTACAGTGGATGTTAGAGATACGAAAAAAAGACAGAAATGCCTCTAAGAAATTTTGGGAACACATTAGGCAACAGAGTAAGAAGACAGAGGTGGTTCAGCACTCACTGACCACACCAGAAGAAACAAAGGTAGAGGGAGAGGAAGCGCAGGAATATATTAGGTTAACAATAGAGGCAGCACTTACAGAGCCAGTGGGTAGCGAAATGGAAAACAATGACAACAGCAGGACAGAATTAGAGGAGGAGTACAGAAGGATGACAAGTAAGGAATGGGACAGAATTGAACACAAGGTCCCCGTGGGAACAGCGACAGGACCTGATGGCACACCTATGAAATTGATAAACATATTAGGCCAGAAAAGTAAATTAAAATTACGACAACTTATTGGACAAATAGTAGTAGGGGGAGATGTTCCACAGGACTGGAAATCAAGCAGAATGATATTAGTTTACAAAGGTAAGGGATGCAAGGACAACATTAAATCCTACAGGCCAATAACTATCACATCGGTCATATACAGAGTAGCAATGCAGATGGTGAAGGAGAGAATGGAGGAATGGGCACAACGTGAAGAGATCTTGGGAGAACTGCAGAATGGATTTAGAAGGAACAGAAGGCTAGATGATAATTTATTTGTTACAACAGAGTGCATAGAGATAGCGACAGCCAGGCAGAAACCACTATGGATAGCTTTTTTAGACATTAGAGGAGCTTATGATAATGTAAACCGAGAAAAGTTATGGAGCCAGTTGAGGGAATATGGTCTAGATAGAAAGATGATTGAGTTCCTACAACAAGTTTATACAGATAATGAGGTAGAGATAACATGGGATGGGGAAACTACAAAGCCAGCTAAAATAAGAAGAGGTCTCAGGCAGGGCTGTCCATTGTCACCTCTGTTTTTTATGATCTACATGAGCCAAATGGAAAAGAGACTAGAACAGAGCACAATAGGAACTGACATAAGCTATGTACTGGAAGGGCAGAAGGTAGCTCAAGTACTAGCCGGACTGATGTATGCAGATGATATTGTACTGCTTGCTGACACCGAGTAGGGCTACAGGAACTAATGAGCATATGTGGAGAGGAGGGAGAAAAATTGGTACTGCAATTCAGAAGAGAGAAGTCTGGGATAATAGTATACAATGAAGAAAGGGGGCAACCATTGGAAATACAAAGCACCAAGATTGATCATGTTGAAAAATACAAGGATTTGGGCATATGGCTAAACGAGGGCAAAAAGTACTTGGAAGAACAGGAAAAAACTATGATTGAAAAAATGAAAAGGAACTCAGCTGTAATGAAACACAAGGCACTTTGGAACTATAATAGGTACGAGGTGGTTAGGGGCGTATGGAAAGGGGTTATGGTACCTGGCCTCACATTCGGAAATTCAGTACTGTGCATGAAATCGGAAGTTCAGGCATGCATGGAAACGACACAGAGAAGTGTAGGCAGGTTGGCCTTAGGAGCACACGGGAACACTTCAATTGAGGGAGTGCAGGGGGACATGGGATGGACGTCATTCGAAGGTATAGAGGCAATAAGTAAACTAAAATTTGAACAGAGACTCCCAACACTTGAGGAAAAAAGGTGGGCAGGAAAAGTGTACAAATATCTGTACATGAAAAGTTTGAACACAAAGTGGACACTCAGAACGAGGAAGCTGAGGAATAGATACCTACAGCCGAGGGAGGGGGTTCAACGTGGTTCTAGTGTGAGAAATGAGGTGAAGGAGACAGAAAGAAAAATGTGGGAAGAAAGAATGCTCGGAAAGCCAGCGCTATCAATGTATAGGTCACAAAAACAGGAGATTAGGAGAGAGCTCTTATTTGATAACTCGCGGGGCAGCTCACTATTATTCGAGGCTAGGACGGGGGTTTTGGGAACGAAAACATACAAGGCTAAATTTGAAGAAGTGGACCTTCGGTGCACAGCTTGCGGAGCCGAAATGGAGACCACTGAGCATATAGTGCTGAGATGCACAGACCTTCGCCCGACCCTGGCAGAGGGAATAGTGGCAGATATGGAAGGGCATAAGGTCCCGGGGGACGAGGGCAAATAGACGAGAAAAGAGTGGCAGTAACGAAGGGGAGGCTAGAGGATTGGTGGAGGAAGTCAAGAGATAGATAGTACCATAAATTGGGGAGATAATGTTTCCTATACTGTTTTAGATAGCTATCTTGGGGGGAGGAGGGGAGTAAAAACCAGGTTAAGAAAAAGGATATAAAGAAAGGAAAAAAAGAATAATAATAAAATAGGAGAGGGAGCAAAAGGCTAGGTGGTGCCAGCCGCCGCCCGTTACAAAGGGTATAGCCGCCATCCATCCATTGGCGTTCGAATACTACGGCGGTAAAACATTTTCGAAAGCATGCTGGTTTTGTCTGCGAGTCATTACATAGACTTGCTGTAAAGAGGTCTACTCTTGGCAAAAAATAGTGCCTCATTTTGTTTAGGCATTGATTATCATAATGAATGCGGCGGATGTTGAGGGAGTACGCTTGAAGGTACGTTTTTATGCCGTTGATCTCCATAACACCGTAAGTATGCAAACCGATGTCACAGAACACCCGATGCATCATTGTGTGTTCTCCGTCATCGCTTGTTTGCTGTACGCCTACTAATTCTTCATTTCTTCTTCAAGTGTTGTATCCTCCTTTTGTCCTTGTTCTCTTGTGCTTCACTTACAGTACGTCGTTCCGTAAGCTGTGTATCGCATTTGCAAAACCAATACGTTTGATAAGACGCCGTGGTTATCATAATTTCACTACACATGTATTAAGCTGGCACATATGGTTCAGATACAGATACCTGTATGGGGACTTGCACGACGTTGATGCGGAGATTAGAATAATTATGACACCCGTAAGGAAGAGGCAGCTGACGGCCGTAAGCTGTTGCGTTCTTTCCGCCAAACTACCCGGCCTGGTAGTGCTGTAAAGATGCTGTATAAAAGTGACACGCGGTGCCAGGGAAATTATTATACTTAGCAGCCGACCATACGTTTTGTAGCTTAGGTCTTCTTTCTTGTGTGTTTGTGCTACCCTTATTAATGAGCCATCTCTTGACTATGTTCTTGACTATGTAACCGCGTTTGTGTGGATGCGTAGACGTGTGCTTTTTGTTGTACTTGTAAAATGCAAATAGAATATTTTCAGGCTTACTCAATCTTTGGTGTCCTGTCCGTTTATTCCAGTCGAGGCCATCGTGCCATCTGGAAACCGCATTCTGTCAGTAGACCTACACGAAATGCAACAGCTGGAGCGCGGCAGCACTACTCGGGGTAACGGCGGCGTAATAAACGGAAAACCGCTCGGGATGCCCTTAAATGTCAGTTCAGGGTGTGCCTTATCTCGATATTACTCAGCGCTACATGTATTCTGCTGCGCCTCGATCGTGCTCCCGCCAGTTTGGTTGCTGTGTGGCAAACGTAGCGCCAACACATATATGTAGGCGCTACGTTTGCCACACAGCAACTAAACTGACGGGAGCACGATCGAGGCGCAGCAGCCAGAAACCCAGTAAAGCCACAGAACACCTGGTAAAGCGGCCGCCGTACTGTGCAAAACCCCGTTTCCGTTTCCTGTTGGACAGCGCCACCTGTGGTCGCAAACTTTAGTTCTCGACGCCACCGCTACGCTTATTTCCGTAGCACTGTGGAAGGTACAGTTTCCCTTCTCTAAGTTTGTATAGTTGTTCTGTGGGGACACTCCCCGGTTTCGGTGGCACTAGTGTTCCTGTATTTGCTCCCGCAGGGAGCAAAGTTGCGCATACCTTTTCCGGCGCTGCTCGCACCGCTATTGGCCGAGCGCGAAAAATGACGTCAAATGATCCGCGCCGCGGCGAAGCCAACTATACGGGCGCATCGCCGACTCATGCGAACTCTTCGTTTCCGTCAGTGCCATCGCCATTGCAATCAGTGGACCGTCGATCGTGCGTTGAGAGGAGCAGCTGCGGGTTTCAGGTACGGTATTCGACGATGTGAAGTCAAGGACCTTGGTAAAGTGATACGAAACACATCATACTGACACTTGTATTCCAGTATGCCGGGGTGCAGCGCACCACACTGCAAAAACCGCACGGAATTCAGCCATAGGAGTAAATGCTTCAGCCAAGCAAACTAGCTGGAGGCACACTGATACTATAGTGAGAGTGTTGTTGCAAACATGTCTTGGCTTCTTGACTTTGAATGCACCCTTCAGAGTTTAAAATTGAAATGAATAATATGTACCTCTCTCGTCAACCGCAATTTCTGAAGAGCTAGGACATCTTTGCAGAAAGCACACAAGAGAAAGAGGACAAAATGGGTGCTAAGTTGGCATATGCATATTTAGCTCTCTAGATGTAATAATTGTAATATATTCCTTCTCCGTGTGAAGTTTTGAGAACAGTAAATTTGATTCTAGTCAATTTATTGTCTTGAAGTGCATAGGCTTATTTATTTTGTTAACTAATTGCTGCCATCGAAGCTAAGCCGCAATTGTATGTGTGCTAGCTTGTGAGCATCATGTATCAGCCAGTGGAACAAAAACTTGTCGTTCAATTAAACACGCTAGAAATCTACGTTGTGCTTTGGTGAATGCTGTTTCCTGTGGGCAGGAGTGGAGTAAATGCACTGTTCAATGACGTAAAATTTCCTTGCCTCTGATGCGATATGTCACAAAGCTTTGTAACCTGGCTTTTTGGCCAAAGCCTGCTTCAGTGATTTCATTGATTTGATACAGTGTCTTCAACTACTGGCTTTTCTCTGAGTGGTAAGAGATCAAGAAAAATGTGTTGTCAGATTGCAGTCTGCACTGTGTGAATAATTAATCTGCAAGTTTGCCATCTTGATATGATAAGTGCAATAAAAATAACCTGTTGTTACTCCTAATAGCTTGTTGCCTTTCCAGTTTCTTTGAATTTTGCCCCCAAGGTTCCAAGAACCAGCACACTTGGCCTGCTGCCAGCAGCCGTTCATGCATTCCCTTGTATGAAATAAATTTGATCTAGAAGCTTTTGCATCTTGTATCTTTTTCTACTTGGAGATTTGCTGCTACTATATAGCTGATTAGTCTGCGGTATGAATGAATCGTAAAAGTAAGCTTTGCTTAAAATGTGCGCATGTGAACATTTGAAATGCGCTTAAATCTGTGTCTGCACCGCATGTATCGAAAACGTGCAGCTGTTGTGAACGATGGTTAGTGATAAATGACGCTCTGTTGATGGTCACTGACGTAACTGCAGGCACGATAGCTCTCTTGGCGACGGTCATTAATCGGCTGGTTTCGGCAGCCAAAATGCGCTAAGTGTCCACCTTACGTGTGTGAAGTTTTAAACACTCTTTAAAACATTTCTTGCTTTCTGACAATGATAAGACAACTTCATATGCATGCTGAAAATTATTGCACCGCCTTTTGTGGCAACATACTGCGCGTTTGCGAGCGAACTTTGGAGCTATTCGAGCCATGGGAGTATTTTATTTTACGGAATCGAAGGCGGTCCTACACCCTATTTGTACGTTCATGTGTGTGTTTTTATATGCGTGTTTACATAGGTACGTACAAAGTTTTGGTTGGTTGGAAGCCCAACCCCTCCGACTGCACGAATGACTCGTTCGAGCGTAGCCTGTATTAAGAAGTGCCCTTTGCTAAGCGCCTGCGAACAATTGGCGCTGTAGCTCGTGATCACTACAGAAAAAGGCGGAACACCCGCGTGGAATTTGGCTCCTGCGCGCGCGAGGAGTGGCTTCGCTGCAGAGCTGGATCACGACGGCGGACCTATGCGCAACTCTGCTCCCTGCGGGAGCATATACAAGAACACTAGGTGGCACAGGAAATTGGCGCCATCTCTGTAATGGGCGAACGCGAAAATCCGTTTCCCTTGCATGGCCTCGTAGATCGTCGCGCGCACGCGCGCCGATCCAGGTGGCCGAGCCCTTTTGCCTCCCCAACTCCTCTCCAATCACCCTCCCTCATTACTCTCCTCGCAACTCCCTCACCTTCGACTGTCGCCGTCCGGCCCCGCCGGCCCGGAGCCAGCTCAGCCCGCTGCATGACGTTTCACGTTACGTTATCTGCTGTTATCGCGAAGCGTGCGCTGCTGTGCGTTGGCCGGCGTGGCTAGTTTCGTCAGTTTCGTGGTCCTCGGTAGATGTGTGCTTGTGCTCCGCGATATTTCGTCCGTTTCACGACTCGCACCGCTCGTGCATCGTGCAGTGCTGCACAAATACCTCAAAAACAAGCCCTGCAGGGTTGTTCCGGGTGCCTAAGACAACAGGTGAGCGCTCAGACCCAAGGACATCAAAAGGCGCATGTACACGAACACAGCCCTGTCCATTTGTGTGCTCCATGAGGCTCCGGACGTCGTTGCGCCTTGATTGTGCTACACTTGCCTCTTCCCGGTAGAGAAAGCTGACAAATAGATGTTCCTCCTCATTGTCACCTGGTCTGTGACTTTTGTTTTTCTGTGCCAAGTCTCGTCCTGCAACTTCAGTAACTTGCCCAGCTTTCCATACCGCCCTCACTGTTTTTTCTGTGTGTCACGTTCTACAAACCTACTAAGAGCTGAAAAATTACTGTTAGTGTCTGTGTACTATCTCACTAACCCCCGATGGGAAAGCCGCGCGAACGACGTTCATGTGTAGGCATGATACGCTTTTTTTTTCTTCTGGAAAGCATGAGCATTGCAAGTGTCCTACACGCAGATTTTTGCAGTTCGTGTTTATTATACAAAGGAGAGCGCAGTAGGTACGACTTAGTGCCTTAAGTGACGGAATTTTGTGTTGTTGTGTTGTGTGAAAAGTTGTGTTGTTGGCTTATTTTACCTGTTCTTTGATTGAGGAATAACCCTTTCTTTCTGCGAATGTTGCGAATGTGCTGCTGCAAAAGCCGACTACCTTCTGTTCCCCTTGCCACCGTTACATAAGCTGTGGCCAAGTTCAAAATAATGTGGTAATGTGTGTTTCAGTTTTTAGTACAATGTTATTTTTTTCTGCCATGTTTTTTTTTCAATTTGTTCAGCAGTAATGAACATGTAACGCATCTCATATACTTTCGTGCAGATTTATAAGTAAGCTTTCTTTTGGTATGACTCTCAATCAAACAATGCTAGCATTTCATTCTAATTTTCAGGTATTTTGCGTCTCATTGTTTTTGCCATTAGCAGTGAGTTTTCCTTTTTTATAGTTGTCATGACTAGGTCATACACGTCGTCCAATTTTGTGCAATATCTTAGTGCATATATCAGGAGCTCGTCTACATTTCGGTCTTGACGTTATATAAAAATTTTTTTTATGTGTGTACATGAAACGGCCTTCGCGTTTTCTAGCGGTTTCTTTTCTTGTTTCACCATCTGTGAACTTTTGTCTTTAGTACTCTTGTATATGTCATGCACCTTTCACTTTTGCTCATTTTTTGAGCGTGTATCACACCACATGGTAAGAAAATCTGTTTTAGGAAACGAAGTCAGTAAAGCGAGACTGAACATCTGTTGTGTTGGAAGTGTAATTTTTTTTATGCCCTGGCACATGCTGGTACAATATAAGTTTGGGCAAGACTGCGTGCATGCTAACGCATAGCCCACGGCGCACCACGCGCCAGCTCGCAAGCAATGCCAATGCGCTGCGTAGCGCGCGCATTGCTTGCCAGCTGGTGCGTGGCGCGCCGTAACTAGCCAACACCCTAGGAGGTGTTGAACAAGTGCGCTATTGGCCTCGAGCTCCACCACTGGAAAAGCTGGCGCCACCGTCGGCGTGACGTGCTAGGAGGGATCACGTGGACATAGCGGCCGCGTCGGCTGCTTCGGGCCCGCCGAAGCGAGCTGAAAACGAGTTCAAATTCCCTCGTACGCTGCGGTCCTCATTTAGTGGCGAAATTTTCCCGCTTCGAGTGTCTCCTTTACAATGCTTGAAAGCACTACAATAGGTAGTGGCTGCGCATGAAGGCGCGCAACATGGTAGGCTACTGCTCGGTGCCGCAGGGCCGGACGCACGTAACGGAGGCCGTGTCAGCCTTATTCACACGTAGCCGCAGGACAAGAAGCTGCGTGAAGCTTCTCTCGCGAAACATAAAACCGGCAAACAGTCATCGGCTACAACTCGGGTATGCAGCAAGCACAGACGCGAGGAAGATTTCTGCTACGGCACCCGGTCCGCGATGTTCTGAAAACGCGCACTGAGACGCTGGCCCGAGTCCGCTGCCCGACTAATGTCATGACGGTTTGGTCTATGAACTTGTCGATGCTATAGATACTGGCAAGTTCGGTGGAGTGGAAAGGCAGCGGTAAGAAGCACATTTTAAAAAAGCATGGTATATGATCATGTTTGTTATGAATTAATGTACTGGATTACAAAAAAGGAGCAGCGGAAAATTGCACCCTGAGAACATCGATAAACATACAGTGCGACGGAAGTCAAGAAATAATATTGAAAGGTCAAAGACTTTAGAAGAAAAAAAGATTGAATCGTCGCGACGGCACATCACAGACCCCGTAGGCATCGAAGTCTCTACAATGAAATTATTCTTGAACAGCTCTGATAGCGCCCACGCAACAATGGTTGCTTGTATACTGTCAAATGCTCATATGCTGCGGCCTGAAGCTCATGGCACGGTGCGAAAACGCGCGCGCGGTGAAAGCGAAACAGTGCGCGGACAAGCATGCAGACGCGCAGTCGGTCGCTGCGAATCTGCGCGATCGCTGCATTGAGGCTTCGTTCTATTACATTCCATTTAGTTATGCAAACTCAATAAGAACATATTTCACATAGTTTCATCTCAGCGTTTACCTACCTTTCACGCAAGAAGCCGGTTCGGGAGATTCCATCGTGGCGACCGCGCACAGTGGCGTTCACTGTACGTATTCGGTAAAGAGATAGAGTCTGTAAACGATTGTGTGCTTTCAGTTTACCCAAGATTATTATTTAGACAGTAAGAAACTTCTCTCGTTTAGAAAGTGCTTACAGCAATGTCCGGGAGAGCTCGCGCGTGGTGTTTTCAGTGAGCGCTGATAGCAAAACCTATGAGGAGCGCGCCACGTGATCCCTCATACTACGCCAACGAGGCGCTTCCGATAGATGGCGACTCCGTAACTCCTCGCCACCATATCGGACGAGGAGGATGGGGCGCGCGCAGAGCCTTTCCTCCTCTGTGGCTTGGGCGATCCGGCGCGGCGCTGCTTGAAAGTATTGCTGTCGCGTGCTGCGGAACGATTTCTTGATGTTTTAGATCGTACTCTGTGAAATTTACGCCGTGTCCGTTCATATAAGGTCGCCAGGGAAGCCTTTCGGTGAATCGGTAACTACAATAGGCGGAAATATCTTTTGGGGGCGCGAAAATGTGACGCGTTTTATCAGCCGCGGTGTACGCACATTATCAGTCGCGGTGTGTGTATGTGTGGTGAACTATTTTGCTTATATCGGTTTTAACTCAGCAAAGAAAAGCGGTGTCTCTTTATTAGCAGCATGAAATGGAAAATCTGCTCAATATCTGATCGCTTGGCGTAGGGAGTAAAACATAAAGCATAAGAACGCATGCTCCTGCACGGCCAACCTAAGGCAACCACGAAACATCTAAGCGGCAGGCGCAATCAAATATTTGCGAATTTCGCGAATTTCAAGTCTAGTAGGCTTGAAATTACCATATGTCTACGCTAGCCTTCCTGCATGAGGCCGATGGCGCTGCTCAACACAGCGATCACTGCGGTTGGTGATCTAGCACGGTACACATGTAAGCTGAGCGCTTCGGCATTGCCTTTTTGGCCTGCATACAGCCATAATATATGAGGGATCGCATAAAAAGAATGCGATGCCTATTTCTGAGGACAAAATTTCCCTAATACATGTGAGTGCGTCGTAGTGAACGGAAGGATGATAACCGAAAAATAAATTCGGTTATCATCCTCTTTCTATAAAACGCAAGAGAAAATGGGCTCACACCGCAACAGGGCCTCGCATAGTCACGCCGCACAACGTTTATAAATATATAACCGCTTATGCGGTATGCTTGGACCAAGCGGCATATAGAACAAAGATATATGTAATCCAGCACCTACCACTGCTTAGGACGCTCGCGCAGTTCGTAAACAGTCCCTTTGCTGGACAAGCGTAATTCAGACTGTATGGTATGCTGCTATCACTTGTCAAAAATTTTATTCAGGGGCGGAAACCTCATCCATCGAACCAAGTAGTCACGCAATGTAACCTGCTGCGAACAGTTTGAACGCTTGTCAAATATAACATCACAGCTCCTATCGTAGCAGAACGGAACCCACGCTCACGCTGTTACGATCGTCGCGTAAGTTTCATGGCTCCTAAACCGCAGCTTAGAAATAGAGGATAATACTGCAATAAGGTCACATTAGTGACTGGAACATTCAGAAATACACAATTCATCTCCGAGGCTGATTGTAGACTCGAATATGCGCGCACACATCGCGCTGCGTGTTCCGTCCACCTCAACGCCAGCAGAAATTCCGGCCATGACGCCATAAACCACTTCAGCACGTCTAACAGAACCGTTTACCACGTAGAAGACACACGTAATACTAAACAGGCGGCACGACGGCGAAAACAAACGCCAGAACCTGCCGCCGAGCGTATACCTGCCATGCAAAAGACCGCTTTCACCCACGCCAGTATGGCGCTGCTCATAGGTGGCGCCACTGCGCTCACAATATGGCGGCGCCTACGAAAAAACGGTCTATAAAAAAAGCATATGCCGCTTACGGGTAAAAAAAAAGTGAGCGGCACGCGCGGCATGGGGGAAATGGAGTGGAGCGGTTCGGCATAATAAAAACAAAAAGGAAAGAACGTTTGGTAGAGGAGGTGCCGCGCGGCTGCTGTTGCCATGACAACGTAAACAATCATGTAAGCCGCCATTTTGCTTCTGCATCGCCCATTGGCTAGGGCCGTAACTGAAGGGGACCTTGGCGCTAGCGTCGAAAGAGCGTCTGCTCGAAAACGGCCAATGGGAGCCATATGGAGTGCCCCCCCCCCTCCCTGGTAACACCGGATGCGGCCCTCTGGCGGATTTAACAAGCGAAGCGAAACCAAAACTGCTGAAAACTGGCTGTAAAGGCCAGATATACATGTTGGACATGCGGCGGACCTTCAGGAATGCGTTTTCGTGGAATAAAATCACCCGGACTCCAAGTCAAAGCTCACTAGTGAATAGCTGGCGTCGTTTTCGGGTAATTATCCCCACTCATCGATGCCAGATAACAAAGCCGACAATATGATTCAATATTTGGCTTTCTGGGAGTCTTTTGATCACAAAAATTTGATGCTAATGCTGAATTACCACGAGTGGCAGTTTTTTTTTCTCAAGCGCGGCAGCCACGCCCCCTTTTGCAACAACACGTGCACATTAGTTCTCAAAAAGGCGCATCAAAAATCATAACGTCGCCAGAGCGGGAAAATTTAAACTGGTTCTAACACGGCCGGTCTCGAGGGGCGAGCGCGCTTCTCTAGAAGAAGGAAAGCGCGCGCTCCCCTAGAGTCCGGCCGTGGTTCTACTAGTGCACTGCCTAGACTAACCACTGGATGGCGCTAGCTGCACGAGAAACGATTGCAGCATGTCGAAATCAGCCGTTTAAAGCATCGATCACCGGTGATCGATTTGAATAGGCGTGGTAACGAGAGTTAAGCTCTGCGCCAACGGGTGGCTCGACCGTGGAGACCGATCAGGCAGCTCACGTACGTCTACGTTAAAGATCCTTCATCAGCTTGAGTTTATGCCTCCACCGTTCCGTCGAAATATTCAGGAAGTGTGTGATTACCTGAATACCAGACATGTTCTGCGCTACGACAGAATGTTCGCAACGCACGCTGCTTCGATAGCTCTCGCTTGGGGTCGACGGCCATGCGGCTGCAGGAGAGGTTTCTCGCAAGCGGGGGTGGGCTCCAAAACAACCAAAAGTGGACGATGTGACGTCGCATCGTCATGCACAACCAGTGAAGGCGGAGCTCAGCCCCGACCGCTCGGCGAACGAGTTGAGGAAAAGCATGGCTAGGGAGGAGCGTAACTTGTAATCGCTTGTAGCTCCATTAATACGTAACGCTTCACTTAAATTGTGGTGCGAATGTTCTACTTAAAGGGACCCTGAAACGATTTTGGCGATTTTCTACAAACGTACTGAGTCGTTAGAGTAGGTTCTTCTGATCATTAATTGATGCATCTAAGTGCTCTGCGTAAAGCGTGTAATTTATTATAAGGTTTTAAAAATACACATCGTTGCCGATCGCAGCGCACTGCTCGGCGGAATTTTAAGCCGCCCCTACCCATATGATGCAAATAACCCATATTACGTCACATGGGCGAGCTATCTGATTGGCTGACCAGGGCGCGTGGTCGATAATTTTTCCAACTTTATGGTGAACAAATGGTGCTCGTAATAGTTGGAATGTTAGTTACATTATTTTTGTAAAAAGAAAATAATTTAAAGAGAATACACAAGAATAGTTTTTTAGTACACTTCAGCACTTCCGGCACACACCAAGTGTCGTCTGCTTGTGTTACAACGTACTCCATTTTGACGAGAGCTCCGCGGTCAGAGTCGGTCTCAGTCTTTTCGCGAGCACTATGATTCGACTTTGTTGCCTTGTGGACTGCAAACCTAGCGACCTGCAAACCGCGAGTCCAGTATTAGGGCAAACGCAAGCCAAGGGGACAGGGTCTGGCCGCTTGACTGTGCCGGGATGAGCCACGAGATGAGCAGAAGAGCAAATGTGAACGGTCTGCACGGTGCAGCCACCTGGTGGCACAGAGCTCAATCATACACAGTAGCAGCAACGAAGTGTATTCTTTGCTGCTGGTGTGTATTTTTCGCAGGAGTGTTATCATCAACACGTTGATTTATAAATGTTTAAAATGCTTTACATATGGTTAGAGCAATATTAGCGCTTTGTTTGACTGGTTAAGCGCTGCGCCAGCAAGTGTCTGGACCGTGCAGACCGATCAGGCTGCTCACGTACGTCTACGCTAAAGTTCCTTCATCAGCTTGAGTTTATGCCTCCAGTCATTTGCCGAAATGACCAGCTTGCCTGTTTTTAGCGGAGTACCGGACACGTTCGGCGCTACGACAGAATGCTCGCAACGCACGCTGCTTCGATAGCTCTCGGTCGACGGCCAAGCGGCTAGCGGAGAGGTCTCGCGCGGGAGGGGGCGTGCTCCTAAACAACCGGAAGTGAGCGATGTGACGTCGCATCGTGACGCTGAACCAGTGAAGGCGGAGCTTAGCGCCGCTCGCTCGGCGAGCGAGTTGAGGAGGAAAAGCATAGCTACGGTGGAGGGTAACTTCTAATCGCTTGCAGCTCCATTAATACGTAACGCTTCACTTAAATTGTGGTGCGAATGTTCTACTTAAGCTGTACCCTACGCGCCTACAAAATTTGTCCGAACCGTTTCAGGGGCCCTTTAAGCTATACCCTACGCGTATACAAAATTTGTTCGAACCGTTTCAGGGGCCCTTTAATAGTAATTGTACGCGTTGCCGGCGTCTTCTGCACTTCCAAGAATATAGATTGCGCCAAAATATACGACAACAAGATTTATATAGCATAATATACAAAGCCACAAGAACGTCTGAATCCACAAGCACGAAGATAAGACAAATCCATGTACTTCCCATCATTCCCATGGTAGGACAACGACTGCAGCGCCAGAGTTCCCTCTAGTAATTTTTGTAGGAAACTCTAGTCTAGTAACGTTGGTAAAAACCGTGGCCGAGCTTGGAGAAGAGAGGGAAAGGAGAGCAGAACTGGATAGGCGGCTCGATGCGCTTGAGTCGCGGGCAGCGGAGAATGATGGGTCGCGACACCAAGCCGGTGGCAAAAGCACAGAAAGTAGGGTAGACCCTACAGGCGAAGTGGGAGGCAGGGAGCCAGAGCATGCGGTCGTCGGCTCGCCGCCGGTGAATCGGCATAGTTATAGTGAAGCAGCGCAACACATCCCGAGTGAGGCGACGCTGCAGCCACAGGGGCGCCAGCGAGCGCGAAGAGAGTAGGGGAACAAGCTAACCCCAAGGAATGAGCTCATAGCCAATGATAACAGGCAGCATAACCTGGAAGTTAGGAGGGAATGCCCTAGTACTTATCGGTGGCGATTCAAATATGAGGAGGTGCAAAAGAGCTATAATGGAGCGTGCAAAGGGTGATAAGCGGGTGCAGTCGGGACGTTCCCAGGCAGGACAATGGCCTCCAGTACTGAGAGAAACAAAAAGCGAGCTTTCTCAGAATGTTGCAGATCGCAATTTGGTAGTAGTAGCGGCGGGGCTAAATGATGTCTTGAATGATGAAGCCGCAAGGTAGTGGAAAGATTAGCGGAGGGAGTTGACGATTTAAGGGTGACAGCACAGCAAGTCCAGATCGTGGTATGCGCAGTGCCGGAGGTGCGAGGAAGGAACGGAGAAATTGCCAAGGACGTTGTGGCTGATAATTGTGAAATAAGAAAGCTAAGCCAGGAGAAAGGATTTGAAGTGGCAGACATAAACAGAGAAGTGCATAGAGCAGGCTTTGGCGGAGGCTTTAAACGAGATGGCATCCACTTTAATGGAAGGCTAGGAGCCGAGATCGGCTGGCGCCTTGCAGGTCAGTAGTTTTAGGGGGTCCACTGCGCTTCAGGGCGTAGGGGTAGGTAGAAACAGAGAGAGAGAGAAAACATTTATTTATCATCAGTTTGGGTGACTTCCTCGCAGGGTGGAGCCCTTATTTCAGGGCCCCATTGGCTCGCGCCACTCCGCGTGCCCGCCGGATCAGCCGTCGCTGCTCTTGCGGGTCTGAGCTGGTCAGCGCAGTCTCCCAGGAGGAAGGGGAAGGTGAAGGAATAGGGGAGTAGCCCGGAGGGTGTGGGCACTCCCAGGTGCAATGGTATACTGTGGGTTTTGCTCCACAATAGGGACAGTATGAGGGATAGTGTGTGGGGTGGAAGAGGTGAAGATAAAAGAGGCAGGGAAATGAATTAGTTTGAAGTTGTCGCCAGGCGACGGCATCTTCTCGATTAAGGGAATTATGTGGTGGAGGGAAGTGTCTCCTGGTGTCTCTGTAATATTGTAGAGTTTCAGTGTAGTTCATTGGTTCTGTCGGTGCGTCGTCTGGGTTGGACAGCTTTTCCAATGGCGCCCGGTTAGCGAGCTCTCGGGCTACCGCATTAGCGCGTTCATTACCATGGAGAGAGGCGTGTCCAGGTGTCCACACGATACGCACCCAGTGTAACGCTGTGGGGTGTAATGATGTAAGGATGCGGTGTGTGTAGGGTGTCACCTTCCCTTGTGCCAAAGTCCTGCAGGCGGCCTGAGAATCTGTGACCACTGTGATAGGTCCATCCGGCGCCGGCATGGTTGAAGCGTGTACGATGGCTAGGGCAATAGCAGCCTCTTCCGCCTTGCCACTGTCCACAGTGTTGAGCGTGGCCGAAGCTCTCAGATTGTCTGTACTATCTAGTACGACCAGACATAGGGCGCGTTTCTGTGGGTAGCGGGCCACGTCGGTGTATAGGACTGGAGTGTTTGATTTGTCATCGCCAAATAGGCGAGCCAGGGCTTGTGCTCTTGCCTTTCGTCGACCTTTATGACGGTCAGGGTGCATATTCCGGGGAATTGGGGCCACGTGAATTTTGTTGCGAATGCTAAGCGGAAGAAGTGTGCGGTTTTCCTGTTGTGGTGTTCTTGGTACTTGGTATCCTAGCCGGGATAGAATGTGGCAACCTTGCATTGTTCGTTGCAGACGTTGCAATTGGCTGTTAATATGACCTTCGACTAGTTCGCGGATGGTGTTGTGCACACCCAGCCGTAGTAGGAGCTGCGTAGACGCATGTTGGGGTAGTCCCAGCGCTGCCTTTAGTGCCGTACGGAGGAGGGTGTCCATCTGGTGCATCTCAGTCTGAGTCAGATTATGATAGGGGAGGTGGTAGGTTAATCGGCTAATTATGAGGGCTTGCATGATTCGGAGTACGTCTTTTTCTTTCAGTCCTTGTCGGCGGTTTGTAATGCGTTTTATCATGTGCGTTATTTGGGTAACTTGTTGGCGGAGCACGTGTAGGGTATGTGTGGCCTCCCCGTTGTGTTGTATGTGAAGTCCTAGCACACGCAGTCTGTCTACCCTTGGAATAACGTTGCCATTGAGATGCAATGTGATGGCTGGTGGAATATCGGCCTTGTTCCGTTTTTTTAGTACAAGCAGGAGCTCCGACTTCTCAGCTGCGCATGTGAGTTCTCCGGCTGTTGCATAATCCTGAACTATATTTACGGCTTCCTGTAGTGCATCTTGAATGGCGCCGTCTGACCCTGTGTTCACCCAGATTGTAATATCATCGGCGTACAGGGCGTGCTGCACGTTCGGAAGGTTGTCGAGGAGCGGTGGTAGCTTTGCCATCGCCACGTTGAACAGGGTGGGTGAGAGAACCGAACCCTGGGGAGTCCCTCTGCCGGAAAGTTTTATGATATCCGACCGAATATCACCTAGGCCGATGGTGGCTGTTCGGTCAGATAAAAAGGCTCGGACATAATCATAGATGCGCTTTCCGCATCGGGAGAATGCAAGGTTGTTTAGAATGAGGTCATGTGAGACGTTATCGAAGGCTCCTTTGAGGTCCAACGCCAGAATGGCTCTTGTTTGAGCTTTACTTGGACCATCCACAACATCCTCCTTAAGTTGTAGGAGTATGTCCTGCGCAGACAGACCTGGTCGATAGCCGAATAAGGCATTGGGAAAGAATTGGTTCGCTTCGAGGTGAGGCTGGAGGCGATTTAGCACTACGTGCTCGAAGAGTTTGCCAATACACGAAGTCAAGGAAATGGGTCTGAGATTTTGGAGGGACAGTGGTTTCCCGGGTTTCGGAATTAAAGTGATATCGGCGTGTCGCCATTCCTGTGGAAGCGTTCCGCTTTGCCAATTGTCGTTGTAGTATGCAGTGAGTTGCCGTATGGACTGGTCGTCGAGGTTGCATAGCAGTGCATAGTGAATGCCGTCTGCTCCGGGCGCCGTGTTTCGTCTTATGCCGTGTAGGGCTGCCCTCACTTCTGTCTCTGTAATGTTGCCGTCCAATTGTGTTTCTTCCTCGTGTGGATACTCTTTGTACTCCGGTCGGTGGCCTGTAGCAATGTATCTTTGTTGCAGTGTTTGGAGGAGCGCGTCATCATTCATTTGTTCTTTGTGGATGATAGTGCGGACTGTGTTCGTTGTGTGCGTTTTTGTGTGCGTTTGGTCGAGTAGTGCTCTGAGGAGAGACCACGTTTTTGAACTACTTAGTGTGCCATTAAGGCGGTCGCAGAGGTTGTGTCAGTTGCTATTAGTGAGGCTGGTGGCGTATTCTTCAGCTTGTGCTTTGATCCGGGCGATTCTTTGTTTCAGCCTACGGTTGTGCCTCTGCCTCTTCCATCGTTTCGTCAGGCCTCTTCGAGCATCCCAGAGATGGAGCAGATGTCTGTCCACATCCGGTGTCTCCGTTGTTGCAGTAATTTGCTTAGTGGTGGCTTTAAAATCTGCTTGTACCTGTTGTGTCCACTCGCGTAGAGATGGCGGGTCGTGTTGTTCAGATTTGGTTCTGTTGCGCCGGAAAGTGTCCCAGTTCGTTATTTTAATTGAACGTTCTGGGGTGCGTGTGGCTGCCAGTTGGACGTCTGTGGCTAGAATGCTGTGGTCACTGCCCAGATTCTCCATTAGGTTGTTCCAGGAGCATTTAGTCAACCCCTTGACCATAGTTAGGTCAGGGCAGGTATCCCTGCTTACACTGTTACCCATTCTGGTTGGTTTGTCTGGTTCTGTCAGCAGAGTGAATTGATGAAGGTTCATGGCGTGTGCTAGACGGCGGCCTTTTGGAGTTTCTGTTTGGTACCCCCAGGCTGGGTGGGACGCATTGAAATCTCCCAAAATAATCAATTTCTTCGCTTGTTTACTGGCGGCCGAAAAAAGCTGTCCGAAGTCGTCTCGTCGCAATTTGGGTGCACTGTAGATATTAAGCAAAAACAAGCTGGTTTCATATCGATTCCTAGGTACAATTTCTAAGAGCACATGCGGGATGTGGGAGCTGTCGAGCGTGTGCTCGATCACTGTGATTTGTTTGGACACGAGGGTGGCAGCTAGTGGTTGTTTGGTGGTGTCATGCTTGTCGGTGTATGTATTGTATCCAGTGAGTGTGGGAGTGCAATGTACTTCTTGAAGTGCTATAACGTCTGGTGGGTGAGGACGTGTGGCTAGGAACTGTGTGAAGGAACCCTTCTTCCTTCGGTACCCTCTGCAATTCCATTGCCACACCCGGAAGGTGGTGGTACTGCGCCTCTTACGTTTGCTGGCCATGATTGGCTGATACCGCCTCGCTGGTGAGGGCAGGTGTTGTACGAGCAGGACGGGTATAAGGGTGCGACCTTCTTGGTTCTCTAGTGGCGTTAGTGTCATGTGGAAGTGAGTCGTTTTGCTGGTTGAAAGTTGAGCTAAAAGTTGCACTAATGAATTGTTTCATGTCAGTCATGGCTTGTTGTATGACCTGTTGTAGCATGTGCTTGACATCAGCCATGATCTCTTCCTTCATTTTTTGCATCTCCGCTCTTAAAACAGTCGCCATTTCCTCTATCATATCGCACACTTCTTGTTTGGTGCAGGAATTGTGAGGAAGTTTCTCAGGTGCGAGTGTGTGTTTCTGGGTGAGTGAAAGCGTCGCTGTGGGAGACAGTTTGTTTTGTTTGTTTGTTTGCTGTGCGGACAGAGGTGAAGGAAGGGAGGAGGAAAGAGGGGGAAACTGCGCTGACCAACTCACCGCTGTCGCCTTCCTGGTGAGATGGTCGGGCGTTTTCGTCCACGCGGCCTGAGGTTCCTTCGGTGGCTGTTTCTGCTGCGGCAGGCTGCGGCTCCCAGATCGGCTTCGACCACGTGGTTGTTTCTGGTCCTTGGACGGCATGCGGACCCTGGACCTGCTGCGACTTTGGGACTGCCTGTGTCCCATGGATCGGTAGCGAGGACGACCACGTTTTGCATCAGTAGTCGCAGGTGCCGCACCGTTGAATGTCGTTACCTTGCTAGACTTCTTGTCTTGCTGGAGTTGTTGCCCCGCCATTTTCTGCTGCTCTCGGAACACGTGGCTTTTGTTAAAGGGTTTGCGTTGCCTTACAGGACATCGAGAGTCAGTGGCGGGGTGTTCACCACCACAATGAAAACATGTCAGCGTGCAATCATATCCTTCAGAAGGGTTGGAAGTTCCGCACGCAGCACACCGGGGTTTATCCGGGGTGGGGCAAACATCTGCTCGATGACCCGTGGAGAGGCACACGGTGCACAGCTGCTGTCGGGGTTTATGAATGTAGCACCGGTATTCTGCTCCGTAATAGTAGATGTACCGGGGAACCCGAATGCCAGAGAACGTGATGATGGCCGTGGCTGAATTTCCCATCATTCTTACATGCAGGACCTGAGCCATCGGTGATCGGATATTTGTCATCAGCGTTGTCGGGGTTGTGTTCTTTTCTATGCCGGAGATGAATCCTTTGCAGGAAGCATCCGGAGCAGCCACATAGGCCTGAACCTCGTACTGCTTGTTTTCCAGGCATATAGACTTGATCAGCTGCAGTCTTGCCGCTAGTTCTTCGTCCGGTGTGCTGACCACTGCGACGTTCTGCTCTCGGCCTATGCGGATGGTTAGCTGGTGGAGCGTGCTCTCGTTTAATTGAGCCGCTGTGTCTATAGCTCTGGCTATAGAATGCTGCGGCCACTCTCCGAGATTGTCTATCTCCCGGTCGGAAGACCACTTTCAAGTAGTCGATCGGTAGCGGGGGCAGCTGCGAGCTCTTATTGCGCAATGTCAGATGTAGGTGCTCCTGCTGTGCGGGTTCGGTGTTGGGCGGTAAGCTCGACGTAGCTTGGACCTGTTTCTTGCGCTTTCGGGCCGCGAGAAACCAAGCCCCGTTTTCGTTGTCTTGAGTCGGCTCTTGATCCATAGCGGCGGCTGGTGTGGTTTCATCCAATGCTGCAGCAGGCAGGGGGTCTCGGGCAGCCATCGTCACGGTAGCAGTGCAGTGGGCATGTGCGGCACGCGATGCTGTCGCGCCGTAATCGCGGCGCCTACGTTAGGCCTAGCGCTGCGGCCTGCTCGCCTCGAAATGTCCAAGGGCCGAGGTCTCACCGGATTTGGCAGATCGTGGTCTCAAAAGATTTCACCCGTTAAGAGCCGTCGACTGGTGGTGGTAAGCACGTTGTAGAAACAAAAGATCAGCTGTGAGGTGTTCCAAGAGCCGGAGCTCATTCGGAGTTCATTCGGAGCTCGCGGGTAAGTGGGCGCATTGAGACGCCTGACGGGTTTCGAGGTGCAGTTAGAACGCAGGCGAGAGCTTGCGCGAAACAGTGCTGAAAGTGTAACAACAGAGGCTGACACCAATAAAATGGCCACTTGGAGGTCCAGGAAGAAAACTATAAATAAATTTAACACCAGGATCAGGTACATAAACATGCAAGGCGGTAGAAAGAGAGCGAAGTGGTTAAAAATAGAACAGCAGTTAAATGATGAAGAAGTAGGTGTATACGCGCTATGCGAAACACATCTAAGGGATCTAGAAGACCCACCGCTTATATAAGGCTACGTCTGGGAAGGGAGCAATAGAACAACAACGGAGAGGAAGGGAGAAGGAGTAGGTATGCTGATACACCAAGGAACAAATTGGCAAAGAATAAAGTTAACTTGCAAAGAACATGTCTGAGTATCAGGTACAACTGCCGGTAAAAAGGCATGGCTAGGAGTAGTTTATTTAGGGACAGGGGAAAAATGCAGGCAAGAGAACAAGGATCTAGTGAAGTGTCTCGATGACGATATAAAGCAGTTTGGAAAAGGTCCGATATTTGTCTGCTGGGTGACATGAATGGCCACATCGAGGATCTGCATGGATACACAAATTGTAATGGCAAGTTGATGCTAGACTTCTGTGAGCGACACAACCTATTTGTAGTAAATAGAGAAGCTAAGTGCTAGGGACAAATCAATTGCGAGTCCCGTAACAGACAAACGACCATTGACTACTGCTTAATGTCGCAGGGGTTGTACAGCAAGCTCGCAATAATGGAAATAGACGAAGAGGGGAAGTACAGCCACGGAAGTGATCATAAGCGTGTTAGCCTACACTTGGGAGCCCTGCTCAAAAGAGAAATGCAGGGAAGTCAAAAAGAGTACGCAAAATTAAATGACGAACAAATAGCGGCCGGCATAGAGGAAGCAATAGAGAAACATCCCATGAAAAGGTGGGATTATAATCAGTTAGAACTACTCATTAGTACAAAAATAAAAGAAGTAAAACGAGTAAACTGCTGGAGAAGAAAGAGGAAGCCACGAAGTTGGTGGAACAAGGAAATTAGGGAGGCCATCAAACAACGATGGTGGGCGTCTCGGGAACACAGAGAAACAAAGCGGGCGCAGTTTTCTGAACAGAAAATAGACCAAAAATGGGAACATTATCGACAAAAGAAACAAGTGCAGGGCCTCGTCCAGGCTAAAATAAAGCATATCCTCTGATCACAGGCTGGCTGGCTGAAGTTCGCGATGCAACTAAAGGGGGTCAAGAAAATTCTGGAACCATATAAGCTGGCTCGGTAAAGCAAATCACAGAAAGCAGGAACAGATTCACGATGCCGAAGGAAATTGTTTAGAGGGAGATGACGCTGTGAACTACATTTGTTCAATTATAGCAGAGTCATTTAGGAAAGACGATAGGGTAATCGTCCCAACTGAGGGAGCAACGCAGGATAGCATAATAGAAAACAGCTTAGAACTGACCTATCTTAACTGGAAAAAGGCGGAAGAATATGTTCCAGAATGCACCTCCGCTGGGATAGACGAAATTCCAATCAAGTTGATTAATAAACTTGGCCCAAAAAAGCAAGGAAACGCTGTTAAAGGCATTGGAGGCAGTCATAACAAGTAAGCAAATTCCGCACAGCTGGAAACAGAGTAAAATGAATTTGATTTATAAAGGGAAAGGTGATAAGAAGAACATAAAATCCTTCCGACCGATTACGATAACATCTGTTATATATAGGCTGGCGATGTAGGCGGTGAAATTAAAAATGCAGTCATGGGTAGAAAGTAATAGAATACTCTGAGAACTTCAGAACTGGTTCAGAAGTGGTAGGCGCTTAGATGATAGCCTGTTCGTGCTTACCCAGTGCATAGAAATAGCTAAGGTGGAAAATAGACCCCTGTCTTTAGCCTTCCTGGACATAAGCGGTACATACGACAACGTGAACAGGGAACTCCTGTGGAACATATTAAAGGATGAAGGTATCGGTCATGAGGCAATTGATTTTCTACAGGAAATATATTAAGAAAATAATGTTGAAATAACATGGGAAGGAACTAAGAGTACGACAACTGTCGAGGTACACAAAGGATTAAGGCAAGGTTGTCTGCTATCACCGCTGCTGTTCATACTTTATATAATAAGCATGGACCGAAGGTTACAACGAAGCCATCTAGAGTATAATCTGTCGTACAGATTAGGCAAAAAGGTTTTTGAGCAACGACTACCGGGTTTAACATATGCGGACGATATTAACGCGATAGCGTTAAGGAGCTCGTGTCGCAGAAAAGCCGGTGTCGTCGGCGTCGGGTGTCGGCGTCGGCGGCGTTGACCGTGAGCGATAAATCACGGCAGGCGCTTCATAAATAAAAAGCAACTTCCAAGATTGGCCCGGCGGGAATCGAACCCGGGTCTCCGGAGTGTGAGACGGAGACGCTACCACTCAGCCACGAGTTCGATGCTTCCAAGCGGTGCAAACGCGCCTCTAGTGAATGCGGTGTTGCCTTCGAAACGAGCCGTGGAAAGTTATACAGCGGTGTATATCGGTAATTATGAACATGTAACGTACAGAAGTCACAATTACACGAGTTGCGAAGTGCGTTTCCGCTGCATTTCTTCTGCGCTTTCCGCACACGCAGAGCCATCTTGCGGCAAACACAGAAGACCCCCTCCTCTCAATGTACGGCGCTGCCCCGACAGGAGGCGCGCCGCGCGCGCATTGGGACCGCTGCCAGGCGCGTCGCGGGACTCCCTCTCCCCTGACGACGCTTCGCCGTGCTCCCGGTTTAGATTACTATCTATCTCTCTGCCCGTGCCGATCACGACGTTTGGCTGGCGTAGATCGTTTCCCCTCCGAGACACCGAGTTCTTTGGTTCGTTCCGTTCGCTCAGGCGCACGTTTCGTTGCCGCGCCGAACGCTGCGTTGCTCGACGCTCACCGCGTGATAGGTGGGCGCTAAGTCCGATGCGGGGCGCATCGTAAGTGATTGCTGTGCCGTAGCGCATTGTCTTATACCCCTTGGCGGGTCGACGGGAACGCTGTCGCGTCCCACTCTTGAAGGCGAAGCTTAAGCGTCCTCCAATTTTTTGTACTGTTAGCAGATAGCCAGGAAGATTTGCAAACTCTGGTTAATTACTGTGGAGACGAAGGAGACAGTTTAGGTTTCAGTTTTAGTGCAGCTAAGTCCGGTGGGATGTTTTTCAATGATACAACTGATCAGGAGCTTACGATACAAGGCCATGAAATACCGAGAGTGGCCGAATACAAATATCTCGGGGTATGGATAAACAAAGGGCACATGTACACGGAAAAGCACGAACAGTCTCTTACAGCAAAAGGACGAAGAGATGCCGGGATAATGAAACATAGGGCATTGTGGGGGTACAACAGTTATGAGGTACTGAGAGGTATTTGGAAGGGAGTAATGGTGCCGGGGCTCACTTTTGGGAATGCGGTCCTGTGTTAAAGGGAAGAGGTTAAGTCGAGACTAGAAGTAAAGCAGAGAGCTGTGGGAAGGTTAGAACTAGGTGCCCACGGGAAAACCACAAACGAAGCAGTATAGGGAGATATGGGCTGGGCATCGTTCGAAGCACGGGAAGCTCAGGGTAAAATCCTATACGGAAAACTCCGGAGGAAATTGGACGATAGCAGGTGGGCAGCTAAGGTATTTAAATACTTATACATAAAGAGCGTTGACTCACAATGGCGGAAAATAATTGGGAAGCTAACTAGTAAGTATGCCAGACACGAGGACGAAGAGACAGAGCATTAAACGACAGGTTAAAAACGCAGAAGGTAAAAATTGGATAAATTCAATGGAAAAGAAGCATAGTGTGGTCCTATACCGATACTGGAAACAGCAGATCAGGAAGGAAGCGTTTTATGATAACTCAAGAGGTAAAGCCCTACCCTTTGAAGCTAGATCAGTATGTCTTAGAACGCGGAGCTATAAAATGAAATTTAACGAAGAAGACACATGTACTGTGTGTGGTAAATATGTAGAAACAATGGAACACCTCATACTAAAATGTGATGATATCAATCCCGATGTAGATGCGGCCACATTCACGCTTCCTGGGGCCCTAGGGTTCACAGATAATAGTAGTCATTTAAATAAATATGCTGTGGAAATTAGCAAAAGGCGATTGGAGGATTGGTGGCTCAAAAGTAGAGAGGAGACATAAGGTTAAAAGGGTAGGAAGACGTATTTAAAGAAAATCGAGAATTTCGATAACACAACACAGATAAAAATTAAAATAAAAAGCAAAATAAAAATCAGAGCATGGTCGCAACTGCCATCACCCCGTATCAAAGGAGACGCTCCTACCTTCCATCCATCCATCCGTTACGTATCTGTGGACCGGAAATAATTGCACAGAGAATAAAGAGTTAGTGGAAAATATAAGCACTGATATTAAGGGTTTCGGGAATTGTGCTGAAATTGTCCTATTAGGTGACATGAATGCCCGCATACAGGATTTGGATGGCTATACCGACAACAACGGGAAGTCAATGCTAGACTCTTCTGAGCAACATAACCTTGTTATCGTGAATACAGGGCCTAAGTGTGAAGGGCAGACCACGTGGGAAGTGGGAAACCGGCAATCGACCATTGATTGCTGTCTGATGACAGAAGGAATTTATGATAAGATGAGAAAAATGGTCATTGATGAGGAAGGGCTTAGCAGCATAGGGAGTGACCATAAACGCATCATTTTAAGAAATGGGATATGTAGCTGGGAAAGAGCAAGGAGTGCAATATGGCCAGTCCAAATCTTAAGGCTGAACAAATAGCAAATATAGTCACTAGAGTCCAGGAAGAAATTGGCAAATGGCCAAGTAAAAAAGTGGGAATATGGTGAGCTTCTAAGTGTAATAACGATAGAAATACGGACAGAGAAACAACATGTCCATTGGAAAGGAACAAAGAAACCGAAAAGCTGGTGGAACAGGGAGATACGAGAAGCGATCGCAGGATGACAGAAAGCATCTCGAGAGCACAGGCAGGCAAAGAAGGCGCAGTTGCCGCAGGATGAAGTAACCAGTAAATGGGAAATATACCGGGAGAAAAAGTCTATGCTGCAAATACTGGTGCAAGCAAAATTAAAAGGTGAAAGTGAACGTTGGTTGTCAGAAATACGTGAGAAAAAGAAGGCCGCACCTAGAATAATCTGGAATCACATAAAATTATTAGGCAGGAAGTCAACTACAATACAACAACATATCCTAGACGAAAATAAAAAAAGACTGGAAGGAGAAGCGTCAATAAATTACACCCGAAAAATCACAGCCGAATCTTTCCAAGGCAATGACGAGGTTGTATTTGAAGAAAAAAAAGCATGAAAGAGACCCAAGTGGAAAAGGAGCTGGTGCTGACAAATTTCAACTGGAAGAAAGCGCAAGAGAAAATTCCTAAGTGCACAACCACAGGGCTAGATGAGGTTCCCGTTAGGCTGATTAATGAACTAGGACCAAAAAGTAAGGAAGCTCTGGTGAAAGCAGTGGAACAAACTTTAAAAGATAGACGAATACCATACAGTTGGTGACAAAGTAGAATGAATTTCATTTATAAAGGCAAGGGAGAGAAAGATAGAATTCACTCCTATAGACCGTAGACCATTACATCGGTAATATACAGGCTAGCAATACAGGCAACCAAATTAACGCTTCAAACTTGGGCAAAAGATAATGGCATTTTGGGAGAACTTCAGAATAGCTTCAGAATAGGTAGGCGTTTAGATGATAACTTATTAGTTCTTACTCAGTGTATTGAAATATCAAAAGTAGAAAGCAGACCGTTATATCTCGCCTTTTTAGACATTACAGGATCCTATGACAACGTAGACCGCAACATTTTGTGGGATATTCTGAAAGGGGAAGGATTAGGTGACGATTGTCTACAGCTTTTGAGAGAGATTTACCTAGAAAATACCGTTTGCGTTGAATGGGAATGGATGAGAAGCGAGGAGAAAGTTCATGTCAACAAGGGACTGAGACAGGGGTGCCCATTATCCCCGCTGCTGTTTATGATGTACATGGTGAGGATGGAGAGGGCGCTAGAAGGAAGTAATATCGGGTTTAATCTCTCATACAAACAGGCGGGTACAGTAGTTGAGCAGCAGCTCCCAGGTTTATATTATGCGGATGACATTGTGTTGCTAGCTAACAAGCAAAGTGATTTGCAACGTCTGGCTAATATCTGGGGGCAGGAAGGCAACAATTTACGTTTGAAATTTAGTGTTAGAAAATTAGGTGTTATGGTATTCAATGAAAACAGTGAACAGACAGTGCAGATACAGGGCCAGGAAATACCTTGGGTAATAGAATATAAATACCTTGGTATATGGAAAAATGAGGGCAATAGATATATGGAAACACAGGAAAAAACTGTAACAGTGAAGGGGAAGAGAAATGCAGCCATAATGAAGCACAGAGCGCTATGGGGATACAATAAGTACGAGGTCCTCCGAGGTATGTGGAAAGGTGCAATGGTTCCAGCACTTGCTTTTGGAAATGCGGCTGTTTGCTTTAAATCAGGGGTACAATCAGGACTCAATGGGAACCAAAGGTCAGTGGGTCGCCTCGCATTGGGCGCTCACGGGAAGACTAGAAATGAAGCTGTGCAGGGTGATACGGGCTGGACAAGTTTTGAAGTGAGGGAAGCTCGCAGTAAAATTGAGTATGAAGAACGCCTGAGGAATATGGTAGAAAGTAAATGGGCTGGGAGAGTGTTCAGGTATCTGTACAGGAAAAACATTGATTCACAGTGGAGGCAAAGAACTAGGAAGCTTACCAGCACGTATGTGGCCTGTAGGATGGGCAACACAGCAACAAAGACGGTCAAGCGGAAAGTCAGAGAGGCTCAAATAATCTCATGGGTGGCGGCAATGGAAAGGAAACCTGCCATGAGTAACTACTTAAGAGGAAAAAACGAAATCAGGAAAGAAACAATTTATGATAACTCACTGGGAAGCTCATTATTTTTTGAAGCGAGATCGGGATGCCTCAGAACACGCACCTATAAATCGAGATATGAGACGAAAGAAGAAGCATGTGCTTGCTGCGGTAAAGCTAGGGAGACTATGGAGCATGTTTTATTAGAATATGAAGACATCTACCCAGCGGTCGATTTAGGCACCACTGGCCTCTATGAAGCCCTTGGGTTCAGAGAGAGCAGTGGAAAAGTAAACATTTCCGCAGTAGGCATTAGTAAGAGGCGATTGGAGGATTGGTGGAAGTTGGGAAACGACAAAAAACGGAGACGTACAAAAGCACAGTTCGCAATAGATCAGAAAATTTGGTTGTGGGATTTCATAGTGTTCTTTTTTATTGTTTAACTTAGGTAGGACATTAGGCAGTATAATAGCAAGAGCTTGGTGGCGCAACCCACCGCCCCGTTCCAAAGGGGGCGCTCACAACATCCATCCGTCTACAACAGGTTTATAACAGGTTCGTCTAACCTGTTCGAAAAATGTGGGAAATGCGCTGGGCTAAGAAGGAATTCAGTTACTTATACACGAGGAATGTTGACACAAGGTGGAGGAAGCGGACTAGAAAATTAACAAGCAAATACTTGGGCAGCAGTGGGGGGACAGGTAAGGAATCATCCGTCAAGAAAAAGGTTAAGGAGACAGAGAGGGGTACGTGGAAAAAAGAGATGCAAACGAAATCAGCATTAGAGACATACAGGACGTTTAAGCAAGAAATAGACAAAGAAAATATTTACGATAACTCTAAGGGAAGCTCATTGTTGTTTGAAGCCAGCACAGGTGTACTGCGGACTAAAACGTACCGAGCCAGATACCAGGAGATAGATTTGATGTGCGAGGCGTGCGGAGAGGAAGAGGAAACGGCTGAACACCTGATACTTGCTTGTGCACAACTTCACCCTGCAGTTGAATATAACGGGGAACTATTCAAAGCTTTGGGTTTCAAAGACAGTAAAAGTAAAATAGACTTTGAACAGGTAGAAATAACTAAACGGAGGCTATCTGATTGGTGGATAATATCAACGCAAAAGTAAAGGAGTAAATACATAAGTATGCATGCATATAGTACCATTCAAGGCTAGGTGGCGCGCGCCACCGCATCCGATTCAAAGGGTTGAGCCTCAATCATCTATCTATCCATCCATCCATCGTCTGCTAATCTACAGTAGACTGGTGCGGCGTTGTACTTAGTACGGCGGCTGTTGTGTTGTAACGAACTGTTTGTCTAGTTGATGATTTAACACAGTGACAGTGATGTCACAACGCTTTGATGGGTCACTCAATTGGCTCCAGAACTCAGGCACGTACCCAGGGGGGGGGCCCAGGGGGGCCCGGGTCCCCCCCCCCCGAAATCAAGTGGCATAGCCCCAACCCCCCCCCCCTCCCCACCCACGCCACCACTCCTCACACATTCCTAAAGCGCCGCCAGATTAATGTTGAGACTTGGCAGCTGTTCATCGGTCAGCCTTATGCTGCGTTTTTCACTCCTTTTAGATGGCGGTAGTTATCGGCGTCTCTTGAAATGTGAAGGACAGTTTTCTCATAGATTCCGCACCCGCGCGATCAACACGAGATGCGTTCAGTTGTCACCATCTATTCAACCGTCACGCGCGTAGCTGTTGCTTTTGTTAGTTCAACCTTCTTTGTTTAGGCAGACCCTGGGACAAGAAGGGAATGCGGTTGTTACTCAGCTGGTCTATACTCTCATGGAACGAGTTGCGGCCGGAGAAAACGCCAATTGCGTTTAACTTTTCCCTTTGCTTCATTATTTCCTTGAGTTACGGCTCGCCGCGACGCTGGCAGATGCCCGGAACCATATACACGTGATATGGGTTAGATAAGGTGGGAAATAAAATGATGTGAAAGAGCGTCCATCATGAAACTCTGCAATAACCCTTAAACCCATAAGCAAGATGACTGTCACCCGTTACCTCGTCTGTTTTTCCTTAATTGTATAGCACTTTTCGTGCAAAATTGGAAACTGGAAACAAAATTCGCAAGGAGTTGAGAAATTAAGCGATCTACTAAGGGAGAGAGCCAACGCAACAACCAAACTGCAAGCAAAAGCGAATAATAAAAGTGTTAACCATTGTTTATGAGAATATTTATGGATCAACATCTTTTTGTTTAACAAGGAAGTAGAGAAAACGCCGCCGAAAGTGGAAAATAATTACTTGCTTTGAATGACGCTTCTACAGTTATCGGTCGAACCGCCTCACGTAGCCACTTCTCTGCTATGCTTATGTGGATGTTTTTCTAACTTTTCTTGGTGAGCGCAGTACTTCTAGAATCGCAGAGTCCTGCGCTCTACGTGGTTGTATGGGACTGGCGGCCGCACAGCGTTACGCGATTCGCGGAACTGTCAAAACTGATCCACAAGGCGACAATAACTGATATTCGAAACTATAACATGAGAAAGACCGAAGAAGCCGTAAAAAAATGAACGCAGCCTGAAATCTGTAAAGAAGAAATCTGGCATAGGACAAACCATGATGTATGCACTAAAAAATAAGAGGGATAATATCATAAGCAATCTCGAAAATACAGTAAAAGCAGCTGAAAAATTCTAAGCTGACCTGTATACAGCACCCAGAGGAGTCACGACACCTCACTTAGAAACAGTAATGAACAGGATACAGAAACTCTCCTTTAACTAGCGATGAGGTCAGAAGGGCCCTGCAAGACATGAAACGATGAAGAGCGGGAGGAGAAGGTGGAATAACAGTCCATTTAATCAAAGATGGAGGAGACATAATGCTTGGAAAACTGGCGGCTCTTTATACGAAGTGTATATCGACTGCAAGGGTCCCAGAAAACTGGAAGAATGCAGACATTATACTAATCCACAAAAAAGGAGACGTTAAAGAATTGAAAAATTCTAGGACCATTAGCTTGCTACCAGTATTATATAAGATATTTACCAAAATTATCTCCAATAGAATAAGGGCAACACTGGATTTTGTCAACCAAGGGAACAGGCTGGCTTCAGGAAGATATACTTTACAATGGATCACATCCATGTCATCAATCAGGTTATCGCGAAATCTGCAGAGTACAATAAGCCTCTCTACGTGATTTATACAGATTACGAGAATGCATTTGATTCAGTAGAGATACCAGCAGTCTAGAGGCACTACGTAATCAAGGACTACAGAACGCTTACGTAAAAAGCTTGAAAAATATTGCTACATGCGTGTGGTATTTGTTTGTTTTAACGAGGTTCGTGGGCGCCATCACTCCAGAAAAGAGGAGGAAGAACGAACTGGGCTCGCGCTGTGAATCTAACTGGTCAGCGCTGCAACCGTTGTTGTAAATATAATGTGTAAATAGTTTCTCGTCTTACTGGCTCGTCCTTCGCGTAGGAATATATACAGAGGTTCTACAGCTACCCTAATTCTACACAAGAAAAGCAGGAATATACCTATAGGAAATGGGTCAGACAGGGAGACACAATTTCTCCAAAGCTATTCACTGCGTGTTTAGAAGAATTCAAGCTATTAAACTGGGAGTAAGGATGAAAGGTAAAGATAAATAGGATAAGTAAGGATTAAAGGAGTAAGGATCGACGGCAAATATCTCAGTAACCTGAGGTTTGCCGATGACATTGTTCTATTCAACAACAATGCAGACGAGTTACAACAAATGATTTGAGACCTTAACCGAGAGAGTGTAAGAGTGGTGTTGAATCTTAATATACCGAAGATGACGATAGTGATAAATAGCCGAGCAAAGGAACAAGAGATCAGGATCGCCAGTCGGCCACTAGAGACTGTAAAGTAGTACGTTTACCTAGGTCAATTAATCACAGGGAGCCCTGATCATGAGAAGGAAATTCACAGAAGAATGAAAATAGGTTGGATCGCATAGGGCAGACATTGCCAGCTCCTGACTGGAAGCTTACCATTAATATTGAAAAGTAAGATGGGCAATCAGTGCATTTTGCCAATGCTGACATATGGGGCAGAGACTTGAGAATGAGTTAAGGACCACGCAAAGAGCGATCGAACGAAGATTGCTAGGCATAACGTTAAGAGAGAGAAAGAGAGCGGTTTGGATCAGAGAGCGAACGGGTATAGACGATATTCTAATTGACATCAAGAAGAAAAAATGTAGCTGGGCAGGTCATGTAATGCGCCGGTTAGATAACCGTTGGACCATTAGGGTTACAGAATGGGTACCAAGAGAAGGAAAGCGCAATCGAGAACGACAAAACACTAAGTGGATCGATGAAATTAGGAAATTCGCGGGCGCTAGTTGGAATCGGTTGGCGCAGGACATGGGTAAATGGAGATCGCAGGGAGAGGCCTTCGTCCTGCAGTGGACAGAAAACAGGATGATGATGATTATTATGATGATGATGATGATGATGATGGAGGAGGAGGAGGAGGAGGTGGTGCCCCCCCCCGTAAAAAAATCCTGGGTACGTGCCTGCCAGAACTTGACTGCCCGAGCCTAAAAAATGTTGGAGCGTGTAGTCCGCTGCTCTCTGAAATAGCGTTAAATAGCCGCTGCTATTGCCTTTTTCAGGCAGATTATTATGAGTCACATTGTTTATAGAGTTTGTAACGTACACAACAGTTTCATTGTTATGTTGTAAAATTCGCTTCTGCACTCTTTAGAAACTTGAAACCACCGTAATGTTCGACGACAGAACGATTACCGCTCGTTTTAACTCTTAAAAGTTGTCCGTGAATGCGTCGCGAGTTCAAAAAGAGAATTACGCACACAGCTTCCGTGCGTACGTATCTTAAGCGCCACCGTTATGCTGCCACCGTACCACGCAGAAAAGCTAGCTTTACAGTTTGAAAAGAGTTCCGTAACACGATTTAAGGCCTGCAGCGCCGCACGTTTTAAAGCACTGGGATCGCTTTTGCAAGCTTCCTCCTGAACTAGCCATCCAATGACATTAAAAACAAGATATGCTCACCTTTCCTTGAAACAGAATAGATCAATCTATTGCACATGTCAAGCGGAGGACTTACTCGTGAATACTTTTACCAGATCATCTGCCTTGCACTACGACACACAGAAGTAAATCCTAATGTCTACAACATTAGGCTATCTGTAATCAACTCAGAAAAACTAGATTATCCTTTGAATCTTTTAAAACAATTTTTCCAGTGTCTTACGGAGGCTAGGGAAGGGAAATTTCTTGCCTTTGATCTGGCATTGCAGCTATCACCTATGCTCGTTTACATTTTTTGCACCGCTCCTCTTCTACTTTTACTATTCAAACGCAAGCATTCGCAAATTTCTTTTTTCTTTTTATATTTGTGAATTTATCATTCCCCGCCAATATAAGTGCTTTGTGCCTGCCGAAATGGCAGCACGAGCGCTGAACAGATCGCAGAAGCAGACGACAGCGAACAGGTTATAACTAGCGCCACTCTGCTCGTACGTTCTGTCCCTAGCGGCAAAAGAGGCGATCTAGACCAGGCGTGCTGGAGCAGGGAGATCTGTGCAGGTATGGAGGTCAGTATACGTCGTGGTGCGTATTTTGAAAGCCTCCTTTAGTAGATACTCGCCGCGTTGCTTGCTTTCCCACTGTAGCGGCGGTTTCTTTAGTTCAGCATAAATTCCGTGAGGCGGCGCTCGTTGCCTTTTCAACTTCCGGCGGATGTGGCAGCGGCGGCTGAATGCTTCCGCCGGCATATGCGCGGGCGTCTGTTGGCGAGCGTTACCGCGGGCCTCCGAGACGGCGACAGATGACATAGGGAGACTATGTCATTTCAGAGGCCGCAGCACGTGATCTAAATGGGGGAAATTCGGTGGGCTAGGAAGGTTTTCAGTTACTTATACACGAGGAATGTTGACACGAGGTGGAGGAAGCGGACTAGAAAATTGACAAGCAAATACTTGGGCAGTAGCGAGGGGCCAAGTAAGGAATCATCTGTCAAGAAAAAGGTTAAGGAGACAGAGAGGGGTATGTGGAGTGCAGAGATGCAAACCAAATCGGCATTGGAGACATACAGGACGTTTAAGCAAGAAATAGCCAAAGAAAATATTTACGGTAACTCTAAGAAAAGCTCATTGTTGTTTGAAGCCAGGACAGGTATACTGCGGACTAAAACGTACCGAGCCAGATACCAGGAGATAGATTTGGTGTGCGAGGCGTGTGTAGAGGAGGAGGTAACGGCTGAACACCTGATACTTGCTTGTAAACAACTTCACCCTGCAGTTGAATCTAACGGGGAACTATTCAAAGCTTTGCGCTTTAAAGACCGTGAAAGTAGAATAGACTTTGAACAGGTATAAATAACTAAACGGAGACTATCTGATTGGTGGATAATATCAACGCAAAAGTAAAGGAGTAAATACATAGGTATGCATGCATATAGAACCATTAAAGGCTAGGTGGCGCGCGCCGCCGCCGCCCGATTCAAAGGGTTGAGCCTCAATCATCCATCCATCCATCCGGAGGCGAAAAAAGAGATGGCATGGAACCGAGTTTACCGGACAATGCGGTAGGCATCTTAAAAATTATGGGGCTTTACGTGCCAAAACCACTTCCATCCGTAACGGAAATTTCGACCACCTGGGGTTCTTTAACCTGCACTTAAATATAAGCACACGGGTGTTTTCGCCTCCATCGAAATGCGGCCGCCGTGGCCGGGATTCAATCCCGCGACCTCATGCTCAGCAGCCTAACACCATAGCCACTGAGCAACCACGGCGGGTACGGCAGTCATCTAGTAAATAATAATAATAATAATATTTGGGGTTTTACGTGCCAAAACCACTTTCTGATTATGAGGCACGCCGTAGTGGGGGACTCCGGAAATTTTGACCACCTGGGGTTCTTTAACGTGCACCTAAATCTAAGTACACGGGTGTTTTCGCATTTCGCCCCCATCGAAATGCGGCCGCCGTGGCCGGGATTCGATCCCGCGACCTCGTGCTCAGCAGCCTAACACCATAGCCACTGAGCAACTACGGCGGGTATCTAGTAAAGGAGGCATTGGTATTTTGCGCCGGTTCAAAATGGCGTAGGCGCGAAGGAACCGACGTTATCGCTTGGCGTTGGCTATCGCGTCATTTCTGATGGCTGCACCCATGCCGCTGATTGGCCAAAGCACGCACGCCCCCGGCGCGCCTCGCTCCTATTGGTCTGGCGCCGTTTGGGTGCCGATTCTCGCGTGCGATGCGCGTTTCCCTCTCCGCTCGCTTCTCGACAACGTTCGCTAAGGTGTCCTTTTCGCCGCCCGAATGGCTGAAGGAGATGGTCGTCTTAAGACTACTACCATAGAGCTACTACGCTTTAAGCGTTCGGCAAGGCTCGAAGGCGACCGTGAAATGCGCGACAGAAGACTCGTAATGTACCCGGAGTTGCCGGTTGCTGGTCTGCCTGAAGATTCTGCCAGATCGAGTTCCGAGCTGCAACTCGGTACGTCTAGCATCAACATTTCGTCCACCCACGCCTCGCATGTTGGCACAGGGCCGTGTAGATACCGTTTTCTTCACGACCGAAGAAAGTAGCACGCGCGTAGCGATCGCAGGTAAGGCGAAAACGTGCCTGGCGACGCAGTCTGCAACGGAGGAAAGTGGACGACAGCGGAACGGAATTTGTGATCGTGGTTTTATCTGTGGCACAAGACTTTTTTGGACATGTGCCGCGTCCCGTACGTGTGCGGCAAGAAAACGCCGATGCTTTCGAAAGACCCCGCCAAGGAGTACGGGCTCTGTGCCAAGCTTGTGCTGGAGTGTTCCACATGTGGCATGCGCGAAAGGATCTTCGGAGGCTTCACATGTCCAACAAGGATCACACAAACAGAAATGCTTTGACAAACGAGCTTGCAAAGAGGCACAAGCCAGCGACAGACGGCAACCTGTGCTGAATGCACAATTGTATGAGTGTGCGAGATATACATTTCTTCTGTAATTTGAATTCTGGGATTTTACATTCCAAAACTATAATATGATTCTAGATCAATTTTGACCACTTGGGAAGCGCTACAACACAAGCACATGAACTTTTTTGCAATTCGGCTCCATTGAAATGTGGCGACCAGCACTGGGATTTGATCCAGATTTTTTGTTGTAGCCATAAACTTTGTGGAAAGCACATATTTTGTTGTGGCCATGAACTCAGTGCAACATTATTTGCATAGGGATGCCATTTGTGTGCTTTCTGTTAACAAGGAACTGAAATAGGAATGTGAAGCTCGTGGTGCTAGCTTTCTGGCATTGCTTTCAATGACTGTTCATGATGTTGCGACCAATATCTCAGTGTTATTTTTGCACAATGGCCATATATACGTCATGAACTTGTTGCTGAAAGACAGGGCTACACAGTGATGCTATTCATATTGTTAGGCCATTTAAAGTTACAGTGAACTGGAAGTTCAAATTCGTTTTTCTCAGCTTCATTTTTTTGGACACTGCATACTGCCTTACGGGGGATCTTCATATGTTCTTTTTAAGTACCAGCAAAATGTTTGGTATCAATATATTTATGTCGAATGGATCTAGCCGGTGATGCTAATTATTTATTTCTAAAGTTGCCGGCTAAATTTTAATTCCCACTAAATACAAATGAAAATTAGCAAAAATATTGCAATTATGTTTACATCTTTTTTTTTGCATTATACGTGCACCGAGAACAATAAAAATAGCATCACCGGCTAGAGCTACGCTCTGGAGTTCTGGCTGTATACATTGTTTTTGACAAAGTTAAGTTCTCAAAAAGTCCCGTAAGAAATTGACTGAATTTCTGTATTAAAAACTTTGCATCATTTGTACTAACGAAGATATACAAAATCTAACTAGATATTTGCAATCAGGAGAAAAAACTGAACAATACTCTTAAATATCATGCAGTTCACCCTATAATTAACAAAACTGGTTTTGGAACCCACGTCTCCCCTTCACCATTCCCACATACAGATTGGGTTGCTAGCTGCTCTTTAGCACTGCACCTGTATAAACTCCTCGTAGACCTGGAACTTGAAGCGCGTAAAACATGATACAAGAAATAATTATGAATGACAGGCTAAAAAGCTGCACAGAAACTGTCCATTCATGCAAGGTGCACGCAAGTTATATTAGTCATCAATTTGTTTCTCCCGTTTCAAGGCGAAAATTTGGGACTCCAGCACAGGTTGCATTGCAGAATGATACTGAGCCCACTGCGGCACATTGGCCTGAAAAACATTTTTTTAATGGCTCTGAACGGCATCGCTACAAAACACACACACACAATCGGATCTATGCAAAATAAATACAAGCGTGATACTTCCGACAGGGCAGCAAAGGGTCTCCTGCTGATTTTGAGCGATTTGGCAGCTTGTACAGAAAGAATTACATGCACGCAGTTTGCACCGTTGCTAATACGCATTGTACAATTCCGTGAGATCACATAAGATTGGCACGCCAGAGCCAGTCTATACTCGGAGTTATCACCACTGCAAGATGGCAACCATGAATGGTGGAAATTATGGGGTTTTACGTGCCAAAACGACTTTCTGATTATGAGGCACGCTGTAGTGGAGGACTCCAGAAATTTCGACCACCTGGGGTTCTTTAACGTGCGCCTAAATCTAAGTACATGGGTGTTTTCGCATTTCGCCCCCATCAAAATGCGGCCGCCGTGGCCGGGATTCGATCCCGCGACCTCGTGCTCAGCAGCCCAACACCATAGTCACTGAGCAACCACGGCGGGTACCATGAATGGTGGCAGATTGAGTTCTCGCCTATCAGGAAATGACGAGCTGCTTGCTGTCAAATTATGAAAGCACATTCAAAGGATAAGTTACTTTACATGTTAAGCTAGAGGCAACAAGTCATATCACATGTTCTTGGCATGCTGTAGAAGTGCATGAGGTGCAGGACAAGCTGGCAGAGTTGTTAGCCTAGGCGTGAGCCACAATCTCATTTGAGGTTGCTGCAGAACCATTTGATAAATGCAGAATACCGAATGCGCTATGGATAAAATGGTGTCAGAGTCATGGCAATGGACCGAAAGTAAATGAATTTCCGTTCGGTGAATGGTAAGAGCAATACTATCATCCAATTCTTATTGCTAGCATAGAGGCAAGCTATGTTTTTCTTGCTAAAAAGTGACATGCGTGGTTGAATTCTATTTTGATTGTGTGCTCTGTCATTCTTGGACTACTTTTCTACGTTGAACTCGCAAAAAAAAGAACCAAATTCGGGGATGAGCTAAATTCGGGGCAAACGCTACCAAATGAATCAGCGATCTCGCAATTTCTTTCTGGTTCTTGCTTAAAAAGTCTCTTCAATTTGGCTTGCACCGGCTGCACTAGTTCTGAAAAGTGCCGCACCGGTGCCAAACGGTGCTGCGAGTGTGCAGCGCCGGTTCAGGTAGTTCAGGTGCAGCCACAGCCAAAACAAAGACTGAAGTGAAGGCCTGAAACCTGTGGCTCGTATAGTGCCTGTAGGTCTAGTAGGTCTCTTAGTTCTGTGTATACGTTCGCAATGTGCGTGGTGTGTGTCGCAAATGTTGCTAGTAAAAAAACGACCGTGATGGCACTGGCAGTCTTCGAAGCTGCCATGGAACTGCTAGGCCCTGACAGCGACGATGATTTCAACTTCGATGACAGCGATGGCAGCGACGAGGAGTTAGACGGCGTCTGCATTGCGGTCACCTGCGCGTTGGTGCGTGAAGATGCCAATCGTGTGCCTGGCTACAAGGACATTGTGAACAGGTACGAGTACGAGTTCAAAAGGCTGTTCAGGCTATCCAGGGAAACGGACTGGGCCAGTGGCAGATTCAGTGTTTCGGCTTTCTATCCGAACGCAGTTCAAGGCCATCAACTAATATCTGCAGAAAAAAACATGCCTCATAGCATTGGTGTACATCGGATCACAAATGTCGACGTACGCCATAGGCGACAAGTTCGATGTTACTGAGTCATCCATACACACTTGCGTGACACGGGTCATTTATTTCCTGAATGAATGAATGAATGAATGAATGAATGAATGAATGAATGAATGAATGAATGAATGAATGAATGAATGAATGAATGAATGAATGTGTGTGGTTTGGTGGCGCAAGGGCCAGATATGGCCAAAGAGCGCCAAGACACTATTAGTGATTTCGCGGTGGGATGATGAGTTCTGTGAAGATGTGACTTGGCTGTAAAGGGGCCTAAAGATAGTCGCTGTAAAGTGTGTAAAATCTACGTGCTATAAAATTATGGCTATGACTAATGACGAATAGTATGAATATTAAAATCCATCGTAGAAGAATGATGCAAAATAGAAAATATATGAGGTGGTAAAATTACTTGGAGCACTGCTGCCTCGCCAGATCCCTTGAAACACAAGGGCCTAGAGGCATGTGCTATACGAAAGAGCTATCACAGCGGCATCCTCTGAAGAGAGGACCCGCTACGAACATGTGGGGCTGACAACATGCAATACAACATCTTTCAGAAAACTTAGGACTGCGTTGGTGTCAAATGGCAGTTCTGGGCCGAGTAGCATTACGGGATGTAGGGGGATGTGCTGTTGGTATGCTAGGGAAAAATGTTTCCTTCTCTCAGATTCGGCTGCCCGACACTCCAGGAGGACGGTCACCCTCTCCCCGCATCTACTGCAGATTGGAGGATCATTTTCAGTGAGTACAAAGTTATGCGTGCCGAATGTGTATCCTATTCTGAGGCGGCAGAATAGGACATCTGTTCACCGTGATTTTGTTACGGAGGGCCAAGAACCTAACTGTGGCTTTATCGCGTGCAGTTTTTTATTTACTTCTGCGTCCCACATACGATGCCAGTGGTTTCGAAGTTTCCTTCTTAAGAAAGGCTTCAGGTCTGTGACAGGGACCGCAGCAGTAGGATTAACTGCATGCAATGAAATTGATGTGGCCATCTGGTCCGCTAGGACGTTTCCCTCGATGCCCCCTATGTCCAGGCACCCAGCATACAATCGCATGTTGGCGAGATATATATGCTTTACGCAGTACGGAGTTGAGTTCAATAATTACCGGATTTTTGTGGTTACAGAAAGACATCAAGGCCTTTACAACACTAAGGGAGTCCGTGTATATAACTGATTTCTGGAGTTCTTATTTATTTATATGCTTTACGGCCGACAGCAGTGCGTAGGCCTCAGCCGTAAAGATACTACTTTCCAAGAAGGATGGACCAACGGCTGCATAGGACACCTCCTCGCATGTCTTCAATGCGTCTGTGTAGAACTCGGTGCAGACGTACTTGTACTGGAGTTAGTTCCAGGAAATGCATTTGGATTTCAATCTCTGGAGCGTGCTTTGTAACTTGAGTGAAAGATGTATCGCATTGTATAAGCTGCCACTCTCAAGGAGGCAGCAGCTAGGCTGTATGCATTAGGCGAAGCTCGGAGAGTGGGACATGCATTTCTTCACTAAGCTCCCTCACACGCAGCGAGAAAGGTTGTCTTACGGAGGGACGATTGCGAAAGTGTGTAGCATTAGTCATATCGTTAACGGTATTAAAACACGGATGTTGAGGATTAGAGTGAACTTTCAGAAAATAAGTTTGGGTGATGTGTGTTCTCTGCAAATTAACTGACCACTCATTTGATGCTACGTATAAACTTTCAGACGGACTTATTCTGAAAGCGCCCGTGGCTAAGCGGATTCCTAGGTGGTGGACCAGATCTAGCATCTTTAGCGTGCTCGAGGTGGCAGAATGATAGATCACGGCATTATAATCTAATCGTGACCGAATCAGGCTCTTGTAGAGACTCATTAAGCACGTCCTGTCACTACCCCACGTAGTCTGCGATAGAAGTTTCAGTAGGTTCATTGTTTTCAGATATATTTTAGGATGTTTAATGTGTGGGATGAAAGTGAGTCTATTGTCAAGTATAACACCTAGAAATTTGTGTTTTTTGTTTACAGGCATCTGTTGCCCACACAGTTCAAAGCAATGATCCGCAACCAGGCCTCTCTTTCTTGTAAACAGAACACAAGAACTTTTGTGAGGATTGATTTTAAATCCATTTTTCTCTGCCCACCGTGACACCTTGTTCAAACCATGCTGTACCTGTCTCTCGCACACTGCGAGGTTAGAGGATTTGAAACCCATTTGAATGTCGTCCACGTAGACGGAATACAAAATGGCCGGTGGTAACGAAGCACGGAGTGTTGTCATCTCAACAATGAAGAGCGTGCAACTGAGCACGCCTCCCTGGGGGACACGAGTTTCTTGTGTGAAAGGACGTGACAGTACATTGCTGACGTTTACCCGAAATGTACGATTGGACAAGTAGCTTTTTGTTATGTTTAGCATATTACCATGAATGCCCATTTCTGACAAATCTTTCAAGATTCCGTAGCTCCAGGTCGTATCGTACGCCTTCTCCATATCGAGGAATATCGATAAGAAAAACTGTTTGTGTAAAACGCATCACGAATATGTCCTTCAATACGTACAAGATGGTCGGTTGTGCAGCGTCCTTCTCGGAAGCTGCACTGATAGGGATCAAGCATTTTGCTCATTTCAAGGAAATGGATGAGTCGCTTCTTTGCCAATTTTTCAAATAACTTACAAATGCGACTTGTGAGGGCTATCGGTCGGTAACTTGCCACTGAGGAAGGGTCCTTGCCTTGTTTGAAAACAGGGACCACAATGGCTTCTTTCCATGCGGTTGGAAGGTACCCTGCATCCCAGATAGTGTTGAAAAGTCTAAGTAGTGTAACTTGCGTATCATTGTGCAAGTTTTTGAGCATTTCATACATGATCCTATCAGATCCTGGTGCAGAGCTCTTGCATGCGCTGAAGGCAGCTCGCAAATCTGCAATGCTAAAAGGACGATTGGACGGTTAATTCTGCCGACACTTTTTTATGAGTGGCTTACATTCTTCTATTTGTTTATATTTGAGAAATGGTTTTGAATAATTGGTGGAACCTGACACGCTCTCAAAGCGCTCCCCAAGTGAGTCTGCCTGATCAAGCAGTGTATCGCCCTGTGTATTTACCAGAGCGAGTGAATACGTTGGTCAACCTCTAATTCTATTTACTCGGTTCCAGACTTTGGCCTCATCTGTAAACGAGTTATTACTCGATTAAAATTCTGCCAACTTTCTCTTCTGGCCTGCCAGCGGGTTCTCCTGCCTTGGGATTTTACTTTCTTAAAGTTGATAAGATTCTCTGCAGTGGGGGAAGCGTGTAGCAGCCTCCACGCTTTGTTCTGTTTCTTACAAGCAATTCTACATTTGTCGTTCCACCACGGGACGCGCCGTCTGCATGCCGAGCCACTTCCTTCAGATATGCATTTAGATGCGGCATCTATTATGAACGCTGTAAAATACTCCACAGCAGCATCAGTTTCTAAAGAAGATATATCAGCCCATGAGATGCTAGTGAGAGTTCGAAATTTCTCCCAGTCGGCTGTATCTATCTTCCACCTAGGAGCTTGTGGAGGAAATTCATTTTCTTTGGATGTTCTTAGCAGTACAGGGAAGTGATCGCTCCCGTAAGGATTGCTCGTAACTTCTTATTCGAGTTCGAGCAGTATAGACGCGGAAACTATACTAAGATCTATTGACGAAAAGGTTCTGTTTGCAAGAGAGTAGTATGTGGGTTCTTTCTTATTGAGAAGGCACGCTCTAGAAGAAAAAAAGGAACTGTTCAACGAGACGACTTCGCGCATCGATGCGAGAGTCTCCCCACAAGCTGCTGTGTGCATTGAAATCGCCAAGAACAACATAAGGTTCCGGCAATTCATCTATGAAGGACTGAAATTCTGGTTTCTTTAATTTGTAATGTGGGGGTATGTAAAGCGAACAAATAGTGATGAGTTTGTTTGGCAGGACAACTCGAACCACCACTGCTTCGAGGGCCGTTCGTAGCTGTAAACGTTGACACGCTATGATTTTTTGAATTACAATGGTGACACCACCCGATGATGCGATAGCATCATCGCGATCTTTGCGAAAAGTAACGTGCTGTCGAAGAAAATTTGTGTTTTTTGGTTTTAAGTGTGTTTCCTGTAAACACAGCACTTTTATATTGTGTTGGTGGATGAGTTCTTGTAGATCATCAAGGTTTCTAAAGAGACCTGTGACGTTCCAGTGAATGGTTTGTGTATTCATATTGGAAGTAAATATGTGCTGTGTGTACGAAAACGAAAGTGATGCATTAGATTACAGAGCTCTTTCGAGGCCCTGTAACCGGGGTTTTGCTTTTTCTGGAGCGTTCTAGGGAGCCTCGCCGCTCCTTAGGCGCTTGCTGCGCCGTGGGGATAGGTGTTGTGTCCATTGCCTCTTGTGAGGCGCCGGACACGCGCTCTTGCGAGCGAGAAGTTTTTCGAGAGAGTATCACATCGGAAAGCAAGACCCCTGCGCCCACTAGCCCGGAGGTTGATGGGCTCCCTGTAGGATTTGGCTGCGCCGGCTGTTGCCAGCGCTGGAAGGGGCCGGAGAGGTTGAGGCAGCCTCGGCTGTGACCACCTTCGGGGCCGCTATCATTCCTGCGGGATCGCTGCGTGTAGCGCAGGTTGCCGCAGATAACTCTTGTGGGGCCGGCAACCCAAGGGTAGCCTAGCCTGTTTGCTGGTTGGATGGAGTAGGCTTACCTAGTTCCACCTGGGGGCAGGAGCCAAAGGTACCTGCTTGCTGCACGCGGGCAGGGCACTTGGCAATGGCCGCTGCGACGCTGCCCCCCGACGAGCCGCATCAGCATAAGGTGCGCTGTGGAAAGGTGAGCACCTCTTACAGGCTTCCTTAAACGAAATGTTTTCTTTGACTTTGAGGGCGATTACTTCTTTCTTCCAGTTCGGACAGGAGCGTGAGTAGGCTGGATGGTCACCACTGCAGTTCACACAGTAAGGTGTGCCACTGCAGTTGTCGGAGGGGTGGCGCTGGACTCCACACTTTGCACTAGCTATTTGACCACGACAGCTCTGCGAGCCATAGCCGAACCTCTGACATTTGAAACACCGTCTAGGGTTGGGGATATATGGTCGCACATTTAACCTGATGTATCCTGTTTCGATGGTTTCTGGCAGTACGCCGGATGCAAATGTTAGGACAAGATGCTTTGTGGGGATTTCCTTGTTGTCTCGTTTAAGTATAATACGTTCTACATCAGTGACATTTTGTTCTTTCCCCCCTTCCCGGAGTTCAGGTTCTGCGAAGTCTAGGAGGTCTGCCTCTGACACGACTCCCCGTGAGCTATTTATTGTTCGGTGTTGTGTAACAGAAATTGGTATGTTACTAAATGTCACAAGACTGCCAGACTTCTCGTACTGATGTTTCCGAGAGATCTCAAGAAGGTCCCCGCTTGCCATTTTCGTTACTTTATAACCTGACCCTATGGCTTCGGTTAAAGATTTTGCAACTATGAAAGGGGAAATAAATCTGGCCTGTTTTTCGGAGTTCTCGCTGTGCACAACGTGGTATTTCAGATGTCTCTCTTGTTCAGTTGGAGCATGTGGTTAGGTCATCGGAATGAATGAATAGAATTTATTGATAGGAAAGACAGAGAGGTCGACCTGAGCTAGTGTGCTCTAGTCTGCTACTCTGCACTGAGGAAGAGGGAAGGGGAGTGAAAGTATTGGGATGGATGATGATGATGATAAGAGAAGTGGTGAGTGCTTATGTACATGAGACAGTCGCCTCGCTAGAGCCGCTCGTCGAGCTTGGTGTCCTGCAGGAACTTCAATAATACTTTTGTTGCACGCATTGAAATTGCAGTGTCAGGCCATGGGCCAAGGATAGCTTCCTCCGACAGTAGTTGTCTGCCAACGCTGGCTAGGAAACTGTCTAACGTCCTTCGCTCCAGCATATATGCTGGGCAGTCGCACAGTACGTGTTGCAGTGTTTCGGGCATCTGGCAGTGTTCACAATCAGGGCTGTTCGATTGGCCGATGAGGTGTGCGTAGCGACAGGTGAAAGCAACACCGAGCCGAATCTTGTGTAGCAATGATGTTTTGCTCCGTGTAAGCTTCGGGGGCAAACAGAATTTACCGTCTGGGTCAATAATATGTAGACGTCTGTGAATGTTATCAGAGTGGGCTCTGTAAGCCTTTGTAAGATCCTGCATGAGTGCCTTGATCATGGAGTTGGTGTCAGGTCGCGAGTAGGCAATCCGTACTTCATCAGAAGAAGAGGAGGCCGATCTTGCCTCACTGTCAGCGAGTTCATTACCAAAAACACCACAATGGCTAGGCACCCATTGAAAGGTGATCACGTGGCCACTTAACTCAGCACTGTGATGAAGTTCGATGATTTCCAGCACGAGCAGATAATATGGTCCTTTCTTTAAAAAGTATTTTTGCGCCTGTAGCGCTGATTTGGCATCGCACAATATCGTCCATTTATGGGGTGTCTGCGTTCTCATAAAACGGACAGCCTCCCGTATTCCCGCAAGTTCCGCTGCCGTAGATGTCGATTTGTGGTCTAATCGAAATCGTCGAGTAATTCCAAGTTGTGGGATGACAAACGCGGCCGTTGTGGCAGATGGCGTGACCGAACCATCGGTATATACTTGTACAGTCCCACTATATAACGTAAATATATGGGACAGGGTGAGCTGCTTCAAGGCAATGGAGGAAACGTGAGATTTCTTCATAATTCCAGGTATCTGAAGCCTCACTAGTGGTCTTGGCAATGTCCATGGAGCTGTCGCGGAGATGTCTGTGGCCTGAAATCTTGCAGGTATAATGCTTGCGTGGCATGCAATAGCTTTAGAAAAAGCACAGTCAAGGTTAGTGCTTGGGAGTGTTGACAGTTGTTGATAATCGCAGTCTACCGCTAATAAGACTCCATCTGACAGCTAACCACGTGCAGGGTGTCTACCGACCGGGAATTCTCAGGGAATTTGAATAGTCTGGAAATACTCAGGGAATTTTTGCTTCTATCAGGGAATATTAGCTGTACTTTTATTGAAAGGGAATGAAAGTCTTGTTAAAGCTGGCTCCAGTAACAGACGAATCGCAACAAATCGTCATTGACGCCATGTCATCAGCACAAGGTATTGCCAGACTCGTTAATAACCAATTTTCCAGAGGCCCAATTTTTCGGACATGCCCGATAATTCGCGCAGCTTCGCGGCACCACCACGTACTCCATAGAGTCAATGTATATTGCCCTGACTTCAGGTCTGAAATGGAATTAATCAAAGCCACCACCACCACCATTTCGATTGTCTCGCCGCCTCGAGCCGGTGCTCTCACACGCCGATTCGCTGGCAGCCATAGCCACCACCGCACAACGTTAGGCCTAACTGCTTCAGCGTTCGCTAGCTTCTTGCCGTGTGGTGCCAAGTTTTTCATTGAAAGAATTCGCCACTGTCAGCAACGGCGCTGACTCCGCCTTTGCAATCCTCGCGATTGGCTTCAAAGCTCGAAAAGCACAGCGCATTGCGCAATGCCAGTTTCCGAAAGTTAGCTTCGCCTCAATAGAAAAATTGTTACGCAGTGAAGCATAAGCGTAGGAAGGGGCAATTCTCACGGGACACAGTGTGGATTCCTTAATTATAACCACGTGCACCCTCGTCTCCTGTCACAATACGAGCACCGATGTGCCTAATAAGTGCACTGGCAGGCCTTAAGAGCTTTTTTGGATGTGCCTGTGGCAATTTGAGCCCTTAACTCTTTCGTTACCGCAAGAAAAGTGTAGTTTTTTATAGGTCTCGGAAAAAAAATATTTGCCGCTACAAATAATATTCCAGCAACATAGCATGTTGTGCATAATGAAATTCTCTTTCCAAAAACATGCGTTGCCAAACAAAATTTCTTTAGGTAGAACAAAAACTCTAGAAAGCACCATTTTATCCGGCGCGGCCATGACTGCGTCGCTCACGAACTTCTTGTTCCTCGCGCAGGTGCTAATCGGACAATTTTCGTGGCAATGCCCCATCGAGACACAACTAGCCAGCATAAAGAAATCTGCGTCACTGGACATCGATTCATGGTGCCGTTCTTGGCGCCGTTAAGGGATCGACGAAAGCAGCGGAGAGTTCACCGGCGAGGAATTCTGCACCGTTGCCTCTTTTGGTCGTTGGCCGCTGCCAGTTAGACAACCATGGTCCAATATCGAGCACGACTACTGCCTATATAAGCAGCTGATCTTCAGTTTGCCTTCGGGGCATGAAACCGGCGCGGCCATAACTGAGTCGCTCAAGAACTTCTTGTTCCTCGTGAGGGTTAGTTACGATTATGTATGTTGCACTCACCCCATTCTTGCGCGGCCGATTTCACCCCCTGTACTTTTTGCAAGTGTCAGTTCAAACTCGAATGTGCAAAGAAAACTTTTCCGTAGGCGTCACCGTTTCTTTTACGGCGGCGCGCATTTTATCTTTTGTTCTTGCTATTATGCGGCGATGTTGAAAGAAACCCGGGTCCCGGAGACGACACTAAACCAGCTTTTGAATGGATAGAAAGAAATAAAGAGTAAGCTAAACGCTATTGAACAGTATCAAGCTGATAATAAAAAGGCAATGTGTGACCTTACCGCGCACATGACTAAACTCGAATCGCAAATAACAAAGCTAGAGGAACTACAGAATACTGTCAGGGAGTGCAAAGAAATTAGTGAATTGCAAGAAGCTAAGCTGGAACCCCTGGTTAACAAAGTAAACGATCTCGAGAACAGGAGCAGATGGAACAACTTGCTTTTCTATGGGGTCCAAGACAACGAAGAGCATGAAAAGTATGAAGTTTCTGAAAAAACACGTTTCGGAAATCTGTCGGTCTACATTGGAATGTGACGCTGTAAACATTGAAAGAGCCCACCGCCTTGGAAGGTACCAGTCCGGAAAAAACCGACCAATAATCGTCAAATTTACCACATTCAAAGACAAGCAGGCTGTACTGGCAAATGCAAAAAAGTTAAAGGCAACAGAACTTAGCATATCGGAAGACTTTTCGGAAAGTGTGCGAAAAAAAAGCAAACAGCTATGGGAGTACGCGAAGGAGCACCGAACAGAAGGCGATAAGGTAAACCTAAAGTACGACACACTATACTTAAGACGAAGTATGTATATGATGAGTCGCTCAAACAGGTTGTACGGTCTGCTTGACAGGAACGGCCACAGTACTCCGCTTTCACAATACTCGTAGTAAACTACAGAAGTATTCGCAACAAAACCAACGACTTTTTCAGCCTTCTGGAAATTGCGAAGCCAACTGCATTATTTGGAACCGAGTCGTGGCTAGACGGCGATATAGGTGATACCGAAGTATTTCCCGAGGGCTATGTTTGTTATAGGAAGGATCGCGGTCGTCGTGGAGGAGGCGTTTTTATTTTAATTCATGGGACAGTCGACTCCCGGAAGCTTGACGTTGATGTTGGCCAAAATGAATCAGTATGGGTTCAACTTAGGTTACAGAATGGGAAATCTCTTGCAATGTGTTCGTTTTATCGTCCACCTGGAAGCCCGGTTAAAGTGCTGAGTGACCTGTCTGATACCATGGAAACAATAGACGCCGGTATCTTATTCATAGGTGGTGGCTAACTTACCTGAAATTGATTGGTCCCGACCAAGCATTACAGGTAACTTAGGAAATGCGTCAAGTAAAGAAATAATAAGGATATGCCACTCCTTCGCATTATCTCAACTGGTGCTAGAACCTACTCGAGGAAATAATATATTAGATTTGCTGTTCACTAACCTTCCCATGGTAGTGCACTCTACAATGACAGTACGCGGAATAGGGGATCATGACACTGTCGTTTGTAATATGCACCTCACATACGCTAAAATTGTTAAATGCGGCCAGCGACGCATATATGCTTACAAAAAAGCCTGTACACTTGACATATGTCGAGCACTAAACGCATATTACGATGTTTTTGAAACCTTATCAGAATCAAATGACGTGCATGAACTGTGGCGCATATTTAAAAGCAAAATCTTTGAATTGCGAGAACAATACGGTCCATCGTGGTTGATGACGTCACGGCGTGGCAAAAGTAAGTTATGGTATACAAAGGAAGTACGCAAAATCGCCAAGCGAAGGCAGTATGCTTACGCTAGCTACAAAATGAACCGGTCGGCCACAAGAAAAGTTAATTTCCATCAACTTACAAAAGAAATCAAAATTGTAGTGAAATAGGCCAAGGAAAAATTTTTCGGCTCTTTCCCATCGCGAATTAAAAACCAGCCTAAAGTATTCGGGAAGCTTATGAAAATGAATAGAAAGGACGACTTATCAATTTCCCCCTTAGACGATGCTGGCATCGTTGTCTGGCCAAAGCAAAATGCTTCAACTCATTCTTTGCTTTGGTGTTCTCTGCACGGGGAAACAGCAGCAAAATGAATAAAAATTTTGGCAAAATGGGTGGTGAACCAATGGAAGACATTTTAATTGATCAGAGAAGAATAGAACTGATACTAAAGCGGCTGGACGTTGGTAAGGCTTGCGGTTCTGATGGCTTACCTGATACATTACTATCATCGTGTGCTCACTGTCTCAAAATATCTTCGCGTTATTTTTGATAAATCATTACAAGAAAGTGCCTTACCTGATGATTGGAAATCTGCAAATGTTGTCCCTGTGCACAAGTCGGGACCCCGTAATAGTGTATTCAATTATCGACCCATTTCTTTGGCATGTATTGTTTGCAAAGTGTTTGAACATATCCTTTGCAGATACTCACTTCTAAGTCCTCGGCAACACGGATTTTGTACGGGTTTTTCCTGCGTTAACCAGCTAACAGAACTAACACATGATATAGCAAGTGCATTAGATAACGGCTGCTCTATTGATTCGGTTTTTCTATATTTTGAGAAAGCTTTTGATGTTGTTCCCCTCGATTTATTCGTAGAGAACTTATCATGGTATCATTTAAATACATCAGTTATTGCTTGGATTAAGGAATATTTAAGCTCAAGACACCAGAAAGTAGTTTTAAACAGCCAACACTCGGATGACATTGAGGTAACATCAGGAGTACCACAGGGATCTGTCCTGGGCCCTCTCCTATTTTTAATCTACATGAATGACATATGTGTTGATATTTCATCTTTTGTCCGTTTATTCGCAGATGATTGTTTGTTATATAGAGTTATTCATAATGAATACTATTGTCTTGCCTTGCAGGAGGATCTGAACAAGGTTACGGATTGGAGCAAAAGTTGGGGCATGCGTATAAATTTGCAGAAAACTGTTCACCCGTCTTTTAGAAGAAAACGTACTCCTCATCAATTTAAATACAAAAGCACTCAACAGCTGTCATCTCTATCCGAGTTCAAATATCTTGGTGTTTTTTTTTTTGCCTCCAATCTGTCATGGCACCGACATATTGAATACGTTTCAGCCAAGGCGTGTAAGGTACTAGGTTTCTTGCGACGAAATGCAAAACATTTTCCTTCGGAAACTAAGCAACTCCTGTATATTACGAATGTTAGATCTGTCCTCGATTATGCTGTTGTTCCCCTGGAAGGTTAGAACGAGTGCAAAATTTACTGGCTCGTTTTGTGTTCCGTAATTACTCTAGGCATTTCAGCGTATCACGTGCGAAAGAGAATCTTGGCTGGGAACTATTAGAGGAACGAAAAAAATCACTCAGGCTAAAGTTCTTTCATAACATATTTCATTCCAGAACTGGTATTGAACGCGATAAGTACATACTTAAGCCTGATTATGTATCCTTACGTCTAGATCATGTGAACAAGGTAAGAGAAATAAAATGCAAAACCGAAATGCTAAGAATGTCTTTATTTCGCCAGAACGATTTCGAACTGGAACAGGTTACCGCAGGACTCTAACAATCCTGCCTAATGATGCATTTTTTCTTCCTTGTTATAACACGTTCTTTTGATGAATGAAGTTGTGCTCTCAGGACCAATGCTATCTAACGATGTATCTTTCTTTTTCTTCATTAATATAACATATTCTGTTATTGACTGAAGTTGTGTTTCTCAGGATGTATATGTTGTGCCGTAAATTATTTTGCATTTATTATGAACTGACTTGTACTGTTTGTTGTATATATTGTTTGACCGATGACGCATCACTAGAAAAGCGTTGACGTATATACTGTATATACGATGACGCTTTTCTTGCGATGCAGCCGCGCGGGACGATGCCGTGGGTGCCATTTTCAATAACTGCGCAGTGATACCGGCAGCACCCCTAGCTTGGATTTTACGAGAGGAGTGAAACAGACATTCTTGGAAACTAGTTGCAAATGCCAGGTCCACATGCTAGACATGCGGCGGACCTTCAGATTTACTTTGGTGGAATAAAACGACTCGACTCCACACCAAAGCTCATTAGTGAACAGCTGGCGTCATTTTCGGTTTATTAACACCGCTCAGCAGTGTCAGACGGCAAAGCCGGCGATATAATTTAATTCTTCACTTACTGGGAGTCACTTAATTACAAAATTTTGATGCTAGTACAGTGTAATCGCGAGTGACATGACTTTTTTCTGAAGCGCGGCAGGTGACGGCCACGCCTCTTTTCGCTACAACATACGTGGATTCATTCGCAAAAAGGTCCATAAAAATCGCAGCATCACCGGAGCATGAAAATTGTAACTAATTGTGAAAGTTCAGTACCTTATTAGATTCGTCGGACAGTCCCACCGCTGTAAACCAGATGTAGGAGTCGTCGGACTATCTCGCCGCTGCCACCATTTGAAGGAGTTGAAGGTCTTAGAGAGGAACTCCGTGAACAGGATTTATTTACATATTTTACATTTTAAGGAAGATACATTGGCAGTCTAGCGCGACTCCCATATGGAGCCCGCAAAACTAACATACAGCAAACAGTTTACGAGCACACAGCTCACTACTACATTTCGAGCATGACAACGAGCACTCAGCTCCCGACGACGAGCACACTCTAGCAGCCGGCAAACACTGCTTATATCCTCTCCGCTTGACGTCACCGTTCGACGTCACCGCTCGACGTCACCGTTCGACGTCACCGCTCGACGTCACCGTTCGACGTCACCGTTCGACGTCACCGTTCGACGTCACCGTTCGACGTCACCGTTCGACGTCACCGTTCGACGTCACCGTTCGACGTCACCGTTCAACGTCACCGTTCGAGGGCCCCATGGACGGATTCCCAGTGGACGGATTCCCAGTGGACGGATTCCCAGTGGACGGATTCCCAGTGGACGCATATGTTCGTGTTGCACACACACACAGCTTTCAGTGCCGCACAGCTCTCTGTGTCGACGTCAGAGGCTTCGCGGAACTCTGCTCCGTCCCGGGTGGCGCTGCCGAGTACCACATTCCTGAGCTGACCGCGCGCCACGTGGCTGCCGGTCATCCGCAGTTCTCTGAAGGGCGCCCCGTCTGGTGGGCTTGGAACACGTGCAGCGGGCTGAAAGCTGGCACGTTGCCACCCGTACGGCCATTCCTAACAGCTCCTCCATGGCCCGGAAAATCTCGCCTGGCCAGTGCTGGCAACCACTGGGCAGGAAGAGAATGGCTGGCGAGCAAGCTGACGGCTTTGCTCTCTGCAACCCCTGCGTCCTTGGAATGCCTTCAACCACCTTTCAACAACTGGCACAGAAGAGTCGACCCGGCAACACAATACCGCTCAGCGTTCAAACGCACGGAATTAGCTGCTAACCCACCAGGCTTCCTATCACAATTTCCATGCAAGTCACTCAACTGGAAATCCCAAATTTTGCCCCAAAATTTCGTGCCGCCAAAGCGAGCGTTCACGTTCCTCCTGAGTTTCGACCAAACCCGACCATCGCGCTGCACAAGAGTAAAGGTTTACGCAGAATTAAACCGAAAGCTTTCAAAAACCAATACCCAAACATAACTTAAGCAGCTTAACTTTACGAACAGCCTGTTCCTACCCTATCACAGTGGCGTACTTATTTCATGTACTGCTGCCACTGAACCATCTGGCCAACTCCACAGGTACATCATCACAAACGCGCTAAGGTTGTGGTCCCTATTCCGAACACGTGCTTGCATCATACGAAGTTTTCATCACGCTGACTCACATTTGTTCCTTTAATCCACACAGGACACGTTCCTTAAACAAACAACCACACTTGCGTAACTTACGCAACACCGAGGAACCTTTGAACAAATGTGTCTTTTACTAACTAGCTCTTCGCACGCGTACTAGAGAAGTCAGAACACGGCTGCCCTCGACACACACGAGCAACCCAGTCATCAACGTTCTGCTTCCTTCCGTCCGCGCAGGACACGCGTTAATGGACCTAAGAGCTCTTCTCAGTGCAAATCACGCACTTACTGAAAATCTACGCGCTTAACCTTAGAAAGTTCAAAAAACACTTAAAAAGAAAGAAGGTTAAATAACACACACGCGCGTTACGATAGGCCTCTCAACGATAACCTTGACCTTCAGGTTACTCACGCACACGAAAAAGAAAGCCTATATACTTAGTAATGAACACCTCGCGATACTATATGTTTACAAAAACCGCGTCTTTTAAATCTCGAGCTTCTCGAACGAAAACACAAACAAAGCTCTTACTTTTACATATAGAAAGAAACTTAAATCGCGAGAATTACCGAGTGCTCAAAAATAAAACAAAACACGTTTCACTTCTACGGAAGCTCTCTTGGCTTCCCGCCCCCCGCTTCAAACGGTTACAACTGACTCACTTTTGAGCCGTAACCGAGGTGGTCGCGGTCCAAAAGCTACTCTTGCTACCATAGAAGAACAAAAAGGCTGACTCACTATCAGCTCCCCCAAGACGTTACAGTCCCCTTACAATTTGCGTCCTGGCGCCCCGCTTTCAACATGCCCTCGACTGACCGCGTCGCTACTCCCCACCTGGTCTCGTCTTGCCACCTTGCGCTTCTTTGTACTGCACGCTGAGCTTCGAAGAGAACGACGGAACGAAGTGGAATATAACTGCCCCGTGCCCCTTGTCCGCGTCCGTGCAGAACATGCTTCTCGGTCCCCCTTTGACCGGTTGCTCGAACGTGTTTGATGCGTCAACATCGTCCGTGACGACCACACCTTTCTTTTCTCCGCGCCCTGCCTTTTCGCGCCTGTCGCCGTCCTTGGCTTCGCTACATTAGCCACCGCATTCCGATCTTTTCGGCGCTTTCTCCTCGAACTCTCTTTCATGCCGTCATCTCGCGCCTCGTGCTGGCCGTTACACATCTCGTCGGCCCAGATCGGTCTCTTACCCGCACAGTCTGATTGATTTTTATTTAAATCAACATTCTCTCTGCCTCGACCGGCGGACAGCTCAACCAACTCTGGCACAATGCAGCAGGCTTTACTCGAGTTATGCAACTCGCACTCTTGCGAACTGCCCTCTACTGCATTGCCCAGCTCGCACATCACTTCTGCACGTAGATCTGACTCGACATGGGTGCTCGCATCTGTCAAGTCCGTAGTATTCTGTACCTCGCTAACGACCTCGCTACCATGAGGTGCGACGCACACGCGCAGTAACTGTGCCAATTTGTTCGCAGCTGGCCTAGCTGTCTCTACAGTCCTCTGTTGGCACAGCACCTCGTCGCTCTCACTCCGGCCTTTAACCGCCTCTGTTGCCACTAAGGCTTCGTTAGCTGCTAGCACTTCGAGTTCACCTATGAACGTGCTGCTACTCTCACAGGTACTACTACTTTCCTCGGCTTTTGACGAAAATCCGCAGTCTACTTCCTCACACTTTCGCTGCGTCCAGCCTACAGATTTCTCAAGCCGCTGTTGACTTCCTGCGTTTAGCTGCTGCAAATCCTGTATCTATTTCTTTACTGCTGCAATTTCTTTTTCAACCTCCTGCCGTTTCTGCTCCCGCTCTTGGCGTTTTCTCTCGCGCTCTTGGCTTTCTTGCTTAATTGATTCCTGTTCCTGTCTTTGTCTTAGAATTTGGTTACTTAGGTTTTCGATTAGTTTCAAATCATTGCTACTTGCGAGAATGGTTTTCCGAATTTCTGCTTCCGTCAGGTCCTTCTCTACGTCTACCTCGAGCTCTTAACACAACCACAACAGGTCAGCTCCCGTCAAACACTTTAGGACCATGGTCGCTACTTTAAGCTTTGGCTCTGCTGTCACACAATACTTGCTGCGATACCTACGCAAATCAGAATACAAGTAAAAGATCCCAGCGAATCAAATCCAAAAACACAGTGAAATTGAAGCCTGGTAAATCTTACAGCTAAAACCAAACGCTTACCCGCCTAAGCAGCACCATATCACCAGTCCTTCCCCGCCGTATCGAGTCAGTTACCAGAGGTGGTCAATCTCAAGTCGCCTCCAACTTGATCAGGATGCCGGTCGGTCACCATGTGCCAACGTCCGTCAGCTGCCGTTGCTGTCTCCGAGTCGTAGGCCGATTTACGAGCCGTAGGCCGATCTAGGAGCCGTAGGCTGATCTCACTGCTGCCAACCAGATATTAGATTCGTCGGACGGTCCCACCGCTGTCAACCAGATGTAGGAGTCGTCGGACTATCTCGCCGCTGCCACCATTTGAAGGAGTTGAAGGTCGTAGAGAGGAACTCGGTGAACAGGATTTATTCACATATTTTAGATTTTAAGCAAGATACATTGGCAGTCTAGCGCGACTCCCATATGGAGCCCGCAAAACTAACATACAGCAAACAGTTTACGAGCACACAGCTCACTACTACATTTCGAGCATGACAACGAGCACTCAGCTCCCGACGACGAGCACACTCTAGCAGCCGGCAAACGCTGCTTATATCCTCTCCGCTTGACGTCACCGTTCGACGACATCGTTCGACGTCACCATTCGACGTCACCATTCGACGTCACCGTTCGACGTCACCGTTCGACGTCACCGTTCGACGTCACCGTTCGACGTCACCGTTCGACATCACCGTTCGACGTCACCATTCGAGGGCCCCGTGGACGAATTCCCAGTGGACGAACTCCCAGTGGACGAATTCCCAGTGGACGAATTCCCAGTGGACGAATTCCCAGTGGACGGAGTCCCAGTGGACGGAAATGTTCGTGTTGCACACACACACACAGGTTTCAGTGCCAGAGGCAGTGCCAGAGACGTCAGAGGCTTCGTGGAACTCTGCTCCGTCCCGGGTGGCGCTGCCGAGTACCACATTCCTGAGCTGACCGCGCGCCACGTGGCTGCCGGTCATCCGCAGTTCTCTGAAGGGCGCTCCGTCTGGTGGACTTGGAACACGTGTAGCGGGCTGAAAGCTGGCACGTTGCCACCCCGTACGGCCATTCCTAACAACCTGTACTAAATAATGGATGGCCTTAAGTAAATAAAACGGCTCCAACATGTCGAAATCGGCGATCTAAAATGTTGATCACCAGGGATCGATTTTAATATGTGTGGTAACAAGAGTTAAAGACATGCATTAATTTTTTTCGGACTGTCCGATTTTTTCGGATGTTTTCGCAGCCCCTAGGGAGTCCGAAAAATCAAACGTCGACTGTACAACCGGTGAAGAGGATGCTTCAAATTATACATGGAGCGAACACATAACGGAAGGAAGATGAGAACAGAAAGGACCGATGCACTGAGGAATTAACAAGGAGCGTGCCACCGCGTTTTTGAAGGAGCTTGAGCTCAAGAAAACAGTCTTGGCTGATGCAGAGATGCAGCTGTCCCTCCTCTAAACCAAAATACTCTTTAAAGCAGTGAAACTCAACACAGATATTGTGTGCGGGCTGAGAGTATGTCAGGACAGTTGAGGTTGACTTCCCAGCTGCTGAAAGAGAATCTTAGTTGTGACAAAGTTCAGGCCTCATACCGATGAGCTTGCTACCAGCTGATAGAAATAGCTCATATTCGGTAATATTTACTGCTGTATGCATCTCGTTTTCATTCGTATTTGAAAATGTTAGAATCGACTCGGAATCGGTTTTACCATTTTTTTCCGCTGTGCATTTTACTATCACCTTTCTGTTCTTTTTGAATAAAATGGATATTACTGCTTACTATTCAATCTGGATTATATCATTTTTTTTGTTTCAACATGCTGACTAGAGTGCGACAGCATCAGGCAACATGGTGTCAGCCCGTCTTGACATAAAACAGTTCTGGCTCATTCAGGGAATTTCGCAAAGGTGCTCAGGGAATTTGGAAATGTCAACTTGGTAGACACCCTGGTGTGTTTCTCGCCATCATGCAGCTAGCTTCACTTACCTGATGCCTGGTATACATAACCATCCGAGGTCTCCATAGCTGAACCATCCTTGTTGTGAAGCAGGTTAACTTTTTTCTCGACACCCTATAGAACGAGCTTCAGTGTCGTCTGCTTAGGGTTGGCTGGAACGTAGCAAGCCATGTCTGCACTTTCTCGGCACCTCTCATTGGGCTGGTGCATGGCGGCCAAGAACCAGTGCAGAACTAGGCCTGCACCTTGACAAAACGAGGAATGAAGGGGGCAGAGGGCACGCGCGGCACCAGAAAAACGAGGACGACTGTGCTGCACCCTCTGAACTGGTGCAGCTGGTGCTGCCAAATCGAAGAGACCCTTAATTCAAGCCACCAGATAACTTAACCGATCACACCAGTCCAGTCATGGTTGAATTACAAGAAGTCATCTCTACAAGCAACATAAGTTGCCAAAATAATGCGCATGGGTAACCAGCTCTAAGTGCATAGTTATCGGCTTTTGATGGTCTACTTGCCTTCCATGACAGTCTTTCCAAAAACATCCAGTATCTTATGGGGCTGAAAAGCTCCCATAGGCCAAATCGCAAGGCTTGTGATGTCAGAATGAGCAAACTAAATTTGGGCACCAATTCTGCCATTTATGACAGTAAGCAGGGGGGTGGGGAGAGGGTGTTGGTGCAAGGGCCATAAATCGCCATAGGATGATGGCATCCCGAATGAGTTCCTATATAGATATGCTCCGTGGGTTGCTAAATAGCTTACCATAGTCTTTCAATCTTCGCCCACCCAGGGAACATTTCCTACAGCCTGGAAGCAAGCTAAAATAATTCCAGTTCACAAAAGTGGGAGCACATCTGAGGTAGGAAACTACAGGCCTATTTCTCTTACAAGTACCTGCTCCAAACTACTTGAGCATATAGCTTGTAAACATCTGTCAAATTACCTGGAAGCTTACAAGTTATTATCACCAGCACAACATGGTTTTCGCAAGAAGTTGCCTACAATAACGTAGCTTGTTCAAACCGTTCACGATCTTTCACAAACTTTAAATTGCCGAGGACAGGTCGACCTAATTTTTTTAGACTTTGCCAAAGCGTTCGACAAAGTATCACATCCTAAACTCCTCTTAAAAACAAATGAAATATTTAGAAATCCAAACATCACTAAGTGGCTTAAATCCTACCTTCAGTCTCGTGAGCAGTATGCTGAAATAAATAAAATTAAATCCATGCCCAAACCAGTTTTGTCTGGAGTACCCCAAGGCAGTGTCCTGGGTCCCCTTTTATTTCTTATATTTATTAATGACTTGCCTTCTGACATAACTGTTCCACTAAGGTTGTTTGCAGACGACTGCGTCATTTACAACAGGATCGAATCTTTAAGTGACCAGTTAGAACATAACAACAATTTACAAAGAATATTAAAATGGTGTAATGAATGGCAAATGTCACTGAACCCAGTAAAATCAGTTTGTATGACTATAACAAGAAAGAAAGTGACTTTGCGGTACAAATACAGCATAGGTCCACAGGAACTAAAAAGAGTAACAATATAAATATCTAGGACTAATAGTTACTCAATATTTGAGATGGAATGTGCATATCAATCAGGTGTGTAGCAGGGCAAATAAAGTATTATGGGGTCTCAGGCGAAGACTCTACAGCGCAACACCTGAAGTGAAAAGTTGGCATATAAGGTATTAGTAAGGCCAATTATAGAATACGCCAACATTCTATGGGATCCACACATTGTAACCAACCGTCATAAATTGGACAGAGTTCAACGACTCGCCTCCAGATTTATATTTAATAAGTATCAGCGTGTGCACTCTCCTACTGAACTATGCAGACGTGCAAACATCTCCGCTTTAGAACTAAGGACTAAGTTTGACTGACTGAAATTTTTATACTTAATTATTCATAACCAGGTTAAACTTAATTTCACTGATTTCTGTATAATTTCACCAGATGAGCGCTCCAGGCACAAGCAGAGTTTATACATACACCCGCCCATTACACGGAATGATATATTCAAGTACAGTTTCCTTCCTAGGGCGACCAGAGAATGGAATGAATTACCGAATCTACTTGTCACATGTTCCTCTGTCAGTGCTTTTACTGCTGGTTTGGAGAATCTCATTTTTCCGGATATGACTGCATCATAGCATGTGTTTCTGATGCGCATATTGCGAGTGTTTTGTCTTTGATCACTGCATGTCACTTTTTACAGATAATGCTGTTGTATTGTTCTTTGTTCTACATGTCCCGATGTTTTGTATATTTTATTTGTATTTCTATCCACTCCTGTAATGGTACATCCTTGGACTGACAGTATAAATAAGCAAACAAACAAACAAGCGTTAAGACGACGACGAAGGCTAGTGAAGCATGCCAAAACAGAAGATATACTACAAAGGGATGATATACTAAAACGTGTTGGTGCCAAATAGCACTACAGCCTCATCAGGACCCTTGCACGCAAGGCCCTGGAGGCGTGTACTCTGCTAACCACTACTATTGCAGCAGCACCCTCCACAAGGAGGATGCGCTAGGAATGGCATGGAGCAAAAAATATTTGATTTAATTTTTGCATTATTTGTGTATCGAAACACAGTAACAGAACATAAACAGAATTGCGGCTCCACAAACGATTTAACCGCAACTATTACATGAACAAGCAGCAACAGCATACGCAATTCAATATGTGGAGTCTGGTGCCCTGAAAAAGGCAGGAACGAAAATAAACCGGGCAGGTTAGTCTAACAAAGCACGTCAAACACGGACTTCGAGCGGTGTGCGAAAAAAAAAGTAAATTATGGAGTTTTACGTACCAAAAACACGATCAAATGAGGCACGCCGTAGAGGCGGACTCCAGAAATTTGGACCACCTGAGGTTCTTTAACGTGCACCTAAACTTAAGTACACAAGTTTTCTTGCATTTTGCCCCAATCGAAACGTGGCGAAATGCAGACAGAAGTCAGCAATAAATAGAAGCTCCGCCTGACACACTACATCTGAAGTATGCCATTGCTTTTACAGCAGCAAAATACCTTTCTGTAAATTGCGAATTCACTTCTGTTCAATGCACATACCACTGAGGATTCTCGTCATTAAAATGGGGACATGCGAGCTCCACATGCTAAGGCTTCTCTTGTGCATGGGTTCATCTTGCAAGCCACATTACACTTTCTGTGTCATAATACAACCAAACAATGCTTGCATGGGCTGTTCACAAAAGTGACTTTACCACCACTACGTCAGCAAATTGCCTCGCAATAAAGCTAGCACTACAATTATGCTGAGGGTCTACTGATTGACGAGGAATGCACCATTTGCGAAATTGCCATAACAGTGATTACACAACAGCATGCTGTTCTTGTTCTGATTTTCTATCAAAGCTACTGTTACGAATTGTTAGGCACTAGAGCTTCCTTTCATATCTTTGGTGTACTTTCATTAGGACTCTTGCCTTGAATTGTTTTCTTTTGCAAAATTTGTTATCTTTTGAAGAATTTAGACCCCAAGAAAGCATTTTACAACTAAAGCAAAATTACATTCAACACCATGAAAAAATGTCTTTAGCGAAAAAGATTTCACTGAAGAAAAGTGAATGAGCCCTGCCACGGTTATATTAATACTGGTAACAGGCACATGTTAACTTCCAATATGCCAAGCACTAGTCATAAAATGGAAAATAGGCTTGCCATAGCAAACTTATTGTGGAGAAGCCAGCTTCCAACACCCCTGCTACAGTGTGCAGGGGCCTTGAATGTATTGACATTCAAAGGCTCTCAAAAAGCACCAGTGTCGATACACAGAAATGTGCATGCATCTGTGAATGCGGCACACAACATCCAGTGACTGCTGAGGATATGCAATGATATATGATATGATATGCAGTGACTTTAATTTGAGTTTTCAACATATAAAATTGTACCTGGCAAAGATTATGCGTGAAAAAACGTCTCAGACTAGGCCCTTCAGCAATGCTTAGAGGCCATTGGTTAATATGGGCTAATATGGTTAGTTGATGCACATACATGTGTGCATCAAGGAATGCTTGGCGAAAACCCACTCACCACAGCTGGAGCTATGCATTTCTGACAGTTCGGCCGTCGACGACCTGGAAGCACAAACGTGAACAATTAGAAGCTTGTCACTTGACTGTATGATTCACAAAGCAGCTCTCACAACAGGAATTTTTGTATACTATAATGAAAACAGACAAATATCTTACTGCCGTGGCTTTACGACAAGAATCATGGTCAGAACAGATTTCTTCCAAGATTTGGAACAACTTTAGTGGCACTTCGTTTCTTGTTTTAAGCTCAACTGTGTTATGCTGTTAAATTCAAGGGTAATTAGGAGTCATTTTCAGTTGTAATTTCCCATGACCAAACAAACTGCAGCACTTTCTCGTGGACAACATTTGGACAGGTACACTCGCAATAGGAATATTCTTTGTAATGTTCTAAAAACCTTTTGTGCCTGTGTACTACTCAACAAAGTCTAACAGTTACTACTACTAGAGGTCAAACAATACTAACCATTGCCAAAGAATGAAATGACAAAGAATTACTCAAATTAAATTCCGTGCCAAAGCCAAGATCCGCTTACCAGGCATGCCGTAGTGGGAGAGACTCTGGATTAATTTGGACCATCCAGGGTTCTTTAACGTGCACCTAAAATCTAAGCACACAATCGTTGGAGCTGGGATCGAACCGCAACCACAGCAGCTCAACACCACAGCCGCCAAGTTACTGCAGCAGATAAATTCTCCTCGAGTGTACATAAGAGATGCAACAAAGACAAATCCCCATGTGCCGGTTCAATTGCAATGATAGCCCAGAACGCTGGCACCAGACTTTCACTGTATGCTCAGTTTCACGCAAGAGGAAACACTGTGGAAGTTACGTACATGGTGCAGTCATGCAGGTCTTACTCTGCGTTTTACAGCATAGTTGTTTATTATCTGCAACACTTTCTAGAGGATACCTACTTCTTAAGTTTCAAATACCACTTGCGGACGGAAGCTTAAGTCAAATCGTGCAGTATTTACGCACCTTTGCAATTCCAGTAAGAGACATTAGTAGCTAGTGGGGTGCTAGGCTGCTGGTCACAGAAATGGCTCGCCACAACGCCTTGCATCACGAATGCAATAATTACATCATATTTTTTACAACATAAAATTAAGGCAATCTTGCATCGAATTGCGTATGGTGCACACCCAATCTTTATTTCATTAGGACACTATTTTTTGGTTGAGAGTCTGAGCAGTAAGAGCAGTCTCGGTAGCCTTCGAAGCATTGCATGCTATGTAGAAAACCACTTACCGTCGTCGGCTACATTGCACAAATAAAAAGGTACATGCACACATACTACATATATACATACACATATATACATATACATATATACATACAGAATAAAGATGTATATGACAATATTGAAAGGTATATATAGCGGCTCCACCGCCACCCTAGTCCTCCATAAAGAAAGCAACAAAATCCCAATAAAGAAAGGCGTCAAGCAGGGAGATACGATCTCTCCAATGCTATTCACAGTGTGTTTACCGGAGGTATTCAGAGACCTGGATTGGGAAGAATTCGGGATAAGAGTTAATGGAGAATACCTAGGTAACCTGCGATTCGCTGATGATATTGCATTCCTTAGTAACTCAGGGGACCAACTGCAATGCATGCTCACTGACCTGGAGAGGCAAAGCAGAAGCGTGGGTCTAAAGATTAATCTGCAGAAAACTAAAGTAATGTGTAACAGTCTTGGAAGAGAACAGCAGTTTACAATAGGTAGCGAGGCACTGGAAGTGGTAAGGGAATACATCTACTTAGGGCAGGTAGTGACCGCGGATCCGGATCATGAGACAAATAATCAGAAGAATAAGAATGGGCTGGGGTGCGTTTGGCAGGCATTCTCAGATCATGAACAGCAGGTTGCCATTATCCCTCAAGAGGAAAGTGTATAACAAATGTGTCTTACCAGTGCTCACGTACAGGGCAGAAGCTTGGAGGCTTATGAAAAGGGTTCTACTTAAATTGAGACGACGCAACGAGCTATGGAAAGAAGAATGATGGGTGTAGCGTTAAAGGATAAGAGCAGATTGGGTGAGGGAACAAACGCGAGTTAATGACATCTTAGTTGAAATCAAGAAAAAGAAATGGACATCGGCAGGACACTTAATGAGGAGGGAAGATAACCGATGGTCATTAAGGGTTACGGACTGGATTCCAAGGGAAGGGAAGCGTAGCAAAGGGCTGCAGAAAGTTAGGTGGGCGGATGAGATTAAGAAGTTCGCAGGGACAACATGGCCACAAATAGTACATGGCCGGGGTTGTTGGAGAAGTATGGGAGAGGCCTTTGCCCTGCAGTGGGCGTAACCAGGCAAAAAAAATAATGGTTCTTCCAATTTCACTGCAGGCATGTTTATGCTCAAATGTCACACAGCTAGCATTTCATGGTGCATTCATTTTAACTTTATGTTTTGGCGAATGGGATGGTGGTTCACAGGTGGTACATTCGCAGCCGTGTTAAGCCAGGATTTAAACTTCAAGAGACAGCTCTCATATTGGGTTGACCATCTGCATCACCAAAAAGAAAATGGGACAAGTCACCTCAATTGTCGGGTACACCAGAGGAAACGTGATAATTACACCAACTTTGACAACAGTTCACCGTTTGTCAGGGGCTGCAATTCAACGCGCAGTATTCAGTCACTGCTAAAAGAAGCAGTGAACTAGATATTTGTAATTGGGAAACTTAGACATTATATAAACGTTCTAGCTGTACTAGTGAATTACAAAAAAAATGATGGGGTTTTACATGCCAAAACCACTTTCTGATGAGGCATGCCGTAGTAGGGTACTCCGGAAATCTGGACCACCTGAGGTTCTTTAACAAGTGCCTAAATCTAAGTACACGGGCGTCTTCACACTTCGGCCCCCTCGAAATGTGGCTGCCATGCATTTTACAATAGGCTTCGTAAGCCAGAGAACTCCTGAACCTGAGAAATGCATTTGCAGTTAACACTGTTGCAGAAACACTTCAGCAAAAGGCGCTTCAGTGTATTCAGCAGAGTTACAGGCAATCAGAGTTGTCACAGTGCCCCCACTCCCTCAAAGCCTGGCACTGCAAAAGCTACGGCAGAGCAAGGCAGTGCCTGTAACGCTCAGCCTATTGAACCTCACGATGGCACACAGTTCAAATTTGATTTGGATATTCGCGTGAATGCAAATACTTCCAATTTGGGTGCTGTTGCATATGGGTCGTAAGCCCCAAGGGTAGCGTTGGCCTGGCGGCCTGGGGCGCAACTGGAAGCATCCGAAGGTGCTGGCAAAGCATGAGTCGACTGCTAACAGAACAACTTGTTTATTCTAGCATCGCAAAAGAGCGGCCCGTCAGGTCGACCGAAGTGGAGAGGCGGGAGAGCACGTTACTCGACAGAAGAAATCGGAGCCTCTCTCTTGGCGTCCGGGGGCAGCTGCTTTTATACTCTCGGAGTTTAGGGCAAGAAGGAACGGCTTGCGAGAGGCGCCCGTGACGGCGGGGCGCGGACACGCTGAGAGACACGTTGAGACAAGTGACGCATCCGCCGGGCCGGCGCCGGTCACACCTCGCTTCACAGCTGGGGAGCTCCTCTCCCCGGCTGCTGCGCTTTGACAAGCGTGGGCACCAACATGCACACACACACACACACACACACACACACACACAAAGACACGTGGCATTGAAACATGCCTGGACGCCCTTGGCGGGGAGGCGTTGCGGCAGCGCTGAACGGGCCAAAATGTCCGCCGCTTTGAACGAAGCCCCGGCGTCCATTGCATCTGCACCGGCTATACCGCGCGTCGTAGGCGAAACGTAACAGTGCCCACAATGTGCTAAACTCGAAAGCTATCCATCAGCTCATGGCTGAGCTCGCGGTGCCTCATCCCTTTGCTGTGGTTCAGTCTAGCAAATAGCCATATGCGGTATCCGTGTACCAGATGACGCGGGTAGCACATTTTCTTTCGCGCTGTCTGCCAATCGCACATATTTCCAAGGGTCGAACAAACCTCCTAGCGTGCGCGCAAACATTGGCGGCACACACCGACTAAGCTACGGATGCCGCACTCGCGACTCGCATTGAAAGGATCACCAACGTAATGAGCTTCAACCACAAAGGCCGGACACCTCGGTGTGCTAATCGGGAAGCAGACAACCAATCTGTCACATTTTGGCACTTGGGCCCCAAGACGAGTCACCCACAGATGACAATATGAGCACACTTGTGCTCAGCGAGCGGGCTCGTCACTGCGCTCCGTGGCAGCTACACTATGTACACTAAGCTGCAAACAGCTGTGTGCACAAAAGGGGTGGAGTACGTGCTTCCACTCGTGTGCTCCAGTGTGGGGATGCCATGTGGTGCAGACTGGCTTTGTCCTGCACCAGCTTGACCAATGGATAGCAGCTACATCCACTTTGCACATTCAGTGCCATAGCTCAATACAAAGGGAAGTCTGCGAAGGTGTCTAGGCAGGAGTGAGCATGTGCTGGCAAGCATACACATATGGGCCAACCTTAAAAAGACTGACAAATGTTCGGAACACAGCTCAAAATAGCCCCACTGACGAAAAAAAATAGTTTTGTATTGATTGAAATGAGCGCCTTATGCATCACTAAACGAGGATTTGTATATCTAATTCTTCAGAACAAATCTCGAAGTGACCTTTGGCGTTCCCATGGGGCTAAAAGACGACAGAAAAAAGATAGGATGCCCTCTCATATGAGGTATTTGTGCATGCAGCTCCTTGGTCTATCTTAGGTAGTGAAATAGAACACATTTTTTTTACGCATTTTTTATGTAACTCGCAACACACAGCTAAATCTATTGCGACAAGTAGAAAATTGATGCCGTGGCGTCCGAGGTCCAGTGGCATGTGTTGTAGCCTGTTCTCAAAGAGCACAGTGTGGCAGCTAAACTTGCACCCCCATGCCAAAGAGGGCACCACATTGCCACTAACTAGCAATAGTATTTGCAGCAGCCACAGATGTAGCAACTTATCACAGCAGCACTTCATTTTCGGAAGGGGTGAAGAAGTTAAAATGCAGAGGGTTAATGAAAGGTACACTCTTGCAAAAGGCACCCAACTTGCAAGGCCAGTTATAGACATCGCTCCCACTTCTCAGTGTTGCTGGTGTGGGAATCCATTTCTTTAGAGATTGCTCAGATCAAGAAATTCTGCTTACAAAATTTCTACTGGCTTTCCAAGTTACCGCCGCGGGTATAAACACTTCCGAGGACGAGCATGTCATTGCGCCATAAAAGACTGGGTCCTCAAAAATAAGTTGTCAAACCCTTTACATTTCACATGGTTGACAGCTAGTCGAGTGTCCAAAGCCTATCAAAATTGGCGAGACCCGACTGCTACGACACAAATAAGCAGCGTGGCCAAAGCTCATTCCTACAGCCAGCTGACGTGGCGAAGAGTTAGCAGACAATAGTACGACAGTCGCACTTCCAGAAGTATACAGTTCTGATCGAAATTGGAAATGCAAATTTTCGCTTACTTCAGCCTGTTCATTAAACCGAGTCAAATGTACACAGCAACAGTAGGAAGAAGTGCCCTGATCCAGGCACCCTTTTTGATCATTATCATCAGCCTGATTATGCCCACCGCAGGGCAAAAGCCTCTCCCATACTTCTCCAACTAGCCCGGTCATGTACTAATTGTGGTGATGTCCCTGCAAACTTCTTAATCTCATCCACCCACCTACCTAACTTCCTGCCACCCCCTGCTACGCTTCCCTTCCCTTGGAATCCAGTCCGTAACTCTTAATGATCATCGGTTATCTTCCCTCCTCGTCCTGCCCATGCCCATTCCTTTTTCGTGATTTCAACTAAGATGTCATTAACTCACGTTTGTTCTCTCACTCAATCTGCTCTTTTCTTATCCCTTAAGGGGACACGCGGGTATCCAAACGGCAAAAAAAATCACAAAAAAGTAGATTTTTGGGAAAGTGCATTTTCGCTACGTTTATACATTCAAGAATCCCTCCGCAAAATCTAGAAGCTAAATTTTATTGGAAAATAATAAAAAATCGCATTTAAACACCAAGGTGGACGCGAAATTAGCAAAATTTCGTCAAAAATGTTCAAGCTTTGCGCCGTTGCCATTTGCGAAAGCGGTGGCCGGTGGCCGCCAACTTGCGCCAGCTCAAAATGGTGTCGAAGTGAAACTGACGCTAGAGTGTACTAGAATGGGGGAATGGGTCCAACAGAAGCCCCGGCAAGCGGTGATAGTGAAGCAAAAATTGGTGAAATTTGTGGCGGCGCTGCAGTCGCCTTCTTTAGGCTCCTTCTGGCGTTCCGGCCAATCCGGTGCCTCGGCGGCCCGGTGGAACCACGCCTACCGACGGTGGTTACGGCAACGCCGAGCTGTCGTCTGCTCGACGGGCCGCTGTCTACTGATCACACCGTCGTGCTTGTGTTTGTTTTGTCAATATTTGTTCCTAGTATGTATGAAAAAAAATACAATAAAATTACTGCTTTGCCATGAATTGAGGTTTCTCGATGCCGTCAAACGACGGCCTCTGCACGATGTTTACGCGCGCAGGCGGCCCTCGCATATGTCTATAGTTTGTCTCATAACTCAGCGACTTGGCAGAGTATTCAAAGAATGAGAGGATGAGCACACCTCGGCGAAAGAACTACTGTTGTGTAGTGGGTTGCAAAACCGTATACAGTAGATTGAAAGGTCGGGCCAAGCTCTTGCTCTTCGGAGTCCCTAAAGATGAAGAAAGGCGACACGTGTGGGAGCTCAATCTTCACCGCACTGATCGGCCCTTTGGAAGTCACAGACTCCATTTGTAAGCTGCACTTTGACACTGAGGCATTATGTACATATCGTCAAAGGTCAGGAAGTATCTACACAGTGTGGAAAGCCCGTGCTTCTGTCTTATGCCGTACCCACAATCTTTTGCCGTATTTTCTGGAGTATCTCTACGAGCACCCTGCACCCGAGCAGCCCACACGAAAGAGAATGGCCTCATATGCAACAGATGAAAGCCGGTCATGAAAGAGAACGCTCCCGCTCTCAGTTGAACCGATATACGGATTGGAGGCACGTGACAATGAAAACCTGAGCGAGCTCAAAGACAACCGATAACATGCTTCCTAATCCAAGCCAATGAAGAGTTTTAGAATAGGGGCCCAATCGTTTTGGGGCCCCAAAGAAATAGCGTTGAGGCCACTGCGCATGCGTATGACGCAAACTGCTTTTGGATTTTGCGTTGGGAACGCTATTTCAGCGATTTAGCGGCAGCCCAAAAGCTTTGCGTCAGCAAACATGGCGGCACCCATCGACGCGACGGCTCTAACCTAGCACAAAATTGGGTTTGATTCGTGGTTACGCGTGAAGTTCGCAAGCTAGGAGAAGTGACCATGATTATCACTTTCTCTCAACTAGCGTGTGTTATGAAGATTGATTCATTAAACGCCACTGATTCCGAATTAGATTGTGGATTTTATGGCTCGTAGGCCTAACACGGCTAAGTTTGGCTGTTGAAGGCACGTAAAGTTAGTTTACTCAAAACTAAGCGCAACAAATTGTTTGCTGCTGACAGAATAACCTCTAAATTGCAATTAAATGCGAATACACGCAAGTCAAAATTACTATTCCTATCATAAAATGGTATACAGTCGAGTCCATTTATAACAATGTTCAAGTGCCATGAAAATTTCATTGTTATAACCGATAATTGTTATAAACGGATTGCATGAAAAAAAGCATAACAGCTGCAAAGAGGGGTCACAGACGGCAAGTGACATGCCAGCTCCGCCGAGGCATCGTTTTGGTGGTCCCGAAAGGGGCCTTGTGAAAAATACGAGAAGGTTGCCGCGGCTGCCTCTCAGCTTGAAAATCCCTTAGCGCCCCCCCCCCAAAAAAAAACAAGGAAAACGTGAATACCTAAGAGCATTTAATGAGGGGAAAATAGCTTGCACTTCTCAATTATTTGCTGAAACAAACCCGTAATCGGCGAGTTTCGACTGCTTCGCGGCAATCTTGCCGATGTCTTTCTGGAGGGCATCCAAATGTTGAACATGTCCGAGCGAAAGGTTTTTTGCAAAAATGAAGTACACTGTATGCTGCCTTCGGAACACGTGCAACTGGTGAAGCAGGAACCAAGCAGAATGGGAAAGATGGGGCAGCCCACTCAACTGCCGTGACGCGTTTTCAACGAGCGGCACACCCTCAGAATGGACTGCTCCCCGCGCGCCGATACAAAAGCAACAAAAGAAATGCCTTCCTTCCCTCTCCTACTCTGCCCAGAGGAAAGCGTCTGTCTTTTCTCCTGCTTCTCCTGCTCACCCCATTCTCCTCGCATGCGTCGTCACGTGAGCTTTTCGCCGCCCCTGTGCGGGCGGCTCTGCATACACGCGCGCGCTTTTGGCAGAGTAGTTTGGCCGGCGTGGTCGCTGCGTTTGCGCATTTTTTTTTCTGTGAGGGTTGGCTCCAAATGAATACATTCAATTGTTATAACCGACAATCTAATATGATAGCATTGTTATAAGCGGTTTATTTTACCATAGAACACACTGCAAAGGTGATGGTGCCGCGGCTGTCCATTGCTATATCCTATATATTGTTAAAAGCGGTATTGTTATAAGTGGGTTTGACTGTACATTTAATTATTTCTAGTAGTTTTGCTTTGACGCCGTAGTGGTGCTGTCAGCGCAAGACGCTATCCACAAACACAAATCCCTATTCTAAAACTCTTCACTCCTGCGTGCCCCAACGTTAACACCTGCAAAGTTTTTTGGTGCCCCAAACTATTGGGGCCCAAAAAACTATGTTTTGCTATGCTCACCCAGGGGATCTGGAAAACCAACTACATCTCAGGCGTATGACGCATAAACATAAAGAAGAAAATGGCTACTCCGTAAATATTTTCGAAACGCAATAAAGCTACAAAAGAAAAAGGTGATGCACGTAACACATAATGTGACCCACATTCTCCCTAAATGTCAAATTGCAGCGTTATTAGGGCATCGGGGAAATTGTTAGCATTCAATGTATCGCCTTGAGAATAGAACAAAACAAAGGTTTACCAATTTTTATTTAACCCCTAATTACGCAACACAGTTCATTTTAATTCCTGTACCTCATCCACAGCACGATCGCCATTTCATCGGAATATGAGCTCTGCATTTCGTTATCTCTTCACACAGTGGAACATGCACATCAGGTTTAAAAAGGAAAGCAAACTGCAAACGCGATCCATCTGACTGCGTGGCTCCGGTTAATCCAGGCACGGCCATCCTCGAACGCAACTGCAACGCTGCTCGTGACCGCGGCCGTGCTTCTGTTCGGCACACTCTAAATACGACGCTGCTGACCGGCGCCTCCGCCGTGCGCATGGCGCCCAGAAGGCGACGGTGGCGCCATCGGGATTTTCAATTAAAAATGCCTCAGTGCAGAGCCCTCGTTGGACCCACTCTCCCATTCTAGTACGCTTTACAGATGCTATCGCATCATTAGACACTTTTAGCCTGTCGGCTATTCCGGCAAACGGGGGAGGTTTGGGGGGATAGCCGGATTTGCGGGGACAAACGTGAGCGGCCGGAGCAGTGCAGCCGCCTGGTGGGTAGAGTTCAACCAGGCAAACGCATAGCTAAAACTGCAGTAACCAACTATATCCGACTTTGCTGCTGGTGCAAAATTTTTGCAGCGGCGTAATTGTGAACACGATTACGCTGCTGTCGAAAATTTACACCAGCAGCTAAGAAGAATATAGTAATTGACTGTGTTTATGTGGTTGAGCTTTGCACCACCAATCTGGCCGCTCACGTTTACGCCCCCGCTAAACCGGCAAACCACCCGCGCTTGCCGGAATACCGGACGCACTAAAATTCTCTATTTCTGAAGGATGCATCCGTGCCCCCGATGGGCCAAAGCACGCACACCCCCGCGCGGTTCACTCCTATTGGTCTGGCGCTGTCTGGCACGCGCTTGACCACTCTCGCATTTTGCTACGTTTGTTTCTCTCTGGTTTCATCGCCATATAGAAAGAAATTGAAATTTCTTTCTCTATGGCGTCGCTGTCTATGTTCTACGTTTGTTCAGCCGCTTGCTTCGCAACAACGTTTGATAAGGTGTTCATTTCGCTGCCCGGATGTCATACTCCCGGAGCTGCCGGGTGCTGGTCTGCCTGGACATTCTACCGGATCCAGTTTCGAGCTGCAAACCGGCACGTCTAGCGTCAACACTTCGTCCGCCCACGTCATGCGTGTTGGCACAGATCGTGTAGGCACCGTTTTCTTCACGGCTGAAGAAAGTAGCGAGCGTCGGAAAACGTGCCTGGCGTCGCAGTCTGCAGTGCAGCGAAAGTTCAAGCTGCTGGGTGTAGACACGAGATGACGTCAACGACAGCGGAACTGAATTTGTAATCGTGGATTTATCCGTCATACAATAGTTCCTTGGACTTGTGCTGTGTCCCGGGTGCGGCTAGAAGGCGGTGATGCTTTCAGGGACCCCGCCAAAGAGTATGGGCTCTCAGCAATGTTCTGACAACGTTCTTTCGTCACAATGCTGCGAGAGCAAAGGGAGAGCCTGAACCCAAGCACCACTACAACTTGCGAGAACATGTGGCAGAAGCAATGCTGCCTGTATATGTGCGGCTATCTGAAAAAACCCTGCTCTAGAGATGCTTGCGAGGCAAGACACAGAACTCTAATAAGAGCCTTCACTCAGCGATTTGGAGTGTCTCAAAGAAACAGCATGCATGTCTCTTCGTCGTGCAAGCTGCTGTTGCAGAAGCTGTCCTACTCTTCAACACTGGGAACCTACTTGCGTCCACTGCAATTCTACAGCAGCTACACATGAATATTCCTAACACTGCACCTCATCGAGCAAAGGAGAAAGATGGCCATCGAAGTGCTAACTCCAGCAAGAAGCCTCTTTGAGCACAAGGAAGCTGGCCAAAAAGCGGCAAAAAGATGGGATGCATCCAGATTATGCCCCTGGTGCATTTCCTTGAGATTTTATGCTAAGTTCCTAATAAAGATGTTGCCGAATGTTTTTCCTTGATTTCTCAAAACAACAATTATGACAGACTTCCAATTTCGAAGTTAAAATAGTTTCTGTCCTATTCCAGCTATCAGCAGTTTTTTTTTTTTGCCAGAAAAAGAAATGTATGCCTTAAGTAATATGCCCCTTTTGAAAGCAGTACACTTAAAAAGATTTTGAAATGGGTCACATATTAGACATGTCAAGATGGCATTTATTTTCCTTCAAATTAGCCTAGACCATTAATATCTTATGACACTCCTTGAAAATTCCAGATAGTCTATACTCAAACCACTGTGTTAGGGTTGTCCGTTTAATGCTAATTTTCCTCCAAACAAAGGACCCAGCTTATACAATCCTTTCAGACTATATTGGAAACTACTTATCCTATGGAAAAATTAATTATACTTTTTAGAATCTGCACATTAAATACACAAAGTGTGAAAATTTCGTTCAGATCTGTCCACAAATAAAAAAGCAGTCTTTCAAGTGTAGCCTCCTCCCTTGACGTAACACCCATCATTCTTTCCATAGCTTGTTGCGTCGTCCTCAGTTTAAGTATAACCCTTTTCATAAGCCTCCAGGTTTCTGCCCCATACGCGAGTACTGGTAAGATACAGCTGTTATATGCTTTTATATTGAGGGATAGTGGCAACCTGCTTTCATGATCTGAGAATACCTGCCAAACGCACCCCAGCCCACTCTTATTTTTCCGATCATTTTAGTCTCATGATCCAGATCTGCGGTCACTACCTGCCCTAAGTAGATGTATTCCCTTACCACTTCCAGTGCCTCACTACCTATCGTAAACTGCTGTTCTCTTCCGAGACTGTTCAACATTACTTTAGTTTTCTGCTCACTAATTTTTAGACCCTCCCTTCTGCTTTGGCTCTCCAGGTCAATGAGCATGCATTGTAGTTCGTCCCCCGAGTTACTAAGCAAGGCAATATCGCCAGCAAATCGCAAGTTACTAAGGTATTCTCCATTAACTCTTACCCCCAATTCTTCCCAATCCAGATCTCTGAATGCCTCCTGTAAACACGCTGTGAATAGCATTGGAGAGTGCGTATCTTCCTGCCTGACGCCCTTCTTTATTGGTATTTTGCTGCTTTCTTTATGGAGGACTATGATGGCTGTGAAGCCACTATAAATATCTTTCAGTATTTTTACATATGGCTTGTATACACCCTGATTCCGTGATGCCTCCATGACTGCCGAGGTTTCGACTGAATCAATGAAAGTTATATATAAGTGTAGGTTATATTCCGCACATTTCTCTATCACCTGATTGATAGTGCGAATATGGTTTATTGTTGAGTAGCCTTTACGGAACCCTGCCTGGTCCTTTCGTTGACGGAATTCTAAGGTGTTCCCGATTCTATTTGCGATTACCTTAGCAAATACTTTGTAGGTAACAGACAGTAAGCTGATCGGTCTATAATTTTTCAAGTCTTTGGCGTCCCCTTTCTTATGGATTAGGATTATGTTAACATTCTTCCAAAATTCCGGTACGCTTGGGGTCATGAGGCATTGCGTATACAGGGTGGCCAGTGGTTCTAGAACAATCTGCCCACCATCCAACAAATCTGCTGTTAGCCGATCCTCCCCAGCTGCCTTCCCCCTTTGCATAGCTCCCAAGGCTTTCTTCTTCCGGCGCCACATCTTCCGACACCCTTCTTGATTGATATCACACATTGACCAATAAAACTGTATGGGAATCTGCTATATGACAAAATATGGCAGCCTCGAAAAGAATAAGGAGGCTGCTGTGGAAAAGCACTTATGATGATGATGATGATGCATGGGGTTTTATGGCCCAATGGCCAGGTATGACCAAAGAGCGCCATGTCTGTGGTAGTGGGTTCGCAGTGTATTTATGATTACTATGAAATTTGTGTGACGTGGCTGTAAAGGGGCCTTAAAATATGCGCTCTAAAGTGCATAAAATCTGTGTAATAAAATTATGGCGATGACGTATGACTTGTACTATGAACATTTAGATGCATTTAAAAAGAATGATATGATAGGTAAAATATATCTGATTATAAGAAATCCTAGAGCACTACTGCCTCCTTAGAGCCCTTGAAACACACGGGCCTGGAGGCATGTGCTATGCAAAACAATTATCGCAGCGGCATCCTCTAAAGTGAGGAAGCGCTACGAATGCATAGGACTAATAACATGTAAGACCACATCTCTTAGGAAACCTAGGACTGTGTCTGTATTAAAAAACGGTTCTGGACCGAGGAACATTACAGGATGAAGAGGAATGTGCTGCCTGTATGCTAAGGAGAAATGTCTCATTCTTTCAGATTCGGCTTCCCGACACTCCAGAAGGACGTGGAGCACGGTCCGCCTCTCCCCTCATCTACCACAGGTTGGAGGTTCACTTCCAGTAAGCAGATAATTATGGGTGCCAAATGTGTGTCCTATTCTGAGGTGACAGAATAGGACATCTGTTCACCGAGATCTCATTGGGGAGGGCCAGAAACCTAACTGGGGCTTTATAACGTGCAGTTTGTTATTTGTTTGCGCATCCCACGTGCACTGCCAATAATTTCGCAGTTTATTTCATAGGAAAGGCCTCAGATCTGTGACAGGCACATCAGAGGTAGGGTTAACAGCTTGCGATGTGATTGACGTGGCCATCTTGTCTGCGAGAACGTTACCTTCGATTCCCCTATGGCCAGGGACCCAGCATATTATGATAGTCTGGTTAGATGAGTACGCTTTACACAGTACCGAATATAGTTCATTGAATACGAGATTTTTATGTTTGTACAGTAACATTAAGGCCTTCACGACGCTTAGAGAGTCTGTATAGATCGCTGCTTTTGGAAGTTTTGATCTTCTTGTATGCTTCACAGCAGAGAGTAATACATAGGCCTCGGCCTTAAAGATGCTTGTTTCCGGATGCGGTACATTGGATTCCGAGAAGGATGGGCCGACGGCTGCATAGGATACCCCGGCATTTGACTTCGAAGCGTCTGTGTAGAACTCTGCGCTTGAGTGTTTGTACTGAAGTTCTAGGAAATGCATTCTGATTTCGGCCTCAGGAGCGTGCTTTGTAACTTTTATAAAGGATATGTCACATTGTATCACCTGCCACTCCCAAGGAGGTAAGAGTTTGGTTAGGTGCATTAAGCGATGCTTGAGGAGTGGGATACGCATTTCATAGCAAAGCTCCTTCACACGCAGCGAGAAAGGCTGTCTTATGGAGGGACGATTTCTGAAAAGTGTAGCGCACGTCATATCGGTAACGGTATCAAAACATGGATGTTCAGGATTAGAGCGTACTTTAAGGAGATATGTAAAGCTGAGGTATGATCTCTGTAGGTGGAGAGACCATTCATTCGATTCGGCATATAAGCTTTCAATCGGGCTGGTTCTGAAAGCGCCCGTGGCTAAACGGATACATAGATGGTGAACAGGGTCTCGCATCTTTAGCGCGCTCGGGGCGGCAGAGTTATATACCACGGCACCATAATCTAATCGTGACCGGATGAGGCTCTTATAGAGATTCATTAGGCACTTCCTGTCACTACCCCACGTAGTCTGGGATAGAAGTTTCATTAGGTTCATTGTTTTCAGACACTTTTCTTTAAGATGTTTAATGTGTGGGACGAAAGTGAGTATTGTCGAGTATAACACCTAGAAATTTGTGCTCTTTGTTTACAGGTATCTGTTGTCCACACATTACTAAGCGGGGATCCGGAACCAGGCCTCTCTTTCTTGTAAACAACATACAAGAACTCTTATGAGGATTGATTTTGAATCCATTTTCTCTGTTCAACACCTTGTTCAAACCATGCTGTACCTGTCTCTCGCACACTGCGAGGTGACAGGATTTGAAACCAATTTGAATGTCGTCCACATAGACGGAATACAAAATGGCCGGTGATAAGGAAGCACGAAGTGTTGTCATCTTAACAATAAAGAGTGTGCAACTGAGCACGCCACCCTGGGGTACACCGGTTTCTTGTGTAAAAGGACGTGACAGCACATTGCCTACTTTCACCTGGAAGGTACGATTGGACAAGTAGCTTTTTATTACGTTTAGGTGTGTTTCGTGTAAACACAGGACTTTTGGATTGTGTTGGTGGATGAGTTCTTGTACATCATAAAGGTTTCTTAGACGACCTCTGACATTCCATTGTATGATTTGTGTATCCATATTTAAAGTGAATTGGTGCTGTGTTTACGGAAACGGAAGTGATGCCTTAGACTACAGAGCTCTTGCGAGGCACTGTAACCGGGGTTCTGCCTTTTTTGGAGCGTTCGAGGGAGCCTTGCCGCTCCTTAGGCGCTTGGTGTGCCATGGGGATAGGTGTGTCCATTGCCTCTTGTGAGGCGCCGGACACGCGCTCTTGAGAGCGAGAAGTTTTTCGTGAGAGGCTCACCTCGGAAGGCGAGACCCCTGCGCCCACCAGCCCGGAGGTGGATGGGGCTCCCTGAGGGATTTGGCTGCGCCGGCTGTTGCCAGCGCTGGAAGGGACCTGGGAGGTTGAGGCAGCCTTGGCTGCGCCCACCTTCGGGGTCGATGTCCCCTCTGCTCGGTTGACGGAGCAGCGCTAGCTGCAACCGCCGCAGGGGCAGATGGCGTGACTGCCGACTCACTGTTTGTGGGTCGGATAGCCGCCGGAGGCCGTTGTGGCGCTGCCCCCTGACGCGCCACTTCGGCAAAGCTTTTCTTTAGCAGGTATGCTACCCGCCTTCGTGCCTCTTTGAACGATATATTCTCTTTTACTTTTACGGTTACAATTTTTTTTCCTTGTTCCAGGAGGGGCACGACCGCGAGTACGCGGCGTGATCCCCGTCACAGTTTACACGGTGAAGAGAGTTATTACAAGCTTCAGTGGCGTATTCAAGGGCACTGCATTTTGCACATGTTTGGCGGCCCCGGCAGCTCTGCGAACTGTGGCCGAAATGCTGGCATTTGAAGCATCTTAGGGGATTTGGCACATATGGTCTGACACGGAGCCTGATGTACCGGGCCTCTGCAGACTCGGGCAGAATACTTGAACCGAATGCGAGTATCAGGTGCTTCGTTTGAATTTCTTTACCATCTCTTCTCATTTTAATTCTTCGGACATTGACAACATTCTGCTCACTGAAGCCCTCCGGGAGCTCAGCCTCTGTCAGCTGGAGCAAATCGTCATCCGAGACAACGCCGCGGGTGGTGTTCAGAGTGCGGTGTGGAGTTACTGTCAATTGAACATCCCCAAATGATACTAGACTGGGCAACTTTTCGTATTGTTTCTTATCATGCAGTTCTAATAGGAGATCACCACTTGCCAGCCTTGATACCTCGTAGCCTGGACCAAAGACATCAGTTAAGGACTTGGAAACTAGAAAAGGGGAGATGTTTCGTACTTGTTTATCGGATGTTTCTGAGTGGATTACATGGTACCGTGGGAAGTTCGGTCTTTGACGTCCAGGGAACTGGAAGACTTCATCGGTACGCCTTTTCTGAGGGCGATCAGGAAGCGGAGGGAAGGAGCTAGCCATAAAGGAATTGAATTTTCGGCAATAATGCCAGCCACCCACCATGGAGTCCTACAAGGGGACGCTACAGGGACTGTAAGAACAGGTCCTGTAAACGCCAGCTGTACGTCATCACTATAACCAAATATGAAATAACCTACGTTGGCTAATCACACAAGGTTAATCCTTGCTGCCTGGAAAAATTGGAAGCAAACGGAAACTATGAGAAGACAAGAAACGTAGAAAGTGAGAGAAAGACGAAGGCTGGAGGGAGAGAGAGACAGGAGAAGGCAACTACCGATTTCCCCCGGGTGGGTAAGTCGGGGATGCCGTCTACGTGAAGCAGAGGCCAAAGAGGTGTGTTGCGTCCGCCAGGGGGCCTTAAAGGTCCAAACACCCGGCATCGGCTCAACCCCCAGGATCCCCCTTTCCCCGGACACGGCTAAGCCGCGCACGGCTACACGCGGGAGGGTCCAACCCTCGTGTGCTTGGGTACGCGGTGTCGCAACACACCAAACGCCTGCTGACGCAGACGCCCCTGCGGGGAAAGCACTTATCGGAAAGGAGACTTCACACTCTGCTTGGGAGCTCCACATGCCGTGCACAACCATGAAATTTGGCCAATATGTTCACAGCAATGTATGCTATCCACGAACTGTGTTTTGACCAAGCCGAAAGGGTGGTTTAGGATCTCATTAAGCTGCTGCATGAGCTCAGCATGACGCCACGAGTTTTGATGGCGTCGGCTCAGGCATGCATAATTGTTTATTGGTAAAAATAGACAGCATCCCTCTTCGGAATACGAAGCATCCCTCTTCGGAAGTTTAAGGAACATCTCCTGCACCGCAACAGCTGAAATATGAGATTCCAGCGCAGTTAAAGGACAAGACTGACCGTTTTCCTCTTGCAATCCTCGCGTCCAGCAAAAATTAAACTGTTTTGAACGAATACTTCCATCAGTCTGAACTCGTGTGGCATTTCTGTCCCTCTGCCCTTTAACTGTCGCATTAAGCTCTAGTAAAGTTTCACATAGGAACTTACCCGACATGGGGTGTTTCCAGGAAGGTAACCCTCTTCCTTGGCCATTGAAGTGGAGGGCCGTTCATCTGCAATGTGTAGAAAAGAGGAACACTTGCATTGGATAAACACTAAGGCTGCCAAATTCCGCAAGTAGATGTTGCCTGTGCAAGCTTCACAATGTGCACCGTCAACATCAAAAGCTTGCAGACCATGAGAGCAGAGAAAAAGCTGAAACATTTCCACAGCCTGGTATTAATATTTTCAGCCTGCATTGGTATATTCTAAGTGTGCGTCACAATTTCTGGCCATAGTCACAAAGTGCTCAAAACATCAATGCTTTCTTAGATAATGCAGTCCGAACACGCTTGACACCAAGTGGAAGCCCCACAGAACTCTTGTACAACTTGCATGTAAGGCGACGAAACAAAAGGCAAGAAAGAGTGCAAGTTTTTTCACCTTCGAACACAGACATCAGACTGGCCTCATCTCTAGTATACGATTTCATCATGAGGGCCACGTCTACACTTTCCATGCCATCAGACAAGCAAACTGCACTTCCTCATGCTGTTTGCTAAATGACTACACCACAAGTTGGGCAAACTGTCTTGACGTAATAGTTCTGTGGAAACCCGCAAGGTGGAGAGAATGAATGGAAAACGAGACATCCACCCATTTGCAGCAATTCCTACAAAGGAAACCCACACTGGCTCCTCTAAAGAAAAGCCTCTCGGTTGAAGAAAAATTCGTCCTGGTCTGGGACGCACCTGTCTTGCAGGAAAGCTAGCATTACAATTATGAAAAGCGTCTGTCACAAGCTCCAAGTGTGGACAGTGCTACTCAAAAGAACACAAAGAAGAAAAATCTGCCATTTGCTTCTTCATTAGGGCGTAACAATGTCAGAGCACTCAAAAACGCATGCTATGTTGCCTAACGTACAAATTACTTTGAAACGATAACACAGTAGCGCAATTCAGAGAAAGCCAAACCAAGCAATTTATGTTCACCACAATGATACACTATTTCTTTAAAGCAACGGATACAGGTACTGACAATACCTGTCAAATTCAACTTTAATATGTGTAAGAATACTGTGGAATTGCATATGAAAGCGGGTGGCAATACCGTTGTTTTTTGCCACAAGTATACACACAGAAAAACCAGCGGTGGCGTAGCGGTAGAACACCCGCCTCGCGTGCAAGAGGTCCGTGGTTCGAATCCCGGTGCCGGCAATTTTCCACCGGATTAAAAAAAATCCGCGTGTTGATAAAATTGCACAAACAGGCTTGGAGTGTGACCTGTTCCCGGTGACCAGAACCGGTAACGCACTCCCTCACCAGAGCAGGATTGGCCACCCTGGTGCAATACTTCGCCACAACCTCCTATATGAACACAACAATCAAACCCCGGCCCTCAGTCCCCAGCAGCTGCGAAGCAACTGACCACAGCGGCGGTCAGACCTGCAACGCAGCAGAGGGTGCTAAGAATCACTGGCTCCGGACAGGCCGCCAATGGAATATGAACCTGGCAACGTTTAATGCTAGAACGTTATCTGGTGAGGCGAGTCTAGCAGTGCTATTGGAGGAATTAGAGGGCACTAAATGGGATATAATAGGGATCAGTGAAGTTAGGAGGCCAAAAGAAGCATATACAGTGCTAAAAAGCGGGCACGTCCTGTGCTACAGGGGCTTAGCGGAGAGAAGAGAACTAGGAGTCGGATTCCTGATTAATAAGAATATAGCTGGTAACATACAGGAATTCAATAGCATTAACGAGAGGGTGGCAGGTCTTGTTGTGAAGCTTAATAAGAGGTACAAAATGAAGATTGTGCAGGTCTACGCCCCTACATCCAGTGATGATGACCAGGAAGTCGAAAGCTTCTATGAAGACGTGGAATCGGCGATGGGTAGAGTGAAAACTAAATACACTATACTAATGGGCGACTTTAATGCCAAGGTAGGCAAGAAGCAGGCTGGAGACAAGGCAGTGGGGGAGTATGGCATAGGCGCTAGGAATAGCAAGGGAGAGTTATTAGTAGAGTTTGCGGAACAGAATAATATGAGGATAATGAATACCTTCTTCCGCAAGCGGGACAGCCGAAAGTGAACGTGGAGGAGCCGGAACGGTGAGACTAGAAATGAAATAGACTTCATACTCTGCGCTAACCCTGGCATCATACAAGATGTGGACGTGCTCGGCAAAGTGCGCTGCAGTGACCACAGGATGGTAAGAACTCGAATTAGCCTAGACCTGAGGAGGGAGCGGAAGAAACTAGTACATAAGAAGCCGATTAATGAGTTAGCGGTAAGAGGGAAAATAGAAGAATTCCAGATCAAGCTACAGAACAGGTATTCAGCTTTAACTCAGGAAGAGGACCTTAGTGTTGAAACAATGAACGCCAATCTTGTGGGCATCATTAAGGAGTGTGCAATGGAAGTCGGTGGTAACTCCATTAGGCAGGATACCAGCAAACTATCGCAGGAGACGAAAGATCTGATCAAGAAAGGCCAATGTATGAAAGCCTCTAACCCTACAGCTAGAATAGAACTGGCAGAACTTTCGAAGTTAATCAACAAGCGTAAGACAGCTGACATAAGGAAGTATAATATGGATAGAATTGAACATGCTCTCAAGAACGGAGGAAGCCTAAAAACAGTGAAGAAGAAACTAGGAATCGGCAAGAATCAGATGTATGCGTTAAGAGACAAAGCCGGCAATATCATTACTAATATGGATGAGATAGTTCCGGTGGCTGAGGAGTTCTATAGAGATTTATACAGTACCAGTGGCACCCACGACGATAATGGAAGGGAAAATAGTCTAGAGGGATTCGAAATCCCAAAGGTAACGCCGGAAGAAGTAAAGAAAGCCTTGGGAGATATGCAAAGGGGGAAGGCAGCTGGGGAGGATCAGGTAACAGCGGATTTGTTGAAGGATGGTGGACAGATTGTTCTAGAGAAACTGGCCACCCTGTATACGCAATGCCTCATGACCTCGAGCGTACCGGAATCTTGGAAGTACGCTAACATAATCCTAATTCATAAGAAAGGAGACGCCAAAGACTTGAAAAATTATAGACCGATCAGCTTACTGTCCGTTGCCTACAAACTATTTACTAAGGTAATCGCAAATAGAATCAGGAACACCTTAGACTTCTGTCAAGCAAAGGACCAGGCAGGATTCCGTAAAGGCTACTCAACAATAGATCATATTCACACTATCAATCAGGTGATAGAGAAATGTGCGGAATATAACCAACCCTTATATATAGCTTTCATTGATTACGAGAAAGCGTTTGATTTTTTCGAAACCTCAGCAGTCATGGAGGCATTACGGAATCAGGGTGTAGACGAGCCGTATGTAAAACTACTGAAAGATATCTATAGCAGCTCCACAGCCCCCGTAGTCCTCCATAAAGCAAGCAACAAAATCCCAATAAAGAAAGGCGTCAGGCAGGGAGATACGATTTCTCCAATGTTATTCACAGCATGTTTACAGGAGGTATTCAGAGACCTGGATTGGGAAGAATTGGGGATAAAAGTTAATGGAGAGTACCTTAGTAACTTGCGATTCGCTGATGATATTGCCTTGCTTAGTATCTCAGGGGACCAATTGCAATGCATGCTCACTGACCTGGAGAGGCAAAGCAGAAAAGTGGGTTTAAAAATGAATCAGCAGAAAACGAAAGTAATGTTTAACAGTCTCGGAAGAGAACAGCAATTTACGATAGGCAGCGAGGCACTGGAAGTCGTAAGGGAATACACCTACTTCGGGCAGGTAGTGACGGCGGATCCGGATCATGAGACAGAAATAATCAGGAGAATAAGAATGGGCTGGGGTGCGTTTGGCAGGCATTCTGAGATCATGAACAGCAGGTTGCCATTATCCCTCAAGAGAAAAGTATATAATAGCTGTGTCTTACCAGTACTCACCTACGGGGCAGAAACCTGGAGGCTTACGAAAAGCGTTCTACTCAAATTGAGGACGACGCAACGAGCTATGGAAAGAAGAATGATAGGTGTAACGTTAAGGGATAAGAAAAGGGCAGATTGGGTCAGGGAACAAACGCGAGTTAATGACATCTTAGTTGAAATCAAGAAAAAGAAATGGGCATGGGCAGAACATGTAATGAGGAGGGAAGATAACCGATGGTCATTAAGGGTTACGGACTGGATCCCAAGGGAAGGGAAGCGTAGCAGGGGGCGGCAGAAAGTTAGGTGGGCGGATGAGATTAAAAAGTTTGCAGGGACGGCGTGGCCACAATTAGTACATGACCGGGGTTGTTGGAGAAATATGGGAGAGGCCTTTGCCCTGCAGTGGGCATAACCAAGCTGATGATGATGATGATGATACACACATATTGTGGGACACACAAACTTATGAAAGATGATCTTGGTACAGCACCCAAGACCTGTCGCTCTGCACCCAAGTAGAAGCACATATGAAAGAGTCGAGGTTGACAAACACACTGGTGCTTTGATCACAGCGACTCTTTTGTTGCTAATTTCACCTGCTTCAGGAACTTGTCCTAATTAACTTACTTCAAGCAGATGCATCTCTTGTATTTCGCAATTGGAAGACTTGCAAGGGTGTGGTTTTCACAAACCTAGTTCTTGCAAAATTTCACCAAAATTTGCAATATCGTACAAGCCCGAAAGATAAAGCTTACGGAAAAATTCGGGAAGGTCGGCAGGTATGCGAAGAGCAACCAAAGAAACATTGTTTTAAAGGAACAGTGGAGGCAAAAATTTACTATATCTAGACATTACCTCTGCAAAGGACTGCTTTTCTAAGCGAGACAGTGACCAATGCAGGACTAAACTTGTCATTGCAGCAAAAGTTCTGGAGACAAGCTCTGCTATAGTGGCTATAGATTTAAGGACTGATAAGCGAATAAATTAAGAGTTTTACGTACTAAAACTATGATCCGATTATCTGGTATACTGCAGTGGGGGACTCTGGAATAATTCCGACCACCTGGGGTTCTTTAACGTGCACCAAAATCTAAGTACACGAGTGGTTTTGCAGTTCGCCACACCCTCCCTGCCCTCGAAATGCGGCTACTGTGGCCGGGATTTTATCCCACAAGATAACCGAATTATTACATTGCATTTGAATGAAAGAAGGTGCAGTCTCGCCCAGTTTTACCAATAGCTCACAGGATAGTCACTGCCTTATAGCACAACCCAGAAAATTTCCTTTCACAAACTCTGCTACCACTATTAACTAAGGTTGTTAGATGAACAGGTGCCAACGTAGCACTATTCTTTTATATTGTTGCCGTCCTCACCATCGCGCGCTCCCGGCATTGCTTGTGCACAAGTGGCTTAGTGTGGTCACATGGTATTCCCATGTGCCCATACTGTTCACCAGTGCTCCCTAAAATGTAGCAAATATATTTTTTTACGTAGCATGGTTTACACCAACAGGCACATCAATAAAAATTTACAGCACGAAATAAACTTTCAAAATGAGTAATACACTTTCATTTTCAAACGATAAAGCTGCTTGTTTTTGCACCTGTATTGACAAATTTGTAACCTTTGGGCGCTCTATGTAGGAGGGAAAGGGGTAATGATGCTACCTTGAAAACATGCAGGGACCTTACTATTTACAGGAGTGTAGAGCGTTCCCCGGGCAGCTCCGAGACTCAAAAGAGGCAGTAGTGCCCAGAAGAGCACGAGCTCAGAGACTGCTGGCTTAGCTTAGGTTGCCTATACCATGGCCTCAGAGACAGCATGCAGGTCATACCTATATGGAATAAATCTCTGCTTTCATGGGAGGGGATTTAGAGAGCAGGCCTACTGTGCCGAATTTCCAGTTGCAACCGTTTCTGTAACCAAGTCATCATCTGACATGAAAAGAAATGCTGCACCGTTTCTGGAAAAGGTTCTCCAATAGTCTGAACCATGTCAGCCTTGGCCTCTTGCATTCCTTCAAGCAACTACAGTAGCAGGGGAGCCACAAGCTAGGCTAGTGGGCTTGCGTTAAACATGATGAATACCACAAAGAGGACACGCAACATGAACAGCCCCACACTAAAAACAACGTTAAAACACTCGAAATGGTTCAAAGTAAAGCTGTGCACTTTATCTTCAACTGCTATGGGCGCATGCATTCACACACACATCTTTTACGCACAGCTGGGCTTCACTCATTGTCCAGCCGTGCTAAATTACACCGTCTAAAGTTTTTGTATTTACTGCCTAATAATGCATTAAAGATGTCTCTCACAAATTTTGTTCGTATAAACACTACAAGACTAACATGTCACAAGCATGCACTCACCCTTGAAGATTATTTCTGTCACAGTAATGCTTTTTGATATTCTTTTTTTCCACAAGTTGTCCGAGATTGGAATTGCTTGCATCCATCAGTCACGGCCCAGCACACCATAGACAAATTTGTTACCCTCGCTGACAGCTCTGTGCTTACATTCGTCTCGGCACAACCTTGCATAAACATCACAGTGTTCCTCTCAGTGTATTGTATTCAAGTGCCATCATCGGTTTTATTTATTATTGGCTTGTGTACTGCATGTTCTACCTTTATTTCTAACTCTTAAAAAAATATGATAGCACTTAACCTGTATTTCTATGTTTCCCTCTCCTGTAAAAATCCCAAGAAGGGATTGACAGTATTCCAAAATAAATGTACTTCCTTGTTCATAGGTGGGGCACCTGTCCCGTTTGCATCACTTTGAGTCTTCAGTGTTCGTTACATAAACTAGACTAGCATCATGCACTTACAAGCTGTAATTTGCAAATTGGTTTAAATCCCCGTATTAACTCTTGCCAAAGTGCAACACACTGCATGCACTCTTCATGGCGTCCTCTGCCGAAATGCACTTCTATATGTCGAATCATAACAGAATGCTAAACTGACCAACAGTAATATAGTGAGAGTCTCACCGAATTTGAGTCCCCACTTTCGACGACTCGTCCAGTAGCTTTTAAAATCTGTCAGAAACGAGCCAAAGGTAATGGTGTAAATGAACCTCAAGGATAAAATTTTAAAAAAAGCCACTTCAAAAGCAGGACAAAATTATCAACGTGGGCTATATAGGGACCACAAGAAAAATAGATCCACAAGAATGAAAAGTGGTCCAGGTTTGTACGAGTATATGGTTGGCATAGCAGTACAGGAGAGACTAAAATAGACAAGCTGATTGGACAGGCAATGGCTTCAAACGAAACATTTTAAGTCAGTGCCTATTTTGTTATGTCCCAGTTTTTAGTCTCTTCTGTTACGCAAGCCATTAAAAATGACTTAGCCATCACCAAAACGTCACCCAAACAAATATCTTCGTTTGCTTTATGTGGGCCAACCCCGACAACGAGGAGTATAGTCTCATCTCTTTTTTGACAACTATCACAGTCCTGCTACAACACAGCTAAACATTGGCAGATTTGCTGTCGAGTCCAATACATCCACCTTTAGTGCTCTTTTTGGGTTGGACCCCCATAAATTAACACAAAGGACAAACAAAATGAGAAAACTGCAGTCCCACTATCAAAAACTGCACACGAAACTGTTGCCCTTCATCGCTTGAGTGGTTTACGACTGACACAAAGCGTCAATCCGTCAGACGGCAGCGGGGCATTAGTGCTGTAAATGTGAATACAAGCAGGTCTTGCCATGTACTGTCGGCCAAAAAAGTAAGCGGACCACGGCTCAAGTGGCCGGAGCGGCTGTGGGGCCGCACTGGGGCGCTGCTCTCTCGCTCCACGCGCTGACGACGAGAGTGCCCCGAGTGACGCCAGACTTCGCCCTCACTCTCACGCGGGGCCTCGTCACGCTCGATAAATTCCTAGTGCACCGTTCGGTTGCTATGCTGCGGACGGTCGCGACGAAGGGGACCGTGCGTCACCGGTAGTCCAGCACATGGCGCTGTTGCGCAGTTGCAGACGGCAGCGGGGCATCAAACCGCGGCACTCAGAAGGAACGATGACCCGTTCTGATTGTCATTTTGCTCTTATTCACCTTATTTTTCATATTAGTGCATGCCACCGGCGTCCACCACTGCTACATTTTAGGCAGCAAATCGCAAGTAGCCGCAACGGCGGCCATGGTGACGCCCGCTCTTTCACGTCCGTTAAATAGTGGGAAGCAATGCGCGGATGGCCGGAGCTATAGTGGCGGCGCTCTACAACTAGATGCCAAGGCGAGCAAGCCAAGTCATCGCGGTCGACCGCAACGTTTCATCACACTGAGGAGCCTTCAAGCCATGGAATGCTTCTGTGAATAACCTTTCATGACTGACTAGTTATTCCGATTCGCCTTCCCCATTATCTCTTCCTGGCCGTACTTTTGTAAAGTTTGATAATGGCCTACGCATTGTAGCAGCTAACTAAGCACTTTTCAGAGGCGTCGCTAATGTAAATATTAAACCCGCTGCTGGAAAATGCCGGAAAAGTAATCTTGACAGAAAAGCCGTGCCCTCAGTAAAGCTTTGCGCCTATAACTTATCCGGCCGCCGTGAAAAAGCGCGCGTCACTATAGCCGCCGTTGCAGCTACTTGCGTTTTGCTGCCTAAAATGTAGCAGCGGTGGACGCCGGTGACATGCACTAATATGAAGAATAAGGTGAATAAGAGCAAAAGGACAATCAGAACGGGTCATCGTTCCTTCCGAGTGCTGCGGTTTGATGCCCCGCTGCCGTCTGCAACTAAAATCCCTCAATCATGTAAAAGTACCGACAGGCTTTGATCCAGCCGACAACGCTTGCGATAGGCTGATCGGTGACATATGACCTTGCTCCGCCCCTTTGCCGCCATGAAAGTTCCTGCGCGCCGGGCGAAGTGCGCGCGTTTCGCCTGTTGTGCTATGCACATTGCTGGGATGATTTCGTGCCGGGAGGGCCGAAACGCCTTGTTGCTATGCGGTTGGGTGCCGAAACCCGACGAAGGATGGCAGGAAGTTATTTTGCATCGCTCGCGGCAACCAGAACCTAACCAGACGTAAAGTATGGGTACACAGAATTGGACGGACGGACTTTGAACCGTCGGCAACAGCACGACTATGCGAGGCAAGTAACATACAACGATACAAAGATGCGATAGAAAGCATTCACGTGCGTGTGTCGAGCGGTGATAGTATTTCACTCGCGTGCATGAATGTTCAGGGCCGAAGTTTGTGGAGATTATTTATTTTAGTTCGCTGTGAGCCCGCTGAACAGATCGGTATGACCTAGGATGCGAAGGACCGAAATGCCTTGTTGCTGTGCGGATGGGTGCCGAGATCAGGTGGAGGACGACAAGAAGTTATTTTGCATCCCGCGCAGCAAACAAAAACGAACCAGAAGGTAATTGTGGTTGCATAGAAATGTACGGAAAGACTGAACCGTCGGTAACTGCACGACTATGCGAGGAAAGTAACGTAGAGCGATACGAAGGTGCGAGAGAAAGTATACACCTGTGTGTGCAGAGCTGCAGTGTTATTTCATCCGCGCGCATGAATGTTGACGGCCAAAGTTTTTGGAGATTACTGATGTTAGTGCATTACGAGCCCCTTGACTTAGCAAGTGCAGTAGGACTTAGCATGCATGTAAATAGTGGGGCAGAAACGCATTAACTCGCTGGCAAGTATCCGCATTGCGTTACGTGCGATAAAAAATAAAATTCAGCAGCGAATTGTACTTTTACACTTTCCTGTGTTTGTGCGCGCGTTGTTAACTGCGCTTTACAACATGTCCAAAGTGTAATTTCCAATATCCTAATCGTATTTTGTGCACTGCATACGTCAATAAATATATTGCTAAGTGCCTGCATTACTCCGTTTTTAAAAACGAATACTGCATAGCCACAGCTACTGGCCGTCAAATAATAAAGCGTAATACAGTATATCAAAGTACATTACATACAGCTGCGAGCTCGTTCCTTCCAAGTTTCCCTTACACTCAAAGATGTTTCAGTTTTCGGCAATGCCATTTTACTGATGAAAAATACACAACTGCAAATGAACATAAGAAAAACGCCACAAGCAATACACGGATTGCCAGCAAAACACAGTGCAGTAATAGCTGGGCCAATCCGCGTACGTTTCGTATAAGGGCCCTCTAATTCTTACGGGGCTTTAGCGGTGCACGGAGGCGAAAAGGGATAAACACAACAATGCGCGTCATGATTCGAGTTTACGCGGCGACGTCGCACGGTTCACGAGAACAGTCAACCACATTCACACACGCGCACACACTACGCTCGATGTTGGTGTGCCGCGAGATCAGATCGCGCTGGCAGCCCGAACACGATCGAGGAGACACGCTGACACGACCCATACCGCCTCTTCATCATGTCACAACAGTTGCACTGGCTCGTAGCATTGAACCACAAGACACAGCAGTCGTCGTGCAATCGCTACACGACAGACACACTCAGCGGCAAGAAGACTGTTGGCGCACTCGTTTCCACACACACAGGATGTTGTTTAGTTGCCGTGAGGGTCGCGCGCTTTGAGAGTCGCACGTTTGAGCGACGTTATGTCGAAAGTTTTTCGGTCCAAGCGACTGTCAGCCTTCATTTTTACACGACTTCTTCGTTCAATGCCACCGCTATGTGTACGCAGCACACTTACGTGCAAAAGATTTCACAGAGCATACGGGATTAAACGCAAGCAATCACCAAGGCTCGCGTGGTGACTGAGGGCAATCGAACGAAATATAAACATGCGGAATCGAGGCGATCAAGCCTTCATTACGCTCTCTTGAGCTATTTTCTTGGGGCGCTCATTTGAAATTAAAGTACTAAGTTTAGCAGTTCGGGTCCTTCTTTCGTTTTTTCGCCACGGTCAGGCACCAATAGGTTATATCTCCGCGCGTATGCAGATATTTTTTCACCTCACGAATGCCGCGGCGCCGCGGTTTAGCGTGGGCGCCGTCTGCTACAGGAACTTCCTAGGTGGCGCGCGCGGCAGATGTCGAGGGGCCTTATCTGCAACTGCGCGACAGCGCCATGTGCTGGACTACCGGCGACGCACGGTCCCCTTCGTCGCGACCGTCCGCCGCAGAGCAACCGAACGGTGCACTAGAAATTTATTGAGCGTGACGAGGCCCCGCGTGAGAGGGAGGGCGAAGTCTGGCGTCACTCGGGGCACTCTCGCCGTCAGCGCGTGGAGCTAACGTGGAGCGAGAGAGCAGCGCCCCGGTTATGGTGGCTAGCCACCATACCCCGGTGTGGCCCCGCAGCCGCTCCGGCCGCTTGAGCCGTGGTCCGCTTACTTTTTTGGCCGAGAGTACACCGTATTTCCCCGCTGGCGGGCAGGTTTAAAGTGTGCAGATAGCCCTTGAATTCATTAACTATGACGAACTGGCAATACAAAAGTCAAAGTTGCTAACATCCATTGCATAACACTGTCAGCACCGCTGAAGAAAAAAAAAATTTAACGTGGAGGCGGTAGGATGACGCTCTATGTAGTACATTCTAGTGAGGCGCTCATAAGTGCAGAGTAATTAAACAGACTTATTGTAAAAGCAGACATGCAACAATATTTTTCGTAAAAGAATCAAATGTACTACATGAGCAAATTGACTGCAGCCATCATGAGAAAAGCAAAGGCATTACGTTGCCGTTGCTGACAGAACGCAGCGCGTGCCGTCAAACACATAGCCAGCGAGTCGACACTGCTTAATTCAACCCTCGCGGTAGCGCGAGACTTCGTTAAGTATCCAAAATGTAAAATTAACGAACAGCAACAAATACAAGCGACGCCATGCTGAACGGACGAAGCAAACCGGTGAATATGTGGGCGTGACGACACTAAACGAGTGGCTTCACGGGCGGAAGGTACGTCGGCCACTGAAAGAAAAGTCACCAGCACCGTCCGCTAAATAGACATTTTGAAGCTTGATAACGGCTCCACGCCTAAGGAGGCGGCGGTTGGGGTCGAAATAACCGAAGCGGCATGCTTTCTCGTTGGAACTAAAGTTTTCAATGGCCATGGTATGGTTTCTAGTCGGAACTTCCCAGTGCGAGCTAAAAGTCGAACCGAAGTTGACTGTAGTGCCTTTAGCAAAATCGTCGCGTGGTGAAGTAATCAACAAATGAGCCAGAGTGAGTAAGAAAGGCGTTGTATTTACGCCTAGCTGTGCTTGCTTGCCACTACCGGGCAAAACTGGCGAAAACCCGCGTGCAGTAATGTGTGCGGAGTGACTGATGGGTGACAGCTTACGGGTCATGGCTACGCAGGAGATTGCGGTGCTTGACGAGCACGTTCGTGTAGGCAAACGAACACGACCGCACGAATTGCACATGCAGCAGACTGTAAATAAAGGTCACTGTAGTAAAGCAGTGTAGTGCCAATCTTCGGCGCAGTCACAGCGATGGCTTGTGCACCAAATCCTTGAGATTCACAAGACAAAAAGAGCAATAAAGAAATGGGTTAACGTTTAAACAAGGCGACTATTTCTCGGCAACGTCGGCGACAACCTTCACTGGCTGGGCCCGTCAAATATCCTTCGAAACAAGCCACTGTAGCAACTCACCGACCGACGCCGCGGTGGACTTTGCCTTGTGCCGCCGCTAAAAGAAACGGAAAAGAACAAATTACCAATTCACACCACTTTCTGGCGCAAGCCTCAGATAGCATAACTAACGGAGCTTTTTTTTTTTTTCCGCAGCTGTTAATGGTTCTCCTAAACTACACGTACGTGATCAGGGACAAGTGGAATAGAAATGTCGCACACTTACGGTTCTGGGGCCGCCTTCTCGTCGCCAGCACGTTCGCACATCCTATAGGTCATGCGTCGCATACAATAACAGAAGCCCAATGCAGCGCCAACAATTGGATCACGTGACCTATCGCGGGCGTCACCGTGCGCGGGACCACGCGCTACTTTCGTTACGGGTGTTGTGTGGCGCTACTAGTTAATTGTAAATTGTTCTGCTTTGACAGGCTTTAAAAAACTTATCAATTATCTCACTATATTGAGCCGTCCGTTAAAATTTTGCTACATATTTGCATTACGTTATAATTCTTTTGTTGCCCCATTGCATCGCATTTGCATTACATAGGTGGCACAGCATGCAACCACGACGCTGGCGACACATCGTAGTGATCGTGCCTACCACGGCCGCTCAATGCAGTTTCCATTGAGCGGCCGTGGTGCCAACTAACAGTAACATCTCTTTATTCTATGGTAACATGGCGGCGTCCGTAGTGCAAAGCACGTTGTGTCTTCGACGTAGTGGGATTGTGTATTTCTCTGACATCTGTGTGCCATGCTTATACTCCGTACCGAGAAAAGCCCCCGCTGTGACGATGAAGTTCGCGTTCAAGTTTTCAAACCTGGTCGGCACGGTGTACCACAAGGGGAACCTGCTGTTCATGCCGGATGGAAACGCCGATGTAGCGCCCGTCGGCAACCGACTCTCGCTCTTCGATCTGCGCAACAAGAAATCGGAAGCCCTGCCTATCGAGAGGCGTTACAACTTTACCGCCGTTGACATCGCGCCGTCAGGCTTCCTCGCCATCAACGAAACCGACGAAGCTATGCAGCCTTGTGTCGCGAACTGCCATCACCGAAATCACTTCCGCGAGCCCGTGTCGACGGTGAAGTTCAGTCCCGATGGCGAATATTTCGCTGTCGCCAAGGACAACTGTCTTTGGTACCGCACGCCCGGCTACGCCAGACGCGATTTCACTGCCGTTCGCGCTGGAGCGAGTGCTAAATACGGCCTACGATGCGATCACTTGCGTTGAGTGGTCCGCCGATTCGCGCCTTCTCGCTATCGGCAGCAAGGACATGTCGGTCCGGGTGACGGCGCTTCACAAGATGAAGAACTTCGACATCAACACCTTGTCCAGCCACAGCGACACCATCGTCAACTGCTTCTTCGACAGACTGGGCAGATGTCTTTACGCTCTGCCGAAACGGACAGCTGTGCGTTTGGGACGCGTCTTGCGACTTGTCAGGATTTGTGATTGCAGACGACTCGGCCTCGACGTCGTCGAGCAGACGACGGCGTGTTGCGACGTCAGAGCAAGAGGAAGGTGTCGTTGAGGACAAGACGATAGAGTTTCCTACAAAAATTTTTGTAGGAAACTTTATGGACAAGACCACCGTTTACGGTGAACAAGAAAGCATCGAGTTTCTCACTATAACACCTAGAGGGAAATCTGGCGCCACCGTCTATGGGAGTTTCTTAAGGGGCGCCGTGCCGTCATGGGAATGACGGTAAATGTAGAGTCAATGCCTCCTTTACTAGAGAGAGAGAAGTGGTTCTTGAAGGGATAAGGAAAGGTTGACGCTGTTTCCTGCAGCCCTTGCGGGAGCACGGCTCAGCGTCTACAGGGGTTGGGGGGATAGTGGGAGCAAAGGAGATAGGAGAGTAGAGGATTAAAGTGTCGCCATGGCAGCGGCTGAGCAGTCCGGCAGGAAGGGCCCAGTGGGTCTGGTAGGAGTGGTGATCTGGTGAAGGGCCAGGGGGCGGTGATCCAGCAGGAGCCAGATGATTGGGGCAGGTCAAGTAGCCTAGAGTGGTTTGGATAGCCGTGAGGCTATCCGTCTTTGCAGAAAATTCTAGAGTCTCGCCGAGAGCCCCGACGAGTCGAGGTCTTTACTAGATGCCTGCCGCGTTGTCCGGTGATCTCGGTTCCGGGCCCTCTCCCTCTTCTCTCCACCTGCAACTTAGATCACGTGCTGCGGCCTCTGAGATTAACATAGCATCTGTCACTGTCTCAGAGACCTGCGATAACGCTCGCTAACAGACACCCGCGCACACGGTGGAAGATAGGCTGCTTCCACCGTATTCCAAAGTATTCTTCCATCGTGCCCGCGCATATAACGCGCCGGCGGATGCATTCAGCCACATCCGCCGGAAGTTGAAAAGGCAACGAGCGCCGCCTTACGGAATTTATGCTGAACTAACTTCAACTAAGGAAACCACCGCTACAATGGAAAAGCGAGCAACGCGGCGGGCATCTAGTAACGGAGGCATTCATAGTCTTAGAGTTTCTCCCTATAACACCTAGAGGGTAATCTGGCGCCACCATCTATGGGAGTTTCTTAGGGGTACAGTGTACTAGTACACTGGATTAGGGGGGCACCATGCCGTCATGGGAATGACGGTATTGGCGGCGAGGAGTTACGGAGTCGCCATCTATCGGAAGCGCCTCGCTGGCGTAGTATGAGAGATCACGCGGCGCGCTCCTCATAGGTTTTGCTGTCAGCGCTCACTGAAAACACCACGCGCGAGCTCTCGGACATTTCTGTAAGTACTTTCAAAACGAGAGACGTTTTTTACTGTCTAAATAATATTGTTGGGCAAACTGAAAGCACACAATCGTTTACAGACGCTATCGCTTTACCGGATACGTATACAGTGAACGCCACTGCGCGCGGTCGCCGCGATGAAGTCTCCCGAACCGGCTTCTTGCGTGAAGAGTAGGTAAACGCTGAGAGCAAACTATGTGAAATATGTTCTTATAGTGTTTGTATAACTAAATGTAGCGTAATAGAACGAAGCCTCAATGCAGCGATCGCGCAGATTCGCAGCGACCGACTGCGCGTCTGCATGCTTGTCCGCGCACTGTTTCGCTTTTACCGCACGCGCGTTTTCGCACCGTGCCATTAGCTTTAGGCCGCAGAATATGAGCATTTGACAGTATAGAAGCAACCATTGTTGCGTGGGCGCTATCAGAGCTGTTCAAAAATAATTTCATTGTAGAGACTTCGACGCCTACAGAGACTGTGATGTGCCGTCGCGACGATTCAATCTTTTTTTTTTCTTCTAAATTCTTTGGCCTTTCAATATTATTTGTCGAGTTGCGTCGCACTGTATGTTTATCGGTGTTCTCAGCGTGCAATTTCCCGCTGCTCCTTTTTTTGTAATCCAGTGCATCAATTCGTAACACAAACATGACCATATGCCAAGCTTTCTTTAAATCTGCTTCTTACCGCTGCCTTTCCACTCCACTGAACTTGCCAGTATCTATAGCATCGACAAGTTCATAGGCCAAACCGTCATGACTTTAGTCGGGCAGCGGACTCAGGCGAGCGTCTCAGTGCGCGTTTTCAGAACATCGCAAACCGGGCGCCGTAGCAGAAATCTTCCTCGCGTCTGTGCTTGCTGCATATCCGAGTTGTAGCCGATGACTGTTTGCCGGTTTTATGTTTCGCGAGCCAAGCTTCACGCAGCTTCTTGTCCTGCGGCTACGTGTGAATAAGGCTGACACCAGCCTCCGTTACGTGCGTCCGGCCCTGCGGCACCGAGCAGTAGCCTACCATGTTGCGCACCTTCAAAGGCAGCCACTGCCTATTGTAGTGCTTTCAGGCGTTGTAAAGGAGACACTCGAAGCGGGAAAATTTCGCCGCTAAATGAGGACCGCAGCGTTGGAGGGAATTTAAACTCGTTTTCAGCTCGCTTCGGCGTTCCCCAAGCAGCCGACGTGGCCGCTATGTCCACGTGATCCCTCCTAGCACGTCACGCCGACGGTGGCGCCAGCTTTTCCAGTGGTGGAGCTCGAGGCCAATCATAGCCTCCTCCACCTTGCGGGTTTCCGCAGAACTACTACGTCAAACTCTTGCCTTTGCTTCGTGTTGTCGACAAATTCGACTTCGCCCTGCCATCTGCTAGCCGCCTGGTTAGCTCAGATGGTAGAGCGGCTACCCCGGAAAGGTGGTGGTCCCGGGTTCGAGTCCCGGACCAGGGCGAATTTTTCTTCAACTATGAGGCTTTTCTTTCGAGGAACCCGTATGGGTTTCCTTTGTAGCAATTGCTGCGAACGGGTGGATGCCTAATTTTCCCTTTATTCATTACTTCTCTCCACCTTGCGGGTTTCCGCAGAACTACTACGTCAAACATGTATAGTCGTACACACAATAACAAGTTCTTTAAGCAAAACATGTTTTCGCGTAATAATAAAGCTAAAACAGCTGTTCACGTGCTGTTCTAGTAGAAAATGAATCATTGTGACAGACGGAACGGTACTTGCCAAGCGCGTCTTCAAGGCGTCCTGTCTCTACGAGAACGATGCCAATCCGAATCCACAATATACCGGCATTCCCATGCATACCACAGCGCAGCAGCGCCAGATTTCCATCTAGGTAATGTAGTGAGAAACTCTATGGGTAGAGTGTACTAGAACATGGGGAGTGTCCGGAACCATAGAGTTTCCTATGTCCGGAACGGCCGCTCTTTCAATGCGTTCAAAGTGAAGCCAAACGACCGTAACGACGCTGGGGGCGCTGCGATCGGTAGCACTCACGCGGCGTGGTGCCGAGGTAGAATGTCTGCATCCCACGCAAAAGACCTGGGTTCGACTCTAATGCAGCAAACAGCCGACCATAACATGCAAAAATAATAACAAAATAATTCTTTTTGCGTTGAACAATAATTACTGCAGCGCCACCTCACGGGAATGAAAAAACTATCCCAATTAAAGCATGGCCCTTGAGACCCGTACGCATACACCAGCCTGCCGACGCGGGTAATGCGGGCTCGACCACATAGGGCTCGACGGGCTCCGCCGTTAAATCCGCCGTGCGATCACTGCGCGCTCTTGAGTTGTCGTCTGCTAGGAGCGGCGACACTCGTACGATTGTGCGCAGACGGCATGTAAAATTGTCTGCAAAACAGTCGTTTGAAAAAAGAAATAAAGAAAACAAAAATGTACTATTTCTTTACTCTATGTTACAGCTGAAGCAAAGTAAAATAAATTATGGAAATGCATTTATGTGTGTTAATTACTCGTCAACGGCCGCCTCGTTGTAGGTGCACTTTTTTCATCTTATTGCCGTCTGCTTCGATTTCAACGCCAGCGAAACAGAAAAAGGCGCCCAAGGCTCGCCCGCTTGCTGTGCTTTTATTGTTCACAGATCCAGCTTGCCCCCTAAAGAGGTAAGTGGAACTCGTAATTATAGCATGCTGAATTAGAAAAGCGCTAACCACAATAAAGTATCGTAGCATATTTTGTAGTATGTGACATCGAATATGACAGATAGCAACACTCGGCTCCACCGTTGTCGGTAAAGTTCAAACACGGAATTATTTAACATGAGTACGACAGCTTTCTAAAACTTTGCAGGTTAAATTAGGTGTTCGCGAACGTGACGAAGTGTTTCGAAAGAACAGGGGAAGGCGTACTCGTTGACGATGCTTTATATATTAGCTATAATGTACGTTTACTTGAAGGTGGGCAGAACATGGCAATAGCCGTGCAAGTGATTACATTATCTTAAGTAGATCCGTGAAATTCGGACCATATAGTGTTCCAAATGAGCATAAGCAAACATTTAACATATCTTTTTCCTGTTTGGAATTAAGATATATTGCTCTACTGTAGCCTTTTTTCCGTTGTGTTGCACGGCTAGCCCAGTAAATGTCTCGTGTGGTTTGTGTCCTAGGAGCAATATGTATAACACCAAGAAGCTTTACATTTCGGTAGCACTTGCATGACTGTGGTAATCCCTCAATTAAACCCAGATGGTAACCACCTTCCGCTAAGATTTGGTAGAAAATATTTATTTTTTTATTTATTTATTTATTTACCTACCAACTTATTTACTTTTTTTTTACTTACTAAATCTACTATATCTACCATCGGAGTTGCGTAGTATGTATTGCGAATGTACTGGTTATATATTGTATGCAATTATGTTGTAAGAAGTGTCAGAAAAACATTGTTAGGGCAGTTAAAGTGATAGGATAGCAGATCAGTGAGGGTGTAGCAAACGTGGAGATATATGTGCTACTTCGTTGTTTCTTTAATAGCCATAAAATTTCACCTAGATGAAAACATGCGCGCATTCGTATATATATATATATATATATATATATATATATATATATATATATATATATATATATATATATATATATATATATATATATATATATATATATATATATATATATATGTCCTTGAAATGTTACGCCATGATCAGTAAGAACGTGTTGTAAAAAGCGTTTAACGCTAGTTTACCATGTGAGCCCTAATTGCCAATTTTGTATGGTCTGGAGCGGATTGAACAGATTGTTTTCGATCGAGCGTTTGCCACCATTTACTGGGTATCTAACTCAAGCCTCTTCGCTTGCAGTGTACACGAGAGTGATAATTCTTATACATATTTCCAGGCAATGAAACCAAAGAGGCGGAACTTCTTCTCTGCCCCCGGATGCGCGGCAAACTCCAGGAGAGTATCCGAAGATCGGAAACGTTCCCTGTTTGTTGTCCCTAAGAGCCCTACCCTGAGAGAGAAATGGGAGACAACTTGCAACTGCGCAAAGGAAGCTTGACAACCATGAGTGTGGTGTGCGAGGCACATTTTGAGCCACATCATGTTATCCGAGACTTTGTCCACATCATAAACGGCATAAATCATAAAGTCAGGTTGCCCCGTGAGCGGCCAAAGCTAGCCGTTGGAGCAGTACCTGTTGGAGTCAGCGCAGGGCATCGACTCCAGGGGAATGGAGGGGAAGATACCAAGCAGCCGACGCATCCTGATCATACCAAACTGTTCAGCACAGCAACCTTGGATGACACTCAAGAGACCCATGAGCCATCAATGGCCCACGGCGAAAATAGAATTAGGACATCCAGCGCTGCGAGCCTTACGGAAAACCTGCTAATGAAGTATAGCAAAGCAGATCACTCCATGAATGACGGTAGTCTGGCGAGAGAGTGTGTAGGCAGCAATGACGAGAAAAACACGCAGGCCCTCCTGTCTCTGATGACGCCTTCAACATCCAGATGGACAGCTCTTCAGTCCCCGAACGTTGGCGGTGTGCTTTAAGTGACCTCTAGACTGGCACCACCAGCAGAAATATACCATGAACGAGTTATATTCCTGACGTATGAAGGAGGCCCGCTGCTGTGCCGGACACACATTAACGGCCCTCTTTACGATGAAAGGAAAGGTCTTTCCCTGGCAGATGCGGAAGAACATATAAAGTTGATGCAATGTCAGCGTGCGGAGGCGCCATAGGGAAGAATGAGCTTGCTGAAAGCCATGTCAGGATTACAGCTTCAGGTCTCGTCAGGATTACAGCCTCAGGTCTCGATCTCAATCTCAGGTGCCATGGAGAAGTCTTCTACAGTACAAGCTGCCAGTGCATGGTACCTGACAAAGGTGAGTCGATTACATACGAGTCAGATGGAGAAAGGTCTCTAAATAAAGGAGTGCGCGCATACTTGGATAAAATATATGTGGTTGAGCAACCGGAAGCGCAAACATAGCGAAACTTACAGCATTATTAATGCGTGCTTTTATTTTCATTAGTTTGTCATGGTTTTCCACAGGAGTAGAAAAGGAGTGTCGGGCCACACGCATGAATATTGGATGCTTGAGCAAAATAATGCGCTATATACATATTCCATTAAAGCGAAAAGTTGTAGCCAGTCACGCACACACTTGTACGTGCGCACGTTATAGAGAAGGCGAAAGAGTACACGTGTGTTGTCTAGTCCAAATAAGTTGTGCAATTAGCAACCGTGAGGAATGTGCGCCTTTGTCTTAACGTTAATGTTTTAACACACAAATAAGCAGGAATCGCGGAGGAAAATATTATTTTAACAAAATTATAGGGTTTTAAGAGCCAAACCCACTTTCTGATTACGAGGCACGTCGTAGTAGAGGACTCCGGAAATTTCGACCGCCTGGGGTTCTTTAACGCGCACCTAAATCTAAATACACGGATGTTTTCGCATTTCGCCCCCATCGAAATGCGGCCGCCATGGCTGGGATTCGATGCCGTGACCTCGTGCTCAGCAGCCCAACACGTACCATAGCCACTGAGCAACAACGGCGGGTTGAAAATATTCTGGTAATGACAATAGAGGAGAGGAAGATGACGCCGAGTAGGTTGGACGCGCTCCGATCGGCTCCTGCTTTTTCTCGATCTCTTGGAGGTTTATGAAGTGGTGGCCCGTGAACTTTGCGTGCATTATTTCAGTGAAGTTCTACGGAACACGTGGATACCAGTTTTTTGGAGGTGGGTGGAGTTTCTGAACATTTATCGCCGATCTTGTGCCGACCACGCCGGACTGAGTGCTAGCCCTAACGCTAAACGCAACGGCGCTGGTCTCGACGAGACGCTGGGCTGCTGCCGCTGGCCTGTGTTAGCCTGTAGGCGCTAGTTCACCGCTTTTTCTGCGGTGGAGAGTGAAGACGATGGGGACGATTTAGCCCCCGAAGGTTTTCGGAACGATTCTGGTTGGATAACGGTCGCCAAACGGCGCGTTTGCAAGAACGCTTCCGGGCGTCTTGGCGCAAACTCGTCCGCGGCCCACCTTGACGGCCAAGATACGCTGCCGGACCGAAATAGATATAAAGAAGCTAAAAGCAAGATCATTCGGGGCAGCAAGATGCCACCACTACCAAAGGACGAAATGAAGATTGTGGTCAGACCCAGAGGCGGACTGAGTATCACCAAGGCAGGCCCAACAGTGTTCGCGGAAGTCATATGGGCTGCAACGGGTATCAGTACGACGGAAAGAGAATGGGACACTATGTGCCCCAATCCGATGCAAAATGTGATGGTGATCAGCACATCTAGTCACGAACACGCGGTTCGTTACGCCGCTGTGGAGAACATATACAGTCGCCGGCAAGCAGCATGAGGTGAGCGCGTATGTTGCTGCGCCGCACGCCACTTGCAAGGGGGTAATTCGGCGCATCGCAATCGAGGACGGACCTGAGGTCATTGACAGGAAGATCGTCAACCGGAGAAATCCACTCGCGCTCGGTGCCAGAAGAATCAAGAATACTGGAACTGTGGTGGTGTTATTCGAGGGATATAAGGTCCCAAATTACGTTGCGTATGGGGGCACTCTGATCAGGTGCACGCTTTACCACAAACAGATGGATGTTTGTTACACCTGCGGACGCCTTGGACACCGCTCCGATGTCTGCCCGTCACCGGAGGAAGTGGTATGCAGGGGTTGTGGAGCAACCAATCCCGATGAACAACACAGCTGCGATCCGAAATGCAAGTTATGCGGCGAGGCCCACCTGACCGCAGCTAAGGAATGCAAGAAACGCTTCCAGACTCCGTACGTAGTTCGACGCAGAAGAGGAGAACGCGCTCGCAACGCTGAGCTGGAGGAAAGAAGCAAGCCATCACCACCCTTCAAGAATGAGCAACACTTTCCAGCTATCTCCGGTGAAAGGCACCCACGCTCTCAAGAATCGGACTCATCGGCCCCATCCGACACCCGAGGCCGTTCCCAATCCAGAGGGCGATCCAGATCAAGGGGGCACTCCAGATCCAGAGGATGGACAGCGTCTAGAGGGATGAGAATACGCATCAATTCCGGAAGCCGCATTAGGCCCGACAGCCGCACCAGGTCCAGTTCCAGACCCAGAAAGCACCAGACAGGACCGGTTCCTGGATCGTCGAGACCAACCACCTGGGCTGACATTATCCGTGGACGACAGGCAGAGGTGAGGTCGGGGGCATCCTCAGAGCATGCGACAGGAAGCGCGCATAAAATAGCTCAACTTGAACGCGAGAATGCGAATATGAGGGAGGTTATTAAAGCGCTTACGTCCGAAATCGCGGAGATCAAACACGCGAGAGGAACGCGTCCTCCGCCAGCGTCCGCTCCATCGGAAACACCCCAACCTATGGAGGTTCCTATAGCGGAGGGCGAACAAGATGAGGCGAGACCCTCTAAAAAACGAGCAGTGGCTTGTGAGCAGGATAGTCTTCCGGGACGCGCAATGTGAGAAGTTCGCGAAATGTTTTCAGCGCTAAGCGACAGCGTAAGGCAACTGGCGGAGAAGGTCTCCCAGATACAAAGCGAGATGGCCTTTCAAACTGAAAGTATGAACAAACGTGTGTCCAAAATAGAATCGTTCCTAGAGAACGTAATGTTGCCAATCCCTGGTCCTAGCGTCAATGTCGTACCACATACTGCCATTGGGTCCCCTATAACTGGGGACAATTCATCCGCAGAATATGGGGACAAAAGTAGAAAGCAACAAGATGGCGGGCTCAAATGAATCTTTTCGCATTTGGCAATGGAACTGCAGGGGCTTTCTTAAGAAGAAAGCGCCTCTGCAGCAGTACATTCGCAGCAATTCCGAAAAACCACATGTAATCCTTATTAAAGAAACCCTATCTGCTGAAGTCAATTTGTCGGGATATCAATCGATTCTTGGTCAAACCTGGAGGAGAGGTGTATGCACCCTTGTAAGTCGTAAGCTCACATATATCACTCACGACCTGGGGATGGCCACCTGTAAGGCAGAACATGTGATGATAGAAATCATACCAGGCCGATTGAGACGCCAGAGCGTTTTCATTCTTAACGTGTATAGTAGCCCCAATGACCTTCGCCAGCGTTTCAAATTTAGCGCTTCTAAGGAAGGCAATCAACCTCGCCGGGACTAATCCTTTGGTGATAGCCGGGGACTTCAATGCCCCGCACTACGCGTGGGGCTACATGTACAACACGGTCAAGGGAAAGGAGTTATGGCAGAATGCTACAGACTTGGACCTTACGCTCGTGACTGATAAGTCTTTTCCGACCAGAATGGGAACATCTTCGCGCAGGGACTCGACTCCGGATTTAACGTTCGTCAAGAATTTGTCAAAGTCGCAATGGACTAACACTGCTGTTGATCTTGGCAGCGATCATTATATCCTCGCTACACACTTTCCAACAACACCTAAGAGGCCGAAGGAGTTCTTCACGGATTGGGACAAGTTCTGCAAGATAAGGAATGAGCGCCAATCCAAACACCAGACTGAGCCTTGAACAGTGGATGGACCAGATCAGGGAGGATATCAAGAGTAACACTCACAATATGCACGGACCTTCCCGTAGAAAAGATGGATAGTCGCCTAGCCCATCTACTAGAGGCTAAGCAGTCACTCCTCAATCGATGGAAGGGCCAACGGCTAAATCGCAGATGACGCAAAAAGATTGCTGAACTCAATAGAACCACAGAGGAGTACTGCCACACCCTCTCAAAGCAACAATGGGACGAGGTGTGCAACTCAGTTGATGGTCAAATGCGGAATGGTCGAAACTGGAATCGTTTAAAGGATCTTCTGGACGACACCAACACAAGGTCCAACCAGCAGCATGTGATGGCAAAGCTTCTGCATACAGCCACACGAACCAAGACCACGGAGGAAGTCCTGCAGGGCCTGGTGGAGAAGTACCTCCCTGTTGGTCCCCGGCAAGGGACATCGGTCGCCTACGCAGACTACCTTGGGCCACCCAACTCCAAGCTGGATGCAGACATCAGCACGGAAGAGGTTAGGAGGGCGCTGCATGAGCTTAATAGCAAGTCTGCTCCTGGTCCCGACGGCATCACAAATAGGACCCTCCGTAACCTGGACGATCACTCGATAGAATACCTGACAGAAGTCATCAACGAGACATGGAAGGAAGGCAAGGTCCCGGAAGCATGGAAGCGGGCACTTACAGTACTGATCCCCAAACCTGGCAAATCATCAAGCCTGGAAAACGTGCGACCAATATCGCTCACATCCTGCGTAGGCAAGGTCGCGGAACATGTCATACTCAACAGGCTCACGAGGTTCATCGAACACAAGGAACTCTACCCCCACACGATGATTGGCTTCAGGGCAGGTCTGTCCACACAGGACGCCATGAAGCTCATCAAGAGTCAGATAATCGACAATGACACGCGGGACACTCGGGCCATCCTTGGATTAGATTTGGAGAAGGCTTTCGATAAGATAGCCCATCAATTCATACTGCAATCGATATCCGAGCTTGGTCTGGGCGTAAGATTTCATGATTACGTCAGGTCACTTTTGCACCGAAGAAGAGCGACTCTCCGCGCAGGAGACATGATCGCGGAAGAGGTGGAGCTTGGCACAAGGGGCACTCCACAGGGCTCGGTGATCTCGCCCACTTTGTTTAACCTGACCATGATCGGCCTTTCCAAACACTCTCACGAGTCGAGGGCATCAGGCATACCATCTATGCGGATGACATTACCATTTGGTGTGTTGGAGGAAGTGACGGACAGGTTGAGAGGGCGTTACAGGAGGCCATCGAGGTCACGGAGGGCTATCTTCGACCCACGGGATTAAACTGTTCGGCTAAGAAGTCAGAGCTTTTACTCTACCGCCCCTTAAGAAGAGGTCGTAAGCCCATGGGCTGGAGACCACTGTCTGACAGCACCATTTGTCTTCGCACGGGCAAGGGAGACAAGATTCCTCCTAGGGTCGACGCAATAAGAATACTCGGCATGGTAGTCGAATCTACTGGCTCTAACGCGCAAACGATAATCAAGCTCACGACCAAGACGGACAACGCAGTATGTCTCATCCGATGGGTGGCTAACCGCCATCATGGCCTTAAAGAAGATAATCTGTTACGGTTGATTAACGCCTTTGTGCTTTGCCACTTTGCCTACGTGGCAGCTATGCACAGATGGCAAAGAGCAGAGAGGAACAAACTCAACACGTTGCTCAGGAAAATAACTAAGCGAGCCCTGTGTATACCGATCTTCACCAACACCAATCGCCTCCTCCAGCTAGGTGTGCATAACACTCTGGAGGAGATTGCAGAGGCTCAGGAAAGAGCGCAACTTGCCAGACTCTCCACGACCGCCGCCGGTAGGAGGATATTACAAGAGCTCGGCTACCCACCATCTGCAGAAGCACCAAGAAAATGCCAGTTACCACGGGACATACGAGATTTGTTCTCCGGATCGCCGATACCAAGAAATATACACCCTGAATATAACAAGGGTAGAAGGAAAGCAAGAGCTTCAACCATACTCAAACAGATCCAGACAGAGGGGCATAGAGCCTGCTTTGTTGACGCGGCCGCATATCGGAAGGGGTGCTCCTTTTCTGCAGTAGTGGTGGACTCCAAACAGCTACTCACGAACTGTGCATCTGTACGAACCGGAGATCCGGCGATAGCCGAGCAGGTGGCCATTGCCTTGGCGATGCTTGATGATAGCAGCGACGTCATTTACAGTGACTCACGGTTGGCCATTAGGGCATTTCAGTGTGGAGTGATCTCAGAACAGGCTTTTGGGCTGCTTCGTAAGGCAGGTCCGGATTGAATCAAGTATCACTTGCTTACTTGGTTCCCAGCCTACGTTGGGCACACGGCGGGTGTCCCCACGAACCTCAATGAGACGGCCCACGCTGCCGCGCGCGCGACCGCGCTGGCGCTGTAACGGCCGAAGAGAGAGTTACGCATGGTAGGGACGCGCCTGCCACTTATAATGAACTTCTTAAACACTTCTATCTCTCGCGGCGACAATACCCTCCTCCTCACCCCAAGCTCACTAGGCCTCAGGCACTGACATTCAGACTGCTGCAGACAGAAACCTTTCCCAACCTGTTCACGTTACATGTGATATATCCGCAGATTTACACTGATGACGCGTGCCCTGCTTGCGGGGATAGATCAACATTTTCGCACATGCTCTGGGGATGTATCTCTATAGCAAGCCCTGACCTCAGCTCAGCTAGGAGGGAGGCGGCCCTCCGCAACCCACTCCTGGCTGAGCAACGTTGGGCTGTCCAGCAGGCCCACGATGCGGCTGGCAGGCTAGGCCTGTCGGTCCCGAGGTGGGAGCGGCCGCGACGTGCTAATACGCGTTCTGCAGGACTGTAAAATAAAAGTTAATCAATCAATCAATCAATCAACCAATCAATGACAATAAGGTATACTAAGATTCATTAATGGCAATTCTTTACAGGTGGAAAATGCCGACCGTGTGCCAAAGCAAGGCTGTCCATCATGAGGAGGAAGTATGAGCTGAGCCGTTCCGGCGCTACAAAACGCAGCCACTACCGCCAACAGAAGAACTTGAGACAGCAGCACCGGCGACTAAAAACTAGACTATCGAACCTGAAAGAAAAACTGCAGGCGATGACGAAACAGTGCAAAGGGGTGAAGCAAGCCACGTTTGAAGAAAGTATCGAAGGCATGCCTCAAAAGCAAAGAGAAGCAGTACTCCATTTTTTTCGCGCTTCCAAGCGAAAGGGCACCCGGGGCAGGGAATTCACACAGGATTGGATTCTAGAGTGTCTGCTCATGAAGATGAAGAGCCCAAAGCTGTACAACTACATGAGGAAGAACAAAATTCTAGTTTTACCTAGTGAAGATACTTTAAGGACATATTTAAGCTCGTATAAGACTGGCTTCGGTTTTTGCACAAGAGTCCTCAGGGCCCTGAAAGAACAAACCAGAGGGATGGACTCCTTTAAGAGGCCCGGAGGCCTTCTAGTCGACGAACTGAGATTGTTGGAGCACTTGTCAGTCACATCTGCAGCCACAATTGAAGGTTTGGTAGACTTGGGTCGCTTTACACCGCAAAGAGAAAAATATGAGCCATGCGACCACGTTTGCGCCATTCACAGGCAAGTGGACGCAGGTTCTTGCAGTGTTTGCGACCCATGGAAACGTGAAAGGCGAGTTGCTTGCAAAGCTGCTGGTCGAGGCCGTATTACTCGCAGAAGATGCAGGCCTTTTCGTTGACTTCGTGACGTGCGACGGTGCCTCGTGGAACCGCAAGATGTGGAAAGTGCTGGGAATTGGAGCAACTTCAGCCTCTATTAAGTGCAGAATGAGGCACCCGAAGGACGCTAGTTGCTACCTCCATTTCCTTTCAGACTTTCCACACTTGGTGAAGTGTCTGCGCAACAACCTGCTCTGTCACGACTTCGAGACTCCTGATGGCCTGGTACGTTTTCTACGTAACACCGTAAAAGCGTCTTGAAGTAAACTTAATTTAGTTGAAAATTGCCGCAATTGTGCCCGTCATTTAGTTTTTCAAGTGTCCCGAAAAATCCACTCAAATAATTGAAAGCATACATAATTCGCATGTCATGAAATGGTCTCTGACAAAACAAATGGCACACAAGTATTCAAATGAACCTTGCTATTTTTGTCGCTTTATCGCTTGGCTATGCACTTTTCATCAATACAGGGCAACATTAATCAAGCAACATACTTTTTTTTTCGTTTCAGGTATCCTTAGACACCGTCAAAAATGTCTACGACATGGATGGAAGCGCCCTGACACTTCGCGTGATGCATGGGATACGCGAGGCCCACTTGAACCCAAAGAACTTCGAGAAAATGCGCGTCACGTACGCCTACCAGCTGTTCGGTCCCCAAGTAATCCATGGCCTGCGTTTTTTCCCGTAAGATGTGGCGCAAGGAACAGGCAGTTGCATAGAGCCCGCTGCGGTTTTTTTGAGTGAGTTTGCCCAGTATTAGAGGTGGCCACAAGGGCAAAGCGAACGAGGTGATAGCTAAGATATGAAAACGAAAGAAATCGTGTAGATGGTGCTGAGTTGGGTTTTTACACAAGGCGCTCGGGCGAGCGTATATGCTGTAGTGTGAGTGTAGCGCACATATCGCAATTAACAAATCTGTAAGGTCTCGACGTGTATCGCTTTACAGAGCCCTGCTTGTTGTCATAAGGGATGACAGGCAAGTGCAGGCAGTCGCTAAGGCATTTCATTCAGTAAGCCACCCTGCAGTGCTTCCACTTGGACTCTTCAGCCGACTGAATCTAACCATTAGAACTGCACAGTGTTATGGTAGGCACCGGACACCTCATCGCCAAGACCTTTCGTTCCCCTCCCGAATTCACCGGGAACAAGCTGGCTGCGCTTGTTAGCACGCCTGAAGTTACGCAGTTTCGAAAGTAGAGCGGCGTGTCCAGAAGCATCGCGTTCATCGAGTGAAAGGGCAATTTTGTTTACACACATTCTCTCTCATCTTAACGTTCCTGGGTTTATTTTCTGGCAATTTTGCAACTTTCCGCGCCTTTGATCATCTGTGTACAAATTAATAATATTTGGGGTTTTACGTGCCAAAACCACTTTATGATTATGAGGCACGCCGTAGTGGAGGACTCCGGAAATTTTGACCACCTGGGGTTCTTTAACGTGCACCTAAATCTAAGCACACGGGTGTTTTCGCATTTCGCCCCCATCGAAATGCGGCCGCCGTGGCCGGGATTCGATCCCGCGACCTCGTGCTCAGCAGCCCAACACCATAGCCACTGAGCAACCACGGCGGGTCTGTGTACAAATTACGGTGTATGTATTTTTCTAGAACGAAATTATACAAGATGGTCGTGATACTAAATAATGGAATGAGACACGTGGTTCCGTGCATTGCAGGCAGTATCTGTGCATTGTGCGTTATTTTAGAAAATTAGACCGCGCGTAGTAACGGCACAAATAATAAAAAAACATTAACGCGACGCATCTTTGTTTATATTTTCTTTCTCTTTTATATATGCAGGATGATCCACAGTATCATCACCATTATGTCGTCTCGGCACCCCAGAAGTGCGTTAAGGATGAACTCAACCGCCGTCGACTGCCTCTCTGCCTTCCTTACGTACGTGACTGAGTGGGAGACACACACGAAAGGGGGCTTCATGAGTCGGTCAACAGCAGCAGGTTTACGGGTCACGATCAAAAGCGCACTGCTGCTACCTTTCGTTGAAAATAGGTTACAAATACCTTACGACTTCCAGGCTCAACCAAGACCCGCTGGAGAGCACTTTTGGTATAGTGCGGCAGTGCAGCGGCAATAATGACCACCCTACACCGCAGCAGTTCCTAGACACCATGTCCTGCATCAGCTTCTCCAACCTTGTGCGCTCGCCAGACAAGGGCAATGTAGGGCCCAACACGGTTCAAGCTCTCTTGTCTCCCAAAATGCGCCCTCGATCCTCACCTCAGAAGCCGTGCCTCGCACATGAACTTGCAAGCATTCCATTTGTAGGCAACGAAGCACTGCTCAACGATTTGTTAGAAGACGAGAACGACCATGCAGCTTATATCTCAGCCAGGAGTGACCGCAGGCTAGTGCATTACATCGGCGGGTATGTGGCACGAAAATGCGTTTTGACAGTGAAGTGCACCGCTTGTGAAAGGCATTTGCTCGTTTTTCAAGAAGACGCAGGCAGCACCGTCGCCGAGCTCACCCTGCAGTGCGATTACGGTGGCCTTTTGTACCCGTCGTCAAGCTTGTTTGAATTTATAGCCTTGTTGGAGGACACGTTCACAGACTGTTTCAGCGCACGCCACGTGCGCTACAACAGCATTCTTGATTTGGTGAAAATTCTAAAAGGCAACAAAGTCAAGCTAGGGGGGTGTGAAGACCACTGCGTTTAGCTGACTTAGGGATCTTGGGTTTCTATCTACTAACGAGGTTGCGCTTTACGTCAAAGCATTGAACCGTGCACGACCGTCTAACGTACATCTGCGCAAGAGAGAAAGCAGAGCAGGTGCTCATAATTGAGCCAGCCCCGGCTCTATATCATTAATTCATGCAGTATGTAAATCAGACTTGCACACATCCCAGAAGAAAATTCAACGATTACAATTACTTCATTGGAAAATGGTATTGATCGCGGTTACCAATTACGGCCCCACAAAAGTTATTGAGGAATTACTCAAAATATTGTCACGTTGTCGTGATGACGTATAATAACATATTCTCAAAAATCCTGACATCAAAACATTAATGCTTTATTGGGCGAACCTGTGCCCAGCAAAACAAGTGGCACTCCAAGCACAAAGACAGCGCCGATTCGGCGATCATCGAAATCTAATCTGCGAGTCAAGCGCGTCGGCTTTTACATATGACGCGTCGAAAATTACGGCCGTAATTGCTGGTGTCCGCGTGCCTTACAAAAACTGCTACACAATTCGTGTCGCGCATGCAGTCTGCTTATACAAGGCTCGGCGAGAACACGCACAACAGATAGAATCCACGCTAGCTAGCATTCGTGTAAGTTCGACTTCGCGCAGGCGCGTCTAACCACTGAGCGACAAATGTTAGCGGGTGAAATGCACTCCCCGAGATAAGGATTAATGAGTACACGGGTCATAATTGATTACTTCTACATAACTTTCCTTCGAACTTTTATTATATACTAAACAAACCGACCAGCTGGTTTGCCAGTTTCAGTGCGTCCTCTGCGGCCCATTGACACACATTGGGTAACTTCACTAGCAATATTGATTTTCGAAAATTTCGCCGGCCATCGTTCCTTGTTTTTGTAGTGAAGGCATGTACAGCGACGTTGAAAACTCATTCGATGTGTGCACTGGAAGGCAGAGGGGTAAAGTTGTAATGAAGGGATAACTTACGCACAAGATTGATCGTTACTGGATCCAGCATCTAGATTCCGATCAATGAATGGTACCGCTTCATTGCTGATGTGACTTAGAAAAGACGCGCCTGGTTGGCCCAAAGAAACGTTGACAAAACTCGCCCTTATGTGATTTCCGGGTTTAATTTAATCAAGCCACGTCCTATACAAGTGTTCGATCGTCGCTCACCAACATCGGTTGAATTCGTTGGCCGTCATCTGGTGGAGTGTTCAGATGAGGAAACAAATACTTCATGAGCTCCCGGGTTTCCGTACCTGAACATTCACACCCGAGAGGCAGACGCGCACGCTCTAGGTCTCAATTCTGCTGCATTTCCCGGCAAATTTGCTCAGGCTATAGAATCCTCAATGTCGCGTCACCTGTCAGAGCTAGCTTGCCTTGTCAGTAAAATGACTCTTTACTATTGATTATTAATTTACAGTGAGATTTACTAAGTATATACAAAGTAATCATGAAATTACAAATTTACCAGAAATTTCATTGATTACAATTATTTACTATAATTAATTACTTCATTGTAACTAGTTACGTACAGGTCTGATGCAAATTCAGATAAAGTAAATGTCTGTTTCCTTGAGCTCCGTCGGCAGTGTTTCTAGTTGCGCGGCAGCTTTCCATTCATTTGATCGCGATTCAGACCACGCTAATTCATTTTCTTTTGGGACACGCTCTCAACCGCACGCGCGCCTGTGCGCGGGGACACAAACCAACTACATATTGACCTTTGGCAACACATCAAGCACCGGCCAAACATTTCCAGCCTGTTTTCCGCTCGCTTATCTTCTTCATCCATGCCTGTCTCTTGATATGCTCAAGTTTCTGGTCTCTCTGCTTAGAACGCTCATTCTTGCACCCGCCGCAGTGCTTTCAAAAGCCACTGCATATGCTGCGGACGTCAACGCGCGTTAATTCTCATACGTACACTCAGTGGCTATGGTGTTGGGCTGCTGAGCACGAGGTCGCGGGATCGAATCCCGGCCACGGCGGCCGCATTTCGATGGGGGCGAAATGCGAAAACACCCGTGTGCTTAGATTTAGGTGCACGTTAAAGAACCCCAGGTGGTCAAAATTTCCGGAGTCCTCCACTACGGCGTGCCTCATAATCAGAAAGTGGTTTTGGCACGTAAAACCCCAAATATTATTATTATTATCTCATACGTACACTGAATGCACCCCAAGAGAAGTCTCCCATCGCTGATGGTATGCAAGAAGCATGCACTTCGGTAAATATGTTGAAAAGTCAAAAGTATTACGCCAGTAAAGAAGGCTGTAGTCCTCGCTGTTAATAAAATAAACCTACCTCTACGCATAGATCTCATTCACATGCACTTCGCTCATGAAAACTACCATGTCCACCGTTTTGTTTACAGTTAGCAAGAATGAAAGCACAGGCACAATATCGCTTCTTTAGTGGTATTCAAACCTGCGCCGCTTCGCGGTCACTGAACATCGGCTACTACAGCCCGTTTCTACCTTTTGCGTCGGTGGCTTCAGGAAGCACAGCCAGCGAAGCAAGCGGAGCCCGTCGAGCCGTCGAGCCGGCGTCGGCAGGCTTGTGTATGCGTACGGGTTTTTGTTCATTTTGTTCAGTTTTGTTCATTCCCGTAAGGTGGCGCTGCAATAATTATCGTTCAACGTAAAAAAAAAAGTATTTTCTTATTATTCCTGCATGTTATGGTTGGCTCTTTGTTGCATTAGATAGCAACGGAAGCAAGCAGCAGCCGTATAAATAATATACACATCAACGCATGAAGTATTAAAAAAAAAGAGTATTCGCGCAGCTGATAACGGATCCAATGATTGATGCAACCATGGTTGCATATGGATGCAATATTATCGTGAGAAAATGTTCCAAAAGCCAGGGGAACTCATGCTTCAAAGTGTTGTTTACACTGGCTTTACTCAACAACAAAGTATAATAAAAACATAGACGTTTCGCCACCTATGCGGGTGGCATCGTCAGTACACAATGGCAACAAATGAGAAATACATCCTACTTATCTATGAAAGTGCCGTAAACATCCGGCAGGGGGCCACGGTTAGAGTTACATGAAGATTGATTACGACGGATGAGCCATGATTCCACGAACTTTATTGGGCCCCATCGGTGTTCCCGTGCTAGTGTGGTTACATTGTTAAAATCAAACATGTGTCCCTTTGATAAACAATGATCAACCAATTCTGTCTTGGCAGGTGTAGCATGGGTGGCTTTCGTAGCATCTCTTAGATGTTCCTTGATACGGGTGCGACGTCGCCGCCCTGTCTCGCCAATGTAGCTGGCATCACAGTCCGAGCAGTTGACCTTGTAGACGACCCCACTTTGTTCGTCCGGAGGTGTGCGGTCCTTTGGCTTCGGGAACACGTTTGCCAACGTGTACGAGGGTTTAAACACAGTTCGAACACCTAAAGGCCGTAAAGCCCTGCGCACTGCTTCTGATACACCGCGGACATACGGAATGCACACAAAAGAAGCTGGCCTTTCGGCCTTGCTCTCACGAGGTTTTTGCATGCGGCGCTGCGTATCATTGACAAAGTGCTCAGGGTAACTCCGTTTATGCAAAAGAGTGGCCACATTCGTTAATTCTTGCTCCCTCAAAGTTTGCTTTGACGAGAGCGCATCGCAACGAGACAGGAGAGTGCGTACCACGGCATGTTTGTGTTCTATAGGGTGGTGAGAGTCAAAACTCAGCACACTCCCGCTATCGCAAGATTTGCGATATACGGCTGTCTCCACCGAACCTCCTTCGCTCCGTTGTACCAGCACGTCTAGAAAGGCTAGGCTGCCACTATTCTCCGTCTCACATGTAAATTGAATGGCATGATGGACGGCATTAAGCGCCTCATGCATGGCACGCAGGTTTTTCTTTTCGACAATCACAAAGGTGTCATCTACATAGCGGCAGTACATTTTGACAGGGAAGGGTCACCCACATAGGTGGCACCCGGTGCCACCCATAGGTGCCACCCGCATAGGTGGCGAAACGTCTATGTTTTTGTTATACTTTGTTGTTGAGTAAAGCCAGTGTAAACAACACTTTGAAGCGCAATATTATCGGGAAGATCATTCCAAAGAACGATGGCACGGGGAAGGGCTGATGAATTGAAGGCTTGTGTTCTTCCGTATATGCGCTTGATGCTGTACTGATTATGTAAACGGCTCGAAATGCGTGACGGCGCTTCTAGAGGTAACGCAGATTGCCTGGTGCAGTGGCGATATTTATGAAATAAGCATAAATGAGCGATTGAACGACGAATATGTAATGGCTCAAGAGAGATATGTTTTATCTGTGTTACGCTCGAAAGGGGACTGTAGTTACGTGTAATGAAGCGAGCGGCTCTATATTTGTATGGATTCTAGCAAGTTTATTAAGTAGTTTTGATATGGGGACCATATGGATGCTACATATTCTAGCTGTGGCCGCGCAAGTGTTAGGCCAGTTCTCAAACATTGTTAGGAGAATTGCGCAGGTTCCGGCGCAGATATCCCAGTGTCCTTGAAGCTTTCGCACAAATCGTGTTGTCATATGCGTGGCCCATGAAAGATTGTGCGTGAGGTGAATACCTAAATACTTGTATGATGATGCCTTAGACAATACCGTGCTATCTATGAGATACGAGAAGTTAGAATTGGTACGTGCCTGCGGCTGAAAGAGATAACCTTGCATTTATTCGAGTGAAGTGTCATTTGCAATTTATTACACCAAATGGAAATTAGGTGGTAGGTTACTTTGGAGGGCGAGATGATCATTCATGGAATTAATGGGGTGGTAAATGATGCAGTCATCAGCAAAGAGTCGTAGACGAGAAGATATGTTAGCAGGCAGGTCGTTAACGTATATGGGAAACAACGTTAATGTATTTGCCACATAACGATAATCGTCACCTGTCTTGTCCTCATTTCTTTTCCTTAACGCTGCGAACCCGGTACTTTCAAGTAACGAACAGCCTGCTCGTTATCAGCATGACATAGCATTCTCGACAGGAAAGTACAAGCGCAGCATATTCAAGAAAGGAAATGTGGGCAAGACAGATGACGATTATCGCATATATCGTTGCTGGGCAAATGTACACCCCAAAGGGAGTAATCTTTTTACACCCTTAAAACGGTTGCACCCTTTGGGGTGTAAATTTGTCCCACAACGGTACACTCTTAAAACGGTTGCACCCTTTGGGGTGTATATTTGTCCCACAACAATAATCGTCATCTGCCTTGCTTGCGTTTCCTTTCTTGAAGCTCCGCGCTCGCTACTTTCCTGTCGAGAATGCTGCGTCACACTGGTAACGCGCATGCCGTTCGTGACTGGGAAGTACCAGGCTCGCAGCGTTAAAGAAAGGAAACGCGGGCAAGACAGATGACGATTATTGTTGTGGGACAAGATACGCCTCAAAGGGTGTAAATATTTCTAAGAGTGTACACTCTTGGAAAATTTACACCCTTTGGGGTGTATCTTGTCCCACAACAATAATCGTCATCCGTGCTGCCCGCGTTTCCAGTCTTTAACGCATGCGAGCCCGGTACTTTCCAGTCACGAACGGAATGCGCCTTATCAGTGTGACGCAGCATTCTCGACAGGAAAGTAGCGAGCGCCGAGTTTTCAGGAAAGGAAACGCAAGCAAGGCAGATGACGATTATTGTTGTGGGACAAATATACACCCCAAAGGGTGCAACCGTTTTAAGAGTGTAATCGTCATCTGCCTTGCTTGCGTTTCCTTTCCTGAAAACTCTGCGCTCGCTACTTTCCTGTCGAGAATGCTACGTCACACTGATAACGCGCATGCCGTTCGTGACGGGAAGTACCGGGCTCGCCGCGTTAGAGAAAGGAAACGCGGGCAAGACGGATGACGATTATCACGTTGTGGGACAAGATAAGCCCCAAAGAGTGTAAATTTTTATAAGAGTGTAGAGTGTGGAAATTTTAACGTAGAATTAAGGGTCAGCTGCTTTATTAGCCACCATAGCCTTATCTGCAGAAAACAATCTGCGGTACATGTGACGAAAAATAAATGCCACCACCTTCTCAAATGTGGCAGAAATCTTGCGATCGCCTGGCAACCTGTGGGACCAGGTGCCAAGATGGCTCGCCGCAATTTGCTGCGAACAACGCTCGTGTTTTTTCTTATCGGTTTGCTCCCCGCCGGCGATGCCAGGAATCACCGATTGTCGCTCAAGGTTAGTTTCACGCTTTCTGATTCTTTATGGCCGTTTCCGAAAGTAACTATCTCGTCAGAGGCCAAGAATCGCAGTATTGATGGGGCCGACCTCTCCTTTGCATTGCCCGTGAAGACGATGTCGGCCGTTGTTATGAATTGCAAGTGCTGACAGTCATTCGATATTAGCTAATCAACAAGCCGCCGTAAAACTATGATGGACATCTTTCACCCAAATTATTACTTTATGAAACATGCAATAGACCAGGACGATCTTTCGTCGAATCAACGCTGCTGCATCGGGTGGTATGCTAGTTAATTTGCTTGTTATTTCCCTGCTTTGTCGTTGTAACTTCGTGGAACATCAGACAGAATATAATGCTCGAGTACAATCGTGTAAAACCACCGTTAGTTTGTGACGCATGTCAAGAATTTCGGTGGAGCATACGGGCGACGAGAAAGCGGTAATGCTGACTACACCGCCCTCTTATCGCCCGTCGCTTCTCCTCTTATGAACGATACGCCATATCGGGAACACTGACACCGGAATGTGCCACCATAGACTATCTCACTGTAACACCTAGAGGGAAATCTGGCGCCACGGTTTATGGGAGTTTCATAAGGGGGCACCGTGCCGTCATGGGAATGACGGTATATGTGTCTGCGATGCTCATGTTGGCTGGTGTTGTAAGAGGCTTCGTCTAAAACTTGGATATGGCTACACAAATAACGCGCTCTCAAAGTAAAACCTTCATGAAATGTTTCCATTCACGCATATTACATCTTTACTCACCTACAATGCATGACCAAGAGAAGAAAAGCAAGAGCAGATGACCAACTGTTTCAAAGCGAGTGCGAATCTTGTCGTCTGTTCTCCAACTTTAGCGGCCCGCTGATTATTCTTACGTAACATATAGTCGTACACGCAATAAAAAGTTCTCATAGTTAAAGAAAACATGTTTTTGCGTAATAATGAAGCTAAAACAGCTTTTCATGTGCTGTTTTAGTAGAAAATGAATCCTTGTGACAGACGGAACGATGCTTGCCAAGCGCTTCTTCAAGGTGTCCTGTCTCTCCGAGAACGATGCCAATCCGAAGTCACAACATACCAGCAGCATTCCCATGCATACCACAGCGCAGCAGCGCCAGATTTCCCTCTAGGTAAGGTAGTGAGAAACTCTATGTGTGCTGCGTCGTCGACTTCAAGACTGTTCAACAACTAAAGGGCGCGTCCATGTGTCTTTTCTCAGTAGGTTCCGGCCCAGTTGTGATTGTTGGCGTTGACCGTAGTCATGATGTTGTGACTCGGCGCACAAATGGGCTGATAGCGTTTCGTGCCCTCGTTCGTAATTGGTTGCAACAATGACGATACACTTTCAGCACCATGAGAGGTCACAATTGTAGAGAGTCGTTAACATTTTGGCATTTTCTCGGAGGAGAGATGTGATAGGTTGAAGACTACGACATAACAGTACCTGATAAAGCATCAGATCATCGACCGGAGCACAGGTGATACCAGAGCGATTCTTGGATTAGACCTGCAGAAGGCGTTCGACAATATCTCACACGAGTTCATTCTCCAGTCTATTGCCGGCCTCGGGCTCGGAAAGAAGACCTACGACTTCGTCCGATCCTTCCTTAGCCAGAGAACTGCCAAGCTCAAGATTGAAGGATACCTTTCGCAAGAGATCACCTTCGGTTCACGCGGCACGCCTCAGGGCTCAGTCATCTCGCCAACATTATTTAACATCGCAATGATCAGGCTTTCTAAGGAGCTCACGAAGATTCAAGGAATCAACCATACCATCTACGCAGATGACATCACCATCTGGTGCGTCGGCGGGAGCGACGGCCAAGTTGAAGCCGCCGTGCAGAGCGCCATCGATGCGACCGGGCGCTTCCTCTGCCCCACTAGGCTCAGATGTTCTCCATCGAAATCTGAGCTACTTCTCTACAAGAAAAGACCCAGAGGCGGCGGCCATCGTGATTGGAAACCAGCGTCCGAAAGCGAAATACGGCTTTTCACTGGTGACGGGTCTCCAGTGCCCAGAGTCGACTCGCTCCGAATATTGGGGATGTATATCAAGTCTAACGGTGCCAATGGAACCACACTCACAAAGATCACCGCCAAGATGGAGAGTGCTCTCGGCCTCATTTGGAGGATCGCCAACAGGCACCGGGGAATCAAGGAAGACAACCTCATCCGCATTATACATGCTTTTGTTCTCTGCCCCCTTTCATACTCGGTGGCCATGCATAATTGGCATGTTGCAGAGAGGAACAAGCTCAATTCGCTCATCAGAAAGGTCTTTAAGCTCGCCCTCGGCTTACCTGCAAGCACCCAAACCGAAAACCTGTTGAAGCTCGGAGTCCACAACACACTCGAAGAAATTATCGAGGCACAAGAGCACTCACAGCTGCTCAGGCTATCCGGCACCCCGACGGGCCGCAAGTTACTCGGCGAGATGGGCCTCAATCCTGTCGACCAGTGCCCCTACGCCGTGCGGATTCCCAGCGACATCAGGTCTCACCTGCACATCGCGCCCCTTCCCTGCAATATGCACCCCGCAAACAACTACTCGAGCATGTCCGCAATAACTGCATTGAAGCAAGCTTCGTGGATGCTGCGGCATATGTCCAACAAGAGGCATTCGCCGTCTCCATCGTAGGCTCCAATTCAAGGCTCACTTGCTGCGCTACGGTACGCACTTCGAGGCCCGTGGTAGCCGAACAGGTTGCAATCGCACTGGCTGTGCTCGATGGTCGCAGAGAGGCAATATATAGTGATTCAAAGGCAGCCATTAAGGCCTACCAAACCGGTATGGTCTCCCCCCAGGCCCTCTGCATTCTCCAAAGCGCCAAAAGTATCTCTGCGCATTCTCTCATTTGGTTTCCCGCTCACTTGGGGTCGATTGAGGGTTCTCCCTCTAACCCTAACGAGGACGCACACGAGGCCACGTGAGGACTCACTGACCCACCTCAGCAGTACCCCAGTCCCGCGGGGAACCCTTGCTTACGTTTAATGAAATCACCACGCACTACTATCTGTCAAGACGGGTATTCCCCCTACCGCACCCCGCCTTATGCAGGGCGCGGGCGGTTACCCTTCGACTTCTACAAGCCCTTCGTACCCTAACCTCGCGGTTCTTCGTGCCATATACCCTGAAAGATATCCCAGTGCGGACTGCCCTGCCTGTGGACTGAGGGCAACATTGGACCATGTGTTGTGGGAGTGTGAAGCCATCGGCTCCTCCTTCAGTGAGGATAGGTGGGCTGCGCTCTTGGGCAGCCCCGAACTCAACGATCAAACCCTGGCCGTCCAGAGTGCCCGCGATTGGGCCGTCAAGCTCGGCTTGGCGGTTCCTACGTGGGACTAGCCGGGTGGCGCGGGGTCTTCCCTGCGTCTTCTCTGGACCAAAATAAAGTTATTTCACTCACTCACTCACTCACCTTTCGGATAGTGAAGGGGGGCTGTCAAATAATTAGTGCCGCGTTGATGCATTTGTTTGACACGGAGGCACGTTTCACATAGCGAAACTTGTCTAGAGGTAACAGTTAAACATTCTGCAGACTGATGAGCCCATCAGTCTGCAAATATCATTGAATTCCATTAAAAGTAGGGAGAGTTCGGTCTAAGTTCGGTTCACCAAACACGCTAGCATTATAATCTTACAGTGCCGTATATTCAGACCTGTTCACTTATAGTATTGAAAGCTAGGCGTAAAGATTCATTCTATCAAGAGTGAATAAAACATGGCCTTTGTGGGCTGAGTCACATTTCATTGCTCTGATTGAATGCATCCAGTTCATTCATAGTCGCGCTGTCTGTGCTAGGTGATAAAACTCACACATCTGTATCGTCCTGTCACAGCTACATGATCTGTTCTGTAATTTGCACTTGCTTCCACAGTTAAGGTCATTCAGCAGTTTTTTGACCTGGTTCAGCTACGAGTTGACCACCTGAACGACCACAGGAAGGATTGTGTACTCATCTCATACGGACACTTAAATGTTGGACATGTTCAATTTTGTTATGATGGAATTGTACATTAAGGTGGGGTGAGACTTTGAAGATGAGTTTTAAAATTTGGCTGTATAGTAGTGGTAATGAAAGCTATGGCTATAAAATTTGCAATGAATTTTAAAGATAGACGCAGCTTACATTAGAGCTCAAAATTAGTTAAAAATTTTATTTAGTAGTCTTTTTATTTTTGTTTTAAATTTTTTTCTACATATGTACCTTTTTCTTAAAATTACTATCCCCAGAGTATTGCAATTTTGTGCAAAGGTTGCAGCCAATGCCTTACGGAAGTGGAACTAAAATGCGCGTACAGCAAAAACCACATTTACTATGTTTTTTTGCTTTTGTTGATGCATGGAAATTGGCACTTGTGAATGGTTTTCTTATACTAAAAAGAAATACAACTGCACCTAGGCTATTGATTCTGGTTCCAGTTATGTAAATGCCACGAATTAACACGTGTGAACATTTTTGTTTGCTTATGCCTTATAGTTCCTGAGAAAAAGGTACACAAACCTCTAAAAATGTTGTTTGATAAAAATGCCAATAAACTCTTTGCAAACATTTTTAATCTTCAAAAATTCCCTTGGCTGCAGTTTTTTGAAGTCTCAGCATTGCTATACCCTTTCCCTTTGTTTCTCTGGTCATTTCTTGCTTGTTTCTCTTCAGATCTCAGCTTGAAATTACTTTTTTGGACTCGCCGTCTGTCTATAGATGTTTGCGTTGACACACACAGATATCCAGGGGTGGCTCCCAAATGTTTCAGCACCCTAACTCGTGCTACATTTCGACCATTAAAGTGTGTAATTGCATCATCGACAGCTGTCTCAGCTGTTTTGAGACTGACAAATGCTGTTTTAGGAGACATCACCCAAATTAAGTGGTTTAGTGCCTTATTCACATTCTGGGTCCTCCCATGAAAGCATGTTGAAAGCAGTGCAGGATCTGCAAGGTCATGTTAAATGGGTTTCACAGTGTCCATCACAGCTTTTGGCAGATAATCTTTTGCACATAATGATTGCCTGTTATAGGGCTCCGGCTGTACCCACACCAGCTGCCTTCATCCTTAGGGCAGAGTCCATGCCGAGGGCATTGATCCATAGATAACTTATGAAAATAAGCTGTCCAAACAGCTGCCGGTATCGCTTGCACATCTTATGTATTTTCACGGATGGCTTTTTTTATAATAGAAGTGCAAAGTATCAATTGCTTGGTCAGTAAGTTTACCTTTTCTACATAGGGCTAAGCCATCATATAGCTTTGTGCCTTCTGTTCTTCTTTTTTTTATGCCCGCATTCTAGTGCCAAGGTGCTTCTGAATGTGACCCACACACTCCAGCTTTTCAATGATTTCGTCTTAGCGCTTTGGCTCACAGACAGCTCTGTAAGCTCTAGAATCCCCATCGCGAATGTAGCTGGTATACTTCAGACCATGTTTTTAAGTGGAACGATTGAATATTTACACTGAACCAGCAGCATCCATTCCACCAAAAAGCCCTTTGTAATTTGTTGTGCAGGGGCGCGATCGGAGATATTTTGTTCGATACGCGTTCTGTTCGGTTGCTGCAACGTCACAAAGTTGCAGTATGCAAAATTTGTGACAGCGGGGCGGAGAGAGCAGCCACTCAGGAAGCGGTGACCTCCCTGGAAGTTTACTTCCGTCGTTTGTCGTCTGATTACAGACAGTATACTACAAAACGAAATGTTTCTAGTCTTCCAAATGAATGAAATCTTTATCTAAAAAAATGTAATTTTTCTTCTCAAGCCCAAGCACGTTTTCAAATAGTATTACGTGTGATTACTGCAATTTATAACTATTAGTTTCTTTGCGTCGTCCCTAGGTGGTGTCGCGCACAGCGAGAAGAAAAAAAAAAAAAAGACGGGAAGAGTGGCGCACTTTTCAAGAGGCAGCGACAACATTCCAGTGGCTCGCTGGCACCCATGATGGAGTCGATTTCTCTGTACAACCAACGAATTATTTGTTTTGAGAAACAAAAACAACGCTGGAATTCACTTTCTGCCATTTCTTCAAACGCGTTTCGCACCACCACCCGCTCTCCTCCTTCTTCTAGAGACGCCAGCGCAACAACCTAAGTTCCCAACGGAAGCGCCATTTTCTGGAATTAAACTATGGATTGGATTCAAACGTGCCATTCCGCAGCCGAAAATGCCGCCTGTTGGATCCAATCCAATCCGCCAGACGCGCCATGCGAAGCCGTATGATCGCTCCAAACTTCCCAGCTCCCGTCGGGTTCAGCGCCTAGCAGACGAAATGCTCAGTGGGAGGATGATTGACAAGAGCGTGTCGTCATTTTGACGTCACCAAAAACGTGGCCGCGCCCCGCGGCTGGCGATGTCGGCGCAGAGTAGGCCAATCGCGCGCGCCGGTAACCGAACGAACGTGCCGAACAACCATCTCCGATCGCGCCCCAGCAGTGCTATTTGGTTTCACCCTTTGCACAGGTTTTGCAATGCTTGCTCAGAATTGATCTGTCAAGTACCTTGCCATTGTCTGCAGACATCACAGTCACTACACCATATCTTGATGAGTAGCCTCTCTTCATCCATGTTCCGTCAGCTGTTATTGTACTGTTCTCACCAAGTTCTCTACACAAACTTCTCACTTCACTTGCAGCATCATCCATGCTTTATTCGGGAACCATGCTTGTTGCAGACCGTGTGACATTGATGTAGGTCTCAAAGTTCCACACAGAAGGTGGCAAATCCAAAATTGCTGTCCCACGCTCACCGGTGTCGTGTCCTTTGCCAATTGCACGGAGCACATATGCAAGTCGCATATTTATGTCGTAATTGTGGGGCTGCTCTTTTAGAGGGTTGCTGGTTCGCATTTTTTTCTCTGAGCACAAACCAATCCTTGTATGTGCCATCTCGCTCAGACTTGTTGAGTTGCAGTTTCCACAGTGGGAACAAGCAAATTGTGTTTTGATGAAGTCGAACAGCATGCCGAAGTCCAAAAGCTGATACCTGAGCGCATTTTGTCTTGAGAAAATTCGTTGAGCAATGCATTCAGGCATATTTTAGATGAAGAAGCACGTGGTTCCACCTTTATCTTTTTCAAAGGGCTTTCCAAATCTTCTGGATGGTTGGCTGAGTACTGGTTGCCATGAAATTTTCGTTTTGCCATTAGCTGCTGACTTCTTCCCATTATGAGTACAGGTGGACAGCGTCAAAGTTTAGTGTGCAGCCGTAAACAACTGTTTGCTTCAAAACAGAAGAGCAACAGGAGGAGCCCTGGTGGCTGAAAAATGTGCTACACACAATGCCAAGCCGAAACCAAAACCGGAGTTTCTGATCAAAAGCTTCAGAGCATTGACTTTCTGCAAATATCCGAAACGAAGAGACCAGGTCAAGGTACACCCACTTTTACTGTCAGTGTGTTGAAGAAAAAGGACCACAAAATTATTTTTGAAACCGCAAATACCCAAGCATGATACATTTTCTGAAAGATAAAGAGTTCTCAATAAGATGATTGCAAAATCTAAAAATCGATTGTTTTGACCAAGCTAAATCTCACCCCACCTTAATGAAGGGGCATTTCATTGGCAGAATCAGTAAAAGATAAAAAAGTAAATCATGTCAAAAACTTCCATTGCTGCAAGAAGATAGAAAAAAGAGATAGGTCAGAGCATAACGTCGTATCTCTCCCTTTGCCCTTCTTGTAGCATTTGCACAGTACATTACTTGTTCTCATTGCTTGTTTGTTGTTCTTAAGGCTGAAAGATTGGGTCAGGCTTAACTGTTTTATTCTTCTCTGGTGGTATTCTTCAGCTATAGAGACTGTATGAGGAGCCCTGATAAGAAGGGGAACAGAAATTAATTTTGATTTTACATCTGGCCACTGAATTCATTACCGAAGTTGGCGTCAGAGATGTTCATTGAAAAATGATCCAGGTTGGTGTCAAAGAAGTTCATTGAAGACCATGTGGAACATATTGAGGGCTCTAAGTCAGCATCAAAGAGTTTCATTAAACATCAGTCCCTACTCGGTCCCTACAGTGAGCCATGAAAGGTGTTTGTTGAAGAGCGGCACCTATGTACACATTGCTGCATACTCAGTGACCCAAGGTAGTCTGACGGTTAGTTTCGAGCCCTGTTCCCTCAGCACAGCAGCCACCATTTGACCATGGACTACCCAGTCACCCAGGTGGGCAAGAAAACGGTTAGATTCTATCGGCATCAAATGAAATGTGACTAGTGGAGCGCATGGCCAAAGCAAAACTGAGTGTATAGTGCTTGCGTTCAAATAAAGAACCAGAACAAAAATGAAAATATTGCAGTATAGAGGGATTGTCGTCATGCAGTGTGGTCAAACCAGATGTGCATGCCTGTCAATGGTTGTGACTGGACGGTGTACACTATACCTTCAGTTATGCTTCGGCCATGCACTTGGCTGTTTGCATTTCATTTGACGCCAATAGTACATGCATACATAGTTAGCCCACGGAATGTGTGTGAAGTACCTTAAGAATGTTAACGCATTTCTTCAACACTGGGCAGAATGGGACCCATATCACAAGAGATCCTCAAGGACAGCAACGCAACGCATTAGCAGGCTGAACCATAAATGCACTGGGCATGCGCTGCTCTTCAGTGAACCTCTCTGAGTATGTGCCACTGGGTGTGTGGCAAATGAGGGAACAGTTGACAGGCTGCGCCACTAAATGGCACAGAATGTCCAGAAAAAAGTGCAAAAGAGGAGTCTGGCTGCCACACGACACGTTTCTGAGCATTTGCATGTACCAGTGTGCCATGCATTGTGGAGGTGGTGTGCAGGCTTAGTGGCAGCTTCGCTAGGTGGAGCCAAGTGTTTTTAGGAAAACATGAAAGAGGAGTCCCACTGCACTACACGCCTCATACATAACTAATTTCAGCAGCAGCAATATGTTATGTTGCTATGTTGAATCAATGCTCAACGCATTACCATCAACAGTCATCATGAGATGGGTTTTGCCAAATTTTTTCTTCTATATGTATTTAGCGTAACAGTGGATAGTTCCTGCTACCTCAGTACTTTGTAATCTGTCATGACAGTTATGTGCCAGAAAACTGTCGATAGCATTGTTTTCAGTGCCATTAAAATGTATCTGTTTTTACTGCCTCTCACAAGCATCAGTATTTCTGAAAATGCAAGAGACTGATATTCTTTTGCATAATACAAGGTCAACAGTCGGAGCTGTATGCATAGTGCATCGCCTATAGAGGTGCCACTGATGGCCACCTAGCTGGCACTTTAGAAAGTATGCTTGGGAGCAGTTGCAGCTGACAACCTTTGGCAGCAAGCAGAAGTTTGCAGCTGCAATTTCTACTTTGTTAGGGTGCCAAACTGCTTCTGCGGGGACAGCTGCAGAAAATGCATGGGCCTCTATGAGAGTGGACATGCACACAATTTGACTGTGGAGTTTGGGGCAACCTGGTCTGCATTCGTACCAGGTGCTTCCCGCAAACAAGCGTAATGAAGCTCAGTTATACCATGTGGAGGTCATGTTAAGTAGCCGCTACGCTTTGTTGACTAATGTGATGTCTCCACACTGCGCAATGCCTGCACACAATGTATTGATCATCCTGGCGGTGAATAGATGTGACATCACTGAATAAGTGCTGCCAAAGTCGCCCCAAGAAAAGGAATTGTGAATAGTTTCACAGAAATGTGTGCAATAGTCAACGAAGTCACCAAACGCACAGGTGAATATAAGTGCTAGGTAGTGCTGTACCACCAATGCAATTCTGGTGCATACATCGACGAACTGCCCTTCCTGCTGCAGTTCTGCATTTTGAATTTTTCTTAGTGACCTGCTTGGAAATATAGAAAGCTAATGTCGTACCAACTTGTCAGTATCTTCTTTTCTTTTTTTCGAATGAGATGCGACACAATATATAGTGTAGATGGGCGCTCGCGACAAGACCAGGTTTTGCCCTTTGCGGCATGGGCATAGCACTCCTGCTCCGCAAAATATAGTAAGAAAGAATTCAGTTGAGTGCGAAATGCATGCAGAAATAGGGACTGCTCTGGGAAACAAACAAATACTCTGTGTGGTGAGTTGCTCGGACAGTATCAAGGCAGAGACTTTACAAATGTGACTTGAACTTGTCAGCAAAAAATTAAACAGCAATATGATATGCAGCAGCAAAGAGCAATCCTCGCTTGGAGCTACCTCTTTTCTAAGACATTTTCCAAGAAGCTACAATAACGAAGATGTCCTCAGGCGGATAGAATACAGCTCTTAAAGAAGCACTTGCTTGTAGTCATTCGAGTAAAACACAGCATGATTTAAGCCCCTAACAAATGAGACGAAGCAAAAGCCTTGCACTTGAAGGAAAAATCTGCTGTTCTGCATGAAGCCACCCATAAAATAGATCCAAAAACATAACTTCGTGACAGCTGGTGCAATGATTTAACAGGCGATATAAAACCAACAAAATCAGTCCTTGCAAGTAAGTCTCGGCAGCTTTAATAGCACAATGAACTCGGGCAGTCATGCACCCTAGCTAGAGCAACATGATAAAAAAGCGGCATGCAGAACCTAGGCGAAATGCTTTTAACCTGTATGCTGCGTGCTGCATGCACTGCGGAGAAATCAAACCACAGCATGAGTAGGTCGTGATCAACTTCACCACTTACTCGTGCGAACAGGATAAAGTGCAACAAACACTGAGATGACAAAAGAAAGCATGAAAACAAGAAATTTTCTGCCACCTGGCGGCGATCCTTTGCTGTCGTTGCTCCTGCTCATGAGGCCTCAAGGGAAATGAATAGAACTGTGTTGCTGGCCAGTTTTTGCAGGTATCTGAGTACCCCACTGCAAAACAATTATTCTTCGACATGTCTTGGAGTTTTGGCCTCCAGACGCATGCGGAGGGTGTTGTTTATTTTGCTTCAAAAACATGAATCAAACAGAGAAGTACGAGCAATGGCCCAGATAACTACAGCGGACGGCTGCCTCCTTTCCCGAGCGCACTTTGCAAGGCCACCACCAGTAGCACGTCTGTCGGCACATACTATGCATATATAAATGAAAGTTTACTCAGTTAGCTACGCTTTTGTTACACTAGGTTATCACTAATCTAGTTCGTCATTTGGAATAGAAAAGGTTAAAAATACCAAAATTTTTGCACCAAAATTACCTTGTTTTGAACTTCAAGGAAACAGCTGTCAGTTAAGGACATTTTTTATGATACTTTAGGTGCTCATAACAAAAATGAGTGAAACACCACCTTTTTAATCCCTGTATTTGTCACAACATAAGAAAATGTGTTTACACAGGGGTATTCTCGGTTTATCATGACTGCATACACAATCCATTGTGGTTACGCATATGCATGAATGCATGAGCCCTGTTTAGTCAACTCCCTCTCTTAACAAAATGCTTGTTACCAGACGTGAAATCTTCGTTGAAATTTTTGTTGAGAAGCAAAACAGTGCAGCAGCATCAAAAGTGTATGAAGGGGCTCTTAAAGGGCCCCTCACCAGGCCCCATAGCAAATTTTGGTTATACGCTGGAAGTTGTTACCTGTCCTCTAGGGAGCGTTCTGCCGCAAAATTGTTTCAAATCGGCTCATTAATAACCGAGATATAAATAGTTCAGTGCCGCGAACCCATGATTTCAGCAGGTGGGCTTCACTGCCAAGCAAGACGCTCTCTCCACTTGCCCCGTCTAGCCTCCGCAAGCGAAATTCCTTCCCTGCGTTCTCCCATACCAGACCTCGAGGATCGCGTGACGCATATGTCACAGGCCCCGCCTTCATTTTGTTTTCTCCTTGCTTTTTTTTTTCCTGCGCTAAGCATTTCCTCCGACGGCGTCGCACGCAAGCTGTTCCCTTGTTCGCGCAGCGCACGATTTTGCGCGCTGTACACAATGTAGCGGTATAATTCAGTGCTACACGAATACTGAGGCAGGCAAGCAGATCACAGAGCATGATCCCACCCTGGAACACGGTAGAAAATGTCATAGATCAGTGTCTGCGCTCGCGACTGCACGACATGGGAACAAGCAGACGAAGCGGAAGTACATCTCTCTTTTTCGGTGCGAAGTAAAACAAAAAACACCCAGACATTCCATTTGTGTGTTTTATTATTTCTCTAAACTTCAATTCGTCAATTGAAGCAACAGAGCGCTCAGATAACAGATGTTGTCTTGAATAATTCTCGAAGTCGCGTGTCACCACGAGTGACATCACACTGCCGACATGACTACGTGGGCGCAGGGGGATGACTACGTCACTGGCTTGGAGCGCAGCGGCCACGAGAAGAAAGAAAAACTGCGTTCGGTTTGAAATTTCAGATCTTTCCACGGCGGGTGGTGATGTAATACTTTGCAGACATGATCGTTATCCCACAATGTGTGCTCTGTGCTTGTCAGCTTAAAATGGCCAGACCTGTTGAGGGGCCCTTTAAATGTTCCTCACTCACTCATGCTCGTAGGTCTTCATATCAGAGCTAAAGATACTTCATTGTTTTCAAAGCTGAGTAGCCTAACCTATAATATACTCATGCATCTATGACATACAGTAATTTGCTAAAAGGCATTGTCCACGCAACACATAAATTCGTGTTTCCTATTATGGTACTGCAGAATATGCTGATATTACATAGTGTCGATGGATTCTTTTCAGGTGTATCAAGCAGTACATTGCCTCATATTTGCAATATGGTATCATATCCAGTCAGCAGAGTTAGCACTAGCCCATTTTAGAAGGCATCCTGTGGCGTCGAAACCGGTAGCGCCATAAATTTTGTGCTCCACAAACTAACCGCTGTAAATGATCTATAGAGGCCATCCTCATCATATAAAGGATAATACCTGTTTCATGCTTCACACAGGTAAATTCGATGCCATTAAGTACTCATGTCTTAACTGCAGATGCCATTCCCATGCTGCCGCAAGGGAAGATTGAATTCCATTAGTCCTTAATGCCGTTAACAGCATACTAATTTTTGACAACTTGGTGCACCCTCGAACGTGTACTGTCATATTCAGTGTTTGTGTAAGTAAAGCACTTTGGTTACACAACAAGGGCCACTGTAATGTAACACTATTCCATTCTTTATTCCAAATTGGCCGTTAGCCCTCCGTGATAGGTCAAAATGGCTTGGGCTCTGCCCATTTGGGCATGGCAGCCACCCATATGGGCTGGACTCAAGCCATACCGGCCTATCACAGAGGGCCAATGGCAAGTTTGGAATAAAAACAGATTGGGATAGCTTTACATTACACTCGCCAAGTATGTAGCAAAATAATAATTTCTCAAAGGAAATGCTTTTGTGCGTACTAGAAATCATCAGTGTTGTCAAAGTTTTCAGTTTAACATTCTGAAATTGCAGCTGCTGTTGTGCTTCAGCTACTTTGGTTTTGGACTCAACAAGAACTCTGCCTTGAAAAACACTGATTAATGCTCATTAGTAACATTGTTTGCACATTTAAGCAATAAATAACCATTATTTATTGAGCATTGGGATAACAAACCTGGCTGCACCCGCTGTGGTTGTTCAGTGGCTATGATGTTGGGCTGCTGAGCACGAGGTCGCGATATCGAATGCCGGCCACGGCGGCCGCATTTCGGTGGGGGCGAAATGCGAAAACGCCTGTGTACATGACAGTGTAATGGCAATAAATATTCATGCGTGGCACTGGCTTAAAAACTAATGGCATTATAGTACTTTTGACCTCAGTCTTAATGCCATTAACCTTGCTCATGTGCCACAGGTCTCAGATTTGTGGAGGTATTACTATTTATTGTACAGCTGGGCTTTTTCTTTTTTCCTTAAGCCTCGCCAAATAAAAGGAAGCTGCATTTAAGGGCACAGGGAGCCATGACATCAGTTTGGTAACTTTCAGAAATTATTATTATATCTTGAAAACCATTAAGGTCATTCATTTAAGTTCAGACAATCCAAAAATAACCCTCCACTGTCTGTTTTTCCTTTTACTTAAACCTACATACAAGTTTTTCAATTTGTAATTGGGAATTGTATGCTGGCCAAAGCCACCGTAGAAGTATCGGTTAATGCATCTTGTCTGAGAGGTTGTTTCTTATACTGTTAAAGCAACTAGTGGTGCAGCTGTTTGAGGTAGACAGATTAGAAGGGGGAGACAACTAGGTGCAGATTGGAGCAGCCATTGCTAGATTGTGGCCCATGGGCACCAAAGGGTCCACTAGGGTAATCGAGAGTGAACTCACCTTATCCCATTTATTTGGTGACTAGGTATCGAGGCAAAGCAAGTGTCTAACTACAAATAAAGTAGTGTTAGGTGAAGCATGCCGCTGAAAGTAAAACATGCGATGTCCACAAAGGAAAAAGGGCGGCACAGTGAACACTTGTGCTTGGGAGAGAAAGCGATTGACAAGACATGTGAATGTACAGGAGAGCAAAGAGCAGTGAGTGTAAACCAGTGTGCTTCATGCTTTCCGACAACCTACACACCATTCTTTAGTGACAGCTGTATAGGTACGTACAAAAGAATGCAGTGTGTGCATTCTAACGTGACGCTGCCACTTAGCCACCAGACAAGCAAAAAAAAAAGAAAAATATTATGCAGGCCTTTTTCCTTTTGGGACAAAAGCTAATCATGAGGACAGGGTCTGTGTTCAAAGCATTTCATATATGAGAGCAATTTGTAAGAACAAGCACTTTAGATAGCAGTCATGGTGTCACGCTTATGACAGATACTTTTTGAAAATGAAGGAGCGTTCTCAAATAAGCTGCAAAGTCGCAGCTGTGTATGATTGTATACAAGCTGGTGCTTTTTTACAGTGATAAATCTAGTCTGGTGCACCATTTCGAATGTCTGTGTATGTCATCACCCTTGTCACCAGAGGCAGTCGCACCTCTCCCAACCTCCAACCTCTCCCTGCCTTAATCAGCTCCTTCACTAGCACAAAGTAGTCTGAACAAAACTGATTGCTGGGGGACCACTGGATTAGTGGGCAACCAGAAAAGGAAGAGAACTGGATGAGAATTCTACTTGTGCTCTTTAAGAGGCATAGTTCTCAAGCACGACATCATTTATGTAAGATTTCCTGGTCTAATGTGACCATTACATGCATTCACTGGGGTACTACAAGATCGTAAGCAATCTCATCTTTGTCTAGTTGTCTTTAGGCATGTTCTTGTATTGAGCATGTTGCACCAGTCCACAATGTTAAAAATGGTGCAACACCAGAACACAAGAAAAGAGGATGCCCTGGTCATCCCTTTTCTTGTGCTTTTCTGGGGTTGCACTTTACCTTCAGTCACTGTAAAGCCCAGACCACATGTACACTTGTGGATGCTCACAAGGTCACATCCGCACACCCACGCATGGGCAGACGGTGCAGCACGGCTTGTACTGCTCTTCTCTGTTATCACATGCTCGAGCTGCCCCACATAGGTGTACCTGGCTACACAGCTAGGCCGTGGTGCAATCAACTCTCAGTGATGCAGATTTATATCATGCAAGAAATTGTTTTTTCTTTCCTTCTTGTACTGAACTTAAGGGCTCTAAATGTATAACAATTACGTTTATAGATATTGCAGCATTTTGAAACACTGTCAATACCAAAGTACAAAGTGGTGTCTGCCAAGGTGTCTGAGTGAGCCCAGTGTACACGCGCTTTCACACATCTTTTGTAGATGCAAACCGCTATTCCTCGCAAGGTGCATAGAGGCGAGTTTGTGCACATCAGCAAGCGTTTGTGTCGTCTGTCCTTAAAGATGGCACATTCAGGGGTGCGGAAAAATTGCTGTGCAGTAGTGTTTGCAAGGATCAGCCATTGCAATTGTAGTTGGTCTGTTTCTGCCACTATACCTTCCTATTTTTTTTCTTTGCTTTTGTGCACAGCGTGTTCTTCTGGGGTGATACATATCTCTACTCCATGTATATATTGCCCCCGTGTCAAGTGGGATCACATGTACCTAACGTTGCTGATTGATTATGCTTTTCATAAGTCATTCGATCAGCATAATTTCCTGTGTGCCTCTTGCATAGGGATGGGACAAACCTTCTCCCCCTATTACTTTAAATTTTTTGTTTTTTATTTCTTTTTCCAGCTTACTCTTCTGGATAGAACTTGAAATGGTTGTGTCATCCTTCTTTATGTACATGTTGATGTGTTCAGATATCCATGTAATTATGCTGTAATTAAATGACAGTTGGTTGTAGACACCATCGATGGCAACAAAACTGAGTGCACGAGTCGCGTTTCACATCAACAGTGAAAGAAGGTGATGGGACAGCAGGGAGTGATGTAGAAAAGACACAGAAGTATAGGTGGGCTTTACAGTTTGAGAAATCGAATAGCTCACGTAATTGCCCGCTTCTGTGCATATTCTTCATTTTCTTGTATTTTGATACTAAAGTTAATACTATTTCAGGGCGGGATGTCAAAATGCTTGTATACCAAGATCTTGGTGCATGCTAACCTTTTCTAGATGATTACCACAATTTATCAACCTTCCTGTTCTGAGTGTCTGAATTGCCATAATATGCTTAAATGCAAGAAAGTGAAACTACAATGCCCTGTGCAGTCTAACAAAGGCATATAGGCATGTCACCTATCTGTTATTTTAAAAACAACAGTTTGCACCCAGATTTTCTTGTGATGTTGAACAAGAAACTCGCACTGCTGCATCCCTTTATGCACACAAATATCATTCATCTCTACAATACCAACTGTTTACAGGCTGCCATAAGATGTGAATAGTATAAATATGTACGTTGAGAAGACATGCTGATATGAAGGCTTTCTTTTGCACAGTACACTTGTTTAAGGTTTTTATAATGAGCTCACCTACTTTACCATGCAGTAGAAGATGGTGTAAAATTGATTTTGGGCATTCGAACCTCACATGCAAGTTCCTTTATTTATTTTTTTATTTATTTATTTATTTAATTAATTTATTTATTCAAAAGAACCTTACAGGCCCTATGGCAGGGCATAAAGTAAGGCGGGCATACTAAACAGTAAAGGTATAAAAAGTAAAAATTTCCAAAATGAACAGTGCTATAAAAAGATTACCGTGTTACACAATATTGAAGGCACAAGGAATACAAAACAACATCTGAAGGCACACGAACACTTGTTACTGTTAACAGAGCAAAACGAATACCGTTTATGAAAATGATATAGAACATGGCAAAAATGCGCGATAAAATACACTAGATTGGGCACTCGTGAGCGGTATTAAATGTGAAAAGCGCGAGTAACTGAGATTGGAATGTGTCGGGATTAGGTATGCAGGCTAAGTTATCAGGAAGGTCATTCCAGGGATGAATGGCATGAGGGAGTGCAGATGAATTAAATGCATTTGTTTTACCGTATATGCGCATGAAGCTGAACTGATTATGTAATCTGCATGAAAAAAGTGGGGTATTTGCAGTTGTAACCGGGTTCGTTTATTAGTGTAAATATATTTGTGGAATAAGCACAGAAGAGCAATGTTGCGGCGGATATCTAATGGCGGCAACAGAAGGTCTAGTTATATTTGTGTAATGCTTGAGTTTGTACCGTAGTTACGGGATATGAACTGGGCTGCTCTATTTTGTATCATTTGCAATTCAAATGCTTTTTATGCGTTGCATATTGCAATCACTAAGTTCAGCCCTTGGGCGCGGCTGGGCAGCCACCATTGAGGGTATGAGCCATTGTTCATTGCTGCGCGTCTCATATGTGGGTCTATTCTCTTTTAAGTTTGCTATGTTTGTTATTAAGTTGCTTCTATTTTTATGCGTTGCATATTGCAATCACTCAGTTCAGCCCGTGGGCGTGTCCGGGCAGCCACCATTGGCCTTTAGCGCAACCACGTGACGTGACGTGACGACAGCCGGAGGAAAAGCTGGGCCCCAACTCGCACAATATGCAACGCATTCTTGGCTTAACCCAAGCTAAGCCTGGCCATTTTTTTTTTTTTTTCAGGAAGGAATATTCAGGCAGTAAGATTTGTTAAAGAACCCGCAGGGTGTTAAAGGCTCCCAAAACGGTTTGAACAAGTTTTGTAGACACGTACGGTACAGCTACAGTAAAAAATTTGCACCACAATTTAAGTGAAGTGCCTCATATTAAGAAGACTACAGATGATTAAAAGTTACCCTGCCTCCCTAGCCATGCTTGTTCTCCTCTAATCATTTGCTGAGTGATCAGGGCTGAGCTCTGCCTTCACTGGCTCTGCATCATGATGTGATGTTGTGATGACTACTTCCGGTTGTCTTGGAGCCAGCTCACAAAGCCTCTCCAAACTCTCCACTAGCCACCTGGCCGTCGATCCCCAGTGAGAGCTATCCAAGCAGCACGTGTTGCGAGTGTTCTCTTGCAGCGCCAACTGTGTCCGGCATTCCAGTAACTGCAGGAGAGGTGGGCATTTCGCCGTACGGGCGGAGGCATAAACTAAAGCCCCTCCATACTACTGCCGCTGTGATGAAGGAGTTTGATGTGATAGTTCTACAGAAGCCCGCAAGGTGGAGAGAAGTAATGAATAAAGGGAAAATGAGACATCCACCCAACCGTAGCTAAGTGCTACAAACGAAACCCATACGGGTTTCTCAAAAGAAAAACTTCGCAGTTGAAGAAAAATTCGTCCTGGTACGGGACTCGAACCTGGGACCACCGCCTTTTCGTGACAGCCGCTCTACCATCTGAGGTAACCAGGTGGCTAGCAGATGGCAGGCGAAGTCGTATTTATCAACAACTCAGAAGCTCAGATGGTAGAGCGGCTGCCCCGGAAAGGTGGTGGTCCCAGGTTCAAGTCCCGGACCAGGATGAATTTTTCTTCAACTGTGAAGTTTTTCTTTCAAGGAACCCGTTTGGGTTTCCTTTGTAGCACTTAGCTACATTTGGGTAGATGTCTCATTTTCCCTTTATTCATGTGATGAAGGAGCTTTAGTGTAAATGTGAGCAGCCTGCATTATGTAGCCACCTGGTGGCGTAGAGCTTAACCAGCCAAACACAGACCTAATATTGCTGTAAGCAAGTATCAAACATTTGAAACAGTTCAAACGACAATGTGTTCATGATCATGTTCCTGTGAAAAATTTACACCAGCAGCAAAGTAGAATACGTTTGGTTACCACTATATTAGGTCTGTGTTCATCTGGTTGAGCTCTGTGCCACCAGGTGGCTGCAACGTGCAGGCCATTCACATTTGCACCTCTGTTCATCCAGTAAAATGCCCAGTCCACTTGGGACTAGGCATTTTACACCAGACACGCTAAACAGACGCCAGACACGTTAAACTTTCTAGTGTGGTAGTAATCCTCCGGCATGAAATGATGGCTGCCAATGCATAGATGCTGGTGCCGATCTGGTGCTGACAGCCCAATGAGTTGCAGCCACTCCACTTCCACGTTGCCTTGTTTTGGGACATGATGTTGCAGCTTGACATATCACTACTCACTAGATTTGTAGCCTACAATGTAACTAGGGTGATCTATAGTGCTCATAAAAGAAAAGCTCATGAGCAACACTGACCATGCAGGTCACATCTACACGGAGAATGTTACAAAAGCAGATGACAGTTGCTGTGTGCTGGAAGAGCTTAAGTGTAGTGATAAATTGTCGTTGTATATTCTCTTTCTGTTACTTTTTTTTATAGAAACAAGTTTACCAACATTCCAACTATTTAGAACACTTGTTCAACATAATGTTAGAAAAATTATAGATGCAAGCTGGATAGCCTGTTGGATAGCTCACCCAACTGATGTCAGTTGGTCTAATTACGCCACTTGTGAGAGGGTGGCTGAAAGCTCAAGGGAGCGGCGCCGCTGTGATAGTAGCGATAGATGGTTTTAAAACCTCATAATAAATTACACACTTTATGTGGCACGCTTAAATGCAGTACTTAATGTTCAGAAGGACCTATCCCAATGACTCGGTATGTTTGTGCAAAATTGTTTCGTGGTCCCTTTAGGAGTACAAACACAAATGCTTGGTCGTTTTTTTTTCTTTCACTTTTTTAGGTATAGCTGTTGACTCCACAATTATGGTATGGAGTCTCGATTCTCCAAGAGCACCACAAATAGTTAATTACAGCACCTTTTATATGACCAATTCAAAATGCACGTCAAGTGCACCATTGCTTTGGATGTGAATAGGGACACTCATCACATCACTGAAACTTTTAAGGATAGCAAACAAGCTTGAGGAGAGGCGAAGGATCGTGCAGCAAGCAATGGCAAGCAATGCAATGAGGAGCAGAGGGCGATGGGTAGATGACATTCTAGTTAAAATTGAGAAGTGTGGTTGGGCAAACCGTGTGATGTGTAGAGCAGGTAACCTGTGCTTCATTAGAGAAACGAAACAGGTGCTGAATAGGCTGTGAAAGTATTTGGATCTTTGGAATAACAAATTGAACATTGTGCTCTTGGTGTTCGAATCAAGTAGTCACTATTAGCAATGTAAATATTTTTCTAACAGTTCAAGTCGTCGACTCTGTTCTATCAAGCTGAAAACTTTAGCAACAATGTGATTAATTTCTTCCTAGTTGCCATAAGTAAACATAACACTAAAATTGACATATTGGAACACGCTGCGTTCTACTTCCTACATTTCGCTAAATTTCACTCTGACGTAGCATTTGGTGATGGGTATTGTTTGGTAATATTTATAGATGTTTCACCTGTGTCTTCTCTTCGGATTAATTCTAGGATATTTCACCATCCTCTGAACTGTATCACTAGTACCTTGGGAATGGATGTAATTACTGCAGACTACACACAACAGCTGGTGCTTTTGAATACTTTCTTCTGTCAGAAACTTCTCATCTTGTTCAAGAAGCACAGGGGGTATGATTTTCACGTCTTTAACCAGATGACAGATGTTTCGCGGAAAGGCTAAAGTTTCCGCATTGTGTTCACGTCTGCTTACGCAGCAGCAGTTGTATGACCACAGCTTGACTGTCCTTGCTGCAGACTGCAGACATAACAGCAGCTTTTTGAATGGCTTCGTCAGCAAGGAGCTTTTCATCTTGTTCAAAAAGCACGGTGGGCATGTTTCATGTCTTGAAACCAATGATAGACGTCCGACAGAAAGGCTAAAGTTCCTGCATTGTGTGCACATCTGCCTACGCAGCAGCAGTTGTATGGTTGCAGCATTGTGGTACATGGACATCTGGAGGCATGTAAGCAATTCACTCAAGGGCCATTACATGCAGCCCCTCCGAAGCCCTCTCTTGCCAGTAGCTGCCGCCTAGCCGACACAATTAATCAAGCTTCTCAATTGACATCTTCCTCAAACTATGAGCAAAACAAGTACAAGGTAAACCTTGTTCTCATTTTCCTCATCGTCTTGAATTTCCATCTCCCGCCCTCCCCTTGTTCTCCCTTACTCATACTAGGCGTAAGAGTGCATGCTAGTTGAATCACTTCATATAATTATCAGTCATAGTACACTGTACACGAGGTGTCTCAGCGATAATGGTCTCAAAATAATTTAAGTTGGGTATTCCTAAATAAAGTCACAGTTCTTTCTGGACTGATTTGTGGTGGCGGCAGATGCCAAAAATTGTTCGACATTGGCTGCTGTGCTCCTTGATTAGCAAACTCTCACTGATAAACTTCTTTAAATTGCTAACTTTAGCACACACATTGCAGTTGGGGAATTGAAGCTGATCATTGCTCAATGCATGTCCTCTTGATAAATATCCTGACAGTAGCACCAGTTTCACAGTATTTATTCCCTAAATCAGGGAATAAATACATTGGTTCCATGTAGCTTTGTCCTCAATTGCCTAAAGAAAGCATTGCTGGTAGGAGTTCCTTAGAACACCAATAACATTTCGTTGCAGCCTGCTGTGGTAGCTTAGTGGCTGTGGCGTGCTGCTGAGCTTAAGGTCGCAGGTTCAATCTCGGCCACGTCAGCCGAATTTCAGTAGGGGTGAAATGCAAAAACATTGCATACTTAGATTTAGGTGCATATTAAGTAACCCTGAGTGTTCATAATTAATCAGGAGTCCATCACTATAGCATGCCTGATAGTCATATTGTGGTCTTGACACATAGAACCCCAGAATTTAATTAAATAATTTTGTTTCAAATTTGGGGACATTAGTTTCAAAACTGGCACTAATTTGAGGAGTCAAGCTTTGTAACTATGGCTCGTGCACTGACATGCAGCTTTAGTGCATGTATCAGAGTTAATGAAATCAGTTAATGGAAATAATTTAAGTGATAATTATCACACAAATTATTATGTCTACCACAACTACGTATCTTGGCCAGCAAAAATTATCATTTTCTCTTTGCTGAACCAACCAGTATATGTGATGGGGTTTATTGCCTCGAAGCTTTCCTTTTAAAATGTTGGTGTAAGTGTAGGGCCAGTTAAATACATATTTCCATTTTTGTTTCAAGTTGATGATTTAAAAAAACGTTTTTTTTTCATTCTTTTTTTATGTGAAAGCATCAAATGGCCCATTGAGCAAAAAAAGCCAGTGTCTGTTGGCTGTACGAGCACAATGACACCTCATTTCCCACTTCATGAGCGCGCCTCGATGAAGCAGAGCGAGCAAAAGGGGACACCTGCCGCTGCAATAGCGCGCCAGGTGTTGCATGACAGAAGTGGGTATCGCTGCATACCACATCATCCTCACTCTTGGAAGCTCTGTTATCCATGCGTTCCTTGTTCACGCACGCTCTCACCTGCGTTCTAACTGTGCCTTGGTAAGGCCAAATCAAAACACTCCAAGCATCTCAATGCACTCGCTTGCCTGCAAGGAGTTCATAACTCGTAGGACCGCTCAGTGGCGTTTAAGAAGTGCTTAGATGCCCTCGGATTTTTTCCATTGCCTCCCACTTCTTCTTGGGATGTTAAATTCGTGTATTATCAATAAAGCTATTAGGTCCTATGATGTGGGCTTCGAGTTTCTGCTCTTAGACAGTGTATTTATTTATTTATTTGTTTATTATTTATTTATTTATTTATTTATTTATTTTTACCCTCAGGTTACACAGTATGGTACAGAGGGGAGGGGCAATCGTACATGAATATATCAATCTGATAATAGGCAAGGAATAATTGAGAAAATAACATGGGTTAAACAATATAGCAGCAGTACGTAAGCAACTAAGCACAGAATTACAATAATGTAAACAATAAATATATAAGCACGCAGAAATACAATAAGGAATGGATTTGCACAATAGTTAAAGACCAGTTAGTCAGCTGTTAACGAGGCATTCTTAAAACCTATGGGGTCACGGATATCCGTTGTAGACCCAACCTCGTGGGTTCCAACCTCTTGCAGTCTTAGCCAAAAAGGACAATGAATGGGTAACTTTGTTACTTTTGGGAATGTGAACCTTCTGACGGTGGTCGAGGTGCACTGATATGAAAGGTGCAGCATGTATCTACAATGAAAACAGATATGGGTTATGATAGTAAATCTTATGGTAAAACATAGGCGAGAATATTTCCTGTGAGCGGCAAGTGAAGGAAGTTGTAATCATGCTTTCAGCGAGATTACGCTGGATGTTCTGTGGTAATTAGATAGGTAAAACAGGCGGTGTAGTTTTGTATAGCCTGGTGCATCGGGTTAATGTAATTTGGTGGGGGTTCCATGCCGATGCATATTCAAGCTGTGGGCGAATGTATGTAGTGCATAAAAATAGTTTGGCTGAAGATGGTAGTGTAAAAAGGTTTCTACAGAGGTAACCTAGAGTACTGGTATGATGTAACACCTTCCACTCACACCAACTTGACCATGCTATTAGCCACCCCAATACTCAGACATGCTTCACAGAACCTCTGGTCATTCAGGGGGAAGGATCAATTAAGCATAAACATTCCCCTCAGTGAGAGTTTGAGGAGGCGATTGGAGAGTAAACTTTTGTTAAATGATATGGAATTCACTTTACTTTGTGTTTGGGAGTAATGATGGTCTTTCAAAACTTTGCTTGCCTAACTTAAAAGACCCCTTACCAGGTTTAGGCATTGCAGACAGAAGGCACAGTGCCTGCATTGTGCAGTGACAATCCTGCCTGCAAAGTATTACTCTCATGTACAGGCGCCCAAATCTTTAACTGGTGTGCGGGAGCGGCGACTTTTCCGTGTGTCAGCGCCGTTTGACGGGGCGAGGCTGGAAACAGTCTGAGGCTAAGCGCATGCGGACAAAGCGCGCTCAGCTGGGCCCATCGTCTACTAGGCTGTTTCCAGCCTCGCCGCGTCATACGGTGCTGACGCCCGGAAAAGTCGCCGCTCCCGCACACCAGTTAAAGATTTGGGTGCCTGTACTCTGTAACAACAGTTGGAAATTTGTGCAAAGGCCAGCACTTCCTTCTAGGAAAGCTCTATCCGCTACCAACAGAGTCACGTTGCACTTATGGCACTTCTGCATGAGAGGCGCAGTGCCTCCAGGACATTAGCCAGCAGCAGTGCAAACAACTTGGGGATTTCCATGAAACATTGAGCATGCAAAAAGACCTTTGCAAATGCGCGATGTAGCAAGAAAGGCAGGACAAAAATTACTTGTTCTCCCGTAATTGAGGGTCTATCTATGTAAGCATGAACTGGCAACTGGCAAAGCAGGTTGGAGGGAGATGACACTAGCCACAATTTCGAAATGGGCGTAATGCATGTTCGCAAGGGCACACCCCACCACACCGCAGCATGCAATACTGTGCATTGGTCCACATGGGCACAATAGTTTCCTGTCACAGACAGAACCTCATTGTAAGTCTCGTCTTGGTCAAACAGCCATACACGGTGCGCCGGATGCTGCCAGCGTGCCTGATGCGCCGCGGGCCTCACGGACTGCTGGCATTGAAAAGAGCACAGAACTCTGTTTCAGTGCCAAAAGATGACAATCAAGTGTATAGTGTCCTGTATCTGCCTTTTCAAACATCAGCACTAGAAAGTACAAATAAAACTTCAGCATGCTACAAGTTACAGTTTGAGTGATTTTGTGAACAAACTTTAGGAAGAACTCGGAAGCAATATTTTTTGTGAATTGTTTGGGAGTAACTAGAGTATGTAATGCAGTCCTTTACAAAAGGTTGGGGGATCTCGTTTTGTTCTTGCAACTTGCCCGGATGTTCTTGTTTCAGTGCCCAGGTGACAGCTCTGGCTTCTGGCTCAAGGTCACTTGAAGGTCACTGACAACAGGAGCTAAAAGCAGTTCATACTTTAAAAAAATTCTAGCAGAGACTATCCCAGGATGACTGTCGATGTTAATACAATTAGCATTTAAGCAATGTAGTGACATACCATGTTACCACCTCTGAAATGTTTCAAGTGCCAGGTGTGTGCTACAGCCGGGCTCTTCTGTTGCACTTCTCTCTGGATATGCTGCGGCACTGCCACGAAGTCTGTGCGTGGTGTGTGTCCGAATATATATGACGAAGGTTAATCTCGCCCGGCACTGCAGAAATGTTTCTCTTTTTCTTTCATTGAAAAAAGACATACCTAGGGATTGATGCTGGTGCAACAATTGGCTTCAGAACCAGTTACTTCAGCACAGCAGCCTGATGCTCTGCCAAATAGGCCATGGAGTACCCAGTGACCGAAGTTGGAGTGAAAAGGGTTAGATATCGACAAAGAAACAGACATACATATTGCAAACTGGGTGAAGTGTCCAAGGAATGCTAGTCGCATTAGAATAAAGTTGGGGATTGAAGTGCATATGTCACATGGGCCCTCTCGGCTCTGACGTTGGAGAATGTCACTGGCAGGGGCAGATCAAAACAATAGGAGCCAACTTCTGCTGTGGAAAGTGTAGCTGGACTCCTCACACCGTGGCCTCGCAATGTTTCATTTCCTTCTGCCTCAGCTGCTGCAAATTTTTTTTTCCCGACTCATTCATTATCGCTAAAAGTGGGCTCAATTTCGGGGCTTTTATGTTTTAGCATTTTATTTCAAGATGTAGTAGTCGTGCCATATTCAGCAATACATCCACTTATCCAAATTATCATGAAGTCTTGAATAGATGTACAGCAGTAATAATTGCTCAGACAATTTTTTAGAATCCTTATGTACAACTTAAACAAATCACCCCAAGGAACACGAGTGAAAATAATTTGCTATTTTAGTATAAGTACTGAGAATTTTAAAAATCTGAATTAATACAAATACAAACTATGCACTTGGTTCCTAGTTCCTAGCTTCTGTAAGTCACATCAGGAAAAAAATTTTTTTGAAATTTTTTTAGCGTCAATACTAGCCGTAGTGATGCTCATGCTATGCAGGAACACACAAGCTTTGCAAATGTGGAAGCAAGTAAATTCCTATAGTACAGGGAGCATTTTTTTTTTTGCCCATTGCAGCAGGCACTGGTTGTCATGTCAGAGCAAGCAGAAACCTCATACGTAATTGTTTCATTTGATTAGCTTTTCTGGGTGAGCAAGGTGGTCTAAATGTGTTTAACTGGTGCTGGAGCCTCCACATGATTTATTCAGTCACTGTACAGTGCTGTATAGTAATGTGGAGTATTGCACAGTATTGTACAGTATTCAATAAGAAAAGGCACTTGTACAAGCAGTTTTCAAAATGTAAGAGATTAGACAGGTAGTCAAGCTTCGGCTGAAGGTCAATCTGAAGTCAACTGTGTGCTCTTGTGCGAGTGAAAACCCCACACAACGGGAAGGATTGCTCAAAATAATTTATACAGATGCTGTTGAAGCGCTGATGGATAAAAGCAACCCTCGCTGGTAAAATAAAGTTTCATTTGGTATTAGTCAAATACAGTTATCAAAATAACTTGCACTCATGAGCAGATATCTATTGTTGTTTGAGACATTGTTAAAGCAACCTATGCATCAGATTGGGAAATTAACCTGAGAGAAGCTTCTGTGTCTTCACTGCTGCTGTCATTTAAAAATTATGTTGTAGAGTTGACCAAAATGCACATTGTGTGTCTTTTTATTAAAGTGCTTGTAGCACTGGAGGCTAGTAGTTTTGAGGATACCTCCTGTCGAAGTTTTATTTTTCCAGACTCCCCAATCCTCCAAAAATTGTCAAATTTGACAAATAGCTAAATTTCAGTTGTCATTTCAGGAGGTGCAGTGATGTTGCAAGTAGAATTCCAATGGAAATGTTTAGCAATGTGTATAAAAACTGTCAGTCAAATTGAACAATTTATTTCTGTAGGTGTGTAACGAAAGTGTTAAATATTTGCAGTAGAGCACTTCCTGGACTATGCTTTACACTTTCTACTTCATAACCAAAATTTTTGATAACTCCTGGTGATGGGGTCCTTTAAAGGAGCCGTGAAACATTTCTTGAACATAGTATTTTATGTCCTGCAGTGGACATAAAATAGGCTGATGATGATGATGATGATGATGATTAAGAAAATGTTGTCGATGTGTCCACAAGGCTGAGTTGAACATGCAAACCAAATATTATTGCACTGCATGCAGGAGGGAGTTTACAATCTCATGTCAAAAACAGCAGTGTCACCTCCTCAATGTCCTTATTCAGTGTCATCTGAAGCAGCTGGACCCACAGCATCTGTTGGCTGTTTTCATGATTTCGAGAACATTATCTGTAATAGAATTGTTGCTTATTTAAGTTAAGTAAATTAAAAATAATAAATAAATAAATATAAATAAATAAAGAATAAATAAACTCGGTATACTGCAGTAATGGGCAATTTCAGTGCAAAAGTGGGGAACTCCACAGGGGCGTCTGCGTAAGCAGCCGTTTGGTGTGTTGCAACACCACGCACCTGAGCACACGGGGGTTGGACCCTCCCGCGTGTAGCCGTGCATGGCTTAGCCATGATACGAGGAAAGGGGGATCCTGGGGGTTGAGCCGACGCCAGGTCCGGGTGTTCGGACCTTTAAGGCCCCCCGGCAGAGGCAACACACCTCTTTGGCCTCTGCTTCACGTAGACGGCACCCCCGGACTGACCCACCCAGGGGAAATCGGCAGTCGCCTTTTCCTGTCCTCCTCTCCAATCTTCGTCTTTCTCTCTCGCCTTTTTCATCTTTCCTGTCTTCTCTTCACTTCTCACTTCCTAGTTTCCCAGCGGCAAGGTTTAACCTTGTGTGGCTAGCCAGCCTTGGTTATGCTGTATCTGGTTATAGCAGCGACGTACCGCTGTTGTTGGCAGGGTTTCTCTAGCAGGAACTTCTGTCACGTCCCCCTGTTGGGCTTCATGGTGGGTGGTTGACATCGCGGCCGAAAACCCAACTTACTTATGGAAAATGCTTTTACTAAACTCCCTGATCGCCCTCAGAAACGAGGGCGCACCGAAAAGGTCTTTCAGTTTTTTTGGACGCCAAGTCCACAATTTCCCTCGTTTCCGTGTGATCCATTCTGAAAAACCAGCTATAACCCAGTGCGAACAATCTCACCATTCCTTGTATCGAAGTCTCTTACCGAAGTTTTTGGTCCACGTTATAAGGCGTCGAGGATGACTAGCGGTGACCTCCTCTTGAGCTCTGCGATCAGAAGCAATTTGAGAAACTGCCTAAACTGGCATCATTTGGGGAGACCCAAGTAGGAGTAACCCCGCACTGCACGATGAATACCACCCACGGCGTTGTCTCGGACGATGATTTGCTGGAGCTCACTGAGGCTGAACTCTTGGGGGGCTCCAGTGAACAGAATTTTATGAATGTCAAAAGAATTAAGATGAGGCGAGATGGCAAAGAAATCCAAACCAAACACTTAATAATCACTTTCGGTTCAAGTGTCCTGCCTGACTCAATCGAGGCAGGGTACATCAAGCTCCGTGTTAGGCCATATGTGCCCAACCCCCTCAGATGTTTCAAATGCCAACGTTTCGGCCACAATTCGCAGAGCTGCTGAGGCCGCCAAACCTGTGCGAAATGCAGTGACTATGAACATACCTCTGAAGCTTGCGAGAACACTCTCCATTGTGTAAACTGTGATGAAAAAGAAAAAGAAATTGTAACGATCAAAGTAAAAGAGAACATATTCAACATTTCCTTGTAAGAACGCAAGTGTCAGCAGAGAACGTCAAGCGCAAGATAGGAACAGCCAAAATAACGGACTGGAACGCTTTTCGCAAAGAATGCAAGCACATGGAGGGTGGGATAACTTCCATAGAGGAATGGTGCAAACAACTTAAGGAAATACAACAACATTACACCCAGGAGGTCGAAAGGTCAGAGCAAACACCGGAGGTGGACTCGCGACTCCTCAGGTTATGGGAGGCAAGGCGTGGACTAACCAAACGGTGGAAAAAACAACGGCTAAATAAGAAGCTAAAGAAGAAGATAGCAGAGGTTACCAAGGAGGCAGAGGAATACGCAGCCCAACTCACACGACAAAGTTGGCAAAAGTTTAGCGACTCGCTGAATAGAACCCTCAGCACCGCAAAGACCTGGCGTATCCTCAAGGCTCTAATGGACCCAACCAAGACCAAGTCAGAAAGTAACAAGGCCATCCAAAGACTAGTACACCAATTTGAAGGGACAGAAGAAGAGCTACTAGAAAAAGTCCGTGTAAAGTGCTACGGACAAGATAAACCCGAAGCGTACACGGAGAGATACCGAGGCGAAGAAAACCCCGACCTAGACAGACCCATCACCAAGGAGGAAGTTTTCGCAGCAGTTAAGGCATCGACCCGGAACACAGCAGCAGGCGCGGACAAGATTAGAAATGCCCTAATCCGAAACCTAAGTGATGAGGCGGTCACACAGCTGACGAACTTCCTCAATACACATTGGGAAGCGGGGACACTGCCAGAGCAATGGAAACATGCAGAAGTAGTTATGATCCCCAAGCCAGGGAAAAAGCTACTAGTAGAAAACCTACGGCCGATATCACTCACTTCGTGCCTTGGCAAGTTGTTCGAGCGAATCGTGACAAGGAGGCTACAACAATACATGGAAGATGAAGATCTGTATCCCCACAGTATGTTCGGCTTTCGCACCAAATTATCAACCCAAGACGTCCTACTACAAATTAAAGAGGGGGTTCTAAGCAACATCCCCTACAACGGAGAAAACATAATAATGGCACTCGATGTCAAAGGGGCGTTCGACAACGTCAGCCACGCGTCCATCCTCAAGGGACTGGATGATCTCAACAGCGGAAGAAGAATCCACGGCTACGTGACAGCGTTCCTATCAAACAGAACAGCCACGGTGGGGTTAGGAGACCTGCGGACAGACAAGTTCCACACGCCTAACAAAGGAACCCCGCAGGGATCCGTGATCTCACCGATCCTTTTCAACATTGCCATGATAGGGATAGCCCGGAAGCTGGAAGAAATCGACGGCATACATCACGCCATTTATGCTGACGATATCACCGTCTGGACTAACCAAGGCTCGCTCAGCCAAAAAGAAGAACGACTACAAGCCGCAGCAACATGCGTGGAAGAATGTGTTAGGGAAAGAGGCCTCGCCTGCTCCACGGAGAAATCAGAGCTCCTGAGAGTCAGAAGAGGAAAACGCTCGGAAGAACAAATCAGCGTCACCCTACAAGGACAAAAGATACCAGAAAAAGAAGCCGTCGGGATTCTGGGAATGTGGGTGCAGAGCAATCAACGCTGCACACACGCCATAAACCTACTCAAGCAAGCGACGGCACAGGTGGCACGTATGATCACCCGCGTCTCGCAAAAAAGAAGCGGCATGAAGGAGGAAGATACAGTCAAGCTGGTTAAGAGCCTCATAATCAGCCGGATTACGTACGCCCTCCCATATTACAACACAAACAAAGGCGAACGGGATCAGGCCGACGCCATCATAAGAAAAGCATTCAAAACAGCGCTTCACCTGCCGGCCAACACCTCGACAGAGAAGCTCCTGGCCCTCGGACTCCACAACACGTTCGAGGAGCTCAGAGAAGCACAATTAGGGTCGCAGCTACTCAGACTCCAGAAGACTACCACGGGCAGAAAGCTCCTAAAAAAACTGGGGCACAAAGAAATTGAAAGGCAAGAACAAAGAACGGCAAACCTACCCGATGTGTATCGCAGCACCATCAAGGTAGGGTCCCTACCAAGAAACATGGACCCAAATTTACACACAGCCAGGCGGAACGCTAGGGCAGAATATGTGGAAAAATACCTAGCAACAAAAGCGAACACAGTATACACGGACGCCGCGGTGTATCCTCGAGAACGACGGGAAACACAACAAAGAGTTGTCGCGGCAGTAATAGACTCGGACTATAGGGAAATCGCTTGCGCGTCGGCACGGGATTGTACGGTAACCGAGGGAGAGGAAATGGCTGTTGCTCTAGCAGCTGTGGAGGGCTACCGCACAAATAGATCCCTTATAATACTAACCGACTCCAAGGAAGCATGCCGAAACTACATTAATGGCAGAATCGGTCAAAAAGCGCTCCAAATCTTCCTCCGCGCTGGCCAACAGAATAAACGCATCAGACACACCATCTTTTGGGTACCTGGGCACACTGAGATTGAGGGCAACCAAAGGGTTGATAGGATCGCTCGCGAGCATGCAAACCGAGCGGACCTAAATAGAGATCCTGAGGATTTCGTGACAGTGATCCCAACGTACTCTGACATACTAAATTACCATAGAGGGACGAGAATCAGATATCCCCTGCCCCACAATACACTCACTCAACAACAGGCAGTTTACTGGCGACAGCTGCAGACAGGAACTTTCCCAAATTTACATATACTATGCAAAATGTTCCCAAGTCAATACAGGGACACATGCCCGTGGTGTGGTGCAATACCCACACTTTATCACATCACATGGGAGTGCAATACAAATAAGGAATTCCACAAAATAGAAAATCCGAGTGCGGAGCAGTGGGAGAGCGTGCTCTCCAGCGGCGACCCTAGCCTCCAACGGAAGCTGGTGGATCATGCCCGACGAGCAGCCACGCTCAGTGGTGCCCTGGAATAGGGGCGCCAACCATGCAGGCCGGAGATCTTCATCAACCAAGAAGATCAAGACATCCGGCACGACCGCTGAATTACTCTTTCTAGAGTAATAAAGTTTACTTCCTCCTCCTCCTCAAGGAGGCATGCAAGCGGGTTTCATACCTGCCCAAGAAAACCTTTGCCGATGTGACGCATCAGGGGGCAGCGACACAACGGCTTCCAGCGGCTGTCCGACCCACAAGCTGCGAGTCGGCAGTTACGCCATCTGCTCCCGCGACAGTTGCAGCTAGCGACGCTCCATCAACCCAGCAGAAGGGACCATCGACCCCGAATGTGGATGCAGCCGAGGCTACCCCAACCTCCCCAGCCCCTTCCAGCGCTGGCAACAGCCAGCGCAGCCAAATCCCCGAGGGAGCCCCATCGACCTCTGTGCTGGTGGGCGCAGGGGTCTTGCCTTCTGGGGCAGGACTCTCTGGGAAAACTTCTCGCTCGCAAGAGCACGTGTGCGGCGCATCACAAGGGGCAATGGACACTACACCTGTATTCAAGGCGCACCAAACGCCTAAGGAGTGGCGAGGCTCCCTCGAATGCTTCAGAAAGGGCAAAACCCCGATTACAGGGCCTCGAAGGAGCTCTGTAATCTAAGGCATCACTTTCGTTTCCGTACACACAGCACCAATTTACTTCCAATATGGATACACAGATTATTCAAAGGAACGTGAGAGGTCTCCTCAGAAACCTTGATGATGTACAAGAACTCATAGACAAACACAATCCAAAAGTGCTGTGTTTACAGGAAACACACTTAAAATCAAAACACACAAACTTCCTCCGACAGTACACCATTTTCCACAAGGATCGTGATGAGGCTAACACCTCGTCCGGCGGTGTAGCAATCCTTGCAGACAAGGCTGTAGCTTGTCGCCAGGTAGCCTTACAGACGCCCCTCGAGGCAGTGTCTATTAGAGGGATTCTTTTCAATAAGTTGGTAACTGTCTGTACCATATATATATGTCCCCAAACTATCACCTCCAAAAAGCCGATTTCTATAATCTCATAAATCAGCTCCCGGAACCCTACATAGTTGTGGGCGATTTTAACGCCCACAACACGTGGGGAGACGTGCGCTGCGAGTGACGTAAGAGGCCGACTTATTGAAAATTTTATTGTGACCTCTAGTGCCTGCTTGTTTAATGAGAAGGAACCAACATATTACAGCCTTCAACACAATTCATATTCATCTGTAGACCTAGCAATAGGCTCTACTTCCTTCTACCTCATCTTGAATGGAATGTGATCAAGAATTCTTTTGGAAGTGAGCACTTCCCTATAACTTTAATATCAATAACTCTGCATGACAACCCTTCCCAGTTTCCCATTTGGAAATCCGCATCGGCCGACTGGGAGCATTTTAAAGAATCGGCTCATTTACCACTCGATTTTATAAACAATCTTAATATAGATGAAGCTGTCGCATATTTTGCTGCTTTTATTATTGATGCTGCTGAAAAGTTTATCACGCGAACAAATGGTGGTTCACTTAAAAGACGTGTTCCCTGGTGGGATGATGACTGTAGAAATGCGCGAAAGAGGCAGAATAAAGCATGGGGAATATTGCGTAGGTCGCTGAATGCAGAAAATCTTATTGAATTTAAACACATAAAGTCACAGGGAAGGCACATACAACGTCAAGCGAAGAGAGATAGCTGGGTGAGGTTCCTTTCAGGTATCAGTTCCTACACACAGGAGGCGAAAGTTTGGAATGGCGTAGGGAAGCTTAAAGGTTAGCAGATATATCCGTTGCCTTTGGTGAACGATCAAGTAAATACCTTAGAAGAACAGGCAGACACCCTAGGGGAGCACTTTGAGCGTGTGTCGAGCTACATTATTCCCAATCCTTCCCTAAACATAGAGAAATAGAGGAATGAAAGCCAATCATACAAAAATCCGGAGAGAATGAACCCTATAACCGGCCTTTCAGTATTGCCGAGTTGAGTGCTGCCTTGAACACATGCAAAAGCTCTGCACCGAAACCTGAAAGGGTCATGTATGACATGATCAGAAACTTGCATACTGACACGCAAGTCACACTACTCGCACTTTTTAACACAATTTGGGCTGCAGGATACCTCCCATCCACATGGAAGGAAGTGATCGTAGTTCCTGTTCCGAAGCTGGGAAAAGACCCTTCCTTGGCGGCAAGTTATCGTCCGATAGCTCTAACAAATTGTCTGTGTAAGCTTTTTGAAAAAGTGATAAATCGCAGACTTATACATTTCCTTGAGCTCAACAATATGCTCGATCCTTATCAGTGTGGCTTCAGAGAAGGGCGGTCGACAACCGATCATCTTGTGCGCATTGAAGGAAATATCCGCGATGCATTTATACATAAACAGTTCTCCCTATCGATATTCCTCGACATGGAGAAAGCGTATGACACGGCATGGCATTACGGGATCTTGTGAGACCTGTCAGAAACGGGCATCTGTGGAAATATGCTGAACATAATTGAAAGCTATTTGTCAAATCGTATCTTCCGCTTGAAAATCGGCAAAGTATTATCGCGACCTTTTATACAAGAAACAGGAGTTCCCCAGGGAAGAGTACTCAGTTGCACTCTCTTTATCGTTAAGATGAACACACTTCGTTCTTCACTGCTACCGGCCATCTTTTATTCTGTCTACATGGACGATATACAAATAGGTTTCAAATCCTGCAACCTTATAGTGTGGGAAAGACAGGTACAGCAGGGCTTAAACAAGGTATCCAAGTGGGCAGACCAAAATGGATTTAAAATCAACCCCCACAAAAGTTCTTGTGTTCTCTTTACAAGAAAGAGAGGTCTCGTCCCAGATCCTTGTGTAGAACTGGGCGGACAACAAATACCTGTGAACAATGAACAGAAATTCCTCGGTGTAATATTTGACTCGAGGCTCACTTTCATCTGACATATAAAATGTCTTAAAGCAAAATGTCTAAAAACAATGAATTTACTTAAAATCCTATCCCACACTACATGGGGTAGCGACAGGATGTGTTTACTGAATATTTACAGGAGCCTAGTTCAATAAAGATTAGGTTATGATGCCGTTGCAGATCACTCTGCCACCCCGAGCGCGCTAAAGATGTTAGACCTCATTCACCATCTCGGTATCCGCCTGGCCAGTAGCGCATTTAGAACAAGCCCTGTCGAAAGTCTATACGTCGAGTCAGATGAGTGGTCACTCCATTTTCAGAGAACATACATCAGCTTAACGTATTTTCTCAAGGTTCGCTCTAATAAGGAACCTCCGTGTTTCACAACTGTTAATGACTTCACGTGTGAAACACTTTTTCGGAAGAGACCCTCTATGAGACTTCCTTTCCCACTGCGTGCTAGAGACCTTAGCACAGAAATAGATGTCCCAGTTCTCGAACATCGCCTAATGCCTCCAGCTAAGCTATTACCACCCTGGGAGTGGCAGGTGATAGACGATAGACTGTGACATATTCTTTGTAGAGGTCACAAAGCATGCTCCTGACCTCGAAATCGCTATGCACTTCCGTGAACTTCAATCGAAGTGCTCTACTGCGAATTCTACACAGACGCATCAAAATCACATGTTGGCGTATCTTACACTGCTCTTGGTCCCTCTTTTTTTCAATCTTACTTGTTAAACCCCCAAACAAGTATCTTCACTACAGAAGCGTATGCAGTACTGTCTGCGGTAAAACACCTAAAGAAACTAAAACTTGACAGAGCAGTCATATTCACAGACTCGTTAAGCCTTGTAAAAGCACTCATTTCTTTACAAAAGCATACAGATCCTGTCTTCAATGAAGTCTACACACACTTATGTAACATCTACTTATCACATAGACATGTAGTAATATGCTGGGTTCCTGGCCATAGAGGAATCGAGGGAAATGTGCTTGCTGATGAGATGGCCAAATCAATGGCATTGCAGGGTATTCGTTCTGCTGCAGTCCCTGCCACAGATGTGAAGCCTTTCCTCAGAAACAAACTGCAAAGCCACTGGCAACGCTTGTGGGATGCAGAAACGAGTAGTAAGCTTCACGTAATTAAGCCTAAGTTAGGTTTCTGGCACCCAACAACGAAAACACAAAGAACAGACGTGCTATTCACTAGACTAAGAATAGGACACACATTTCGCACTCATAACTTTCTCCTGACCGGTAACGAGCCACCAACTTGTGGTAGGTGCGGCGACAGGCTTTCCATCCTCCACGTCTTCCTGGAGAGCCGGGAAGGCGAAAGAGATGGGAGAAAACATTTTCCTTTTGCATACAGCCATCATATCCCTCTGCATCCGGCCATGTTTCTTGGTGTAGAGCCGTTTTTTAAGACCAAAGCAGTCCTCGCTTACTTGAAAGATGTTGTGCTACACATGACAAGGCCATTAATTCCGTAGTGCATCCTCTTTCCAGAGGATACCTCTACGATAGTTTTCTTTGTATAGCACATGCCTCTAGGTCCTTGGCTTTCAAGGGCCCTGGTGAGGCAGAAGTGCTCTAGACAATTTTAGCATCTCGCGTATTTTATATATTGCATCATTCTTTCTCAATGCATTCTAATGTTCATAGTACACATCAATAGTCATTCCCATAATTTTATTACTCATTCATTTTATGGAATTTGCATCAACTCTTTTAGGCCTCTTTACAGCCATGGCACATTAAGAACACAGAACCCATCAGTCCACTGCGAAGTCATTAACATTAGCATGGCGCTCTTTGGCCACACCTGGCCCTTGCGCCATTAAACATCAAACATCAATCAAAGTGGGGAAGAAGCAGGCTGGTGAACAAGCAATTGGCAACTACAGCGTCAATTCTAGGAACGCTAGCGGAAAGGTGCTGGTTACAATTTGCAGAAAGGAATAAGCTGTGAATAATGAACACTTTCTTCAGGAAGCATAGCAACAGAAATTGGACCTGGAAAAGCCCTAGTGGTGAAACAAGAAATGAAATTGATTTCATACTTCCTGCCTGATTCCACCATAGTGCAGGATGTAGAAGGGTTAGGTAGGGTAAAGTGCAGTGGTCATTGGTTAGTGAGGGCTAGGATTCACCTCAATTTGGAGATAGAAAGAGTAAAATTGGTCAAGAAGAAACAAGCCAACCTAGATGCACTAAGGATAAAAACAGACAAATTTAGGTTGGTTTTTACAAACAAACATGCAGCCTTAGAACAGAGAGATGACTATGACATAGAGGTCATAAGTGAAACCGTAACTAGGCTGGCTTCAGAGGCAGCAGTTGAAGTGGCAGGCAGGGCACCAAGGCAACCAGTAGGCAAGTTCTCCCAAGTAACAAAGGACCTAATGAAGAAACGACAAAGAATGAAAGTGTCCAACTCAACAGATAAGATAGAATTCACGGAACTGTCAAAACTGATCAATAAGGCAAAGATAAGGGATATTCGAAATTATAACGTGAGAAAGACTGGGGAAGCAGTAAAAAATGGATGCAGCCTGAAATCAGTGAGAAGGAAACGTGGTATAGGACAACCCAAGATGTATGCACTGAAAGATAAGCAGGGTAATTTCGCCAAGCATTTCGAAGATATAGTAAAAGCAGTGGAAGAATTTTATACTGACTGGTACAGGGCCCAGAGGAGCTATGATACCTCCATTCGAAGCAGTAATGAACAGGTTGCAGAGACTTTATAACTAGCGATGAGGTTAGAAAGACCTTGGAAGACATGAAATGGGGAAAAGCAGCAGGAGAAAATGGAATAATGGTCGAATTAATCAAAAAGGGAGGAGACATAATGCTTGAAAAATTGGTGGCTTTCTATACGAAGTGTCTGTCGACTTCAAGGTTCCCAGATAACTGTAAGAATGCAAAGATTATACTAATCAACAAAAAAGGTAGATGGTAAATAATTGAAAAATAATAGGCCCGTTAGCTTACTCCCAGTATTATATAATATATTCACCAAGATAATTTTCAATAGAATAAGGGCAACACTGGACTTTAGTCAACCAAGGGAATAGGCTAGCTTCAGGAAGGAATACTCTACAATGGATCACATCCATGTCGTTAATCAGGTAATCCTGAAATCCATCAGCCTCAATCACAATCAGCCTCTATATATGGCTTTCATAGATGAAAAGGCATTTGATTCAATAGAAATAATAGCAGTCATAGAGGCATTATGTAATCAAGGAGTACAGACTGCTTACGTAAATATCTTAGAAAATATCTGCAGAGATTTCACAGCTACCTTAATTCTGCACAAGTAGGAAGATAGCTATAAAGAAAGGGGTCAGACAAGGAGACACAAACTCTCTGATACTATTCAGTGCATGCTTGGAAGAAGTATTCAAGCTATTAAACTGGGAAGGCTTAGGAGTCAGGTTTGACGGCAAATATCTCAACAACCTTCGATTTGCAGATGACATTGTTCTATTGAGCAACACTGGAGATGAGTTACAACAAATGATTGAGGACCTTAACAGAGAGAGTGTAACAGTGGAGTTGCAGATTGATATGCAGAGGGCAAAGATAATCATGAATAGCCGGGCAAGGGAACAAGAGTTCAGGATCGCCAGCCAACCTCTAGAGTCTGTGAAGGAGTATGTTTACCTAGGTCAATTAATCACTGAATTATGGGGTTTTACGTGCCAAAACCACTTTCTGATTATGAGGCACGCCAAAGGTCAATTAATCACAGGGAACCCTGATCGTAAGAAGCAAATTCACAGAAGAATAAAAGTGGGTTGGAGCGCATATGGCAGACATTGTCAGCTCCTGACTGGAAGCTTACCATTATCATTGAAAAGGAAGGAGTACAATCAGTTCATTTTACCGGTGCTGACATATGGGGCAGAAACTTGGAGACTGACAAAAAAAGCTTGAGAACTATTTAAGGACCGCGCAAAGAGTGATGGTACGAAGAATGCTAGGCATAACATTAAGAGGCAGAAAGAGAGGGGTTTGGACCAGAGAGCAAACGGGTATAGCCGTTAATCTAATTGATATTAAGAGAAAGAATAGAGTTGGACAGGTCATGTAATGCGCAGGTTAGATAACCAGTTGACCATTGGGATTACAGAATGGGTGCCAAGAGAAGGGAAACGCAGTCAAGGACGGCAGAAGGCTAGGTGGGGCGATGAAACAGGAAATTTGCATGTGCTAGTTGGAATCTGTTGGCACAGGACTGGGGTAATTGGAAATCGCAGGGAAAGCCCTTCATCCTGCAGTGGACGTAAAATAGGCTGATGATAAAATAAAAAAAAATATGTATGTGTCTGCGATCTTAAAGAGGCAGAAAAACTATTTCATCTTTACACTGCAGGCCTACACACGACAGTTGCGTGTTGCTGCAAACCGCCTCCGAGATGAAAAGTGTAGTGTAGCTACTGCAGCTGCCATGAGTCGTATCGCCACGGAGACATTCAACCTTTGGGCAGGACCAGCAAGGCACTGTTCACTTGTGCCCTGTTGTCGTCTATAGCATGTAGGTTCCAGCATGCCAGTGGAAATGAAAGGAGAAAGAAAGCCGTTCGTCGGTCTGGTAACTTCGCTTGTGCTTGAAGGATTTAAAAAAAAATGTTTCGCCAGGACATTCGTAAGACAACATAATTTAAGAGTGATGTCATTCTATTATTAGTTTGAAAAGTGTTTTTGAACCCCGTTAACCTGGAAAGTGGTAGAAATGCCAATTTGCCTTTCTGTTAACTGCAAGTGCTCTCATTCCTGATAAACGAATGCTCTTCTATTTATGGCATATTCTTTACTTACCTCAATTGTACAGGATGGAAGAGATCAGCATGTTTTTATATTTGTCGTTAGGGATTTTGCTTGCCTTGCAGAGTGTTTCACTAAGGGCTGTAGCCCACTAGTAACATTTTAGAAGTATTCTTGCATGGGGAGCTGCTTATGAAAGTTTTAAAAACACGAAAAATGAATTCATGCACGTATGCACACAGATAGATGCACATACAGATGTAAAACTGAAACAGAAAACGGCTCATGGTCCAGGTGTGTAGCTTTTCATATCTGCTGCTGTGGCTGTGGCATTCTACTTCTGAGCACGCAGTCAGAGGTTCGATTCCCCGTATATCATCCACATTCTAACTAGGGCACAATGCAAAGATGGTCATCTTCCATGCTTTAGGCGCACATCTAAAGACGCAAGTTTGTCAATACCAATCCAGTCTTCTGCTACGGCATGCTGCATTAGGGATATTAAATTTTTATCAATCGAGCTCATGTGCAAAGGGCACGAATTTCTCAGCTGTGTGTTGTGTTGCAAGAAAAAAAAAAAAACTTGGGTTTGTTTGTCGACTTACAAATGCTGAGAACTTGAGTAGCTGCGCTCCTCTAAGGATATGAAAACCATTCCTTTAGGATGAGTGTGAGCCTTGACCCTGGCTGAAAAGTCTTTTGTTGCATTGGCTAAAGCTCTTGCATCAGTTCGAGTGAGGGTCTTGAATTTGCACCAGGGCTGCAGAGTGATAAAGCAAGGAACATCCCCAAGCTAGATGATTATTGTTTGGGGACAAGATAAAGCCCTAAAGGGTGTAAAAAAAAAATGTGTGTTATTCAACTCCTGCGGTACTCAGTGGAATAGTAATGGATGGGGCTGTTGGCATGCAGTGTGAGTAGATTGGAGGCAGTGAAGGGGGATACCTGCAGAGTGTTTCAGTAGGGGCTTGCACAGATACTCTCTTTGCCAGCTACTATGGCTGCTTTGTGATGTTTCATGTGTTGTGAGTGCAGCTTCAGCCACTCGACAGTAATTGTAACTTTGCTGCAGTTCAGTCCTTGTGGTGTGTGAGCATGTTGTTTGCTCATTTGCTTGTACTCGCTGTTGACTCATCTGTTGTCCTTATCATGTTGATTTGGATTTTGTTTGCTTTACTTGTCTTGGCACTGGGTGTTATCTTTCCCTGCCCAGTGATATGGTGGCAATGGCATTTTTCTGCCCAGTCCAAATCTGTGTTCAATTCCCGGTCGCCAGCACATTCCAACCAGGGCAGAGAGTGCAGTAGCGGTTACATGCTGAGCTTTAGATGTGCAGTAATAAACAACCCCAGCTTGTCAGAATAAATCCACAGCCCTGAACTGCGGTGTCTGTGGGGGTTCCTGTGATTGAACTCATCAATCAAATCACTGAACCAATTTCTTTGTCTCCTTTTTTTCTTTATCACATTCCCGTCTTGCATTTGGCCCTCTTGGTATCAGCTGCCAGTCTTCCTTCTTTTCTTTTCCTTTTTTTTGTATGTTTGTGTGCATGTGTGGGTTCCCTTGTGCCCATGTTTTATGTGTACATTTGCCTCCAAAAATTAATGAAACAAGTCAACGCTTGTGCCCTGAAATAAAGGCTGCAGCTTGTGCTTATGTAAACAACTTGTGAACTACTGCCCCACTGGTCCATTCCCATTCCAGACAGCCAGAAAATTTACCTTTATTGCAACACTCGTGTGTCACAAACTTTTTTCAACGACCTGTGCATATCTGGTATGAGTAAATTACAATGTGTCTTCACTGCAGGGCGAGCAACGGAGGTACTTCAGTGTCACCACATTTGGCTTCCTGGTTGGAGGGGAGCTCAACATTGAGGTTGAAGCATTGTCCTTTGCACCAAACACCAATAGGGTGAGTCCTGCTTTGTGCCACCCATGCTGCAACCACCCTGTGCTTTGTCGTTGCCTAGATTTCTCTTTTAAAAGGGGTTGAAAGAGGGTTCTCTTTAGATTCTTGTTGTCTTGCTAATGTTATTGTCAGATTGTAAGGGTGGTCAAGAACCAGATTCACTGCCAAAAGTTTGTGTTGGGGATCTAACTCTTTATTGAGCAAACTTGCACCCAAAAAGGCAAGCAACAGTTAAACCACAGCAATAGTGGCAAACACAGTCACCGATCATCAAATTTGAACTCACTGGTCAATTTCATCTGCTATTCATACACGTAATACATATAATTCCCAAGCTATCACTGTTGCTCATGTGCATTCGAGAATGTACATTGCTATTAACATTGCACATTCATTCTGATCAGACATGACTCTTTTGCTCTGGAATCAGAATTTAGCTCTAGAATTTCAAATGCCGAGCGATGCCATGCAATAACATGATATGCTGAGCGATAACATGATAACATTATAACATAACATTATGCCGAGTGATAACATGATACCAGTGATAATCTGGAGAAAAATGATCTCCAGCAAAAAAAGTAAAACAGTGTACACATGACATTGTATTGCTTGCTTAGTTGTATGCTGATACATATTGTGCATTCTGGTGACAGTTGTTTAGAGCACAGGTTTTTTTGCAAGGGGTATATATATCCTTCATGTGATGTTCACGGCACGAGCAGTGCACAGACTTGAAGTAAGAATGGGCAGAGGGGGCCCTTTCAGTCTCTGCCTGTTCCTTATTTTCTTAAGTCTGTGTGTACTGTAAACCCTGTCATTATGAACAACTACCAATGCGAAATATTCATTCAAAAGTTTTTACATTGTTTCCTTTACCGCTGTTTTCTGAAGCTTTTGAATAACAACATCTTCAGCCCGAATTATTGATTCATTTCGGCTTCGATAACAGCTTTATGCTCAGATCAGGTAGTGTGTGTTGATGACAGCGTACAGTTTGTTTTTGGTATTGTTGACAGTTTAACAGCGCAAACTAACAACGTCTTGTTTCTGGTTCTTCAGGTGGGCTTCAGCTTGACGAGGACGCCTACCGACAGTGTCAACCCATATCCTGTGAGTGTACCAGCTGCACAGAATGTATTGGTTTATCTACTCTGTGTTTTTTAACCTTCTCACTAACACCATTTCATACACGTGCATGCTTCACACTGGTAATAGTGTTGGAAACTTTTCTGCACTAGCTTTTGCATTAGGGATAGTATTTGCATCCTTTTTGTTAAGCCTTCAGGTATGTACGAGTTATACTCTTGGCACATGGTTGAGCTAAGTCCTCTATCCCTTTAAAGAGGTCCTGAACCACCGCTCAGGCTTGGTAAAAAACTTAGTCTGTAGATAGCATACACTAATGTGAACATCTCAGCCAAATTTTGCAGTCAAGCGGAGTTTTCTTACACACACTCTTTTCAGCAGAAGCATTCTCCTCGCTCTTTTTTGAGCTTCTATATAGTAAAGTAAAGTAGTAAAGTAAACGATGAAGTAAAGAAAGCCTTGGGAGCTATGCAAAGGGGGAAGGCAGCTGGGGAGTATCAGATAACAGCAGATTTGTTGAAGGATGGTGGGCAGATTGTTTTAGAAAAACTGGCCACCCTGTATACGCAATGCCTCATGACTTTGAGCATACTGGAATCTTGGAAGAACGCTAACATAATCCTAATCCATAAGAAAGGAGACGCCAAAGACTTGAAAAATTACAGACCGATCAGCTTACTGTCCGTTGCCTACAAAATATTTACTAAGGTAATCGGAAATAGAATCAGGAACACCTTAGACTTCTGTCAAGCAAAGGACCAGGCAGGATTCCGTAAAGGCTACTCAACAATAGACCATATTCACACTATCAATCAGGTGATAGAGAAATGTGCGGAATATAACCAACCCTTATATATAGCTTTCATTGATTAGGAGAAAGCGTTTGATTCAGTCGAAACCTCAGCAGTCACAGAGGCATTACGGAATCAGGTTGTAGACGAGCCGTATGTAAAGATACTGAAAGATATCTATAGCGGCTCCACAGCCACCGTAGTCATCCATAAAGAAAGCAGTTGGGGATAAGAGTTAATGGAGAATACCTTAGTAACTTGCGATTCGCTGATGATATTGCCTTGCTTGGTAACTCAGGGGACCAATTGCAATGCATGCTCACTGACCTGGAGAGGCAAAGCAGAAGGGTAGGTCTAAAAATTAATTTGCAGAAAACTAAAATAATGTTTAACAGTCCCGGAAGAGAACAGCAGTTTATGATAGGTAGCCAGGCACTGTAAGTGGTAAGGGAATACATCTACTTAGGACAGGTAGTGACTGCTGATCCGGATCATGAGACTGAAATAATGAGAAGAATAAGAATGGACTGGGGTGTGTTTGGCAGGCATTCTCAGATCATGAACAGCAGGTTGCCATTATCCCTCGAGAGAAAAGTGCCTAACAGCTGTGTCTTACCAGTACTTACATACGGGGCAGTAACCTGGAAGCTGACGAAAAGGGTTCTGCCTAAATTGAGGACGACGCAACGAGCTATGGAAGGAAGAATTATGGGTGTAACGTTAAGGGATAAGAAAAGAGCAGATTGGGTGAGGGAACAAACGTGAGTTAATGACATCTTAGTTGAAATCAAGAAAAAGAAATGGGCATGGGCAGGACATGTAATGAGGAGGGAAGATAACCGATGGTCATTAATTAAGGGTTACGGACTGGATTCCAAGGGAAGGGAAGCATAGCAGGGGATGGCAGAAAGTTAGGTGGGCGGATGAGATTAAGAAGTTTGCAGGGACAACATGGCCACAATTAGTACATGACCAGGGTAGTTGGAGAAGTATGGGAGAGGTCTTTGCCTTGCAGTGGGCGTAACCAGGCTGATGATGATGATGATTTCATCATATAGTAGATACCCATACGCTGCTGCTATTGGCAAATAGCTGACATCAGTCAGCAAGTGTGTTTGGATCAGTGCACTTCTTCCTACTGTTACTGTGTATATTTTTTTACGCAGTTTAATAAACAGGCTGAAGTAAGCCAAAATCTGCGTTTCGAATTTCGATAGGAATTGCGAACTTCCGGAAGTACGACTACCGTCTGCAAACCCACAGCTGTGCCCACCCATGTAAGAATGAAACTTTGATCACACTGCATATGATATCAGTGTCGTAGCCATAGTCTCTCCGATTTCTATTAGTTTTAAACACTCAACTAACCTGAACCAATCGAAACTTAAGGTCAGACCAAGCATACACTTGCCAGTGCGTATTCACTCTTAGTCGCTCCTGGCTAAATGCCTAGGCAGAGTTCGCGTTGTATTGAGCTATTGTACAAAGTACACGATTTGGATGTGGTTACTATCCGTTGGTCAAGATGGCGCAGGACAAAGTTGGTCCAGGAAAAACTGGTCCACACTACATAGCATGGCCAGACTGAGCACGAGCAAAAATGACATAGTTGCGGTGTCTGCATGCGTGAGTGCACAACATAAGAACAAGCAGACGAAACAGAAGTACACCTCTGTTGCTGTGGTGCGAAGTAAAACAAAAAACACGCAGACATTCGATTTGTGTGTTTTATTATTTCTCTAAGCTTTCATTCGTCTATTCAAGCAACATAATAAACAAATAACAGATGTTGGCTTAAATAATTCTGGACGTCACCTGTCACCACGAGTGACGTCACAGTGCAAACACGTGTACGTAGGCGCACTAGCATGTGTACGTCGTCCTCCGGCTTGCAGAGCAGTGGCCGCGAGGAGAAGGGAAAATGGCGTTCAGTTTGAAATTTCAGATCTTTGCATGGCACGTAGCAATGCAATAGTACTTCGCAGACAAGATCATTATCGTGCAATGCTTTGCACTTGTCAGCTCAAGATGGCCAGGCCTGGTGAGGGGCCCTTTAGAAACATAAAAGATTACAATTCAGCCATTCTTGAAACCTACAGATGTCCAGAGTGTGGTTATAAATTTAGGCACGCGGGTTACTTACAGAAAAGAACTGGAACTACATATGTTATTCAGTCAATACATTATCAAGTTTTAGAACTTGAAGCTACACCCAGAGACAGTTGAAACAGCCTACCCTACAGTTATAAATCCATTAATTCATATAAAAAAAACTCTGAAGAGGCTTCTATTTTTTAAAGAATAGCTCATTCTGTTCCTGTCGTTCTTGCTTACTCTCTAGTAGCAAACGTCCATTGTATGCTTTCATTGTATATCATATACATAGTTCAAATTTTTTTATTTTGAAAGTTATTTGAAACTGAGCAAATGTTTAGCATTTCACGTATTTTTATTGTGTATTTGTATATGTATATGGTTATACATGTATCTCTAGTGTATACACGTATATGTATATATTGTTACGCCCACGAAAGGCATTTATTTTCAAGCCGAGTAGAGTTAGATGCAATGGCCTTGATCAGCTGAGTGCCTGTCGAGATTCAGCTAGCCAGCCGCACGTCGTCTTCCTCGTTCACCACTCTCCGGTGCCCCCCCCCATACTGTTTGTTGAGGCGTAAACCCACTACGCACGTAAGAGTGTCACATTTTTCTCCGCGCAGACAAAGCCCGCAGGGCAAGTCAAACAGGCTGTCAAAAAATAAAGGGCTTTAAACAGGCGACATGCGAAAGTTCAGTCTTTGCTGACCGTTGGCCATTTGACGTGAGACGTGCTATGCGGTAGGTTAATTGGCTGATACGCTCAATAATAACATAGGGTCCAACATAGTGGGCCAGCTGTTTTTCACATAATCCACATTTTCTGGTTGGTTTCCAGAGCCACACTAAAGAACGTTCACACCGAAGGCGGAGCGGACAAGCGGACAAGCGGATCCGGCCAAGCGGCCATGGATTTTCCGCTTGCGGAAAATACGCGGCTGATTTGCTGGATTGCGCACGGACCGATTTTTTTCCGCACGGACAAGTTGGCCGCTTTGGCCGCAGCCAATCAGAACCCGACACAGTGGAAGTGCTGGTGAACGAATGTAAATGAATGTCTTTCTCTGGGCTTTTCGCTTCTCTTCTTGAAAAGCGTCGAAACGGCAAGTTAGGGCAGTTAGTTGAGATTTATAGTAAGGTTTCTTGCAGCGCAACACAAGACAAAGACAAAATAAAGTATCAAACGACGACATGGCGCCATGTCGTCGCTTTATACCTTTTTTTTGTCCTTGTCTTGTTTTGCGCTGTAACAAATCTTGAACAGTGACTATACAAGTGGCGAGTAAAATGCCAACGATCTCGTATTCTTCGTCTGAGCTCATCATTTTGCAGAAGTAGATAGCGCACCGGAGTGCGCCAACCCACGACGAAAAAATATCGAAAGTGTGCGTACAAACCCAAAGTGCCGCGAGATGGCGGCACGTCCCTGAAATTGCTAAAGATATTGCGAGATGCCCCGCCTTCCTGGCAGCGCGCACAGCTAGACAACGCGGCTGGTCTGAACAGGCGCGGGCGCTTGCCGCCTCGCTGCTTTGAAAATCCGCTTGTCCGTTTAGACGCTCCGCTTTTGGTGTGAACGTGCCTTAAATCACCAGGGTCATATATCATGTGTCAGCTTTGGCAGTCGTAGCGTGCCTTCGAGCAGTCTTGTGAAACAAGAGTGCGCAAAGAAGCAAGGCGTCGGGCTTCTTCAGCAAGACAGACTGTCTCTGATATGCAAAGATTATCGTGGCTGGAAAACGGGAAGATAGTGTCTAGTGTATAACGAGGTGGATGTGTGTAAAGAAGAAAGAAGGGACTTTAGCCCGTAACTTCGTGCTGTGAGGTGTTAAATGCATACGTAATGAAAGGCAGCACGCTGTCTCCGTTCTTATGATCTGATGCGACATACATGAACAGCGTGTTAGTAAGAGTTCTGTTCGTGCGTTCCGTAAGGCCATTTTTTTGTGGATGATACAGGGTGGAATGTCGAAAACTTGAAGCATATAGACAAAGCATCTCTTCGACCACGTCTGCAGTGAACTGCTGCCCACAATCGCTGATGATGACTTTGGGAGGTCCATGTCGGAGAATGACAAAACGCAGCAAAAAATACACACTTTGGTTGCAGTAGCTGATGGTATTGCAGCTGTCTCACAGTAGCATGTCAAGTGATCGGCACACACGACAATCCAGCAATTCCCATCAGATGACCACGGGAAAGGACCGAGAAGGTAGATGCCAACTTGCTCAGAGGGAGTGCTGGGGGGTGGCACTGGATGGAGTTGAGCAGGAGGAGCACTCGTCGGATGCTTGTGACGTTGACACTCGCTGCAGCTGGACACATACTGGGCAGTCGTCTGGTGCATTTTAGGCCAGTAGAACCTTTTTTGAAGGCGGTAGAGCGTTCGCGCAGATCCCAAATAACCAGATGTTGGATCGTCGTGCATAGCACGCAAGACAGAGACTCTCCAGGACTGCCAGAAGATATTGTCACGTGGTGGTGACGTTGAAGAACACAGTAGCAATACTGTGAAAGACAAAACTAACTTTTATTGGGTGAACCTGTGCCCACAAAAACAGGCTACACTTAAAGCACAACGATAGCGGCGAACACGGTCGGCAATCGTTGAAAATCTGATCAGCGGGTCAAGCGCGTCGGCTTTTATAGAGCAGTCGTCGAATGTTCCAGACTAATCGTTCGGACTTGCGTGCCTTCCACAAAGTTCTACACCATTCGCGTCAGGTGATGAAATCAGATAACATAAGGTTCGTGACAACAGACAGCAGATAGAAGCATAGATAACTTTCCAGAAACTTTGGATACATGCAGGCACGTCCCACGCTGTGCGATTACATTTGTTAGGCGGCGAAACGTGGTTGCCCGATAAAGATAAGTACACGTGTCAATATCGTGGGCCTGTAACAGAATAGTTCTTTTTGTAAAGAACCCCACCACGTATGCAGAAATGAGTGGATGGTGCTGATTGCCTTGCAGTAATGAGCAATGGTTCTAAAGTTCTGTGTTTTTGTTGCTCAACCTTGAAGGTATTTATATTGGGAAATCCCGGCTCCAGTGATGCAATATAGCGGTCGAAGTTGTCCGCGTCGCAGTCCGTCATTGGAAGCGGCACGCGCGAGAGGCAGTCAGCATCGGCGTGCCCGCGGTCGCTTTTATAAGAAACGGTGAAGTTATATTCCTGTAAACGAAGTATCCACCTTGCAAGCCGGCTCGGTGGATCACGGAGATTAACCAGCCAGCAGAGAGAATGATTGTCTGTCAGCACAGTGAAGGGGCACCCGTACAGGTATGACTGGTAGCGCTGTACTGCAAAAATCACTGCAAAGCATTGCTCTGTGATGGTGTAGTTACGCTCGGACTTACTTAAAGACCAACTCACATAGGCGACGACGTGTTTTTTGGTGTTGACGCATTGAATAAGGACAGCGCCGATGCCAATGCCACTAGCGTCTGTATGAACTTCTGTGGGAGCCGCATGGTCGAAGTGTCTGAGAATGGGATCGGACGTCGGACGAGACTTCAGCTCACGAAAACTAGCTTCACGTTCAGGAGTCCATTCAAAGGGAACACGCTTCTGGAGGAGGCATGTCAGCAGACATGCGATGTTGGCAAAACCATGAATAAACCGGTGGAAGTATCAGCAAAGGCCTAGGAAAGTGCGTAGCTGTTTTACATGGTGAGGTTGCTTGAAGGCTTCCATCGTAGCAGTCTTCGCTGAATCGGGTCGTATACTGTCCTTATCCTCTAGGTGTCCCAGAACCAGTGTTTGGCGCCCTTCAAACTGACACTTCTTTCAGTTGAGCACCAAACCCACTTTGCCCAAGCAGTCTAGCACAAGATCGAGACATGCGTTGTGCTCACTGAATGTGCGCCTGAAAATCACTACATCGTCTAAATAGCACATGCATGCTTCCCGCTTCAAACCACGCAGGATGCTGTCTACAAAGCGCTCGAAAGTTGCAGGCGCATTACAGAGGCTGAATGGCATCATATTAAATTCAAAAAGTCCATCTGGTGTTACGAATGCCGTCTTCTCCTTGTCTGCCTTGTGCATAGGAATCTGCCAGTACCCCAACCTCAAGTCAACAGACAAAAAGTAAGATGCTGATGAGAGGCAGTCGACAGCATCGTCAATACGCGGAAAAGGATATACGTCCTTTTTAGTGATGGTGTTGAGGTGGTGGTAGTCAACATAAAATTGCCATGTACCATCTTTCTTTTCAACCAGGATCACTGGCGCTGCCCATGGACTACAGGATTCTTGGATTACATTCTTATTTAGCATTTCATGGACTTGGTCGTTGATCACCTTACGTTCTGATGGTGAGACTCTGTATGGTTTCTGTCGCAAAGGTTGGGCAGATCCCGTATCTATGCGATGGTGTATACGAGAAGGAGGAAACAATAATGGCCCCTCTTGCTGCAAAAAGTCAAACAGTCGGGTATGTTTTAGCAGAATATTTGTCACTTCGTGATGCTGCTTAGTGCTGAGTGACTTGTTCACCATGGTTAGAATTGAGGAGTGCGCAGCAGGGCAGGCATTAACAAAGTGGCGCTCATCCGCAGAATCAGGGGCCTCTGTAAGAATAGCGAGCGATAGCACTTGATCTTCATGATAGGCGGCAAGTTTGAGACCTTGTGGTAGTATTGCAGGTTCACTTGAACAGTTTACGGCCCATAAGTTAGTGCGTCCGTGAACAACTGACAGCGTGCAATGCGGTATCAGCACATCCTTCTTGATGCAACTCAGATGAACGGGCTCCACGGTAGCGTCAAATGTCCCATCGGTGGTAGGGAAACAGGCAACTGAAACACGTTGTGGATAACGGAGGCACAACTGTACCCCTGGATACACAAAGCACACTTTCATGATACGGTGGGCCTTCCATAAACGTAGCAGGAAAGCTCATACCTGCACTGATTTCACCCGTTTTGCAGTCGACAGTGGCACCACACAGTTTCAAAAAATCAAGGCCCACAATTACGTCATGCGTAGAATGAGGTAGAACAGCGAACTCCGCATTAAATATACCACCCAAGTTAACGTCTACATTGCACATGCCCACAGGATACAACTCTCCACTCACTCCGCGATACGTATCAGCACGGTCCCAGCAAAACATCACTTTTCATCCTAGGAGGCTTTTAAGAGCAAGACTCATCATTGAAACGGTTGCTCTCATGTCCACTAAGGCCATTGATGAAACTTTGTCAATTAATACAGACACCTTATTCTTAAACATACAAATGGTTGGAGGTATATCTGTTGACATCGAAGATTGTCCAGCGACCTCACCTCCAACAGCCGTGCTGACTAGTTTTCCGGAGGTGGCGACGGGTAGCAACGCCGGAGAGAGGGTGACCGGCTTACGTGAGGAGCGGGTGGTGGTGTCAAGCTATGATCGGATGCTGGAGAACGGTTCCACAATGGCTCCGGGTGTTGGTGAGGCAAGCATCCTGAATATGTGTGCGAGGGCGAATACGTTTCGCCCAGGGGAGCACGGTACCGCCTAGACATCATCGATTGGTCGAACCTCGGTGGTTGGCGGCGATTGCAGTACCTGGCAATGTGACCCAAGTCGCCACAGGTATAACACACAGGTAAACGATGATCGATGAACTGCTCTTCAAAGCGCTCAGCCGTCCAGAGTCGTGTAGCAGAGTGAAGTGGCTGAGCCTGCTGCACAGGAGGAATGGCTGGTCTGCGTGCAAACCTGCTGGGGTGAGGGTGTTCTGCAAGTCGGTGTTCGGGCATAAATGTGCCCTCATGTGGCCGTGGAGCTCCTCTGTGATTGATGTCTGTGACACATACCGCCGGTTGCCACAAAGCGCAGGGTGCGGCAGGCGCCATGTGTCGCGGGTAATAAGCATCAGGTTGTTGTATGATATTGCGCGCAAGTTCCTGGTGTCACAGCACTTCTTCACGTACGATCTGCCATATAGTAGATGAAAGATTGGCGGACGGGCTCTCATCGACGCTGGCAATAGTTGTCATTCGCCAGGCATCCAAATTTTGGCACAATGTTACGTGTTTTCAACGTCTCAAACGTACGGCAATGACGCACGACATCTGAGACGGAATCAACGTGTTCCCTGCTTATAAGGAAATTGTAGACATCTTCTGCAATTCCTTTGAGGAGATGTCCGACTTGGTCTTCCTCAGACATCTACGAATTGACGATTTTGCACAGCTTGAGAATTTCCTCTATGTTTATAGTGCATGTTCCTCCAGGAGGTTGAGCTCTTTAGCTAGTGTTCTGTCCGAGCATTTCTGTTTGACGTAGGAGTCGCCAAAATGCTTCTTAATTTCCTCAACGAAGCACGCCCACGTTGCTAGGGAGTCTTCGTGGTTTTCATACCACATGAGCGCTGTCTCACTCAGAAAGAGTACGACATATTCAAGCTGAGTGACAGAATCCCAGCGGTTGTAGCGGCTCACCCTTGCGTAGTGCGTCAGCCACTCGTCGACGTCTTCACCCACTTTTCCCGCGAACGAGCGTGGTTCCATGTAGTGCTGCAAAGGTCCAACTCGCGCTGACCTTTGAACAGGTGAAACTAGAGCTGGCATTTGTCCACCTCCGTCCTGAGACATAGGGAAGGTCGTTGGCCAGAGACCAGCATGATTACGGCTCTGACGAAGTTCTAGATGTTGAGACTCCGTGGTACCTTGTGTCATACCCAGCACCTCCACCACTCTGTTACGCCTTCGAAAGGCGTTCATTTTCAAGCCGGGTAAAGTTAGACGCAATGGCCTTGATCTGCTGGGCGCCTGTTGAGATTCAGCTAGCCAGCCGCATGTCGTCTTCCTCGTTCACCACTCTTCGGTGCCCCCCATACTGTTTGTTGGGGCGCAAAACCACTGCGCATCTAAGAGCGTCACAATATATATGGATATATGCTTATTTAGTATATTATGTATTTAAGTAGAATACTTACTGTGTGCAGCGTGGAGCGCGGAGGGATGAAGTCCAGTGAAATGGCATGAATTCGCCTTTAACTTCATTCCTTGGCAGAAGTGTTCTTTAGCTGATTTCAGTGACCACGCATTGTATGCTACATTGCACCTTTTAAATCTTCTGTGAAAATAAACCATCCTATCCTGTCCTATAAGTGTGAAAGGAAATGTGCTACTCATGTCACTCGGGGCAAGAATAGCTGTGCATAGCTATCTAGTGCACTGTAGCATAACAAAAGATGAGACACTGTGAACTTAATCGTAAGCATGAGAGATATCCTACCCGCCGTGGTTGCTTAGTGGCTATGGTGTTGGGCTGCCAAGCACAAGGTTGCGGGATCGAATCATGGCCACGGCAGCCGCATCTCGATGGGGGCGAAATGCGAAAACACCCGTGCACTTAGAATTAGGTGCACGTTAAAGAACCCCAGGTGGTCGAAATTTCCGGAGTCCCACACTATGGCGTGCCTCATAATCAGAAAGTGGTCTTTGCACGTAAAACACCATAGTTAAAATATTAAATTAGAAAGATATCCTCCGTTTGGCACATTGTAGGCACCAAAATAGAAAGTAGGGGCGCCTATGTGAACATCCAAAATTAAATTTGAGCAGCACGCCATGGTGATGTTCAGTAGGCTGAGCATTGTAGGCATAACCCAGCTTCTCCGTAGCCATCACAGTGCAGGACATTGAAGGAGGACCGGGAGCACCGCGAATTGGATCACAAGTTATCTTTGATTGCCTGTAAGCCCGCTTCTGCTGAATGCATTGAAGTACTTCTTGCAGCAAAGTATTTCCTAAATAGTCTGTTTTAAACGTAAATGCATTTCTCGACTTCCATAAAAAGTCGTTCAGGGCACCTTTTAAGGACGGTTAAAAAAAACTTGCAAGAAAAAGACGGGATCTTCTTGTGTGCAAGCATTTTGCATGATCATGTAAAGCAAGACCACACTAAAATGTCTGTCAGAAAGGTGAAGTTTACTAATGAAAAAACATTTTCACACTGTAACAAAGGTGGCCTTCACTGCACACAAGTAAGTCTATTTTCCCAACTGAACTCTTCAACAGCTCCTTGTACGACCTGATCTTATTTACAACAAGCACAAAATAAAGTGCAGCATCTGGAAGAAGCACATAGCAACACAGGCGCTCAAGTCGTCTTCAGGCCTGCACAAGAAATGTTTGCATTCATGCAAAAACATCAGTTGCTTTCTCCTATATGCCAGGTAGTCAGTGGCGTAGCTAGGTTGTCTGGCACCCGGGGCCCATAGGTCTTCTGTAACACCCCCCCTCCCACTGGCCCCTTGCACCCGGGGCCCACGGCCCCCCGGCCCTCCCTGTTGCTACGCCACTGCAGGTAGTCCATTTGTGCCTCCTCCTGACATAACTTGCGCGTGCACCATGTGGCCAAGTCGACAGCGCTGGGCAGCGTGTCACCATGAGGCTAGATAAAATAGACTATGCCAAACCAGTTCACACACCATTATGTATTCTTATTGCAATAGCAATTATATGAACACTCCAGGTGCATTTCTTCCGTTGGCGTCGGCTTGATGTTCTGTATTAACTCCAAGGGCGATAACACCATCACTGTGAGTGGGGAGCTGACAATCGGGGCTAAATCTCGCCCCAGTGCAAAAGGGAGGGAAGTAGGGAGGAAGTGCACTGTCTTATGTCACGCATGAGGCACTGGGGAGGGAGGGGGCTGGCGTTCTACTCTGGCTGCAACTGCGTATGTGGTGGCGGCGCGCGGTCACGTGGCCTTCTCTTGAGAGTGATCTGCGTTGGGGGGCAGAGTCCTGGTGCATCGACGGCTTGTAGCTTTGTGCGTGCTGTGTGTTTTCGGGACTTGGTTTGCGTTGAAGCGATAGACAACATGAAGGTCACTTCGGTCACTGCTGCTACCGCGCTTCCTAATGCCAGTGTTTTGTTAGTGAGTGTCCGCTGTCATCTGTGATGTGTTCATGTTTGCTGTGCGTGCTGACACCATGCTTGTTAAATTAGTTAGCAAATCAATGTTTACAAGTTGATACGGCCGATAAAACTATTACCCTTACTTCGTATCGCATTCTGCTAATTTGCTATCGCAATCGATGCTTTGCCTTTCAGGCGAGGCTCAGACGCTTTTTTTATTTGTAAGAATCCAAACTGAACCGGAAAGATTACGGAATGCAATGAACCCAAACCGAACTGGTATTTTAAAATTTTTTTCTGTTAGGTGCCCTAGTTTAATTATTAGTAAACGCTGGTAAGTGTTAAAGGACGTCATACGAGCGCAAGTGAGTGTGGCAGTGCAGGTTAGTAGACGTTAGTGGGAACGTGACGTCAAAGTGAACTCTGATCTTGCTCTATATGAGGGACCCATTTAACCCTTTGAGGGTCGAATTATTTTGAAAAAAACTTTCCCAGGTGGTCAAATTAGTTTATTGTGGATTTTGAATGTACAAAATGTATAAAGTCGGGAGTAAATAGTAAAAAATAATTGGGAACAGTATTTTGGTGTCGGCATCACTCAGAACTGCAAGATGCTCAATAGTATTTCCGAGCGTGGTACTCCTTGAAACACGGGTCTGCGCACAGCGCCTTATCGCAATCTGCACACCTAAAATGCGTGTCTGTTCTCTTGGAGCGAGGAGTTGTGTTGGCGCACACGACACCTCTGCGTGCGGCTGCCTTGGGCAGAGGTCTGAGGCACCCTCTCGCGTAAGCGCGTTGCCGCAGAGAGCGAGAATACCTCGTGAGTGGTGGTGACAAGCAAGCTAAGAGCAGTGCCAATCAAGATAGAAATCAACTTCCGCCGCCCCTGCGAGAGCCTGCCGACAAAGAAAAAAAATGACGTTTCGCGCGCCTCCGTTGCGATCACGCGGCGGAACCGAAACCGCCAAAGGGGCGTTGCCGCAGTCTGAGCGACTTGTGAAGCTAGCAATCAGTTCTGTTTATCTCCCCAAGAACGTAGCGCCGATTTCAAACGCATCTTGCAAGTGCTAAGAGGTGGCAGCACCTCCCGGTTAGCACGCATCGTCATTATGGCGCGAAATTTCAAACGGAGGGTCGGAACCGTACCAGTACAACAAAGACCTTGCGGGACAGAAAACCGCCGCCGTACATGTACGGCAAAAACCGTCAAAGGGTTAATGAGCTTGTAATTCACTTCTTGAGTTATATACCTGTGAGTTCGAGTTAAATGAGTGAGTGTACGATTCCATGAGATATGATGTTGTTTGATTTCATGATTCCTTTAGTACGATCGTGTCCGTAATTACGTGAGTACAAGATAGCTTGAGTGAGTGCAAGTCCATGATTTGGATTGGGTTTGCCTGGGTTTGATTCTTGTACATCTCTGAGTACGAATGAGCCTGGCTGAGCAGAATTTTGGTGAATCTGAGTACGAGTGATTCCTAAGAAAAAGATATAGATATCGTGAGCAAGTCTGAGTGAGTTTTGTTTATTATTCCAACCTGTGATCTTGTGCCACTCAAGATGCCAGTTTTGTATGTTCAATTTGGCACATTCATGCAAAGTATTCACACTATGAATAGTGCAAAAGACATGTGCCAGTAATAGCGGGACATAAGTGCTTGTGTTGTCTTCTCATCATTCATGTCTTCTATGCTGTTTGGGGTACAAAACCTAACCAATTATACAAAGTTGACACCACACTGAGCTTGCAAGACTTGACCTCCTTTGGATTGGCACAGCAGGCAAATTTCCTACGAGTCCATGCATGCCAATTGGCCATTTGTTTTCCTGAATTGTTTCTTCTTGCACACTTTCAGGATGGTCGTATTGAAGGTTGCCCACTGGATGAAGTCAAGGAGGACATGTACGTGCTCACACTTGCCTTGGATACATCTGGAAACAGGTGAGCTTGCCTAGAGGATCTTTAGAAAGACCAATAGCTGAGCTAGTCTGTACTGGTTCATTTTTTTTGCAAAGGTCTGCATGAAGAAACAAGTATGAAAGGTCAGATCGTGGCGGCCACAGCACATGGTTCTGGCACACACAGTATTCCTTTTAATGCTCATCTTGGCAGGCAGTGCACTAGGGCACAACTTCGCAGTATGACAAGCCCCTGTTTAGTGAAAAATGGGTGACTGCTTAGCTCTCATATAAAACAGTGCTGTGGCAGCATTCTAAAGCTAGTATTTGTGCTCCAATTCTGTACTCGTAAGACATCAAATAAGCAATCACAATAACAACATTGGAAATCGGCACACAAAAGATTGAGAGAAAACATATATTTGGACCATCGAGGTCATTGCTCTTGAGGTTGAGCTGGTGGTGTCCTCATTCCAAGACTCCACTGGCCATGGCTGCTCAACGCACTTGCTGCACGAGAGTTTGTTGTCCCGCCAGGGTATCGCTGGTCAGCTGTACCTCCCACCACTCAAATGACGTGCTAGGTGTCTTTAAGTGTTGAGGTTTGTCCCCGCACCCCCACGAGATGTGAAAGAGTGTAGGGCGTGTGTTGCCACACCAGGGGCAGATGCCGCAATATGTATGTGGGTACATTTTACTGTATCTGTGTAGGTTTGGGAATGTGTTGGCCTCTTCAGTGCTGAGCTTCATGTGAGGGGGAGGATAAATCCTGTGGTTGAGTCGCTGGATCTCGAGTTGGTCGCAGTAATTGGATGGCAGAGGCACGAAGGTAAAGGGTGGGGATTGATGAGACGATTGGTTTCACCCCGCTCGGTTGATTAGCGCTCGAGCTAATCGAACAACAACGTCGTCGAGATAACATAAGCACATGTGCCACTTCAAACCACGGAGAACTGTGTCCATCATGTGTTCAAAGGTTGCTGGCGCATTACAAAGTGCAAACGGCATGACGTTAAATTCGTAGAAGCCGTCGGGTGTGACAAAGGCTGTCTTCGGCCTATCGACGTCAGCCATGGGTACTTGCCAATAGCCAGAGCGTAAATCTAGAGATGAAAAGAATTCTGCTCCTTGTAGGCTATTGATGGGGTCATCGATTCGCAGCAGCGGGTATACATCTTTGCGAGTGATCTTGTTCAGGCACCGATAGTCTACACAGAACCGTACCGAGCTGTCTTTTTTCATAACAAGGACGACAGGGGATGCCCATGGACTGTTCGAGGGTCGGATCACTTCGTGGCGAAGCATATCGTCCACTTGGTCATTAATCACACGACGTTCTGTGGCAGAGACGCGATTGGTCGTTGCAGCAATGGCGGTTGGGAGCCAGTGTCAATATGGTGCATGACAGCAGACGCCCGGCCCAGGGAAGGTTGCCCAACATCAAAGGAAGAACGAAATTCTTCTAAGATGCGCAGAAGCTGCGAACGCTGAGGTGGGGTGAGGCCATCGGCAATAGATGAATTGAACACACCTGTGGGCGAAGGGTCGGACGTAGAGAGAGAACCGAGCATGTTGTAACCGGTGCAAGATGTGTCTTCGGGAACATCCGTAATTTGTACGGTGTCGATCACTTCCACGTGGCCAAGACATTTGCCTTGAAGCAGCATCACAGGGTAAGAGAAGGGGTTACAGACAAAAATAGCTGTGGAGCCCTGTTTGACATTCACAGTCGCAAAAGGCAGCAGCAGACTTTTTCGAGTATAATAGCAGCCCGACGGAGAAAGTAGTGTGATGTGTCAGAGAGGCTGCTGCAATGCATTGATACAATTACTGATGAGTTGGGAAAAACGTTGGTGCCATGCCTGACGAGCAGTTTGTTCGCAAAAGAAGCATTATCGGCAAGCGTCATATCTGAGATCGGCGACAGTTCTAGTTCGGCCTGTCCGCAATGAATGACGGCATCGTGGCGGGCACGAAAGTCCCACCCCAGGATAACTTCGTGGGAGCACGAGGAAATCACAATAAATTCGACAGCGTATACAACGTCCTCGATGAAAACATGAGCGGTGCACGCCGCAATCGGATGAATACGCTGTGCGCCTGCTGTGCGGAGGGCGAATCCAGCAATGGGCATCATAACCTTTCGAAGGAAGCGACAAAGCTTTGCGTTCATAACTGATACAGCGGCTCCGGTATCCACGAGGGCATATGTGCGCACACCGTCAACTAACACGTCTATCACATTGGTCAGGCTACGTTGAGGACGGCGTCGCAGCCCTTGCCTCATAGACTGCGACGATTAGTTTTCCTCATCCCGAGCTTTGGGATGAGGCCGCATCGGTGATGGGGAGCGTCGGCGTGAAGAAGTTGAGCGGTGGATGTTGGCGGACCGGCGGAATGGTTGTGACGCAGCCCGAGGTTCGTCGTTGTAATAAGGGCGCAGAGAAGCTGCCATAGAACTTGGCACATATGGTGTAGTGCTAGGCGACTGCATGCGACTACAGTGGCGTGCGATGTGGCCTGCATAGCCGCACGCAAAACATATCAGTCGATTGTCCGCTGTACGTCACCAAGTTGTTGCAGCAGGTCCCATTCATGTGGAAGGACGTGTTGGACGTGGCGGCTGGTGAAGTGATTGCATAGCAGGCTGTTGTCGGGGCATATCGAGGACTTCGGCGTACGTGAGAGGTCCCTGTTGAGGGAGTTGTTAAGGCTGGGTGACGACTTCCGTGTAGCTGAGTGGCACAGCCGTCGGGATCTGTTGGGGCCTGGCCATGACTTCGGTGAGCTGGGAGGCGCAGCCGCAGGAACATGCTGGTGGTGCTCAGGCAAAACCTCGTGCAGTTCTTGCGCTATGACGCGGCGAAGCGAAGGCGCAAAACTTGGCGTAGGCGCATGTACCGACTGCGGCTGTGCCAAAATCCATCGAGAGTTGCTGGGCAACTTCCTCGCGGACGTACACCTTCATTTCTGCGAGCAACGCTGCCTGGTTGGACATGGCAGCCAAACCAGCGAGGTGTTCATCACGCGGTAGAGATTGACAGGTCAGTGACCGCTGCCTGCGGAGTTCTTCATAGCTCTGGCACAGTGTGATAATTTCAGCCACAGAGTGTGGACAAACATGCTAAAAGCGTTGTCTTCTATGCCCTTCAGAATATTTCGGATTCAATCACACTCCGCCATGGTCGAATCAACTTTCCTGCATAGGTCCACGACATCTTCGATATAACTGGTGATTGTTTCGCCTGGCTGTTGAGCTCGTTCTCGCAAACGTTGCTCGGCACACAGCTTGCGAACAGCAGGGCGACCAAATACATAGGCGAGGGAAGTCTTAAATTCCGACCATGTCTGGAACTCTGCTTGATGGTTGTTATACCACAGGCTGGCCACTCCAGCGAGGTAGAACAGAACATGGCTCAGTTTGGCCGCTTCGTCCCACTTGTTATGGTCGCCTACCCTGTCGTACGCCGTGAGCCATTCGTCCATGTCAGCGTCCGCTCCAGTGTAGATAGGAGGGTCGTGATGACAAGGCACCCCAGGACACGCAGTGGGTGCAGGAGGAGGCGTCTTGAGGCATGGTAGATGGTAGGGTACGGGACCAGAGTTCCAGGATGATCGTCTTAAGGTACCCCGCACCTCCACCAATTCTAAAGGTGTTTATTTGGCCGAGCTCGGAGCAACTTAACGTCGACGGGCAGGGCAGTCACAGCTTCCAAGCATGAGAGCCGTTGCTGAGCAGGAGCGCTCGACCCACTAGCGTTTAGAGCCAGTAGCGCTGAACCCACTAGCGTCTCTTTTCGCTACACTACAAAGAAAAACTGTTGAGTGAAATATCAAGTATGAAAATAAAGATGCATGTTGCAGTTGAGGGCATTGGACTTTTCGTTGCTCATCATCGTGAAAATTCAGTGAGTGTTGCAGCATAGGCCACATTAGACTACAGTAGGCATGTGTTGCAGTCGAAGACATTGCACTTTTCATTGCTCGGCACAGAAATTGAGTGAGCATTGCAGCAGAGGGCATGTTAGAATAGGCGTAAATACAGTATTTGCTATCATTGATGGATATGCTCAGGGAACGCCTGATCCTGCGCTGCAACCGCAACTTCAGTGACCTACCCGTGAGTCACAAGGAGAACTGGCACCCTCAGCCACGCACCGTGCGGCAGACAAGTGCCGTGCAGCAGCTGTTTCGTGCACGCCGGGATGCCGAGGCTGACGGGCTGCAGACGGGTGAGCAAAGATGGCAACTTCTGCTGCTGATTTGCGTGTGGCCATGGATGGTATCGTGCTGATGGGCTCCTATTATCCACACCATGAGGTGCATGGTGCTTCTGCACAATTTACCATATGTTATCATAACCTGCACCAAGGAGTTCCAAAACTTAGTAGTAAAGTCTGGGTGTGTATTATATGCAAATTTCGCCTTGTGGTGCTCTATGGCAGCGTGGCATGCATTGCCAGGAAGTTGCACTTCAAGGCTAGGTTCTCTACCATTCAAAGTTTCGTTATCTTCTCTGTTCCCACGCCCTTCTCTCCTCCTTTATAAAAGTTGCCCTTTTACCTCCTCTTTACAGGTCACCTTTTTGAATTTAGTAGTTTGCTAATAGTGCAGAGGGCACTTGCACACTAGAACTTGTATCATGATGAGTAGTGCTCAGCGGCCTTCCTACGCAGCAAGAGCTGAAGATAAAGCTGCATTCACACAATAGAGCAAATCCTGTTTTGAGATTGCAGATTGCATATTTTGTGGTCATATGTCACCTGTGCATTGCCCTCGTGAGAGCTGCTCCTTACTTCAATGTTCCCATGCCACATTATTGGTGGTTGCTATTAAATCTGGCTACTGGGTTCTTGTACTGAATTGAAAGGAATGCGAAATCCAGGAAAAGAAGTCGCAGTTTCGCCTGAAAGACTAAGCATCAATTGTGATAGCGAACTATTCGACAGCTATACAGAGTAATTGTAGTAGTTTTATTGGCTGTTTAAACTTAAACATTCACTTACTAAATTAATAAGCCTGTGTCACGCACGCACAGTCAAACATGAACACATCAATCTCGATGACCATGGACGCTTGCTGTCAAAACACTGGCATGAGGAAGAGCAGCAGCAACAGCAAGCAAATTGACCTGCGTGCTGCCTCTCCCTTCAATGCGAACCAAGCGGCGAGAACACAGCACACATGATGCTATCAGCTCTGGGTGTGCCTAGACTCGGTATGACGCAGATTGCTTTCAAGATAAGGCCCACATGGTCGCGCCCAGCTGCACCATATGCAGCCACCACCAGAGTGAAACCTCCCCCTGTGCCTTGCACACAAAGGAAGATGGTGCGCTTCCTTCCTTGCGCGTGTGAGATCGAGCCACCATCCTCGATTCACCGTCGCATGCTTTCACTTGCACCTACAGCATACGGTGCGCTGCCATGTTATCGCACTTGGACTTTATACGGAACGTCACCGTGACAGCCACGTTGATCGCGGTAATTCGCCTGGAGTGTCCATATAATTGAAAAGCTCGCTAGCCACTTTGCCACACCCACCTTTGTGCTGCACACCCTGCATGACACGCCTTCATTCCATTGCAGTGCTGGCCATGCATGCCTCTCTTCCACCCTCTTGCCGATGTGTGAGGGATGGAAGGAAGACTGAAAAGGCACAACGAAGGGGTGCCATGCGGGGTCCGTGGCATGAAGTGGCAAAGCGACTTGCTTTTTTTTTGCATTTCCAGGATTTCGCATTTCTTTTTTTTTTCAGTATAGAAGCCTGGTATCTAGATTTAATGGTTGTCACGAATAATCGAATATGGGAACATTGACGTAAGCAGCTTGTTTTACCATAGAACACATAACAAGTTCACGGTGCAACAGCTGCTCATTGTTGCATCTGAGTATTGTTGCAACCAGTAATGCTGTAAGTAGGTTCGACTGTGCGTCTTTAGTCTTTCTGTGTTTGAATGGGTCTCCCCTCTCTATTTTTCATGGAACCCTGCTATAACAATCGATTTTCTAGGCAACAATGCAACAAAAGCGTGCTATGCTAGGTGCATGGCATAGGGGTGGATGTGACAAAACAACTTGCAATTTCCTTTTTGCTTGTATTGCCTCACTCGTGTTGGTGTCAGTGCTGCCATACGAAAAAACTCAAGCCGTGCGAAAATAAAGATTGCCTGTTGGTCTGTGGATGTGAACCACCGACCTCTGAGTTGCGAGACCACTACGCTAACCGATTCAGCCACTGTTGATTCATCATACGCATCCTTTGAAGAGGGTTTTATATGCATGAAGAAGTGGATGCAGCGCAAGGTGCGAGCCAGTCACAGGCGTCCCCTCCCTCCGGAGGAGGGAAAGGATGTGATCGCGTGTTTGCTCGCCTCATGCCTGCCGTTTCCCCCCCCCAGTTCAGGCCCGGCAGTCAGAGGGGAGACTGCGTTTGGTTCATTCTGCCGAAGAGTAGGCTGCATTGAAAGAACGGCAGCGGGAGCGGGCCGCACGTCATGCATTTGGCCAAAGAACAGGCAGCATTTGATGAACGCCGCGGGGAGCTCGTTTGAGAAAGGGCTTGTTGTCAACATGCCAACCCCATCGCGAGGGAGCGCGAAGCCGAGGTGTTGCAACAGCGAAGAGCCGCTGATCCCGAGCTTCGCTTGCACTGCTCTTCACAGTATTGAAAGGGTGGTCAATCTTTAAAAATATATATTCTTTTTTTGTCTTTTGGTGCGCACACCCAGTATCCAGATTTAATTGTTATAACCACTAATGCGTCAAAGGAGCATATTAAGTGGGTTATTTTGCCATAGAACACATACAAAAGTTGACTGCATTGGCTGCTCATTGTTATATCCAGTATGTTGTTAAAACTAGTATCATTATAAGCAGGCTATCGAACCATAATTCTGGGCAGAACTGAACCCGAACCGTTATTTTTGGAACATGGAACAGGTTCAACTATATAAGGCGACAGCAGGTGCTCAATAGTTTGCATGGTTGTTTGAATAACTACACTTTTTCAGTCGCTGTCCTCTGCTAGCAGATTGTTATTACGACTCATGCGTTACATTTTGTGTGAGAATAAAGATAAGTGATGGGCATGTGCTGCTTACTACGGCCACCTCAGCAGAGGTGTGTGCACTTCTAAAATAGGTCATGCCAGTTGTGTTCTGCAGCCGAAAAATTGTTTCGGGGCGCTACAGAAACGACATTTCTGATGGCGCTCCTAATTCGGCCGTTAAGTCAATTTCTTACTAAGACTAGATAAGTCAAAGGTAAAAATGGATGCCGACCAAAAGCATGAAAAGAAAACAAGACATTTCGGCTCCAATATGGGGTCCTTGTTCACAATGAAAGCAAGGCCCCCATATTGTGAACAAGGCCCCCATGTGGGAGCCGAAATATCTTGTTTTCTTTTCTTTTAATGTTTTTGTTTGGCGTCCATTTTTACCTTTGACTATGAGCAATTCCGACCAGACAAGCTTTCGTCGAACTCTTGATTTCCTTAAAGGGCCCCTGAAACGGTTCGGGCAAATATTGTAGACGCGTAGGGTACAGCTTAAGTAGAACATTTGCACCACAATTTAAGTGAAGCGTCACGTATTAATGGAGCTACAAGCGATTACAAGTTACCCTCCTCCCCAGCCATGCTTTTCCTCCTGAACTCGTTCGCCGAGCGGACGAGGCTAAGCTCCGCCTTCACTGGTTCTGCGTCACGATGCAACATCACATCGTCCACTTCCGGTTGTTTTGGAGCCCGCCCCCGCCCGCGCGAAACGTCTCCGCTAGCGGCTTGGCCGTGAACCCCAAGCGAGAGCTATCGAAGCAGCATGTGTTGCGAGCATTCTGTCGTAGCGCCGAACGTGTCTGGTATTCCGGTAATCACACACTAGCAGAACATTTCGACGGAATGGTGAAGGCATAAACTCAAGCTGATGAAGGAACTTTAGCGTAGACGTACGTGAGCTGCCTGATCGGTCTGCATGGTCCAGCCACCCGTTGGCACAGAGCTTAACCAGCCAAAGAAAGAGCTAATATTGCTCTAACAAAGTGGAGAAGATTTTAAACCTTTACAAAAACACCATGTTGACGATTGCACTCCTGCGAATAATTTAAACCAACAGCAAAGAAGAATACATTTTGTTACTGCTACTGTGTGTGGTTGAGCTCTATGCCACCAGGTGGCTGCACCATGCAGACCATTCACATTTGTGCTTCTGTTCATCCCCTGAAACGACACGCAAGGGGACACGGCCAGGCCCTGTTCCCTTGCGCTTGCATTTACCCTAATACCGCACTCGGGAAACGCTGTTGTGTTGGTAATCTTCCTGTGTATAGTGATGGCCGCAATCGCGCAAATCCTGGCGCCCATCGGATAGTGGCTGTCCAATGCGCTGCACCCAGTCCACTCGGCTGCTGGCTTGCAGAAGGACACAATGTCGCAGCTTGACATATTGCCAGTCGCTACGTTTGCAGTCCACAACGCAACAAAGTCGAATCATAGCGCTCGCGTAAAGACAGACCGACACTGACTGCGAAGCTTTCGTCAAAGACGGAACACGTTGTAACACAAGCAGATGACACTTTCTGTGTCCCGGAAGTGCTTAAGTGTACTGAAAAATTGTTCTTCTGCATTCTCTTTATGTTACTTTCCTTTTATAAGAACAAATTAACTAACATTCTAACTATTACAAACATCATTTGTTTACCATAAAGTTGGAAAAATTATCGATCACGCGCCCTGGTCAGCCAATTGGATAGCTCGCCCCACTGACGTCATATGGGCGATTTCCGTAATATGGGTAGGGGCGGCTTAAAATTCCACCGAGCACTGTGCTGCGATCGGCAGCGATGTGCATTTTTAAAACCTTATAATAAATTACACGCTTTACACGGAGCACTTAGATGTGTCAGTTAACGATCAGAAGGACCTTCTCTAATGACTCAGTATGTTTGTAGAAAATCGTCAAAATCGTTTCAGGGTCCCTTTAAGACTAGATAAATTACAGAAACACGCTCCGCAGAAAAGATATTAGTAGAACCTCCCATGATGAGTACAGCTTGGGATTGGGGGTTAAAGGGTTAAATGAGTTTCCCCTCCTCTTGCATCCAGTGCCAGGAACACCATCCTCATCACCCAAAGCTGCCCACCCAACCACTGCTCCCGTTGCAACCACAACTACCCTGTCTGAGCCCACAAAAAAAGTGTCTACTGCGCCGCCCTCACAGCAAACAGCTGTGAGCCGCTGTGCTAGTGCCAACTTGCCTGTGCACAAGGACATAGTGGATGGTGTGGCCACCTACAGCTTCCAAGTAAGTGGGACTCCCCTTTCATGCCGTGTTGCGCAGCAAGGCCGCACAAAGCTCTTCTGTAGGACCCAGCTAGAATCATCTTCCACTTGTTACAACGGACAACCAGGGAATGCAAGTTTGTAGTTCCTTAGCATAAGCAGTTATTGGGGTGTCTGCAAATCCACACTATGCCATTGGGGGAGACAGGTTGAGACAAAGGACAGCCAGAGTGCCAGAGCGCTGAGCAAGAGCGGTGGTCAAGACATGAAAAGGTGGACAGCAGGTAGGGTAACAGCTGTCCTTTGTTGGCACAATGACATACTTCTGGGGAGCCGCTTATAATGTAAGTTGCCGGAGTCGTGAATTTCTGCCCATTATAAGCGGTACTGCACTATAACCAAAATAATATTTTCAAAGTTATAATTATGTGCAAAACATGTAGACCAAGAAACCACGTCTGCCTGGCAGTTGTAACATAATACCAGAATCTGCCCTCACTTTAGTTGTTGAGGTGGTTTCTGCATTTTCCCAAGTGCCGTGCGCCCAGCAAATTATTTCGTTGACTCTGCACCAAACTGCAGCTTTGACGGCTGACTCCCGACGAGACGGTGCTGGTTAGGCCAAGCTGGCAGGGGTGTCGTGCAGTGTATCGTCATGGGAAGCTCGCCCTTGATTATGTTCATACTTTTAGATGAATACAGTAAATCCTTGTTAACTCAGATTCTGATATATCTAAATATTGGTTAACTTGAAATGTTTTTCAGGCTAAGTGTCAATGATTTAAGTGAAGGCTGTGTTTCAAATATCAGACTGTATGCTAATGATTGCGTTGTGTACCATCCTGTGTCATTTGCCGAACATACGAGTGTGTTGCAGTTTGATCTCGAAAAAATTTGTTCCTGGTGTGCTAAATGGAATATGGATTTCAACGTAGCAAAGTGTTATCGTGTTCAATTTACGAACAAAAAGAAAAAGGTGCCTACTTCATACTCTCTAAATAATGTTTTAGTGCAATGCGTTGCTGAAGTTAAACACCTGGGCGTCACTTTACCTGCGGCATTAGACTAGACATCCCACATTGACATAACAAGCGCTAAAGCGGACTGCCTTTTGCACCTTTTCCAGAGGAACTTCTGTTTAACGACCACTGCCCATGTCTTGTGGTCATAGGGGGCAGGGTGTTTTTTCAAGCTGCACTTGCAGCTTTTCTTCCCTGTCTCCCCCAATCTGTTGGAAATAAAGATATATTCAGTTCAATTCAATTCAACTTACTACTGTTTAACGAGGTTTCACTGTATCACAGCTACGCACAAAGCAAGGAAACCTTTGGGGAGAGACTTAGTCCTGACATTTTTGCAGTCAAAATTTTTGGATATCTAGAGTGCGGTGCGAAAGCATTTTGAGGTGAAAAATACATGGAGTTTATTTATTTATTTATTTATTTATTTGGTAGAATACGCTTGCGCAGCGTGGGACCCCTTCACAAAAGTTCTTGAAGATAACTTAGAGCTTGTTCAAAAAAGGGCTGCAAGATTCATCACAGGCATCTACGACTACGAAATTAGAGGTTCCCAAATCGGTGAAAATCTAGAGTGGAAGTTGCTGTCCACACGCACAAAAATAATCAGGTTAAAGCTTTTACACAACATTAATACTGGTAACACAGGAATCGATAAGGACATATATTTAATACCACTTCATTATCGGTCTAAGAGACGCGACAATTCTAAGAAAATAAGGGCCTACCAAAGTCTTATTAATGTAATTAAGTTTTCATTCTTTCCGCGAACAATTGCAGAGTGGAATTTGCTCCCGGATGTGGTAGTGTCTGCACCCAATTTTTCATTTGCCATAGAGAACGTTACATGAATCTGTTTTAGACATTATTTACAGTGTGCCGTTTTATGCATTGTGTAACAAATTTTATAATTGGATGTTGTTAGTATTGGATGTGTTGTCTTTCTCTACTAATTACGATGATTGTATTTTTAATACCATAGCTGATATGATGCTGTTGTTCGCGAAGTTCAATCATTGACCTTTATGTTTGTAATTAACCCCCCTACGATAATGCCCCACTCAGGCGCTGTAGGTATTGGTAATAAATAAATAAATAAATAAATAAATAAATAAATAAATAAACTCCATGAATTTACACCTCTTTTATCAAAATGCTTTTACACCGCACTCTAGATATCCGAAAATCTTGACTGCAAAAATGTCAGGACTAAGTCTCTCCCCAAAGGTTTCCTTGCTTTGTGCGTAGCTGTGATACGCTGAAACCTCGTTAAACAGTAGTTGGCCAGAGCTCGGAAAAAGTACATACTAAATGGTGGTACTGCTTAACCAAAATACCACGAGATCGCCCACTTACCTGTCAAAAACGGAACTTGGAAAGAATGCGATGAAAGGGCAAAAACATGGCAGTATTCACTTCACCTGATGAAAGTCTGTTATTTTCGTTTGATGCCACGGTGGTCTAGCAGCGACAACAGTAGCCTCAAACTTACGGAAGCTGCAAGCCAGCTTTTCAGCCAGCCCCCTCCCCTTGGCAAACACTTGCATGGCAGATTCCTCGTAGGCGTTCTATATTCTCTGTGCACAGGCGTGGTAGTGCTGCAGAAGTCACGGGGTGCCTTTTTCATTGTGGGGTGCTGTTCTCAACGCAACGATTGCATTCATGAGGCTGGCGTAATGCGCACCTTCTGCCACTATCGAGCGTAAATCGCCCGTGCTGTCGCTTTCCATGTCGTCATCACTGTCGCTAGGTGACAGTTTGGCAACAACAGAGACAATGATGGCGAAAAGTAGAACCTCGTAGTCGACATCTCTTTGCAGTCTAAGCAGCGCTGCCAAGCAGCTTCTTGGCATTCCGAATGCTACACGCCGTACTCAACAGTAGATCCCTGTCGTGTGCCAGTGCCGACTTCTTTGTGCCCTGTTCGATAGCACGAACTATGTCCAATCTGTCTTCTATGCTGAACACCTGGTGGTTTCTATCCAAGCTTCGGCATGACACAAGTCCTAGCTTGCCCGATGCCATAACACTCTCTGGCCCGGCGCCGAAAAGCTGTTGATGTTGACGTGGCTTCATGCACAAACAAACAGGGTGCTTGGAGGCCGTTGTTCTAATCTGTGAGGCTTGTTGTTCTGCCTGACCACCCGATGGGGACGACTCACTACTGTGATTGCTTGACGAAAAGTGGAACCGCTACGTTTTTACCAATACGTAAGCAATGAGCTGGTACGGTTTATGCAGATACAAAACGCATTGCGTTCAATGGCTGCTGATTCGGGGATTTGACTTTACTACTTTTAAAATGAAAGTACTGTTTAAGTGAGCACGGTTTAAAGAGGTTTTATTGTAGGATGATGATGATGATGACTATCGCCAAAAACTGGCAGGACCGCAAGTTTGTAGCAAATTGTGCTTGATTCTACGCTACTCTTATCATCCACCATTCAGGGCTGGCTGTGATCTCATTCATAATGGGGGCGGAGTGTTGCTGTCACCCCTGACAAAGCATAAGAAGGTACACGTGACCTCTGCAGCAAGCACGCTCATGTGTGCGCAGAGCGTCGTCAGTTTGCTCATGCTATGTGCTCTGCATTTCTATGTTTGTGCAACCGTGCACTACATTAGCCAAGACAAGGAATTTTCGATGCCATTTCTTAACAAGGAATTTACAATTCCTTTTCTGATGCTATTTCTTATCACGCTTCACCATTGGTCACAGCGATGTGTGCCCATGTTATCATGGATGAAAGAGTGCCATATAATTGAGCAGAAGGCATGGCTATAAAATTGCAGCCTGCATGGGTGGTATTCTGGGCCGATTACTTTTTTGGTACGCCTGCACCAGCGTTTGCTTGGCTCTGTGCAAGGATCGCTGTTGTCCATAGATGCCCGATATGTTGGGTGTCGAGCCACACGATATCACGCAAAAGTGATTTATCGAAAATACCACTCCTGCATTTGCAAGAAATTTAGCGGCTACTGACGCCTATTTCAAAAGGCTCCTTGTGGTCTATGCACAGCCAGAGGTTTACATTTTTCTGAATGTGCTTATATCGAAACTCTGCCTATCTTGTAATTTTTCTCAGTTTTCACAAATTCGAGTTAACAGGATTTTACTGTGCACGTTGATCTGGTGGCACAAGATCACGCCCCAATAGATCACAAAACAAAACACAACCAATTGATTTTACTGTATGAATTCCTTTTTCCAGCCTGCCCGATAACTCAGACATTTTTGAGACCCCGCCCATAACCGAAATATCAGTCGGTGACTGTGCTTACTTTGTGCATGCGTTCATTGTGGACTGCGTGTCGTTCACAAGTAGCCAGGGTGAGAGGCTTCTCGGCCACTTACTTCATTCCTGCTGGGCCAGCGCACTGCCTGCCACCGTGCTTTTTCCTCCTCATCACCCTTGTCGCTCTCCCCTCAGCCACAGAACCTCGTTAAAAAGTGCGTTTGCTGCCTCGCTTGTCAGTGGGATTTTCTGGCAACCGCATTATAGCTGGTATTTCATCTTGAGCGGCTCCACTATAAGTGGTATATGCAAACATTCAGTTCTATGGGAAGATAAATGGCAATTGGAAAAAACTACATTGTATCCAGTCCTGCACTGTAAGTGGTTACGTTATAAGGTGTCTGAGTTCTATTGTAGAACATTTCTGCAGTAATACCTTGTTAATTTGCATTCACGGGAGCCAAAAAAATGCCTGAATTAACCGAATGTTAAATTATCAAAGGTTATCAAGGAAACAATAAAGAAGTGCTTACTACGTCAGTACATTTTTATTTGTTGAATGAATTAGAAATCCTGTTTTAATTTTGCAGTAAAGCAGTGCAGAAGGTGCACTTGTCATCTCATGACTGATTAGCGCTCGCAGTGGAAAAGGCCTCATGACTTCCTTTACAGTGTGGCTGCGGCTCGCATCTTCATCCGAGACAAGCTTTTCACAATCATGTGCCCATCCTCAATATTTGTTCACCAATGAGCCAGCCGGTCACCAGTAGATCATCCACCCATCGCGATGTAGCCAGCACTCTCATCCTTGACAGCTTGCGCTATGTTTGTAACATTGCATGCGCAGCTGCTGCACGGAGTTGCACATGCGTTGCACATTTGCAGCGTTCTGAGCTCACCGAGTCACAAGAGTTGTCTGAGTTTACTAGTGTCCGGCCAAATATGTTCAAATTAATGAGAATTAGATTACAATGGATATTGCATACGCCTGCCAGGACCAGAGGATGAGTTCGAATTATCCAATTTCCTGAATTGATGAGGGTCAAATTAAAGAGGTTTTACTGTGTTAACATGGTAAGTGGGACTATAGAGGCTGTGTCATTGGAACTGAAAGTCCAAATGCAGCAAGAAGCAATGAATGGGGATTCAAACAGCAAGCAGTGTCCAGATCACAGTTGAAGACACCGTCAGGCTCAGTTGTGGTCAGAAGTTGAGAATGTAGGCAGCAAACAAACCATTGTGGGCAGCTTGCCACTTGCCTAGGTGCGCTTTTATTCACACCACTCGTGCTATAACAATCACTTCCATTTTGACAGTATGTTTTCTTTTTGGATGAATGACTGAAAACCACCCTGAAGGGAAAATTGTGCTGCTCTTTCAGTTTGGGGTGAGCATTGACAAGGATGCTCATGAGGGTCTCTACAGCCTGTACTTCCACAACTGCCTGGTTGGCTCACTGGGATTCCTCAATAATTCAGCAAATCTCTCGGTGAGTCTCCTTACATTGTCTGCTCTCTGCATGGTGCATATTCATTTCTGAAATGCAAATGGCAACTTTGAACCGTTTGTGCTGAAAGTAAAAGTTCTGACTTTAGTGTTCCTGAATACCGTATTTACTTGCATAATGATCGCAGCCGTGAATTTTGTCATAAAATTCAATTTTTTCTTGTTTCCCGTGTAACGATCACACCCCGAACTTATCGCAGCGTGTCGGGTGCCAAGTCTAGCTAATGATCGCGCTTACCATCTGTAGAATGCTTACATATGCTTCGCAAACGACTCATGAAGACATACAAAGTGGTCTGCATGCACCAAACATTCTTAAGCAGGTGCCCAATTTCATTCCTTTCATCACTTTCCGCACTTTCATGAAAAAAAGAAGCTAGAACCAAACTTGCCTTAGCTTTATTTCTTGTAGGTTTCATAATGGCTTTGGCCAACAACAGCAACAGCAAAAAAAGCTCCTTTCGATTGTTCTCATCTGCACTCGTGGGCACGAAACAAATCCCAAGTGGCAATGATAGTGGCCATATTTACGCTGATACCTTAGAAGTGTACCCTATTCATACGCCAACGCTTGTAACACAGCTAAGATATTCGCCCACCGTTAGCAGAAACGTGCCATATTAGGATAGTAGTGAAGACAAATGCCACAGTTTCCGCAGCATGCCTGCCATGTGTTTCTATGTCACTGACAGCTACGTGCGCCCATCTCTCTTTCTGTCCCCTCAAAGGGGACATGGCTACGTTATTGTCGCAAACTTACCAATATTAACGATATTATTCATTACTGATACGGAAGAAACGGTTTCAGTGCATGTCATGTACTCACGAGGAGAATAAAAATCGTGTTCGGCTTGCTCCGCCCACCGCAAATTTTGTTTTGGTGCCCCACACTGTTACAGCGGCAGCCTTGTGCTTGCTTGTTGACCTGTTGTCATCCTGCAGGAAACGCGGGACAAAAAAATTATTTTCGCGGGAAATTTAACCTGCGTTGATCGCACCCCTGAATTTGCATCAATTTTTCTGAAAAAAAAGTGTGATAATTATGCGAGTAAATACGGTAGCAGACTTTACAGTGTAAGAAAAAGTTTGTCACAGTCTCGGTCAAACATTTCACCACTGCCTTTCTGGGGGGGAAAGTCGCTGTGCCATCTGAGCTAACTAGGAGGCTAGCCAATGCTACTAGTGTGGGGTCAAATTAATCGACAACTCAAAACACTGAAAGCTTGAAATAAAAAATTCTGAAATGATGGCGTGCAACTGTCCCAGGTTTAATCCCCAGCCCAGGATAAATTTTTCTTCCACTTCCAGGTGTGCTTTTCAACAGCCCCGAAACACTGACTGCTTTGTAACATCCCACTACAAAACTTTCTCCACTTCGCAGCAATAGCTTACCAAATATTTCTTGAGGGGATGGGCAAACCGCAACCTATTTGTCTCTCTCTCTCTCTCTCTCTCTCTCTACATGCGCACTCAATGGAATTTGGATTTTACATTACATTACCTCTAACAGGCCCCTTATTTTTGCCAAATGTTTGGTGGTGCCTTGATTAGTTTACTTGGGGACATTGGAGAGACAAATTATGACCGTCTTATTTCACATGAAAATAGAGGGGAAAAAACATGAGGGCTCAGTAGTTATTTGTAACACTTCTAACTGGACCAGGAACACAATAATTTTGTCATGCATTGCACTGACCATGATGACCCATCCCCTTGCCCCGAAATTAGTGATGGGTGAATATTCGGTGTAGTCTAATATTTGATCAAATTATTCTCTATTCGTTATTCGCTTCGATTCGAATTCAGGTATTTGGTATTTTCGAATTATTCCCCCACCCCTTCCCCTTGAATAGGCAGCTGGAAGCCACAGACGGCCGGTACAAATACACATCTCGGAGGCTATGCTTATATGTCATGGCTGCCAAACAACTGTAAAACTTGTACGTTCCTGCGTTAAAGAGCCGGAAATGTGTGACGCGAAAGAGCATCAACTGCACTAGCATCCAACGAAAACGAAGTGGTGAAGTCCACATCGCCTTGGCCATCAGTGGAAATCATGTGTTAAAGGGACCCTGAAACGCTTTTGACGATTTTCTACAAACGTACTGAGTCGTTAGAGTAGGTCCTTCTGATCATTAATTGACACATCTAAGTGCTCTGGGTAAAGCGTGTAATTTATTATAAGGTTTTAAATATGCACATCGCTGCCGATCGCAGCGCACTGCTCGGCGGAATTTTAAGCCGCCCCTACCCATACGACCGAAATCACCCATATGACGTCAGTGGGGCGAGCTATCCGATTGGCTGACCAGGGCGCGTGATCGATAATTTTTCCAACTTTATGGTAAACAAATGATCTTCGTAATAGTTGGAATGTTAGTTAACTTGTTTTTATAAAAAGAAAGTAACAAAGAGAATCCACAAGAACAATTTTTCATTTCATTTCATTTCATTTTATTACCTTAAAGACCCCATTCGGGATATTACATAAGGGGTGGTTAACATGTGAACATAGGAAAAGGCAGGTGTTACATTGAAATACAAGTTTCAACAGTTTCTAGAAATTGTGAATGACATGTGATGGCAGCGACATTAATGGGTAGGTCGTTCCAGTCCTTGGCAGCTCGAGGAAAAAATGATTGAAAAGTAACAGTTCGTGTTCGAGGACGAGAAACTTGGAGTTGATGGCTGGTGCGCTGTGACATGCGTGATGATGGCGTGACGTAAGGCGGGCGGCTTAGTGAGCTGTAAAAAAATTTGTGATAAAGAGAGAGCGTGGCGATGCGACGACGAAAAGCAAGAGATGCCAAGCTAGATTGTGCCTTTAAGTGTGAAACGCTGATGTTATATGAATATGAAGAATGGATGAATCTAGTCGCACGATTCTGAACCGACTCGAGTGCATTGATATATGTTTGATGAGGGTTCCAGATGGCGGCGGCATATTCCAGTTGTGGCCTGACAAATGATTTGTATGCGAGTAGTTTGACGTGCTGTGGAGCATGACGAAGATGACGCCTCATGAACCCAAGGGACTTGTTTGCTGACGAGATTACGTTAGTAGCATGCGCATTCTAGGAAAGGTCGTGGGACAGGGTTACGGCTAAGTACTTATAGGTTAGAACTGATTCTAGTGGGACGTTTGCAATTGTGTAAGTAGACAGATAAGGATTACTACGGCGGGAAATTGAAATAAATTTGCACTTGTTAGGTTTCAAGGCCATTTGCCAATGGTTGCACCAGTCCTGCACATTATTAAGGTCATTCTGGAGAGATGCTTGGTCAGAGACGTTAGTCACAGTACGATAAATCACACAGTCGTCAGCGAACATACGAACAGGACAAGATACATGCAGCGGAAGATCGTTAATGTATATTAGGAAAAGAAGCGGTCCTAAGACTGAGCCTTGAGGGACACCTGAAGTGACAGGGAGGGGTTTGGAGGAGACGTTATTGACAAAGACAAACTGGGAACGATTAGTAAGGAATTCTTTTATCCATTGTATTACAAGAGGATCCAAGTTCAATCTAGATAATTTTATTAGCAAGCGGTTATGAGGCACTGTGTCAAAAGCTTTAGAGTAGTCTAGAAAGATTGCATTGGTTTGAACGTTGATATCAAGATTAACGTGGAGATCATTAAGGAAGATAGCTAGTTGTGTTTCACATGAAAGCCCTTTACGAAAACCATGTTGTGAAGGATGAAAGAAGTTTTTCGAGTCTAAAAAGTTAATGATATGCGAGTATATGACATGTTCCATGATTTTGCAAGGAACACTAGTTAATGAAATGGGGCGGTAGTTTAAGGGGGAGTCTTTGTTACCTGCTTTAAATACTGGAACGACCTTTCCCACTTTCCAATCATCCGGTAAAGTACCTGTAGACAATGATTGCGTGAACAACAGAGTGAAACATGCCGCAGATATATGCTTAGTATTCATTAGGATCTTTGAATTAATTTCGTCTACACCAGAAGAAGTACATAATTTGTTTTTTTTCAATGATTGATAGTATACCATCTACCGAAAATACAATGGGTGGCATATGTGATGTTATGTTAGTAGGTAGTGGAGAGTTTGGAGTGGTAGTTTCTTTTGTAAACACGGAAAAAAATGCTGTGTTGAATATATCGGCACACTCGGCGTCCGTGGCGGTGTCGCCTGCTGCGTTTGTCACGCTGATGGTACGAGCTTCTTTGGGATTTAAAATGCGCCAGAACTGCCGAGGATTTTGAGTAAGTAGCTTGGGCAGGTCGACGTTATAAAAAGATTTTTTAGCAGTGCGAAGGGCACTCAGGTAGGCGTTCTCTGCCGTGTAGTATTTCGACCAAGCCTCGGTGCTTCCAAGACGCGTGGCTAGCCGGAAGCGACGTTTCTTTTGGTTTTCAAGCTTTTTTAAAGCTCTGGTGAACCATGGCTTATTTTGATTAGTGTGCATAGTTATTCTTGGTATATGTTTGTTTACGAGTTCATTAATTTTATTTTTAAATAGTGTCCAGTTTTCCTGAGGCGAGCGCATATGGAATAATGTCTCAAAAGTAGAAAAGAAGTCACCTAACTCGTAATTAATAGCTTCGTAGTTCCCTTTATCATATAGGCATATAGTTTTGTTAGATTTTGGCTGTCGCATGGGTTGAAAGTTGAAGGTGGCATGGATTACTTTATGATCACTTACCTCACGGAGGTAAGTTATGGATGATAGACTGTCAGGATGGCTCCTTAGTATGAGGTCGAGTACGTTAGATGTGTCTTTTGTAACCCGCGTAGGCTCTAGCACAAGTTGAGTTAAACTGAATTTAAGACACACATTAACAAATTCTTTAGCAGCTTCATTGCCTGTGATTAAAGCACTATTGTTAGTCCAGTTGATTTGCGGAAAATTAAAGTCACCGAAAAGCAGGATTTCTGCATTAGGGTGTTTTTCCCTGAGTTTGCTCAAGATGTTGTTAAGCTTATGCGAAAAATCAGGAGTGTTATGTGGTGGTCTGTAACAAACGCCCAAGAGAACAGTCTGTGGTGAAGCGCGGCAGATTAGCCATATTATTTCCAAGTCAGTCTCAATGGTTACAAGCGTGCACGATAAATGGTGATGCGCGGCGATTAGCTCACCACCACCTCGTGAGATTTCGCGGTCTTTCTGGAAAAGGCAGAAATTCGGCAAGTCAGCAAGAACCTCAGTATCAGTAATATCGTCAGTGAGCCAGGTTTCAGTTATTATCAGCAAATTACTGTTAGACGACAACACGAGGTTAGACAGAATATCGCGTTTAGGAAGGAAGCTGCGTGCGTTGGCAAAGATTACGGAAAGGTAGAGGTTAGCCCGTGTCGATACCGTAGGACATTTTCCGCGTCGAGTTGGCTGCTATTGCAATTCTTTGACACTCTGTGTGCGTTCATCGAAAACATAGCGCTTATTACCCATAAACAGAGTTTTAAAGCGCAGGGAGTAAGGTGCCGATTTGCTTTTTGCGAATGAAAGAAGGTGTCTGCGGGCCAATTGAACAGGACGCGTAAAATCCTCGCCAACACTGAAGTTTGTTCCTTTGAATTTAGGGCCGTTAGAGAGAACAAGATCTTTTGTTTTATGAAAGGTGAACTTCACTATTATGGGGCGGTTACGATTAGCTGCACGATTGCCCAAGCGGTGCGCGTGCTCGATTTCTTTTGGGTCAAGAGTGATGCTCATATGTTTGCGACAGTGGTCAATGATTATGTGCTCCGATTGCGCGAACGACTCTGACCCTGAAGATTCATCAATACCATAAAAAATTAGATTGTTGCGCCGAGAATGATTCTCGGCATCATCAAGATGCGCTTCCAGCCTCTGAATTGTGTGTGCTGCACGGGCAGCATCACTCTTCACGCTTTCTATATCAGAACGCAAGGGGATTAGGTTTTGGTAGTGGGTCTCCAGGTTCGTCATGCGCACGCACAGATCGGATATTGCTTTGTCAGTTGTTAGTAACTGAGACTTGAGGCCTTGAATCTCGGTGATCAGTTTCGATTGACCTGCAGATAGGCTCTTAAGTTCCTTTAGTATGGCTTGACTATCAGGTCCAGAGTTAGTTTCGATGTCACCCTCTAGCAACAATAAAGAGCGAATAACATCACAACACTGAACAACAATGGAAAGGCAGCAATGTGGGCCCGGCAGCTGCAGTAGAAAGTAATTACTTGAACGCTTCGTGAAAAGGCTGTATGATTTACTAACCTGCATGTAGAACATCAGCGGATTAGCGTGCTGTGTTGAAGCACAGCAGCCGGGCCCACAAAACGCCTCCGTGCGCGCCTGCCCTTTTATATCTGATGGGCGAATTGATGTTGGTGGCGATAGGTATTCCAGCCGAAAGTCGAGTGACGCTGCCGGGAACAATGGCGCTGCCGGGAACAATGGCGCTGCCGGGCACACGGACGGTGTCAACGGTCTGGAAGTGATGCGGGCATTCATTGGGTGGTAGAAAGCAGTTGTGTCGTAGGCGACATGCCAGGCAGGATGCGGCTGGGGTGGGTCTAGAAAAACCATAGCCAGGGCAGGGAACAGAACGTAGATCATCGTGGGAAGTGACACCTGCATGTAGAACATCAGCAGATTAGCGTGCTGTGTTGAAGCACAGCAGCCGGGCCCACCGGTTTTCAGTTTTCAGTACACTTAAGCACTTCCAGCACACAGCAAGTGTCTGCTTGTGTTACAACATACTGCATTTTGACGAGAGCTCCGCGGTCAGAGTTGGTCTCAGTCTTTTCGCGAGCACTATGATTCGACTTTGTTGCCTTGTGGACTGCAAACGTAGCGACTGGCAATATGTCAAGCTGCGACATCGTGTCCCTCAGCAAGGCGGCGCACGAGCGAACTGGCTGCTGCGCATCGGACTGCCGCTATCCGAACGGCACGAGGATTTGTGCGTTTGTGGCCGTCACTTTACACCGGAAGATTACTAATGTAATAGCGTTTCGCGAGTCCCGTATTAGGGCAAACGTAAGCGCAAGGGGACAGGGTCTGGCCGCTTGACTGTGCCGTAACGGGATGAGCCGAGATGAGCAGAAGGGCAAATGTGAATGGTCTGCATGGTGCAGCCACCTGGTGGCAGAGAGCTCAGCCATACACAGTAGCAGCAACGAAGCGTATTCTTCTTTACTGCTGGTGCGTATTTTTTGCAGGAGTGTAATCATCAACACGTTGTTTTTTATAAATGTTTAACATGTTTTACTTTTGGTTAGAGCAATATTAGCGCTTTGTTTGGCTGGTTAAGCGCTGCGCCAACAAGTGTCTGGACCGGGTAGACCGATCAGGCCGCTCACTTACGTCTACGCTAAAGTTCCTTCATCAGCTTGAATTTATGCCTCCAGTCATTTGCCGAAATGACCAGCTTGCCTGTGGTTAACGGAATACCAGACACGTTCGGAGCTACGACAGAATGCTCGCAACGCACGCTGCTTCGATAGCTCTAGCTTGGGGTCGACAGCCAAGCGGCTAGCAGAGAGGCACGGCCGCTCGAGCGGCCGTGAGAGAGGTTTCGCGCCGGCGGGGGCGGGCTCCAAAACAACCGGAAGTGGACGATGTGACGTCGCATCGTGACGCAGGACCAGTGAAGGCGGAGCTTAGCCCCGCTCGCTCGGCGAACAAGTTGAGGAGGAAAAGCATGGCTGGGGAGGAGGGTAACTTCTAATCGCTTGTAGCTCCATTAATACGTAACGCTTCACTTAAATTGTGGTGCGAATGTTCTACTTAAGCTGTACCCTATGCGTCTACAAAATTTGTCCGAACCGTTTCAGGGGCCCTTTAATGACAGCGACGGAATGTTTCGTGGCTATTTGTGCCTTTAAAGCCTTTAGTATTCTTGCCTTTAGTGCCGTATTCAACACTGTGTTGACGGCGGGCTTTCAGAATTGCGTAGTCGCCATCCATGATCGTGTCGATAGCGGATGCAGTTTCTTCTACAGCGATTGTGGCAAGAAGTACTTCCATTTTTACTCAATACGCATGTCGGCTGCGTGCCGCAACACTGCGTAGTAGCCATCCATGATCGCATAGATAGCAACCGTGGTTTCGTCTGCACTTGTTGTAGCAAATGGTAGTTTGTTCTGACTCGGTGCATGCGTCGGTTGTGTGCCTTCAACACCACCCACCTTCAGGCATCAGCAGCTTGGTCTCCATAATAAAGTTTATTCACCCACTCGCCATTCATAATTGCGTTGATAGCTGCTGTGATTTCCTCCGCAGCAGTTACGGCAAACAGTTGTTGCATTTTGACTCGGTGCAAAGATGTTGAGGATGAAGAGCACCGGCTGCATCACGATGGACGTGTGATCTGTTGGCGATCAGCTCACTGGCGAACAAATAATCGGGATGTACGCGTGTCGCAAACGAAGGTGCATGTTGTGGCTGTGCTGTGAAAGAAGTTGCGAGAGCCAATAAGTCATGACAGGATGAGAATTGCAGCTTCCGCACTGCTTTTGTGAAAACTAGCAAGATGATTTGCTCGTCCATTCACTTGTAAATTCACTTGTGTTGACATAGTGAGCATTTGGGGGGCTTATTGTTTAATTTTTTGGGTGGGGGGCCCGTGAAATTTCAATGAGCAAGGCTTTACTGTAGTATGTGATGCATACTATTCGATTCGAAATTATTTGACAAAATCACTATTGACTTCGAATTTGCTTCGAATATCAAATTCACTATTCATCCATTCCTACACGGAATATAAACCTGTTGTCACCCACAGGCATGTCGAGGCATAGCTGATAGAGGCCGTATCGCATGTTTTAACACTTGTTTAAGAATGTCCTTTTTTTACCAAGGCTGTGTTTGATCCAACTGCATTTAACTTTGTGCAGAGATTTTCCACAGCATTCCACACTTTTGCTAAATTTGATCTTGGTGGCACTTGTACATATAATTCTGCAGGGCAACAAGCTAAATTCCGCCCCGCTTGGTAGACACTCTTAATGTTCTAGAATGCTTGCATATGTAGTGTATTGTCAAAGCTCCAATAACCTACACATTTAGAACTTTGTTTACACATCACCCATTACCTGATCCTTATTGTAACCAAACATAAAGAAGCTGCCTCATTTAGTTCACAGAGGACACCAGATGAACCTAATATGTATATCATGCATAAATATGTTAGAAAGAATAAGGGTTCAATAATTTTTTGTAATGCTTCTAAATAAACCAGAAATGTTAAAACTTTGTGACACATTGCACTTAAGATTCCACCAATCCTTTTTAAGTATAAAGTTTCTGAAACGCAAGGATCTCTGATGATGTCGGGAAATGTAGCTGGTCATAGCAGCGTGACACTTTCAAACTCTTGCTTACTACTGCATATACTCGAATCTAGGCTGGCTCCGATTCTAAGCTGACCCCCGAATGTCCAAAGCCAGAAAAAATAAAAAAAAACTTACCTCAAATGTTGGTCGAACAAGAAAAGTAAGGACAGTGTTCACAAAATGATAACAGCATTTATTTAATATGAACATGCCAAGCTCACTCTTCGTCGTCACCACCGTTAGCCTCGTGCTTATAGCCCAGAGCACACATACGCTTGTGGATGCGCTCAAGCTCGTGTTCGCGTGCCCATGAATGCGCAGACAGTGCGGCATCGCATGCGTCGAAACGCAGTGCGATTTTGGTGAACAGCTCCTCTCTGTTATTGCGCGCTTATCTTCTTTGTCGCTGTCATCTCCTCGTTGTGGAACACGCACAAGTGCCTCCCATTGCCCCTTCCAACGACGGTACAATAAAAAGCATCGAATCTATAACAGACTGGGGGAACATGCGCAAAGAAACACAACACAAATTCACCAAAGAAATTGAGCGTGCGCCGCAGACGCCGGACGTGGACTCTAGATTTCTCAGACTATGGGAAGCCAGAAGGGGGCTCACAAAAAGGTGGAAAAGACAGAAATACAACAGAAAGCTCAAGCTAAAGATCGCGGAAATCACGAAAAAAGCAGAAGAGTACGCGGCGCAGCGAGCGAAGCGAAATTGGCAACAATTTAGTGACTCTCTAAACGGAACCTTGAGCACTGCAAAAACATGGCGCGTACTCAAGACACTCCTAGATCCGGCAAAATCAAAGGTCAAAAACAACAAAGTCATATACCGACTGGCGCACGAGTACGAGGGAACAGACTCGGAACTATTGGACAAAGTACGCAAAAAGTGCTACGGCGACGGCGACCCAGCAGCCTACACAGAGCGCTACAAAGGAGAAGAAAATGGAAGGCTGGATAGACCCATCACCCAGGAAGAGGTGTACGCGGCAATAAGAAGCGCAACAAAGAACACAGCCGCAGGTGCGGACAAGATCAAAAACGCGCTCATCCGCAACCTCGGAGACAAGCTAGTCGAAAAGCTAACCGAATACCTCAATAGACACTGGCAAGCGGGAACAGTACCAGAAGAATGGAAACACGCGGAAGTCATCATGATCCCGAAACCAGGCAAGAAACTTCAAGTGGAAAACCTCAGACCAATCTCTCTTACATCATGCCTAGGCAAGATCTATGAGAGAGTGGTTACGAGGAGGCTACAAAATCACATGGAAGAAAACGAGCTGTACCCGCACAGCATGTTTGGTTTCAGAGCCAGGCTCTCGACCCAAGATGTACTGCTGCAAATCAGAGAAGAGGTACTGAGCAATATCCCGCTCAACGGAGAGCACGTCATCATGGCACTGGACGTCAAAGGCGCCTTTGACAACGTAAGCCACGAAGCCATCCTGACAGGACTAGACAACCTCAATTGCGGCATGAACATACACAGCTACGTCAAGGCATTTTTGTCCAACAGAACAGCAACAATCGGCCTGGGCGAGCTGAGATCCGAAAAGTTCAACACCCCAAACAAAGGCACACCGCAGGGATCGGTCATCTCACCCATCCTGTTCAATGTTGCCATGATTGGACTGGCCCAACAACTAGACCAAATCGACGGCGTACGCCACGCCATTTACGCCGACGATATCACTGTATGGGTCACCAAAGGCTCACTCAGGGAAAAGGAAGAAAGATTACAAGAAGCTGCGACATGCGTAGAGGAATATGTCAAGGCAAGAGGTCTAGCCTGCTCAACGGAGAAGTCCGAGCTCCTAAGAGTATGGCGAGGCAAGAAGAATCGCACCGTCCCAGAGGAAGTAAACATGAAGTTGAACATCCACCTCAAGGGACAGCCAATCCCGGAGAAGACGCTCATCAGGATATTAGGAATGTGGATACAATCGAACCAACGATGTACCCACACCTTAACACTACTTAAAACTACAGCCAACCAAGTGGCCCGCATGATAACGCGGGTCTCGCGGAAAAGACATGGCATGAAGGAAGCAGACACACTCAAACTGGTCAGAAGCCTGGTGGTCAGTAGAGTGACGTACAGCCTCCCGTACTACCACTGTACGAAGCACGAAATGCAACAAGCGGATGCAATCCTGAGGAAAGCCCTCAAGACGGCGCTCCACCTACCGCAGTCAACATCGACCGACAAACTCTTGGCCCTGGGGCTACACAACAGTCTCGAGGAGCTCCAAGAAGCGCAGATAATCGCGCAAATGCAAAGACTAAAGCTATCGGCAACGGGCAGAAGACTCCTGAGCAGATACGGCGGTGAAGCTACCATAAAGGAGACCCAAAGCACAGAGACGATACCGGACGAATACAGAAACACCATCAAAGTAGCACCGATACCCAGCAATATGGACCCGAACCTACACATGGCACGAAGACAAGCAAGAGCAGAGTATGTACAAAGAACACAGGCAACTAGACACGACACAGTGTACATAGACGCCACTACCTACACTCAGGACAGAAACCACAAGAAAAGCAAAGTCGCAACAGTGATTAACTCGGACCTAAAAGAAATCACCAGCACATCAATTCGGAACTGTACGGTAGTTGAGGCCGAAGAGGCAGCCGTGGCTCTAGCGGCAGCGGAGGGCTACCGATCCAACAGGTCCTTAACCATACTCACAGATTCACAAGCAGCATGCCGCTTGTGATTCTACCTAAACGGCAGAATCAGCCACAGCGCGCTCCGCATCCACCGCTCAAGTGGCAAAACCATCAACAACCAGGCCAAACACACGATAGTTTGGGTGCCGGCACATACCGACATTACGGGAAATCAGGAGGCCGATAGGATAGCTCGAGGGCACGCAACAAACCGAGCATCCAACAATCCCGACCCCGCTGAGGAACCCGAGCCGGTAGCCCAAAGCTATTCAGAGATACTAAACTACTACAGAGGCATCAGACGAAAATACCCGCCCCCTCACAAACAACTAAACAGAGAAGACGCCGTAGCATGGCGACAGCTACAAACGGGAACATTCCCATGCCTAAACATGCTAAGCAAGATCTACCCCACGCAGTACGAGAGCAAGTGCCCATGGTGTGGAGACAAACCAACCCTATACCATACCACATGGGCTTGCCAGAAAACAGAAGGGCTAGTCATAATAAAAAACCCGAGTGCGGAACAGTGGGAGAGGATGCTATCCAGCGACATCCTGAAAGTCCAACAAGGACTAGTAAGGCGTGCACGCAGGGCAGCTACCCTCAGCGGAGCCCTGCACTAGGGGAACCGACCCTGAAGAGAAGATGGAAGACTCCATCTGAAGCCGCAAGAATCACTACAAAATAGAGCAAATAAACATTTTTTCATCATCATCATCCAACGACGGATGTTTTTCTCATTGATGCTGAAGTAAGTCCCGCCAGGCTAACTGTGCCTCTTTGGCTAGCACCACTTTTCAGTTGAAAGTGACACTATAGTGTGGCCATTATAATAACGCCACGCCGCACGCTGATACCATGGAATAAAGAACCAACTTTAGAGAAGAGAAACCGTACCTTTCGCAGTGGTACGAAAATAAGCAGTGGCAGCGCATGAAACTTACGTAAGTGGACGCCAGATGGTGCTGTTAAAACAGAAAGTGGAAGTGCATTTTTTTTTTTTTCCCCGAGCAAAATTTAATATGGCCGCTTTTCACCGGTAGCGCACGCTGGTACGTGCTGTGCTTGCCCTGTCGACTATGCAGCATGCCTCAATGTCTTGGCTGCCACATAGCTGGTGCATCTCCAATTGCCAGGAGACTAAAGAGCCTCTACTGGGGAGGTATTCTGTAGGAGTCCACCTAGTGGACTGTCCATTTCGGCCACTGCTGATTGGCTGGGGCCGCATGTCTCCTTTTCGCTCGTACAGCTGCATCCAATCAGCAACGGCCAAAATGGACAGTCCACTAGGTGGACTCCTACAGAATACCTTCCCTGATGCCCATACAAACAAGCCACAAGTGAGTGAACAGAACGTGCGACTTTACTAGCAGAAGACGAGCAGTGTACATTCTGGTGCAATAGCAGAAATAAAATTTGCATGTCGAGATACACTGGAATCATTGACTTGAGCTCGTAAATGGCTCACCGTCGTCGCACATGGTGGTCTGGTAATGAGTGACAATCAGCGGCGCAAGCAGATTGGACAGTGTGTGCCACGTGCTTGCACCGACAGTCATCATTAAAGAAGAGCAACTTGCATTGCGAAGCAATCGGGTGATGCAGGCATCTATTGCCACAGCCAACACAGCGACATGGCCTACCCGACATTCTAACATTAACTCCTTTCTAACCTGCACCTTTCCTTTCTTTCGGGGGCTGCTAATGTGTGGCTCACATTTGCTGTCCCACTTTCTCTTAATATGGACAAGCCGCATTCGTGGGCATCATCTTCCGCAGCCACTGTTGCTGGCCTTTCCTCCCATGTGGCTATCAAGTTCATACACGTCGGACCATCTAAGCACGTATGCTGGTCTCCGTTCATGCCTAATTGTGGCCGAGGAAGGCCACAAGCACAATTTGCCCATAGCTGCAGCAGGAAAGAACGAACAGGGACCACCAGTTACAGTGCGTGTATATTGGAAGTCTATGTCGCTGTGCAGACTGCAGGAGCAAACGCTTACCTCGAAAGACTGCTTACCAACGCAACTGTTGGTAAGCAAATTAGCCGTTCATCAAATACCCAAAATTGCCCCTCTTCTTTCTTGGTGACTTCAATTTTCCTGACATCAGATGGGAACGAGACTCGGTTTCCTCAAAACACAAGTCAGCTGAAAGCAAAGAATTTTTAAGTTTTTGTCACGACTTCAACTTAACTGAGCTGGTTCACCTTCCCACTCGCATAACTCCCACTTCCGCTAATATTCTAGACCTAATACTTACCACTACACCAGACCTAGCTACCAGCTTAACTCATTCACCAGGAATTAGCGATCACTCTATAAGTCACTTAACTCTACGGGCAAAGATTTCTCGCCAGAAAAAAAACTAGGGTCATCCAAGACTACGGTAAAGCAGACGTAACTGGAATGAATAGGGAATTTCAGGTCTTTGCTGATCGGTTTTTCGCCGGTTTTGAGCAGCGATCAGTTGAGGACAATTGGTTGCTTTATAAAAACAAACTCTTGTCGCTTATTGATCGTTTTTTACCTAAAAGGAAAGTTTCATCTACTACTCGCTCTCCATGGTTTAATAACACGTTAAAGCGCATGCGCAACAAAAAGAAACGGATATTTCGACGCCCAAAATTCACTGCCAGATTAGACCACTGGTCTTGCTATCAAAAATTTAACAAAGAATTCTGTACTGCGCTTTCAAAAGCCAAGAAGGAATTCTTTGATAAAACTCTTCCTTTGCTACTTCGTTCTAATCCCCATAAATTTTGGAGCATTATTAACAGTACTAAAAGGACACACATTCGGTTCATCCAAGCTAATGTCCCAGTAGTTGAAAGCGAATGCTGCAGTGTTCTGAACAATGTGTTTGTTACTCATTTTCATAAGAGCACCTCCACAGTACTTCCGCATATACCAAAAACCGGCTTCTTACCAATGGATTCTATCGCGATTGATACAGTTGGTGTCGAAAGGTTGATTGCCAACTTGAATGTGTCTTCGTCGGCCGGTCCAGATTGTATCTCATCAAAAATGCTGAAGTGTACACAAGTTTATTCTTCACTAATGTTGTCAAAGCTTTTTCAACATTCTATACAGATGTCTACACTGCCCTCTGATTGGAAGATAGGGAAGGTGGTCCCTGTGCATAAATCTCGTGATGTACATTCCCCCAATAATTACCGCCCCATATCATTAACATCCATTCCAGTAAAAATCCTAGAGCATATAATATACTCGCGCCTCATTGAATTCCTTGAGTCCAATTCCTTCTTCAGCATTTATCAGCATGGATTCCATAAAGCAATTTCGTGCGAAATGCAATTGCTATGTTTTACTAACGACTTGTTTATTTTATTTATTTATTTATTTACACATACTGCAGCCCCTGCTGGGGCTATAGCAGGAGTGGATAATACAATACATGAAAGAAATACAATAGGCAACAAAGAAAGTTTAGGCGCAGTGTTGAGGGAGTACAGACAAGAATTCATTTAATGGGAGAGAACAGGTGGTTCCTGGTAGCGAATTCCAGGCTTCAATTGTTTTAGGGAAAAAGCTATACTTAAAAGTATTAGTGCGTGCAAAAAATGGTGTAATGTTAAGCGCGTGATGTCTCCTACTAGAAGAGATTTTTGCAAAGGTGATATATTCATTACTGGAGAGGCGACAAGATGAGTGAATAATGCCATGAAAAAATTTTAAGGAATGAACGTGTCGCTGTTCGGCGAGAGATGTCAGGTTGAGTGAAGACATGACTGACGATGGCGAGAACTGGTGGTCATAACGTCGGTAGACAAATCTGATCGCTTTCCTTTGTATGGCTATGGATTAATGTGGATCATGACTTTAATACTGATTGCATATATTTAGATTTTGCTAAAGCATTTGACTCCGTCTCACATGATCTACTTATCTTCAAGCTTAATCAACTTAACATATACCCCAATGTACTTCCATGGATTAAGGAATTTCTCTCTAACTGTAGTTTGTGACGGCTAACGACTTTTTTCACCTAATTCTGCCATAACATCTGGTGTCTTGTAAGGCTCCGTTTTGGGCCCTCTGCTCTTCTTGATTTATATTAATGATCTTCCTAGTTGCCTTTCTTCCTCAACTGTCCGACTGTTTGCAGATGACTGCGTGGTTTACCAGAAAATTACCAACCATGCCAATTATCTCAAGGTGCAACGTGATCTACATAGGGTATTTGAATGGTGCAGTCAATGGCTCATGACACTTAATACAACTAAATGTAAAAGTATGCAGGTTTCTCGCCACAGCAGTAATTATTGTCCACATACTTACTGCCTCAATAATATTTTATTACCATCTGTTGACAGCTATAAATACCTTGGTGTTCACATTTTTTTCTAATCTATCGTGGAATACGCCTGTCGAATATGTAACGAACAACATCAGTCGCATGCTTGGTTATCTGCGTCGAAACTTTTTTGATGCCCCATCGTCCCTGGAGTTAGCACTTTACAAAACCTTGGTACGTTCTAAATTAGAGTATGCATGCGCCATATGGGATCCTACTCAGACTACACTCGCTCAAACTCTTGAAGCCATTCAGAATCACGGAGCACGTTTCATCTTATCGAATTATTCACATCATTCCAGTGTCACATCTGTGAAGAAAACCCTAAACTTGCCTGACCTTTCGTTGCGTCGAAAGTCATCTCACCTTAGCCTTTTTCATAAAATCTATTATTATAACAACGAGATGAGGGACGTTCTGTTTCATCCACCTCATTACATATCTTCAAGGACCGATCATCGCTTCAAGGCGGGTCTACCTTCTTGTTGCACAAAATTGTGTAATGACACTTTTGTTCCTAGAACAAGTGTCGCATGGAACCACCTTCCCTCCCCAATCGCCAGCATAACTGATGACCACAAGTTCAAGATTGCTTTGGAAGACGCCTTGTAATTTTTTTTTTTTTCTGCTCGCCTTGTCATTTTTCCCCCACTCCTTTCTGTAGTGCCTTTGGGCCCTGAAAGTATTTTAAATAAATAAATAAACTGACCAGGCCCCCACACCCGAGAAATGTAACACGGCGACCACAACCATTTGGGGCAGTGAAACCAGATTCTGCAATCAATCACTTCAGTGTAGCTTGCGCAAAGATCCAGGCTATCGAGGAAGAAGAGAAATCATCATTGAGACTAGGAATATGGGAATGAGAAAGCTTGCATTCAAGAAAGAAGCCACTCTGCTCTGGAAGCACTGAAGCTAAGCCAAACATTAAAGGGGTGGAAACATGAAAATGTTCGTTCATGCGTTCTTTGATTCAAGCGGTGCGTACTGCTTCAGGAAGCATGATAGACACCGCGGGATTCATATATATGCGATAAATAATTTAATAATAGCATTATTATACCGGGTGGTTTCGGTTCCAGTTTTTGGGCTCCGGGTGACGCTATGACATCATAGGAGAGGAAACACAACACGGCTTGGTCACGTGGGTCACAAAAAATAGTGACGTCAAACTATGCTGCGTCGTCTGCTTGCGCATACGCGTGCTCTGCCAGCAGAGATAAACAACTGGCGATTCGAAGTGCATGTCGCGATTATTGTAATTATTGCGAAGAGCGACAACAACGGTAAGAAAATATTACGGCTTGTGAGCGTCTGTGATTCATTCGAAAGCGCCGTCGGCTTTAGCTTTGAAGCGAACTGGATGAGGCCTAGAGACGATATTGGCGCCGCCGAACGATCCGCGAGGGTGAGGCTGTCCTGAGTGCCTGAGTGACCACTCCTCGGTCGCTGATTGGCCACTTCGCCGTACGGCTGCCGCACAGCTGCCGCACAAAAGGGTCCCGGTCCCATCCTCTCTACGGCAAGGAAATCTCGTTGTTCACGAGAAAAACCGCCGTCGCAGGGCGGCCTGTGAATGGTAAACGGCGTGCAGTGAGTTTCCATGCCGGTAACATGGACGGGCCTTTACACGTTGAGAAATGTCAAGCGAACGAGAGACTGCTCCAAGCTGCCGAACTATGCGACTGGCAGACGCTACGTCAACTGCGCTCCTCTACAGCGCTGTGCATGTCTCAGTTAGCCAGGGTTAGCTCGGTTACAGTGTTCTAGAAGCCTGTAGCGCAGAGAAAGGATTTCTATGTGCCTGTAGCTCAGTCATAGCGGAGGCTATGCTCGGTCGCTTGGTTCAGCAGGCTCCTTAATCGGCATTTCATCGCTACTTATCATGCGTCACATTTTTGTGCTAGTGTGCTATGATGTCAATATTTTCGTTCCTCCGTTGTCACGTCATAGCAGCTGCGCTAGCGATGGGTCTCGACGACGAGAAGGAACTTTTGGAGCTGAATTAGAATTATTTTCAAATGTTTGCAGCATCCAATACCTCGTTGTGAGTGTCCTCGCATACAGAAGCCCCCTACAACAGGCTTTTTATAGCCTTGAAATTTGGTGTTTCGGCCCCTTTAAGAAAAGTAAAATGGTGCATAGGTTAATGCAAGACACATGCTGATGCTGCATCAGCCATTTCAGGAGAGGAATTGTGCATGGCAACATAGACTAGAATATACTGCTACAGATATGTTATGCTAATAGACAGCGGCCGGTATTAAGCATGAGCAAAGAATCAGTTAACCTTTATGTTTGGATGAGGAAGAATCATCTCTAACGAGAATGGGCAATGAGAGAGAGAGAGAGCGTAAACTTTTATTTCAAATCAACAAGATTTGAGTCCGGCGTCTTTTTAGTGGGTCTGGGCACCCGCCGCGGACGCGGTTGTGCCCAGACAACTCTGGACACACAGCACAACTCTGGACACTGCCCAGAGTTGTGCTGTCAGGTCAGAGCTGAGCAGTGCGGTCCTCCAGCGTGACAGAAGACTGGCAGTGAAAAAGCTTGCATTTATTTAAAAAAAATTACACATGGCACAAATGGAATTTACCTGGCCAGGAAGCTGATTAAGGGCAAACTGACAGAACTCTTTTGGCCAGCGTCGTCTGAGCTTGGTCAGAAGTTGCAGGTGCATTTGAAGACGAAGAATTTCTAGGAAGTCCTTTTTGAGTTACCTGGATGATGGAATGGTGGCTGAAGCTCTTTTCAGTCTTGACACAGTCATCTGCAGACTTGATATCTCATCCAAATTCTTCTGCATGCGCTTCTTTGTTCGTGGTGTAAAAGCTTTGCTAATTCGGCTCCAGCCCCTTCCTGTTGGTGCAGATAGGAGCTCCTGTGATGACCAAGATGTGCTTGGCATAGACTGTTGGGGCAAAACGGTGACACATGAGATACAGCACAGATTAGCCAAACTCATGTAGTGTTTTCTTTTATGTTCGAACCACTTATGTTGAACTGTAAATATGAACGAACATTCATATGTGCTGAAAACAAATGACATGTATCTCAAGACTAGCAAGCCAATACAGAATATATCAAGCATATTTATTTCTGAACCACGTGTTGCGTACCTTGTAGTAACAGCCAACGTCCACACAATGGCCTTGTTGTAGCAGGCAGCAGCTTCTGTTTAGTGCATGGAGTGTGTTGCTTTATACTGGTGCCGTCCTCATTACAGCATGTCCGGAACAGAAATTTTAACTGAATCAGTAATTGAAAAAGCGCAATTTTGCAATACGGAGTCCAAAAGGTGTGACATATATATTGTAATGGTTTGAGACTACAGAACACATGCAAATGTACACTGTCTGTTCTAGGGTGCTTAAGCAGCATGTTAAATAAATATTGCTACTGTCTATAAAATTGATGTCTGCCTACTACAATGCATGTCAGCAGCTTAAGTATTATTAAGATCACAAATGAGAACATTTGTGCGCTCATTTATGCACTAGAAAAAGAGATCACACTGCTGGTTCCACAAGCAAATGCATGAAAGTTGTGAAGCTATTCGAACTGGTGCATTCTTTTTCTACACGAATGTGATGCACCGCTTCACTAAGGCAAAAATAAATGCCCTACGGTAAACCAAACTGAACAGCAAGAACATTTGGAACCAACAAGTACAAAATATGGGTGAATTATCATGCTTGCAACTGTTTAATACATTAAATTTTGCACTTTCATTTCATTTTACCAAAGGGTTATTCGGTTTTGTGGACGAAAGAAGTTGCCGGTGGACTCGAAAAAAATGACATATATATTGATAAGGCGACTCAGTCACCTATGGCCACGGCTACAATAAGATGAAAAATGTGACGCACATTCCGATATCACTCTCTCTCTCTTTCTTTCGTGATTGTGTGTGTGACGGCCTCGCTACTAGAGGTTTATTTAGGAAACAGCAATGGAGGGTCTTGACTGCCCATATGCAATGCAGGATCTAGTTCGTTGACTTGTCTCCATCTGTAAGTTAACGAGACGAATATTATATAATGATTCAAGTGGCAGTGTTAAACGACTCCCCATTATGCTGTTGTCAGTCGCAGCACAATCCGACTCCCGTTTTGATGCAGACGTGTCCTGAATGGCTCACGACCGAAATATAGCTTTCGGGCTTACATGTCCGCTTGCAAACATGTCACTTCACTCCAGGTTAAATAACGCGAGACATCAGAGTGCAATAAACTAGTTTTAGCAACAAAGAAGCAACCAGTCTCAGTGTATGAATGAATGAATACGTGCCGCCGTGCACTTGAAAATACCAGTAAAAATTTTAAATCCAGGCCAGAGGTCAGGTGGAAGATCGGCAATGATGAAGGCTATTCGCATTTCTAAGACAAAAAAAAAAGACTTACTAATGAAGAGTACATATCTTATTAGCAATTATAATTTTGTACTCTTTTTTATGTAATAAAAATGCTTTGATAAATGTAGGAGAACATTTTCAAGATAACATTGCTCTTATTATGGCACCTCGAGCGGGAAATATTAGCAGCGGCGCATGGTCAATTTTTTCGCCCTCTGTGGGCACTTGTTGAACTTCAGAGTGTGCTACCCCCACTGGTACCATAAAACCAGCTCCGATACGACACAAGTCAAAGCAGCGACATCGCTCGCGTACTTCAGTTGGCTACTGACCCGGCTAGTAGTGGCTGTGATACTGACTTTTCTAGATGGCGCTAGCTATGGGCCATATTTATCATCTTCAGTTAAAACGCATGTTTTTTAGAACCCTCGAATCTGACCCGACCCTAGTTTTGTATATGATTATTTGGAAAAAAAAAAACTGTCGGCCTAGATTTGAATAAATACAGTATTTTTTTTGTGTGTGCAAAAGCTGTAGTTAAGTAACATGCATTAAACATTGCTCACAAGCTCGGCATACTGTTCCAGCTATGTTTGCAAAATTTGACTTAGGTTGTCGTAACTATATATGCCATGGCAATGGTCTTAATTTTTACACCGCTCTTAAAACTTATAATGCTCTGGACCACTTGTATACTGTTGCATATCCCAGGGTAGCGTACTCTGCCGAGTTGTTGCGACGCCAGTTTATCAAAGCTCGACCGACGTTACTATTGGGTGTGTGGCGTTGTCAGCCTGCAGGCATCAAATAGACCATGGTGACCAGGCAAGGACGGGACGATTGCTAGTGCGAAACTTGCACGGTTTATTCAATGGTTGATAAAGGGTGAGAAGAAGAGAATGAAGTGAAACAGTACATTGCGGGACCCTTTAAATAGGCCCACTAAAGTCGTAGGCGGGATCTTGCGCACGTCAACGTCACGTGATATGCACTGAGTTCCACAGTGCTTGGCAACGGCACCCACTCATCCGGCGACTTTTCACGAGTGCGCCTTTGCAGGTGGCAACCCGCAGGTCTGGGATAGTAGGCGCTTTTCCTTTCTTCTAGGTGACGTTAGTTTGCAGAAAGAGCGTTTAGTTGTGAAAAGGTGGCTGATGTGCTTTCTCAGTTGGCGTCTTCACGAGTGTGCCTCTGCAGGTGGCAACCCGCAGGTCTGGGATAGTAGGCGCTTATCCTTTCTTCTAGGCGACGTTGGTTCGCGGAAGTTCTCCTGTAGAGCTTGACAGTTTGCGGAAAGGGTTCCTCTAAAGTCGCACACACACAAAGCGGCCTGTAAGCACTGCGGGGCGCCCGCCAGACCGCCAACCCCTCGAGATAACCATGACAAATTGGGAATTCACCCTTTGTTTCGATGCGGCATGGTGGTCGAGCATCCTTGTTTCACAGGGTGGTACACGTCAACCGTAACAATACGTAATATCATCCAAAGGAGCATTTAGCATATCCATTTGGAATGTTGCCTACACACTACCCTTACTGTGCCCACAATCTCCTCTAATGTAAACAAATTGCTTTGCTTAGTTCACCAAGGATACCAGAAAAACAAACTATGAACCTTAGAACGACAGAAAGCTGAGCTAGTTGGTAAGGATTCATTATCCAAAATAAGTGAGGCGCGGATAGTCGGCGTTCGTGCTGTCCACTTCTCTACTCTTGTGTCCTGTCTGCACGCTTCACTTATATTTTGCATAATAAACTATGAACCTCATTTGATGCATGAAAATAGGGAAAAATGGAGGGTTCAGTAATTATTTGCAACACTTCCAATTAAAGCAGGAATGTGAAAGTATCGCATTGTATTACACTCACAATTCTCCCTGTTTTAACAAAATTTGAAGTTTGTATTTTGTACACTTGGTTTAGGAGTTTGGGAAACGTATTGAATAACAGCAGTATGACACCCTGGAATACTTGAATAAGTCATTTTTTACAAAGCCTGTAATGAACCTACACCAGTTAAACATTTATCACTTGTCAGTCAAAGCATGCTTCCTGTTTCAATGAAATATAATCAATCAAACAATCAAACATTTATTATTATTTTCTTTTTTCAAAGCATGATTACAACAAGAAGGATGTGCAGAAGAGGGTCTCAAGGTCACAAGACCGTAACGGGACCCCTTGTACGTGATTATTGCATGAAAATGACAAAATTAAGAGCGAAATATAGAATTAACCAAGCCAACAAAAGAAACAGGTACAAAAACAAAACAAAAAAACAAGGTTTATATATCCATAAATCTCTCTTGTGATGGCATAAATATTTGGCAGAGAAATAAAAATTCATACTAACACTGAAGATATGCATGTAAAGTTAACATAAACAGTACCAGTACATCGTTAAAAAGTAAAATAACTACAAAGAAATTAGAAAGAAGAAAGGAAAAAAGAAACAAACAACTGTGCCTTGCCTAGTTTACTGACGAAACCAAGGAAAAGCAACTAAATGCCCTGTATAACGCATAAATGTTTTAATGAAGCAAGCATACAGTAATTATTTTGAAAGTACATAAGTAACCTACACAGCTCGTGCTTTCACTTCACTTCATCCAAAATGTCTCCCCCATTTTCTCAAAATATTATATTTCTGCTGTTCTTGCTGCTGCCGGGGAACATGTGCTAGTGTAACCCTTTGTAGAAACAGCATGAATATGAAATGGACAGACAATGTCACAAGTGAGACATGTCGATGGGAAAAATTAATCAGTGTTGTAACATCATTAAAATGACTGTACAATCTATGAGGTTGCTTTCACCAACATAGTAGAATAAGTCATGATTACACAATGAAATATGACCGTCAAACCTCTAAAAAGTTTTACAGTAAAACTTCGTTATAACGAAGTTGAAAAGGGGGGGTTGAAATTACTTCGTTATAATCACTAGTTCGTTATAGCCACTATCCATTCAGTTAGTAAGCAAGAGAGGATGTACTCACCACCAAATCTCACAGCGGCCCGCCACATGAAAAAGACAAAGGCCGTCGCATGGAAAAAAAGAACACGTGAAAAAAAAAAGAACGGCAAGGAATGGGTACTTTATTCCTGCCAAACGGCTCATCACTGATCGATGAACAGCACACCAGGTGGCAGCTCACTTCGCAGAAAAAAAGGCCTTGATGATAGATTTTCGCTGCGTCTTTTTCAGGCGAATGATAGCTTTTGCAGCAGCAGCCGCTATTTCGAGTCCGTCATCATGAACGCCAAAGAAGCTACGCAGCAGGTCTGCCGCATTCAGCGCTTGTGCGGGCATCGGTACATCGGGTTCGACAATATTAGGCTCCGGGCTGTCGTCGACACATTCGTCACGGTCGTGATTAGGCACCCCCATCACCACGCACACAATTTCCACCTCCGTTAGCTTTTCTGTTGTCACCGCATCAGCATCGGCACTGACGTACGTGTGGAAGATGTCGCAGTCAGGCACAACACCGGCGTCAAGGAGAGTGTCCCACAATGCTGGGGCTTGGTCGCCTGCAGCACCCTCATTGGCTGCAGCATCGAGATCTTTGCTGTAACCGCCGCGGCTGACACCAAATGAGGCATGCCGGAAGCAATTGGCGATCATGCTTGCCGGTGCAGCCATTCGAGCAGCCTGTAGCATCTCGATCGCCATCTACAAGTCGATCGTGAACTTGTGCTTAATGCTCATATTGAGCAGAATCCGGTCGATCACACTCTTGTCGTAGCTTGACTTAATGTTCATGATAACTCCTTGGTCGAGGGGTTGCACAACTGCAGTGTAGTTTGGCGGCAAAAAGCACAGCTCGATGTTTTTGAGCACAGTGGCAGTGTGGCGGGCCGTGCAGTTGTCCAGTACGAGGCGTATCTTCCGGTTCAGCTTGCTCAGCCGCTCGTCCGACTCCTGCAGCCATTGTGCAAAAATTTCTCTCGTCATACAAGCTTTACAGTAGGACATATATCTCACATAGAGCGTTCGTTTGCCTTTGAAGCGTCATGGTGATGCACTTCTGCCGACCACGAGGGCCAGCACCTTTTCCGACCCATCCAGGTTGGCACAAAGCTACACAGTCAGGTGGACCTTGCTCTGCTTACCGCCCTGGCAGCATTCACCTTTAAGGGCGAAGGTTTTTTGCGGCAGCATCTGGTAGAACAAGGCTGTCTCATCCACGCTGAACAAATCCTTGGCACTGTATTTTTCTAGCAGCTGTCTAACGTTTGTCTCCACCCACGCCACTGCAGCTTTGCGGTCGGCAGACTGCGCTTCCCCACTGACAGCCCTACCGACGATGTCGTGGCAGTCCTTGAAACGCTGCAGCCAGCCGGCATTTGCCACAAAATCGTCCGGCCCCTTGATGCATGCAAAGTCCCTCGCTTTGCGCTGCAACAGTGCCCCGCTCACAGGAGTGTTGCTTGCTATTGCATCCAAAAACCATTTGAAGACTGCCTTCTCTACAGCTTCGAAAGCGGGCGCTCGCAGCTTCTTTCTGTTGCCTTTTAAGCCACAAGCGACAGCACCGGTGACAGCTTCTTTGCTGCTCAAAATTGTTGACACCACTAATTGCAAAACCAGGGTGTCTATCAATGGGGAAAACCAGGAATTCTCAGGGATATTCAATAGTCTGGAAATACTCAGGGAATTTGTGCATCTATCAAAGAAAATTATCTGTGATTTTATTGAAAGGGAACGAAAGTTGTGGTAATGCTGGCTCAAGTAACAATGAGGAGTCGTAACGAATCTATTTTGACGCGGTGTCATTGGCTGGGGGAGTTTATTTATTTACCCTCAGGGCCGAAGCATTACAGAGAGTGGAAAGAGAATAAACACAGTGTATGTAACATAATAACAAAATAATAATAAACATTATATGACAAAGCATGGTAAGGCATCCTGGCTCCTAGTTATACAATGTTAGCTAAGGCAGATTTAAATCGGGTGATATCATTAATGGAAACAATGTCGGAAGGAAGGTGATTCCAGTCTTGTGAAGTTCGAGGTACCACCACATAGACCATAGAGTCAACATATAAGAATGTCTAAAATTTTGGGCGCAAGAACCCTTCGCCGTCCGATTTTCCAGACTTCTTGCTGTGACCGCATCTCTGAAATGGCATTAATCAAACAAAGCCACCACTGCTGCCATTTTGATTACCCCGCCGCCTCAAACAGCGCTATCTTACGCAGAGCCGCGTGCAGCCATAGCCACCACCGCGGCAGCATTCGGCCCAGCTGCTTCAACATTCGCTGTTAAGCTTCTTGCCATTGGTGCCGCATTTTTCATTGAAAGAATTCGCCACTGTCAGCAATGCAACTTCGCCTTTGTGATCCTCGCTATTGACTTCAAAGCTCGGAAAGCACGGTGCACCGATATGCCTAATAAGTATACGGGCAGGCATTCAGAGCTTTTTCGGATGTGCTTGTGGCGATTTGAGCCTTTAAGGGCAGTAAAAGACATGCATTCATTTTGTCGAACTGCCGGATTTTTGCAGATCTGTCGAACTGCCAGATTTTTCTCTGAAAGTGTAACAGAGGCTGTGCTGACACAAGATTCTCCCAGTTTTTAAATTTATGGCTTCCATAATTTCTCTAGGCAGCCGATCTGCACAGAATGCTAGCTTCTTCCTCTACAATGCACTCTTGACATCTGAGCGTTCCAAGCAAATGTTAACACAGGTGCAGTGAGTATACAAAGTCTGCAACATATTCAATGTTTATTGGTTTCTGTGAAAAAAAAAAAGAAATTCTCTAGAGAAGAGATTACCTTAATGTGCATGGAATATTCAAAAACAAATTAACGACATTGTTTATTCAAGCCACGGAGTTAATGTTATCATAGAAGATTCATTACGATAGTCCACATGTTTGCTCTGTCAAATTTTAAAAGTAAGTTAGGTAAGATAACCTTTCAAGATGAATAGAGAAATTCACGCTTGAAAACAAAAAAATGCAACTGAATGGTGCCGCGTTCAGCACAACGTTCAAACTTCTGGTACTTTGCTGTCTTGTCATCTGCCCTTGCCGAGGTTGAAATTATTTAAACTGCTCCGTATGCCCAGTTTTTGTATTCTACTCAAAAGAAAATTGTGACGACCCCGAAAGGCCATGTCATCTTGTGGGAATCGGAACACCTTGTAGTATTTACAGCTCGCAAAGGTGCATGAAGCAAACGCGAAAATGTACTTCATTTGCTGTGTAGCATGTCAACAAACACACACAAATGGGAGAATGGAATCTGCGGTAAAAGCTTTTTTATTCTCCCTTCGTGTACGTACCAAATTCAGCAATCCACGTCTCCACACATTGCACTTGTTGAGTGAGACGCCATTTCCCAAAACAAACCGGCGAAATATCTCTCCGTACATTTTTGACGGAAAATCAGAGCGATCACTGCAACGACACGACTGCGCGACCAGCCGGTTGATCGCAGCCGAAAATCTGGGGGTCGGCACTGCGAGTGCGATTTTCATTGCAAATGATGGAAATGGCACTTCCAGTGCGACGAAAATTGCATCATGTGAAAAAGGCTATAGGGGCCACCAGATGACCTTCTCTTACATATAAGTGTATTTGCCATTGATTATATTGGCCATTTCTTTCCAATAAAGCAGAGTTAATGTTTGAGTTATATTGACTTTACTACTCGTAAGTGTTCCCTTGAACAGTATGTACTGTACATGTGCTTTTTTTTTTGCCCTCTTGCTTTCCAGATAATTTTTCAGATGTGATCATGTACTTATAATGAAAATTTGTGTTTCTGTCATCACTGACTTTTTCCTTATTTCCTGGATTTTTATGTTCTTCATGTGCTGTCGCTTATGTTCGTGAATGTTACCTTGTCGCATCGAATGATGCCCTTCTTATGTGATACTTTTTGGGCCTTCAAGAAGAAAATAAATGAAATGGTTTTGTGTCCTAGCTTGAAGTTGTGACCAGGCTGAAATCAGGGTGTCTACCAACCGGGAAAACCGGGAATTCTCAGGGATGTTGAGTAGTCTGAAAAAACTAAGGAAAAACTCAGGGAATTTGTGCCTCCATCAGGGAAAAATAGCTGTAATTTTATTGAAAGGGTCGAAAGTCACGTTAATGCTGGCTGGAGTAATCGACTGGAATCATAATGGATCATCTTTGACGCCCTGTCATCGGCTGGGGGAGTTGCCAGTGTACAGACAGCGACCGACTTTGTATTCCCGATAATTTGGACGGCTTCGCGCAACCACCACGTACCCCATAGAGTCAACGTATCAGAACGTCTGAAATTTCAGATGCAAGAACTCTTCGCCGTCTGATTTTCCGGACATTTTGCCGTGACTGCATGTCCGAAACAGCATTAATCAAAGCCACCACCGCTGCCGTTCTGATTACCTCGCCACCTCGAACAAGCGCTCTCACAGACAGATCCACTGGCAGCCGTAGCCACCACTTGCGGAAACGCTAGGCCTAGATGCTTCAACGTTCGCTGCGAAGCTTCTTGCCGTTGGGTGCCGCATTTTTTTATTGAAAGAATTCGCTCCTGTCAGCAACGGCACGGACTTCACTTTTGTGGTCCTCACGATTGGCTTAGAAACTTGGAAAGCACGGTGTGATGCATAATTCCGGTTCCCGAAAGTCAGCTTCCCCTCTGTACAAAAATGTTACTTGGTGAAGCACACGCAAAAGTATTGCAGTGAAGCATAAGCGTGGGAAGAGGCTGTTACCATGGGACACAGTATGTATTCCTTAATTATACACGCGTGCACCCGGTATTTCCTGTCGCAGTACAAGCACCAATATGTCTAATACGTGTACCGACAGGCCTGCGGAGCATTTTCGGATGTTCCTGTGACGGATTGAGGCCTTAAAGGCAGTAAATGACATGCATTTATTTTTTCCAACCGGCCGATTTTTTGTACATTTTCGCGGTCCCTAGAGAGTTCAAAAAAGCGGACGTGGACTGTGCAACTGATCAAGAAGGTGCTTAAAATGGTCCATCGGGTGAACACGCAACAGAAAGAGGACAAGAACAGAAAGGACCTACACATTGAGGATGAACGGGAAAGGAAGCATGCTGCCGCCGCTTTGAAGGAGCTTGAGCTCAAAAGCAAAGTTTTGGCTGATGCCGAGATGCAGGTGTCCCTCAAACAAACCAAAATAAACTTTTTGAAGCTGTGAAGCACTACACTGAGGCTTCATACGCGTGCTGATAGTATGCCAGGACAGTTGAGGTTGACTTACGAGCTGTTGAGAGAGGATCTCAATTATGAAAAAGTTCAGGCCTCGTACCACTGAGCTTGCTATCAATTGATAAAAATAGCTCATATTCTAAAATACTTGCTCCTGTATACATCTCCTTTTTATTTATATTAGAGAATGTCCGACTCGATTTGCAATTTTTTTCGAAGACATTTTAGTTGCTGTGCATTTTACTAACCCTTCTTTTCTATTCTCTTTTTATTACTAAAATAAACACTACTCCTTAGTATTCAAATTGCATTAGGTCATCTTTTTTCATATGCTTACTAGAGAGTGACAGCATCGGGCGATATGGTTTCAGCCCGTCTTGACATAAAACATTGTTCTGCATCACTCAGGGAATTTTGGAAATGCACTCAGGGAAAACCTGGAAAACTCACGGAACTTAAAAATGTCAACTTTGGTAGACACCCTGAAAATTCTCTAGTGCAACTGGCACGTTGTCATTATATGGCATCCTAAATCAAGTGTATTAAAAAAATGTATCTTGGTAACCAGCATTAAAGAGGCATGCCTATTTTTTGTTCCTCATTTATATCCTATTGCAAAAAGAAGGGTAAAAGTCAGTTGACCATTGATGGTACCCATGGTAAAAGGGGCTTCAAGACTGAACAGCAGTGCAGACACATGAAGAATTTGTTTAATAAATACGAGTAATTGGGACAGTCTTTGGTTCTTCAAATTCTCGCATTTCAGCGCAGCCACGCACTCTTGGTGCCCCTTTGGCGATGAGCACTGTGTTGCAGCTCCTATTGAACAGGACTACATTGCCTGTGTATATCAGGTGTTGCGTTAAAGGAGTACCGACGCCAAATTTTTCTGGTATACACCTTTTTCTTGCTTATATAAGTGACTGTTGACCAAATAATGGTGGCTTATAATCTCAACGAGAAGGGCTTTGCAAGATGTGTAGAGTTAATGCAGCAGGAGAACGTGAAATTACAGTTGATTTGATAAAATATGGCCAGGATATTGTACTAGAAAAGCTTGAAACTACTTATATGCAATGCCTCATGATTTCAAGGGTTCCAGAGACTTCGAAGAGTGCTTCTCTTTTACAGTGTTCCTTTAACCTTTTTCTAAACCTGTGAATTCCTTCCAACAGGTGTCCATCTCGGAGCAGAATGATGGCAGCTTCCTGTCAGCTGGGGAGATCCCACTGCCACAGGTCTACTTCCTCATGGCTGTCGTGTTCTTTGCTGTTGGTTGCTACTGGATCTACCTGCTCCGCCAGAGGAGGCAAGTTTTTAGGCTCGTTATGGCAGGAGGGCTTTTATCATATACCAGGTTGTTCAATTTTAATGAAAACAGACTAGTCTATTTCCATAAACCTAAATAACCCTGCACAGATCTCCTGTGGTATATGTCACAATTGCCACATCAGCTGGATTACGTACCTGAAGGGTTAGACACTACTTGAAAGACTAATTGCTGAGTGATGCTAGCGAACTAAAAATCACTAATTAATTAATTAATTATTATTAATAATTAATTGATGAATGGCCAGCATTTCTGATACTTCCGTATTTGACATTGAAAGTCTGAATGCCGAGAGCGGTTTCATAGCACCAATTGCAGCTCACAGCTCTGGTTCCCTAACGGATGACTTGGCGAAGATGATTGCACCTGACCTCACCTCTGCACAGGCCACGGACATATGTCTGCTTCTCAAATCATACCTTGACATCTTTGATTTCGGCGACAAGCCTTTAGGACAAACATCTGTTGTTCACCACCGTATCAACACTGTGGACACGAATCCTATTCGTCGGCTTTCCTATCATGTATCGTGTGCTGAACATCAAGTCATCCAATCAGAAGTGGACAAAATGCTCCGCAAAGGAGTAATTGAACCATCAGCCAGCCCTTGGGCTTCACCTGTCTTCCTTGTGAAAAAAAAAAAGATGGTACCTGGCGTTTTTGCGTCGATTATCGGCATTTAAACACGATCACCAAAAAAGACGTCTACCCACTGCCACGCATCGGTATACTGCTTGCACGGAGCTAAATACTTCTCGTCCATCGATCTTCGATACGGCTACTGGCAGATTTCAGTTGATGAAATGGACCGCGAGAAGACAGCCTTCATCACGCCAGATGGCTTATATCAGTTCAAAGTCATGCCCTTTGGCCTATGCAATGCTCCTGCGATATTTGAACTCTCTTCTGCGAGGCTGCAAATGGACCACCTGTCTCTGTTACCTTGACGACGTTATTGTTTTTTCTCCCACGTTTGGCAGCCATGTTACCCGACGCGCTGCCATTCTTTCCGTCTTCCGAAAAGCCGGCTTCCAACTGAGCTCCATGAAGTGTCAATTCGGGCCCCGTCAGATTACCGTGTTGGAACACCTCGTTGACGCGTCCGGTGTCCACCCAGATCCGTAGAAAGTTCGCGCCTCAGTACGTACTCTGTTTCCCTGTGCCACGTTCTGCTTCTGACGTACGCTGCTTCATCGGCCTGTGTTCTTACTTTCGCAGTTTTGTCAAAAACTTCGCCGACGTTTCTCGGCCTTTGACAGATTTTCTAAAGAACTCGCCGTTCTCATGGGGCCCTGAGCAAGCTCACACGTTCGCCGCTCCCATTGGGTTTCTGACCACCCCTCCCATACTTGCCCACTTTGATCCATCTGTACCGACCGAAGTCCACACTGACGCAAGCATCCACGGCATCAATGCGTTTCTCTCCCAACGTCAGAATGGTACCGAGTGCATGATAGCTTACGCCAGCCGCCTGCTGTCACCTGCTGAGAGAAATTACTCCATCACCGAGCAGAGTGCTTGGCTTTAGTTCTCGCAAAGTTCCAGCCATATTTGTATGGCCTGTAAGGATTGGAGTCGGGCATGAATTAGATGGTAGCTGGCCCATGCCGTCGTCCAACTCATCCACACTGAGGACGTTGTTGAAGTGAGAGACTTGTTCTCATAGAGAACGAGGAATATGGGTTTATTTACAGTATCTACATAAGGACGTTGCAGTTCATCAGTCTAGCATGACTGCGAGAGAAAGCACATTGAGGAGCCACGCAACAGCTCCTTAAATACACTCTGTCTTCCCTAGATCCCTAGGTGAGGGAAAACGTTCGACCAGAGTCATTGTTGCCAAGCTGCCTTTAAGGGGAAGGCGGGGGGGGGGGGGGGGGTACACACACACTTCCGCACAGGTTTCACTGCCCCCACCAAGGCGAGACAGTCTTCGCAGAACTGGGTCTTGCCCTAAGGAGGCGCCTCTTAATCCCCGAGCTGACCCCCGCAAAGTGGCCACCGTGGTTCTCCATTGTCTTGCGTCTTGAAAGGCGCATGAGACGCTGCCAAATACATTCCTTCAGGAGCTCCCGACAGACCAGGTCGGTGATGGCGAGTTGACTAACAAAGCCTGCTTTGCCGACCTCGTCTCGGCATTTCGGCGACGAAGAGTTGCTGACTCGGCGTATTGTCCTCCTCACAAAGTCAGTCACCGCAGCAGACATCGTGACGCCAAGAGGCTGCGGAATGACGCCTTGTCGTCCTTTCAAAGCAAGTCTCCACAGTAGACCTAGTGGCGTTGTTCGGCTAAAGACTGACGGTCGCTTCCTAGAAAACTTCAACCCCACTGCTGCAGCTTCCTGGGAAAACTTTGCATGTCAGCACCTCTGCAGGCCGTTCCTAACAGGCCGCACATTTTCGGTCGTTACAGACCACCACGCCCTCTGCTGGCTGTCTTCCTCCCTGGGACCCCACAGGACGACTTGGTCGCTGCGCTGGGTTGCAGCTCCAGGAATTTTCATTTTTTGTCAGCTATAACTCTGGTCGCCTGCACAAGGACGCTGACTGTCTCTCGCGTCACCCTGTGGATTCACCCGATCCTGTTGCGCATGATCCAGTGACAGGCGTGATGGCTTTGACTGACATGACCGACATGTGCGCTAAACAACAATGCAATGCATCGTTACAGTCCATCATCTCCAGCGTACAATCTGGCAGCACCGACAGCACATGCCGCGTGTTCATGCTGCATGACGGCATCCTCTGCCGCCGCAATATCAACCCTGCCGACCCTGAGTTGCTCTTTGTCCTTACTCATCATCTGCGATCCATCGTTTTTGGAACAACTTCACGATGCACCGACGGCGGAACACCTTGGAGTTCTGCATACCTACGACCGCGTACGACGCCGCTTCTTCTTGCTGGGTCTCTACCACTCTGTCCATCGTTATGTCGAACTTGCGAATTGTGTCAGCACCGGAAGAAGCATCCCCTGGCACCTGTCGGCCGACTCCATCCAATTGAAGTTCCCTCTGAACCATTCTTTTGCGTAGGCCTTGACCTGCTTGGCTCTTTTCCGATGATGACTAGAGAGAATAAGTGGATCGCTGTAGCTACTGATTGCGCGACACGCTACGCGATAACAAAGGCTTTGCTGACTAGTTGCGCAACTGACGTCACCAATTTTCTCCTTCACGACGTCATTTGCCAGCACGGTGCACCTCGACACTTACTTACAAACCGTGGCCACTCATTCTTGTCTCGAGTTGTGGACGACCTCCTCCGCTCTTGTGCTGCTGAGCACAAGCTGTCCACCGTCTAGCACCCACAAATGAACGGTCTTATGGAACGCCTCAACCGAACACTCACAGAGATGCTGTCGATGTACGTTTCCAACGATTACCGCAACTGGGAAGCCACACTGGCCTACGTGACATTCACATATAACTCGTCCCGACGTGACACCGCAGGATATTCACCCTTTTATCTCTTGTATGGTCACAACCCCACTTTGCCCTTTGACACCATCCTACCTTCTTTGCCCCGCGTTGCCACTGAGTATGCTCGTGAAGTCATCGATCGCGCTCACACGGTGCGTCAAGTCACCCGATCTCACTTACTTATAGCCTCGCAGCATCTACGAAAAGAGCGTTACGACCGGTGCCATCGCGATGTTCAGTTTGCCCCAGGTTCTTGGGTGCTGCTTTGGTCACCATGTAGTTAGGTCGGCCTCTCCCAGAAGCTCTTCTCTCACTACACAGGGCTTTATGAATTCTTACTCCAAGTTAACAGTGTCAATTATGAGATCGTGCCGTTACAGTTTTATCCATCCTCAAGTCCACCACCTGTTAACGTTGTGCACGTTTCGTGGCTGAAGCCATACTTCGCTCGCAGTTCTTCGCCTACCATGCGCAGAGATGGCACTTCACCGTCCGAGGGTCTTGTTATGGAAGGATGAAAGAAGAGAGAGAGAGGAAGAAGATCACGAGACGCTGGCTGCTGTGTGTTGTTTCTAGTCAGCCATCTTGACCACATTGACTTCGCTTGTATATATACTGTAAATATATTCAGTCTATACTCCTGACATCCCCGTAACATATTAATCACTTTAGATTGCCTGTCCCTATTTCAGTATTTAAAGCCAGCAGTAATGACATATATCCGTTTAGCAGAAATCCTGTGTTTAGCACCTGTTTTAATAAGTACATCAAAATCTGTGGTGAAATGCATTGATGTTATAGTTAACAGATATGAACACTCCATTTTCTGCAATGCTGGTATGTGTTAATGTTAACATCACTGCATTGGAAAAGGAGAAAAACTTAGTGAAACAAGTATTATTCAGGACAATCTGAGAAATTCTTGCGTTGTCAACCGTGGGCATATAAACCAGAAAATTATATGGACCGGAAACCAAGTGATGTTTTAGTTTATTACGTTTTAAATTTTTGTGAGGGCGTACTGGTCTTCAGGACAAAAAAAATATACTTGTTCTATTAATTTCTTTTTAAAATCGGCAGTAACAATTTCTTTTGCTTGCCATGTTTCTCAGTTTGTAAATTGGTATTCGGTAGTTGTGTGCAAACGTTCGAAATTTTTAATATAATTTGAACAGGTCTTAAAATTTTCACATTTAGTTCAAGAGCCATGGTAATCAATGGTACCTGAATATTTGGAGTGACATGAATATTTTCGAAGCTTACCAGGGTCGCTATCTTGTGCGCATTCAAAAAGCCGACGTTCGGTTTGCCTTACACAATTGCCTACATTGACCTATGCCGCGATACTGGCACGGCCCGCATAATTGCATGAGGTGAAACCGAACATTGGCTTTTCGTATGCATAAAAGATGGTGGCCCAGATATATTAAAGTGTGCATTTTGTGCACTAGCCTCTGTTTTTGTTTAACAAGCCCCATTGACATAGCAGCATGGCATCTTTGGGCGTCATTCATTGTTAGTGCCAGTCATGCTAAAAGGCATCTTTTTTTTTAAGGTTATATTTCATTAATTTCTATCTGACCTCTGACTGTCTGTACAGTTTCGTGTAAGTTCACACAGTCATTGTCATAACTGGTGGTATAAATAGGACAATGGATGCACGGGCTGATTCACATGATAGTAGTGGCTGGGAGCAAAAGAGGTCATGTGATGGCAGGCATACATTCACACCACATGGCGCAATAACAGCAGGTGCTGCCAACAAAACAGGCTGCTCTCAGCCTCACTGCACTCCCACAGCCTAAATGTTTAGAGAGGCTGGCTGGGCTTTACTTTTAGAGCACAGCTCTTAGGTGTGCATTCCTACAGCGAGCGTCGGTGTCCTACCTCGTAACCGAGTGAATGAGCACAGAGAAAGATTAGAGTGAACACAGAGCATAGCAGGGGATGAAAAAAAGCACTGAAAGCGAAAAGAGCATGAGGAGGAAAGCAGAGTAGGAGGGTATGGCGAAAGCATAGTGCCATACTAAGGGCTCTGTGGCGACGATGGCTACGAGATGGCGCCAGAGTAGTGTATGTTGTCTGTATGGAAACAAAGCCTTGCATGTGCAGAGGGTTTCTTCAGTAGCTGTAGTGAATCGCGCCCACATGTCATGCACGCGCTTCCTTTTGTGATCTTCTGATTAGTGAGGCAGTCGTGCCACACTTCACTCCATTTGCAACATGTTGCACGAGACACTGCGCCAGCCAGTATATCGCAGACTGAAAACACGTGTACAGCTGCGTTCAAATTTTGAATTAGGGAGTATCATAATCATCAGCGGTTTTTTTTTTTCCACAATTGACAAGAGAACAGGCACAAGACTCTACTAAGTTCAGACACCAGCACACTCAAGTGATAAAACACGAAATGACCTGTTGTGTAAAACCATTTGTTGGCGGCAGTAAATGCCATAATTGAAGAAAGCAAAGTTGCTTATTACCTGCCATGGTTGCTTAATGGCTATGGTGTTGGGCTGCTGAGCATGGAGGTTGCAGGATCGAATCCCGGCCATGGCAGCCGCATTTCGATGGGGGTGAAATGTGAAAACACCCGTGTACTTAGATTTACCGTAGGTGCACGTTAAAGAACCCCAGGTTGCCAAATTGCCAGAGTCCCCAACTACAGCATGCCTCATAATCAGATAGTGGTTTGGCACGTGAAACTCCATAATTCAATTTTAAAGTTATTTACTTTTCCATCTCTCCTTGCACTCGCAGGCAGGAAGCCTACAAGATCCACTTTCTAATGGGTCTCCTTGTCTTCGTCAAGTCATGCTCCCTGCTACTGCATGGGGTGAGTTGCCTTTAGAGTCACTAAATGTAGTGCACCACCTGCACGACACCACGTTGCATAGCTGCCGTCATGTCCAGTATAACCCATTTGTTGCAGCTTGTGGTGCAGCCTCTGGTTATTCTCCACAGGCTGCACCATTGTGAAAGGGAACACCCAGTAGGTGCTCAAGCAGTGATTACTGTGACCCTCTGTGACCTCGGACCTTGTTTACTGGTACTTTACAGATAACATTTCTGCCTTAAAACAAGTGCAGTTGACAGTCATTACAGTTGAATCCCGCCACAACGAATACCGCCACAACGAAATTTCCGCGACAACGAATAATTTTTTATTCCCCGCGAGTATCCTATAAGAATTAATGGCCTAAATTTCTCTGCACAACGAACCATTTTTGCAGAGCGTTTCCGCTTCAACGAAATTTTCGCGTTCAAAATCGAAACCGAAACTAGTTTTATTGGCGAGAAGTCCAAGTCAAATCCAAAGCCACATTAAGCATGAAATCACGTGATTGCAGTTCCGCCATTTTGGCTTTGTGTCGTGGTCGCGTTGTTCACTCGCTGCCTTTCTCTTCGACAACGACGAGTTTTCATCCGCAGGACACGATGGCAACGCAAGTGAAAAAACGCAAAACTCTTTCCCTTGAGCAAAAAGCTCAAATAATCGCCCAAGCAGAAAGCGGAAGGAAGAAAGCGGCAATTGCTGAAGACTTCGGAATTCCTGCAAGTTCGCTGTCAACGATTCTAGGCAATAAGGACAGCGTGAGAATGGCACTTGCTTCAGGCACATCCTCGAAGCACAAAAAGGTGACGCGGCCCCTCCATGAAGAGTTGGACAAAGCAGTGCATGCGTGGTTTGTGGAAGCATGAGCCAGCAACGTCCCCCTGTCCGGAAGCATCGTCCAGCAGAAAGCCTTGAACTATGCATGCCTACTTGGCATTGATGATTTTAAAGCCAGCATTGGCTGGCTAAACCGTTTCAAGGCCCGCCATAACATCGTTGGAAAAGTGTTGTGCGGCGAGTCAATGTCAGCAGACGTGGACGGAGCAGCTGCTTGGAAGGCGAGTAACATGGCCGGAATTTTAAGCAACTTCGCGCCTGCAGACATTTACAACGCCGACGAGACCGGGCTATTCTACGAGATGTTGCCGGCTAGGACGCTCGACTTCAAGGGGCAGCGCTGTCACGGCGGCAAACACAGCAAAAAACGCATCACAGTGCTGCTTTGCACAAACATGGATGGCTCGGACAAGCGTCCGCCGTTAGTCATAGGCAAAAGTGCCAAGCCGCGCTGTTTTAAGGGAACTCGTAGCCTACCTGTGCAGTACAAGGCGAACAACAAGTCATGGATGACCCGCGCTATTTTCACCGAGTGGATGATGGCATTCGACCGCGACATGAAGCGGCAGGGCCGTAAAGTTTGCTTGCTTTTGGACAATTGTTCAGCGCATCACTCCGACGAAGTCAAGCTCACTAACACGGAGCTGAGGTTTTTCCCTCCCAATTGCACGTCTGTCTTACAGCCTCTCGATCAGGGCGTGATTCTTAGCCTGAAGCGCGCTTACCGCGGGAGGTTAATTCAGCGGCTGCTTTTTAACACTGAAACCGGCCGAGGCACGAAGGTGGACTTGTACGTGGCACTGCAGATTATGTCTGCTGCCTGGAGCACACTGGGGCGCTCAGTAATTGTGAACTGTTTCAGGCACGCCGGATTTGCCGAAGGTCGACCCGTACACTCTGCTGGCCTAACACCAGGCGTTACAGACGACGACGAAGAGGCGTCACCGGCTCCGGGGATCGCGGCCGCCTGGAAAACGCTGGGAGAAATAGGAACCGTGCCGCCTAATCTCGAGCTCGACGAATACATCGGCGCTGACGCTTGTGTTGTTGTTCACGAAGATGTGAGTGATGAGCAGATCATAAAAGCTGCCCGGAATGATAAGGACTCTTCCGATGAAGAAGACGACGACGTACAGGAAGCGCCGGCTGCGGCAACCGCCGTACAGGTGATGGACGCTTTTGATGTCATCAGGAATTTCGTTGCTGTCCGAGACGACGATGTTGCAATGGGTTTGCTGACCGAGTGCCAAAATCGCGTGACGGCGTTGCTCGCCGTGAAGCGTAAGCAAACCAAGCTTACAGATTTTTGGCATTAAACGCCTTTGCTGCTGCTTGGGCAATTCTTTCTGCGTTTCACGTCAAATTTTTGTGATAACGAAGTTTCGCGAGAACAAATTTTTTTTCGTGCACCGTGAATTTCGTTATAGCGGGATTCAACTGTAATGCCATTTGGGTGTTTCTTTTCATATCAGTTCCTGCTGTACCCCAATGTCTATACCATGCGTGTGTTGACTTACAAATTTTGTACCAGAAGGTTGCAGTAAAACAAGAAGCTTGTGGGTCCTAGCATGATTCTCCTCAAGCTTTGGAAATTCTCCACATACTGGCAAAGCAGTTAAAATAAATATATAAAGTAAAAGGTGCTGCATTTCATTTAACAGCGCGAAGAACAGCAGGCCAGACAGCTAGCTTGTTTATGCTTACTTGATAATTTGTGCTTCTTGTGCACTCGGTTGGAAGTATGACCTAACTTGTACTACTGAAGTAGACCCTCGGTCATACGTTTCAGAAAAAAAAAAACAAGAGAAAAAACACACTAACCATGAAAACATACGATCCTAAGTAACTAAAAGAGTTGGCAGACTCAGTTGTAGTTGGCATCTATGTAATGCAAATCATTGCGGCATGAGACAATGACATGCGTGGAGCTGGTGGGGCTTGAGCAGCCTAGGACACTTTTTTTTTTTTGCTTTCCTATTGTGCAGTGTTTTAAAATGGCAGTGGGAAACCACTGCCATTCGTGGCACTCGCATCGCTGTACCTGCAGTAGGAAACATTGGCATGTTTGGGTTATCCCCTACTAAAGGCATGCAGTACGCTTCCAATGGCACTACACCTCACACATTTTAAAACAGATAGGTGAGAATGCTTATTGCAGTTGGGTTGGCAGCAATAATATTCATAGCTGTGAATGCAGCATGCAATGGTCCAGGGGAAAGTTTACTGGCGTTTTCATGTGAGACAGGCGGCTACTGTTCCCATTGCGTGCAGCTAGTGCATTTGCACATGCAACGAGTGCAAATATTGTAGTGATGCTGCCGTGGCGGGTGGCTACTATTCTCCATCGTGCATGCACCTCGTGCATTTTCTTGTTTGTGTAGCATCTAGCGACTGCAAAACGTATCATACGATCACAGTTTGGCGATGCACTGAATGTTCGTGCTGAAGGATCATGTTTCCCGGGAATTTGTGAACTGGTAAAAAAAATTAATGTAACTCGATTTGGTCATTTTTTTTGTGTTCTTAATCGGGAACGTTGGCGCTGGGAAATTGTACATAACAGCATCGTATCAACGATGTTCTACTTTATACCTCATTGATATGATCCTGTTAAGTACAATTTTTCAGCGTGAATGTTCGTGATTGAGAACAAAAAAATGACCCAATACACTGAGGCTTATTTTTTGCCGGTTCGTAGTTCCGGGAAAACGACGACTACGACACCGATAAGTCGGGTGGCCAAAGTTTATTTCCTATGCGGGCAGCCGCGGCCCAGCATGAGCAGACGGTAGTCAGCTTCTTACAAAAATTCACAATTCCTGTCGAAATTCAAAATGCAGATTTTTGCTGACTTCAGCCTGTTTAATAAACTACGTCAATAAATATACACAGCAACAGTAGAAAGAAGCGGACTGATCCAAACACCCTTCTTGATTGACGGCAGCAGCTATTGGCCAATAGCAGCCACATTTAGGAATCCGCCATATTATGAAATAAAGCATCCAGAAAAGAGTGAGGAGAAGGCTTCTGTTGAAAAGAGAGCATTTGAGAGAAAGGTGACTTTGTGCTCTGCTTGTGAGTTCCATGTGCAGCGCATGACTACAAAAATCAGCTGAGGTGTTCACAGCAGTGTATGCTATTCACGGACTGTTTTTTTCACCAAGCCCTAAGGGCAGTTCGGGACCCCTTTAATAAGTGATAAGCCAAACCCACTGCATTCCCTGCTGCAGACTGGGATCGTATGATGTGTTTTCTGGCTGTTAAATCTTATGTAAACAAGAAAAGGCATGAGGCACACCGAATTCAGCGCAGTAGCTGCCCGACCCACAGGAAAGCGCCAGCGCGCCCTCAGTTTCTTATTCCAGCACCAGCAAACGTCCTCCCGGGTCGTTGCGTGTTGCATTCACAGCTATCACAGCCAACCATATTGCAATAAGCATTTTCACCTATCTGTTTTGCAGTGCGTGGGACCTAGTGCCACTGGTAGTGTACTGCACGCCTTTAGTAGGCGATAATCCAAATGTGCTCCCTTTCCCTGCTGCAGGCAGCGCAATGTGGGCATCATGTTTCACTTCGGCAACATCTGGCATTGCCCGGCAGCTCGATCTCGTTTTGGTTTTCCATTGCCGTCTTTAAACACTATGCAATAGGAAAACAACAAAACATGTCTCGGGCTGCCCGACGCCCCACCAGCTCAATGTGCATCGCGTCTCATGCCTAATGCGCAATGATTCGTGGAATGCTTTGCATTACACAGATCTCAAATACAGTTGAGCCCGGTTAGTACATTTTTTTTCTCGTATTGTTCTTATTTTTTGCTTTAAGGGTATGAACGACGTTCTACTGTACATCCCAGACAACACCGCCCGAGTGAGACCTCCTGTCCGCCTTCGTGACAAAAATATTTGAAACCCGCAATAACGAACTCGCCCGGTAAAGCAAGAAAATTCAATTGCGCAGGAATTTTCAAGTTGGTAAACTTATTTTGCCAAGCCTTTCCTTGCAGCAGTTTGACAGCTCTGCCTTCACACTGCAAAAAGTGGTCCTTTTCCATGTTGTCGTCGTGCTCGCTGGAAAATGAACAAATTGTGTTGAAGGCATCCAACACAACTTGCGGGTTTGTCTTATCTTGATGTTTTGGTGTTTTGTGGTCCTCGGCGTCATCAGCTTCACACGCATTACCTATGATGGCCTTGTCGGCCATCTCCTTGTGCAGAGTTCACCTAGAAGTTCATTTTTCACAGCATAAAGTTCGCCCCGTGCTTTGGTCAGCAATGGCAGCACTGCGCTGGCAGCACTGTTACCGGATGCACCTTTGGCCAAATCTTCCTCTGGTGCCACTGGATCAGCGCATGAGACCTGCCCTGTGGCAATGAAGCTGGTGTGCTTAAAACAATTTGCAGTCACAACTAGACACATTTTACCACACCATTTCTGAGCGCACAGAGAATAGAGGCCTTGTTTTTCAACATTGTAGACAGCGAGCTGCACGCAATTCCAAATTCGTCAGCAATCTCATCTTCCTGCCATCTTCTTCCTACCCTGGGCGATAATTGCAGCCTTATCTTATAGCGTCAAAATTCCCACATTTGGTTGGAGGCAGCACCTTGGCATGCTGGCAAAGCAGACTGTCTGATCCCCACACACACAGCTGACACAACCTAGCACCAACTGCACACACCAACCACACTGTGCCCACACTGTCATGTGCGTGGTACACAAAGCACGAAGTGTCATCAGAGTCTTCACGTGTGGATGTGGATTTGGCTCGTCAGCGATTATGGATCGGCATGCCATGCATGCATTCTGCTCTGTGTTAGCCCACACGTAAATGTGCCCAGTGCGGTGTCGCCTCCGCTTTATTTTGTTATCTTTTTTTTTTTCTTCTAATTTATACTACATTTCCGGTCAGGACACTGTGCAGTACTCACCCATTACAAAGGATAAACCACAATCCTCGTCATTGCTGTTGCCTATTGCCAGGTGCAACTGCTCCACTGCTGTTTTTTGTAAACAAAAATGTTGGCGGCCATGCAAGTGTGCTGTGGTTGTAGTTTACGCAATTTAAGGGCACAACTAATGCATTTGAGCAGTTTACAGGCACTGTTAGCATTACGTGAGTAGGCCATATGCTGATTCCGTTACAGAAAATTTCGTTAATGCGGGATTTCTGTGAAAAAAGTTTTGTTGTTACGAGATATGAAATGCATTGACTCCTCCAATGGGCATACTCCGGGCATCCGAAAATGTTATGTTGCGGTGAGAATTTTGTTGGATCTGGATGCTGATGTGCTCCCTTCGGCTTTTATTTCATTTAAGAAGCAGTAACTGAAGAAAACCACTCCTCCGACTTGAAGCTCGAAGCATGTGTCACTGTTTGTCAAATGGTTTGGAGGTAGTGTGAGTGCGGAAGGCCACCTCTACTTTCCGCATTCAAGTGAATGTGAAGCACACTAATTAATTACATCGTGGAAGTCATTTCTTCACAGGAGTTTATTAACAAAACGTACCTATCTTTATAATGCGAGCTAGCATTGCTGTTGTCTTTCTTCTGAGCCTTGGTACCTGTTTTGCTGGTGCAGATAAACTACCACTTCATCTCAAAGGATGGCTCACCTATTGAAGCCTGGGCTGTGCTCTTCTATATCACCCACCTGTGAGTACAATGGTGCAGTAGGATGTTACACTAGAGACTGTAGCTGTATTCCTTCTGGGGAAGCGAGGGCAGTGTATAAAGATGAAAGCAGTGCAAAAGGGCACATTGCCCACTGCAGCTAAATTTGTTTCTTTAGTTGTTTATGTTGTTGGACTTGCATGGACCAAAAGAAAGGCATTTTTATTGCATTTGAAAATTCATTTGCTACTAGCAAAGTAAGTCTAAGAAGCGAAACCATTGGATAGCATGCCAGCAGTCGAAAAGTCAGCAAAACAATGGCATGCCTACCATATATACTTATGTGATGGCTACATCTCCAAATTTAGGCCTAAATATTTTAGGAAGAAATGCTAACCTCGATATAATGAACAGGGATATAATGAAATATTGAATGTAATGAAGTAAATATAAAATTTGGTTGGCGATAATGTATTCCAATGGAGCAAAGCATAGACTGAAGTTATAACGCAAGTTGCCAAAGTCTCGAATATCCACCACTATAAGCGGTATCGCACTATATTCAAAACAATATTTTTCAAAAGCTGCAGCAACATGTGCAAAACATGTAAACCGAGCGACTGCACTTATCTAAGAATCGAAGCATGCGGCCAGGATGTTTGTGTCCATTTAAATTTATAAGCATTGAAAGGTTTAGCATCTGGAAACCCGTGGTCTTCACACAAAGCCGACAAAGTAACCCAAAAAAAAGGAAACTATATAGAGGAAAGTAAGTCCCCGACTAATTTTTCAGACCTGCTCAATTGTTCAGAATTCCCTGCAGCACCGCCACCAACTTCATAAAACTAATGTAGAACAGTGACTGAAATTTCACGGACCTGCGGTGCCTCGTTCGATTTCTTGGACTGATTCGTATGCATGCTGTCGAAAACATGGCAGCTATGATTCAAGTTACCACAATTCGAATGTTACACGTGCCACTAGTGGCCTCATTTTCGTTGTGGTGGTGGTTCCTCCGCTTTCCAAGTGCTGTACTTGGCACCAAACCACAACTTTGGTCGCCAACTACTGACGAGGAAGCGCTGTTTGGCCTAGCCAGTGGTGGTGTCGGGTGGCATGCCATTGCAAAATCACCTTTGATATGTTCATGCACACAGACAATTAAATGGGGATTACACTCACGGCCTAAATAGAGGGCAGTGCATATCAAGAGGAGTTCGGGTTTTTGGGTGACCAGCTGCAACAACTGCTATCAATGCCTACCAAGTTTGTTTGTGTGACTACTGGTGGGAACGGTGAAAGCTTGCGTGTGACATAAAGTCTAAAAGTGCTGAACTGAATTTGTGAAACGCAGCTTAAACTGACAGCATTGCTGAGTCTAGGTCGCATGCGTAATATCTGCACTTCGGGACAACGCCAATTGCGGCAGGCGAATGGGAAATGCACCCACGGCCTCGGCTGTCATGAAAGTTGGAATAGTTATTATTTTCCATAAAGCATAGCATGCAACCAAACTCTGGAAATTATTTTTCTGCTATGCTTAAGTAATAGAACACTGTACATTAAGAGTGCAATTTTTTGAGCCCCTTTGGGCTCCACAGAATGTTAGAAAAATCGAGCAGTCCAAAAAACTATGAATACATGTCTTTTACTGCCCCCAAGGGCTCAAATCACTACAGGAACGTCTGAATTATCGCTCACTGCTTGCCAGTGCACTTAGGCGTTTTGGTGCTCGTACTGTGATAGAAGACTGCACATACCGTGCCCCTTCCCACTCTTGGTATGCTTCACCGCAATACTTCGCGTATGCTTCACCGCGTAACACTGCTGTACCGAGGCGAAGCTGACTTTAACAGTCCAAGAGCAAGAAGGTTTCGGAATGAGCACAGGTCTCAAGTTTTATGGGAAAGGTAGCCTGATCTTTGTTGCGTAGTGAAGACGAATGCCATGCTCTGCAGCCTGCATCACGGTCCCTCCCCTGAAAGCGGAGCTCGCGCTTCCGAAGCTTAGACTGGTTTTGTGAAAGTGCTACTACCACTACTGTACTCAGTTGTTTGCTTTGTTTGCTTGCCTTACATTGTATCGTTTAATGTTGTAGATGTTTGTTCAGCGCCAACCTGAACACTAGCTACTCTGCCTATAAATGTCAACTGTACTGTCATTGATAAAGGGACAATAAAGGTAAATGTTAAATGAAGCTAAAGTGATAGATTGGTGCTTGAGAACATCTACAGCACCAACATTATTGCGAACAGAGCTTTAGTAATCGAGAAATGTGGTAAATGCAGGACACAATGAGACTTCCCCGGGATGTTCAAGTACTAGCTCGAAGATGAAGGTACTCCTCATTATAATTCTTTCACTAGTACTCTACCACCCGTAATAAAAGGATTATTGTATTGTACATAAAGCGAAAGAAAATGCTACTTCTCCAGTGGTATTTATGTTTAGAAACAAAAAAGGAACTTATTGACGTTACCCTTGAGAATAATGAGGGCAGTCGAAAGGCTTTGTTGCCTCCACTCTGTGCCGCCCACTCTTTTGCGTTTCATTAATTTTGTTATTGCGTAGTGCTGCTCTGGTTTTGCTGGCTCGCGAAGCTTCCACAGAATGCAAGTTGCAGAGAATGGCACGTCCATGTTTGCATTTTGCGCAGGAAACCATAGTGCTGTCTGTCGGGCAGCGTTTTACTCACCAACGGCAGTAAATGGTGGTGATGTCGTTATGCAATATCACCATTCCCCACTCGGGGGCAGGTGATTTGAATTGCGCTAAAGGTATGCGTACCCTCCTGATGCAATTTTCTCGTAAACTGTGTCTTTTCCTGGCACAAAGTAAGCGCAGCAATGTTTCTGGAATGGTATTTTAATTGTCTGCATCTACTTAGTATTTGCCTCTAGTGTTCCTTTCAACCCTGCAAGTACGCCGATTTCTGCCTGTTTTGATGTGTGTGCAACGTATATTATCTGGTTAAAATATGAATACTGTTACTGTTCACTGGTTGCACACATCCTTGCCCAATTTATACGCATATACTAAACAAGAAAATGTGCAATCCAAAGTCACTAAAAAAAATTGGCAAACTCAACGACATCTATGTAATGCAAAATATTGTTACGGAAGGATGAAAGAAGAGAGAGGAAGAAGGGGGATCATGGGACGCTGGCTGCTGCGTGTTCTTGGTGGTCAGCCATCTTAACTACTCTGACCCATTTTTTATATATATTGTAAATATACTCTTTCTATACTCCCAACATCCTTGTAACATATTGGTCGAGGTGCGGGGTGCCACGGCTGGAAACGGAGCTCCGCAGTGGACGTCGCATCACCGTCCACACCATGAATGACGGTGAGCATGCAGAATCAACGTCGTTGCCACCTCCTACGTCACCATCACCAGCTACGTCGCTTTCACCTTCGGTTGTCATTGTGCAACCCAAGGATCCTGGAACTTTCTGTGGGACCGATGGTGCCGACGTTGAAGAGTGGGTGGCCATGTACGAACGTGTGAGTGGAATCAACAGATGGGACCCTACGCTTATGCTAGCTTACCTATTGTCCTACCTAAAAGGCATGGCAAAGGTGGGGTACGAAAATCACGAAGAGGAGCTAACCAGCTGGGGCCAATCCAAAGAGAAGTTGACAGAGTTGTTTGGCAAACCAGCCGGCCGTAAAATTGTCGCAAAGCAGGAACTGGCCTCCCGTACCCAATCCCCACATGGGTCCTATGTCTCGTACATCCAGGACGTGCTGGCCCTTTGTCGTAAAGCTGATCATGACATGACAGAAGCTGAGAAGGTCGGGCTCGTGCTCAAGGGCATTGCTGACGACGCGTTTAATCTGCCGACGTGCAAAAGCTGCTCTACAGTTGATGCTATCATTAAAGAGTGCCGACAATTCGAGCAGGCCAAAAGCCGATGTGTCTTGCAACCATACAATTCGAGCAGGCCAAAAGCCGATGCGTCTTGCAACCATTCGCCAGACTTCCCTATACTGTCGCAACGTCGACGAGTGAAGATCAACCCATAGAGCAGCATGCATCGCCATCAGAGGACGTGGTGCGAATCGTTCGACGTGAACTGGATGCAATGGCGCCCGCAGCTTTCTGTTCGCATAGCCCATATGCTACCACTTTTTCAATTCCCCTCGTTCAAGCCAGCCAATATGTTTCACCTGTCGCCGCTTTGGTCATGTCGCCTGATACTGTCGCTACTCATGGCCCTCAACACCTCGCACACCGACCAATCTGAGCCATTTTAATGAAAATACCCACAATGTTTCGCCCACCGCTGAGTATAACAGCTCTGACAACACTGCTAGGAACATGTGGTACAGTCACTCACCATTGCCACGCGGACACCAGTCTTGTTCACCACAAGCGCGTCGCCCATCTTCCCGTTCACCGCAGCCACGTTGCCTTTCGTCCCCTGTGGCTTTTGGCCGCACCCTTTCAGAAAAGTAAGAGATGCAGCCCTTGTAGGTAGTGCTGCATTGCCTACTACTGCAGCAAATCCTATGTCTGTGCCCGCAAAGAGGAATGTAATTGACGTTAAAATAGACAGCATACCTGTCCAAGCACGTGTCGACACTGGAGCCCATGTATCTGTGATGGGTGCTAGCCTACATAGACGTTTAAAGAAGGTCCTCACCCCAACAGCTGCTCGAGTGCTTCGTGTGGCCGGCGGCGACGTGCTGGTTGTTCTTGGAATGTGTACTGCGCGTTTAAGTATAGCCGGCCGCCCTACTTCTGTTCTCTTTGTTGTGATTGACAACTGCCCTCACGACGTTATCCTTGGATTGGACTTTTTATCCCATCATTCCACTCTCATTGACGGCACAACCGGCGTTCTTTGGTTGGAACTGCCTCAAGTCGCCGATGCTCTGAGCACCGCACTTGTGTTCGCTTCACGATGTGCACCTGTCACCTGAGGCAGTCACTTGCGTTGCTTTGACCGCTTAGCCACAAATTCCTGACGGTGAATACGTCCTTCGCCCCATCTTCGACATGCTTTTGAACTGGAACGTTGCTCTTCCACATACGCTGGTGACGATTACTAATAACGGCGTCATTCTTCCGTTTCTGAATTTCAGCCTGTGCCCTTAAGTGCTTCCAGCCAGCATGTTGTTGGCTAGCGTTTCTAATACTTCCGAATTTGACGTTGAAAGCCTGGATGTCGAGAGTGTTTTCTTAGTGCCAATTGCAGCTCACAGCTCTGGTTCCCTAACCGATGACTTCGGGAAGATGATTGCACCTGACCTCATTTCTGCCCAGGCCACGGACATACGTCTCCTTCTCAAATTGTACTGTGACATCTTTGATTTCGGTGACAGGCCTTTAGGACAAACATTGTTCACCACCATATCAACACTGGAGACACGAATCCTATTCGTCGGCGTCCCTATTGTGTATCGCATGCTGAACGTAGAGTCATCCTATCAGAAGTGAACAAAAGGCTCCGCAAAGGCGTCATCGAACCATCGGCCAGCCCTTAGGCTTCACCTGTCATCCTTGTGAAAAAAAAAAAAGGTGGTACCTGGTGTTTTTGCCTCGATTATCGCCATTTAAACAAGATCACCTGAAAAGACGTCTACCCACTACCACGCATCGATGCCGCCTTGGACTGCTTGCACGGAAATAAAGACTTCTCGTCCATCAATCTTCGATCCGGCTTCTGGCAGGTCTCAGTTGAAGAAATGGACCGCGAGAAGACGGCCTTCATCACACTGGATGGCTTATATCAGTTCAAAGTCATGCCCTTTGGTCTATGCAATGCTCCTGCGGCATTTGAACATATGATGGACTCTCTTTTGCGAGGCTGCAAATGGACCACCTTTCTCTGTTACCTTGACAACGTTATTGTTTTTTCTCCGTTTGGCAGCCACCTTACCCAACTCGCTGCCATTCTTGCGGTCTTCCGAAAAGCCGGCCTCCATCTGAACTCCACAAAGTGTCAATTCGGGCTCTGTCAGATTACCGTGTTGGGACACCTTGTTGAGATATCTGATGTCCAACCAGATCCGGAAAAAGTTCGCCCCGTACGCAGTTTCCCTGTGCCACGTTTTGCCTCTGACGTGTGCTGCTTCGTCGGCCTGTGTTCATACTTTGGCTGTTTCGTCAAAAATTTCGCCAACGTTGCTCGGCCTTTGACAGATCTTCTAAAGAAGAACATGCCGTTCTCATGGGGCCCTGAGCAAGCTCACGCATTTACCGCTTTCATCAGATTTCTGACCACCCCTCCCATACTTGTCCACTTTGATCCATCTGCACCGGCCGAAGTCCACACTGATGCAAGCGGCCCCAGCATCGGCGCTGTTGCTCCACAACAGAATGGTATCGAGGGCGTGATGGCTTACACCAGCCGCCTGCTGTCACCTGCCGAGAGAAATTACTCCATCACCGAGCGTGAGTGTTTGGCTTTAGTTTGGGCTGTCGCCAAGTTCCGGCCACATTTGTACGGCCACATGTTTTTGGTCGTTAAGACCACCACGCACTCTGCTGGCTGTCTTCCCTCCAGGACCCGACAAGACGACTTGATCGCTGGGATTTGCGGCTCCAGGAATTTTCATTTATTGTCAACTATAAGTCTGGCCGTCTGCACAGGTATGCTGACTGCCTCTCTCGTCACCCTGTAAATCCTCCCGATCCTGCTGCGCATGATCCGGTGACCTGCGTGCTCGCTTTGACTGACATGACCGACATGCGCGCTGAACAACAATGCGACACATCTTTACAGTCCATCATCACCGGAGTGCAATCCGGCAGCACTGACGGCACGTGGCGCATGTTCGTGCTGCACGACGGCATCCTCTACCACCGCAATGTCAACCATGGCGGCCCTGAGTTGCTCCTTGTCCTTCCTCGTCATCTGCGATTCATCCTTCTCGAACAACTTCACGATGCACCGACGGCGGGACACATTGGAGTTTTGCGTACATACAACTGCGTACGACGCCGGTTCATCTAGCCAGGTCTCTACCGCTTTGTGCGTCATTATGTCGTAACTTGTGAATTGTGTCAGCACTGGAAGTAACCTCCCCTGCCACCCGTCAGATGACTCCATCCATTTGAAGTTCCCTCTGCACTCTAAGAAAAGTTTACACCCTTTGGCGTGCCCCTTCTGCCACACAACAATAATCGTCATCTGCTTTTATACGTTTCCTTTCTTTATCGCTGCGAGCCCGGAACTTTCCAGTAACGAACGGCACGCGCGTTATCAGAAGGGGCACTCCAAAGGGTGTAAACTGTTCTATGCAAATAACGTGCGTGCCGTTCGTTACTGGAAAGTTCCGGGCTCGCAGCGTTAAAGAAAGGAAACACATCAAGGCAGATGACGATTATTGTTGTGTGGCAGAAGGGGCACGCCAAAGGGTGTAAACTGTTCTTAGAGTGTGAACTGTTCTTTCGCATAGGCCTTGACCTGCTTGGCCCTTTTCCGATGACGACTAGAGGGAATAAGGGGATCACCGTCGCTACTGAATATGCAACTTGCTACACAATAACAAAGGCGTTGCCGACTAGTTGCGCAACGGACCTCGCCGATTTTCTCTTCCACGACGTCATTCTCCACCACGGTGCACCTCGACAGTTACTTACAGACCGCGTTCTTGCAGCTTCGGCAAGCTTACGTTTGAGCTGCTCGAATTCGGCCTGGGTCGGCAGCTTCTTCAGGAAGGGCACCTTGGTGATAAGTTTTGACGTGCTCACTCGGCGCGAATTGTTGTGCCACAAGATGCCCACGCGCGTCGGGCTCGTGGAGCCTGAGTGTCCGGAGGCGCGCCTTTCGGAAACACTGTTGTTTCCTAAACGAAATTGATCTGGTGGGCTTCGCCAGTATACAATGCTGCCAGAGCAAAACATGGCAGTCACTTCGCGCCACCTGCAGCAGGGACCAGTGGCACATTTGTGTTATCACTTTTTAAAAGCGTGCAGTATGCTTTCAATGGCACTATGCCACGCACGCTGTGATTGAGATAGATGAAGATGCTTATCGCAATAGGGTTGGCGGCAATAACCGTAACTGCATGATGTGCCAACTCGCAAAGAGGTTTGCTGGTACCGGTATAGCCAACTGAGTGCATGCCAGTGTTCTTACGTGACATGGATAGGGAAGTACTAAAAAAGAAGGTTGCAGTTTCACCTGAAAGGCGAAGCACCTATTGCAATAGAAATTAGTAAGCAGCTATACGAAGTACGGATAGTGTACATATACAGTAAAACCTCATTAAACTGTACCCGCTTAAACAGCAGTTCCATTTTAAAAGTAGTAAAGTCAAATCCCCGACTCAGCGGCCATTGAACATAATGTGTCTTGTATCCGCATAAACCGTACCAGCTTATTGCGTATGTATTGGTTAACACGTAGTGTTTCCACTTTTCGTCGCGCAAAAACGGCGGTGCGTCGTCTCCATCAGGCGGCCCGGCAGAACAACAAGCCTTAGAGATTGGAACAACGGCCTCCAAGCGCCCTGTGTGTTCGCGCGTGAAGCTGCATCAACATCAACATCATTTCAGCGGTGGGCCAGAGAGCGTTGTGGTGTAGTAAAGCAAGGATTCGCGTCATGCCAAAGCTCGCATAAAAAAACCACCGGATGCTCAGCGTCATAGAGTTTCATATTAGTATAACAAGAGGGAAATCTGGCGCAGCAATTGTTCAACCATTATGGGAATGATGGGAAGTACAGGCTACAGATTGGCAGAAGGATTGGCATACAGATTGGCATTCTATTGACTGGCCAACTAGTCTGCAAGTATTTTTTGGCAGTTTTAGTTTCGCTTTAAGCGCAATTGCTATAACCTGCAGCAGGACAGTGCAATGCAAAGCTCTCTGTCTTTGTTATGTTGCTCGAAGCGGCAATAGCGAGCTGGGCCAGCGGCTGGGATGATGTTTGTGTCGCGGTGTGGTGTCGAAGCCCTGGCGAGAAAGCGACGACATCGTAAATGGTGAAAGAACATGTTTTGACCGTTTGGACCTTGGTTTGTTAAGTGTGTTAGGTTGGCGCTGTAGCATTACGTGCTTTACGCAACTTCAGTATAGGAAAAAGAAGGCACTACTGATAGAAGACATAGACAGTTATACTTCTAGTGGCTTGACAATCAAATTTTATTGAGGGCATCATTATGCATTGCTCATTTATGTGCTCATTGAAATGCGTGTTTTAGGACTTTGAGAACACAAACTTACTTGTAGGAAAGGTTGCTGCTTCCTGGCTGTAGTCTAGTGTCGCAAGATGGGTAAGTGCAAAGCCACACCGTAACACTTCGGATGTGGTACGTCAACATAAAATAAAATGAAGCATACTCGTAGGAGACCTCAAGCATCTCTGCTAGCAGTGCAGCAGATGTGCTTAAAAGTACTTGAAGACGTTCAGCAATCGTGACAGCCGACGCAGCCTTCCGAAATAGCGAGAGAGTTCCCAAGTGCCTGTCATCTGCGAGAAAAGTCTCGCGTTCACAGCGAGCAGGCATCGTAGCAGACACCTTTAGCATTCCTCTCAAGGGTGCAACACTTTCTCACAATACAAAATTTTAATTTACATAAATACTTGATGAGTATGTTTATATAAGTACATGCACCGTTGTTATTGCTTTTGTAAAAATTAATAAACAAATATTCTCTGATGTTAAATCGGGAACAGAATTGCCAAGAATGCATACCCTGGTGTGTCCTAGTGTAAACCATAGCAAACCGTGCTTCAATCTCAAAGTCATACGAAGTTTATGTAATGTGTTGTGCATTATATAAGACACTGCAAAAATAAAATTAGATTTTACGCTATATTTGAGTGCAGCTTCGTTTACTGTGCCGCAAGCAAATGCCACTAGTCTAAAGATCGAAGTCAATCCGAAGCCTGTACTTCCCATCATTCCCATGTAGGTTGAGGCAACACTCAAGAGAGCCCCCGTAGACACTAGCGCTACATTTCCCTCTGGGGTGTTTATTTAGAAACTCTATGCTCAGAAGAGAAGAAAAATTAGGCATTGTTTGTGCTATCGAACGTGACACAAAGAAGTTGGCGCTGGCACGCAATACGGATCTGCTGTTGACTACGGTGGGTAGCATTTGGAATGCAAAGTTGCTCGGCAGCGCTGCTGTGACCGTGAAGAGATGTTGGCTATGTTTTCGACTTTTCGCCATCATTGCCTCTGTTGATGCCAAAGTGTTGGCTAGCAACAGCGATGAGGACGACACGGGAAGCGACAGCACCGGCGATTCAGGCACGACAGTGGCAGAAGGTGCGAGTTACGCCAGCCTCATGAATGCAATCGTCGCGACGAGAACAGCACCCCGCAATGAAAAAGGTGCCCCGCAACTTCTGCAGCGCTGCCACACGCGTGTATGGAGAATATGTAACGCAAACGAGGAATTTGCCATGCAAGTGTTTGTTGAGAAGAGGGGAGCTGGCTGAAATGCTGGCTCGCAGGTTCAGTAAGTTTTAGGCTGCTGTCATCGCTGCTAAGCCGCCGCGGCATCAAATGAAAATAACACGTTTGTTGCACGAGGTGAATAAATCCTGCGCATGGTTTCTTCCCCTTTCATCGCACTCTCTCTGAGTTCCGTTTTTGACAGGTAAGTGGGCGATCTCATGCTATTTCAGTTAAGCAGTACTACCGTTTAGTACGTACATTTTCTGAGCTCCGGCCAACTATGGTTTAACGAGGTTTCGCTGTACATATATAGTTGTATTGACTGTATAAACTCGTAAGCATTTACCTACTAAGTTAACAAGTGTGATGTCACGCTCATACAGGCAAACATAAACCCATCTTGCTCGATGAGTGCTGACACCTACTGTCAAAACGTTGGCGTGGGGAAGAGTGGCAGCAGCAGCGATCAAATTTACCTTCATGCTGCCGCTTGCTTCAACACGAACTAAGCAGCGAGAACACACTGTACATAAAGCATGACGAAGCTACGAGCCCACAACACACGTAGACTTTGTACTCCATTGCAGGTCGCTCTCAAGATAGGGCCCAGCGACTGACTCTACTTATCACAGATCGCTTCTAAGATAAGGCCTGTGCTCAGCTTCACCATAAGCAGTCACTGCCAAAGTAGAACACCCCTCCCCCCCTCCCATCCCACCTTGTCTTGCACACAGTGGAAGACGGGCTTCCTCTCCACCTTCATCTCTTGCACACGCGAGATCAAGCCACCACCATCGGCTCACCCTCGCATACGTTCACTTGCACGTATAGCATGTGGCACGTGGCTATGGTGTTATCACATTTGTACTTTATACAGAACATCACGACGACGGCGGAAATGTACCTGGAGTATCCATGTAATTGCTATCGCAATTAAAAAGAAATTCTAGGGTTTTACGTGCCAAATCCATGGTATGATTATGAGGCATGCCATATTGGAGGACTTGAAATTAATTTTGACAACTTAGAGTTCTTTAGCATGCTTCCAATGTACAGTGCATGGGTGTTTTTTCGACCACATTGAAATGCGGCTGCCGCAGCCAGGATTTGGTCCTGCACTCTCAGGCTTAGCAGTGTAGCACCAAAGCCACTGCGTCACCACGGCAGGTGGGTGAGTACTGCGGGGAAGATGCTGTGGTGAGCAGCTACTGTTGATCGCACACGTTTTGCACCTGTTCTTGTTTAAACGGGATCTAGCGGCCAGAAACTGTATCATGCGATCACAGTTTGATGATGTGCTGAACTTTAGTGCGAAAAAATCTTGTTTTCTGGGCACATATCAACCACCAAAATATTGTAACTGTATTGAATCTTTTTCTGTGTTCACGATTGCGAACGTTGGCGCCAGGAAATCGTACAAAACGAGATCGTATCAGTAAGGTTTTACTGTATATAACAGTCCCACAGCAAGAGTCGACAGCGCAATAGGGTCCGTCTGTTGCATCACTTGAATATTACGTGCATGTGGTTTGCTCTTTAATGTGGGCTTTGCAAGCCAGCAAAACAACCTGCAGCAGTATGCGTATAGAAACTGCCTAAACATGAGAGCACAGGCAGTGCAGGGTCGAGTGAAAACTTTTGAGCACCCGCTGCATTGCTGTCAGTGATAATATCAATGAGTTCTCTGTTCTAAGAATTTATTATAAGTATAGAAGTAGCATTTTCTTCCATCCATATGATTCAATGCAACAATATTTTTAATATCAGTGGTTGAGTACTAGAATGTCCTGAGGGAATCTAAAATCGTGTCCTACATTCACCTCAATTTCTCGCTTACCAAGTCTCTGTTCTCAATAATATTCATGCCTCAGACATGTTCAAGCATTAGTTTATCTCTTTAGCTTGATTTATTATTTGCTTGTATTGTCCCTTTAACTCCTTTGCTCAACAAATTACTTTTGTGCGAGAGGTATCTGTTGCATATCTAATCTTGCTTATCTAATCTAATCTGCCCAGGCTGAAGGGAGCCCTCCTGTTCATCACCATTGTGCTGATTGGCACGGGCTGGGCCTTCATCAAGCACATTCTCAGTGACAAAGACAAGAAGATCTTCATGATTGTCATCCCGCTCCAGGTGAGCTGTTCCATCTATGTTAGGGGTCGGATTTGCACACATTTCACTCAGCTCTCGCAATCTGTATGTGGACCAAAGGATGATTAGATCAAATCTTCAGTAAAGATTACAGAGACTGAGTGACACTCTCTCAAAAGCTGTTTTGCATCTCATTAGCAATACCATACATCGACAGACAGCATGTCTTTGGCATTTTCCTCACTACAGCATTCTCCCTACAGCAGTACAAGCTACAGTATTACAAGCAAACATGTGCTGATCGTTCAGGTTCTTTAGTTTCTAAATTCCTTATTTAGGACCAAGAAGTCCATTCAGCTTTAGTTCAGAAGTCCCTGATGAGCAAGAAGTTAATCTTCCAGTGCAGTGACTAGTGGGACACCTTCTTAATAATATTTTGGTGGCACAAACCTGATAAGATGTGATGTAATCACCTGTTGTTTAATACCCCTGTCACGCGGGCACCCGCAAACTCCATCGTCGCTATTGGCCTCGAGCTCCACCACTGGAAAAGCTGGCGCCACTGTCGGCGTGACGTGCTAGGAGGGATCATGTGGACATAGCGGCCGTGTCGGCTGCTTCGGGCACGCCGAAGCGAGCTGAAAACGAGTTTAAATTCCCTCGTACGCTGCGGTCCTCATTTAGTGGCGAAATTTCCCCGCTTCGAGTGTCTCCTTCACAACGCTTCAAAGCACTACAATAGGTAGTGGCTGCCTTTGAAGGCACGCAATATGGTCGGCTACGGCTCGGTGCCGCAGGGTCGGATGCACGTAACGGAGGCCGGTGTCAGCCTTATTCACACGTAGCCGCAGGACAAGACGCTGCGTGAAGCTTGGCTCGCGAAACATAAAACCGGCAAACAGTCATCGGCTACAACTGGGGTATGCAGCAAGCACAGACGCGAGGAATATTTCTGCTACGGCGCCCGGTCTGCGATGTTCTGAAAACGCGCACTGAGACACTTGCCCGAGTCCGCTGCCCGACTAATGTCATGACGGTTTGGTCTATGAACTTGTCGATGCTATAGATACTGGCAAGTTCAGTGGAGTGGAAAGGCAGCGGTTAGAAGCACATTTAAAAAAAGCATGGCATATGGTCATGTTTGTGTTATGAATTAATGCACTGGATTCCAAAAAAGGAGCAGCAGGAAATTGCACGCTGAGAACACCGATAAACATACAGTGCGACGCAGCTCGAGGAATAATATTGAAAGGTCAAAGAATTTAGAAGAAAGAAAGATTGAATCATTGCGACGGCACATTACAGTCCCCGTAGGCGTCGAAGTCTCTACAATGAAATTATTTTTGAACAGCTCTGATAGCGCCCACGCAACAATGGTTGCTTGTATACTGTCAAATGCTCATATTCTGCGGCCTAAAGCTCATGGCACGGTGAGAAAACGCGCGTGCAGAGAAATCGAAACAGTTCGCGGACAAGCATGCAGACGCGCAGTCAGTCGCTGCGAATCTGCACGATCGCTGCAATGAGGCTTCGTTCTATTACGCTCCATTTAGTTATACAAACACTATAAGAACCTATTTCACATAGTTTGCTCTCGGCGTTTACCTACCTTTCACGCAAGAAACCGGTTCGGGAGACTCCATCGCGGCGACCGCGCGCAGTGGCGTTCACTGTACGTATTCGGTAAAGAGATAGCGTCTGTAAACGATTGTGTGCTTTCAGTTTGCCCAAGATTATTATTTAGACACTAAGAAACTTCTCTCGTTTCGAAAGTACTTACAAAAATGTCCGGGAGAGCTCGCGCGTGGTGTTTTCAGTGACCGCTGACAGCAAAACCTATGAGGAGCGTGCCACGTGATCCCTCATACTACGCCAGCGAGGCGCTTCCGATAGATGGCGACTCCGTAACTCCTCGCCGCCAATATCAAGGAAGATGCACTCGGTGTCACATGGTCACCCTGCCACTAAGGGAGTTTAAAGGGGTGCTGAACTACTTCTTGTAGAGGTCTAGAAATGCATTTGAAGTTAAAATAGTCAACTTCAGAAATACTTTGCTGCAAAAAGTACTTCAGTGCATTCAGCAGAAGTGGAATTATTGGCAATGAAAGGTAGCGTATGATCCCATTCGCAGTGCTTCTGCTCCTTCAATTACATGCACTGGGAAGGCTACAGTGGAGTGAGGCATCCCCACAATGCTCCACCTACTGAATGTTATCATGGCACGCAGTTCAAATTTGATTTTCAGTGTTCACGTAAACACCACTACTTCTGATTTTGGCTGACTTCTTCTTGGGCGAGTTGGTGTTTACTTAACATGATGCTTTCTAGCTCAAAAATTCAAAGAAAAGAGAACAGAGAGAGGCTTGTCTTTCCTTTCCTTTTGCCTCTCTTTGTTTTCTTTTTTTTTCTAGTTTTTGCGCTAAAGAGCATCTGATTTTGGCACCTGTGACACTCGAAACATCGTTGTCCTCAGCGAGCCGCAGTGCACTCAACCAGCAGTCTCATCATGGCACCCCGCAGCGGTCGCGGTATCTACACTACTTAGCAGACTGCAGCTACATGCAGCTATAGTGCATACGTGCAGCATTTGGTTTGTGCACAACAGGGCTTGAATGCATGCTTGCATTCACATGCTCCAGTCTCCTATGTTGTGCGGACCTGCTTTGTCCCGCACCAGCTTGACCAACGGATAGTAGGCACGTCCAACTTGCGCATTTTGAAACGCTATGAATAACTCAATACAAAGCAAAGTCTACTAAGGCGTCTAACCAGGAGCGGCTAGGAGTGAGTGCGCTGGCAAGCATACATGTGGTCTAACTTGAAGTTTCGCATGGTTTGAGACTAGTTGAGTGTTCAAAACAAGTCTAAATTAGTGAGACCCGACTGCTGTGACACCAATAAGCAGGGTGACCAGAGTTTTAATTCCTACGCAGGCTGCTGCAGCTGAGCGTGAGCAGATGATAGTCTGCTTTTTCGGGAAGTAGGTAATCATTATCGAAATTAAAAAGGAGATTTTAGCTTACTTAAACTTGTTTATTAAATTGTATCAATAATTATACATGGTAACAGTAGGAATAAGCACACTGATCCAAACACTCTTCTTGATTGATAACAGCATCCGCGTATGGGCAGCAGGTTTCCATTGAAAACAGCGTTTCAGGAAAAGGTGACTTCACTCTTAGCTCCATGTGCTATGGACAAAGATTTGGCTGAGATGTTCACAGCAGCATATGCTATCTGCAGACTGTGTTTTTTCACCAAGCCTGATTCAGGACCCCTTTACTGGAGCTTTGGTCAAGTCGACCTCCCTCAGCAGCTGAAGCGAGTGCTGTCGTGCCCATACTTGTTATTGTGAAACTGGGAAATTAATGATTATTTGCATTAAAAATAATGTTGAGTGTGTTTAAAGCATTTCTGTTGAACTAAATAAAATTTCAAGCACAATTCGGCAACAGTTATGCTTTCTGCTGCACAATACTCTCGGCCTTGGCTCCTTGGCGCCATGTTTTTCTAGTCTTTCAGGCCGTTTAATGAACCCAACAGAAGCGGGTCGAGTCGGCCTGTCAGGCTAGAAAATGCCTGTCGAGTTCGTATAAACGCTAGCCGGATGGGCTGAACAAGCGTCGAGTTGGGCTCAGCCAGCCCGACTGCATTGGACAGGTTGACCCAGACCGACCCATCTACAGCATGCATGTAAAACACGGGTGGCTTGGAACCACCAGCGTCAAGACTGACTGCATAGGGAAGGTTGACCCAGACCGACCCGTTTGCAGCATGCATGTAAACTGAGGCGGCTTGGAACCACCAGCGCCGAGACTTACGTGGCACCACTTTGACATTGCGATTTAGGTGCCGGAAGTAGCATTAGCATCAGTACAAGGCCAAGACATGCGCTGTGCAGTACAACCTCATCATAGTCATAAGAGCCATGAAGACAGCAGCAGAAGCCGGAAGCCCAGTTTGAATGCATTGGTGTCTCGGCTCTATGCTATGTGCCGTGTGTTCCAGACTCATCAGAAGCGAGTTCATGTAAATGTGGTCACGTCAGGCTTGGTCAGCCTGATTTTTTGCTCAACCCACTTGCGTCGGGATCATGCAAACGCAGCCTTTGTCGTGGTGGTCACGCAGTAGTTGGTGTGGTCACTCATGACTGACACCGGCACATTACACAAAATAAAAGGAAAGCTCGTGAAGTCACCGTGCATGAAATGTTGTGTTTGGGTATTGTGTGCGGGCAGTTTGGGTTACAGACCACATAGTCTACTCGCCACACTGCATAGGATAACACTGATAAGCACAGAGTGGATAGGGTCACTGTCAGCACTGCTATGTTTAGCGAGTGCTCTTTGATGTTTAAAGAGTTGTATATTTTATGGAAGGAGCATTAGTTATGATAGCTATGAGTGTAACTAGAAGTTACATTTTTGTACTTGTACAAAAACCAAACGCCACTGAATGCACCTCTGGCAGCTTCTTTTAAAAACTTTTTATTCGCTGTTTGGCACAATCACAACTTATTTGAGGTTGAACTCCCTTAGGAAGTCTTAACGCTCCGTTATCCTTAAGAAGTTCGTGCTTGCCTGTGTGACATGGGTACAAGTAAGTATCAAGTCATAAAAAAGCTATCTCAAGCAAATTCTGTTGAGTACGAAGAGAAACTGCTTGGACTTAGTATAGCCCTGTACTAGTTTTCTAGTATAGCCCAGCTAGTTTTCAGTCCTGTGCATGTCATCCACAAGCAAGTCTCTGCCACTGTGAGACAAAATGTACAAGAAAGAGAGGGTCAACTATAAACAAATAAACAGAGTGTCTACCAACCGGGAAAACCGAGAATCCTCAGGGATTTTGAATAGCATGGAAATACTCGGGGAAAACTCAGGGAATTTGTGCTTCTATCAAGAAAAATGAGCAGTAATTTTGTTGAAAGGGAACGTAAGTCGCGGTAATGTGGGCTTGAGTAACAGAGAGGAATCGTAACGAGACCTCTTTGATGCTGTGTCGTCCGCTGGAGGAGTTGCCAGTGTAGTCAATGACCGACCCTTTGGACGCCCGATAATTCGGACGGCTTGGCGGCACCACCACGCACCCCATAAAGTCAGTGTATAAGAACGCCTGAAACTTTGGACGCGAGAACCATTCGCTGTCCGATTTTCCTGACTTTTTGCCATGACCGCAGGTCGAAAACAGCATTAGTCAGTCACCACTACCACCGCCATTTTGATTACCTTGCCGCCTCGAACCGGCGCTCTCGCACGCAGATCCGCTGGCAGGCGTAGCCATCACCACGGCAACGCTAGGCTTAGCTGCTTCGATGTTCGCTGTTAAGCTTTTTGCCATTCTGTGCCGTGTTTTTCATTGAAAGAATTCGCCGCTGTCAGCAATGGCACCGACTCCGCCTTTGTGGTCCTCGTGATTGGCTTCGAAGCTGGGGAAAGCACGGCGCATTGTATGGGCGTCTTGCGCTGGAGTTTGAGATATAGTACCAGGCGGCGCGGGAAATGACATCTGGGTCATACCCACGTACCCACGACCTACTGTATAAGGGACGGCTCTTTATACAGTAGGTCGTGGTCGTACCAGCTTGGGTCGTATTGAGCCCTGGCGGTGGCGAAGCACTTTTCTCTGCTCTGTTGGGAGTGCGAAAAAGCTCGTCACTTTTCACAGACCACGCTGCGAGCTCGTCGCAGCCTATAGTTTAACGAAAACGGACTCTCCGTGAGACGTAATGCTGGAAGCAGAAGGAATCGGCGACGCTGATCCGGAGAGACCTAGCTCAGCCTCGAAAAAGCGTCACCGTCGTTACTTCTGCATCGTCAGCTGCCATGAGCAAAAAGGCCTGAATCCCAACATCAGATTCTACCGTTTTCCTTCAAGGCCTCACGAAGCGGAGCGTCGGGCGCGCTGGTTAGCTGCAGTTCGTCGCGCTGGGTAAGCGAAACTTCGCGCCATGCTGACTGCTTCGCCTGTCTTGAACCTTGCTTATCTGCGTTCTAAAATTCGGTCTTTTGCACCTACAGTCCCGACAGCAGACCGACATAGCAGCAGGCATGGCTGGTGATTCACGATTCAAGACCTGGCCACAGCGACAATTAACAATTCGACCCGTGCGAAGTGGTGTGCGCAAATGAGCACAAATGGTCGGGCTGAATCGGTGACAATTCACTACCCCACTACGAGCAGCACAGGTTAGAGAGTTAAATGTGCTTATCCTTGACCTCAAGCCAGCACGTTGAGGCAGCGCAGCAAGGAAGTGTTGATTGCAGCACATCGATGTTCGAGCGCTGTCATTAAAAGCTACATCAAGCGAGCAATGCACGAGCTTACGCGATTCGCACGTATGTTACTGCGAGCTCATAGCATTGCATCAGTTATTTATCAATTGCTAAAGGGACAGATGGCCGCTACTACAGTGCATCAGGGCATAACTACTTGTCTAGCGGCATGCAGTCAACAAATATTGCAGGAGGCTCGCCGTTTCGCGGCATGTCGAAAGACTGCTGCCGTCGCAGCGTGTACGATCGTGCGCTCGAGCTGTTCGTACATCGCGGCATGCTGAAAGACCGCTGCCGTCGACGCGCGTACCGTCGTGCACTCAAGCAGTTCCGTACACATGACGCCGGCTTATCGCTGCTGTGAATTCATTTATAGCAAGCATTTCCTCGCGTTTGTGCGCCTGAATCTAGCAGCGTGCGAACCTTGCCTGAAGTTCAACTTCGTACGAGACTCGCTTCACTTGCGATTGACACCGCGCTAAAACTTCGACGCCTATTTCTTGAATAGCGTACACGGATTCGGCGTTGCATAAGTTATTGCCTTTACGCAGCGTGCCACCCCTGAAAAAAATCTTCGGCACCCGATATTCGCTGCAAGCCACGGTACAAAAAAAACGAAAGTGGCAGGTCCATATTGTAAACGTGCTTTCCGAAGCAGACGACCGAGCTTGGTACTACCCAGTTGAGGACAGAATGCGCTTTTTAGCACCTAGAGTTACTGTCTATGCTACCAAAAGCTACCTTTGGTAGCATACATAAAGTTTCCTACAAAAATTACTAGAGGGAACTCTGGCGCTGCAGTCGTTGTCCTACCATGGGAATGAAGGGAAGTACATGGATTTGTCTGATCTTCGTGCATGTGGATTCAGACGTTCTTGTGGCTTTGTATATTACGCTATATAAATCTTATTGTCGTATATTTCAGCGCAATCTATATTCTTCGAAGTGCAGAAGACGCCTGGAACGCGTGCAATTGCTATTAATTGCAACGATTGAGCTTGTCCAGGTGGCCAAATCGAAACGCGCCAAGCGTCTCAAGGCCCTGCCATGCCCACAATAAATTCATAAGGGCGTTTGATTCGCTCGTCGATACTTGCGTCCGTGGCTTAATGGTTTCGATATCAGGCTTCTGTGCTACGGTCCCTGTGTTCGAATCCTGCCATCGGGCAATCTTAATGATCTTTATTTAATTATTTATTACGCAATACACTGTTGAAAATGACGAGTTTACAAAGTCACAACGCCGTTTGAAGCCAAAAAGACGAAGTTTAGGCAAATCCATGTACTTCCCATAATTCCTATGCTGGGACAACCGCTCGCATTGCAGCTCCCGTAGACACTTAGCACCAGAGTTCCCTCTAGTAATTTTTGTAGGAAACTCTATGGTAACACGTACAGTAACTCTATTAGCACCATTTTCGCAGCGCCCCCTGGGCAATGCAAAAGCCCCATAGTGCCGGTTCCCGAAAGTCAGCTTCGCCTCTATACAGAACTGTTACGCTATGAAGCATAACAAGCGTAGAAAGGGGCAATTGTCACGGAACACAGTATGCATTCCTTAAACATACACACGTGAACACGCCATCTCCTGTCACAGTATGAGCACCAATATATATGTCTAACGAGTGTACTGGCAGGCCTTTAGAGCTTTTTTGGATGTGCCTGCGGTGATTTGAGCCCTTAAGGGCAGTAAACGACATGCATTCATTTTTTGAACTGCCCGATTTTTCGGACGTTTTCATGGCCTTTAGGGAGTCCGAGAAATCGGACGTTGACTGTACAACTGACTAAGAGGATGCTTCAAATGGTCTGTAGGACGAACATGCGGCGGAAGGAGGATGAGAACAAAAATGACCTACGCACTGAGGAATGAACGGGATAGGAAGCGATGCCGCTGCTTCTTTGAAGGAGCTTGAACTCAATAAACAAAATGTTGGCTGACGCTGAGATGCAGGTGTCCCTCATCCAAACCAAATTCTGTAAAGCAGTGAAACGCAATGCTGAGGCATTGTGCGCGGGCTGAGAGTATGTCAGGACACTAGAGGTCAATTTACGAACTGTTGAGAGAGAATCTCACTTGTGACAAAGTTCAGGCCTCATACCAATGAGCTTGCTATCAGTTTACAGAAATAGCTCATGTTCGAAAATATTTGCTTCTGTATGCATCTGCTTTTTATTTGTATTTGAGAATGTTCCGACATGATTTGCAATGGGTTTTACATTTTTTTTGAAGATATCTTATTCACTGTGCATTTTACTAGCTCTGCCCTTCTGTTTTCTTTATTAATAAAATAAACACTACTCCTTACTTAATTATTAAAGCTAGATTAAGTAGTTTTTTTTTTTTTTTGCTCCTTGCAAAAACGTGCTTACTAGAGAATGACAGCATCAGGCGACATGGTGTCAACCCGTCTTGACATACAACAAAGTTCTGTGTCACTCAGGAAATTTCGCAAAAGGCACTCAGGGAAAACCTAGATTTGGAAATGTCAACTTGATACACCCCGATAACATTTCAGCAGCCATGAGCACAGAAGTGGCAGTGAGCACAAAAGCAGTGTGAAATTGGACATAGGTAACCTGGAGTATGTTGCATTTGTGCGTATGCATGTGCTTGCATGCATGCACAATGTATAGATATTGTTGAAGTGAGCAAGCCTTTCAGGCTTGCAACTGCTTTGCGAGCATGTAATATGGGAGCTCAGTGTGCTTCTTGTCATGCCTGCCCTCTTGCAGCTGCTGGCCAACGTAGCCCAGATTATCATGGAGGAGAGCGAGGAGGGCGAATCCCAGCACACCACATGGCGAGAGGTGTTCATCCTTGTGGACCTGCTCTGCTGCGGAGCCATTCTCTTCCCTGTCGTCTGGTCTGCCATTATTCTTCTAGCCTGTCTCGCTGTCATGTGCTCATTTTGATATGTGTACAGTGAAACCTCGTTAAACCGTAATTGGCCAGAGCTCAGAAAAAGTATGTACTAAACGGTAGTACTGTTTAACCAAAATAGCATGAGATTGCCCACTTACCTGTCAAAAACGGAACTCAGAGAGAGTGCAATGAAAGGGGGAAAAAAACCATGCAGGATTTATTCCCCTCGTGCAACAAACGTGTTAATTTCATTTGATGCCGCGGCGGCCTAGCAGCGATGACAGCGGCCTCAAACTTATTGAACCTGCAAGCCAGCTTTTCAGCCAGCCCCCTTCTTCTCAGCAAACACTTGCATGCCAAATTCCTCATTGGCGTTACATATTCTCCATACACGCATGTGGCAGTGCTGCAGAAATTGCGGGGCGCCTTTTTTATTGCGGGGTGCTGTCCTCGTCGCGACGATTGCATTCATGAGGCTGACATAACGCGCACCTTCTGCCACTGTTGCGCCTGAATCGCCGGTGCTGTCGCTTTCCGTGTCGTCCTCATCACTGTTGCTAGCCAACACTTCGGCAACAACAGAGGCAACGATGGCGAAATGTCTAACCTCGTAGCCGACATCTCTTCGCGGTCGCAGCAGCGCTGCCGAGCAACTTCTTCGCATTCCAAATGCCACACACCGAAGTCAACAGAAGACCCCTGTTGCGTGCCAGTGCCGACTTCTTCGTGTCATGTTCGATAGCACAAACAATGTCTAATTTTTCTTCTTTGCTGAGCGCATGGCGCCATTTTTATCAGAGCTTCGGCATGATGGGAGTCCTTGAGTGCATGACACCGCAACACTCTCACGAAATGTTCATTTGAGGGATCGCCAGCTGTTTGTGCACCGGCGAGCGTAAGATCAGGCACGAGAGAGAAAATCTGGGGGCTTTTGCTCCTTAAGTATGTGACTGTGCCTAGGCACCACGGAGGGGGTTTCTTAGCGCTTGTTAGCATTTGTCCCTAGGCGTGCCGGCATTGCTGAGTGGGGTCGAGTTTGTTTACGCTCAGACGCTGGCTGCCGGCGCGGTACAATAGGTGAAGCAGCGGGCACTGACGTCCTATTTTGCGACTGCTGTGTTGGACAGACTGTCTCGCACCTGCGGCGCTCATGCTAAGTCAGTCGTGGCGGATAATAGCTTCGACCGTAGTAGTGCCTGGGCCGCATATATTGAAAATGTAGAAGGCAGAGTGCCTTAGCAACCGCGGTGGAACGCAAGTGGGTGAAAGGCCACTGGTGACGATGACTGACTCAGCACCAGTGCCGCAGGCGCAAGAAAGTTTGTTCGACATACATTCAGAGGCAAAGTCCTGACTGGTGTTGCAGAAGTCGTGAGGCACGGTAGTGCTGAACTTATTGTCACAAGATGGCACCTGGATGTAATTATATTTATTATGCGAAGCATATTAACGTAGGTTTCGGGCCTTCGCGCGACGCCCGGTGGTGGCCACCATTGACCCTGAAGTGGGGTCACGTGACATGACGTCACGTGATGACGTCACACAGGCTGCAGATGGGGCCTCATATCGCGCCGTCGGTCGCCTCCCGGCGGTGGCCACCATTTACCCTGAAGAGAGATCACATGATGTGACGTCACGTGATGACGTCACACCGGCTGCAGATGGGGCCTCATATCGCGCCGTCGGATGTCGCCCGGCGGAGGCCTCCACGCTTCGGTTCGCGCCATCGCGCGCGACGCGACGGCGAACCGCGACGCGGCGCCACCATCGCTGCATCACGTGATATGTGACGTGACGCCAGGGATGAAGCGGCGCACGCCCACCATCGCGTCAGTCTCTGTGCCCACAACCGCGCCAGCGTCTTTGCGCCGGGCGTGTTTGCGGTCAAGATGCCTCCAAACGCTAAGGATACGCTTAACCTTGATAAGCCTCCAATTTTTTTTTCAATTGTGTTTTTTACTATTTGTAAGAACGTGTCATTATTTTGCATAATTGGCGGCACCTCCTGGACGCCCGAGCTAGAACCCGGGCTGGTCCGTGGGTTGGGGCTCGCCGAGGCCTGTGCGTGCCAGGGATGTATGAGATCGGCTGTCCCAGACAGCCAGTTTTTTATACGAAAACCCCCTGGCATGCTTCGGCCTCCGCAGCCCCAATTGACGGGCCGTCCTGCTTCCAGCTTTGATCCCCCCCGCTACCCCTTGGGTGCCCTGGAGATCCTGTGCTGGCTGCTTTAGTATAACCTCAGGTGCTCTCCTGAAGCCTCCTTTTTGTCAGATACATGTGCCCTCCCGGAGCAGTGCTTGTAAAAAATGCAATCTAATGTTGCGACGAAAAAAACGACCCGCGACTTTTACAAAGTGAGTCAAACCTTGCCCCTTCATACATAGTGATCACCAAATGGGGCACCCGTGGCCACTGCCTCACCACACAGGCAACCAGCGGCGGAGTAACAAACTCGACCGCACTCCACAATGCCACCATGTCTAGGGACAAACGCATACGGCAGCAGCTAAGAAACCTCCTCCGTAGTGTCTAGGCAGATTCACATATTCAAGGAGAAAAGGCCCCCAGATTTTCTCTCTCCCACCCTCTCTTACTCGCGCCTGTGCACAAACGGCTGGCGATCCTTCAAATGAACGTCTTGCAATGCACTCTGACACGGCACCGAAATGATGTTAATGTGGTTTCACACGCAACCGCAGAGGGCGCCTGGAGGCCGTTGTTCCGATTTCTGAGGCTTGTTGTTCTGCCAGGCTGCCCGATGAAGACGACGCACCGCCGTGTTTGCGCAACGAAAAGTGTAAACGCTACGTATTAACTGATAATTACGCAATTAGCTGGTACGGTTTATGCGGTTACAAAACACATTATGTTCAATGGCTGCTGAGTCGGGGATTTGACATTACTACTTTTAAAACAAAACTACTGTTTAAGTGGGTACGGTTTAACGAGGTTTTACAGTATAGTGAGTGATGTTAAGAATGTTGTGGCAAATTCACCACCTGTCCAACTCCAGGAAGATTCAGACATACGTGCCAGCCAATTACATTTGCTCATTCCTATTGTGTCATGACTGAGATGAACTACTTTCAATATTGCTGTCTCTTGGAAACTATGTTTTGGGGCCTGGAGGCGCAGAGGGCAGGTTCTGTGCAGTTTCCTTGGGTGGAGCTTGTACTGAATTCTTTGGTAGACACCAAGTACGGGTGCCTGCAGGCTGGTTACTGTTTACGACCACTGATTGCCAGAAGACTGTGCAACTACACTTACCGTAAAAACCAGTGTATAATACAAACCCGCATATAGCATGAGGTGAAATTTTTGGGACGCAAAATGGAAAAAAAATGTTTTACCCACATATAATACGACTAGGGAAACTCGAGGAAAACATTCATTTAAATTGCACTCCGCACTTCAGTCGCTGTCTTTCTCAACAGCTCTCTCTTCGGATAGTTCCTTGTCGGACATATATTCCCAGAGGAACGTGCCATCGAGCGCGTTCGAAATGCCGCACTTCTTTAAAGCGCAACGCACAAGGTTCTCTGGTATGCTGGCCCCTGCATCCACAATCCATTTGCATCGCGTGGGTGGCGAAGCCCACTTCAGCCGCCCGGTCGGTGTCACTGCAGGCTCACCTGAGCGCATCCAATCTGTGTAACACCGCTTGACCGCTTCCTTGGATGGCTTGTTCACGCAAACATCTAAAGGCCGAAGCTGAGACATCATCTCACCCGGTATAACGACGAGTTCAGTGCTGGATTCACGCAACAGCCTCTTCACTGAGTTGGCCAAATGGCAGCGAAATTCATCCAGCACGAGCATGGTCGGGCACGACAACAGTGTGCCGGGCTGCCTACACGAAACGGACTTTATCCAGTCGAGCACAAGATTCTCGTTAATCCAGGCTTTCACACGGCATCTCACAACCACATTTTTTGGCAGCTCCTCACCTTTAGGCACTGTCTTGCGCTTGAAGACGACATAGGGCGTGTTGTGTCGGCAGCGGCAGGCAAGTGGGGGGCCCCGGCCAGCGAACGCGCGAGCGTCCGACGCAGAGAGGGAGACACGGAGCTAACTGATCCCGATGAAAACCGAAACGAAGACTCAGCCGACCCGCGGCCGTTTATTGCTAATAAAGACTTCACACGCCAGATGACACCTCCTGATTGGTCCAAGCTCGTCGCATGACAGAAGGGGGGTGCGCCATCTAGCTAAACAACTACAAAACATACATGTACGATAACACAGAGATCTGACAGGGGGCGACACTATACTACATCATCCCCCCCTGGAAACAAAGCAAGCATACAGTGAAACGCGCACACAAGACGCGCACTTAAGTCCAAAGGCAATTTCAGTTCGTTCCCCCTCACGTTCACACACGTGCACCAGTCGCACACCAAGCACGCACTTAAGTCCACAACAAATTCAATCCGTCCCCGCCCAAGTTCACATACACGCGCACCAGTCTTGGGCACCAAAACACAGGCAGTCACTCAAATAAAGTCTGACAAGGAACACGGCACAAGACTCACTGCACCGCAACAAGGAGCACTTTATATCTGTGTTAATGAAACATGTGGACTGTCTCCTAAATGTCACAGCGAGGCCCCTAGCCATGGCATTTCGAAGACTGCAATACGCTCTACACTATAGAAACAAAATCATCGAGCCACGGAGGCCGTTTTCTGTCACAATGAGGACGCGTGTGTACCTCAGGAGAACTTTGGGGGTTGCAACGCGTATCGGTCGACTTTAAAGACCCAGTCGTCCCACTACTATTTCCCTCCCCCTGGTTGGACAATTGAATGTGGTTGTCGCTCAAAGCTGGAGAGGGCTGCCCAGGAAGCTCCTCTCGACGTCCCAACAAGTCCTGGGAGGCAACCGATTCCCCCATGGAATCAGAGACGACTGCTGACTGTGTAAACTCGGAAGTGATACAGTCAGACGGACTACCTAACTGAAGCTTATGACTATGAGAAGACGCTGTCACTACAGACGAACCATCGGAAGAAATATCCAGATTTGAATACGAGTACAAAAAGTCTCTATCACTTGTACACAATGTACTACCTGCTGGATCCTTCATCACTAGGGTTAACTTAGACACATGCCACGTCTTCTCATCACTGAGTAGAAAAGTAGATGGTCCTATCTGGGCCTTGACTTTACGAGGTTTACTGTACTTAAAAAATCCTTTCCTGTTAAATCTTATTCTGACGGTGTCTCCCACCTTGATACGAGTTGCCTGAGCACCTCTACGTTTGTCTACGTACTGCTTAGTCTGCCACTGTTTCTGCAAGACTCTTTCTTGAACTTGAGGCACAAGACTGTCCTGTTCCCATAGATCTACACAGAGCCGCATGGTTCCATCCTTCTTGCGCACCACCACGAGTGGAGCCACCCACTCAGAAGCCTGGACGTGCTCGACGACGTCGCAGTCCTCGAGACGTTGCAATTCATGTGCGACCTGGTCACGGAGAGCCAGGGGTAGTCGGCGCAACTTTGAAGATACTGGTTTCGCATCTTGCTGCCAATGAATTCGGTGCACAAAGTTGTTGACGAGACCCAACTCGTCACTGAAGAGGTGATCAAAACCCGGAGGCACACCTGTGGGGTTCTGTACTGAAGGAAGCAATGGTAGACGACATGTCAGCGACGTACCGTCGATCTGTATGCCCAAGCGTTCGATGGCATCTACACCCAGCAGTGATGTTCCTGTAGTCGTTACGTGGAACGTGACGGAGCATGACCTTTGGAAAAACTGGACAATGGCTTGAAACAGGCCTTGAATGTCGATGCGTTGCTTGGAGAAATTCCTCAAGTCCACTGCTGTTTTTGACAGTCTGTGCTGTCGACCAAAGTGCTTTCCAAAATTTTCAGCCGTCATCAATGAGACAGACGCTCCCGTATCCACCGGCAGTCACATGGAGACGCCGTTTACTACGACCGGAACTTCCAAATCGTTTTAATTTCAAAAGTGCTTACCGTCAAGACAGACGCGGACGGCTGCCCTGCGGAAGTTGAAGACAGCGTCTCTGCGGAAGAGACGTGTTGAACAGTACGGGTTTTTCGGCATACTGATGCAAAATGGCCCAACGTGTGGCAGGCGTTGCACCGCCGGTTCCTTGCAGGACAATTCCTGTACGTTGCAATATGTTTCGTGCTGCCACACTGATCGCATGCACCACGGTTCCCGGAGGAGCGATGTGCGAAATGTCGGCCCTCTTGGCGGCTTCTTGGAAGAAGTCGGTCATCTTGGCGGCTTCTCGGAAGAAGTTGGTCATCTTGGCGGCTTCTCGGAAGAAGTCGGACATCTTGGCGGCTTCTCGGAAGAAGCGGACATCTTGGCGGCTTCTCGGAAGTCGGACATCTTGGCGGCTTCTCGAAAGAAGTCAGTCATCTTGGCGGCTTCTCGAAAGAAGTCGGTCATCTTGGCGGCTTCTCGGAAGAAGTCGGCCATATTCATGGCCTACCGGACTAAGTCGGCCATCTTGGCAGCTTCCCGGAAAAAGTCTGTCATCTTGACCCGTCCACGGAACGCCAAGTTGAGATGCCTCAATTCTTCGTACATTTTCGGAGCCGAACGCGCGGTTCGCTCGATGCAAGGCTTCTAACGAGCATCCAATTTCTTCTGCCTTGTCCAGGGACAGGGTTTCGCCATGAGCTAATAACTTTTCGCGAACGCTGGCGTTCGCTACCCTATGTATTATTTGGTCTCGGACGCGCTTGTTGTAGGTTGTGGCGAAGTTGCACTGTACCGCCTTCTCCGTCAATGCGGTCACGAATTCCAGGAATCCTTCTCCCTCGAACTGCCTTCGACTGGTGAATTCGTGCCTTTCCGCCAGAACATTTGTTGACGCGACGAACAGCCGCTCAAGCCGCTGCAAGAGTTTCTGGAACTCTGACACTGGCGGAACCGCATCGCTTGACGTTGACGCTGCGCCGGTTGACTGCCTTGCTGCTTCGCTTGACGGTGACGCTGCACCGGTTAACTGCCTTGCTGCTTCCTGCTCCTCGTCTGCAAAGTACTTTCGTTGTCCCTCACGCCCGAGAGCGCTGACGAGCGCGGACGCTCGTCGCGTGTCCGTCCAGTCACCACTGCCGGCCGCTTCGAGGAGGGCCTGAAAAACTTTTTTCCAGCGATACCATGGAATTAACGGTGGCCCGGGCACTTCAAGAAAAACGGGAAGGTTCGCCGTAAAAGCCATGCCGGGTAGCTTGCAGGAGGCAAGCCGGAGCTCGCAGCAGGAATGGGCAAGGAAGAACAAAGGGGGCGAGAAGGCCTAGGCTCGGAAGCCTCGCGACACCAAGTGCGTCGGCGGCGTTTGCAGGCCGTGCCGACACGTAAAGGACGCTTCACTTACGAAGCTCGTTGGTTTCCCGGGGCTTCGGTCGGAACCGCTGCGGGAATCCCATCCTCGTCGCCAAAAGATATTGTGTCGGCAATGGCAGGCAAGTGGGGGCCCCCGGCCAGCGAACGCACGCGAGCGCCAACGCAGTGTGGGAGACTCGGAGCTAACTGATCCCGATGAAAACCGGAACGAAGACTCAGCCGACCCGCGGCCGTTTATTGCTAATAAAGATTTCACACGCCAGATGACACCTCCTGATTGGTCCAAGCTCGTCACATGACAGAAGTGGGGTGCGCCGTCTAGCTAAACAACTACGAAACATACATGTACGATAACACAGAGATCTGACAGGGGGCGACGCTATACTACAGGGCGGAAGCTTGTGTCCGTCTGCCGTGCACGACAACATGACCGTAACTCGTGTTTTCTCGTTACCAGTGGACTGAACATCAACTTGTTTAGTGCCCTTTTCGTGCACGGGGAGGGGTGATGGCATGTCAAGATAAACTGGTATTTGGTCAGCATTGCTGATTTTGCCCTAGCTGGAAGTTCTTGGACTTGCACAGCGAAATAATGCGGCGCTGCAAAGCCACAAGCAGCTCTTCAAATGATTTGGGCTGCTTTTGTGAAATCGAAATTCGGCAGCATGAGGAAAATCCAGCACGGCACATGTAGCGATAAATCCAGTGCTTTCAAGGCGCAGCTCGGTAGCCCTTTTTCTCTTGGAAGCTCCTTAGCATTTGCCTGCATAAGCTACACGCTCATAGCTAGATGCGCGGCTCGCTGTTGGCTTATGAACTCCGTCAGGGTGAGTTCGATTTCTGGGAATGTCCCACTCTTTGAGCCACGGAAGCTTCTTCGCATTCCGTTGCACACGAAAAGGGCTTCCTTCTGTCGATGCCAGCCGTGAATGCTTCCCTCGTTGACGCCAACCTGCCTCCCGGCTGCACTGTTACCGATGTCCGGTGCGGCTAAAATAACCTTTCTCTTGAAAGCAGCTGAGTACTATTTTGTGGCCGGACATCTTGGTCCTTCAATGCGGAATAAAAAAAGATGCACTTCACGAAGCGTGGTTTGCACATGTGCTGCCATGGTACGCACTCAACAATAAAGAAATGATGCTGTAGTCACGCAGCAATAACGAAGGCAAGCCGTAGCGACGCAACAATAACAAAGTCAAGCCATTGCCACGCAGCAATGACAAAACCAAAACTTCTAGCCCAAATTTCTGACTGAAACTTTTGTTTGGATCCGCATGTAGTACGAGGCGAAAATTTGGGACACTAATAATAGGAAAAAAAACTCTTATTATACGCAGGTTTTTACGATATGTTGTTGAATATCGTTTTGGACTTCTTGTGCAATAGCTGGTCCAAAGAGCAATGTTTGACAAATACGGCGTCTTGGTCTTGGCTTAGTTTTAATTACAAATGAAGCAATTTGATGTTAATTTTAATTTGGCTCAGTGAAAACAGTTACTGATTTTGGAGAATTATGTTCATTTGCATTTTTCACTTTTGTGGTATCGCTGTGGCTTACTCATGCCGCTGACTGACCTTGCAGGCTTGAAGGATTCCTTGTTAAGTCATTGCTACTGCCAAAGCAGTCGTGTTTTGCTCTGCATCAATAAGAAGTGTTCAGTACTTGTGTACATTAAACACATTTTAGCCATAACCATAAAGAAATCACATTTGTGTAGAAAGTCCATTTCATATCATGTAATATACCATTGAAAATTACCAGCTAAATTCTGCAGTATGGCTGGCATCTGACTTAACTGAAGGTAGCCTCTCGGCTGAGCATCGTCATCATCTGCCTGGCAGGAACAGTGCTCGTGCCCCATGACTGCAGTGAAATTACTCTATTGATGAAGCATTTAGATATACAGTAGAACCTTGTTCATACATTTTGGAAGAAAAAATGCGAGAAAAAAACATACTAATCAAGAAAACGTAAGAGCAGAAGTAACTAAAAACTCTGTCAGACTCTACCGTATTCGACATCTACATAATGCAAAGTGTTCCACGAATCGTTGCGCATTAGGCACAATACACGATGCACATTAAGCTGGTGGGGCTTCGGTAGCCCAAGACACATTTTGTTTTCCTGTTGCATAGTTGTTAAAGACGGCAACAGGAAACTGAAACAAAATCGAGCTGGCCTGCAATGCCAGATGCCACCGAAGCAAAACGTGATGCCTACATTGCGCTGCCTCCAGCAGTGAAAGGCGGCGCATTTGGATTATCGCCTACTAAAAGCGTGCAGTACGCTATCAGTGGACCCACGCGCTGTAAAACAGATAAAGATGCTTATTGCAATAGGCTTGGCAGTGACAGCTTTAAATGCGACATGCAATGACCTAGGAGGAGAATTGTTGGTACTGGAATAAGAAACTGAGTGTGCGGTAGCGTTTTCGCGTGAGTTGGGCAAGCCAGTATTGCAGAGAAGCTGATGCAGCAGGCAGCTACTGTTTTCAGTCATGCGGGCCTCGCACCTTTTCTTGTCTACATGTGATCTAGCAGCCGGAAAACATATATGATTGCAGTCTGCAGCAGGGAATGGTGCCATGTTTAGGTTATCATCTATTAAATGTATGCCGTACACTTCCAACTGCAACCCGCGTTGTGAAACAGATAGACGAAGATGCTTATTTCTGTAGGGTTGGCGGTGATATCTGTGAATGCGACGTGCGACGATCCTGAAGGTGATTTGCTGGTATTAGAATAAGAAACTGAGTGGACGGCACCGTTTTTACACGAGACAAGTGGGCGATTATTGTGGTGAAGCTGCCGTGGTGGGCGGGTATATACTGTTCTTAATCGCACGCGCCTTGCGTATTTTCTTGTTTGCATGAGATCTAGTGACCAGAAAACGTATCGTACCATCACAGTTCGGTGATGTATTTAATGTTGGTGCCGAACAATTGTGTTTTCTGGGAACGTACGAACCGGTAAAAAATAAGTGTAACTCTATTGGGTCATTTTTTGCGTACTTGATCGGGAATGTTGGCGCCAGGAAATCGTGCATAACAGATCATATCAACGAAGTTGTACTGTCTTTGTAGATGCAGTTGTTCACAGATGGTGCAGGCAAATCCAATCACTTAGTACTAATCAGTAATGTGCCTTGCAGTCCTCTTATTGCCCGTCTTAGTTATCAGTTTGGCAGCATTATCACTACATGGCATCACATGCGACAACATCCAGGCTCCGCTTGGCATCAGCGCCTCACAGCTGGTGATGGGTTCAGCTTCTGGCTTGCGCATTTGTGCTTCGCAAATATATAATTTCTGTAGACAATTGTGAACGTCTTTGCTGCTAAGCTATGCTTGAAATAAGGGCCATTCATAAAAACTTTAAAATTCAACGGTTCTTTACTACAAGCTGCAGGCCTTGAAAGTCAAGACAGGATGGAGCAGTAAGTCAAGAGAAGAAGCTTAGTGGTACTTGTGTAATCGAACTGGAGGTTATGTTTGTTCCCTTGATTTGCTTTGCAGGTTTGTAGGGTTGTGCAAATAGTAATTTCAGAGACCAAATCAAATATAAATAAAATATTGCCAAAAGCGAATCAAACATCAGATACGTTTCTAGTAGTTTTTGAATAGTCTTACCTCGATATAGCGTACCTTGACTAAAAGAAATACGCAATGTAACCTACTATTTTCGTTTCTCTGTCTTACTGCCTTTGAAAACCTTGTATTTAGCTTTGTTTTTCTTTTTTGATTTAACAAGGCAATTTTGTGACATGGTTTAGACATGATGAATTTTTCAGCCATTTCAAGCACATACTTCGAGCCTGTATGGCTTGTATATCTAAGAAAAAGCTATGAAAATGACGGAACAGGCAGAAGTTATTTGCGAGCGTCAATCCGCATGAAAAGTTTGAGCGACAAAAACACCAGCGAAGCGTGCGCACAGGGACGTGGTATGCAGGAAACAGCGCCGGGCTATTTGCCACATTAGTAAATAAGTTGTGGAAGCCACGGGGTGCACAGCAGCTTCCAGAAACGCAAGAGCTGATTTCTTCAGGACGAGGGGAGTAGGAAGGGCATGAACACACAGTAACGCAATCAAGCATGCGCTTGGGGGGGGGGGGGGGGGGTGCAAGCATGCATGTCTCCTTCTCTACTCTTGCCATAGTGGCACATGGCTGTCCATATGCAGGCCACTTGCTGTATCTTGGAGGTAATCTGCAGCAAGGGCAAAGGGCGAGCTCAGATGTTTGGTGCCTTGATGTGCATTGTGTTCACACATGACTAGTGATAGTAGTCACGTAATCACAAATTTCCAAGACAGGGTCCAAACCGTTCGCTCCCGTTACGACTGCTATGACAGCGAGTGTTGATGGTTATCGAGTGAGATCTGTTCACGTTTGCCTGAGCATACTGGACACCAATAAAGCTACGAACTTTACTTCGTGTAATTGTCTCTCCGCTATCACCATCAACGCTCTGACTTTCTGGCAAAACTGCAACATTTTCTTTTTCTTTCTTTTTTTTTTCTCAGGGGAGGTATCTGTATCTTTTTACACTTTGGTTTTTAATTTGTGGGTGCATCGGATGGCACCTGCAGGCACTGAGCATGGTCAGTCATGGCGTCCAGTATTTACGGCACCGCACGATGCAAAACACAAATCTCGGAACCCGTGAGCCACACCGAAGATGCATTGCACTGAGTGTGAACTGCACTGCATGTGCTAGTGATCATAACAATGTTATTATGGCCAGACCTTCTTGTGAATTGTTTATGAGTGCTTACTAACAAGGTACTATCCACCAAGAATGTTCTGGGAATTTGTAAAATTATTTTTGCTGCTGATGCTTTAGAACTTCAAATTAACAAAGTTCAATATTTAATAATGTCTTTCACTGCAAGTGCTGCCTAATTACATCAAGGCTTGACCGTACTAACTAGCCATTTACATCATTAATTTAAAACAATCTTTTTATTCTAGTATAACCTCGCTATGTTAGCACGTTTCTGTTATTAGAGTGCATGTTATGCAGTGTTGTTCCTTAAAGCACAAATGGAGCATTACCAGCAAATAAGCAAGTCACTCTGTCGAGTGAGGCTAGCTTAGCAGGACTCTTTGAGGAACTATCAGGCATTGTTTGGGATATAATTGGCCATTGGGAGATTAGAAGAACTGGTGAGGCTTATACGTTGCTGAATAACAGCCATGTGCTTTACTATATAGGTCTCCCCGATAAGAAGCAATACGGGGTAGGATTCCTAATTCATAAGCACATAGCTGGCAACATTGACAAATTCTACAGCATTAATGAGAGGGTAGCAGTAGCCGTAATCAAACTTAAGAGGTGTAAAGGTAGTACAAACCTACGCTTCGACATCCAGTCATGATGATGAAGTAGATCACCTTTATGAAGACGTTGAAATAGCAGTGAGAAAAGTGCAAATTCAGTATACTGTAGTAATGAGCGACTTCAATGCAAAAGTGGAGAAAAAGTAGGCTGGTGAACACGCAATTTGCAACTACGGCGTCGATTCTTGGAATGCTAGAGGAGAGATACTGGTAGAATTCGCAGAAAAGAATAAGCTTTGAATAATGAACACCTTTTTCAGGAAGCGTAGCAACAGAAAGTGGACCTGGAAAAGCCCTAATGGGGGCACAAGAAATGAAATTCACTTCATACTTTCTGCTGATCCCAGCATAGTGCAGGATGTAGAAGTGATAGGTAGGGTAAAGTGAAGTGATCATAGATTAGTGAAGGCTAAAATTCACCTCAATTTGAAGAGAGAAACAGTAAAATTGGTCAAGAAGAAGCAGGTCTACTTAGAGGCAGTAAGGGCAAAAGCAGACAAATTTCGGCTGGTACTTGCAAACAAATTTGCAGCCTTAGAACAGAGAGATGATGATGATGACATAGATGTAATGAATGAAACCATAACGAGGCTGGCTTCAGAGGCAGCAACTGAAGTGAGAGGCAAAGCGCCAAGGCAACCAGTAGGCAAGCTCTCCCAAGTAACAAAGGACCTAATAAAGAAACGACAAAGAATAAAAGTGGCCAACTCAAGAGAGAAGATATAATTCACGGAACTGTAAAAACAACTGATCAACAAGGCGAAAATAAATGTTATTCGAAAACTACAACGTGAGAAAGACTGAAGAAGCCGTAAAAAATGGACGCAGCCTGAAATCAGTGAGAAAGAAACTTGGCGTAAGACAAGCAAAGATAAATGCACTGAAAGATAAGCAGGTTAATATAATCGGCAATCTCGAAGATATTGTAAAAGAAGTGGAAGAATTCTATACTGACCTGTACAATACCCAGAGGAGTCAGGATACCTCCATTAGAAACAGTAATGAACAGGATACAGAAACTCCTCCTGTAACTAGCGATGAGGTCAGGAGGGCCTTGCAGGACATGAAACGAGGAAAAGTGGCAGGAGATGGAATAACAGTCTATTTAATCAAAGATGGAGAAGACATAATGCTTTGAAAACTGGCAGCTCTTTATATGAAGTGTCTATTGACTGCAAGGGTCCCAGAAAACTGGAAGAATGCAAACATTATACTAATCCACAAAAAGGGAGACGTTAAAGAATTGAAAAATTATAGGCCCATTAGCTTACTCTCAGTATTATTTACCAAAAAAATATTTACCTATGTTATTTACCTAAAATATTTACCAAAATAATCTCCAATAAAATAAGAGCAACGCTGGACTTTAATCAACCAAGGGAACAGGCTGGCTTCAGGAAGGGATACTCTGCAATGGATCACATCCACATCATTCATTAATAAAGTAATTGAGGAATCCACAGAGTGCAATCAGCCTCTCTATATGGCTTTCATAGATTACGAAGAGGCATTTGATTCAGTAGAGATACCAGCAGTCATAGAGGCATTAGGTAATCAAGGAGTACAGGCGGCTTACATGAATATCTTGGAAAATATCTACAGAGATTCCACAGCTACCTACTTTCTGCAGAAAGGGGTCAGACAAGGAGACACAATCTCTCCAATGCTATTCACTGCATGCTTGAAAGAAGTTTTCAAGCTATTAAACTGGGAAGGTTTAGGAGTAAGGATCGACGGCAAATGTCTCGGCAACCTTCAGTTTGCAGATGACAGTGTTCTGTTCAGCAGCACGGGGGCAAGCTACAACAAATGATTTGAGGACCTTAACATAGACTGTAAGAGTGCGGTTGAAGATTAATATGCAGAAGACAAAGATAATGATCAATAACCTGGCAAGGGAACAAGAGTTCAGGATCATCGGTCAAACTCTACACTCTGTGAAGGAGTATGTTTACCCAGGTCAACTACTCACAGCGAACCCTGATCATGAGAAGGAAATTCACTGAAGAATAAAAATTGGTTGGAGCACATATGGCAGACATTGTCAGCTCCTGACTGGAAGCTTACTATTATAATTGAAAAGGAAGATGTACAATCAGTGCATTTTACTGGTTCTGACATATGGGGCAGAGACATTCAGTTTTGTTTAAAGTACTGCAGACACTTTTCATCTGGCTTTTTTGCTTGAATACATAGAAAAAACAGTTATTAAAATGTGGTCAAGAAAGAGAGGACAGGACGAGCGCTGTCCTGTCTTCTGTTTTTCTCATCCGTATTTTAATACTAGTGCTGTTTTCTTCGATGGATTCATATCAACAAGCTCAAGTTCAAACCTTCTTAATACTTTGGCGGAATGGCCAGAGTTTTAAAGCATTTGTTCATGTTGACATTTAGAGCACTGTGCAGAAATCACATTGCGTCAGTAGGGTCAAAGGCCCCCACAATGTTTTGTTTTCATAGGAGAGTCGGATTCCCCCGGTCCATGCCAATTGAAGCACACTGGACAGCGCAAAGGTGCACTGCTCTAGCCACACTGCAAGGGAGTCATTGTTACTCCTGTCATTTAACCACGCTTTTTTTCATTTCTTCACGTTGACATTTAGAGCACTGGGCAGAAATCACATTGCGTCAGCTTGGTCAACGGCCCTCGCAATGCTTTGTTTTAATTGGACAGTCGGATTCCCCCGGTCCATGCCAATTGAAGCACACTGGACAGCGCAAAGCTGCACTGCTCTAGCCGTACTGCAAGGGAGTCATTGTTACTCCTGTCGTTTAACCACGCTTTTTTTCATTTCTTCACGTTGACATTTAGAGCACTGGGCAGAAATCACATTGCGTCAGCATGGTCAACGGCCCTCGCAATGCTTTGTTTTAATTGGACAGTCGGATTCCCCCGGTCCATGCCAGTTGGAGCACACCGGACAGCGCAAAGCTGCACTGCTCTAGCCGTACTGCAAGGGAGTCATTGTTACTCCTGTCGTTTAACCACGCTTTTTTTTCATTTCTTCACGTTGACATTTAGAGCACTGCACAACTCTAACTGATTGAGTCGCTCGTGCTTGTCTATGTTCATTGCCTCAAAGTAGTTCCTGGCCACATTCTTTCTCAGCCTCATTTGACTTACCAATAAAACAGAAGATGGCTGATCCACCCGCTGATCATCGGAAGGTCCTTAGATGATTCAGTCCCTCATAGGCTGCAGTTTTTGCAAGGGATATTCCACTTCACTATGTGGAGCATCTGGAGGCCTTGGAGAAGAATGACACCAAGCTTCGCGTAAAGCAAGCAAACCTGATAGACATGTGGTTTTCTCGTGCAAGCCAGCGGGAAGTGCGTGGCGAGATGCTTGTGGCGATCACGTCCCAGCGTTTCTTCTGGATTTCTCAAGCTGCCAGGCTTCCACGGGGACCTTCCCGCATTTTTCAAAAGATGCCTTTTGGGGCCACGGGCCAACAAAGAGGTGCTCGTATGTCACTTGCCGCCCATGACGTTTCTTTGCAATTGTTATACCAGTGCCATTCTTGAACGCCGACAGCCGCGGCTTGTTAACAATATGCGATCGGAGTGCGCAGGAAGCAGAGTTAAGCAGTTGTACGAGTCAACACAATCAGAAGGCGGATAAAGGAAGGTGGCGGGGAGAACTGGCCACCCTGCCTATATAGTTTTCTCGAAACAGCTAAGTCATCTCCCATTTGGCTTTTCTTTTTTTTTTCATGCAATCCGGTTATAAAAATTATTGGTTATAACAGTGGAATTTTCGGGACACTTGCATATTGTTATAAGTGGTGTCAAGTGTACTTGGTGGCAACCTATGAATTCAGTAAAAGCTCCTTCCACAATAACTCATCTCTCTGTATATCATATTGACTGCAAATAAAGACGGGGACAGCAAGAGAGAACACATGAACAACACGATGTTGTTTATGTGTTCTCTCCCGCTGTCTTTGTCTTTATTTGCGGTCAATATGATATGCAGTAAACACCAACTAGGCCAAACTGAAGTTCAAAACATTGTTCCCAAGAGACTACATTGAAAGAGGTTTACCGCCACTGTTACAGTAATGAAACTAGTAAATTAATTAGCTTGTGTGTCTGTACACATTATTTTGTCTTAGACTGCAGTGTATTTGACAATTAATTCTTAAGTTTTCACTAACTATAGGCCAGTGTGCATTATGCTATTTTACCTAAACTTGTGTGTACATCTGCAATGTCATGATAGTAGCATTACATCGATACATTCACATAAAAAACATTTGCCAAACCTTTTCGCACATCGTAACAGAATTTGCCACTTGTAACTCTACATGAAGCAAAAAAAAGAAACAGCTTCTTGTGCATGCTTCTTAACGTTCACCCTGGTTTGACTACAGGTACATTCCAACATGTCATCTTTTTTTTTCTTCTCTCTCTCTCTGGACTGTATGTACCACATAGACTGTCACCGCAATCTTCCCTCCATCACAATTGTTCAGACTTCCAAAACCTCAATATGCACAGCCATTGCCATTCCTGCTCGCACAATTCATTGACTTTGTGTTTATGTTTATTTTTCATTTTGTGGGGGTGCACTCATGCTGGAAAGGTTTAGCGCGAATACAGATGACAGCAGCGAATTGCAGAAGGACACCACAAGTTCTGATGAATTAAAGTTTATCCAAAAAAGAAGAGATGTATCATAACAACAAAAAGTCGTTCAATGCACAAAAACAGTCAACAACCGATTTTTTGGATATCCATGATAATTTGGATGCCTTTGCATCACTGCTATTCCACAGAGTTAATGTGTAAGAACGTCTAAAATTTCGGGCACTGGAACCCTTTGCCGTCCGGTTTTCGCGACTACAGGCCCAAAATGGCATTAATGTTAGCCACTGCCGCCGCCATTTTGACTGTCTCGAAGCTCGATTCATTGGCAGCCATGGCCACCCTGACAATGCTAGGCTTAGTTGCTTCAACATTTACTGCCAAGCTTCCTGGTGCTCGACGCTGTGTTTTTCATTTTAAAAAATTGCCGCTGTCAGCAATGGTGCCGATTTGTCATGTTCGCTAGAGTGCCTCGATGCCACTTTTCTTCGCACAGGGTGGTGACACGTCAGATTGCACCACCATATTGTGTCGAACATGTAAAGGCATGCTATGGCGGGCAGCAGGAATTTAGGTTCTGCACTTGCTGATAGTGTAAAAATTTCTCATTTTCGCAGTTTGTACAATTATTGCACTGCAGTATTTCCGTCTCACCTTAAATATGGAGGGTGAATGCTTATAGTAAAGCAATACTAGCATGAATTTCTAGTCCAGCATATAACTAATTGTTTTTGCGACGGTTTCACTTATGCTAACAACAGATTCATTTCATACACAAAGTTGATGCATATGGTGTACATTAAAGGTTTGTGAGGTTGTCCTTCAAAAAGATGGATGTAACTTTTGACCTTAAAACTTGAGCTGCATCATGCCACGAATCTGGTATTTTTAAAAATCGCCTGTTGCAGATGACATAATTCTACCGATGTCATGGATTACTCAGATAGGTGGACATTACTTGCACGAGAAATGAAAACACATGTTCAACCACAGTTGAAACTCTATTTAACGAAGTACTGGCCACGCTAGAATTATTCGATAAATCAGGAAATTCGTAAAATAGAAAAAATCATTTTTCGGACCTTCGAAACCTAAAATTGTTATGTAGCGACATGCAAAAGCTACTGCGGCATTGTATTTTCTGCTAATCCAGCCATCTATCGCTTAAACAATGAAATAATGAAAGCAACCACCGCCGCCCCTACCGAGGCAATGTTGAGTCCGCTGTTCCGTGCATGGGGGCTGCGTGCAGCCTCGTCAGGTAAAGTTGTGACCGTGTTGCCTAGATATTTTAACATGATAGCTGTAGAGCGCACGCTTGAAGGAAAACCAGTCGGTTTCAAAATTAGAAAGAAATCACTGTTCTTTTTTTACTTGTTTATGTCAGGTAAAACTTTGTTAAATCGAGTTTGGCCAAGTTAGTTTCGTTAATTCAGGTTGATGGCAACATCGAACCCTGTGGGTACCTGCTGAGGAATGGAAATTTCTTCGTTAGATCGGGAACTTCGTAAAATCTGGTTTCGTTAGATGAAGTTTTAACTAAAGGACTAGTTAACTTCTTAATTATTTACTTTACAGCACGTAATGCAATTTAGGAATTGTAGCTGGTGAGTTTGCTAGGCGTAGCCACTTGGAATAACTTCTAGAATGACACCAGATTGGAGATGTGTGTCATCAATCTCGTAAAAATGCACTGTTCCCTCTTCATTTTTTAACATAATGCTTTTTTTATGCATTGAAGCACAAAAGTGACTTGAATGTCCATGTCTCAGTGGCTATGGTGTTAGGCTGCTGAGCACGAGGTCGCGGGATCGAATCCCGGCCACAGCGGCCGCATTTCGATGGGGGCGAAATGCGAAAACGCCCGTGTACTTAGATTTAGGTGCACATTAAATAACCCCAGGTGGTCAAAATTTCCGGAATCCCCCACTAAGGCGTGCCTCATAATCAGAAAGTGGTTTTGGCACGTAAAACCCCCATAATTAATTATTATTGAATGTCCATGTATTCCATGCCACACTTTGATCAAAATCTTGAAGCTACTGTCATCTTGGCGATTCATTTGAAGGGGAGACATCTTTCAAACTCACCAGCTACATTTCTCAAATTACAATATGTGCCGCAAAGTAATTTATTATAAAGAAAATTAGCATATATTTGTTGATTTTTTAATACATGTTTTGATTTCTCTTGCTGTTATATTCCCCCTCTTCGAATATCGAGCTTAAGGACAAGAAGGATGCTATCGGCCTCAGGTCATCCTTAAGAATTCCTGAAAACTTAGACATGGCCATCCCGTATAGCTGGCATTTGAGTAAAACTAGAGGAAGACAACCCAAAAACTGAAAAATTGTTCGAGGCAGCTCACTTAACAGGTTCAGGCTGCCTGAGCCAGAGGACGCCATGCACACAAACTTCAGAGCATTGATAAAGCAAAGCTCAAGTTTATATCCTTTTTATAAACATAAAGACAGATTAGTTCAAGTTTACACCTGCGGCAGTTTTACTTCCATATTCTATCTCCCTCGTTACCTCCAGCTGGTACAATCAGTGCAAGTATATATGCTGAGCCACAACCAGAAGTCTGAACTCTCCAATGACATTTTTCGAACGTTTGGAGGTGCAGTGCATGTGATTGTTGGAAATCACACATTGAGATTTAGCAGGCTTCTCATGACCTTGATTAAATTATTTAGACAACAAACACCTGGTGCATCAGAAAATTTCCTGAATACTTTCACAGGAAGATACAAATTTAAGCACCATGGCTCTGATGAACAAGGTTCTTGCTCACTTTTCCTGTGTTCTGGGTGGCAGGGAAAATTAAGACGTGGGTGTCGTTTTTCTGTTGAGCTGGTGCACAAAGGTGTGCAGCAAACAGGCACGACAGAGTATTTTTAGTGATCAAATTGTCAAGCATCTTTCAACTCGCATCGCGATCCCGAAAAGTTAACTTCGTGAACATGTGTGCAGCATCTGAAATAAACAAGGCTACACGACTGTGCCACACTGACTAATGCACGTACATGTACGGCCACTTCAACACCTCTGACATAGTATGGCAGAAGTGTGGCGCGGGCCTGGTCAAAGGATGTCACCACCCTGAATGGCAGGAGGCGGTACTGGCATTGAGGCACTCTAATGTTTGTCGATGTCTTCAAAGCACGGAAATCACAGTAAGGGTCGAGTATTGTGTAAGGCTGTTTCCCAAAAGTCAGCAACGCCGCAATGCAATGGTGTTACGCGGCAAAGCATAACCAATGTATTGCAGTACAGCACACTAAAAGTGCAAAGGGACTATTCTCACGGGACATGGTATGTATTCTACACTCATGTACTCGCCGTTTCCTGTTACAGTATGAGCACCGATATACCTGATAAGTGTACTCACAGGTCTTTCGATGCGCTTGTGGCTATTTGAGCCATTGGGGGGCAGTAAAAGGCTTGCGTTCATCTTTGTTTCTGACGGTTTCATGTGCCCCCATGGCCCATGGAGTCCGAAAAATTGTCTTAAAAAAATAAAACAAAAATCATCCACTGCTGTCACGTCTGTCTGCGTCATTTCTGGTTCACTTTTTGCATGCGCAGGTCCATTAGGCATTTGCAGGAAGCATCACAAACAGATGGCAAGGCAGCTATCAACCTGGAGAAACTCAAGCTGTTCCGGCACTTCTATGTCATGGTGAGACTATACAGCTGATTGCCATACCACCTCTGCATTTTAGTCATAGCGGTGTGCAGAAGTGCCTAGCAGAGTGGAATCATGACACGTACCTCAAAGTACTAAAAATTTGTTCACTTTTGATTGGAGGTCTCCAATTTTCTTTAATCGAATCTAAATATTCGAAGAAAAAAATTTACTGAGAATGCTGAATCACCAGACAATGATTCCATGGCTGTAGCATTCTGTTGCCGAGCAAGCGGGCTACAAGCTTGTTTTCTGGCCATGACAATCACAGTCTGATAGGAGCTGTTAGTAACAATTATCGTGCCGTACTTTGTGTGCATATTAAACAAACCCCAGGTGGTCTAAATTAATTTGGAGCCATTGCAGCATCTCTCATAGCCCATAGTTTGCTTTGGGACATTAAAACCCATAAATTAATAGACCATTTTCAGTTGACTTTATTGTCCTTAGAGACCCCTAGAGGGGGTATTACATAAGGGGTTAATTTTATATAAGTTCCATGTTATGTGTGTATCATTAGCTGTATGCAAAGTGATCAATCATACACTGCTGCAACAAAGACGGGCAAGCAATGTCAACAATGTTGGCAAGAAAGCTGTTGCAGTCTTTAGCTGTTCGAAGAATGAACGAGGTGGGAAAAGGAGCGGTTCGGGCACGCGGCCGTGCGACTTGCTGCGGATGACTGGTGCGGTGAGAGATGCGTGCTGCAAAAACAATGTATGACGAATGATAAAAGGGTGCTGAAAAAGAACTTGTGATAGAGCTCAAAACTAGCAATGTGTCGGCAGTTAGATACTTGTGTTAGTCTACGCTCATTACAATGGACCCGCGTACAACAGACTTTCAGATATAATAGACCAACCTTAGTTTGTTCTATTTTATTAATGCAGTAAAACTCGTTTTTACCGGACCACATTACAACGGACTATCGGCTACAGTGGACGAAATTAGTGGCAATTTTCGTCAGAATAGGGCATATAAAACAGACTTGCCATGTCGACACGGGCTGGCAGTTGACTTGCGAGGGTCAGCCGATGAATCGTGGCTGATTATCTTGTGTGCTAAGGAGGGAGGAAAGTGGAACGGAAGCGCATCGTCTTTTGTGCGAGACACGGAGGGGAGACGAGGCAAGGGAAAGAGGGGGGTCTACTCCGGTGGCTGCTGTTAACAGCGCGGCCGTGCAGGCACCATAACTTAAAAGCGATTAAAAGCGAGTTGTGGCGAGTTCCACAGCGTTGTAATCAAGGGAGTAGGTGGTTGGAATTCGTGATCTATTGGTGATCGCTTTTAAGTTCTTGCTTAATTTGCTATCACAATCGATGCTTAGCCTTTCAGGTGAAAATTTGACTTACTTTGTTTGTCTTTTACTTTAGATGTTCATCACTCACTCTTTTCAATAAAATTGTTAGACATTACGACGAAAGTTTCGGAAGTGAGGCGTCTCAGATATTACGGACTTCGGATAAAATGGATGCTTTTGTCGCATTATCAGGGGCTGTTGCAACGAGAGTTGACTGTAACCCGGATTCTGCTTTACGAGTAGAAATACGGACATCATATGAATAATGAACCTAGTAGAGTGGTTCTAAACACATTAAAGTGAGCTGATAAGACATGCTTGATGTGGGCTCCAGAGGGCAAATGCATATTCCAGTTTTCCTCAAACAAGGGATTTGTATGCAAGTAGTTTTATGTTTTGTGGAGCCTGACGGAGATTACGCTTTAAAGAGCCTAGTATCTTATTAGTAGATGATATAATGTTAGAAATATGTTTATGCCAGGACACATGATTGCATACAGAGACACCGAGGTAGTTACAACTGGACTAGTTCCATAGGCATGCTTCCAATTTGGTAAAAAAAATTGGAGGACGCTTAAGCTTCGCCTTCAAGAGTGGGACGCGACAGCGTTCCCGTCGACCCGCCAAGGGGTATAAGACAATGCGCTACGGCACAGCGATCACTTACGATGCGCCCCGCATCGGACTTAGCGCCCACCTATCACGCGGTGAGCGTCGAGCAACGCAGCGTTCGGCGCGGCAACGAAACGTGCGCCTGAGCGAACGGAACGAACCAAAGAACTCGGTGTCTCGGAGGGGAAACGATCTACGCCAGCCAAACGTCGCGATCGGCACGGGCAGAGAGATAGATAGTAATCTAAAGAAAGGACCGGGAGCACGGCGAAGCGTCGTCAGGGGAGAGGGAGTCCCGCGACGCGCCTGGCAGCGGTCCCAATGCGCGCGCGGCGCGCCTCCTGTCGGGGCAGCGCCGTACATTGAGAGGAGGGGGTCTTCTGTGTTTGCCGCAAGATGGCTCTGCGTGTGTGGATAGCGCAGAAGAAATGCAGCGGAAACGCACTTCGCAACTCGTGTAATTGTGACTTCTGTACGTTACATGTTCATAATTACCGATATACACCGCAGTATAACTTTCCACGGCTCGTTTCGAAGGCAACACCGCATTCACTAGAGGCGCGTTTGCACCGCTTGGAAGCATCGAACTCGTGGCTGAGTGGTAGCGTCTCCGTCTCACACTCCGGAGACCCTGGTTCGATTCCCACCGGGCCAATCTTGGAAGTTGCTTTTTATTTATGAAGCGCCTGCCGTGATTTATCGCTCACGGTCAACGCCGCAAACGCCGACGACGACACCGACGCCGACGACACCGGCTTTTCTGTGACACGAGCTCCTTAACGCTATCGCGTTAAAATACCAGGGACTTACTGCTACGAGTGACGACATAACTTAAAATTTTGTAGTATTAAGTGTCATTAACCAAACATCACACCATGTTAGTATGTTGGTGAGGTCTTTCTGCAGGGCTGTTTGATTGGAGGTACTACGTATAGTGTGATAAATGATGCAATCATCGGCGAGCATTCGAATGTTAGAGGACACATGTGACGGTAAGTCATTAATATATATTAAAAATAACAGAGGGCCAAAACCCTATCCTTGAGGGACGCATGATGTTACTGGTACAGGATGACTGTTTATAATGACAGATTGGGAGCAGTTACTAAGAAATTCTGTAATCCAATTCAAAGCATCAGGATGTAAAATCAGTCTTTTAGGTTTCAATATTAGACGCTGATGAGGGACTTTATCGAAGGCCTTAGAGAAATCCAGAAAAATTATGTCGGTTTGTATGTTAGTGTCAAGGTTAGTGTGAACATCATGCAGGAAGATGACCAGCCGTGTCTCACACGAGAAACCTTTGCAGAATCCACGCTGAGTGGGATGAAAAAAGCTAGTCAAGAAAATCCGTGATAAGAGGGTAGATGACATGCTCCATGATTTTGCAAGGCACACTTGTTTAGGGAGATGGGGCGGTAATTTAGCAGCGAGTATCTGTCTCGTGATTTGTGGACAGGAACAACCTTCCTAATTTTCCAGTCATCTGGAATGAAACTTGAAGGGACTGGGCAAATATCAATGACGGATATTCTGCGGCAATATGCTTTGTGTTTTTAACAGCGAAGCTCTTCTTGCTTGGCGTAAAATAGACTGCATATCACAAAACTCCACCGACGCCCACCGACGGAGAAACTGCGCTCAGTCGGTTTCACCACCGCGCCGAGATCTGCGCACGCGCCGTGAAAACGGTTAGGAATGCGCTTGCACTTGACCTTGGAAAGGACATAAAAGCTTGTGCACAGCGGCGCTTGGTCAGTTAACGCCATGGGGCGGGCTTGGGAAGTTCGTACTGCCGAAGAGGCTGCGCATCATGAAGCTAGACTTGCTACAATGCAGGAGAAACAACGGCAACGAAGGGCCGACCTGACCTACTTGGCCAGAGAGGCCGAAGCCAAGGTGGCAACTACGCAAAGACCCAGAATACGCGAGTCGCGAGAGAGCCAGGATCGTTGCGAAGCATTGACAATTACTCCAAGACCCTGTAGTGCAGGAGGCCGAGTACGAGTGACGCCGAGCTCGCACTTCAACCGGGGGTGCCAATGCTCAGTTTCAACAGGAGTTCCTCTCGTTGGAGTTTGAACATTCCTGCCGAGTGTGCAATCGACTGTTGCTTGACTCGAACCTATCAACGCTCAACATGATTCGGTCTGTCGAGAAACACGCACAAGGCTTGTGTGTGCTGCGACACATCTTCCCGGAGTCCAGTGACCACGATGAGATGCGGCAGCTATGTAGGACCTGTCGAGAAACGGTCTTACACGAGAAGGTGCCACAGTTCAGTGTGACAAACAACTTCAAGTATCCACTCAAGCCAGCAGGACTACCGTGTTTGAACGAGGTGGCCCTAATTGACCAGTTTCGCTGTTTCAAAGCTCGCGTGACCGAATTCGAGCTTGCTCGTGTTTTTTTTTTATTATTATTAATCTCTCTGTGTCTGTCTGTGCAATCGTTGTGCCTGTCTACCATCCGGCTTCACACCCTCAGCACGTTCAACCTCAGCTTTGTGGTGTTTAAAACAACCTCAAGTGCGTCTTACAGTTCCAGGGATAAGAAAGAAGACCAACCTGCCTACCTTGGCCCTTGGCAAGCAGCTCTGGATTGTTTGAACACTTTCTACTTTGACTGAGTCCACATATGTACGGATGGCTCTTCCACTCAGACCAGCTCCACCGGCGCAGTGGTTATATCATCATGATCAATTAGCATCCGATACAAGATTTCTCACTTGACAACATCGACCGGGTCGGAGCTTGTTGCTCGCCGAGGTGCCGTTGATTAAATTAACAGCCAACCCGCTTATCGGTGGGCAATATTCTGTGATTCGAAGGCGTCCTTACAATGTCTTCTCTCATCTCTTCGTCGCGGGTCCTGTGAACAACTAGTGTGGGAGATACGAGAAATGCATCATCGTATGATAGCGAAAGGACACAACGTCGTGTTTCAGTGGCTGCCTAGCCATTGTGGTATCTCCGGCAACGACCTCGCTGACGAAGCTGCTAGGAAAGCACACGAAGGAGCAACCCTTGTTTCTGTACCTTTATCATGGACCGACGCAGCCCAACACCTAAGCAAGGTAGTACACCGTATGACATTAAAGAAGTGGCACACACCTGAATTCACCCAAGAACGATTGCATTCCCTCGACCCCTCTATGCAACTGCCGCTGTTACCAGGGCTTCTGCGAAATGAGGAAACAATGCTGTGCCGCTTACGCTTGGGCGTCGCATTCACGAATGCATATACGTTTTTGATTGGAATGGCTGATAGCGCCGACTGCAATGCCTGCGGTGTCGAGGAAACGAAAGACATTACCTCTGCACAGCTCTCAATCAGCCAGATCGAACACCGTTCACCTTGACAAGATCTTGGGACCATGGCCTCGCATATCGCAGCTACAAAAGGCCACAAAAGCGCCGCTGCGATATTTGAAAGCTACTGGATTGAGTCGGCTCAGCGTCTGTGATCCGGACTGAGTGAACGAACGATATCCCCAGTAGACTTTCTCATCTTCCTTTGATCTTTCCGTCCTCTTTTCCCTTTCCCCAGTGTAGAGTAGCCAACCGGGCTCAGTCCTGGTTAACCTCCCTACCTTTTCTTTATCATTTGCTCTCTCTCTCTCTCTCTCAGGCTCGAACGTGAAAACTCATCTTAGGAAAGAAACTCTGCATTTTGTGCTTACTAACTATAGCCTTGTTTAGAGTGAATAGCTTTGTTTACCTCTTTTGTTCGTGTTCGTCATTGGCGATTGCCTGGTGGATTTGCGATGCAAAGGAAAAGTGTGCGCGCTCTCCCAAAACCGTGTGCGTCGCCGAACGACAGCATCATAAGTCTTCGAGACGTACGTGTTTGTTCGTGTCGACTTTAAAGTGTGTTTAGGTTAAGATGTGGCGGGGGAGCGCTCGCAAAGAAAACGTGTGGTCGCCCACTCGTTCACGAGCAAACGATGACTAAACCAGCCAGGTTTAGTCATCGTTCACTCGTTCGCTTACTCGTTTGTCCAACTATTAGCGCGTTCGACCACTATGTCTATTGCAACGTCTGCAACGAACAATGCAAGGGTGCCACATTCTATCCCGGCTAGGATACCAAATACCAAGAAAACCACAACAGGAAAACCGCAAACTTCTTCCCCTTAGCATTCGCAACAAAATTCACGTGGCCCCAATTCCCCGGAATATGCACCCTGACCGTCATAAAGGTCGACAAAAGGCAAGAGCACAAGCCCTGGCTCGCCTATTTGGCGATGACAAGTCAAACACTCCAGTCCTGTACACCGACGTGGCCCGCTACCCACAAAAATGTGCCCTATGTCTAGTCGTACTAGATAGTGCAGACATTCTGAGAGCTTCGGCCACGCTCAACACTGTGGACAGTGGCACGGCGGAAGAGGCTGCTATTGCCCTAGCCATCGTACAGGCTTCAACCATGCCGACGCCGGATGGACCCATCACAGTGGTCACTGATTCTCAGACCGCCTGCAGGACTTTGGCACAAGGGAGGGGGACACCCTACACACACTGCATCCTTACATCATTACACCCCTCAGCGTTACACAAGGTGCGTATCGTCTGGACACCTGGACACGCCTCTCTCCATGGTAATGAACGCGCTAATGCGCTAGCCCGAGAGCTCGCTAACCGGGCGCCATTGGCAGAGCTGTCCAACCCAGACGATGCACCGACAGAACCACTGAACTACACTGAAACCCTACAATATTACAGAGATACCAGGAGACACTTCCCTCCACCACATAATTCCCTTAATCGAGAAGATGCCGTCGCGTGGCGACAGCTTCAAACTAATTCATTTCCCTGCCTCTTTTATCTTCACCTCTTCCACCCCACACAATATCCCTCATACTGTCCCTATTGTGGAGCAAAGCCCGCAGTATATCATTGCACCTGGGAGTGCCCACACCCTCCGGGCTACTCCCCTATTCCTTCACCTTCCCCTTCCTCCTGGGAGACTGCGCTGACCAGCTCAGACCCGCAAGAGCAGCGACGGCTGATCCGGCGGGCACGCGGAGTGGCGCAAGCCAATGGGGCCCTGAACTAAGGGCTCCACCCTGCGAGGAAGTCGCCCAAACTCATGATAAATGAATGTTTTCTCTCTCTCTCTCTCTCTGAGACACACATAATGAGACAACAAATGGTGCCTCATTATTAGGAACGGCTGCATCATTTCACTTCCCTCAATTTCGGCCGCACCATAGCGCAGAAATTCTATTGCGCAGTCATCATTTCACTAAAGGCATATCTCGCAAATGTTATTTCAGAGCGAGCACGACTGTCCTCAATGCATGCACCTTAGTGCAACTCGGTTTGCGACAAGTACGTCACTTCATCAATGGACGAGCTAACACACATTCAAATGCCATTCATGATGAGTCACTAACCTAAAAAAATAATGCACTTGTTTGAGGTCGAACGAACCGCTGTTACCGCATTCCCGCTTTGCAAACGAATACTAAAAAACGTATTTCATTTTCTATAAACGCAGAATCTCGACTTGATGATCGGCCGCACGTATTTCTCTCGACTTTGAGGCACAAGAAATGTAATAGCACCTGTGCCCACCTCTGAGACTCTGCGCGTGCTTAGAAGATTGGCAAGCACACACGTTGGCGGCAGTGTAGCTCGTAATACTCTTTCGGACTATCAAAGCAGCGTTCGTTCGTGCCTTCTGTCAGCCTTTGTACGTCATAGCTGATACGCGCCGCGAATTCAGATGGTAAGGACGGCACGGATTATTTAGGCTACTGAGGGCTTGCTGGAGGTCAAGGTGTTGGCATTCAATGCTACATGTGTTATTTACAACCATTCGCAACAAGACCTTGCGATAAGCGCTCGACAAATATTTCGTACCTAATTGTAGCGGACGCTATGCATTGGGAGTCGTCATGGCACAGCGTTAGAGCTCGTTCAGATATTTTTTTAATCAATAGTTATCGAAACAGGAAGAAAAGCTGCTGTTACTGAATTTGCAACTGTCCATATAGAAATTCTATGTTGTTACGAAGGTACATGAAGCTATTGGCGGCGAGGAGTTACGGAGTCGCCATCTATCGGAAGCGCCTCGCTGGCGTAGTATGAGAGATCACGCGGCGCGCTCCTCATAGGTTTTGCTGTCAGCGCTCACTGAAAACACAACGCGCGAGCTCTCCCGGACATTTCTGTAAGTACTTTCGAAACGAGAAAAGTTTTTTACTGTCTAAATAATAATCTTGGGCAAACTGAAATCACAGACTCATTTACAGACGCCATCTCTTTACCGAATACGTACATGAACGCCGCTGCGCGCAGTCGTCGCGATGGAGACTTCCGAACCGCATGACTTCCGAATGAGGACCGCAGCATACGAGGGAACCTAAACTCTCGTTTCCAACTCGCTTCGGCGCTCCCGAAGCAGCCGACGCGGCCGCTATGTCCACGTGATCCCTAATAGCACGTCACGCTGACGGTGGTGCCAGCTTTTCCAGCGGTGGAGCTCGAGGCCAATAAAGCCAATGCGAATGCTTAAAGTGCACCGCCTTGCTATGCCTGCATTCATTCTGCGAAAGGTTGTCTGCTATGCTCAGCGCCACAGTTGAGGACGGAGTGGGAAAAAGAGCATAACCGAGAAGGAGTGAAGGCGGAGTAGGAGAGTGTCGCTACTTTACGAAGTATAACCTGCTCTCTCATGCCTAGCCCCTTCCTCTGTGCCTCGTGCGCGACAGAAGACGGCGCGTTTCCTTCCCCGCAAGTCGGTTGTGAGGCCGTGTCAACATGGTCAAAGTTCATCGCATAAGCCCAATTATGAAAAAGATTGCCGCTAAATCTTTTGTTACCTCGCCTATTCAAATCGATCACCGGTGAATGATGCCTTAGATCACCAATTTCGACTCATTGTAGCCGTTTCTTATCCATATAAGACCATCTAGTAGTTAGTACAGGCACTGCACTTTCATAATCAGTTCAAATTTTCGCATTCTGGCGATGTCGTGATTTTTGACGGACCTTTTTTCGAACGAATGTGCGTAAGTTGTAGCAAAAAGAGTCGTGGCTGTCACCTTCTGCCCCGCTCAAGAAAAATGCGTGGCACTCACGATTATGCCGCACTAGCATCAAAATTTTGAAATCAAATGACTCATCATGAATTAAATTATATCGCTGGCTTTGCCATCCAACAGTGCTGAGCAGTGATAATTAACCGGAAATGATGCCACCTGTTCACTAGTGAACTTTGGTTTGGAGTCTGAGTCGTTTTATTCCACTAAAGTGTGTTTCTGAAGGTCTGCCACATGTCCAACATGTGGACCCGGCCATTGTAGCTAATTTCCAATAGTTTCGGTAATGCTTCTCTCGCAAAACCCAGGCAAGGGGCGCTGTTGGTGTCACTGCACAGTTATCGAAAGTCGCTCCCATGGCATCGTCCCGCGCGGCTACGTCGCAAGAAAAGTGTCTTGCTCAAAACTATGCTGCACCCGCACTTGAATTTAGTAATGAGGACTGAGGTTATGATTCCGCAGATGACAGTAAAGCAGATTCAAGCTCTGATGGTGACAATGTTTTGAGTCGGCATGGTACATCCGCAGCTGTTCACCGGTGAATTTTTCTTTACGGTCTTGAGCGGTCTCCTTCCATTTGGACGCTCATCAGCCAATCTATTTTCACAACCTGAGAGCTCTACTGATTATCTTTAGGGTGCATACTTCGCTTGGTTATGATGTCACGCAGGGTGTCTGCCAACCGGGAAAACCAGGAATTCTCGGGGATTTATAATAGTCTGAAAATGCTCAGGGAAAAGTCGAGGAATTTGTGCTTCTATCAGGAAAAATTAGCTGTAATTTTATTGAAAGGGAATGAAAGTAGCAGTAATGCTGGCTCGTGTAACAGAGAGGGGTCGTAACGTACAGGTCTTTTGGTGCCATATCGTCGGCTGGAGGAGTTGGCAGTGCACAGTCAACAACCGACTTTCCGGATGCCCGATAATTCGGACGGCTTCGCGGCACCACCACGTACCCCATAGAGTCAGTGTATAAGAATGTTTGAAATTTTGGGTGCAAGTACCCTTCACCATCTGATTTTCCAGGCTTTCTGCTGTGACCACAGGTCCGAAACGGCATTAGTCAAAACTACCACTGCCGTCATTTTGATTACCTCGCCCTCGCGGTAAATGCTAGGCCTAGCTGCTTCAACGTTCGCTATTAAGCGTCTTGCCGTTCTACGTCGTGTTTTTAATTGAAAGAATTCGCCGCTGTAAGCAATGGCACCGACTCCATCTTTGTGGTCCTCGCGATTGGCATCGAAGCTCGGAAAGCATGGCACGTTGCATAATGCTGGTTCTCGACAGTCAGCTTGGCCTCAATACAGAAACCTTACGCAGTGAAGCATACGCAAATGTATTGCGGCGAAGCATAATAACCGTAGGAAAGGGCAATAGCCACGGGACACATTCATCATCACCAACCTATTTTAAGTCCACTGCAGGATGAAGGCCTCTCCCTTTGCTCTCCAATTACCCCTGTGCTGTGCCAACCAATTCTAAGTTGTGCCTGCAAATTTCTTAATTTCTTCACCCCACCTAGTCTTTTGCTGTCCTCGACTGCGTTTCCTTTCTCTTTGCACCCATTCTGTAACCCTAATGGCACACCACTTATCTAACCCACGCATTACATGACCTGCCCAGCTCCATTTCTTTCTTTTAATGTCAATTAGAATATCGGCTATGCCCATTTGCTCTCTGATCCAAACCGCTCTCTTCCTGTCTCTTCACGTTACACCTATCATTCTTCGTTCCATCGCTCTTTGCGCGGTCCTTAACTTGTTTTCAAGCTTCTTTATCAGTCTCCAAGTTTCTGCCCCATATGTCAGCACCAGTAGAATGCACTGATTGTACACCTTTCTTTTTAGTGATAATGGTAAGTGTCCAGTAACGATCTGAATGTGTCTGCCGTATGCGCTACAACCCAATTTTATTCTTCTGTGAATTTCCTTCTCATGATCAGGATCTCCTGTGAGTAATTGTATCTGTTCCTTAATTATTTTCGTTGTCTGTCTGTCCTTAATTATGCACACGTCCACACGCCATGTCCTGTCGCAGTACGAGCACTGATATGCCTAATAAGTGTACTGGTAGGCCATTTTGGTTGTGCCTGTGGCGATTTGACCCCTTAACGGCAGTAAAAGACATGCATTCATTTTTTCGAACTGCCCAATTTTACGGGCATTTTCGTGGCCCCTGGGGAGTCCGAAAAATCGTACGTTGACTGTACAATTGGCCAAGAGGATGCTTCAAACGGACCGAGGAGCAAATGCGCGGTGGAAGGAGGATGAGAACAGAAAGGACCTATGCATTGAAGAATGAATGGGAAGGAAGCATGCCACCGCTTCTTTGAAGGAGCTTGAGCTAAAAAAAAAGTGTTGGCTGAAGCCGAGGTGCAGGTGTCTCTCTATCCAAACCAAAATAAACTCTTTAAAGCAGTGAAAAGCAGCACTGAGGCATTGTGCATGGGCTAATGGTATGTCAGGACAGTTGAGGTTGACACACCAGCTGTTGAGAGAAAATCTCACTTGTGACAAGGTTCGGGCCTGATACCAATGAGCTTGCAATCATTTGATAAAAATAGCTCATATTGTCACGTAGTAGTGACGGTGAAGAAGGCAGCAAAACTGTGATTGATGAAACTAGCATTTTATTGGGCGAACCGGTGCCCTCAAAGGCAGGCTACACCCAAAAAACAACCATAGTGGCAAACACAGTCGGCGATCGGGGAAAATATGATCTGCTGGTCAAGTGCATCAGCTTTTATACACGAGCCATCGAAGGTTTCAGAGTGATCGGTGGTGCCTGCATGTCTTCCAGAAAGTTCTACACAGTTCGTGTTGCACATGCAATCAGATTACAGAAGCTTCGGGGACAACAGAACCATCGATAACATCTTTAGTGATAGCATTTGTTAGACGGTAAAAAGCACTCACCCGAAAAAAATAGACAAGTCCACGTGTCAATGTCCCCTTCAGTCACGGCGTCCACATTTTTGGACGTCACTTACTTTTGCCATATATGTGCAATGGTAGCAAGGAATAGATCGCAAACATTAAGCGTAGGGCAAATTGAACATTCTGATAACCTTAATTACTTCCGTTTTGCTTTCAAGTGATATGTATCGTTACAGAGTACCGCTTTGGTGGAGGCACTATACCATGTTTTACGGGATGCTTGACGTGGGGCATGTCGTTAGCAACCTTCAAGTATAGATCTATTTTTTCTTGAAATGCTTGAGGCCAATGAATAAATTTTGCATGTAATTCGAGCAGGGGATTTAATCCTTTTTATGAAGAAATGTAGCATGACTGACTCTGCAATATTCAAATATTTAGTAACTAATTATAGTGACTCATTGTAGAATGCTCAAAGAGTCATTTTACCACCTTCATTTGCTTTTAGTGGAGTCTCAAGCACCACCTACGTTTCACACATAAATCGACAGTCGATCATAATTCATGACTGAAGGCGATATTCAAAAACATTTGTTTCTGTATGCATCTCCTATTTATTCATATTTGAGAATGTTCAACTTGATTTGCAATGAGTTTTACATTTCTTTTTTCAAAGATATTTTATTCGCTGTGCATTTTACTAACCCCTCCCTTCTGTTTTCTTTTTGAATAAAATAAACACTACTCCTTACTATTCAAACTGGATTAAGTTTTTTTTTATTATAGTTACTAAAGAGTGACAGCATCGGGCGACATTGTGTTAGCCTGTCTTGAGTAAAATGAAGTGCTGTATCAGGGAATTTTGCAAAGGTACTCGGGGAAAACCTGCAAAACTCGGGGAATTCGGAAATGTCAACTTGGTAGACGCACTGCATTTGCTGCCACCGGCAGCAAAGTAACTTTCGTTCACGCCAAGAAGGCCACCTGTAGCACATGTCAGCCCAGCACTACAGTTCAGCGCAAGACAGTTTACAACAGTGTGGGATTTCTTTCTACTGTTCTTCTCTGCAGAGGTGATAAAGACAATGTGCAAAAATGCGAACAGATATGCTTGGATGCATAATCTTGTAGTTGCCCAGCTGCGCTGAAAGCGATAGGTCCTGGAAAAGGTGCGTGACTCTAGACGAACTAGTGAAGTACGCTCCTTGGACATCTCATCAGACCATCCTTAGAATAGGCCGAAAAGGCAGAACGACAAAATGTGTTATGAGGACCACAAAGTTGAACAAAAACCATACATTCTGTGGGAAAATTGTGGAGTGCACCTATGTTTCACAAGATCCAGGAACTGCGTCACCACATGGCATGAGCGAAGAACTGGTCTTAGTCTCTTTTTTATATACAAAAAACGGCAATGTACTGAGCATTTATCTTTTCAGACACTATTCCTGGATTATTTATCTTTAAAATCTTTATTCTGAATGTTCCTTGATATTAATATTTTTGTAGATGTCATGTTTTTTTATTGTTTTTATCAACTTGCAGCAAAAATGGCAGTTACTAGAATTTTTGTTCTACCTAATAATTTTTTGTTTGGCAATGTATGTTTTTGGAAAGAGCTTTTCATTATGTACAATATGGTGTATTTCAATGTGTGCTGGAATATTATTTGAAGTGGTAAATAATTTTTTTTCTGAGACCTCTAAAAGATCATCTTATTTTTTCGCAGTAATGAAAGAGCTCATTTCGTCTGCTTGTAGCCAGTAGTTCGTTGTAGCATGGTCCGTTAAAAGCGAACTTCTTTGCATTAATAAAATAGATAGTACAAACTAATGCTCAAATCATCATCAGCAGCAGCAGCCTGGTTACACCCACTGCAGGGCAAAGGCCTCTCCCATACTTCTCCAACTACCCCTGTCATGTACTAATTGTGGCCAAGTTGTCCCTGCAAACTTCTTAATATCATCCACCCACCTAACTTTCTGCCGTCCCCTGCTGCGCTTCCCTTCTCTTGGAATCCAGTCCGTAACCCTTAGTGACCATCGGTTATCTTCCCTCCTCATTACGTGTCCTGCCCATGCCCATTTCTTTTTCTTGATTTCAACTAAGATGTCATTAACTCGCGTTTGTTCCCATACCCAATCTGCTCTTATCCCTTAACGTTACACTCATCATTCTTCTTTCCATAGATCGTTGCGTCGTCCTCAATTTAAGTAGAACCCTTTTCGTAAGCCTCCAAGTTTCTGCCCCGTACGTGAGTACTGGTAAGACACAGCTGTTATACACTTTTCTCTTGAGGGATAATGGCAACCTGCTGTTCATGATCTGAGAATGCCTGCCAACCGCACCCCAGCCCATTCTTATTCTTCTGATTATTTCAGTCTCATGATCCGGATCCGCAGTCACTACCTGTCTTAAGTAGATGTATTCCCTTTCCACTTCCAGTGCCTCACTACCTATCGTAAACTGCTGTTCTCCTCCGAGACTGTTAAGCATAACTTTAGTTTTCTGCAGATTAATTTTTAGACCCACCCTTGTGCTTTGCCTCTCCATGTCAGTGAGCATGCCTTGCAATTGGTCCCCTGAGTTACTAAGCAAGGCAATATAACATCATCAGTGAATCGCAAGTTACTAAGGTATTCTCCATTAACTTTTATTCCCAATTCTTCCCAATGCAGGTCTCTGAATACCTCGTGTAAACATGCTGTGAATAGCATTAGAGAGATGGTATCTCCCTGCCTGACGCCTTTCTTTATTGGGATTTTGCTGCTTTCTTTATGGAGGACTACGGTGGCTGTGGAGCCGCTATAGATATCTTTCTTATGCTCAAATATAGTCCATTATATCCGAAAGTCTGTTGTACACGGGTCCATTGTAACGAGCATATGTGGTATCATATGAAGCCTACAGATTAAATGAAGGAATGTATAGGGGAAAAGTAATTTTCTATTTAATTAAAATTTCAAAATAACATGGAAAATGAAAGTGGACAGAAAGGCAATTTATCGTAGGTGGGAGACAAACCCTCATCTTCTGCATTACACGTGCAGCGCCTTATCATTTAACTGGTACACCGTATTACTATTGTGCACCTTTTTCGATATTTGCGTATGTGCATTAGGTCTAGCCCTCTGAGTATTGGCCAGAGCCACTCTTGGCCGTGGCAGTGGAACATCCTTTCAATTGCAGGCATCACATAGTAAGTGAACTTAGGAGCAAGCAACTATCTTGTAATCTCTTGTGAGTGAACTCATAGCATCAAGGCTGCTAGAGTTTATACCATTACTATGCAATGAACAAGAATAAGGGGTAACTGAGGGGTGTAATTTTTTGCTAGTAATAGCCATTCTGTTGTGTTTGAGTTTGTACCCACCATGGTGGCATAGTGGCTTTGGCATTGCGCAGCTAATCTCGGAGTGTGGGTTTAAATCCCGGCCATGGCAGCCACATTTCAGTGGGGGTGAAATGCAACAATGCCCTTGTACCATGCATTGGGTGCATGTTAAAAAAACCCAGGTGGTCAAAATCAATCCAGAGTCCCCCCACAACAATATGCCTCATAATCATATCCTGGTTTTGGCACGTAAAACTGCAATATTTTGTGGCTTTCCGTCGTAGATCTTCTTGCTTGCCTGAAACCTGTGCCATATACTTATGCATCTTTGTGTAGGAAACTGCCTGTGGGACAATTCAGTGTGGGTTCATGAGCGCTTGTGAGAAGTAGTGATCCAGTGAAAGTTCCCTAGGAAAAACTCACTGTTGACTGACAGTGACTTTGAACTACTGACCAAGCTGTCCATGTGAAGGCAGTGTTTTGAATCCTCGCGTACATATTTTCTGACCTCAGGCTCATTACTGTTTTTCCTTGTATGCTGCATTGCATACCTATGAAGCAACTATCACTCTTAAGTCTCTGCTGCGATCCTTCTATCATTTCCTAACCCTGTGGTGATTTAACAGGGCACATTTCTCTGAGCAGCGATGCACCGCTTAAAGAAACACTGCAGAGGTAGAACCAAACTGTGAAAAAAATTGGACCTTGGCACTGCTGCTGAGATAATTCTACAAAAAGAAAAGCGACCATCAATGGTGCTCTTGCCAGGTATTTATGTGGTATTGAGAAGTACAAATTTATTCCAAGTGCAATTTCAAAGTTGGAAAAACGGAACATTACTTTGAGTTACAGTTTTAAATCTTGCATTCTGTGGCAGGCATTGTCCTGCAGAAGGCAAGTTTCATAGGTAAATTAAGCAAGACCATCTGATTGAGTGGTTGCAGCCACAAAGAATGATAAATGATACTTGCTACCTGGGTGGAAAACAAGCACGCAGGATTTTGCCTCTTGTTGCCATAGGAATGAAGCAATTGTTCTCCACATTCAAGTAGAAGTAGCTTGAGATTTTGGTGACCATGGGCATGATTGGAAATCATTGTTCGAAACATGCTTTCACTTTGCATTCAATTTCACCTCACGTGATTGGCCTAGGCCGTGCCGAGTAGTCAGCTGCCAGGTGCAGCTGATGCGCATGCACATCTGGTCACAGTGCGAGCACCGGCACACCTAATAAGTTGCTGACAGGCCTTCAGAGTTTTAGGTAGACACATGCCCTCTTGTTGGCTTTAAACATCTTTTTGACTTTCAGAGCCTTTTCATTCTACCGCCTTCTTTTTTGCTAGCTTTCCCAAAACAGGTGTTTCCTCTGCTTCTCGGTGCATGGCACGTGTGCACACATGTAGTTAAAAAATGCATACTAGGCCCCGTTAATGGTCTTATACATGAGACCTGCATAGTCGGTGAAACAAAGGCATAAATTGCCACAGCAACATCAGAAACAACTCTGCATCCCAGTATCCATATTATGAGTATTATTATGAGTACTATTATTGTGAACCCAGTATCTTTATTAGGCATGTAGGTGCACGTACTGCATCTGGATACTGCATGTGCATGCCTGTATAATTAAGAAACTTGTACTATGTCCCGTGACAGTGTCCCCTTTCTATTCTTGGTATGTGTCACCTCAATCATTTGCATAAGACGGCTGTATTGCGGCAAAGCTGACCAGTCAAGTTGGAATTATTCGGCAAGGGCCCATGTTTAGATCGAAATAACATAAGTTTGGGCCCGTAGATACGTATGGGTGCCGGCCGGTACCTTTGGTCGAGATTGAATCAACCGAAAAATCAAGTTAGCTGTAGTCAAATAAACGGAAGCTTACTTTGTGCAAGGCTGCATGTCTTGTCCCTGGATAAGTCCTGATCTGTGCATTTTCCTGCCTGTGTTTGTCCCAATTCCAGCAATATTTTCGGCTCAGTCCTCTCAGCGCTAATTGTTGTTTGCTTATCTATCATAGCCAAGTACTTATGCAGCATTGTTTTTTGCCACCTTGAATAGTATTTTATCTTGATGTGTGAGAAAGAAAAAAAATATCTGCCTGTTTGCACAGGTTCATAAATATATCTGCCCTCATTGTCTTTCTGCAGATTGTGTGCTACATCTACTTCACCAGGATAATTGTGTTTCTGCTGAAGGTGAGCAAAGAAAGTCATGTGTTCCCCACGGAATATCATCTGAATGCTGCTGTACAAACAGTTTATAATAGTGTGTCATCCAGCATATGAAGGCCTATTGCACTGAAACAAATAGTCTGTGGGACTTTCTTAAGGTAGAGAAAACAGTGCAAATATTAGACCACAATGTATGATACTGTTTAGGTGTCATCAGTGTGGTTTTCACAGCTGCCATATAGGTAAACTTCCATGCCGCCAAAGCACGCCACCCGACGACTCATTGATCAAAGGCACGCAGTAGGCGTTCTTTCCCTCCTTCATGGGAAACATCCTGGCTATTGAAGCTGTTTTCTGTGAATTCTGCGTTCTAACAATTCATTGCGTTTAACAGCAGGGTGTCTACCAACTGGGAAAACCGCGAATTCTCAGGGATTTTGGGTAGTCTGGAAAAACTGAGGGAAAACTCGGGGAATTTGTGCTTCTATCAGGGAAAATCAGCTTTAATTTTATTGAAAAAGTCGACAGTCAAGGTAATGCTGGCTTGAGTAACAGACAGGAATCGTAATGAATCGTCTCTGACGCCCTGTTGTCGGCTGGAGGAGTTGCCAATGTACAGTCAACGACCGACTTTCCGGATTCCCGATAATTTGGGCGGCGGCGCGGCACCACCATGTACCCCTTAGAGTCAGTTCATCAGAACGTCTGAAATTTCTGATGCAAGAACTCTTCGCCGTCCGATTTTGTGGACGTTTTGCCGTGACCACAGGTCCGAAATGTCATTAATCAAAGCCACCACTGCTGCCATTTTGATTACCTCGCCGCCTCGAACCGGCGCTCTCACACGCAGATCCGCTGACAGCCGTAGCCACCACTGCGGCAATGCTAGGCCTAGCTGCTTCGACGTTTGCTATGAAGCTTCTTGCCGTTGGGTGCCGTGTTTTTTTATTGAAAGAATTCGCTGCTGTCAGCAATGGCACAGACTCCGCCTTTGTGCTCCTCGTGATTGGCTTAGAAGCTTGGAAAGCACGGTGCAATGCATACTTCCGGTTCCCGAAAGTCAGCTTCGCCTCTGTACAGAAGTGTTATTTGGTGAAGCATATGCAAAAGTATTGCAGGGAAGCATAACAAGTGTGGGAACGGGCTATTGCCATTGGACACAGTATGTACTGCTAAATTATACACGACACGCGTGTATAATTAAGCAATACCCAATATTTTTTGTCCATTTTTCAACCCAATATTTCCTGTCACAGTACGAGCACCAATTGCCTAATACGTGTACCGGCAGGCCTTCAGCGTGTTTTCGAATGTGCCTGTGGCAGTTTGAGCCCTTAAGGGCGATAAATGACATGCTCTTTTTCCAACTGGCCGATTTTTCTGATGTTTTCGTGGCCCCGAGGGAGTTCAATAAATCGGACGTGGACTGTGCAACTGACCAAGAAGATGCTTCAAGTGGTCTGTAGGGCGAACAAGTAGCAGAAGGAGGACAAGAACAGAAAGGACCTACGCATTGAGGAATTAACGGGAAAGGAAGCGTGCTGCCGCCATTTTGAAGGAGTTCTGAGAGAGAGAGAGTGAACTTTAATTAGAACCAGCAGTTATGTTGGCTGGGCCTAGGCCTCCCATGATGGGACGTCGAGGTCTTGCCTCTTCGCTGCTTCGTAAGCCTGCTGAGCTCAAAAAACAAAGTGTTAGTTGATGCCGAGATGCAGGTGTCCCTCTTCCAAACCAAAATAAACTCTTTAAAGCAGTGAAACACAACAGTGAGGCGTCGTGCCCGGGCTGAGATTATGTCAGGACAGTTGAGGTTGACTTACGAGCTGTTCAGAATCTCATTTGTGACAACGTTCAGGCCTAATACCGCTGAGCTTCCTATCAGTTGATAGAAATAGCTCATATTTGAAAATATTAACATCTGTATGCATCTCCTTTTTATTTGTATTTGAGAATGTCCGACTCTATTTGCAATTTTTTTGAAGACATTTTATTTGCTGTGCATTTTACTAACCCCTCCCTTGTATTCTCTTTTTGAATAACATAAACACTACTCCTTAATATTCAAATTAGTCTAAGTTGCTTTTTAAAAAAAAAATTTCGTATGCTTACTAGAGAGTGACAGCATCAGGCGATATGGTTTCAGCCCGTCTTGACATAAATTATAGTTCTGCATCACTTGGAATTTCGCAAAGGCACTTAGGGAAAACCTGGAAAACTCAGGGAATTTGCAAGTGTCAAATTGGTAGGCACCCTGAACGGGCAGGTTCTTTATGCAAAGTTTTTACAAAATTTCCAGTAATATGTCTCCATGGCATAAGAGGAACCTATAGCTCGGGACTAGCTCTGATGCCGCCTGTTCAAATGCACTAGTGAACAAGAAGATATATTTTGCATTTTGGTCCCGTGAGCTGTCGTGTTCGGAATGGTGGTGCTGCATTATGCCAGATCGCTAGCTAGGTGAGTACCGTATTTACACGATTGTAAGTCGACTTGAATGTAAGTCGACCCCCCTATATCGCTTGCCAGGAAAAAAAAAAGAGAGAGAGCATACCCGAGGGCGCATTCGATAAAGAAAATTTATTAGTAGCTGACATGGTCACTGGACTACTTGTCTTCACTAGTGCTGCCATCTTAATCGTTGCTATGGTCGTCCAGCGCATCGTCGTCCAGTGAAATTTCACATTTGGCAAACGACCGCACCACGACATCTTGTGGAACAGCAGCCCACGCCGTATGCACCCAATCACACGCAGCCGTCAGGGAGGTTCTTTTGACAGGTCCGGTTGGCGTAATTTCACGGTTTTCTGCCGTTAGCCACTCATTGTACTCACGGCAGAGCAGGTCCTTAAAAAGCGAAGATCTGAGCTTGTTTCATGACCATGTCGCATTTCAATGGCAGGGACCGATCACGCATTTCAGCGACGTACGCAGCAAGCTTAGCCTACAGCTCCGGAAGGCGTCCAGACTTCGACACGTGGGAAATCCCTCACGTGCCGTCACAGGTGAAAATTTTGCTTCGCTGCAGTCGCCACTCTCGCACCAACTGTTCAGAAACATCGAACTTGCGGCCCGCTGCGCAGTGATTCGTTTCTTCGGCATAAAAGATGGCGGCCCTCTTGAACGCTGCTGTGAACGAGTGCCGAATGATTAGTGGGCCTGGACTGGAGCATTCATGACGACTGAGGAAGTGTAGAAGTAGCACGTAGCCAGCATTCATGTAGGTGTCAAACCAATGCCTTTTGTCAAACTATAGAGAAAGCCAAGCGCAACAGGCAAATAGCAAGCGGTATCTGCTCTTCCATGAACTACCGATACTCCCCGCAAGCACCGCCGTCCTGAGGGTCCCGCTATGAATGGAACAGCGGCGCTTCCATCAACTATTGACACCCACCCCCCCATGATTGTTGCGTGCACTGTAAAATTCTCAAACATGTTGAAAAGCCCTTCCGGAAAGCGAACAAGCACGTGGGTTAGTGAAACGCTATGGGTAGGGCCATAGAGCAAACATAAAATTGTAACTACGTTGTAGCTCCCGTTGGTCTCGCTTTTTTTTGGCGGTGCCATGTTTTGGTTTCGATAGTAAGTCGACCCCCCAACTTCAGATTTTCAAATTTTAAAAAAGTGGTCGACTTACAATGTGTAAATATGGTAGTCTCTTGAACACACACTGCCATAGTACTTTATTCACACCACATAGCCCACCCACCATGTACATAATTTGCAAATTCCAATGATGTATCATGATGAAGTCGTAATATCAACCAGTAGTGAAAATACATGTGCACTAGTAAGAGAAGTTTTAATGATAGGTGGTAGGGGTAGCCGATCAAAAGGCTTGCCATGCTACTACAGGTATAATATATTAACAAGAAACAGAAGGATGAGAGAAAAGAAAATAATGCACCATGTACGTAATTTGTTAATTGCAATGATGTATCATGAGGAATTCATAATGTCAACCAGTAGTGAAAATACATTTGCACTAGTGAGAGAAGTTTTAATGATAGGTGGGCAGGGGTAGCTGATCAAAAGGCTTGGCACGCTACTACAGGATTAATATATTAACAAGAGACAGAAGGATGAGGCAAAAGAAAATAATGCACATGCATCCAGCTCACACAAAAGCTCGGAAAAAGGCAACAGTGAGCACCATGAAATGAACAAAGTAAGAAGTGGAGCTTTATGGCACTGTCAATAAGCAAACTGTTGTTCATCTCTATCCTTATGGCTGCAATGCGGAGCTTTTTTCGAGCTTTCGTGCAAGTGGATGCATGTGCATTAATTGCTTTCTCTCTCGCCCTTTCGTTTCTTGTTATAGACGAGAATTTCTAGCGCCTGTAGGTGGCTGCCATGTTTTTGTTATGATGATGATGGTGTCAATGGAAACTGACCCTGTCAACCTTTAATTACTGCACTCTGTCGAGTGAGCCTAGCATAGAAGTACTGTTTGAGGAACTATCAGACATTGTTTGAGATATCATCGGCCTTAGCGAGATTAGAAGAACTGGTGAGGCTTATACATTGCTGAATAACAGCCACGTCCTCTGCTATATAGGTCTTCCTGATACGAAGCTATACGGAGTAGGATTCTTTATCCATAAGGACTTAACGGACAACATTGACGAATTATACAGCATTAATGAAAGGGTAGCAGTAGTCGTAATCAAACTTAATAAGAGGTATAAATTAAAGGTAATACAAGCCTACGCTCCAACATCCAATCACGACAATGAGGAAGTAGAGCAGTTTTATGAAGATGTTGAATTAGCGATGCCAAAAGTGCAAACTCAGTATACAGTAGTGATGGGTGACTTCAGTGCAAAAGGGGGGAAAAAGGCAGGCTGGATAACAGGCACTTGGCAACTACGGCATCGATTAGAGGTGCTGGTAGAATTCGCAGAAAGGAATAAGCTGAGAATAATGAACACCTTTTTCAGGAAGCATAGCAACAGAAAGTGGACCTGGAAAAGCCTTAACAGTGAAACAAGGAATGAAATTGATTTCATACTTTCTGCCGATCCCACCATAGTGCAGGATGTAGAAATTATAGGTAGGGTAAAGGTGCAGTGATCATAGGTTAGTTAAGGCTAAAATTCACCTCAATTTGAAGAGAGAAAGAGTAAAAGTGGTCTAGAAGAAGCAGGTCAACTTAGAGGCAGTAAGGGTAAAAGCAGACAAATTTCGGCTGGTACTTGCAAACAAATTTGCAGCCTTAGAACAGAGAGATGGTGATGACATAGATGTAATGAATGAAACTGTAATGAGGCTGGCTTCAGAGGCCGCAACTGAAGTGAGAGGCAAAGCACCAAGGCAACCAGTAGGCAAGCTCTCCCAAGTAACAAAGGACCTAATAAAGAAACGACAAAGAATGAAAGTGTCCAACTCAAGAGAGAAGATAGAATTCGTGGAACTGTAAAAACAACTGATCAACAAGGCGAAAATAAGTGATATTCGAAAACTACAGCGTGAGAAAGACTGAAGAAGCCGTAAAAAATGGACGCAGCCTGAAATCGGTGAGAAAGAAACTTGGCGTAGGACAAGCCAAGATATATGCACTGAAAGATAAGCAGGTTAATATCATCAGCAATCTCGATGATATAGTAAAAGAAGTGGAAGAATTCTATGCTGACCTGTACAATACCCAGAGGAGTCAGGATACCTCCATTAAAAACAGTAATGAACAGGATACAGAAACTCCTCCTGTAACTAGCGATGAGGTCAGGAGGGCCTTGCAAGACATGAAACGAGGAAAAGCGGCAGGAGAAGATGCAATAACAGTCCATTTAATCAAAGATCGAGAAGACATAATGCTTGGAAAACTGGCAGCTCTTTATATGAAGTGTCTATTGACTGCAAGGGTCCCATAAAACTGGAAGAATGCAAACATTATACTAATCTACAAAAAGGGACACATTAAAGAACTGAAAAATTATAGGTCTATTAGCTTACTACCCAGTATTATATAAAATATTTACCAAATAATCTCTAGTAAGATAACGGCAACACTGTAATTTAGTCAACCAAGGGAAAAGGCGGGCTTCAGGAAGGGATTCTCTACAATGGATCACATCCATGTCATTCATCAGGTTATCGAGAAATCCGCAAGGTACAATAAGCCTCTTATATGCAAGGTGTCTACCAACCTGGAATTCTCAGGGATTTTGAATTGTCTGGAAATACTCGGGGAAAACTCGGGAATTTTGCGCTTCTGTCAGGGAACATAAACTGTCATTTTATTGAAAGTTAATGAAAGTCGCCTTAATGTTTGCTCGGGTAACAGGCAGGAATCGTAATGAATCGTCTTTGTCGCCATCTCGTCGGCTGAAGGAGTTGCTAGTGCACAGTCAACGACCGATTTTCCAGATGCCTGATTTTTAGGACATGCCCGATAATGAGGATGGCTTTGCGGCACCACCATGTACCCCATAGAGTCAATGTGCAAGAACATCTGAAATTTCGGGCGCAAGAACTCTTTGCTGTCCAATTTATCGGACTTCTTGCCATGACTGCAGGTTCAAAACAGCATTAATCAAAGCCTATACCGCCGTTTTTATTACCTCGCCGCCTCGAACCGGTGCCCTCGCATGCAGGTCCGCTGGCAACCGTAGACACCACCGCGGCAACGCGAGGCCTAGCTGCTTCGATGTTTGCTGTTAAGGTTCTTGCAGTTCGGTGCCGTGTTTTTCATTGAAAGAATTCGCCGTTGCGAGCAATGGCACTTCTGTAATCCTCGCAATTGACTTCGAAGCTTAGAAAGCACAGTGCATTGCATAATGCTGGTTCGCGATTGGCAACTTTGCCTCAGCACAGAAATGTTACGCCGTGAAACATACATTAAGTATTGCGGTGAAGCTTAAGACGCATCGAAAGGGGCAATTGTCACGGCACACAGTACGTATTCCTAATTATACACGCGTGCACTCGCCATCTTTTGTCACAGTACGAGCACCTATATGCCTAGTAAGTTTACTGGCAGACCTTCAGTGATTTCTCGGATGTGCCGGTGGCGATTTGAGCCCGTAAGGGCAGTAAGACATGCATTCATTTTATCGGACTGCCCAATTTGTTGGACGTTTTTGCGGCCCCTAGAGAGTTCGAAAAAGCGAACGTGGACTGTGCAACTGACCAAGAAGGTGCCTTAAATGGTCCGTGGGGCGAACGCACGGCGGAAAGAGGACAAGAACAGAAAGGACCTACACATTGAGGAATGAACAGGAAAGGAAGCGTGCTGCTGCCGCTTTGAAGGAGCTTGAGCTCAAAAAACAAAGTTTTGGCTGACGCCGAGATGCAGGTGTCCCTCATACAAACCAAAATAAACTTTTTAAAGCTGTGAAGCACTACACTGAGACGTCATACGCGTGCTGATAGTATGCCAGGACAGTTGAGGTTGACTTATGAGCTGTTGAGAGACTATGAGCACCAATATGTCTAACGAGTGTACTGGCAGGCCATTAGAGCTTTTTTGGATGTGCCTGCGGTGATTTGAGCCTTTAAGGGCAGTAAAAAAAACATGCATTCATTTTTTCGAACTGCCCGATTTTTCGGATGTTTTCATGGCCCCTAGGGAGTCCGAGAAATCGGACGTTGACTGTACAACTAACTAAGAGGATGCTTCAAATGGTCTGTGGGACGAACATGCGGCAGAAGGAGGACGAGAACAAAAATGACCTGCGCATTAAGGGATGAATGGGAAAGGAACTGTGCTGCCTCTTCTTTGAAGGAGCTTGAGCTCAAGAAGCAAAGTGTTGGCTGATGCCGAGATGCTGGTGACCCTCATACAAACCAAAATAAACTCCTTAAAGCAGTAAAATGCAACACTGAGGCATTGTGCGCATGTTGAGAGTATGTCAGGACAGTTGAGGTTGACTTTCCAGCTACTGAGTGAATCTCAGTTGTGACTAAGTTTGGGCCTAATACCAATGGGCTTGCTATCAGTTGAGAGAAATAGCTCATATTTGAAAATATTTGCTTCTGTATGCATCTCTTTTTATTTGTATTTGAAAATGTTCGACTCAATTACAGTGGGCTTACCTTTTTTTTTCAAAGATATTTTATTCATTGCCCATTTTACTAACCCCCCTCCCCATTCGATTTTCTATTTTGAATAAAGTAAGTACTAGTCCCTCCCATTCAAACAGTGTTAAGTCGTTCTTTTTGTTTTTTAACATGCTTACTAGAGAGAGAGAGAGATAAGAGATGAGAAAGGCAGGGAGGTTAAGTAGAAGATATATATCCAGTTTGCTGCCCTGCAGTGGCGAAAGGGTAAGGGGAAACAAAGATTTTAATGAAGTGACAGCTGCGGGCGACATGATGTCAGCCCGTCTTGACATAAAACAAAGTTCTGTGTCACTCAGGAAATTTTGCAAGAGCATTCAGGGAAAACCTGGAAAACTCTGGGAATTCGAAAATGTCAACTTTGTAGACACCCTGATATGGCGTTCATTCATTACAAATGAGCATTTGATTCAGTAGAGATACCAGCAGTCATAGAGGCACGGTGTAGTCAAGGAGTACAGACTGCTTACGTAAATACCTTAGAAAATATCTACATAGATGCCATAGGCACCTTAATTCTACACAAGGAAAGTAGGAAGATACATATAAAGAAAGGAGCCAGACAAGGGGACACAATCTCTCCAATTCTATTCACTGCGTGCTTGGAAGAAATGTTTAAGCTATTAAACTAGGAAGGTTTAGTAATAAGGATTGACGGCGAGTGCTTCAGCAACCTTCGGTTTGCCGATGACATTGTTCTATTCAGCAACACTGCAGACAATTTACAACAAATGATTGAGGACCTTAACAGAGAGAGTGTAAGAATGGGGCTGAAGATTAATATGCAAAAGACAAAGGTAATGATGAATAGCAGGGAAAAGGAACAAGAGTTCAGGTACCCCAGTCACCCTCTAGTCTTTGAAGGAGTACGTTTACCTAGGTAAATTAATCACAGGGAACCCTGATCATGAGAAGGAAATTCATAGAAGAATAAAAATGAGTTGGATCGCATACAGCAGACATCATAAGCTCCTGACTGCATCCTTACCGTTATCATTGAAAAGGAAGGTGTACAATCAGTGCATTTTACCGGTGCTGTTATATGGGGCAGAGACTTGGAGACTGACAAAGAGCCTTGAGAACAAGTTAAGGACTGCACAAAGAGTGATGGAATGAAAAATGCTAGGCATAACTTTAAGAGACAGAAAGAGAGCGGTTTGGATCTGAGAGCAAACGGGTATAGACGACATTCTAATTGACATGAAGAGAAAAAAATGGCGCTGGGCAGGTCACGTAATGTGTAGAGTAGATAACCGTTGGACCATTAGGGTGACAGAATGGGTATCAAGAGAAGGGAAGCACAGTAGAGGACAACAGAATACAAGGTGGTGCGACGAAATTAGGAAATTTGCGGGTGCTAGTTGGAATTGGTTGGCGCAGGACAGGGGTAATTGGAGATCGCAGGGAGAGGTCTTCATCCTGCAGGGGACATAAATTATTATTATTATTATTATTATTATTATTATTATTATTATTATTATTATTATTATTATTATTATTATTATGGGACTGCGTAAATAGCATGGGCAGCAGGAGGCCACAGCGTGTTTGCTGTTGTCAGTTGCCTGCGATGGCTTTCACTTCACTTTCACTTTATTTCCTTAGAGACACCCTTCTTCGGGGTATTACATAAGGGGTGGGTTACAAAGAATATGAGAAACAAAGAATATCAAAATGTTACAAGGCATAATGTAAGGCAATTTCTTCTATGAAGGCAGATGAGCTGGGTATAGAAACGATGTTGTGCGCAAGACTATTCCAGTCTGTTTGAGGGCAAAAAGAAGATGCAAAAGTGATAGTATGTGCGTGCGGATGAGCTACATTTAAGGAATGTCCTATGCGATGGGAGATGCGTGATAGTGGCAAGATATATGGTGCACGATTGAGTATGCTGTGGCAGAATTTGTGAAATGGTTCTGAACACGCTGCAGCCTACTTGTCAGCTGAATGCCATCAAACGTATTTTGTTTAATACGATCAGATCTCAGATGACAGAAATGTACCAAAGAGATAATTTAGCGAGAGCACCCTGCAGTGCCATCTGCTTCACCACAGTTACAATGCATGTTGTGCAGTTGGCAGGGCTAATTTCTGAGATATGTGCTTAATTATGCCCATTTTTGGGGGGAACTTGAAGCACTGTATGAAATAGACTAGATGACATCCAGTACGCTATACTGCCACTCTGACGCTATACCTACTTCTTTTTCTTTTTCTTCTTCTTTTTTTTACGTGAGTATAATATTCATGTCGTGCTCTTCCACAATATAATAATTGTGTATAATTGTATAATAACTACAGTCAGATCTCAATAATTCGAACTCAAAGGTGCCCAAAAATTTGTTTGAATTAAAGGTTGGAATTAAAGGAAGCTAATTGAATGGAGGACTTACCTGCAGTGGTGCATGTGCACTGAGCTAACACATAAATGGGAAGTTCCACAAGATTTATTCGCACGTATATACAAATTAGTCAGTTGTTAGGCGTATCAGTGCTCATGCTATGGTAGGAAGCGGTGGGTGCACGCGGGTGTAATAGGTTTGTTCAATTTAGAAAAAGGTGCACAGCACCACAAATGAAAAGATGCAGGGGGTGTCAGTTATGGTGTGCCAGGCTGCACCCACTCGCTACAAGGTTCAAGGGTGCACTGCATTGCGGCGGCACCTTGCCTTGCACCCCGTTTAATCGAGCACGGGGGTGCAGGGTGCACTGTTGCACCTCGGGGAATCGAGGGTCTAGGTGCAGTGCACCGTGAATAGGTGCATAAGGTGCAGAGAAATTTGGCTGAATCGAATAGACCTAATAAAAGGAAACATGTCCCGTGACAATTGCACCTTCTAACTTTTGGTATGCTTGGGGCGAAGTTGACTTTCGAGAACCGGCATTATGCAACGCGCCGTGCTTTCCACGCTATGAAGACATTGGCGAGGATTACGAAGGCATAGTCGGCTCCATTGCTAACAGCGGCGAGTTGTTGCAATGAAAACCACAGCACCGAACAGCAAGAAGCTGAAGAGCAAGGCCTAGCTTTGTAGTAGTGTGGCTGCAGCTTCCACTGGATATGTGTACGAGGGCACCGGCTCGAGGCGGCGTGATAATCAAAATGGCGGTGGTGGTGGCTTCGATTAGTACTGTTTCGAACCGGCGGTCATGGCAAAAAGTCCTTAAAATCAAATGGTGAAGGTTTTCTTGCATCCGAAATTTCAGGCATTCTTATACATTGACTCTATAGAGTACATGGCAGTGCCACGACACTAACAGAAGTAAATAACCTGTCACAAACAGAAGTAATTGGTGATGTGCATCTGCACACGCCTGCGTACAAACTTCCGCCATTGCTTCTTTTCTCTCTCTTTTTTTTTTTTTTCGTGCATGGCATTGAGAAGTCTCTCCCAAGCTTTTCCTCTATGGCTGGGTCATAGGAATGCTAGTCGGAGGCGCCACCATGTGATTTGGCGCACTGCTGAAAGCATTGTCGAAGCGCAGTATGTTCGAATTAAACGTCGCAAATGCTTGCACATTAGAATTACTGGCTGTTTACTCCCATTGGAATACACATAGCTTTGATGGGACCACAGCCTCAGTTTGAATAAACTGAAAGTTCGAATGAAGCGTGTTCAAGTTAATGAGATTTGACGGTATAAAGTTATTTTCTGTTCTGTACGCTGCATTCAGTTACGGGTAAAGCTCTAGCTCCTGCGTGCTTATGTAAGACTCTGACGCACGCTGACAGTGGACACACTCGGCAACATAACCAATTAGTTGGCCAGTGCAGTGTGCCCAAAATATAGGTACAGTCGACTCTCGTTGCAACAGACCCTGATAATCCGACAAAAAATTTTCGTTTTACCTGAAGTCCGTAATAACGAAAACACCTCACATCCGAAACTTTGGTCACAATGTGCAACAATGCTATTGCAAAGGGTGAGTGACGAACGTCCAAAGTAAAAAAAAAAACCAAAAAAGTCACAGTTTAACTCAAAGAGGCAAAGCATCAACTACAATAGCAAATTAGTAGACAGCTATGTGAAGTAAGGATAGTATTTTTATTGGAAGTATAAAGTAAACATTCTCATACTAAATTAATGAGCACGGTGTCATGTGTGCACAGGTAAACATTAACACATCTCGCTCGATGACCGCGGAAAGTCGCTGTCAAAACGTTGGAGTGAAGAAGGGCGGCAGCACTAGCGAGCGAATTTACCTCGCGCTGTCTCTCCCTTCAATGCGAACGAAATGTCGAAAGCACAGTGCATACGGAGCTACCAGCACAGGGCACATTTTGTCTACATCGCAGATTGCTTTCAAGATACGGCGGCTGTAAGCAGCTGCCGCCGAAATAGAACCCTCCTTCTCCCTCGCCTCTGCCCCGTGCCTGAGGTGCAAAAGAAGACAGCGCATTTTCGCCGCACCTTCCTCCCTCGCGCGCACAATATTGGGCCACGATCGTTGGCTTATCCTCGCAAGTCAGTTGTCAGCCTGTGTCGGCACAGCAAAAGTCTGTCTTATTCACCCAATTTTGACAAAAATTGCCGCTAATTTCGACCGCTGTAGCCAATAGTCCATTGTAGCATGCACGGTCCGTTAAAAGCAAACTTCATTGCACTAATAAATTAGGCATAGCAAACTAAGGTTGAACTGTGGTCCGTTATGTCCAAAATTCTGTTGTATGCGGGTCCATTGTAACAAGTGGCATTACATTTTACATTGCTTGAGCAGCCAGTTACATGCGCTTATTTTCTCCCCTCGCAGCCAATAGTGAACACACAATAATTTGCATATCCATGTATGACATCGCTGAGGAGGACACCAGCTCTGTTAGAAACGACATGACATACTTCTCATCTAGCTGAGTGTGAGCATCACACAATTGTAGCAGTTCAAATGCCCACACATTGCGCAAAAGAAAGAAAAAATCAATGAAGTGAGATATTGGCGCATGTACAACCCTGTTTCTGTGCATGATAGTTATATGCTGCTTTCTCTTTTAGTGGTAGTGAGTACTCTAATGTGGCTTGTTCATGTGCATGAAAAACACAGGACATAAAAACCGTCAAGTTCCCTGCAGTCTTGTTTATTTGTCACAATGGGACAATTGCTGTGCAAGTTCTGAAGTCGACGTGCACACCTGAGCACTGTCTGCTTACCTTTCTTTCTTATGCAAAATGCAGTTTTGGTTATGAGTTGATCTCCTTGGGCTTTCGATCCGGCAAACGATCTCAACAGGTTAAAAATAAATGCACCGAAAGGTTGTAAGTGGCACTTTTATTATGTTAGCACATGCCTGCAGCGCAAGAAGGCAAGATGCACACAATCGCATAGCTTCGACGACAAAACGAATATCTACCTGAGCAGGCTTGCTGGGCACGAAGGCTTTTCTATTTAATGCCGCTATCCTGTGGTGTGATTTGTCAGGCGCTGCAGGAAGCTTGTGTAGCTAATCTTCTCCACACAAGCACCAACTTGTGTAGGTGTGAACGCCAATTGCAGAGCTGTTGTATAAGCAGCTTCCTTGTTCACTGGTTGTTGGTGCAGCCAACGAGACACAGTGTTACATAGATAAATAACCTTTGCACATCCCACTCAGCAGGTGCAGTAAGAACATGTCTAAAGCAAACACCTTGAGATATGCATCAAGAACTCATCTACATACACAACAATATACGAACATGGACCACAAATGTTGCCACTTTTTTCCTTCTCCTGCAGTCCTCACCAGAAGGCAGCACCTGGTGTCGAGAGTAGCAACATGGCTCACACTTGCACTTACACCTCTGAAATTATACCTCTGAACAGCATGTTGAGTGTTAGAGACATGCTTAAATAGTCAGAAGTCTGCACTTGCTTTCATGGGGAGTTTCAGGTTCGCAAACATGGTGTTCATCATGCCCAGCTGCTGCACTGGTGACAATAATTTAGCTTGCACTAAATCAGTGAGCAACTCGATCAACAAAAGTGCACTGTCCGTGAACATCAGGTTGGTGTCAGACGCGCCATTGTCGGTATCATCACAGCCGCTGTTGTCATCACATCCATCGCGCAGCACTGCCAGCTGTTGCTACGAGGCTACACTACCTGCAATCTGGATCTCCTCAATCAAAGCACGACCTGTTTCATCGTCAGTCGCAACGTGCTCCTAGAGCTCAGTAATGTCAGCAGCTTCCACCGTAGGTTTCATCCATCGGGAATTCTGCCCTAGTGCACAGCCTGCCCTTTCTGTTGATTGGCATGGCCACTGGTTCCAGCCTTCATGATGGCAGCGCTCCTAGTTTTCAGAAATTGTTGATATCATCGAGTGTGCAAGAGTTCGTACTTCCAAAATTTACAGCTTCATCATAAGTGACACATCTTTGTGCTTTTTCAGTGCCCATAAAAGCTTTTCGTCCTCCTCCTCCTACTAACTTCACTGTCCGCTGCTACCGCTGTTTTATGCTGCTGCGACACATATCGGCACTCACTGAGAGGGAGAGAATGTAGAAGAGTGGATATGGGGCTTCGCTTTTTGCTTTCTTTTTTTTCTCTTTATCTCTCATCTCTGGATGCATGTGGAACACGATCATGGACTATGTGGACGGAAGCAGTTGGCACGAACTTATCGCGCTGTGCCAACTTGTGACACTTTCCGGAGCTTTCACAATCATTGCAGAGCAGGATCTGCTATGTGTTGATGACAGCAGATATGAACTCGCGTAGGCATCAGCATCAGCAACTTTTTGCCTCATCTCAGCATCGTTCGTTTCAGGGGAACTTAGCAACGCAAATGTTATGATTATTCTGCATGGAAGATGATGTGCAGAAGGCAAAATTTTAATTGTTGTATCCAATATGCGGTGAATAACACATTATTCTAGTATGTTTTTTTCTCATAGTCGTAATGCATAAGTTGATACTCTTAAAGGGACACTAAAGGCAAATATTAAGTCAAGCTAATACGTTATACCGTATTTACTCGCATAATGATCGCACTTTCTTGTACAAAAAATTGGCGCAAATTCAGGGCTGTGATCATTTCGCAAATTAAATTTCCTGCAAGAAGTAAAATTCTTTTTTTTTTTTTTTCATGCTACGTTTGCTGTGGGGTGACAACAGGTCAACAAACAGGCATCTGCCGCTGTAACAGTCTGGGACACTAAAACAAAAACGGTGGCTCGCGGAACAAGCCGAACATGCCAAACACAATTTTTTTTCTTCTCATGAATACTTTATGTGCATTGGAACAATTTCTTTCATATCAGTAATGAATAATATCGTTAATAATGGCAAGTTTGTGTCAATAACGTAGCCATGTCCACTTTAAGGGTACAGAAACAGAGATGGGCACGCTTAGCTGCCAGTGACATAGAAACACATCATCATCAGCAGCAGCAGCCTGGCTATGCCTACTGCAGGGCAAAGGCCTCTCCCATACTTCTCCATCTACTTCAGTCATGTGCTAATTGTGGCCATGTTGTCCCTCCAAACTTCTTAATCTCATCCATCCACCTAACTTTCTGCCGCCCCCTGCTACGCTTCCCTTCTCTTGGAGTCCAGTTCGTAACCCTTATTGACCATCGATTATCTTCCCTCCTCCTTACATGCCCTGCCCATGCCCATTTCTTTTTCTTGATTTCAACTAAGATGTCATTAACTCGCATTTGTTCCCTCACCCAATCTGCTCTCTTCTTATCCCTTAACGTTACACCCACCATTCTTCTTTCCGTAGCTTGTTGTGTCGTCCTCAATTTAAGTAGAACACTTTTCGTAAGCCTCCAGGTTTCTGTCCCATAGGAGAGTACTGGTAAGACACAGCTGTTATATACTTTTCTCTTGAGGGATAGTGGTAACCTGCTGTTCATGATCTGAGAATGCCTGCCAAACGCACCCCAGCCCATTCTTATTCTTCTGATTATTTCAGTCTCATGATCCGGATCCACGGTCATTACCTGCCCTAAGTAGATGTATTCCCTTACCACTTCCAGGGCCTCGCTACCTATCGTAAACTGCTGTTCTCTTCCAAGACTGTTAAACAATACTTTAGTTTTCTGCAGATTAATTTTAGACCCACCCTTGTGCTTTTCCTCTCCAGGTCAGTGAGCACGCATTGCAATTGGTCTCCTGAGTTACTAAGCAAGGCAATATTATCAGCGAATCGCAATTTACTAAGGTATTCTCCATTAACTCTTATCCCCAATTTGTCTTCACTACTATCTTAATACGGCACGCTTCTGCTAAGGGTGGACAAATATCTTAGCTGTGTTGCAAGCGTCGGTGTATGAATAGGGTACGTTTCTAACGTATCAGTGTAAACTTTGCTAGGTACTATCGTTGCCGCTCATGATTTGTTGCCTGCCCATGAGTGCAAACGAGAAGAATCGAAAGGCGCCTTTTTTGTTGTTGTTGTTGACCACAACCATTATAAAGCCTACAAATAATAAAGCTAAGGCAAGTTTGGTTGTAGCATTTTTTTTTTTTTTCATGGAAGTGCAGAAAGTGATGAATGAAATGGGGCATCGACTTAAGCATGTTTGGTGCATGCAGACCACTTGGTATGTCTTGAAGAGTCGTTCACGTAGCATTCGACAGATAGTAAGCACGATCATCATTAGCTAAACTTGGCACACGACATATTGCTGCAGCAAGTTCAGGGTGCGATCATTACATAGGAAAGAAAAAAATTGAATTTTGACAGCAAGATTCAGAGGTGCAATCATTATGCAAGCAAATACGGTATCAAAGCTCGAGTACGCCTAAGGCATGAATATTATCGCGAACAGAGTTTTAGTAATTGAGAAATCGAGGTAACTGCTGGACACAGTTTGCGACTCAAAAGGAACATTCATGTACTAGCCTGATGACAGATGCACTCCTCATTTTATTTCTGTCGCTAATGCTCAACTTCTTTTAATAAAAAGATAATTGCATTGCATTATCTCGTCCAGTTCCATTAGACATATAGAAAAAAATAACTTGCTGATATTACCCTCGATAACGACGTGGGCAGTCAAAAGGTTTCGTTTTTGCTCGACTCTACACCATCTGTCTGGTGCCATTCAGTTTACTCACAGACAGCTGTTAAGGGCCGAGATAGTGAATGCAACGTCACCACTCCCCCACTCGGAAGTGGACGATTTGAATTGCTCTAAAGCTATCCACACCCTTCAAATGCGATTTCCTTTTAAACAAAGTTTTTTCTTGGTGTGAAACAAGCACTGTGAGGTTTATGGAGTGGTATTTTAACAGTCTACATTGACTTGATATTTGCCTTTAGTGTCCTTCTAAGTTGACGCATCATTATTACCAATCTATTGCTATATATGTGGCATTAGTATAAGTGGACCGCACTGTAGTAGCATGCCAAGCCTTTTGCTCAGCAAACCTACCCCATCATTAAATTTTCACAGCAGCGCGCACGTATTTTCACTACTGGTTGGTATCGTGGTTTCCTTGTGATGCATTGTTGGAATATATAAATTATGTACACAGTGGGGTGGGCTATGTGGTGTGAATAAAGTGTGATGACTGTGTATTCAAGAGGCTATTGCCCTAGCCTAGCAATCTGGCATAACACAGTACCTAAATGCAAAATTTCATATCTTTTTATTCACTGCTGTACATTTAAAATGCAAATATGTTTTTGAGATGACTGTAAGACCAATATAAATAAAATTTGTTGCATTTTAGAGAGAACAGAAGGTTAAATTCTTGTGGCTGTGTGAAGCAAAATTTTTGTTTGCCTGAAATTTTTCACACAAATTACCGAGAATTGGTATGTTTAAAAAATAATTGAAGCCCGAAGCTCACAAATTTCTACCGCTGCACCAGGAACTGTTATTGCAGTTCTGTATACTGCATCCGTTAGAGCATCTGAAGCGGACAAATTTGATACATATAATAATTTACAGCTTACATGAAGTTGTTACAATGTTTACGAGGGTATTGTAAAATCAATTTTGTTGTATTATTAGGTGCAATTTAAAGAATTGCAATATCGTTTTTCATTGATGAGTTACAGAGTTGTGAATTTGATATTTCAGTTGTTCGCAATTCAGTATTTCTCGCTTCAAGTGCTGCAAGGCAAGTGAAGAACAGCTCTAAGAACACAGCCAAAACACCTATCTCAGCGATGTCACAGATACAGGGAGGCGTTTGTTACAGCAATGATATTTTTGGTCATGAAGTTGGGCCGCTCCATCAATAGATTACAACTGTTGGCGGAGGACAGTTGAATGTATGGCAGTAGTACTTTATCTGGTTGATCATGTCTCATCGCTGGCCAGGCAGTGTCCTCACCTAAAAGTAGTATGTTACACGGCAGCACGGCCGCAAGAAGAGGCTGAATGACACAAGCACCGACTATCAGCTTATTTATTGGAGAAATGTAAGGGCACAGAAAACATGCAAGGGACAACTGCTCACACCCTAGTGAAAGCTAATCACCAGAAAAATTACCTATGTGTCGTCCCTCAAACAAAACTGTATTATTACAACGCTATCACAAAACGCTGTCGAGGAAGAACAACTCGTCATCACCTAAGGTGACAGAAGCTTGTCTGACACATGCGTCACCCAAATGGGAGATAAGCATTGCCTACAGCAGCAATGGTAGGTCCTCATTCTGGTGAGGGAAAAGCAGCTTGCCTTGTTCTAGTGATGTGCTAGTAGTGCTCACTTTGAGTGGCTGAGTCTGTTTAAAGATCACAGTGTGTGCCATAGAATAAGTAGGAGACTGTTGTCAAGTCTGGGGTCCGTGCGGCCAACGAAGTTTCCATGGATGGTGCCGTGCCAGGTGCCGGGTGAAAGGGTTCCGAGCGATGTATAAGAGAATGAAAAAAAAAGATAATTATATTTCAAAAAAAAGTACATGGTTGAGTTTTACAGTGTGGCTCCAACTATTGGAACACCTTATGGTAGCGTCTTTGCATGTCCGAGTGTCACACTGTTTCCGAGCATGCCCCTCCTCCTCACCGTCTCCATCCACTTTTTATGCCCTGCGTTGTCATTGTTCAGTCACTTCCTCCAATCCAGCATCAGGAGACCGATGACCTCAGGTCTCATTAATCCAGAGGTTTGTTGCCCTTTCGCTCCAACGGGAGTTTTGTCGAAACACACACACATCACTGGGCACAAACAGGGAAATTGGGATGGTATGCTGACTCTGTCTCCAGCATGGGTCGTGCCAATTTGTGCGGCTGACAGGTGTGAAGAATCGTAGCATTGCATGGACCTCATATCCGGTGTGGAGTTTCAACATCCCATTTACGACGCTATCGGCTCATTTCCCATAATTGCTTCATCCGTGACCACAGTTTTGTTGCAGAGTGAACGGCTGATCATAACAGCCTTGATGGGCTCTTTGTGACGGTCAGGAGAGACGACGTTGCTATCTTCAAGCGAGGTGCCTTGAAGTAAATGATGAGGCATGACAACTGCATGTTGCCAGGGTGGCATCAACCGCTCTGAAGGACCGCCGGGCATGACAAGCAAGCCGCCTTGAAGTGAACAATGAGGCGTGACAACTGCATGTCGCCGGAGTGGCGACATGCAGTTGCTCATGCAGAGCTCGTTTTCCCTTTATTAATTAAGACTCATCATTACATTTGTTGCAACAAGTAACTTGCCATGTTTTATTACCTTTATTGTACTTCTCATTTTGCATGCCAACAGTTATAAACGGCTAGGGCTGCACCAATGATGCAGTTGTAATGCTTTTGTAACATCCACGTTGTTTGAGTGTGTTGGCAAGGATCTTTGGTTCATCTTGTCCCCCCCCCCCCATTTTTTTTCTGCTGGTTAGTCTATTAGGATTAGCTAAGGTAGAGGCAGATAAAGTCACATCATCTGGATTGATGCATTTGGGCAGTATTATCGACAAAGACAAGTTACTGCTTGTCTTAGAGGTGTTGGTGGCTGGCTGAGTGTAGCCAGGGCTTCTAGAAGGTGTGAAGAAAGGGGCGCTGGTTGTCTGTTTAGGCCTGTGCTGCGTTCATTGCCTCCTTGGTAATGGTCGAGCCACTGTGGTGGTTTAATTGCAGCCACTGGTGATGGTTTGACCCCTCTGTGCTTGTCCCAGTGAAGCACAGAGGGGTTAAAGGAGAAGTGGTGCCTTTCATTTTGAAGACAGTGCCCCAACGTTTCTGGCTGAAAATGCAGAAATTAGTGGAGAGAAGTAATGTCCATTCATTCAGGGACTGCTGTGAAAGGAAGTGCATGAATGGGTGTAATGAAATGCAAGCACAGTTTGGGTCAACCCCGAGACCTGACATTTGACATGTCCCCAGTTGCCCAGCAAATGTCGGGCATGGTGTATTGCGCCGCAGAATTAATTGTGCCTGATAATTGTGCAAGGGAATATAGAAATCCAAGACAGCATGTCATATGGCTAGCATTTCATTCCAGCCTGGTAGATGTATTGCCTGGTGTTGCTGTCGCCTGTGCTTCTGCCAGAGGGTAACCATCCAGAGTGGTTATAACATGGACGAGCACCTATCGTGTAATGTGATGTCCACGCAGATCACGGTGCCCTTCCGGTACGAGTGGCTGGATGAGCTGTTCCGTGAAGGGGCCACACTCATCTTCTTTGTGCTGACGGGCTACAAGTTCCGGCCCACACAGTCCAACCCCTACTTCCGCCTCTCCCAAGATGATGAGGAGGAAATGGAGGAAGTGTGAGTGTCCCTTGCTTTGTTTGTTTTGAATTGAATATTATTGTTAGCAACATACATAGACACAATACCTTTTTTTTTTCAGTGCAAATTGCTACAGTGAAACTTTATTGCTACGAACACTACATTAACAAATTTTTCAGATTGACAAACATTTCAGAAATCCCCTGCTGACTGCTTATAGTTGCAGTGTAAAAGTATTGCAGCACTATGAACTCCAGAATATGTACAGAACTTTTTAGAATAATAATCCATATTCAGTTTCCGAGTCATGTTAACAACACCTCGGTATTACATATTCATATTTCAAAATCCTGTGATTCTCATTTCGGCGATTTCACAGTAGCTGGAGCAGTAGGCTAGCAGACAATGACACATCGCATGGGCTTGGAAAACCTGAAGCGGCACGAGAGAAGAAAAATCATGGTGCAGCTCCGCCTCCTCCTTATAGAATTTGTCGAGGGATCAACTACATGAATAACTGCATTGCCATTGCCAAAGATGCTGCAAACGAGTTCTTGAACGCTACGCACTGTCAAGACAAGTAAAATATGTATCTTTTTATAAAAGAATATACTCGTATGACCCAAAAATTGCCTCTAAAGTAACTGATACTAATGCTTCCATGTTTCTTTGTCTAATAAGTAAAGAAAATATCACACGAACTTATGAAATATATCAGTTTAAAAGCAGCAAAGCAGTGCATGCTGCTGATTTGAAGAATGTAAAGACCAGGAAATTAACAAGTTGAGGACAAATATTTAAATAGAACTTTGTCACTCAAGAACCTTGTTTACATTTTTGTACATACGCAATGGCTAGGTAAAAATCTCTATGACGCTGTCCTTTGTTCCAATGTAATGCGCAGGAGCAGCTGTCGTGTATTGTGAGTAATTGCACCGAAATTACAGTCTCAGCAGAGAGAATATATAGAAAGCAGAAGTTCTGCAAAATATATGAGGGCAAGGCAAATGAAAGTGAGCCAGTGCGAATATATGACAAATGGGGTACTTTATTTAAAGTAGCCTTCATGAGCATTTAGACATTTTTCCCACTGACTAACAAGTCGTGCGATTCCCGTCTCGTAAAACTCCTTGGGTTGCAGCTTCAAAAACTCTGCAACTGACTCTTTCACGCCATTGTCCGACACAAATCAGGTTCCTGTGGGCTGTTTCTTCAATTGCCCCAAAATGTGGAAGTACCAAGACGACAGGTCTAGGCTGTATGGCGGATGTTGCAGCGTTTCCCACTTGAACTTTGCCAGTTTTGTGTTAACCACATCAGAGATGTGGGGACGGGCATGGTCGTGGAGCAAGATGACCCCATTCGTCAATTTTCCACGTCGTTTTGTACTTGATTGCGACATGCAGCCGGTCTTACGTTTCACAATACCAGAAATGATTCATTTTCTCTCCAGGTTTAGCAAATTTTATCAATAATGGCCCCTGATGATCGAAACAAAAAGTCAACAACACTTTTCCGGTGGAAATGACGGCCTTTGCTTTCTTTGGGGATGGGGAATTCGAATGTTTCCACTGCAAGCTTTGCCATAGTGTTTCACGCTCGTGTTAGTAGCACCATGATTTTTCCATGGTCACAATTGCAGACAAGAAGTCGTCACCCTCATTGTGAAACCGGATCAGATGAGTCAAGGCAGTGCCAAAGCTCTCAGTCTTCTGGCGGTGGTTCAAAATGTTGGCCATCCATTGCGCACACAAGAGCCGATAACCGAGACGTTCATGAATTGTGGTGCGAACCGAACCATTACTGATGTCCACACGCTCTGCCAATTCATCAATGCTTATCCTTTGTTCTTGCCTAATCAGCTCACCAACCTTTGCAATTGTGTTGGGGGTGATTGCACGTTGGCTTTGGCTCAGTCTTGGATCGTCTTTGCAAATTTCACGTCCTTTTATGAACCATTTGCTCCAATCCTTAACAGTGGCCAATGAAATGCAACGTTCAGTGTACATGGCAGCCATACGGCTACTAATTTCTTTTTGGGAAACACCTTCAGCTGTCAAAATCCTCGCGACACCACGCTGTTAAACTTTTTGAGCATCCATTATGTCACGTGTCCATGTTCACCTGCGTGTCACTTTTGTGTAAATGAGAGATGCCTGTGCTTTATGCGCATGCCTAGCAGATAATGAACCAAACCATTATTGCGCGGGATAGGTTGACTCACTTTCATTTTACTCACCCTCGTACATTAGAGATGCTAAGATACAGTGGAATATACAAATGGAAGATACAGCTTGATAAAGAGCAAAAGAGTTTCCCTGGAAACAAAGTTCACTGCATGTATACACAAAACTTCGCAAAAAGAAAATTGAATATACGTATGAGTCTCCAATAGATCTAGGTAGCTAAGAAAAAGTCACTGTATATAATATGTTAAACAAGTCAAGTAAACGGGTTCCGAAATCACAGTTTCACAGATCACAGAATCCTAAGGTTCCCCTGATAATTGCGCGATAACTCCCCCTGATAATTGCGCGCGATGGAAAGCGACGCGCTTCATCCCCGCTTTTCTTCCTTGCGCACTCAGGACTGAGCCACCACCTTCGGCTCACCCATGCCCCCCCCCCCACACACACACACACTTTTACTCGCACATGCAGCATGCGGTGCGCGGTCACGATGTTATCGCCCTTGGACTTTATACGAAACATGAGGGAGACGGCAACGGCAGGAATGTGCCTGGAGTGCCCACATGATTGCTATCGCAGTAATATAAAAAGAGTATCCAGCAACTGAAGCGTAGCGTGGTCCATTAATTTTGCAGAAAAAGAATTAACAAAATAGCACTTTCATCATGCGACAATTCACTGCGCCACAACGTCTTTTCTTTTTCTTTTGCGGGCTGGGGGCACCTAAATGAAAGAAACTCGTAGGAAAGCATGTTGACCACAATTAAATGGCTACTTTGGGCACCTACCGATGAAATATCAAAGGAAATGTGAGATGCTCGGTCCACAGAGAACCATACGCATATTGCTCGGTATCCTACACCGGCGAGACAAGACTTTCCGGAGAGGTCGCGCTCAAGTGAACACGTTGCAATCCGTCGAGTCCCCACAGTGATGGCGGCGAGCGACCATTGTTTCTTTTACTCCTTTGCTAGCAAGAAAGCGTCCAAAACTCTGCCAAGTGAAAATCCACTCGGCCAGAGAAAAACAAACGCGCACCGAAGTGCGCAACACGGTAGTCAGGGCAACACGAGAACGTTTTTAGAATAATAACAGGAACAGCGCAACACAGGACGAGTGAGTAAACAGGACAGAGCACTGACCAGCAACCAAATGCTTTATTTGCAGAAGCAGCATATAAATACATCATGAAGGTGACATAAAGAATAGAAAAAGAAGGATAAGTGTCAGCCACGAAGATGATGTTTGTTGAGAGTGTGAGGGACGCAGAGCTGACGCATGCGTTGCCACTTTTGAATATGCAAAATACTTCAGATTTTTCGCGCACGCTTTTCACTATATCTGCCGATTCTTTCGCACTTCTTAAAGATCGGGGTGTAACCAAACGTATTACAGTGTGCAGTTGTGGAGGAACACAAGAAAAACGCATGCGCTCTGGCATCCTCTGGCAGCCCGCTGGTAGTGAGAACAAAAAAAAATTGAAGAGGCTCAATGTGTCCTCACAAATAAAAGTCAAAGTAGAAAAGTAAGTAAGAATGTAGTTACCTTTGCTGGCTTTAGTGTCTTCACATGAATGCTTTGGCACAGGTGAAAAATAAATGTTGATATTTTTTTCTATGACATGATGGCACAAATGAACCACCACAACGCTTTGTGTCGTCAGACCTCGCTGCAGGCTTTGTCATATTTAGAGTAGTACACTCTAGTCAGCTTGTCTGATGGTGTGTTGATTTGGCTTGTCTCGTATGGTCTGATGTATGACTTTAGAAAAGTCAATGCACCTTTAGCGTCAAATGGTTATAGTAACAACATTAAACCCACAATGTACCAGAATTGAAAACTTAAAGCATGACTTTGGAAATGTCAATGCACTTTCACATGAAAAGTTTATAAGAACTTTACACCCATAAATTTCAGTATTGAAATCTATGCACTCCATACATTCCGCGGCTTACGCGAGATGCCGCGACGAGCCCGCTCGCCATCAAAATGCCTTTGAATCTTTGTGCTTGGATGGGGCTCCCGGCTTTATGTGACTCCCGCTGCATGTGCATTGCCTCGAAATCGAGCCTAAGTTCGCAATGATCGTGCTGAAATGTTTTTTGGAGCATAAAAAAGACATCCTATACAAAATCCGGAATGATTTCCGGCGACGGGGTCTGTTTTGATTGGTGGTGCATGACAGCACAAAAATATTGGGGGGGGGGGGGGGCTAAAGCCCCATAAGCGACCCCCCCCCCCCTGGCTACGCCCCTGGATTGGGTGGACGTCTCATTTTCCCTTATCTAATTACTTCTCTCCACCTTGTGCGTTTCCATAGAACTATTATGTCAAACTATTGCAAGCTCCACCCAGACAAGTTTCACCTAGCAAAGGAGGCACGTCTCTTACTTTCATCCTTCTTTCTGCGGACATTATGTGTGCGGAGAAATGTAACCTCCATGCGCACGGGGATGCCGCATGGCCTGCCCTTTCTAGACAGCATTGTATACATGCACTTCCATTTTGGAATGCTAATATACAGTAGAATCTTGTTTCATTTCATTTATTTTCACCTTAACTGCCCGAATGCATTACATAAGGGAGTGCTTTAATCCTTGTGACAATGTTATAACAAATGTGCAAAGTGGAAAGAAACAACAATAAACAAAAAACAAGCCAGGAACAATTGGGGAGAAAAGGGGAACATCATGTTGGAGTAAGGGTGGGTGGGATCGGTAATTAAGCAATGTGGTTGTTTAACATTTTGCTGAACGTTTTACGGTCAGTGTATGACACGATATCTTCTGGGAGATGGTTTTAATGGGTTATTGCATCAGGGAAGAATGAAGTGTCCATGGCAGATGATCGGGTGTTATTCTGTGCTATGGGATGACTGTGACTTAAGCGAGAGGATGTATGTAAGGGAGGATTTAATAGGGAATTCCTTGAGTGTGGATGGTAATAAAAGGTGTGAAGCAAGCCGAGACGAGAGATGATCTGGCCAGAAGCAAGTGATGGTAGTTCAAGTGTACGTTTTGGTGCATTTATGCTGGTTTCATAAGAGTAATTGGCAGTTATAAACCGAGCAGCGCGATTTTGTATTGCTTCTATAGCATAGGTAAGATATGATTGGGAAGGGTGCCAGTTAGATGATGCATATCGTAACTGTGGACGTATGAATGTTAGATATGCTAGCTTTTTTATTTCTGGTGATGCGGCTTTCAGGTTGCGTTTTAAATATGCAAGGGTACGTGAAGCTTTAGAACAGATGGTGTCAATATGAGTTGACCATGATAGTGTGGATGTCGTGTGAACGCCGAGGTATTTGTAGGACGGGGCTTGATTAATAAGAGCTGAATATATTGTGTTGTTGTGACTGGTTAAGCTGTGGTTGCTGGGGAATGACAGAGCTTTGCATTTAGTAAGGTTAAGCGTCATGAACCATTTCTCGCTCCATATTGCGATGGAATCGAGATCCTGTTATAGTGCGGTGATGTCATTCGAGCCTTTGATAGAGCAATTTAGGACACAGTCGTCCGCGAAAAGACATAATTTATTCTTAATGTTAGCAGGTTAGTCATTGATGTAGTGAAGGAAAAGTAGAGGCGATAAACCAGCGCCTTGTGGCACACCCGATGTTACACTGCTAAGGGACGAATTATGGTTATTTGCAGAGGTGAACTGTGTGCGCCCTTTTAAGAATTGTTCAAGCCAGGTAAGCAAGCCATTTAGGATTCCGATAGGTGCGCGTTTTTGAAGTAGGTGATTGCGGGAAACGTGGTCGAACGCTTTTGAGTAATCCAAGAAAACGGCATCAACCTGCAAGTGAAAGTCCATGAATTGCAGAATGTCATGGGTGAACTCTGCTAGTTGGGTCCCGCATGAAAACAGGTTTCTGAAGCCGTGCTCGTGAGGGTAAAAGAAGTTGATAGATTCCAGGTGAGCCATTAAGTTGGATGAGATTATAGGTATGTTCTAGAAGTTTGGAAGGAATGCTTGTCAGAGAAATTGGGCGATAATTCATAATGCGGAAGTGTACGCCAGTCTTAGAGATTGGTATGACATGGGCTTTTTTCCAGTCGTCGGACAAGTTCTCACTCTTTAAAGATTGCATAAATATTAGGTGTAGTACCTGGCTGGAAATGTTACCGGTACTAACAAGTATTTTGGCGTTAATGCCATCACACCCAGCTGAGGTGGTTAGTTTTAGTGAATGAGGCTACATATGCCATCAGGGTTGATCTTGATGTCTGGCATTAATTTTACTGAAAGTGGTGGTATTGGTTCAATGGGAATGTCGTTAGTGTTGGAGAAAACTGAGGTGAAGTAGTCGTTAAGAGCTGACGCGCATTTCTCGAAGTTCATGAGATTATCATTCGCATCTGTTAGTTCAATCTGTCTAGTATGTGTCTTTACTGAAAGTAAGCGCCAGAATTTATTGGGGTTTGATTGTAGAATCCTCAGAAGACATGATTTAAAAAGTTATCTTTGGCTATCGTCAGCTCCTGAATATATTGGTTAACGCACAGTTCATGTTTTTCCCATGTTTCCGAGTTATTTGTAGGTTTGGCTCTTCTGTAAAGCCTTTTCTTATTAGTAAGGAGAGCTTTGAGCCGTTTATTAAACGATTCATTGTTAGAGTCGGATGTCATGAGAATTGTTATACAGTAAAAGCTCGTTAATTCGAACCGCAAGGGGAAGCCGCTTCAGTTCGAATTAACGAAAGTTCGAACTAACGAAAGTGAAGGAGGGCTACAGTACACTGCGATTTGGAAGCAGTAGGGCAAGTCAGAAATTTGGCGTGTCAGAAAGTGATGGCGTGTGCCGCGGGCACACGCCATCACTGCCATCGCTTAACACCATCCCAATGAATTGCGACGGCCGATACCTCCTAAGCTGAAAACAGAGGTGCACAACCGATGAAGACTGCCGAGACAAAGGCGCTGAACATGTGAAGGTGGCGAAGGCGTTGATTCGTTGGTTCTTGATTGCAAGCGCAGCTGCGACGTACTTGATTCGCTGTGTTTTGGAGCTTGCCGTGCCATCTCCGCACAAGATTGGCAGCTGTACAAGATTTGCAAAGCCTCCGAGATTCGCAACGGGCAAGAAGTCTCCGAGGTTACGTAGAACGGAGAGGCGGCAGCCGCCGCTGCCTTCTGGCTGACGCCGCGTCGGTTAGATTTTTGGCCGATTTTGCCTTTTGTCGCCGTTCTCTCCGTTTCAGAGGCAATACAGCCTTGTGTGTAGGCAGTAGGCGCGTCTCTCTGGCCGTGTGCCAGGCGAGCGTAGTTCGAATTATCCGTGAGGGAACCTTCTCGCGTTCGAATTAACGGACTTTTTTATACATAGGCTTCTATGGAGCTTGGCCGGACCAAATCGTACAGTTCGAATTATCCATAAATTCGAATTATTGAAGTTCGAATTAACGAGCTTTCACTGTATGTATTTTGCTTCCCAAGTTGAGCAATACATTCTTATAAAGCTCCCAGTTGCTATCAACAGTTCTTGATAAGTAAGACTGCTGAAAATCATTTTTTAAATTTTGCAGTTCATTATTTATGGCTTCAAAGTCCGCCCTTTTGTAGTGTTTTATTATTTTTGTTGTGGGTGACTTAATTTCTTAAGTGCTGTTGTCATGCAGATATGGATGAGGCTGTGATCGCTAAGGTCAAGGGTGTTATCCCCTCTAGTATGACATGATATCACCTGATGCAGGTTGAAGTCTAGAATGATATCAATAAATTGTTTAGCTCGGACAACGGTGACCTGTAAGTTACGGAAAGCAGAGGCCAGTTAATGTTAGGGTAATTGAAGTCGCCAAAGAGGTGAATAGCAGTTAGGGAATTTGCCAGTGATGTCGGTTAGTGCTTTACAGAGTAAATCGCAGATAGACAGAATGCTGTCTGGTGGCCTATAGCACATGCCAAAAATTGTCTTTCCAGGACCGTTGTAACCACAGGTTCACAGTAGCTCGAGGTTATCATCCTGACTGATCAGGGAAGGTGAGAAGGTGTCTGATAGCTAATAAAATGCCCCCTCCTCTCCGGCTGCTCCGATCATGGCGATAAAATTCCAAAACTTGTTTCTAAAACTTTCACAGTTGAATATTCACCCTAACTTTCTAAGATGGATACAAGGATTTCCTACTAATCGCTTACAGTTTGTGCAAATCAATAATAGTGCTTCTCACCCGCTTCCTGTAACATCAAGTGTTCCACAGGGCTCTGTGCTAGGACCCTTCTTTTCTTTAATATATATTATTGATCTACCACTTAATGTCTCTAGTCACATTCGCGTATTTGCGACGATTGTGTTGTCTACTGCACCATAACTAACGCCAGTGACCAAGTATTGCTTCAGAACGACCTAAACAATATTCAAAATTGGTGTGACGACTGGCTAATGCTACTGAGTCCTTCTAAATGCAAAGCAATGTCAGTAACCCACCGTCGAAATCCTCTCATATTCTCTTATGTAATAGAAAACAAGCCTAGTGAACCAGTTAAATTTTTCCAATACTTACGCTTCACTATTTCTCACGACCTTTACTGGTGTTCGCACGTGTATAATGTTATAACATCTGCTAACAAAGAGCTCGGATTTTTTAAACACCACGTACGAAAAACTCCTCCCCACGTAAAACTACTAGCATACAAATTGTTCATCAGACCTAAACTTGAATACAAACGCTTCTGCTGTCTGGTGCCTGCAAGAAATTTACCTTATTAACGCCCTTGAAGCCGTACAGAATCGCACTGCTAGGTTCATTCACTCAGCATATTCTTATGACATCAGCGCATCATCCTTAAAAGCAGACTCCAATTTACCAACTCTTTTGTATCGCCGTCGTATCGCCAGCTTATCATTATTTAACAAATTTTTTTACAGTCCGCTCACCATCACACCATACATTTCACCGCTGACATGAACATCACATCGTAGTGGTCATTCATTAAGTGTCGCTCGCCCCAAGACGTGCACTGTCACTTTTTATCTTCGTTTTTCCCTCGTGTAATTGTAGACTCCATGGAACGGCCTTCCTTGCGACATCGCTGCCATCACCAGTTCATCTGCATTCATGGAAGAAGTGTCGATTCTCTCACCTTTACTAATATTGTTTTAACTATTGTTGTAATCCCACCCCTTATGTAATACCCCCGTGTAGGGTCTTTAAGGAAATGAAGAAAGATAGAGAACATAGTCAGAATTTGGAGGGAAAGTTTCACTGTCTCTTACGTCTCCATTTACCACGTTTCAGTTAATACTGTGTCGGCATCGATGTCGTGAGTGAAGCTGCGAAGTTGTTCTCATTTGGGTAGCAAACTGCGCATGTTAGTGAAAGCTATGTCAAGGAGAGGTAAAGATGAGGGACAATAGCGAGATGAAGTTGAAGGGATAGGCTACGTTTTCGTGTGTTGTGATTTGGAATGTGCTGTTTCTATGCGCCTTTATTAATGGCCTCGTAGCCTCAATCATGCTGACAGGAGTAGACTTGTAGTGATAGCACTTATTGTTAACAAGCAACTTGTCTACAGGTAGCTTGAACGCGCATTTTTGTGGTCGTATGTAATTTAACAATTTGGAACGTGCAATGCGAGTAGGAGCAAAATCTTCACGTATAGCGAAGTTCATTGCCTTTAGTTTCTGCCCACAGGCCTGAATGTTTTCCTTTGACTTGAAATGAGCCAACTCGATAATTATTGGGCATTTTCTTTCAGGACGGTATTTGCCTATGCGATGAGCACGTTCAATAGCACTTGCTTCTAGATGCATGTCCAGCTTGCTAGCGCAGAAATTGATAATTTTTTCCTCAGACTCTTTCCATGTTTCTTTTTCATTGTCTTCCAGTCTGAGGAAAAGCAAGTTATTATGGCACATTCTGTTGTTTGTGTTAGAGCTCTCTGCTTTTAGCACTGCTGTCTCTGATGGCATCATTTTGTCAAGTCTCAATTACTCCATCCTGATGGTCGTTTTCTAGCACAGAAATATGTTTTATCAGCGCAGTTATTGTGTTGTCTGAGAATGTTGGCTTCTCTGAGCTCACTTATACTGGTACATATTTCTGAAATTATTTCTTTTAGTTCTTTAATCGTCTGTGAAAGAGAAGAAACGGTGTCTCTGTCAAAGCCTGGGTTAAGTTCATGTCTTTTGGGGAAAACCACGAGAAGAAACGTACTAAACAGGAAAATGTACGATCCGAAGTAGCTAAAAAAATTTGACAGACTCAACTGTTATTGACATCTACGTAATGCGGAGCTCGCGCCGATCGTTGGGGCCCCGAGACATGTTTTGTTGTTTTCCTATTGCGTGGTGTTTTAAGATGCCGACGGGAAACCAAAACGAAATCAAGCTGGTGGGTGATACCGAATGTTGCTGCAACGAAACACGATGCCCACATTGCGCCACCTGCATCAGGGAACGGCAGTACATTCGGATTATCTCGTACTAAAAACTTGCAGTACGCTACCAATGGCACTATGCACCACGCGTTGTAAAACAGATAGGTGAAGATGCTTATCGCAATAGGTTTGGCGGCGATAGCTGTGAATGTGGCATGTGACGACCCGAGTGAAGATTTCCTGGTATCAGAATAACTGTACGCACCTCGCGCCTTTTCTTGTTCACATGGGATCTAGCGCACAGAAAATGTATACGATCGCCGTATGCAACAGGGAATGACAGCGTGTTTTGGGTATTGTCTATTGAAAGTATGTACTACGCTTCCAACGGCACCATGCACTGTGAAACAGATAGCCAAAGATGCTTATTGCATTGGGATTGAAGGTGATTGCTGTGAATGACACTTGCAACGACCCCAGAGAAGATTAGCTGGTACCGAAATGAGAAAGGCAGTGCATGCAGGTGTTTTCATGCAAGACGAGCGGGCAAGTATTGCGATGATGTTGCCGTGGTGGGCAGCTATATACTGTTTTCGATTGCATGCGCCTCACACATTTTCTTGTTTACATGGAATCTAGCAGCCAGAAAACGAATCATACAATCGCAGTTTGGCAACGTACTGAACGTTGGTGCCAAAAAAATCTTTTTTTCCGGGAATGTATGAACCAGTAAAGAATAAGCGTAACTTTATGGGGTCTTTTTTTCTCAATTGCGAACATTGGCACCGGGAAAACGTACATAATGCGAACGTATCAACAGGGTTCTACTATACTTGCCGAATAAACACGCTTTCTTTTCCCAAAAGAATGAAGCAAAGTTGGGGGGTGCATTTATTATGTGGGGGTAAACTTTATGAGAACCTTTTCGAAACAGCAAAAATTGGAAAGTAAGACTGTAATCATTTTAAAAATACATGAGCTAACTTACCTTTGCAGTAAAAGTACACGTATACTATTTGGAAACTGTAACAGCATTTTTGTTGCACTTCACTCCTAATCGGAACCGCCATACCTTTCATCCAGGAAGCTAGCCACTTCTCCGCATTGTGGTTCCACAACAGCTTGTCCTTGCAGCTGCTTTTGGTGGTCTGCCATTATCGGAAGCATCATGTTGAAGCGCTGCTTTTCCCACCTTTTGACGAACATGCTGCATGTGCCTCTTTCCTTGACTGTCCTGCTCATTGGCATGTCAAAGTTTATTGGTGTCTGATCAATATTTTCGTTTTGTGAGCAGATAAAATCTCTGTCCCACAGCAGCTGTATAACTCAACCTAGGGCCTGTCACACACAGTGAAACCAAAGACAAGCACAAAAGCGAGCAACAGACATGCTAATTCGACACTACACCCAACTACTACTATGCTGACCAAGTGGCAACCACCCCTTCTTAACTTGGACTCTCCCGTGCCCCGTGCGTGGTTGGACATCAAGCACACATGCTGTCATATTACATCTGATTAAAGTTGCTCTTGCGGGTAGCAGTTGCGCGTTTTTTGTTTTCTCATCATGGGCTTGCCGTCAGCTTCTCTGTCGTGAAACGCACTGCCCCTGCCAGTGTGCTGCCATGCCATGTGTGCCGTTAGAACGGATGTGCAACATATATCATTTAGCCATAGAATTTCACTTACGTGAGCTTGTCATTTCTCATGTGGCATCATTATTACGTATTTCCAACACAGCAAAGGGCATCGAGATTAAGGCCGCGCACTGTAAACACATGTGGGAGAGTGAAGGATTCTTGTCTCTCCAAAAAACTACAGCACGGCCATTCAATTGTAGGAATGCGCAAGACCAAAGGTGGAGGTGTGATTATTATGTGGAGGGAAACATAAATACAAATTTTCAACAGGAAAGTTGGGGGTGCATTCATTATGGAAGTGTGTTCATTACCGACTATATACGGTAATTCACGTGTCCACCTCTTTGAGCGCAGAAGCTGCAGTGTCTGCTGCAAGAGATGTGCAAAGAAAAAAAGAACCATTGCGCTTAGGAGGTGACATGAAGCTTCTTCCTTGTCGCAGGTATTGTAGGCATCGTCATTTGTTTTGCACACACCACTGTTACTATATGGTGCATCGGTGGTGCGTGGCGGCAGAATTGCTTGTTGCCAGAAGTGCTTTTCACTATTGGCACCGCTGTGCCGATAGCGACAAGCACTCGCTGTTGTAAGGCCGGCAGAGCTTCCACTCCGATGCACTGGTCACAAGGCTCCTGTGACGTAGCTTGGCAGGGGTGAAGTAGCAGACAGGAAACGTTCAACAAGTATGACAAGCTCTATTCACGAGCAAGCTATTTACATTTATACAGAGTGCGAAGAGCACGCCCTCATTCTTCTACACTCTCACTCTTCTACTCCCTGTCTACGCCGTTTCGCAATAGCTTTTGTTGCTTTTATTTCTCCATGGAGAAAAACAGTGCTGCGGATATCTGAATCTCTGATCTCCTGTTTATGGTGATACCAAAATGGCATCACCGCGTCAATGGAAAGTCACGCCAGCACAATCAGCAGTGCAATAGCACTCTCTGAAGCACAATTTTTTCTCCATTTTGAAGCCAACACACTAAAAAAGCACAATCTTCTGTTATTCTGCTGCATAATTCTTTCAAATATTTTGCCATGGGATAAAGAAACATTTTAGGATTATGAGGAAAAAAAATACTTTAAAAAAAGGAAGTTTTGAGCAAGCTGGCCATTTCATTGCCACATCCCCTCTAATTTCTTGATTTTTTTTTCATTTTTGGGTGATACAAATTTTGGGGGATACAATCTTTCCCACCGTCCTGAGGTTCATCGTATATCATCGAGGTTCTACTGTAATTCATTTATTATACTATTTCTGGTTACAAATTGTCCTCAACTGTTATTCCATCAAGGATTTCTTGTGCTTTTTTACAAGGGAGAAAGGATCCATGGGCAGGAGACTGTGCTGGAGCTGTTGTAATGATAATGAGTTAGGTGCATGACAGCAGTGGTGTGGGCAACTGGCCTGTTTCAATTTTGTCAATTAGCTAAGTGCAGCCAACTAAGTACAGCCAAAAGGTTACATCACTTCCTTTCACCTAGTTGCTTGGTGCTTGCAGATGGCACACTGGGAAACTGGATTTTTGAATGACTCCAGAAAAATATAGTTGTGTAATTTGCATATGAGGGAAGGGGGCATGGCTATTTACTGTATATACTCATGGAAGGAACACACTCGCATAATAAATGCAGTCCCAGCTTTGCTTTTAAAAATTTGGATTTTGTGTTCCCCCGCATCATAATCGTACCCCCAAATTTGCTCATGCGCAGTCCCGTGATCGAACAGCTGTGCTGTAGTTTTTCAAAGAGACTAGAATCTTTTAGACTTGCACGTGTGTTTAAAGCAAGCGCACTTTACGCCTAACGCGTGCTTGCTGCCAGTGTCGGAACAAAGGCACCTTGCAGACTTGAGAGAGAAGAAAGCAACTGGCTCTCTGCAACAGTTAGTACTTTATGCAAGTTACGGACTTTACTGTGATGTAATAGCAGAGAGCATGCACGCAATACGCAATGCACGGCCAGGCGTAGTGCACGGGGGAGTCCAAATGTAGAACGGTCGGCCATTACTTGGTCGGCATGGTGAGCCTAGTCGGGCACAGTGCCGAATTCGCATGTCTGTGTTTCGCTTTTGTGCCTCTCTTTTGTTTTTCTATGTTCAATAGGCGCCAAGTTGAGTTATATGCCTGCTGTGGGGCGGAGAGTTTATCTGCGCACAAAATGAAAATGCTGATCAGACTCCAATTAACTTTGTCATATAAGCAGGGTTGTAGAGGAAAGAGACGCACGCAGCGTGCTTGTCAAAACAACAGGTGCCAAAAAGCAGTTCTTCAACGTGATGCTTGCGATAACAGCAGATGACCGGAAGTGGCTACAAGGACAAGCTGTTGTGAAACCACGATGGGGATGAAGCAACCGGTGACCTGGACAACTGGTGTGGTGGTTCCGATGCAGTAAAGTGCAATCGAAAGGCTGTTACGGTTTGCTAATAGTATATGTGTATGTTTACTTCTGAGGTAAGTTATGTAATGCATTTTTCAAATCATTACTATCCTACTTTTCAATTTTCCTGTTTAGAAAAAGTTTCCGTAAAATTTACCCCACATAATAAACGCACCCCCCCCCACTTTGCTTTGGTATTTTCGGAAAGAAAGAGTGTTCATTACGTGAGTATATACAGTATTATACCCACATGGTTCCATCTGGTCTTGTAATCCAGCCTCTTAGAAAAAAAAGACACTCCTATTAAGAGTCCGTGCTTTGCAGGCCATAGAAAAACATTCGTAGACCACAAAGACTCTCCAGACTGCCATTCATGAACCATTAGCCCATACCATACAGTTTTTTTTTGTGTTGTAATGTACAGTCGATGTCCGATTTTTTGGTCTCCCTAGGGGCCGCAAGAACATCTGAAAAATCGCACAGTCCGAAAAAATTAATGCATGCCCTTTACTGCAGCCAAGGGCCCTAATCACGGCAGGCACATCCGAAATAGCTCTGAAGGCCTGCCAGTGTAGTTATGAGGTGTATCGGTGCTTGTACTGTGACACGGGGGGTGCACGTGTGTACAATTAAAGAGTACATGCTGTGTAACATGACAGTAACCCCTTTACATTCTTGTTATGCTTCACCTCAATACATTGCGACGACGCTTAGTTTTGGGAACTGGCATTGTGCAGCGTTTGACCCTTGCCATATTATATGCGCTTCAAAGCCATCTGCGAAGATGACAAAGGCGGAGTTGGTTCCATTGCTGACAGCAGCAAATTTTTTGCATGTTCAGAAAAATTTGTCCTGTCCCCAAACCTTTTTATGCTGCGAAGTTTGGTTGTCAACGAGGCTGAAATGGGTCATCTTTAAGCACATTCTGCTGCAGTCAGCTAGCTGGGTGGCAGTTTTAGAGTGCAGCTCTTAGACGTCCAATCCTGCGGCAAGCGTCAGCATAACCGAGCAACCGAGCACAACATCGAAGGATGAAAGAGCAACGCAGATCGCAGCAGGGAATTAAAGGCGGCAATAGCGAAGAGAGCGTGAGGAGGAAAGTGTGAGAAGAAAAGCATAGCGCCGTGCAAGACGTGTTCTGTGAGAGTCGCTGTGAGATGACGGCATAGTGCTACGTGTCGTCTGTTCACTTCTTTATCTTTTTTCGGTCACTGCTTTTCACTGGCTAACAAATCTTGAACGTTATCCCTCGGCGCCCGACACGCCTGCATGTATCAGAAGTGTCTCGAATATTATCGATAGTTTATCCATTGGCTGTTGTCACCAATGCTTTTTGTAATCTGATTGTATGCGCGGCGCAAATTGTGTAGCACTTTGTGGAAACCACATGAGCACCAGCGATTACCAACACAATCACCACCAATGTATTTGGCCCCCAGATCAGATTTACGACTATCGCTGACTCTGCTCGCCACTATCGTTGTTCTTGAGTGTTATTGTTTTGCTGGGCACAGGTTCGCCCAATAAAGAGGTAAATTTGTAACTCACAGTTTCCACACTGTATTGTTCTTGTCACTACCATGCAACAATATAAATCGTAATGCAAAGCCAGTTCTTTCTGAAAAATGAGCGATGCAACCAGTGGAAGTGCTTCGTCTGCCGCAGAGGCACTGAGCTGCTGCCGAGAGGACCCTGTTGTCAGAAACAAATTCTTTGCCACAATATATTGCGAATTCAAAACACCTAAACAGCTGCGCTCAAAATTTGCATTAGGGAGTGTCATAATCATTGGTGAATATTTGCATGTTCAAAAGGTGTTCCGGTGCCTCTTTAAACTTGTGTTTCATTGCAGGCTGACTCAAACTGGGCTGACGGAGAATGTGTCCAAGACGCTGCGTAACCGGGACATTCACGATGACAAGGGCACAACGGCCACCAAACGCGAGAGCAGCCACGAGTATGACTGAGAAGGGGCAAGAGAGGGAGTTCCCATCCTCAAGCAAGAAAACATGCGAGTGTGCGTTTGGCCACTAATCATGCATGCGCGCCAGACCAGCCAGTACCGATACAAATCTTTGCTTTCCCACTGACTGCATTCTGAGTTTCACTCTTTGTGAAGCAGTTGTTTCCATTCCTCTGCTTTCTCTCTCTCTGTCATGTTTCTTTGAAACATCACATGTCATGGCACTTTTTCTTTTTGCATTCACATGTGTAGTTGTCAGGTCTGTGTTGCTCGCTAGTTGTGTCACTTTCATCATGCCTAATTCTTCACAGTCATTATCAGCTTAGTGTTATGAGCAGAAGAGCCTAGCAAGCGCACATGCATGTGGGGGACTCAGGCATGTGAGGCACACTTTGCCTTGTAATTTTTGGGGGCCTTTATTATTATTATGAATATTAATATTATAATTACTATTATTATTATTGTTATTATTATTGTACCTACGCGTTGTGTGCTAGGAATGCACGTTAGATGTTATGCTCGGATGCACTTTGCCGTATCTTTCAATAAACTGTTCTGTTATTTTTCTTTTTTCTTTGCAGTTGTATCCTGAGATGATGTTGCTGTATTATATGTAGCTGAAGCTTTAATATTGCAGCTTCCTCGTGTACGTTGTCTACGCTTTCAATGCTGGTGTTCCTATAGTTTTTCTTTGTTCTTTCGCTCTCCCTCTCACTTCCTTCTTAAGTTAAGCCTTAATGTATTGCACTCATAGGGTGCATGGTACGAGAATAATTTATGGGGTAAAAACAAATTGGTGGGTCTTTATAAGACATTCTCGTTTGGTGCCCTCATCAGTCTAGCCAGCTGATATTAAAGAGAAACGCTTTTTGTGTGTTCTATATATGTATATATATATATTATATATATATATATAGCACATGCTGCCTAGCGCCACTTCTGCCCAGTCATGGGCACCAGTGCTGGATGGAGGATCTCGTATTCCCTTTGTGCTTTGATCTGTGTAGAGTTTAGACTATGTCAAATAAAGAATGCGATTGAAACAGCAGTGTTTTTCTTCCCCACAGCATCAGACACTCTTTGGTCACACTTGGCAGCTACTGATGACTGGTTGTGATGTGTGCAGAGCATTTAACATTGGTCACTGAGAAATAAAATTAAGTGGTTTGTAGAAGAATTTTGGCATTGTTAATGTAGGCCGTTGTGCAAAAATGGCTTCTATTTTCCTGGTATAGCCTCTTGCCACAGCTGCAGCAGCTACATTAAAATGTTCATTCATTTTATTATACGTGTGAATATTCAATATTTGTGAATATTCCTTAGAATATTAAGCTATTCAATATTTACTTCAGCTGAAATTTTGCTATTCAAATTTTTGAAGTATACAAAATGAATGAATATGTTGGGGGGGTCCGCTTATAAGCCACAGCCTCCTACAGGTGGTTCCGAAATCCACGCCCCATAGGGTGGTGCCTTATGAATTTAAAATGCATATGTTAAAGGCTTTTACTGGTTGAATGCTGCAGAAGCGATTTCAGGAGCCAGAAACCCGTCGTAAACATCAAGTTTTGGACACCACCTATTTATTACAACACCCAGGGAAAAAAGAAATCTATGCGTGTGACCTGCGGAAGTAAATGCATACAATGCCCAAATTTTGTAAAAACAGTCGCCATTCTCAGGTACGCGAATCGTTTGTGTCGTACCTTCATCCAGTGGCTCTGCTCCATGCCTCTTCGGCGACAATGATGGCGGAGAAATTAGCCACCACAGACCGCACTGCCGTGAAAGCACACTACAAAACGAAATTTGCTGTGCCATGAAGCCGCATCTCAAGACAAAAACCTGCATATAGCCCGGCCCTCGATTTGACTGTTCAAACTTTTGGCAAATGTTATACATACATAAATATGGCTGATTTGAAACATGTATAATCGACAGCTTCTGTTTTAGTGAGTAGGGCCAGTATAACGTAAAACTATCCCAATCTGTTTTTATTCCAAATCAGCCATTAGCCCTCTGTGATAGTTCAAAATAGCTCGGGCTGTGGCCATGTGGGAGTGTGCCACGCCTGTATGAGCAGAGCCTGAGCTATTTTGACCTATCGGGGAGGGCGAATGACCGATTTGGAATAAAAACATTGGAATAGTTTTACGTTATAGGTGTCCAAGTTGCATCACAGCTCATATCATAGTCAAGGCAAGAACGAATTTGTTTATCGAAAGCAGTGTGGCTGCTGTGAATAGATTTGCGTCGATGGAGCACTAAACCGTAACTTCGATGGCCGATATCCTGCAAAACGGCTCTGTTTAGGCCTAACAGACAAGGCAGGCGCGGTGGTTAGGCCTAAACCATTGCTGGACGTTTGCCACTCATCAGGCTCCAGGTTATGTGCACAGGTTAGACTGAGGACCACAACAGCGGCAAGCATGCCTACCAAGATTGTTTGTGCACTTGCAAAACAAAACGAGTTAGGTGCGCTTGTAGATGGAAAGCATTAAGCTGAATTTGTGCAACACAGCATGTCTGCGTTGCACAGTTGAGGTCACACTTCATAGCATAGGAAAACACAAAACACTGCCTCGGCTTCAATCACCACAAAATTTTAGGTAGGCTGATGAGCCTCTGAACAAATTTTCTGTGCTGCTGGAGTTCTAAGAAATGTTGAATTTGCATTTTTACACAAAAATATCTTATAAAGGCATGATTTGAAAATAAGCTGATTCCAGATTAACCTTGTATCTTTTTTTGCAGTAAAAAATCAACTTTTCTTAGTTTTGTTAGCATCTAGACTCCTGTGTCAAAGTGTTATCCAAATCCCTTAACTATTCGAACTACCGTATTCACTTTGAAATTATTTGACTAAATTTACTATTCGCTTCGATTTTGCTTCGAACCAAAAGACTGGTATCCGCACAAGGATACATTTCATGAAATAAGTTCATCCTGTCCATAACTGAAGAGATTCTAGGTGGATTTAACATGCTCATTTTGACTTATGATGGCAAATTCTGTGGAGCAAAATAAAAGGTGCAAGCAGCAGCTAAACAAGTTGCTTGTTGCAACTTGTTTGGCTGTTCAGCTTGTTCAGGAACAGCTGAAGCAGTGCTTCACTGCACTCAACACTCGCGAACAGTCCCTCTCCTATCTATAAGTACTAGTATAAGTTATAAGTGGTGCAGCGGTGGCGTAGAGGTAGAGCATGCGCATCGCGTGCAAGAGGACCGTGGTTCGAATCCCGGTGCCGCGCAATTTTCCACCGAATTAAAAAAAAATACGCGTGTTGATAAAATAGCATAAACAGGCGTGGAGTGCGGCCCGATCCCGGTGACCAGAACCAGCAACGCACTCCCTCACTAGAGCAGGATTGGACACACTGCTGCTGTACTTGGCCACAACCTCCTAGTCCCCAGCAGCTGCGAAGCAACTGACCACGGCGGCGCTCAGACCTGTGACGCAGCAGAGGATGTCAAGAATCTCTGGGTCCGGACAGGCCGCCATTGGAATATGAACCTGGCAACGTTTAACGCTAGAACGTTGTCTAGTGAGGCGAGTCTAGCAGTGCTATTTGGAGGAACTAGTGGGCAGTAAATGAGATGATATAGGGCTCAGTGAGGTTAGGAGGACAAATGAAGCATATACAGTGCTAAAAAGCGGGCACGTCCTGTGCTACCGGGACTTAGCGGAGAGTCTAGGAGTCGGATTCCTGATTAATAAGGATATAGCAATAACGAGAGGGTGATAGGTCTTGTGAAACTTATTATAGAGGTACAACGTCGTACAGGCCTACGCCCCAACAACCCGTCATGATGACCAGGAAGCCGAAAGCTTCTATGAAGACGTGGAATCTGCAATGAGTGAAGTCAAAACAAAAAATGGAAGACACTTGGTCGAGACTAAAGTGTGAAACGACGGAAGCCTGACACCATTGCTAATGGCGATTTGTTGCGTAGAAAACACCACGGAGGCACACAACTTGGCGGGATCACACGACGCATGAAGTCGACTGTCCTGCCCTGTGGAGTGTTTGGAGCTATGTACACACAATTGACTTGTACTTGCTCGGCTTGCCGCAGCAAGATGACGGTCACGGCGCTTCCGAGCTTCATTTACCTTGGTACCCGGAGATGCAGCGAGTCGCCTCAAACACATTGCCTCTCTTGCGTTGCTTCGTCGCGTACCTAGACTCTATGGTGCCGGACGCGCCTCGCCGCCCTGATACATGCGACGCCTACGCTCAGCCTCTCTTAAGCGCCGCTTGCGTTCAGCGGCTACCGCCCGTCGTGTGTTGGGAGACACTGGTTTGGCGAGACAAAGAATCCTTCCTACACGATACCGCAAAGTAAACTGCCGCCACCGCCGCCGCCACACCACACCCAGCAGACGGTCGCCACGCACGCCTGGCAACAGTCACGTCAGGCCACACAGCGCCCATTCGGGAGGCCACCTCAAGCGCCTGACGACAGTGACGTCAGGGCGAACCGTCGAACACACGGCTGCCACGCGTGCTGATGTGATTAGTCATCCCGCGCGGCGCCGAACCGCCCGACACCCGCACTTGATGACAGTAACATCACGCACGCGAGCCAATCAGGAGGCGCCCACCTGCGCCTAGCGACAGTGACGTCACGACACAGAGGAGACCAGTCAGGAGGACAGAAAGCTGTGGCAGTTTCTGCTAACGGCAGATGACCTTGACAATAAGCCATTAAAGGCCTCCGCCTTAAAATACACCATACTGATGGACGAAAAGGAAGAGGGTTAACCGAGGGGCCCGATTTTTATTACTCGTATCATAAGAAGCCAGCAAACACTGACACGAAGGACAACATAGGGGAAATTACTTGTGCTTAATAAATGAAATAAAGAAACGATAAATTAATGGAAATTAAAGTGAAGGAAAAAACAACTTACCGCAGGTAGGAGCAGACGTGGAACGTCCTTTTTGCCGCAGGCGTCACGAGAACGTGATCTCTTTGGGTGAAGGCAACTGTTCAATAAACCCACATGCTGCCTGAAGGCATCAATGTTGCCGGATTCGATACCCTCATTATGTAATAAACGAAAACGAAGAGGGTTAAACGAGGGGCGCGATGTTTATTACTCATGTGAGTGGTGGCGCTGGCTAACACTCCCAGGATTCTACTATCACAAATGCCCAAGAAAGTGGATGGGGAAACGGTGCCACGGTAGCTCAATTGGGAGAGCATCGCACGCGAAATGCGAAGGTTACGGGTTTGGTTCCCACCTGCGGCAAGTTGTTTATTCATTCACTTTAATTTCCATTAATTTATCGTTTCTTTATTTCATTTACTAAGCACAAGTAATTTCCCCTATGTTATCCTTGGTGTCAGTGTTTGTTGGCTTATGATGCTATACTGATGAGCGACTTCAATGCGAGGGTAGGCAAGAAGCAGACTGGAGACAAGTCAGTAGGGGAATATGGCATATGTTCTAGGAATAGCAGGGGAGAGTTATTAGTAGAGCTTGCAGAACGGAATAATATGCGGAATATGAATACCTTCTTCCGCAAGCGGGATAGCCAAAAGTGGACGTGGAGGAGCCCGAATGGCGAGACTAGAAATTAAATAGACCTCATACTCTGCGCTAATTCTGGCATCATACAAGATGTGGACGTGCTCGGCAAGGTGCGCTGTAGTGACCATATGATGGTAAGAACTCGAATTAGCCTAGACTTGAGGACGGAACAGAAGAAACTGGTACATAAGAAGCCGATCAATCAGTTAGCAGTAAGGGGGAAAATAGAGGAATTCCAGATCAAGCTACAGAACAGGTCTTCAGCTTTAACTCAGGAAGAGGACCTTAGTGCTGAAGCAATGAACGACAATCTTATGGGCATCATTAAGAGGAAACTTTAGCTCGGGTGCTCCTATCTAAATACATGTAAAAGGAGAATTCGTTTTGCTCGGCAACCACTGTACCAAATTTGACGGGGTTTGTTGCATTTCAAAAAAAAAACTAAAAATCTAATGACTGTTGGTTTTGAATTTTCGATTTAGCTTGTCAATTTTTTATTAAAAATTGGCAAAAATCGCAAATTTTCAGAAAACGAAACTATGAAGTTTATAACTCCGCAACTCAGTCAGAAAAAATGATATCGCAAATCTGTGAAATGTATCTGATAGCACATCTAAAGCGCACAAATTTGACATCTTACACTTGAATCCCCCCCAAAAAATTATTAATATGTAATTACAACTTTTGCAGAACCCTCGTAACCAACGTAACAAATTCACGTAACATGCAAAATGACATCAAATTTGTCCGCTTTGAAGGATCTAATGGATGCCGTTTACAGAACCGCGACATCTGTTCTTGATGCAGAGCTATGAATTTGTATACTTCGTGCTTCTATTTTTTTAAAACTTCGGAATTTTTGAAAATCTTTTGAACAAAATTCGAGCCCTAAATCGAAATTCCGCTTCCAACAGTCACTATAATTTAACTTTCTCAAATGCAACAAATTTCATTAAAATCGGTCCAGGGGTTATCTCAGAAAAACGTTTTTGCGTTTGTAGATGTTCTTTAATAGGCCGTGTCGGAGTTAGGCCCGAGCTAAAGCTTCCTCTTAAGGAGTGTGCAATAGAAGTCGGTGGTAACCTCGTTAGACAGGATACCAGTAAGCTATTGCAGGAGACGAAAGATCTAAATAAGAAAAGCTAATGTATGAAAGCCTCTAATCTTACAGCTGGAACAGAACTGGCAGAACTTTCCAAGTTACTCAACAAGCGTAAGATAGCTGACATAAGACAGTATAATATGGATGGAATGAAATATGCCCTCAGGAACGGAGGAAATCTAAAAGCAGTGAAGAAGAAACTAGAAATAGGCAAGAATCAAATGTATGCGTTAAGTGACAAAGCCGGCAATGTCATTACTAATATGGATGAGATAGTTCAAGTGGCTGAGGAGTTCTCTAGAGATTTATACAGTACCAATGGCACCCACGACGATAATGGAAGAGATAATAGTCTAGAGGAATTGGACATCCCTCAAGTAACGCCGGAAGAAGTAAAGAAAGCCTTGGGAGCTATGCAAAGGGGGAAGGCAGCTAGGTGGGATCAGGTAACAGCATATTTGTTGGAGGATGGTGGACAGATTGTTCTAGAGAAACTGGCCACCCTGTATACGCAATGCCTCGTGACCTCGAGCGTACCGGAATCTTGGGAGAGCGCTAACATAATCCTAATCCACAAGAAAGGGGACGCCAAAGACTTGAAAAATTATAGACCGATCAGCTTACTGTCCGTTGCCTACAAACTATTTACTAAGGTAATCGCAAATAGAAGCAGGAACACATTAGACTTCTCTCAACCAAAGGTCCAGGCAGGATTTCGTAAAGGCCACTCAACAATAGACCATATTCACACTATCAATCAGGTGATAGAGAAATGTGCGGAATATAACCAACCCTTATATATATAGCTTTCGTTGATTACAAGAAAGTGTTTGATTCAGTCGAAACCTCAGCAGTCATGCAGGCATTACGGAATCAGTGTGTAGACGAGCCATATGTAAAGATACTGAAAGATATCTATAGCGGCTCCACAGCCACCGTAGTCCTCCATAAAAAAAGCAACGAAATCCCAATAAAGATAGGCGTCAGGCAGGGAGATACGATCTCTCCAATGCTATTCACAGCGTGTTTACAGGAGGTATTCAGAGACTTGGATTGGGAAGAATTGGGGATAAGAGCTAATGGAGAATACCTTAGTAATTTGCGATTCTCTGATCATATTGCCTTGCTTAGTAACTCAGGAGACCAATTGCAATGCATGCTCACTGATCTGGAGAGGCAAAGCAAAAGGGTTGGTCTAAAAATTAATCTGCAGCAAACTAAAGTAATGTTTAACAGTCTCGGTAGAGAACCGCAGTTTACGATAGGTAGCGAGGCACTGGAAGTGGCACACACACTCCTTCAGAGTGTGTGTGCCACTTCCAGTGCCTCGCTACCTATTCAGAGCAATGTCAGAGTCCTAGTCAGAGTACCTGGTCAGTACCTCAGTACCTAGTCAGAGCAATGGCACACACACCCCTTCAAAGTGTGTGTGCCATTGCTCCGACTTAATATTGTGGAAATAATATAGTTGAACCCAGTTATAGTGAACTGTTCTGCGTGTAAAAAAGTTTTTCGATATATCCTGACCCAGGTGTTATAAACATCCAAGATGAGTCTGTTATATAGAGCTTGGTGTCTGCACCACTTATCATGCAAAGAATTCATTTAGTCTTGTTGACAAAGCTATGTATAGGAGGCAGTAATTTTGGCATGTACCTTTAGCTTCACAGCAGCTTTGAGAATAACATTCTCGATATGTGACGTTGGGTGGATGTTGTGAAGGCCGTTTCCTTCAGTGTCAGCACAGTATCAACATGGCATGTTGCAGTAACGCAGCAACACAATAGGATCTAGCTCTCTAACGAATTATGCATTATGTTGAACCCTGCCTTGCTTTATCCGAACGTGTGGTCAAAAATGCTCAGTCACATGCATACCGTTATAAAAAAAGAAACTTTGCTCAGAAAGCATGCACGGGGAAATGTGTCTGGTTTTACGGCGCAGGTTGCAGGCACTTGGTGTTCAGTATACATTAGACTGTAACATAACAGAATGTAACATTCTGCATAAAGGCTGTTCTGTATCTACACTATCTGAACCTAGGCTTCATACATGGCCCAGAGTTTCATTACAGTTGGCCTCATTGAAAAAAAGTGTATTGAGTTTAACGGTTCTGTGTAGACCCAACCCCCTTATCACCCATTCATATACATGCACATAGTACATATCTCTTGCACTTGCAGTGGGCTAATGTAGCATGCTGATTGGGATGCTGTTACATAAAGGTTTTGCTTGTAAAGGGCCCCTCACTAGGTATGGCCATTTTGAGCTGACAAGCGCTGTGCATACAATGTGTGCTAACGATTGTGTCTGCTAAGTATTACATCACTACATGCCGCAGAAAGAGCTGAAATTTCACGCGCACAAAAAGTGCACAAATGGTATGTCTGTGTGTTTTTCTTTTACTTTGCACCGCAGCAAGAGATGTACTTGTTTCATCTGTTTGTTCCCACGTCATGCAGTCGCACGCGCTGACAACAAAACTGTGTCATTTTTGTCGTGTTCCAGCGTGCGATCATGCTCTGTGATCCTCTTGTGTCTGCCTCAGTGTTCTCATGCACAGTGCACAAAATGCAACAAACGCAACAACTCGCACATGACGCCGTTAGTGGAAGTGCCTCGCATAGCAGAAAATTGGGGAAAAAAAGAACATGCGTCACGTGATCCTTGAGCTGCGGTGTGGGAGAATGTAGGGAAGGTATTTCACTTGCGGAGGCTAGATGTGGCAAGTGGAGAGAGTGTCTCTCTCGGCAGTGGCGCTCGCCTCCTGAAATCATGGGTTCGCGGCACCAAAATATTTCTATGTCGGCTATTTATGAACCAATTTGAAAAATTATTGCAGCAGAACGCTCCCTAGAGGGCATGTAACAACTTCCAGCGTATAACCGAAATCTGCTATGTGGCCTGGCGAAGGGCCCTTTGAGGTAACAGATACCCTTACTTTTAGGGCAGGTGAGTCTGAGTGCGTTTGCGCCCCCCGATTCTATAAACCTGTGCAGGGGTGTGATTCCTTGAGTCGTGTTGAATCTGAGCTCATCACTCCATGAGTCTGAGTGAGCATGGGACTTGTAATGAGTTTGAGTCAGAGTCAGCTAGACTGGCCCTGTTCGAGTGAGCGCAGGTGAGTGTGGTTTATGTAGTGAGTCAGCCTTGGGCGAAAAATATATTTTGCCAGTGTGTGATTCTGTTTATTTTGCCAACCTATGGCTGTTGTAGAAGCCAGAACCTGTTTCTTTGCTAAATAGAATGTATTGCTGGACTAGTTTCATACCTGCAGCTTTAACAACTGCATACCCTAGACAGGACAAGGAAGTAGACACAAGACAAGCGTTTGTTTTATGCCTGCGTCCTTGGCCTGTCATAAGACTTGCACTTGTTAAACCTGCAAATTCTAAGTCTGCGGAATACCAACTAGCCCAAACTGGCATTCTAAGCTAAAAGTGGAAGGAGGGGTCCAAGTATCTGCAAACCAAACGCACATTCTGAAGAGTGGTGGGGGGGGGGGGGGGTGGCAGCCTCTCACAGCTAGAGATACGGAATGATTACCCGAGTGTCACGAGCCTCAATGCAGAGACGTGTGCACCAAACTTCAAAAGTCGACCTGGATTTGTGCACTACGGAGGTAGAGTTGCGGCCTGACATCTCCGTTGCATACATTGTACTTGCAGGGCATTTCTGAGTTCCTTACTGCTGTCACTGCAAAACAGCCAAAAGCATTACCTGTCTGAAACACACAGCTCAGTCGATAGGGTACCAGTGCACGTCTCACCAACTGCGGCGAAGGAAGTACAGGCGATTCTGGAGAGGACAGCCCCCGGCGAGCATAAAGGCCTACCACAGGTGCTACTTTCCAGGATTGATGGGCTTTGTGCAAGACCTCGTGACATTTCTAAAAGTTGCAAAACCTGTTGAAGGAATGATTTACACACATTTATTGGCACAATTCTTGGCATCTCACACAGCTCACTACAGCAACGTGATCTTAAGGGATCGTCTAAAAATATAGATCATGTTGCTCGAACAAGCTGTGCTAATATAACTGTGCAGCCGCGCCTCTGTGGTACTGCTGCCCTGGAACAGCACTTCTCATTGTGTTGTCTTCACGTGTTGCTGTTTGCACCAGAAGGCAATATTTTCATTTCATTCATCTTTTCTGTCAACAAAGTTTGAACGCATAAAAATGAAGGAGATGCTATGTTAATTTTGGCTTTGCACACAGATCTTTCAAGTGTGACATTTTTTCACAGATCTGTCAAGTGTGATTGAGTATGAGAAACGCAGTGGACCAGCGCCTCTCCCATGTGTTTTTGATTTGTCCATCGATTCGTGAGCGCTACACACACACACAAAAAAACATCACCATGCGGCTTGAATATTTCTAAGGAAAGAACATTGGAAAGTAGGAAAGTAATTTTGTGGTTTCAAAGAAGTTTTAAATCTGTGCAGGCAGTTGTCTATAATAGTGCACGGTTATGAAAATGTGTGACAGATGCTTTAAATCTTCCGTTCACAATTGTACTACTGTTGTTTTGGTCAAGCTAGCATCGCAAAGTCGTTGCACTTGAACAAAATCTTCCGCAACCCTCTTCAGGGTGTTGTTTAGAGTTGTATCTTTTCCAATGCAGTTCTTAACTGTGCTGTCAGGGATTGTTTGGTTGAGGTGTGAAAATTATTTATTTTCTGTTGAAATAAAGCCTTTACAAAATGCATGTGGTACCCACTACGTATCATATAATTCGGTCTGCATGAACCAAGCAGAGACAACATCCCGTGATCAGTCACTTGTTTCAATATGTTAAGTCGAAGGCACATTGAGTTCAAGTATTAAGTTCAAGCTATTGATTAACAGTACAACTTGCTTTAAGGACTGGTCACATTTACTGAGAACAGAGCATTCACGAGCGAGAAAACGATGTAATTTACATCGCCACCGAGCTAGCTGACGCTATACCTTTCACTTCACTCTCTCGACGACATTTGTAGGCGTGAAATACATTCCGAGCAGGCTGGGGCGACTGCAAAGTATAACTTGTTGCCGACACCTATATACGATGTGTAGCGCTTTGTACGCATAGACGTTTGGCTCTAGTTACGCGAGACAGTCTGCATGCACCAGATGTATGCGCCTGTGAAATGATCACGCATTGCGAACATTGTGTGCCACCTCTTGTTTCTTCTGCTGGAATATTTCTGGGGTTAAAAAAAAAAAAAACCTTTTGGGCGGTTGTACATTGTTGCACAAATGAGGCACCAAGATCCGACCTCGATATTGTCGCGTTGTAGCGACAGTGAAGAACCAGACAACATTTGCGAGAAAAACAACACTCAATCACAACATGCGCCGCGGTTGCTTAGTGGCTTTGGCAATGCGCTGCCTAAGCACGAGGTCGTGTGATCAAATCCCGGCCGCGGTGGCCTCATTTTGATGGAGGTGAAATGCAAAAAAGGTTCGTGTACAGTGCATTGGGCGCACGTTAAAAAAGCCCGGGTGGTCGAAATTAAACTGGTGTACCCACTACAACGTGCCTCATAGTTAGATAATGGTTTTCGCACGTACGAAGACCCAGAATCTAATCTCTAACGATAGCGGCGAGCGCTGGATGCTGAAATGGTGTTTGCGTGCGTTCCAGAATGTACACCACTACTCGTGTCGAGCACGCAGTCAAGCTAGACAAGGTGCCCTCTCTGTATAGAATCGGCCGACAACATGCAACATTTGAGAGGGTTCAATACGTGAAGTCGCTGGTTGCGCCGAGCGATAACTGTAACAGTTTTTTGCGGATATAAAACGGTCACCGGAAGAAGATTAAGGTGTCAATGCCCCCCATCTTAAAAAGCATCGTCCCGATCCTGCAACCAAAACACGAAGGTAAAAAAAAGGTACTCTACAATAAAATGGAAGATGTGTCCAATTACATATGTACTAACTTGATCATATAAGCCACTTGATAACTGCTACCGTTTTGCGTCATTCGCTTGTGCTGTCCGAAATCTGCATAAGTGTTTTCTGCGATTCGAAGTTACGCGAAATTTGCCTTTCATGCTTTCAGTATGGCACGGGTATTAGTGTTCATCAACCGCAGCCCACGTGTTCTCGATCGATGTACGAGCTGCCCTTAATTGAAGCGCGAACTGAACATAATAAATAAAGGAGGACGCGCCTTCTACATGTGATTACTGAATAACAGCCACTGCGTGCACGCAACTGCTGAACATGGTACTGCACAAATACGTATGCACAAGCCTAAATCAGCGCGCCCTATCAGATGCTTATCACAGACACCGGTGAACCTGCAGAGGCTACATATGTTCGGTCAGGACCCGGATATTGTTATGGTCTGTTTCATATTTTGTTCTTTTCTTATCATAAAGTCCGTGCAAGTGTCCAATCACAGCGATAACGGCAGCGCCGCGGCATCCAAGCCAGTGACAATGATGAAAAACAAAAAAATATGCACATCTCACGCACTGTGGGAATCGATGTAAGTGAAGCTTTCCGTGCTGGATAATTTGATTGACGATAATTAGTGGTGATGTTGACGGCTAAAGCTCATTTTCTTCCACGTTTAGGCTAACACGAGAGTGGGGAGTTGATGTTAAACGTTACCTTGCGTGCACCACTGCTGTTTGTCTGCGTAGTGCACAGAGCACACAGGGAGAGGTGTTTGCTTGAGGTGTTTTTGTGCGCCATACTTTATTACCTCTGAGAGGGTTGAACATTGTCACTTCCTCACTTTGCACACCGCATTGTGACAGAAGTAATAAACTTGAATTGGATTATGGTGCTTTACGTGCCAAAACCACACTCTGATTATGAGGCAAGCCGTAGTGGCGGAATCAGGATTAATTATGACACTGTGATGTTCTTTAACGTGTCCCAAAATCTAAGTGCACGTGCGTTTTCTATTTCGCCCTCGCCGCGATTGGGATCAAATCCGCGACCTCTAGCAATACCATAGCCGTAAAGCTAATGCGGCGGGCACATAACTTGATTTGACGGTTCACCGCTTCCGTATTGTCTCCTGGACCCTGCGGTACGCTTTAATTGATGCGGCTATATGCTTCTGCACTCCTGCGTAAGTTGCCCGCTTGACATATTTGCATGGCGTTTATTTTTCAGAAATAGCAGCAACGTACTCTACCGTCAAGTATGGACAGCTGGGCTAGTTGGTTGTGGTTAGCATTATGAAACATCGTTCCAGCGCACAATTGAACACGGATGAGAAGAGAAAGGCAACACGAACGCCGGTGTTTTCTTTCTCTGCTCGTCCGTGTTCAATTGTGCGCTGGCACGATGTTTCATAATACTGTACCGTACATTGAATTTAAGCTTATCCTGTTTCACCCATAACCGTTATCGTGTAGTAGTGGTTTTCCTTGCCTTCTCACGTCACCGCCCCCTCCCCCTCTCTTTTGGCAGGTGAGTGTTGATTACACCTGTTGTAATTCATCAGTTTTCGGGTTTTGCCGCTGACTGCACCATGTCTTCTTTATGTACTTCTTGCTCAAAAGCCATACCGAGAGATGGAAGATTTATGAGTTGTTCTACCTGTGAGGGCGAATTCCACCTGGGGAAAAACTGCTCGTCAGTTTCTGATAGCGCCTACAAGAAGATGAGTACAGTGACACGTGGAACGTGGAAGTGTCCTTCATGCAAGGATGATTCGGTTAACCAACCAGACGAGGCATCCAACCCAGGTGATAGTTCATTCTCACAGCAACTGCCTGCTCTGAATATGAAACTAGATTCTTTGACTACAACTGTTTCAACACTGATGGTGAAAATCGAGGAACTATTGTTGGTCAGGGAAGCTAGTGAAAAGGTTGCTTCGGCAGTCGAGGACATACGGTCCGCTATTGATTTCCTTTCGTCGAAGTATGACTCGGTGCTTGCTACAGTGACCACTAATCGGAATGAGCTTGCAGACCTTCGCTCACAAGTTCAATCGCTCTCTTCAACAGTAGTTTCCCAGACACGGGTGATTGACAGGATGAGTGGGGAAATAAATGACCTCGAACAATATGGCAGAAGATGTAACTTCGAGATTCACGGCCTTCCTGTCAAATCTGACGAAAACTTACACTCTTTCTTAAGTACTTTGGCAGGCAAGCTAAACATAACCGATTTTCAACAAGCAGATATCTCGGCAGTGCATCGGCTGCCATCCAGAGGCGACTATATTCCACCAATTCTAGTGAAAACTCGCTCAATTACTGTTAAGCAGAAATGGCTCGGGGCCCGGAAGGGCCTTCGTGATTTGGTGCATGACGATCAGTCTCCTCGGCTGTTTTTCAACGATAACCTGTCTCGGGCTAATCGCGAGTTGTTCCGTCTGGCAAGGTCTCGTGGCAAAGAAAAGGGTTTTGAGTTCATCTGGACCAAAAATGGGAAGATCCTTGCAAAACAGTCCGAAGGCGCGCCTCTCATTCGTGTCAACAAGCTTTCTGATCTTGAAAAACTGACATAACCATGTCTGACATTGGTTTCATGAAGTGTTCTCATTTTTCTGAAGTCCAGAAGTTCTTTCAGCATCACACAGGCAATTCATTTCAGTTTACTCACGTTAATATTCGTAGTATACGGAAGCATTGGGACCATTTTTGTGCGCTGATTCACCCTTTTTCAAATTTTGACGTTGTTGCTCTCACGGAAGTGAACGTTTCGTCAGATGTGTTACCAAATTTCTCGCTGCCAGGTTACCAATTACATTCTTATACTCGTCTACAACGAACAGGAGGAGGAATCGCAGTTTTTGTTAAAGATTCTTGGTCCGTTTCCGAAATTAGTATTCCATTTACTCAAGCAGAAGTAGTTGCGCTCCGCCTAAGTACACCTTGGTTGTCGTTGATTCTACTCGCAATTTACCGTCCTCCGTGTTGTAACGGTCGAATCTTTTTAGCTGAGCTTGATTCTGCAATATCTTCGTTTTCCAGTGAAGAACACGTGTGCATTACCGGGGATATGAATATCGATATTCTACGCCCAACTGTGCCAACGGTCGCAGATTATCTTGACACTTTATCAAAGTGGGGACTAGAGACTAGAATCCACAGCCCTACACGTGAGGAATACTTATCTGGGCAGCTAGTCTCGTCTTGCATCGACCACATAAACGTGCGTTCTCAAAACCTGTTGGTGCGGTCTGCTGTTGTTGAACTCAAGCTTGCAGATCACTATTTCGTCTGCTGCTCGTTAACGGATGGTTCCAGCCACCCTGCACCTTTGCGCAGCCACCAAAGCGTATCAGTACTTGATTATAAGCGTTTCGATGAAAGAATAGCAAAGTACGATTGGGCTTCTTTTATTGACAATGTGTCCCCTGCAGACTTATATGACAGTTTCGTCGAGGTTTTTCGTTCACACAAAGCCGAATCTTCACGCATGGTGACCGTTAAGCAACGAAATTTAGACAATAAGTGGATGTCACCCGTAATACTGGAAGCCATCAAAGAGAAAGATCTGCTCTGGGCTCGATCAAGACGTGCTCCAAACTGTTCTGAACTACGACTGCAGTTTAAACATGAACGAAACCGAGTTAATGCCATGATCCGTGTGGCCAAGCACAATCACTTTAGGTCTCAGTTTAACGACGCACGTTTTAACAGCAAGAAAACATGGTCATTGGTGAATAACCTGAAAGGAATGAGCGCTGCTATCTATAATGATACATATTTCATATCTCATTTCCATAAAGATGGACAGAGCATTGCGAATGACTTTAACAAACTATTTTCTCTGGTCTCTGGTGCATCTCGTACCCCGCCTAATGACTGTCCTATGCCTCCCAGTGTGATGGAATCTGCTTTCCTTCCTGACATTACCGAAAGTGATTTAAGGTGTATACTTTTCAGTCTTAAACGTAGCAAGTCTCCTGGTCATGACGGCCTCACTGTTTCTGAATTGTGCAGAAATTTTGAAGCGATTAAGGGTGTCCTACTAGTTATGCTTAATAGTATCATTTCCAGAGGTATAATACCGACTTCAATGAAAACTGCTAAAGTTATACCTTTGTATAAGGGTGGCTCCAGAAACATGATGAGCAATTATCGACCTATCTCTATTCTACCATGCATTGGCCAAATTTTTGAAAAGCATCTATTACTTACCATGACTAATTTTTTGAATACGCACAATGTTCTATCACCTTGTCAGTATGGCTTCATACCAGGAAAAGGAACAACAGATCTTCTTGAAGAATTCTCTGACACACTAAATTCAGCTTTTGATAAGAATGAAGTCGTATGCTCTCTTTTTCTTGACGTAAGCAAGGCCTTCGATAGCATCTGCCACGTTCTTCTGCTTGATAAACTTTCTACATTGGGATTTCGAGGTTCGTTTCTACACTTACTTACTTTTTACAAGATAGGCGCCAGTATGTGTCGATTTCAAGATTCCATAGCGATTTCACGGCAATTACTTCCGGAGTCCCACAAGGTTCTATATTGAGTCCTTTGTTATTCAATCTATACGTTAATGATCTTGCTAACAATGTGCCTGTTTCATTGTTTCAGTATGCCGACGACACTGTCATTGTTGCGCGCGCAAAGAAATACACTGATGCTGTTACTGCATTACAGATGGCAGCTATTAAAGCCATGGACTGGTTTAAGTCTAACCTTATCAATGTTAATACTTCTAAAACGCAACTTATATGTTTTCATAACCCTTTAAAAAAAATTGAGTTGAGTCATCCTGTTTATTTGCACACTTCCTCCTGTTCTCATTGTAACTGTGTACCAGTAAAATATGCGTATTCGGTCAAATATCTTGGCCTGATCTTCGACAGTGATCTGTCTTGGAACTCGCACCTTTCTTTTGTTTGTCAAAGACTTCGCGCTGTATCTTGTGTCCTGTATAATATTAGATACTTTATGCCTTTTTCTGTCCGTAAATGTGTTACACACGCTCTAGCTTATAGTGTGCTTAGATACGGAATCACTATTTATGGTCACTGCACGGTTCGTTGGCAGCGCAGGGTGAATTCGCTTCTACGTTTACTTTTAAAGAATATTGCCTACGACCTGCCCATTGGCAATAACATTGATATTTTTAGAAGATTAAAGGTTCCAAATTTTAACGCTCTATTAACAGAAACTATTGTGCTTAAACATTTCTGGTACAGTCAGTTCACCATTCCATATGTTCCTGCACGTGATTTAAGACCTAAATACCGTTACTGCATTCCTCGCTCCTCAACCCGATACGGAAAGCGCACGCGTCAATACTACGTACCTGCCTGTTTCAATAGTATGCCACCTAGTGTATTCCGTATGAGAACAAAATACACCCTGAAAAAAATGTTGCGGTATGTCTCCGCATTACTTCCTGCCCCATAATGATTTAATCGAGTGTTACTCTCTTAATTTCGCATTACTGTCATCCTTTTGCTGTTGTGATTATGTTTCTATATCTGTCTCTATGAGTTAATTTTTTTTGTTTGTTTGTTTGTCGAGTTGCAACCATGTCTATTTTCCTTTGTTTTGCTAATGTTCGCTGTCTGCCAGGCGCTGCCACTCAAGCCCTTGGTGAGGCTTTGGTAGGCCTGATTTTGGTGTACGAGAATTGACATGAATAAAAGTACTATCTATCTATCTATCTATCTAACCGCCTTATTCTCCTCCCTCTCCTTCTTCTCTTCTCTCTACATTTCTCTGGCCTCGCACGTTAGTAGGGAAGCGCTGCAGTTTCAGCAATGCTTCTGAGGGGAGTCACGGATAATTACAGCAGTCAAGCGGCTAAGGTGGCGACGGCCAGGTTGCTCCGAGGGCATTGTGCACATTCGACACGGTGGGGTCAAAACGCGTTTTCCCGTCGCCTCTCCTCTCTTACTCGCGCTTCCTTTTCATCGGGCGAGGAGAAAAGGGCGCGCGGAGAGCCTTTCCTCCTCTCTGGCTTGTGCGATCCGGCGCGGCGCTGCTTGAAAGTAGGCGGAAGTATGTCTTGGGGGCGCAAAAATGTGACGCGCATTATCAGCCGCGGTGTGTGCATGTGTTGTGAACTATTTTGCGGATATCGGTTTTCATTCAACGAAGAGAACCAGCGTCTCTGTATTCCCAGCATAAAATGGTAAAGCTGCTTACTATTTGATCGCTTGGCATAGGGACTAAAACATAACACATAAGAGCACATGCTCGTGTGCATGTGTGCAACCTAAGGCAACCACGAAACATCTAAGCGGCAGGCGCTATCAAATATTTGTGATACGCCGGCATCATTCTCACGCATTTCAAATCTAGTAGGCTTGAAACCACTATATATCAACGCTAGCCTTCCTGTATGAGGCCGATGACGCTGCTCAACAAAGCGATCGCTGCGGTTGGTGAACCAGCATGATTCAGCATTGCCTTTTTGCTCTGTAAAGCCATAATATCCGAGATGGATCGCATGAAAAGAATGCGATGGCTATTTTTGAGGACAACATTTCCGTAATACGTGTGAGTACGTCGTAGAGAACGGAACGAACACATCAGAAAAAAAAAATGGGTTATCATCCTCTTTCTCGAAAAAGAAAGAGAACACGGCCTAACGCCACAGTACGACCTCGCGTAGTCACGCTGCACAACGTTTATAGATCTATAAAAGTTGCTGCCGCATGCTTGGACCATGCGCTATATGGAACAAAGATATATGTAATCCAGCACCTACCACTGCTTAGGATGCTCGCGCAGTTCGTAAACGGTCGCTTTGCTGGACAAGTATAGCTCACACTGTAAGGTATGCTGTTATGACTTACCGAAACTATTTTATTCATGGGTGGAAGCCTCATCCATCGAACCAAGCAGTCACGCAATGTAGTGTGCAGCTAACAGTTTCAACTCTTGTCAAGGTATGACAGCACAGCTCCTATCGTACCAGAACGGTACCCATGCTGTTACGATCATCGCGTATGTTTCATTGCTATTAAACTGCGGCTTAGAACTAAAGGAGAATACTACAATAAGGTCACATTACTGAATGGAACTTTCAGAAATGCACAATTGATCTCCGAGGCTGATTGTTGGTTCAAACATGCGCGCGCACATCGCGCTGCGTGCTCCGTCCGCCTCAACACCAGCAGAAAGTCCGGCCATACCGACGTAAACCACTTGAGTACGTCTCACAGAACCGTTTTCCACGTAGAAGACGCCACGCCATACTAAACAGACCGCACAAGCACGAAAACAAACGCCAGAAACTACCGTCGAGCGTATACTGCCATGCAAAATGGAGCGCTCGCCCAAGCCACCATGCCGACTGCCCATAGATGGCGCCATTGCATAGCAATATGTAGAGTTACTGTATATGCTACCGCAGGTAGCATATACCTGCGGTAGCACATACAGTAACTCTAGCAATATGGAGAACGAAGATGGAGTATGCAATATGGAGTATGAAGCACGGCTGAGGAATATGGAAGAAAGTAAATGGGCTGGGAGAGTGTTCAGGTATCTGTACAGGAAAAACATTGATTCACAGTGGAGGAAAAGAACTAGGAAGCTTACCAGCAAGTATGCGGCCTGTAGGGTGGACAACACAGCAACAAACAAGGTCAAGCGGAAAGTCAGAGAGGCTGAATTAATCTCATGGGTGGCGGCAATGGAAAAGAAACCTGCCATGAGTAACTACTTAAGAGGAAAAAACGAAATCAGGAGAGAAACCATTTATGATAACTCAAAGGGAAGCTCATTACTTTTCGAAGCGAGATCGGGATGCCTTAGAACACGCACCTATAAAGCGAGATATAAGAAGGAAGAAGAAGCATGTGCTTGCTGTGGTAAAGCTAGGGAAACTACGGAGCATGTTTTATTAGAATGTGAAGACGTCTACCCAGCGGTCGATTTAGGCACCACTGGCCTCCTTGAAGCCCTTGGGTTCAGAGGGAGCAGTGGTAAAGCAAACATGTCCGCAATAGACATTAGTAAGAGGCGACTGGAGGATTGGTGGAAGAAAAGTAGGGAAACGACAAAAGACGGAGACGTACAAAAGCACAGTTCGCAATAGGGGATCAGAAAATTTGGGCTTGGTAGTTCATAGTGTTTTTTTTTTTGTCTTTTTTCATTGTTTAACCTAGGTAGGATATTGGGCAGTATAGTAGCAAGAGCTTGGTGGCGCAACCCACCGCCCCGTTCCAAAGGGGACGCTCATAACATCCATCCATCCATCCATGGTGGCGCCCATGAAAAAACTGTCTATATACACCAGGCACGTACCCAGGGGGGGGGGGGCCCGGGCCCCCCCCCCCCCGAAATCAAGTGGCATACCCCCCTCCCCCTCCCCACCCACGCCACCGCTCCTCACACATTCCTAAAGCGCCGCCAGATCAATGTTGAGACTTCGCAGCTGTTCATCGGTCAGCATTATGCTGCCTTTTTCACTCCTTTTAGATGGCGGTAGTTATCGGCATCTCTTGTAATATGAAAGACAGTTTTCTCGTAGATTCCGCACCAGCGCGATTAACTCGAGATGCGTTCAGTTGTCACCATCTATTCAACCGTCACGCGCATAGCTGTTCCCACTGGACCACAGATCTCCAGTGAATGTCCAAAGGACGTCCTACAAAGGATATTTTGATGTCCGTCGGACATCCCTAGAAGTCCCGATGATGTACTACGGATGTCCATAGGATCGTCCGACGCAAGAGAATTGCACATCCCACGAACGTCCATCGTACACCAAAATCAAATTTTCGGACGTCCGCAGGACCTTTGAAGATAATCCCATTGGAGCACCAGCGTCCTACAGATGCCCAGCAGAGATCGAAAACGGGACATTCGGACGTCCCTGGGATTGACGTTCATAGAAACGTCCCCCGAACGTCATAATGGGATATTCGGACGTCCAAGAGATGTTTAAATATGGATTATTCTTATTGCATAACCCGGAGTACATCCCAAGGACATTTTTGCGAGGATGTAGGACGCTTCTGGGAAATTTTACCAATCGTCCAAAGGACGTTTGTGGGACATTTGGTTGGGGATTGAGGATATCCACAGGGCGTCCATATTGATTACAAATTACCATAATTGGGACTTTCCTCAGAATGGGCCCTACAGTGCAGCAGTCCTGCTGCAGTTTACATACCATTAACAAAGTAAGCTGGTTTTGTGATGACTTGTAGGCAATGATGAAAAGGAACTGCATGGCTCTTGAAGATCCATCCCAGCGGTGAATTTCAATTCAAGTTTATTTTGCATCTATACATGCACAGATGACAGGAGTACAGACAAAAAGCCAAATAAATTCGACTTGACAAGGTCTGTACCCCCTACAGAAATGGCACCGTGCACAATAAAGAGAACACAAACATAATGGATAAACGAGAAAATAAAGGTGAACATTAGTGAACATTGTATAACAGAAATGCATAAGGGTAAAAAAATGAACAATAGAATGCTGCAAGAAATCATATTACAGAAAGTGAATAGTATAAAATGATACAAATAATACAGCCTTGAAATTCACATCTATAAATAGTAAGTTATATGCAAGCAGAGAAAATTGGTTAAGCATTCATGGCGTCAGTGTATACCAGAGCAACACAAAAAATCCAGGAATCCAATAAGTGAAACAAATATTTTTGTCATGTAAAAGCTGAAGTACCAGGAGATAAGCCAGGAATGCAGCCCACCGCATCTCAAAGCACGTTAAATGAAGGCTGCAGTGCAACTAAGCATTGTGCACATGGTTCCCTGCAACGCTAAGCAAATACATTACATACAACTTGATAAAAATGCATTAATTCAAAACATATATATCAATAGAACAGTTGCAGGAAGATCACTCGTTGAACTCTAAAATGCACTAACAGTTTTTAGTAAAACCCATCAATGCAAATAAAACTCGATAATTTCATCATACAAGTTCAGCTATTAGGAGTTATTTATACCGCACAATGGTTAGTAAACGTGCACATTATTCAAACTCTTTACAAATGCACTTCGCAGTGGGGCCACTATGGAACTTATCACAAGGCTTGCTGTGGGCTCACTGTCATGGTCGCAGGCACAGCACATCAATGAAAAATTTGCTGAAATGTTTAGATATGTTAGCCACTTTAAGTTGCCAGAGCCTTTCCCTAGGCCATATTCAGTAGTTACATACACAAACACGAGGTATGCTAAATTAATGTCACAACTACATTGGGCAATTAACAAAATTACTCGAGGCTAGTTCAGTGGTCATATATAGACAAACAGCTGCTGTATGATCATCCATTTACACTCTAAAAACAGTTGCACCCTTTGGGGTTTATATTTTCCACAGAACAATCATCGTCATCTGACTTGCCTGCATTTCCTTTCTTTAACGCTGCAAGCCCAGTACTTCCATGTCACGAACGGCATGCGCATTATCAGCATGACAGAGCATTCTCGACAGGAAAGTAATGAGCGCAGGGTTTTTAAGAAAGGAAAGGCAAGTAAGACAGATGACGATTATTGTTCTGTCGCAAATTTACACCCCAAAGGGTGCAACTGTTCTTACACTCGTAGAAAAATTTACACTCTTTGGGGCTTATCTTGTCCCACAAGAATAATCGTCATCCGTCTTGCCCGCGTTTCCTTTCTCTAACGCGGCGAGCCCGGTACTTCCCAGTCACTAACGGCATGCGCGTTATCAGTGTGACGCAGCATTCTCGACAGGAAAGTAGCGAGCGCCGAGTTTTCAGGAAAGGAAACGCAAGCAAGGCAGATGACGATTATTGTTGTGGGACAAATTTACACCCCAAAGGGTGCAACAGTTTTAAGAGTGTAGAGTAAATGCACTGTGCATCCATAACAAGTTCTGGCAAAGGTAACCAGAGCAAACATCGACACTTTCGTGTGTAGTGACAAGACTATTTTAGTTGACCTAATAATTCGCAGATGCACCTCGGCCAGTAAAAGAACTTCAAAAGCCCTATGCAAGGGTGGGGGGTACAAAGGAAGTTAGTAGGAGGGCTATTGTGGGCTGGCTCACTTCAACGGTCGCGGGCCCATAAATACAATATTTACTGGAAAGTTCAGAGGTGTCTTAGTCATGACGGAAGCTACTCCACTTTCTGCAGGCCTCCTTCAGCGGTTGCACACAGTAGAAGTACTACATATTTTATAGACACACTGGGCATTGAAAAAATTACTCAGGGATCACTTAAGCAGTTGCAAACACGAACATTACTGGACAGTTCACAGATACAAAAGCAGTTACAAGACACTTGCTTCAACAAAATACCAAACTGATGTCACAAGTACTAGAGTTACAAGACACTTGCTGCACTTGAGTGGTCACAAACATAAATTCACCATAAGTGAATTTGTGTTTCTGTTTCTTCTGTTTCTATTTACTTGCTTAGAGGCTTGAAGGCCGCTAAGCAAGTAAACAGAAGCTGAATGTGACCTCTCCGTGGCCACAGCCAAATATTGCTGAAATGTCACAGGTACCCTGGCGACTACAAAATTAACTAAAAGCTTGCAGCATGATCGCTTCAGCATTATATGAGTTCACTCATATGAAAAGCTAATAAAGGATTTGTGTGGGCTTGCTTCAGCGGCCACACAAAAACACAATTTCATGCTAAAAATTCACGGGTGTCAGACAGCCTCGATGGAAGTTACCAGAGGCAGAGCGAGGCTGTTCTTCCATGGCAGCAGATACAAATACTTGTGAAAAGATTGCAGGTATCTTGGCGACTAAACATTTTACTAAGGCTCACTGCAGGCTGGCGCAGCGGTCGAAGACAACTACATTGCAGTTCACGTGTACTAAGAAATTTAGTGGGGCATTTCTGTGGGCTTGCTTGAACAGTCCCAGAGACAAAAAGTAACCCAGAGTTCACAGGTATATCAGCCCATAAGGAAGTCGCCACACGCTGGGTGAAGTCTTTCGTCCATAGTTTCAGATGCAGAACAGAAGAGATCCGGGGTACGCTACACAATTTACTAGTAATCCTGAAGAATCGGTTCCAGTGGTCGCAAACAAGAAAATGCATTGCTGAGACCAGAGGTACTAAGAAGATTAGCAGATTTCCGTGCGCTTGTTTCTGTGCTGGTCATCAACGAAGAATGATGTCGACTCAAAGTGACACCAGGCTCATGGCAGGAACACAGCATGGCTGTAAAGTATGCAATCAAAACGTGTTATAAATGTTTACGAAAATTGCTATTCAACAACCTGCACATTTAACAGCAATCTGCAGGTTCTGACAGCAACTTTGCTTCTTTGTGGCTTAATACAAACTCGTTGAGCGAACAGTTATCAGAAAAGTAATGATTTCATCTCTGTACAAAGACAAAAGGAATTCTCCTAGTCACGACGTCAGCATAGCATAGTTTCGTCCGAAAAGCGAAGCAGCGATTGGAACAGCAAATTACCAAACGGCTATATTTAAGCAGCTGTACGTGTTATCGCCACTTTAAGTTACAGTAAACCTTCGCTTCCTTGTTAAATTAACAAACAGTGTCGTGCGCAAAGCCAAGCATGAACACATCTCCCTGACGGTAAACACGCTGTATGAACGCTGGTGTGAAGAGGGGGCGGTAGCAACACGCGATCGCTTCCTGCTGCTTCCAGCCACAATGCCTTTCCAGAGCCAAATTTACGCGAACTTCGACACTAAGCTGCGCGGGAACAGCGCCCACCAAGCCGCTACCCATCGCGGCGCACGTCCGCGTCAGCGGAATTTCATCAGAAGTGTCCGTACAATTCCTATCGCAATAATAATACAAAAATTAGGCAATTGTCGACTATATAACTCCAGTAAATATACAATGACAACATGGGGATGCAACAGGCTCGTAATCTTGTCCAGCGCGTCGCGCACACATGTTAGCCCAAACGCTGGCCCAAATGAAAGCAAATGCGAGAAAACTGAAGCAGCACGGTTGGTCAACCGCCCTGTGTGCGAGGTGCTGCCATTGAAATACAAATGCCTACAATATAGTTCCGTTATTTGGAACTTCCACGATTGTATTGGTCTTGCAAACGCGATTATGCGAATAAAACTCCAACGATAGACAAAACTTAGGCGACACGGTAAATCACTTGACAGAGTGAGTGAACAAACTCTTATTGTGTCCAGCAAAACGCGATAAAACGCGCATCCGACAGAAATTTAATTAACAGTCAAATTAAATTATGGGGTTTTTACGTGCCAAAACCACTTTCTGATTATGAAGCACGCCGTAGTGGAGGACTCCGGAAATTTCGACCACCTGAGGTTCTTAACATGCACCTAAATCTAAGTACACGGGTGTTTTCGCATATCGCCCTCATCAAAATGCGGGCGCCGCGGCCGGGACTCCATTACTAAACATAGGACAACGTGCGAATTCGGAGCGATAGCCTAATAGGCGTAAACGATTTGATCGTTACAGACATCTGAGACGTAAGCTTGACCTCACCAGCATACTAGCATGCACCTGAGAACGTGTAAAAGATGTCGCCCAAAATTTCGCTATTCCCAGAAACGAATGTGTAGGGCATTGTATGACAGAAACGCGTGGGAAAATTCAGCAGCGCGGCAGGCCAACCATCACGTGCAACAAGTGCTGGGATCGCGGTAAAAATTCCCACAAATGTGTAGTTATTTCAACCGCATGCTATTTTACGATCGCTCTCGCAGTCGCAGTTACGCAAAGAAAACTCAAACGGCAGACGAAGCTCAATTGGCGACACGCTTAATCAGTGAGGGCGGTAGCGTGACGCAAATTTAGCAGTCAACGAAGATCGACAAACGTTCCCCATTATTAATACGAAACAATACGACCACGTGCGAACGAGCTATAGTATAAGTAGCGTAAATGTGTCAATCGTTACAGGAAGCTGAGGCCTAAGCTTGATCTTATTACCCTCATATTAGCATGCATCCGACCACATGCAAATAGGCAGCAGCCCAACAAGTTGTCCCAAAGTTTCATTATTTCGAAAAATGTGCATGTCACTGGGTGCATGTCGCTGTACGTAATGGTGAAGTGGCCGGCCGCACTGTTGAACTTTAGCACGCTTGTCTTTACGGTTGGTATACCAGCCGTAAAGACAAGCGTGATAAAGTTCAGCAGTGCGGCCGGCCCAATTATCCATCACGCGCAGCAAGTGCTCCGATCGTGATACAGATGCCTACATCTGTATTCCACGTCCCAAGTTCACGTACAAACGTGCACGGTTATTCCTTCTTCTGAGGTCAGCGACAAGCTGTCCCATCATACTTCAAAACCACGATTTCCACTTATTGTGTAGGATCCCACCCCTCTTTATAACGCCCTGCATGACATTAAGAGTATTGAAATAAGTAAATTCAGTTGATCAATCCTTACGCAGTTTTTACGATTGCTATCGCGATCGTTAAGCAAACAAAACAGCAATGGCAGACGAAGCTTAAGCAACACGGTTACTCACTACGAGCGTGTGATGGAGTCAACCCTCACTAACTCTTATAATAAATTGCGACCACGTGCGAACGAGCTCATCAGCGCGCACGTTTCGTCGTTACAGAGCTGAGACGTGAATTTGACCGTAACACCATACTAGCATGCATCCGTTCACGTGTAAATAAGCAGAAACCTAACAAGTCGCCCAGATGTCTCGTTATCGCGACAACGTGCACGACACTGTTAGCCAAAAAACAATACCAGCCGTAAATACACGAGCTGTTAAATTCAGCAGCGCGACCGGCCATCACGGGCTGCAAATTCTGAAATCGCGATACAAACGACAACAAAGTTCTATTATCCCGAACGAACGCAGTTTTACTATTACTTTGGAAATCCCTGTCACGCAAACAAAACGCCAACAGCACACGTACCGAAGTTTAAGCGACACGGTTATCACTACGAGCACGCGAAGGAATCAGTCAAGTAAGAAAAAGTTTCACTGTTACGTACTAAAAAATACGACCTCTTGCGAACAAGCCATTAAGTCTAACAGTCTAACAAGTCGCCCTAAAGTTTAGTTATTCCAAGAAAAGTGCATGCACTGTTAGTAAGAATATAGCAGCCCTAAAGACATGCGTATTAAAATTCAGCAGCGCTGCCGGCCATAACGTGCAGAAATGTGCCCCGACCGCGATACAAATGCGTATAAAATTTCAGCTATTTCAAGCTTACGCAGTTGTACGATTGATTGCTATCGCAATCACGGTTACGCAAAGAAAACGCAAACGAAGCTGAAGCAAGGCTATTCTGGACAGTGTGTGTCGGGAAGCTATTATAATTAATACTCATTTTCTTATTATTCGCCACTGCATGTTCAGTAAAGAGAGAGAGAAAAAACATTTATTAGAACCATCGAGGTGGTTGCTCTTGAGGTCGAGTGGGTGGTGTCCTCATTCCAGGACTCCACTGGCCATGGCTGCTCGACGTACTTGCTGGACGAGAGCTTCTTGTCCCGCCAGGGTATCGCCGGTCAGCTGTACCTCCCACCGCTCAAATTGCGTGCTAGGCGTCTTTAAGTGTTGAGGTTTGCCCCCGCACCCCCACGAGATGTGGAAGAGTGTAGGGCGTGTGTCGCCGCACCAGGGGCAGATGCCGCGATATGTATGTGGGAACATTTTACTGTATTTGTGTAGGTTAGGAAATGTGTTTGTCTGAATAAGTCGGAGAGCTACGGCATCTTCAGTGCTGAGCTTTCTGTGAGGCGGAGGATAAATCCTGCGGTTGAGTCGCTGGATCTTGAGTCGGTCGCAGTAATTGGACGGCAGGGGCATGAAGGTAAATGGTGGGGATTGATGAGACGATTCGTCGTGCCCCGCTCGGTTGATTAGCGCTCGAGCTAGGGCGTTCGCCCTCTCGTTCCCCTCCAGACCCGCGTGGCCCGGCGTCCACGTGATTTGATGGTATTCTTGCAGCCTCGGGCCTAGAATCTGAGCCGCCAGAAGCGGTGTTCGTCCATTGGTAAAGTTACGGCAGGCCTGTTGCGAGTCGGTAACGACATGGACTTCCCTGCCTACCCTGTCTTCTTGCTTTATTACCAGTGCCGCGGCTATGGTCTCAGCCGCAGCTGGGGTCTCTGCCCTTACGGAGGCCGCGAGGGTCAAGGAGTTGTCTCTTCCGTTCACGGCGGCTACCGCAAAGAGGCCCCCTACAGGGTACGCCGCCACGTCCACGTACGTTACGTACGGGTCACCCTTGAATTGTCGGCGCTGTCTGTCGACGCGAGCCTTGCGTCGTCCTTCATGGAGTTCATGGCTCATGTGCTTCGGTATCGGGTTCGCCTTGATTTTGCCTCTGACCTCAGGCGGGAGTGATCGTTGCCCATCGAGGGCACGGAGCTCCGTTGCCGTTCCGGTCCGGTGGAGGATGGCTCTGCCCGCCGCCGTCTTCTGCAGTCTGGTCTTTTGCGAAGCCATAACCGCGTCCGACAGCTCAGCGAAGGTATTGTGGATCCCGAGGGCCGCTAACTTCTCGTTTGAGGTGGTTCAGTAAAAACAACGATAACTTTCGTGGGCTCATCCTGTGTGCTACAGGGGAGTTAACGGTTCTAAAGTTTCGAATTCAGAATTTCTTTTAGCGGATATCAGCGCTGCGCAGAAATATAGGACAGAGTAAGCTCAGAAGTTTGCAGAAAAGTAGTACGATGCGATCAAACGCAACACAACGCATGGTCAATCGCCGATTGATGTTACCGTCGCTGCAAAAGATGGGGATGTACTACAATGCCTGTCCTTCGATTATGCGCAGACACGACACTTGCGGGGCTGCTAATAGAAAAACATTGATTTCATGAACTGTCACTTACCGCTTGATAGGCGTAAGACGTACAGGCGCCGCAGAAATGGAGCTCCAAAGCGCATGACAAAAACGTTCACCTGGAGCTGACCAACGCTCACCCTGGAACTCATGAGCACATGGCACAACGATACAACCACCACGTTCAAAGAGAACGCGCGAACTGAGCTTGTGAGAGCGCGGAGCACACCAACCCAGCAACCTTTGCAAGCCTTCAGGCATTCCGAGCTTGCAAAGAAGGGTGAAGAGATCCAATAAGACCACGTCGTTAAGTCATGTGACCGACTACGCGCAAATCAGCGCAAAGCGTGCGTGTGCATGCAACAGACAGTGGTGATTCGACTGGGTAAAGACAGTCACTGCTCTGTACAACGGCAGGGGTTGCTGGCGTTGCAGAGCTTGCCGTAATCCTCTTTCTCGACATGTTCGGATAGCGTGGGAGCATAGGGCACGATTGATTCGGTTACGCGGGTTACGCTTTGCGGTAGGTGGTAATGCGCAGCTGTTCCAGCGTTCTACCTGCCGCTTTGTGACGTTTCCTCCCGATATGCTTGTGCAGTTTCGGTCGTTTATGTAAACTTCTCCATTTATCGTCTGCATTGGAAGTTTGATTATGAGTGCAGCAACTTCATATTGCTGGCTGACATGTCTTTTCGGAAGAGCGTGCGCTGAAGGCAGCCGTGGTAGAGATTTATATGCCGCGATATGATCACATAGTACGTGTTGGACTGTGTGTTGGTCCCACATAAGGCCGGTACGGGACATCCCGTTGAACACATCCTTCGGACATCCATAGGATTAAAGTTTTGGGATTTTGTTTAGATCCCAGAAGTTTAATCGTGTGGATGTCTGAAGGATGTCTTAACCCTTTCGCTGTCACGGACGTACCGGTACGTCATCGCGCTTCCCCGCCACGGTGTCACTGACGTACCGGTACGTTCTCTATCGTGCATTCAAAATTTCGCGCCAGAGCGCAAAGCTGGCGCTCCTGGATTGGCCACGCTATCTGTTGACTCTTTCTACAAGTTCGTATATTCGCCCCGACCCGTGTTACTCCGTGTATTGAAGAGTACGGCGCGACTGCCACTCCCCACTTTCTCTTTGCTGAGTGGCGCGGTGGCTCCGTGTTCGCTGTATCATGCGTCGCGCGCGTGTGGTTATGGGTTCAAGGGTTGTTCTGCCGTCTCCGCTGGTTTGAAGGTCTTTATTTTTCTTCTGTTGGTGTGCCTGCTACGGCGCGTCAAGTTCAGGCGCACGTGCCGTTGCCTCTCCGAAAAGTGTGACTCGTTGCTGCTTTCGCTCTCTCGCCGCACCCTCGCTTCCGACTTGCAGCAGTAAACGTAAAGCCCTTCGAACTTTGTTTAGCATTTTTCCATCTCCCTCTGTCATCTTGATCACGTAACGTCCCGTTTATCTCCGTTGTGCGGGCGACTGAAAGCGCATCCTCCCTGCGCGTGGTTACTTTCGGATGGCTCAGCGCGCGGGACCTTCGTCTGCTCATTGGAGCGGTGGCTCAATTCCGATTCAGAATACGAGCCGAGCTCGGATTCGGACTCGGACAGAGTCGCATGCGAGGAAGAGGGTTCCGCATCGTCAGATTGGGATGTTGAAGGGATTTTATAGCCAGGCTGATGATGATGATGATGTTTACTAACAACAGCTGCAGAACACTGAAATTTGTATATTGCATTGACTATGTTATTTGTATACCAATCATAATCAAAAATAAATGGCTATGTTCATTCCCTGTTATGCTCGTTCCCTGAAACCAAGCCGACACTGGGGGTGCGTCACGGCCAGATATGTCCGACAGCGAAAGGGTTAAATAGGACATACCGAAATTAATGTCCACATGTTATCCACTGGACATCCTGACCGGGACTTGGACGTTCGGATCTTATCGGGATGTCCAGAGGATATTCGTGGTCCAATGGGTTGCTTTTGTTAGTTCAACCTTATTTGTTCAGGCTGATCCTGGGACCAGGAGAGGGATACGGCTGTTACTCAGCTGGTCTGTACTCTCATGGGACGAGTTGCGGCCGGAGAAAACGCCAATTGCGTTTAACTTATCCCTTTGCTTCATTGTTTCCTTGAGTTACGGCTCGCCGCGACGCTGACAGATGCCCGGAACCATATACACGTGATATGGGTTAGATAAGGTGGGAAATAAAATAATGTGAAAGAGCGTCCATCATGAAACCCTGCAATAACCCTTAAACACATAAGCAAGATGACTGTCGCCCGTTACCTCGTCTGTTTTTCCCTAACTGTATAGCACTTTTCATGCAAAATTGGCAACTGGAAACAAAAATCGCAAGTTGAGATATTAAGCGATCTACTGAGGGAGAGAGCCAAGGCAACAACCAAACTGCAAGCAAAAGCGAATAATAAAAAATTCAACCGTTGTTTATGAGAATATTTATGGATAAACATCTTTTTATTTAAAAAGGAAGTAGAGAAATCGCCGCCGGAAGTGGAGAACAATTACTTGTTTTGAATGACGCTTCTACAGTTATTGGCCTCACGTAGCCACTTCTCTGCTGTGCTTAGGTGGGTGTTTTTCTAACCTTTCGCAGTGAGCCCAGTACGTCTAGAATCGCAGAGTCCTGCGCTCTACACAGTTGTATGGGACTGGCGGCCGCACAGCGCTACGCAATTCGCGGAACTGTCAAAACTGATGAACAAGGCGAAAATAACTGATATTCGAAACTATAACATGAAAAAGACTGAAGAAGCCGTAAAAAATGAACGCAGCCTGAAATCAGTAAAAAAGAAACCTGGCGTAGGACAAACCATGATGCATGCACTAAAAGATAAGAAGGATAATATCATCAGCAATCTCGAAGATATAGTAAAAGCAGCGGAAAAATTCTAAGCTGATCTGTATAGAGCACCTAGAGGAGTCACGATAGTTCACTTAGAAACAGTAATGAACAGGATACAGAAACCCTCCTATTACTAGCGATGAGGTCAGAAGGGCCCTGCAAGACATGAAACGATGAAGAGCGGGAGGATAAGGTGGAATAACAGTCGATTTAATCAAAGATGGAGGAGACATAATGCTTGGAAAACTGGCGGCTCTTTATACGAAGTGTCTATCGACTGCAAGGGTCCCAGGAAACTGCACGAATACTTATACATTATACTAATCCACAAAAAAAGGAGACGTTAAAGAATTGAACAATTATGGGACCATTAGCTTGCTCCCAGTATTATATAAAATATTTACCAAAATAATCTCCAATAGAATAAGGTTAACACTGGATTTTGTCAACCAAGGGAACAGGCTGGCTTCAGGAAGAGATACTTTACAATGGATCACATCCATGTCATCAACCAGGTTAGCGCGAAATCTGCAGAGTACAGTAAGCCTCTCTATGTGGCTTATATAGATTACGAAAAGGCTTTTGATTCAGTAGAGATACCAGCAATCGTAGAGGCACTACGTAATCAAGGAGTACAGAACGCTTACGTAAAAAGCTTGGAAAATATTGCTACGTGCGTGAGGTATTTGTTTGTTTGAACGAGGCACGTAGGCGCCATCACTCCAGAAAAGAGGAGGAAGAACGAACTGGGCTCGCGCTGTGAATCTAACCGGTCAGCGCTGCAACCGTTGTTGTAAATATAATCTATAAATAGTTTCTCGCCTTACTGACTCGTCTTTCGCGTTAGAATATCTACGAGGTTCTACAGCTACCCTAATTCTACACAAGAAAAGCAGGGGGATACTTATAGAGAAAGGGGTCAGACAGGGAGGCACAATTTCTCGAAAGCTATTTTCTGCGTGCTTAGAAGAATTCAAGCTATTAAACTGGGAGGGCTTAGGAGTAAAGATCGACGGCAAATATCTCAGCAACCTTCGGTTTGCCGATGACATTGTTCTATTCAACAACAATGCAGACGAGTTACAACAAATGATTGGAGACCTTAACAGAGAGAGTGTAAGAGTGGGGTTGAATATCGTTATGCAGAAGATGAAGATAATGATAAATAGCCGGGCAAAGGAACAAGAGATCAGGTTGGCCAGTCGGCCACTAGAGACTGTGAAGGAGTACGTTTACCTAGGTCAATAATCAGAGGGAACCCTGATCATGAGAAGGAAATTCACAGAAGAATAAAAATAGGTTGGATCGCATACGGCAGACATTGCCAGCTCCTGACTGGAAGCTTACCATTATTATTGAAAAGTAAAGTGTGCAATCAGTGCATTTTGCCAGTGCAATATGTCCAGTGCCAATGCATTTTCCAGTGCATTTCCCAGTACATTTTGCCAGTGCATATGGGGCAGAGACTTGAGAGCAAGTTAAGGACCACGCAAACGGCGATCAAACGAAGATTGCTAGGCATAACGTTAAGAGAGAAAAAGCGTGGTTTGGATCAAAGAGCGAACGGGTATAGACGATATTCTAATTGACATCAAGAGGAAAAAATGTAGCTGGGCAGGTCATGTAATGCGCCGCTTAGATAACCGTTGGACCATTAGGGTTACAGAATGGGTACCAAGCGAAGGGAAATGCAATCGAGGACGACATAACACTAGGTGGAGCGATGAAATTAGGAAATTCGCGGGTGCTAGTTGGAATCGGTTGGCGCAGGACAGGGGTAATTGGAGATCGCAGGGAGAGGCCTTCGTCCTACAGTGGACATAAAACAGGCTGCTGCTGCTGCTGCTGCTGCTGATGATGATGGAGGTGGTGGGCCCCCCCCCCCCCCCCCCGAAAAAAAATCCTGGGTACGTGCCTGATATACACGCTCTGAACCCCCCCCCCCTCCCCCCCTCCCGCCGAGGTGGTGTGCGCGACAGCAGCCCACAGCAGCAGCAGCAGTGGGAAAGTCGAAGGAAGAAGCAAAGCAAGCTTCGCTTTAAAAACTCAATGCCCTTCCACTGTGTAAAGGAATATGACCAGCGAAGCTGTGTATGTGGGCCCCTTAATGGCGGACTGCACCTCCGCCGCAGGTCGGCCCGGCATTGCACTATCTTCGGTATCGGCCCACGTATGGGGAGTGCTTACCACCTGCTTCACCTCCGCCCCGGGTCGGGCCCAACGTTACTAGACTAGCTTCAGTTTTCAAACTCGGCGCCGTTGCGCGGAACCGCCACCCGCCCGCGCCTTCGTGGTGCTGCAGTCGCGCCCGGCTTTAAGTCCCTCAAATTATAGAGGGACCTTAGCCCGGCTTCACTTCCTCACTGGCCGGCTACGCGGGCGGGCCGGGCTAAGCACGCGGTGCAGCCTTGGTGTATTCTGTGGTTCGTTATGGACGGCGAATTTCAGCAAGTATGTCATCCGTGGAACTGTAGCCTTCGCCGAGTTTCTTAAGAATATCAGCAGACGATGCCGGCGTGCTGCGTACCTGACTACATAGGCCGCTATCGCAACGACGGCGACAGTTCGGCGCACCACTTTTTCTGTGCTCCCAGCAATGCGACGCTTCGCTCGGCGTGAAACAGAGCGATTCCTCGTGCCGACCGGGAACTCACTGCGAAATCAACGGCACGCGCTCGTGTACTGCTCCCGCGTTCGTCGTCGTCTTCCACAGCTGGCTGCGTGGCCGTTCATCTTTCCAGCGTAGAATTTCACTTCACTTCTGTCGTCGTGATGGGGAGGCCGCGCTTACGGGGGTATGAGCCATTGCTTAAGGGAGTATGAGCCACTCATGGTCTTACGTAACGGAAAAATTTAATTTTGAAGAAATTTAATTTCGAAGAATCACAAGCGGCAAATCGCAGGCGATGGCTGCTAACCACGCCGCCGAGCAAACTCGAGACATCGAACGCAAGCGACAACTGCGGACTGCGGGCATACCGTCAGTGACGTCGTTCTCTCCGTCGCAGCCGATTGTGCGTGTAACCTCATAACTGAGAAATACTTTAATGAACCCTCGGGATTAAAGCCCAGTGATAAACACAGGGGCCGCACGTTTCAGTTTCGCTGACTAAACCTCTTCATGGAATGAAAAATCCGACTTCCTTCCTTTTTTCTTTTTTTTTTGTGTGTGTGGCTTGTGTGTAGAAAGACCGACCTCATCTTTCTTTTTGTAGCGCTTCTTTGGCGTGGTGAGAAGCTTCGGTGGGGATGAAGGTCATCCTTCAATCACGCACTTTGGCCAGATATTCAGGCTCGTGAGCCTAAACTGCGCGAAACGTTAAGGCGACAGGAGGAAACACACGACATTTAGAAACGCTCATGAGAGTGGCTTGTTGGGCTAGTTGGTACATGGTTATACTAGGAAAATGCCAGCAAACTTGAGAGTAGAAAAAATCAAGAGGCAGACATAGACAAAGAGACAGGAAGGTGGTGACAAGCCACCTTCCTGTCTCTTTGTCTATGTCTGCCTCTTAATTTTTTCTAGTCTCAAGTCTGCTAGCATTTTCCTCGTATAATTTCGAAACGCAGCTTCTGCGCTTCGCTGTTTGCGTTTCTTCCTTCCGTGCAGTTTATCCTTCTTTCAGTATTAACGAACTGGCGTGATAAATCTTATTGATGTAGGTGGTTACCGCTTTCTCGTAGTATGTACCACTAATTCGGACAAGGGAGAACGCCAGCGAGCGTGAAACACGCGCAAATTGCCCGTCCGCACGATCTCAAGGCTATGACGAGGCGTCGACGCGTCTGCAGTGGAGCCCGATGGAACAGCGCTGCCCTCTGGCGGCTGTCACAGAAGTGGCGACAGCGGCTGTAAGCGCGCGGGCGGGGAGTTTTACAACTGAAGCTAGTGTAGTAACGTTGGGTCGGGCCGGTATTGCGCCATCTTCGGGATCGGCCCACGTATGAGGAGTTTTTTGCTTGCCATGCCAACGACACGAAAATTTCCTTGGACTGTAGAGGTATACTGCTTCGCTGTAAAAAAAAGAAGGAAATTAAAGGGATCGTAGTCATCGCGACTTCCATGCATTTCGCCTGCGAAGAATTCACCGCTGAGCAAAAACGTTCGTTGCGATGAAGCTAGATTCCAATGTATGCCGATGCGTTGGGCGCTCTGTCGTTGCGTACATATAATAGCTTCAACGAAAACCTTGGACTGGTTACGTGCTTCGAAAAGAGCTCCAGTGGTGTGAAATAATGTGTGGTGGATCTAATCCAGTGGCGGCGAGACTTATAACCAGATATTGTTTAACTACTGCGCCACGGTCGCATAGCGAAGGCCAAAAGAAAACAGCTGCACGGTTACATTGTCCACACAGAAATTTGTTCAGTACAGAAACTTCAGATGAAGCTTTAACTCGGGTGCTCCTATCTAAATACATGTAAAAGGAGAATTCGTTTTTCTAGGCAACTATAGTCTACACCAAATTTGATGAGGTTTGTCGCATTTAAAAGAAAAAGTGTGCCACCAACGGACGTGAGCTTCTCAGGGACCCGCTTTTTCGTCTTAATTTGTGAGTTTCCTTGCTTGATCTCAGCACTCAATAGCCAAAATTCGGTCGACGACTTCCCGCCTCACCAGGCGGGAGGACTTTTTTGCCTCTAAGCCATACCAGCGACTCCCACGGCAACCGAAGGAGTTGGCAAAGAAGGGACTCCGTTCTTCCCAGCGCTTGCCTGATGCAAGTGGAGAGATGAATGCTACCGCAGAACAACAAGCGCCCGCTGTGCAACAGGCTGGCAGTGACCACGTCAACCCAAGTGCGACAACGGATGCTGACCTCGAGGCGAACTCTCCCAAGAGGGCACGTAGTGACGATCATGAGCCGTACAGCGATGCCACAATAGTTGAAACCACCGACATGGAAGCGGAAGACAGATCTTTCACCATGGTGACGTACAAGAAATCACGCCAGGGGGGAATACCAGTGCTTTTCAAGCTCACCGACCCGGAAGCGTCGTTTTGGAAAGTGAATCCAAACAACTTGGCCAGTGAGATTATTACCATGGCAAAGGAGAAGGTACAATCATTTCGTGTAACGAGGGAAGGTAACTTTTCCGTCAATATGTCTTCTCTCGTTGCCTCTACGAGACTACTTGAGTTAACTCATGTTGCTGGCCGTGCAGGGGAACCATACGTGCCACCATCGTACACGAAAAATCTAGGGAAAATAAGACATGTTCTAATTCAATACACTGAGGACCAACTACTTGAGTACCTACAAGATAGCGGCGTCATTTCCGTTAAGAGGCAGACCAGATGGCTCCGGCGAGAAGGTGGAACGGTGGAACCACATGCACTTCGGAGCGTCTTCCTACAATTCTTGCCTGGCAAACCATTGCCAACACGCGTCCTACTTGGATTCACGAGTCATCCAGTCGAAGAATATTTTGAACCTGCAACTTGGTGCTACAATTGCCAGCGATTTGGCCATATTGCCAGGTCCTGCCATGACCAATTGCGATGCAAGATCTGTGCGGGAGCGCATGATTATAAAGACTGCACCTCTAGAAATCAACCCAAGTACGCCAACTGCAACGGAGACCACACAGCTTCATATGCTAGATGTCCCATGCGTGAAGCGGCTTCATTACTCAGGCGACAAGAAATATTACATGGTCGGACCCCGAAGCAAGGCTCGCCTCCTCCGAACTTAGATGCTGTCAACCCAGGGAAAGCAGCTCCTCCGTCACAATCAGCAGAACGCAAGAAAACGTATGCGATTGCAAACCAAACAAACCAAGCAGGAAACCAAGCAGGAAAGAGAGCCAAGGAAAGACGTCGCCAAGTGTTGTCGACCGCCAACGTGAGTCTCAGCAGGCATTCATCGATCCCTTTGAGAACACAAGCACCTGCGCATGTCTCACGTGAAGCGGAACCATCTCAGCAGCATATGGTGGCGTCTATGCTCTTTGTTGCGTTGAAAGCAATTCTGCGGGAATTTCCTATGGCAAACAACCTTCCAGAGGTGAGCGCAGTTCTTTCGTTAGAACCACTGGTACTACAAAAGTAGTTTACAACATAACATAATGGCTCGCCAGATGGATAACTGTTTTCGAAACACAACCGTATTTCAATGGAATGCAAATGGCATTCGATCTAAAAGTGCAGACTTCAGGAAGGTTGTTTCGCAATACAGGTTCCCCGTTGTGTGTCTTAACGAAGCCGGTGTAGAATGTAATTTCCGTTTTTTGAACTACGTAATGTACTCATATTCACGAACTCCGAACCCTAGCCGAACTATGTTATGCGTCAGACGCGATCTACCTTCCTGTCTTCTCTTCTCCTCGGACTCTGATGTGCCTGAGTTCGTTGCTTGTAAAGTTCAGTTTAAAAAGCTGGTTAATTGTGACCATTGTTTGCGTTTACATGCAACCAGCATCGCGCATTACTGAGTCAACTTTCATGCATTTCTTTCAAAGGATACAAGGACCAGTCCTATTCTGCGGGGACTTCAATGCTCATAACGTTACCTGGGGCAGTAGCCACACTGATGCAAGAGGCAGGTCTTTAGAGAAGGCTATAGACTCATGCGGCCTTGTTGTGCTCAATGATGGATCGATTACCTTCTTAAGAGGCTACAATTACGCTAGTTGTCTTGATATTGTTACCTGTAGCTGACGTACGAGTCTATTTACAATATATTTACACGTAGACAAACGGTGGCAATGATGGCGACGCTATACCAAGCGGTGGCCACGTCGTCTTCCTTCTCTTCAGTGCAGCCACACTGTGGCGGCTGTTCCGTAGCATCACCCCCGGCAGTAGAAGCGCCGTCCCGGTGCTTAATCTACACATCCGCGGCGAAAGGTGTGTGATATGGCTTTAGTCTCGCCACGTAAACGATGTCACTTGCAGCCGACGATGACGCTGAGAGGCTGGCGGGGATGACTTCATACCTGTGTCATAGAGTGAGGTGGTAGGCGAATAAAATCAATGCAGCTCAGATGGCTGGGAGGCGGGTCCACGGGGTCGTCAAGAAGAGGCAAGTCAAGGCGAAGTGAGCCGGCCGAACAGTCAATGAGGGCAGAATGATGGGCAAGAAAATCCAGACCGAGAATGAGTTCGTGAGGGCAATGCTCGATGACGGTGAAGAGAACGACGGTGTGTCTCTCAGCAATGGTGAGTCGGGCAGAGCACATGCCAACAATAGCGACAGTCCCTCCGTCGGTAAATATATTGTAAATAGACTCGTACGTCAGCTACACGTAACAATATTACCATAGCCTCCCCTGACCTTATGCGCGGTATTAGATGGTGCACAGATTATGAGACACGGGGTAGTGACCACTACTCAATTCTCATAGCGCATCCGATTATGCATCCGTCAAGATCTGCCAGAGTAACTAAACTTACTAATTGGCAACTATTTCGAGAATATAATTCTGCGGTACTGAACCAAGTAAATGACCTGGACACATTCATGTCATCGGAGGAGGAGGAGGAGGAATAAACTTTATTTGTGCACAGCAGATTAGAGACCTAGGCCTCTACCTAAATGACGGCCTCGAGCCCTTGGGCCCTGGCGGCATCTTCGGCCTGCTGGATTGCCTTGCGTTGGTCTTCCGGTGCACAGCTGAGCAACGCGGTCTCCCACTGCTCTCTGGTTTTAATTATTTTATTCTGTATGGGTGTACGAGGACAAGCCCATACCATGTGTTGTAGGTCCGCCCTTTCTTCACAGAATCTACATCTATCCGTGTAAAGGTCCGGGTAGTAGCGGTGGTAGGCCACCGGGTTCGGATATGTATCTGTTTGTAAGAGGCGCCATGCCGTCGCTTGCCGTCTATTTAACGAGGAGTGTGCCGGGGGGAAATGGGCCCTTCCCAATTTATAGTGTTTGGTGATCTCGTTAAAGCTGGTCATCCGGTCTCTCTCCGTTCCCAGTATTTGTTGCGTGTCACCTGCTCGGCCTGTCAGTTCTCGAGCCAGGTTGTGCGCTATTTCGTTCCCGGGAAGGGAGGAGTGTGCGGGTGCCCATATAATGTGAATGTCGCGATCTTCACGAAAGTTGTTTAAAATTCTGAGTGCTTCCGGCGAGATTCTTCCTTTTGCATAGTTCTTGACTGCTGTCTTGCAGTCGCTTACTACGATGTTGGCTTCCGTGGAGGCTATTGCCAGTGCTAAGGCAGCTTCCTCCGCCACCTCTGCCTTCCATGTTTTCACCGTCCCACTAACTCTGCAGTCACCCTCTAGACTCGTAGCAACTATCGACATACTCTGTCCATTTGCGTACTCCGCCGCGTCCACATAGACCACGTCCCTTGCATAACGGAATCTTTTGTGGAGAGCTCTCGCTCGTGCGTTTCTTCGATCTTGGTGAAACTCCGGGTGCATGTTTCTGGGGAGTGGGGGTATTGATAGATGTTCCCTTATTTTCCTTGGGATGTCTCTCCGCACTCCGTGCTGTGCTTCGTAGGTTATTCCGATGTCATCTAAGATGTGTCTCCCCGTCAAACTCTGCGTAAGCCTTTCATACTGCGCTACTCTCTGTGCCTCAATAAGTTCGTCTAATGTATTGTGCACGCCGAGCGCCAAGAATTTCTCGTTTGACGTATTTGCCGGAAGTCCCAAGGCTTGCTTATAGGCCCTTCTAATAATGCAGTCTATCTTGGCTTTCTCCGCAGCGTAGAGCTTGAGGTAAGGAACCACATATACAATACGACTGATTACGAATGTTTCTATTAATCGGATGAGATTGTGCTCTTTCATGCCATAGTGCCTGTTGGATATCCGCTTTATTAGTCTGATTGTTTGTTGAACACTATTGTCAAGTAGTCTAATGGTTTCTCCGTTATGGCCGTTTTCGGATATGCGGAGTACCAGTATTCTCAGGCTCTCCACTATCGGTATTGTGGTGCCTTCTACTGTGACCACAATGCCCGGCCTTTCCCTAATGCTTTTTCGACCGCGGCATGTGGGCCTATAGAGCAGAAGTTCTGATTTTTGCGAGGAGCATCTCAGTCCCTTGTCTTTGATGTAGTCTTCTACCGTGTTTACTGCGGTTTGAAGGATCTCTTCCACATGCCCATCGCTTCCACCCGCCACCCAAAGGGTGATGTCGTCCGCGTAGAGGCTGTGTCCGAGTCCTTCTATCTTTTCGAGTCTCGCAGGAAGACCAATCATTGCCACGTTGAATAGAAAGGGAGATAGGACTGAACCCTGCGGGGTACCCCTATTACCTAGCTTGAGTGCGTCCGATTTGGATTCTCCAATTGAAATCTTTGCGGTACGATCTGTCAAGAAGTCTTTGATGTACGCGTATGTTTTACGTCCTACATCCAGTTTTTGAAGATTTTGTAGTATGGCCTTGTGCGTGACGGTGTCAAAGGCCTTAGTTAGATCGAGACCTAGTATGGCCTTAGTGTCTAGACTTTTCTCACCCGCATCTATGATCTGATGTTTTAGTTTGAGCATAATGTCCTGCGTCGATAACTTTGGTCGAAATCCAACCATGGTATGTGGGTAAAGTCCTCCATCATCCATGTATCTCGTGAGACGTGTGAGAACCACATGTTCCATGAGTTTACCGACGCAGGATGTCAGGGATATGGGCCTTAAGTTCGTCAGTTGTGGTTTCTTTCCAGTCTTTGGTATAAAAATAATTTGGGCTGATTTCCATTGACTTGGAATGCTGCCTTGCTCCCAGCAGTTATTCATGTAGTCCGTGAGAGCTCGGATGGATACATCGTCGAGGTTTCTAAGTGTTTTGTTACTTATCCCATCAGGTCCTGGTGCAGATTTCGAGTTGAGCCTGGTCAGTTCATATCTGACTTCTGCCTCCGTAATAGGGCTATCAAGATCTGGATTCTCGTTAACTAGGTAATCCGGAAGTACTTCTCTATCCGCATCTCCAACGTACATCTTTTGGAGCTCTCGGAAGAGCTCTTCTTCTGTGCCGTTGTAGCTGTGTATAACCTTCTGTAGATTGTGTCTTTGTATGGTTTTTGTACTTCCGGGGTCCAAGAGGCATCGGAGAATGTTCCAGGTCTTGGACATTCCTATCTGCCTTTCCATCAAGTCGCACGTGGCTTCCCACTTCTGTTGGGTTAACCTATTTGCATATATCTCGATTTCCTTGTTTAATTCCACAATTCTCTTCCTTAATTTCCGATTATGTTTTTGCTTTTTCCATCTTTTCAGCATGCTACCTTTCGCTTCCCACATGTGCAATAATCTGCTATCCATCTCCTCTATACCTGCCTCCTCTGGAACAGTTTTGGTAGCTCGTTTAATGTTTTCTTGCAGTTTCTCTGCCCATTTCTCTATGTCCGTTATAGTGTCTTCCGCATCATCTTGTCGGATTTTGCGGAAAGAGTCCCACTCTACTAGCTTCAGTTCTCTCCCCCTCTTTTTCCTTGGTCCTGCTTGTACCGTTGTGACGACGATGTAGTGGTCACTACCTAAGCTTTCCTGCATGTTTGTCCATTGAGAAATTGCTACATTCTTCGTAAATGTGAGATCTGGTGTCGTGTCGTTGGTTACGCTGTTTCCTATTCTGGTTGGTGCCTGAGGGTCAGTTATGAGCGTTAGGCCTTCGTGCTGAGCGTCTGCCCACAGGCTTCGGCCCTTAATGTTCTCTACGTTGTATCCCCAAGCCGCGTGTGGCGCGTTAAAATCGCCGACCACGACTAGTGCCTGCTTGTGCGCTACGCTCAACACTTTGCGGAAGAGTGGGCCGAATTTGGGCTTGTGCCGGGGTGGACTATATATGTTCAGAATAAATAGACTTCCCTCTTCTTTACGGGAGGGGATTATTTCAATCAGGACGTGGTCTATGCCGCGCACACCGGTATCGTGCTCGACAGCCGAGAGGTTTCTGTGTATGAGCGTCGTGACGGTCGCCTTCTCGCCGGAAGCACTATACGATTTATACCCCGATAATTTTGCGATCCCCCCGGTTTCCTGCAGGGCGATGACATCTGGCGCCTCCTTACTTGTTATGAACTGCTGCAGGTTTCCTCGCTTGCGACGATACCCGCGGCAGTTCCATTGCCAAATCGCGTATTGGTTACGCGGCGCCATGTTGATTTATCTGTTCTTCCCCGGTGGCCTTGCTATTTTCTACCGCATTCGGCCTGCTATACGGCTTGCTTTTAACCGGTCCTGCGCCTGCTGGCCTAATATCCTTTGGTGTGCTTTCTAGTGCCGCTACTCTATTCTCTAATCCATCGAATCGTTGTTTAATCTCTACATACATGTTTGTGATTTGTTGCTGTAACCCATCGAACATTCCTTTAAACGTTCCCATAACCTCGCTGATTGCAAAGACGCTGGTTTCTTCAGCCGTTTCTTGCGCCCTCCTTTTGTGTGGTGGTGCTTCTCCGTTCGCTTGCGTGGGAACGGGCGTTGGAGCCCGACTCCGCGTCGACGTCGTACTGGCGGAGGGTGCGTTGCCATTCTTTTCTTGCTGAAGCTTCGCGTTTTCTGCCCTAAGCTGCTTGATCTCATCTTTAAGCATTGCATTCTCTCGGGTAATCTGTTCTAACATGTTTCTAATCTGTGTCATTTCCTGTTCTAGGGCGGACCCTTTAACTTTAGGCGATTGAGTAGCAGTGCCGGAGACCGCGCTTGCCCAGCTCACCTGTGCTTTGCTCCCGTCTCCCCCTCGATGAGTTCTCGAACCGGACCTCGACCTTGATCTCGTCCACGATCTGGTCCTGGACCTGGACCTGGAGCGTTGGCGACCGGCTTCCCCTGGCAGTCTCGGGAAGGAACCGGAGCGGTGTCTTCCATAGTTTTTCCTGCTTGTGTCTTCTCTGTCGGTTGAGGGCTGCTTGCTCGCTACAGTCTTATGATTATTGTTGTTGCTCCCTCTGTTTTCATTGTAGTTGTGGTAGTAGTACTTTTCTTCTTCGGCCTCTTCTTCCCTCCTCCGTCGCTCCCAGCGGCGTCTCCTGACCAGGTACGGTATCTTGTATCTTGCTTGGCACTTCTTGTCTCCCGTGAGGTGGTCTTTGCCGCACAGTTGGCACTACGCGTTGCAGTTGTGATCCTGCTGTGGATTCTTGCACCCACACCCCCGGCAAATCTTGTCTTCAGGGTTGGGGCACACGTCAGCCCTGTGCCCTGTTCTTCCGCATCCATAGCATATGTCGATGTGTTTTTTATACAAGGAGCATTGGATAAGCATCGCTCCATACCTGACATATCTTGGGACGTGAAAACCTTCAAATAAAACGATCACGTTGTCAGTGTTACCCATTCTCTTGGCGTGCAAGACTCCAGGATTGCGTGGCGTGACCAGACTGGTCACTATGTCCTCCGGACTTTCTTCCTGAGATATTCCTCTGATGAGACCCTTGGATGTATTATCAGGAGCTGCTCTGTAAGCACTTGCTTCAAATTCTTGTTCTCCAAGGCGTAGCTTATTGATAGCCCCATATTTCCTGGCTCGGTCCTCGGAAGGCGTGCTGAGCACCACTATATTTTGTTTGCTGTTTATGCATATGCTGTCTTCCTCCGCTGTCTCTCGGCCGACCCCGGCAGCGTTGCGCAGACAACAAAACAGTGTCGACGCAGACTATGAACGACTCCGAACCGTTAGACGGAGTGCAGAGCGTCGGTTTCGTCGTTCTGGACGGCTTGAAGATTATCAAGAAAGTCAAGGTGCACACAGAAAATCTAACCGGTACATGCAAAAATTGGGACAGCAACGGTGGCGTGAGTTCTGTACGTCGCTTACCCCCTTCACTCCCTTGCCGAAAATTTGGAGATTAATAAACGCCCTTGGCCATCCGGTATCACAATGTAGTCCCTTCAAAGGCCTTGCTACAGCTCTTGGCATATCTGAACGCGAAATTGCAAACAAGTTCTGCGCAACCCTAGTAAATTTCGCAAATTCTATATCAATTCAAGATCAGTCTATCTTTTCGTTGCAGCAACAGATTCAAAGTGCTTGCAATTTACCTCATACCCAGTTGGATACTCTGTTCTCTCTTAAAGAACTGCAGCACGCTCTCTCGAAGACACGCCAAAGAACAGCGACTGGTCCTGACATCTCTTATTGTACCTTGAAAAACCTTAGGCCCAACAGGCACGTCCACACTCCTACACGTCTTCAACAAGATGTGGGAGAAATCACATGTTCCTATGAGTTGGAGGATCGCTAACGTAGTCCCATTGCTAAAACCTGGCAAAACGCCACTGTCCCTTGACTCCTTCCGTCCTGTTAGTTTAACGAGCTGTGTTTCAAAGGTGGTGGAAAAGATGATCGATATTAGACTGCAATGGTGGAGAGAATCCAGCAGTTGTCTACCAGATCAAATGGCTGGCTTCAGAAAACGCAGATGTACAATGGACTGCATCTTTGACTTGGTAACGTTTGTTGACCACGACATTAGCTGTGGGAACATTGCTGTTGCTGTGTTTATTGATATTCAGAAGGCCTTTGACTCGGATAGTCACTTTCACGTTCTGCTTGGACTCGCAACTCTCGGAGTGCATGGCCGAGTACTCAAATGGATCGCTAACTTTCTGAGAGACAGAAAGGTATATATAAATACAAATGACCGCCAAAGCGACAAATACACCATAAATAAAGGAGTTCCGCAAGGAAGTGTATTAAGTCCACTTCTCTTCAATGCAGCAATATCAGGTTTACCAGCAGTACTTCCAGCAGACATAAACATATCTATGTATGCTGATGACATTTGCATATAGACATCGAACAAGTCTCTAGAAGTTGTCAAGCATCGGCTGCAGGAAGCTTTGAACGCAATAGCTGACAATTTAAGAGAACGGGGCATGAACATATCTTATGCCAAATCAGCGGTTCTGCCTTTCACAAGAAAGAAGGTTAGACATTTTGGTCTTTCAACAGATGGCCATGAGATCGAGCTGGTTCGGAAACATCGTTTTCTCGGCGTGATTTTAGACCACCAGCTTCGATGGACTCATCATTTGACCGCCCTGGAGGACCAAATTAGTTGTGTCATAAATGTTCTCCGCAGAATCGCAGGCACGAAGTGGAGTGGAACAACTGCATCCCTGCTTCACGTCCACTCAGCACTTGTGCGTCAGAGAATTGCTTACTCCGCCCCTATATTGCACAAATTATCTGCGACGTCCCTCCATCGGCGGCAGCTATTATAGGCTTGGAGTTTACGAGTGTGCCTATAGGAGTCCCGCAAGCTACATCCAGTCACCTCACTATTGCAGAAGCGCAGGAACCGCATTTGACGGTGATTCGGAGCCTGGAAACATGCCGACATCTCTTCACAATTTCTACTCAGCATTCTGCACACCCCGTTCTCTCTCTGACAGAGAACCGTCCGGGTGCGCAGATACACGCCTTGTTTCAAGAGCACAAATCACGACTCCCGCGATCACTTTTTTGGCACTCCGACCTCTGCTACCCACCATGGCTCTGCAAGCGCCGAAAATAGAAATGTCAATCGAAGGCCTTAAAAATAAAAGCGACGTTTCCACATTAACAGCAAAACAATTAGCGTTCCATCACCTATTTGACAAGTACCAGGAATCTATTCACGTCTACACCGACGGTTCTGTAGTTAAAGAAAGTGCATCTGCAGCTTATGTCATACCATTCTTAGGGGTAGAGTACGCTTGTCGACTAGGACACACGTCGTCACCAACAATAGCGGAATTAGTGGCAATTCTTCAAGCCACTCATTTTATCAAAAGATATGAGACACTAACAAAGTGGGTAATTTGCATGGACTCTTTATCGGCTTTAGCATGTCTTGAAAATATTGATGACAGCCAACCACATGCACGGATAACATACGCAATACTGAGAAGTTTAACTCAGGCTAATGAAGTGAAACATGAAGCGAGTGGGTCCCGGGCCATGTTGGTATAGCAGACAACGAACTAGCGGACTCATTGGCAAAATCAGCCCATAAAGACGCAGAAATTGAACTCATCCTTATATCACCAACGGACACAAAACGGATATTGAGAGTACTAAAGAAAGGCTTGTGTATGTCAACATGGTTCAATGAAAATTAAAGGAATCAATACATTACGAAGTAGACCCTCACCTCGAATACCAGCTGGATGTACAACTTTCTAAAAGTACCGAGACAATAATTCAGCGACTGCGCCTTAGGGCAGCATTCACCAAACGTTTCCTGCATCGCATCAAACGGGCTCATTCCCCGGCTTGCTCCTGTGGCCACGACGATGAGGATGTTCGCCATCTACTCCTCGAATGCCCCATATACGAGATACAATGACAGCAGCTAGAACAAGAGCTACATTCCATCGATCCTCACCGGCCTTTCTCGCTCGCAAAACTGCTGGGCCCATGGCCATCGAAAATAGCACAGCGAAAAGCACTGAACGCAATTGAACATTTTTATGAAGACACAGGCATTCTCAACAAATACTAGGCATTGCATTGAATAAATCTGTCATCTGTCACGCTGTCACTAAAACATTCTTCTATTATTTGTAATTATTAGAGCTTGTACATTACGTGTTATACATTTTTTGTTGTTGTGCGTGATTATTTGTGCTTGTACATTACGTGTTATACATTTTTTGTTGTTGTGCGTGAATTATTTTAACACTGTAATTCCTCATCTGTTTATATGCTCATCAAAGTCTACATCATGGCCGTTTGTGTGTGTTTGTGACTATTTATGAACTCATTGTGTGCAACTTGCATTTGACGTTTACACTGTGATGTTCATAGGCGTATTGGCGGCGAGGAGTTACGGAGTCGCCATCTATCGGAGGCGCCTCGCTGGCGTAGTATGAGGGATCACGTGGCGCGCTCCTCATAGGTTTTGCTGTGAGCGCTCACTGAAAACACCCCGCGCGAGCTCTCCCGGACATTTCTGTAAGTACTTTCGAAACAAGAGAAGTTTTTTACTGTCTAAATAATAATCTTGGGTAAACTGAAAGCACACAAACGTTTACAGACGCTATCTCTTTACCGAAAACATACAGTGAACGCCACTGTGCGCGGTCGCCGCGATGGAGTCTCCCGAACCGGCTTCTTGCGTGAAAGGTAGGTAAACGCTGAGAGCAAACTATGTGAAATATGTTCTTATAGTGTTTTTATAACTAATTGGAGCGTAATAGAATGAAGTGGGCTCGGCGAAAACGCAGGAAGCGGAGCGTTAACCATGCGTCCCGTATTATTGTTCCAGGTGGCTTTGCTGCCTATCGTCACTGCTTCCTGGACATCGTAGAATGATACCTGCGCTGCGCGTGCTCGTGGAACAAGCGGAAACTTCGCCCATCTGGCAATAAGTTGGACGTCAGGCATTCTACAAGATACCGGCAGCGCATGCGTCACATCGGCCAGTCCCGAACATATAAAGGAGCAGCTCCAACACGGATTCCTCAGTGGGCTCGGCGAAAACGCAGGAAGCGGAGCGTTAACCATGCGTCCCGTATTATTGTTCCAGGTGGCTTTGCTGCCTATCGTCACTGCTTCCTGGACATCGTAGAATGATACCTGCGCTGCGCGTGCTCGTGGAACAAGCGGAAACTTCGCCCATCTGGCAATCAGTTGGACGTCAGGCATTCTACAAGATACCGGCAGAGCATGCGTCACATCGGCCAGTCCCGAACATATAAAGGAGCAGCTCCAACACGGATTCCTCAGTGGGTTCGGCGAAAACGCAGGAAGCGGAGCGTTAACCATGCGTATTATTGTTCCAGGTTAGTTGTGTTCACTCATACCGCAGCGATGAAAGAGGCGTTGTTGTTGTGCCGTGCCCACGGACTTTGATTGCATTAGCCTACGAGTGTTATCATGTGTGCAAATTGTTACTTTGTGGCAATGTAGAAATGAATCCGAGTCCTTCCAATGCTGATATGCTCCAGACGTTGATACAAGGCCAAAAGGCTATTAGGGATGATCTGGCAGAGCTTAAAAAAGCGGTTGGAAGACGCCGAAAAAACCGTCAATGCATTCTCGACCCGAATGGCCCACCTTGAAACAAATGTCAGTGAAATAGCACATAAAGTAGACAATTGCGAAACCCTTAGCAATTCTGTTGAAAAACTTCAACAAACACTCGTATTGCAACAGGCAAAACTTGTAGAGCTGGAAAATCGGAGTCGGAGATCTAATCTTGTGGTTTTCGGCATAGATGACCGAACAAATGAATCTGAGGCTGATCTGCGACAGAAAGGGATCAAGGATATGTTCGAGGACAGACTTGGTGTAAAGTGTTTGTCTATTGCTCGGATACATCGCCTGGGGAAACATCCTGGAAAGCGACCTGTAATCCTGTTTCTTCAAAATTATGTGGAAAAACAAGAAGTGCTACGCAACTGCAAAAAGCTTAAGGGAACGCAGATTTCCGTGCAAAATGACTTCTCTGTCGAAACATTAAGAAAACGAAAACTGTTGTGGCAAACTGCTAAAGCTGATAAAGAACAAGGCAAGAAGGTCGCACTAGTAAACGATAAACTTCGCATCGATTCCCAATTCTACGCATGGGATGACGTTTCGAACACACGTGTTGTTGTCCGATCCGGGAAGGATCCTACACCAAGAGCGTAGCTTTCACAGTCTACTCTTAAGAATCTTCGTGTGCTCTCTTTTAGCGCCAGAAGCATTGTGAACAAAGTGGAAAAACTAGAAATATTGCTTTTGACTTCCGACCCTCATGTGGTTGCTATCGCTGAGACGTGGTTGCATGATGGCGTACACGATGATGAAGTTATTCCGCCCGGCTATCAGATACACAGGCGTGATCGAGGCACACGTGGCGGGGGAGTTGCTGTTATTTCTAAACTCGGTGTTGATGTATGTCTGACAGACAAGATTAATGATCACGAAAGCCTGTTTCTGAACGTCACTGTTAATGCTGTTACATTTATGCTTTGTGTTGCTTATAAAGCCCCTGAAATGTCAGAATCATTTCTCGAACAACTTTACGATCATCTTCTAAACCCCCCACGACACGTGATTATTACAGGAGATTTCAACCTTCCAGCTATTAAATGGGATAAATTAGTTTACGGGCAATCTAAATCGAGTGATGGTATTTTAGACACAATGTTAGCTCTGAACCTTGATCAAATTGTCTGTGAACCTACGCGCAACAGTGCTGTCTTGGACTTATTCTTTGTAAGTGATATGTTTTTAAATGGTGTTATTAGTACTGAACCTGGCATGTCGGATCACAGCTTGTTGTTTTTTTCTTGGTCTTATCGAAGGTCCGCAGGGCATTCGAGTACTCATTCAGTGTGTATTAAGGACTTTGACCGCGCTGATGATACATCTACCACAGATTACTTAGACACTGCGCTAAACCACACTACACATGATGATGTTAATGCCTTGTGGGCACAATTTAAAAAGGCAGTCATATTCTCAATTGAACAATATGTCCCATTCCGCAAGGTACGTAAGAACCGTAAAAGCCCATTGATCTCTAGGGAGATTATTCATATTAAACGTAGACTTAAGCGACTTAGAAAGCGTAGAGACGTAACACCTGAGAACTTTAATGAACTGAAAAGAAATTTGGCAACTAAAGTAAATGAAGCGCGGACATATTACTATCAAGTCACTCTCCGTGCATTCATTAGAGATGATCCTGCTAAATTTTGGAGATTTCTGGGTCAAGGCAATGAAACGGTAAATAAAATTAAACTGAACGGGAAATTCGAAACTGACGGCTTTATAATATCGCAGGCTTTTAATATATATTTTCAGAGCGTTTTCGCTCCATCAAGTGCTTACGTACCCCAACCCGCTATGCTTGATGATAGGGACATTCCTATCGTCACAAGGGAAGGTGTCTTAATTATGTTAAGGAATTTGAGCACCAGGAAGAGTATAGGACCAGATCAAATCCCAAATACATTTTTGCAGCGCTATTCTATACAGATAAGCGATTTCTTGGCGAAGGTCTTTAATGCATCCTTGCGTAGTTGCGAACTTCCGGATGACTGGAAAATTGCACGCGTAATCCCCATCTTTAAAAAAGGTGATAGGTCAATCATTTCTAATTATAGGCCGATTTCTTTAACTTCTGTCTGTTGCAAGTTACTAGAGCATATTGTGGCTCACAATATCCAGTGATTTTTAGCAGATAATAACGTCTTATCTCCTTACCAACACGGCTTTCGGAAGGGAATGTCCACGACGACACAACTGGTAACAACTATTCACGACTTTTTAGCAGCTCTAGATCGTTCTGGGCAAATTGATATACTTCTGTTGGATTTTTCTAAAGCATTTGATAAGGTTCCGCACTCTAAATTACTTCGAAAATTAAATAACCTAGGATTGCCACTATATCTTATCAAATGGGTTGAGGCATATTTAACTAATAGAAAACAGTTTGTTGAAATCAAATCTAGTGTATCTAGGATGCTCAGCGTTACATCCGGTGTTCCCCAGGGCAGTGTTTTGGGGACATTATTATTTCTTATATATGTAAATGATTTAGTTCAAGTAATCCCTGACTCAGTGTCTATTAAACTTTTTGCGGACGATTGTATAGTGTTTAAAGAAATAACCTGCCATGAAGATCATAAGCTATTACAGCGAACGCTCAGCCACATTGAATGCTGGTGCGCAGAATGGGACATGGAACTAAACGTTAACAAAACAGTGTTATTAAATTTAACGCGGAAAACTAATCCTAGCATGTTGACTTACACTATCCATGGCTCTCACATTCAAGCAGTAACTCAATATAAGTATTTAGGGATTACTCTTTCTAGTGATATGACATGGGGAGCGCACATCTCTGCAGTTTGCGCAACAGCTTTTTGCAAACTATGTTTTTTAAAAAGGAAGCTTGCAAAGGCAACGGTGAATGTTAAACTTCAAGCATATAATGCCCTAGTCAGACCGAAATTGGAGTATGCATCCGTTGTATGGGATCCACACACAAAAAATTATATACACTTCTTAGAACGCCTGCAAAGGAAAGCTATCAGATTTATATTTAATAAATATAAAAGGCTGGATTCTCCAACTAAGCTCATGATTGCGCATAACATTCCCACCCTGGCTGCACGCAGAAAAATCAGTCGACTAAAATTCTTGCATAACATTTTGTCTGGAAAAATAAATATATCGGTACCCCCATATTTACAGTCCACCGCAAGAAGACCAACACGTAACACTCACAAACACTCCCTACAACCAATTTTTGCCAAAACAGAGGCTTTTAAGCAGAGTTTTTTCCCACGCACAGTTTCGGATTGGAACAGTCTACCTGAGTTTGTTTGTCAGGCTGAAAATTTTGACGAAGCCCTTGAACTCCACTTGTCCTAAATATCAACGTAGCCAGACTGTTATTTCTGGTGCAAGTACTGTTGTAAATTATTGATGTGCTGTTCTTTTTACGTGGGTGTATGATAAATACCGTCCCAATGAAACCGATGTATTATATTGTCGTGCAAATGTTGTTGGAAATTATTTCTGTGCTGTTCTTTTCACATTTCATTGTAATTCCACTCCTGCTTGGGCCACATTGGCCTGCAGTATTGTGAAATAAATAAATGAATAAATAAAAAGCCTCAATGCAGCGATCGCACAGCTTCGCAGCGACTGACTGTGCGTCTGCATGCTTGTCCGCACACTGTTTCGCTTTCGCCGCGTGCGCGTTTTCGCACCGTGCCATGAGCCGCAGAATATGAGCATTTGACAGTATACAAGCAACCATTGTTGCGTGAGCGCTATCAGAGCTGTTCAAAAATAATTTCATTGTAGAGACTTCGACGCCTACGGGGACTGTGATGTGCCGTCGCGACGATTCAATCTTTTTTTTTCTAAATTCTTGGACGTTTCAATATTATTTCTCGAGTTGCGTCGCACTATATGTTTATCGGTGTTATCAGCATGCGATTTCCCGCTGCCTCTTTTTTTGTAATCCAGTGCATTATTTACTAACACAAAGATGACCATATATGCCATGCTTTTTTTTAATGTGCTTCTTAGCGCTCCCTTTCCACTCCAGTGAACTTGCCAGTATCTATAGCATCGACAAGTTCATAGCCCAAACCATCATGACATTAGTCGGGCAGCGGACTCGGGCGAGCATCTCAGTGCGCGTTTTTCGAACATCGCAGACCCGGCGCCGTAGCAGAAATTTTCCTCGCGTCTGTGTTTGCTGCATACCCGAGTTGTAGCCGATGACTGTTTGCCGGTTTTATGTTTCGCGAGCCAAGCTTCACGCAGCTTCTTATCCTACGGCTACGTATGAATAAGGCTGACACCGGACTCCGTTGCGTACGTCCGGCACTGCGGCACCGAGCAGTAGCCTACCATGTTGCGCGCCTTCAAAGGCAGCCACTACCTGTTGTAGTGCTTTCAATCGTTGTAAGGAGACACTCGAAGCGGGAAAATCTCGCCACTAAATGAGGACCGCAGCGTACGAGGGAACTTAAACTTTCCTTTTCAGCTCGCTTCGGCACTCCCGAAGCAGCCGACGCGGCCGCTATGTCCACGTGATCCCTAATAGCACGTCACGCCGATGGTGGCGCCAGCTTTTCCAGTGGTGGAGCTCGAGGCCAATAGGACTGTGCTGTGGCTTTCTCACCCTATGAAGTGATCTTTTTTTTTTCATTTTCCAACACATTTTTTTATATCGTTGTTTCTGCTATGAGAAAAGGAGTAGCCGTCACCATTATAAGGTGACTACGTCTCTTTCTTTTATTTTAATTTCAACAAAAAAAAGAAAAACGTAAAATCTAGTGACTGTTGGTTTCCAATTTTTCATTTAGATCGTCAATATTTTAGTAAAAATTGGCAAATATCGCAAATTTTCAGAAAGCGAAACTATCAAGTTTACAACTCTCTAACTCAACAAGGAAAAATGATATCACAATTATGTTAATTGCATTTGATAGTACATCTAAAGCATACAAACTTTATATGTTACACATTTATTCACATTTATTCAAAAATATCCCCAAAGGCCCTCATGACGAGGGTATTACATGGGGGGAAGAGCGATCACAGGTACTGGTCATAGTTTTACATTAATCTAAAAAAATCTAGTAATATGGAAATACAGCTTTTGCAGAACCATTAATTGTACACAACGTAACAAATTCACGTGAGATATAAATTGACATATTGAATTTGTCCGCTTTGACTGATCTAATGGGTGCTGTTTAGAGAACCACGATATCTGTTTTTGATGGAGAGCCATTAATTTGTAAACCTCGTACGTCAATTTTTTCCAGCTGCTAAATTTTCGAAAATCCTTTTCAGAAACTTCAGGCCTTAAATCGATATTCCGCTTCTAGCAGTCACTAGAATTTAACTTTCTCTTTCAAATGCGACAAATTTTATTATTATCGGTCCAAGGGTTACGCCAGAAAAGCGTTTGTGCGTTTTACATGTATTTGAACAGGCCGCGTTGGAGTTGGGACCGAGCTGACGCTTCCTTTTAAGCTTATGGTCATGCAGGTACCTTTGTGAAACCTGAGGCTTATAACAGCTGCTAACTGAACAAAATCATGTTTTTCAGCGCCGCTCACGGCGGTGGTATGATGGCACCAGTGAAACGCCGAAGTTTCGTTGGCACGGATTTCCACCAGCTGCCGCTAACATGGCAGTCGCTGCGTTTTCTCGCCGAGAGTACGAGAAATGTCGCATTTAGCAAGATGATAGAGGGCAACTTGATCAGGCGCACTCTAGAGCCGCCTGCCAAAGCACAGTGAGGCCTCCAGGTTATGTGGTTGATACTCGAACTACAATGGGGAAAGTCACGCAAGGTTGAAGCGCGCGCAGATTTGAAGTGCGCGTGCCACCAGATGAAAATATAGTGTTAGCGGAAGGGCGATGTTGGAGAAGTAATGATACGGATACGAATAACTTTATTAAAAGATCCTGAGAAGCGCCGCCCCTTAGGGCGACACCGCAGGCCGCTCCCACGTGGGCACAGTTAGGCCTAACATAACCGCCGCATCGCAGGCTCTCTGGACAGCCGAAAATTGACGATGGTATTCTGTGCTCTTGATGGCCGAGTTCCATTTCTGTTCAGTGATGTCCTTAGCCTCTCGTAAGGAGGGACACCGCACGTGCATGTGTTTTAAATTGCATGTACCCCCGCAGCTAGGACACTGTGAGCTAAAAACGTCCGGGAATGAACATTTCATGAAGGCCAGCTATGAAAAGAAGAATGATGGGTGTAACGTTAAGGGATAAGGAAACAGCAGATTGGGTGAAGGAACAAACTCGAATTAATGATATCTTAGTTGAAATCAAGAAAAAGAAATGAACATGGGCATGACATGTAATGAGGAGGAAAGATAACCGATGGTCATTAAAGGTTACAGACTGGATTCCAAGAGAACGGAAGCGTAGCAGGGGCGGTAGAAAGTTAGGTGGGCGGATCACATTAAGAAGTTTGCAGGGACAACATGGCCACAATTAGCACGTGACCGGGGTAGTTGGAGAAGTATGGGAGAGGCCTTCGCCCGGCAGTAAGCGTAGCCAGGATGATGATGATGATGATGATGATGATGAAGGCCAGATTAGGATAAGAGCTAGCCTGAAGCATCTTAAGGGTTATGGGCTCCCTGCAATGGCCAGGCGGCGTAGCGATCGGCTCGGCCGTGAGCGCCACCGTGTCAGTTGCGTGAAACACTGAGGCGGCCACTGCTACGGAGGCACGCTTTTTCAGCGCTCGTTTGAAACCTGTCGGACGTTCAAAATTGCGGTTTTAAGGCAGTCGAAAACATTGAGGCCCATTTGGACCACCGACGCTTGAGAAAGGACGTCAAATTCACGACCATGTATATCTTGTCAAAGTAAACAGCAAGGACATCACAGGGAGGTAGTTAAATTAAATTAAGGTGTTTTAGGTGCCAAAACCACGATCTGATTAGGAGGTACGCCGTGGTGGGGGAATCCGGAGTAATTTGGACCACCTGGGGTTTTTTAACGTGAACCTAAATCTAATTACGCGGGTATTTTGGTATTTCGACCCCATCAAAATTCGGCCACTGTGGCCGGGATTTGATCCCGCGACCTCGTGCTTAGCAGCCCAACACTATTGGGGGCGAGGAATTACGGAGTCGCCATCTGTTGGAAGCGCCTCCCTTGAGTAGTATGAGGGACAACGCGGCGCGCTCTTCATAGGTTTCGCTTACGGCGCTCAGTAAAAACACCGCGCGGCAGCCCTCCTGGACATTTATGTAAGTACCCCCAAAAGGAGAGAAGTTTTTGACTGTCGACATAATAATCTTGGGCAAACTGAAAGCACAGAATCCTTTACAGACGCTATCTCTTTGCCGAATGCGTATAGTGAATGCCACTGCGTGCGGTCGTCGCGAACCGGCTTCTTGCGTGAAAAGTAGGCAAACGCTGAGAGTAAACTATGTGAAATATGTTCTTATAGTGGGCTGTCTGTATAACTAAATGGAGCATAACAGAATGAAGCTTGAATGCAGCGGTCGCACGGGTTCGCAGCGACCTACTGCGCGTCAACAGGCATGTCCGCGCACAATGTTTTGCTTTCACTGTGAGTGCGTTTTCGCACCGTACCGTGAGATTTGGGCCACAGCATATGAGCACTTGACAGTACACTAGCAACCATTGTTGCGTGGACGCAATCAGAACTGCTCAAAAATAATTTCGTTAAAGGACTTCGACGCCTACGGCGACTGTGATGTGCCATCGCGACGATTCAATTTTTTTTTGTCTTCTAAGGTCTTCTAAGTTCTTGGAGATGTCAATATTATTTCTCAAGTTGCGTTGCATTGTATGTTCATCGGTCTTCTCAGCGTGCGATTTTCCTCTGCTTCTTTTTCGTAATCCAGTGCATTAATTCATAACACAAACATGACAATATGCCATGCTTTTTTTAATGTGCGTCTTGCCGTGCTCTTTCCGTTCCAGTGAACTTGCCAATAACTTGCCATCAACAAGTTCATAGACCAAACCGTCATGACATTAGCCGGGCAGCGGGCGCGGGCGACACTTACAGTGCGCGTTTTCTGCTACTCACCGAACATCGCAGTCCCGGCGCCGTAGCAGAAATCTTCCTCGCGTCTGTGCTTTCTACATACCCCAGTGGTAGCCGATGGCTGTTTGCCGGTTCTAAGTGTCGCGAGCCAAGCTTCACACTACTCCTTGTCTTGCGGCTACGTGCGAATAAGGCTGACACCGGGCGCCGTTGCGTACGTCCGGCACTGCGGCACCGAACAGTAGCCTACCCTGCTACACGCCTCCAAAGGCAACCACTACCTATTATAGTGCTTTAAATCGTGTCGAGCAGACACCCAAGGCAGGAAAGCTTCACCACTTAATCAGAACCGCAGCGCAGGTGGTACTTTAAACTTTAGTTTTCAGCTCGCTTCGGCGCTTCAGAAGCAGCCGACGCGGCCGCTGTGTCCAGGTGATCCCTCATGCCACGTCACGCCGACGGTGGCGCCAGCTTTTCCAGTAGTGACTCGCCCCCAATAGACGTCAGACTCTGGAGTTTTGCAAGACGTGTAGCGCCACCTGCCGGTGCGAAGAGGCAGTAATTGAGTAGTGCGAAGCCCGACTCCCTTGTTAAGTTGCCTATGCAGCTATAGCGATTGCGAAACAACGATTTGACTAGATTTTGGTCCACATTGCGAGTGTTTTGCGCATTTAACACCCAGACAGAGAGCTATAAATTTCTACGCTAGTCGGACGCGCCGCCGAACTGCCATAAAGCGCTTGCTGGCTCACTCTTCAGACTGATGGCGGAAACGACGGCAACCGCGATAGCTCCGTGCGCTACGAAGAAACGCCGCAATCGACGCAACTGTTGTGTTGTAAATTGCCATGAATGTGAATGACGGAATAACAACGTTCAGTTTTACCGATTTCCATCGCGATCGTATCAAGGGGAAAGGCGAGAGCGCTGGATACGGGCCGTTCAACCTGTTGGGTAAAGGAATTGCATTCCCCACAACACAGCGGCTCGCATGAGAAAGTGCGACATTTTGTTCTGTAATTGTGTTGCGTAGCCCTGACGGAGGACCGTGGTAACCAAGCGAAAACTCAAGAATCTGCAGACGCCACCTCGTTAGTAACAGAAAAAACAACGCTGCGAACCATCCTGCTTATGTGCCATCGATATCTCCACCTTTTAACAGACGTCCGTCTCCGCTTGACTCACCAAGTGGAACGGAGAGATTTGGCAGGTCAGCTTAACCAAACATTTTGGTTCGTTTATGAATTCAAAATCCTGTTCTAGAGCATTGTTGTATCTCGAGCTCATTTCTACTTTCGGTATTTTGTATGTCCTGCGCCGATACAACAAGCACGCTTCGCAATGTCCTGAGCCTGCTGGACTGCGTTTTTCAAATGTGAGCAATGAAGTTGCTGTAGGAGCACTGGATGAGTAATTGCGACGTAACGCACGTGTGTAAAAAAAAAATGTCGCGTTCATTTACATTTATTTATGCGCGCTTGTTTCTCGAAGCGTTTGCGAAAACTTCAAATTAAGGTACTGAGCGATGCTGTAGCTCCTACGAGAAAGAAAGATGCAGCGCGTAGGCACTGTAGGAAGCTTACTTTCGTTATGATCGCACGCTGTTTGCTGCCTTGGAAAACGTTTTCTGTTTGCTGCCCTGGAAAAGGCTATGAAAGGATTTACTCTCTGTAAATAATTGCGAGACAAAACATTACGATAAAATACATAAAAATATAGGAGACACTTAAGTCTTGTGTTCAGGACATATTCAATATAAACCAACTTGAAATGCTTAGATTTTTATGCTGATATGCCTATAGACAAACCTGATGCTCTCTGTACTTGCGAGTTGCAGCACGCCGAAATAACACTTGAGACTTTATTTTATATTGTACACGCACTTACGCCCTGCTGAGCTTGCTTTCCGAAGCGTGGATGGAAGGAAGAAGCGTTCCAGGTCCTTGATTTTTAGGACACCGTGCCTCAACACAAACGAAAGAGAAGGGTCCATTGTGGTATATGTACCTTCGCTTGCAGACAGCTCTCCTTGCACTACCTAGTTCGCGAAAAGGCTGCGATGGGGCGCTGGTGACGGGTTTTTCCTAAAATCCCTTAATCATTTAAAAGTACCGCCAGGCTTTGATCCAGCCGACAGCGCCTGCGATAGGCTGATCGGTGACATGTGACCTTGCTCCGCCCCTTTGCCGTCATGAAAGTTCCTGCGCGCCGGGCGAAGAGCGCGCGTTTCGCCTGTTGTGCTTTGCACATCGCTGTGATAATTTCGTTCCGGGAGGTCCGAAATGCCTTGTTGCTGTGCGGTTGGGTGCCGAAACCGGACGAAGGATGGCAAGAAGTTATTTTGCATCGCGCGCGGCAACCATAACCTAACCAGACGAAAAGTATGGTTACACAGAATTGCACGGACGGACTTTGAACCGTCGGTAACAGCACGACTATGCGAGGCAAGTAACATACAACGATACAAAGGTGCCATAGAAAGTATACACGTGCGTGTGTCGAGCGGTGATAGTATTTCACTCGCGTGCATGAATGTTGAGGGCCGAAGTTTGTGGAGATTATTTATTTTAGTTCGCTGTGAGCCCGCTGAATAGATCGGAATGACCTAGGATGCGAAGGACCGAAATGCCTTGTTGCTGTGCGGATGGGCGCCGAGATCAGACGGAGGACAGCAAGAAGTTATTTTGCATCCCGCGCAGCAAACAAAACCTAACCAGAAGGTAATTCTGGTTGCATAGAAATGGACGGAAAGACTGAACCGTCGGTAACTGCACGACTATGCGAGGAAAGTAACGTAGAGCGATACGAAGGTGCGAGAGAAACTATACATGTGTGTGTGCAGAGCTGCAGTATTATTTCATTCGCGCGCATGAATGTTGACGGCCGAAGTTTGTGGAGATTACTGATTTCAGTGCATTACGGGCCCGTTGACTTAGCAAGTGCAGTATGACCTAGCATGCAAGTAAATAGTGGGGCAGAAACGCATTAACTCGCTGACAAATATCCGCATTGCGTCACGTGCGATAAAAAATAAAATTCAGCAGCGAATTCTACTTTTACACTTTCCTGTGTTTGTGCGCGCGTTGTTAACTGCGCTTTACAACATGTCCAAAGTGTAATTTCCAATATCCTAATCGTATTTTGTGCACTGCATACGTCAATAAATATATTGCTAAGTGCCTGCATTACTCTGTTTTTAAAAACGAATACTGCATAGCCACAGCTACTGGCCGTCAAATAATAAAGCCTAATACAGTATATCAAAGTACATTACATACAGCTGCGAGCTCGTTCCTTCCAAGTTTCCCTTACACTCGAAGATGTTTCAGTAATCGGCAATGCCATTTTACTGATGAAAAACACACAACTGCAAATGAACATAAGAAAAACGCCACAAGCGATACACGGATTGCCAGCAAAACACAGTGCAGTAATAGCTGGGTCAATCCGCGTGCGTTTTGTATAAGGGCCCTCTAATTCTTACGGGGATTTAGTGGTGCACGGAGGCGAAAAGGGATAAACACAAGAATGCGCGTCATGATTCGAGTTTACGCGGCGACGTCGCACGGTTCACGAGAACAGTCAACCACATTCACACACGCGCACACACTACGCTCGATGTTGGTGTGCTGCGAGATCAGATCGCGCTGGCAGCCCGGACACGATCGAGGAGACACGCTGACACGATCCATACCACCTCTTCATCATGTCACGACAGTTGCACTGGCTCGTAGCATTGAACCATAAGACACAGCAGTCGTCGTGTAATCGCTACACGACAGACACACTCAGCGACAAGAAGACTGTTGGCGCACTCGTTTACACAAACACACAGGATGTTGTTTAGTTGCCGTGAGGGTCGCGCGCTTTGAGAATCGCACGTTTGAGCGACGTTATGTCGAAAGTTTTCCGGTCCAAGCGACTGTCAGCCTTCATTTTTACACGACTTCTTCGTTCAATGCAACCGCTATGTGTACGCAGCACACTTACATGCAAAAGATTTCACAGAGCATACGGGACTAAGCGTAAGCAATCACCAAGGCTCGCGCGGCGATTGAGCGCAAACGAACGAAATGTAAACACGCGGAATCGAGGAGCCCTCATTACGCTCTCTTGAGCTATTTTCTTGGAGCACTTATTTGAAATTAAAGGGCTAAATTTAGCAGTTCGGGTCCTTCTTTCGTTTTTCGTCACAGTCAGGCACCAGTAGGTTATATCTCCGCGCGTATGCAGATATTTTTTCACCTCACGAATGCCGCGGCGCCGCGGTTTAGCGTGGGCGCCGTCTGCTACAGGAACTTCCTAGGTGGCGCGCGCGGCAGATGGCGCTACCTTGGAAATTATAGAGGGATTTTAGTTTTTCCGCAGCGCCGCCTGGGCAGAGTCTGAGGTCTATAGTCACTAAGCAACCACCGCAGGTCGCCAAGTATTTGTCACAACAAAGCAAGCATGCTTACAACGTCGAACTCAAAGTGAGTTAACAAATCATTATTTTAGCAAATACGGCTGTGAACGTCTTTGAACTGTCATTTGTCGCTTCATAACTGGGAGCGTGCCTTGCACCTCACAATTGTAGTGGTTTTGGTGAATTGGCAGATAAGTGCTATTTCTCTGTTAACAAAGTGCTTCGAGCATATTCTGGTATTGTCGTTCGGGCTCGAATGTGAGAGGGCATTACCGCTGAAGCATCATAGAGAGCAATCAGCTTAGACTAAGTAACGTGAAGACTGAACAAATGTGAGCTAGGGTGCGCGAGAGAAATGCTCACTTTAATATTCTCGACGTGTGCTGCAGTCTACTCAAACCTTAGTTCTGTTGTTCTAAGCGCGGGAAGACATGAGCTCGCTTCCAGCATTCGCGTCTTGATCTTGGCGCAGGAAGAAGCACAGTGCGTACAAAGCTCCAGCACGGAGCGCTTACGAAGCTAGATATGACACGTAACAACCACTGCGCGTTTGTTTTGGAGCAAGACGAGCTAAACAACTATATAAACTGATTTACAACATCGGGAATCTGTTCACGCGTTTTTATGGAGTTGACGCTTTATTGTGCGTTTTTACGGATGCCGCTGCTTGTTTCTTTATTTCTTTTTTCTTGTTTTTGCACTTACGTCTTAGTTGGTTTAACAGAAATGCGCAAGACCGACACGAACCGCGATTGCCGCCGGGTTGCTTTCCCCGGTTTTGAAGGGAAGCGGTACAATTTGATGTCGACATCGCCTTCGCGGTTGTGACAGTTCTTAACTCAGCAGTATCTGCGCTTGCTCTTTTTGTTCACACTTCTCACGAAGGAGCTGCCGAGAGGCCGCGGTGAATCCATTGGAAAAGCAGGCTTTCAGGCGAGCCTGAGCGCACCACGGACAATGGTGAAATGACGGTGAGGGCCTACCCGCTGGTGCTCACCGCCGCTGCTAGGTGGCGCGACATGTACAGGCAAACTGGAGTTACTGTATATGCTACCGCAGGTAGCTGCGGTAGCACACACAGTAACTCTAAGGCAAACTTCATTGCAGGTGCTCATAGCTTGAGGTCTTGTGAGCTTTTTATGTGGTGGAGGAAACTTTCTTATTCTTTCCAGATAGAAATGTTTCGTGAATTCATTAAAAGGGAATAGAGTGTCCCGGAACCCTTGGACATTGGTCTGTGACAAGGTTCCTCCTTCCGCGCGGAGAGTTAGCACGCGCGCCTGGGAGTGTGCAATGTCATTGAGATTGGTGAGCGAGTCCAGATTTAGGCCCCCAAGTGTGCCGGAAACCAAATAATCGTATGTGGGGTGATTGCCCTGTTCCCGAGTATACTATGGGCCTCTTTTGCGATGGAGCCCGAGGTGAACGCCTCGGGTGGTCTAGAGTCTGTGTGTATTTGTCACGGGAGGCAACTTCAAGAAGCGCCCAGCCATCTCCGCGACGAATCAAGAATTCGACGTGGGCGAGGTCACCACCCTGCCCCGCCTGATTCCTGCCGACGAGGTGTCTCCGAAGGGATTTAAACCGGCCCATTGTGAGAAGAGGGTCCAGCCGCCCAGTCGGTTTGATTCACTCTTGCTGCTATCTATACGCTATCATCCACTATCTGTAAATATTGAATAAAGTTTTTCGTTTCTTCTTCGTCTACGGAACGAGTCCGTCTTTCGCCCTCCACCCCGAAGTCGCAACAATGGCCAGAATTGCTATCCCTGCCGAAGAGCAGGACAGCCGAGCCAGTTGGGCCGATTCCTGCGCCTCGATATTCTCCTCCAACGAATTGTGTACTCCCAGTTGACAGAGGCGTTCAGTACTGGCGGTCATGGGGGTGCCGAGTACCCTTTGATGCTTTTCCGAATGAGGACGCTCAACTTCTTTTTCTCAGAAGTGTGTCAATTGTGCATAGCTGCTACATAAATTATGGGACTCATAAGGAAGGCGTGGAAAAGCCTGAGCAGATTGTTTTCTTTCAAGCCTCCCCTTCTGTTAGACACTGTTGATGAAGTTAATTACATTTTCAGTTTTCGTGGTGATTCTAGCCAACATGAAGTTCTTGGACCCATTGGATTCCATAACCATACCTAGTATGCAGATCGAGTTGACTCTCGGAATGAGGCTTTTATCACGTGTAACAAGATTGATATCAACTGAGGAAATTATGGCAGGTCAAAAAAGAACCGACTGCTTCGTTTGAGGTGAACAAAACAACTAAACTTTATTTCGATAGGGATGCCCGTTGCCGAGCGAGTTCGGAGGAGCACAGGGTTGCCCGTTGACGAAAAGAATGAGGCTAAAGTTGGCAGTTTCTTCATACTCCCCCCGGAATGAGCTTCAGGTAATTCGTCCATGTATTCCATGGGGTACAACAGTTGAATCGGTCTTCTCAATGTGGTTCCATTAGGCATGCGCACCATGCAAGCTCTGATTCTTCCATCTCGTCCGAGAAGAACTTCTGACACTTGTCCAGTTTTCCAGAGTTGCCTCGGTAGATAATGCTCATGGACTAAAACGAGAGTGCCTTTCTTCAGTGCGCTTGACGAATTCGGAACAGCGAAATGTGCTGACCGGAGACTCGTCAGATACTCCTTTTGCCAGCGACGCCAAAATTGGTCGACCATCCTTTGTCGGTAGTGCCAACGACGAGTGAGTTGACCAGGGCGCTGAGCCACCTCTGTAGCGGAACCACTGTCAGGAAGAGTGGTCAGTCGCTTTCCCACTAGAAAGTGCGATGGTGCTAGAGGTTCGGGTTCGCTCGCCTCCGTGTAGACGTAGGTCAAGGGTCTAGAGTTGATGACAGCTTCGATTTCAGTTAGGATTGTTGTGAGCTCCTCGAAGTTGCAGTAGCTGTTTCCCAAGACCTTCTTCAACGATGTTTTGACGGACCGAACCATTCTTTCCCAGAATCCTCCCCACCAAGCAGCTTTCTCAGCTATAAATTTCCAGCGGATCTGGTGGCTAGTGAAGAAGTTGTGAATTTCTTCTCCTCTTATTGTTGTCCATAGTCGCTTTAGATCCTTAGAAGCGCGCTGGAATGTCCTGGCGTTGTCAGAAAAGATCACTCGACAAGCTCCTCTTCTCGAGATAAATCTTCGGAAAGCCATCAGGAAGTTTGAGGTGGACATGTCGGTCACCAATTCAAGGTGTATTGCCCTGGTCACTGCACATGTGAAAATAACGATGTAAGACTTCCGGTTATTTCCTTGATCCTTTGTGTTCAGTGGGCCAGCAAAATCTACACCGGTAACATCAAAGGGTGGAGCTTGTGTCACCCTCTCACGAGGCAGAGGAGCGACTGGCTCAGTAGCAGCTCGGCTGTTGAAACGGTTGCAAGTCACACATTTCTTAAGCACCTTTTTCACCATTTGCCTTCCCCGCACGATCCAGTACATTTCCCTCAGTTCGGTAAGAGTCTCCAGTGCGCCGGCATGCAGGAGACGGCGGTGTGCTGCGCTGATCGTTAGCTCTGTGAAGGGATGTCTCGATGGTAGGATAACAGGATGCTTCACGTTGTAGGACAACTCGGCTGCACCAAGCCTTCCTCCCACTCTCAGCACTCCATCGTCGTCGTAGGTGACGCTGAGATCTCGTATCGGGGAATCGCTTGGCATGCGTGTCCAGCGGCGAAGACACTGGAGTTCCTCTTGGAAGGCCTCGAACTGTACTTGAAGAATCAAACAAGTATGCGCCTTTTGAACTTCCTCGGTCGTAATAGGTCCCTCGTATTTTTGGCAGGAGTGCTTGGCGTTGTGGAAAAATCGCAAAACCCAGGCTGTCACTCGAACCAGTCTAGAGAGGGAGCTGAATTTCTGCAGAGGCAAGACAGATTCCTTTACAGTCACGTTGTGAACGCGAAGGGTTCTTCTTTCCTCCTCTGCGATGATCATGTCAGCGGTGCCTTCATGCCTTGGCCAGCAAGTAGATGGCTTCGAAAGCCAAGCAGGTCCATTCCACCAAAGTGAGCTCGACTTGAGTGCCTGAGGTGTGACTCCCCTTGTCAAAAGGTCGGCGGGATTTTCGATCCCAGAACAGTGATTCCAGATGTCTGGATCCGATCGCTGCTGAATTTCCAACACTCTGTTGGCGACAAAGGGTTTCCATTGTTGGGCGGGACCTCGAACCCAATGCAGCGCAATAGATGAATCAGTCCACAGATACGATTTGGCTATTGGAAGGCTCAGTGACCGCTCCAAATATTCCCTCAGTCGAGCACCTATCACCATGCCCATCAATTCCAGTCTTGGAAGAGAGATTCTCTTAATTGGTGCTACTCGGGACTTTGAGAGGACCAGAGTAACTTTTGCTTCCTTGACCCCGGAGATGCGCAAACATACAACTGCGCCGTAAGCTTTGGGGCTGGCATCTGTGAAGATGTGTACTTCCTTCCAGCTATCGTTGGGTAAGCTGCCATATCGTCTTGGAACTGTTATGTCCGTTAAATGGTGTAGCTGGGTGTGCCACTGCGTCCAAGCTGCTTTGACTTCTTCAGGCAGAGGGGCGTCCCACTCAATACCAAATTCCCACAGTGTTTGAAACATCAACTTGGTTGTAACTGTGACCGGAGAAACGAGACCAAGTGGGTCATATATACGAGCCGATGCTTGAAGAATGAATCGTTTGGTGTTAGAGTTTCGGTCTAGGAAATCTAAGATGGCCTCCATGGAAAATGCTAGGTGATCTCTGTCCTTATTCCATACAAGTCCGAGGACCCGTGAGACACTTGTTGTTGGACATCCCCCGTAGCCAAGGGCGCATCCGGTTCCTTCGTCGTTGAACAGCTGTTGCAGCTTCTTGGAATTTGAATTCCACTTACGCAGTGTCATGCTTGCTCGATTCATGACATCAAGTGCCCCTCGGTAGAAATCTGTAGTCTGCTCCACTGTGTTCGCTCTTGTTATGAGGTCGTCCACGTAAAGGCTCTCGCTGATGGTTTTTCTTATTTCCGGGTAATCTTCTGTCGTGGACAGATGGTGGCGCACGGTGGCTGCGAGGAGGAATGGACTACTTGTCACGCCAAAAGGGACACGTGTCATTCTCCAGACCTCCATAGGAGGTTCTGGGTCTTCCTTCGTTGGAAGATGTGCGTACCAGAGAAATCGGAGGGCATCGCGATCCGCCGGTTGCACCGAAATTTGCAGAAATGCTTTTTCAATGTCTGCACTTAATCCAATACGATGAATTCTGAAGTTCAGCAAAATATTGAGTAAATCTGGATTCAAGTTCGGTCCTGGTTCTAGGGCTTCGTTCAGAGATATACAACCTGCATCGTGAGAAGATGCGTCAAAGACGATTCTAATCTTGGTCGAAAGGCTCTCAGGCCTAAAAACTACACGATGAGGCATGTAGTATAATCTGCTTACATCGTTGTTCCTTTCTTGCGATGGAAGTCGTTCTGCGAACCCTTGTTCCAGGTACTGACGGATAGCCTCGTCATACTTGATCAGTGTCGACTCATCTTTCATTAACTTCTTTGTGAGGTTAGTCAAGCGCTTCTTTGCAACAGCTTTGTTGTCAGCGAGTTGCATGTTCAAGGGTTTCCAGGGCAGTGCTACCTCATAGCGCTTGTCCATTTTCTCTACCGACGCCGAAAATGTGTTCATGACTTCTTCGCTTTCTTCGTTCGTTTGGGTACAAGAGTCGATAATTCCAATGCTCTCAAGTTCCCAAAACGATTTGAGCTCGTTGGACAAGCTGCTGGTGTCGGCGAACACTCCGGCACGAAGCACTGCCACGGTTGAGCAGTAGGCAGCTGAGCTACTGCTGGGAATCGCTCCTTGTAGAGTCCAGCCAAATTCGGTCTTTACCGCAACTAGTGCGCCTTGCAGCTTCTTGACTTCACCACATACCAATGTCCAGTAATAGTCAGCACCGATAAGAATGTCGATCCCGCTTCCCATCAAATGGGCTGGCGCAACTGTCACATCTGCCAGTTCAGCCATGTCCGCTAGCACCTCTTTTAGGATGTCCTCAGGAACGTGAAGCCGATCAGAGCAGATCTCCGGTATTTCCAGAGCTTCGATAGAGTGCTCTTTACGGTCGTATTGACTTCTTAGCCAAATTTTTACTCTTCTGCGCTTCTCTTTGATAATATTTCCAGCTCCTCCGAATGGGTAGATTGTGATGTCCTCTTCACCTACAACTTCTAGTTGCAGTTCCCGTGAAAGTCTTTTAGTGACAAAGCTTCGTTGGCTACCTCCGTCAAAGAGTAGACGGGTGAGCGCTCTTCTTCGTCCCTCTGCCCATACTTGAGCTGTTTGGAGCAGCACAGTTGGTACCTTTTCAGATTTCTTTTCTGTCCAAGAGTGCAACTCTGTGGCTTTGTTCTCGGGTGGCTTCCATGTCGGGTCACACATCTGAGTCAGATGTCTTCTGCCACATTCCTTGCATTTTTTCTTTTGTTGCGGCATTCCCTTGAAGTGTGTCCTTTTATGCAGCATCGGAAGCACCGGCCAGCTGCAGTGAGCCTTTTCTTCTTTTCATCCAATGAGATCTTCGCCTGGCAATTGTGCGTCGCATGATCTTTTGTAGCACAGAATGCACATGGATGTAAATCGTAATCTAAATATATTCTATCGATCAGAACGAATTGACGTCACCGCGGATGTGAAAACACTGGGAGTGATTTTTGATCAGCATTTAAGTTGGGACAAACACGTAGAACGCGTGGCAACAAGTATGGCAAAAGCGTGCGGTGCGCTTTGTAGGCTTCGAGATGTTCTTCCGTTAAAACTACGGCTATTGCTGTATAACACCATATTTATTTCTCATGCAAATTATTGTATTCTTGTATGGGGGACAACGTCACAAAAAAATATTCAGACATTATCTGTTTTACAAAAAAAAGCATTGCGCCACGTTGCTTGTATTTCTTACGGCAGTCATACAAGTACATTCTTTTCTAAGTTTCATGTTCTTCCATTTCATTGCAACTATCAATTTAATCTTGCTATGAAATATAAAGAAAGCGTAAAACGAGGCCACTCGGGATTTACTGGTCTTTGCAATCTAAGCAAACCTCATCAACTCAACTACGACATTCGGGAGCGAGAAACTTGGGCCGTACCTTTTTCACGAACTAATCATGGTAAGGACAGACTACCGTACCGCATATCGGTATTAATGAACAGTCTTGAAAAAGAAAACATAGATCTTAGGACTGTTTCACGTAGAATTTTGAAGGAATATTTTATTAGCCGTGCGACTGCATGTGATTAGAGTATGTTGTATTTTCATTTCCTTTTGTTGGTTGTAACTTAAGTATAGAATTGTTTTTGTATTTGTCTTGTATGTGAAAGTGCTTTTATATATTGTTATGTAATTGGAAAAATGTATTGTTTCACCACGTTACATAAATCTGTATTTTTCTGTTAAGAGAAGGCATGTATTGCTGGTAAAAAAAAAAAATGTTGGTTATAGTGTGTTTTCAAAAACGCATGTTATCATTCCCTTAGACATGTTCTTGAAGATATATTTTATGTACCCGTGTATTCTTGCGTAAAAAGTGTTCCCAAACTGTCTGCTGCCAAATATTGTAGGGGCAGGGGCCTTTGTCAAGCCGCTTAATATAGCGGCTTTTTTGCTCCTGTCCTAGCATTTGTACATGTAATGTTGAATGCTGAAATAAAGGAATGGAATGGAATGGATCGGACAGCTTCGCAGTACCCGCAGAAAAAAGAGAAGCTGCTGACCCTCTTTGAGGTTTGCTGTTTTCTTTGTCTCGATGTTTTGATTCTCTGGCTGCGAGATTACCAGGTTGCAGTGCCTTTTCCCTGCTCTCTACTTCTGTTTTAAGAAAAGCTTGCAAACTCTTGATGCTGATCGCGTCATCTTTGCTTGCAGCGGAAAGTCCCTTATGGTATCCGACAACAAGATCGGTTGGCAGCATTCGCAGGAGTGCGGAGGAGAGCAGGGCGCCGTAACTGTCTGTCTTGACTCCGAGCGCCGTGAGACCAGCGATATTGCGTTGCAGGTGGTCATAGAGTCGACGTAGGCCGATGTGCTCCTTTTCTTTCTGTACCGGTGGCAATTCGAGTAACTGAGTCAGATGTTCTTGACTCAGCACGTCTCGTCGACCGAAGCGCTCTTTCAGAAGTTCGATGACAGTGGTATAATTTGCCCCAGTCACTTGAATGCCGGCAATTGCCGCTGCGGCTCTTCCCGAAAGCACCGATCGCAAGTACAGAAACTTCTCTGCGTTGGAGAGGCCGTCGTTTCCGTGCACCGCTTGCTCGAACTGCTCCCAGAAGGACTGCCACTCCGTGGCGGCTCCGCTAAATCGTTGTAACTCGAGCTTCGGCAGTTTCACTTTGCACTTTGCCCCCGCCGGAGGGCCGTCGGTCTGCGCCCGCGTCGCCGCCATTTCTGCTTGTTTTGTTAGCAGGTCTTTTTCTGCTTCTTGGCGGAGTTTTGCCATGTGTGCGACGATGCGGTCGTTGTATTCTATGGTCCACACATAATTTAGCTCTGCGTCTTGGTCTTGTACTAAGGGCTTGATGGCGGCGTCCACCTCGTTTAGCTGTATTTGGAGCACGCTAAGCCTCGCAGACAATACATTAAGAGCTCCTTCGTCTGCATGACTCTCCAAGACTAGTCCGCTTCAGAAATCAGTTTAGTGACTTGAGCTCTCAATGCACTTCTTTTCAGTTTGAGCCGTTCCTTCATGGCATCAGTGTTTACAATTCGCTTACCGCGATGGGGCTTGAGTCGTGGTGTCGGTTTCCGTTGGGTGTGGCGTTGAAATCCCCGGCTACGATTAGGGGGGAGTTTTTTGCTTTGCTGGCCGCTTTCGCAACAATCGTTGCAAACCTCTGCCTGTGGTCAGCAGGCGTACTGTATATATTGAGTATAAAGATACTGTGCTTGTTTAGGCCCCCCGGTATAATTTCTACCAGAGAGCACTCCACTTTTCTAGAATTATCGCATGTCATAGGAAATGAAAGTGCCTCTATTGGTTACCGGAGTACTGATGCCTCTTTTTCCTTTACTGTGCGTCGTATATGCTATGTAGCCTCGTGAGAAAACCGAATACGTGAGCGTTTCTTGTAGAAGGATGACGTGCGGCTTTTCCTGATGCGATCGGATAAACTGCTGTAGGGTACGTTCCTCTTGCGCTGGAATCCCCTACAGTTCCACTGCCAGATTATAATTCGCTTACGGTTTGCCGCCATGATTAGACTTGGAATTTAGTTGGTCATATAAGATATATATAAGGCGAAGTGTTGAATGAAAACTTTATTGGAAGAGAGGGAGGGGGAAAAAAAAAACGTGCGCTGCTTGCATGCACTAGTGGTGCGAGGCTATAGAGTCAAGAGCGGAGCTTGTGATCACCTAGCTTTTACGTGGCTTGCCTAAGTTGTTTGTAGGTTTTGCAAGGTTATGCTAGGTTTTTCTAAGTCGTTTATTTGCTTTACGACGTTATGGTAGGCTTGGCTAAGTTGTGTCTAGGTTATGCTAGGTTTTGCTAAGTTGTCTCGGCGGGCATGATGCTGGAAGTTTTCGAGCAGTCGCAGGTCGGGATCGCTTTCTCGGCGACGTCGAGCGTTCAGGCGCCGAATCTCGCATTCGCTGAACTGAAACTCGGGATGCTCGTCTTGGCGTCGCCTCTTCTCAGCCGCAGCTTCGGCGCGGTGTTCCGAATCAGCTCGGTGGTGACGCATTGCTTCTCGCTTGACGGAACGGCGCTCTTCCTGGTAAGCCGCTTCTTCTTCGGGCGTCCGAGCTTTCTTCGGTCTTCCCATAGCAGTAGCACGTTCGCACGGAGTAGAGGAGGCGAGAGGTGTGTCGCTGCGCCGGCTGTTCCGAGCTTTTACTCGCCTGTGACATCACGAGTCTGCCCTACGCGCGTGGGGGTGCGAGGAGGTTACGTGGTCGGTGCTCTCGCAAGTGGTTGCTAGGCAACGCTAGGTGGCGCACAGCTGGGCTGAGTTTTCTGGTAGCGCTCCACGGCGGAACTAAAAGCCGCTGTTAAAAAAATATTAAAAAAGAAAGAGCAACCCCTGTCGTACTTGCGGCCAGATGAACCCGTTACAGTACTGGGGGATGTAGTAGAACAGAAGATCATAGAGTTAAAATACCGACACCAAAGGAAAAGCTGGGCGAAGAGAGTGGCAACCACAAAGGCGCCGCCATGTTGCTTGTTTTTTGTAACGCAAGAAAATCATGAAAATGTGATGCAAAAACGACCATTTACACGTAGCACATACTTATGGGCAATGCATAAAGTTGATTCTGCATATTTTTGAGAAATATCCGATGGCTATTTATAAAATTTCATGTAAAATTTGTTGTGCACGAAAGGGTGCGTTTGTAGCCGCCTGAACTATATGGCACCAACATACCGGCTACATAAACATGCAGGGCGGCAGAAGAAAGGAAAACTGGGTAGAGATTGAGGGGCAGTTAAATAGAGAACAAATAGGGGTGTATGTGGTTACAGAAATGCATCTTAGAGACTCGGAACAGTTGTCAGTGATTGAGAATTAAGTTTGGGGAGGGTGCAACAGAATTTAATCGGAAAGAAAGGGAATGCGAGTCGGAATGCTCACCCATCAGGGAACCAAATGAAAAAGAGTAAATTCAAGATGTCAAGAGCATCTTTGGTTATCAGGTACAATGAGTGAAAAGAAAACTTGACTGGGCGTACCGTATTTGTGGACCGAAAATAATTGCACATAGAAGAATCAAGAGTTAGTGGAATGCCTAAATGATGCTGAAATTATCCTATTAGGTGACATGAATGCCCACATACAGGATCTAGATGGCCATACCGACAACAACGGGAAGTCAATGCTTTTTGCCTGCCTGTGCTCTCGGGATGCTTTCTGCCATTTGGCGATCGCTTCTCGTATCTCCATGTTCTACCAGCTTTTCGGTTTCCTTTTTCTTTTCCAACGAGCACGTTGCTTCTCCTTGCGCATTTCTGTCGTTACTACACTGAGAAGCTCACTATATTACCACTCTTTGCTTGGGCCATTTTGCAAGTTCTTCCTTAACTCTTGTGACTATATTTGTTATTTGTTCAGCATCCAAATTTGGAGCTGAAGCGACTAGCGCAAGAGTGGACACGGGGCATAAAAGGGCCCCGTGTCCACTCTTGCGCTAGTCACTTCAGCATGGAATACCAACTAGCCCGGTCTCACACCCTGCTTCAAATTTGGACTGGCCATTTTGCACTCCTTGCTATCTTTCCCAGCTATATATCCCATCTTCAATATGATGTGTTTGTGATCACACTCTATGCTGCTATACCCTTCCTCGTCCATGACCATTTCTCTCAACCTATCATGAATTCCTTCTGTCATCAGTACAGTTAATAGTTGAATGCCGGTTTCCCCACATACAATGTGGTCTGCCCGTTACACTTAGGCCCTATATTCATGATAACAAGGTTATGTTGCTTACAAAGATTGACTTTGACTCACAAAGATCGGCTCACAAGAGATTTGACTCACAAGTGATTCACAAGAGACTAACAAGAGATTTGACTCACAAGAGATTGACTCACAAAGATCGGCGCCTGATTCGGCGCCTGGCTAGTTGGTATTCCATGCTGAAGTGACTAGCGCAAGAGTGGACACGGGGCCCTTTTATGCCCCGTGTCCACTCTTGCGCTAGTCGCTTCAGCTCCAAATTTGGATGCTGAACAAATAACAAATGTAGTCACAAGAGTTGAGGAAGAACTTGCAAAATGGCCAAGCAAAGAGTGGTATTATAGTGAGCTTCTCAGTATAGTAACGACAGAAATGCGCAAGGAGAAGCAACGTGCTCGTTGGAAAAGAAAAAGGAAACCGAAAAGCTGGTAGAACATGGAGATACGAGAAGCGATCGCCAAATGGCAGAAAGCATCCCGAGAGCACAGGCAGGCAAAAAAAAAAAGCACAGTTGCAGCAGGATCAAGTAGCCAGAAAATGGGAAATGTACAGGGAGAAAAAATTTGTGGTTCAAACGTATCCAGCTTTTATTTATTGTATCCTGGTTTTAGTTCGCGTGAGTGCCACCTCGTGGCGTACTGACCTTAAACTTCCCGCGGTGATGCGTGATGACGTCAACAAAACAAAAATAAAATAATTAAAATCCATCACTGCACATTGAACTTCGCCACAATGCTTGTCCCGCCGGCGTTGTTAGTGTTCTTGACAAAGCGTAGCCGGTCGTCGCCTGGAAATGACTTGTCATCCTGAGAGCGTTTGATCGCGACGAGCGATGATGGATTCTGGGCTTTTGATAGGATTCTTTTTTTTTCTTTTCCTTTTCCTTTTTGATGCTACGGTGTAAACAAGTTAGGGTAACCGTCGGAAGCACTCTGTGGCAGCCTTTCTTCGGGCGGCAAGCATTCTTAACGACCGAGCATCGCACAGCGCCTACGAGAGGCGCCGTCGTGGACGGCTTTTGATTTTGACCTGTCGATTTCGTTAAGGTGCTCTGTCGCGGAAATGGGCCGAGCACAGCACAGTTGATTTCGTCGGCACGAAATCCTCTCTCCTCACCGCACGGACCCAGTGCGCTGCAAGCTTCTTGTCTTTCGGGAACATGTGAAACACCACATCGTCTCGCCCGCCTGTGTTCGCACAGCTGAATGCTGCACAGAACGAGGGTATGTTGAGCGCCCTTGGCTGTAGGCACTCACGCAGCACAGAAAGGAAGCACAGTTCACGAAAATCGCGAATGAAAGCAAACGTCAGCGGCGGCGGATCTCTCGTAGCGTCGTTTATTAAAGCGCAGGACGGAAAGAAACACGCCAGCACATGCCAGCACGCCAGTCCGCCGGCACGCTCTCCGAGAATGACGTCATTCTCGCCGGTTCTCTCCTCCGGCTGCCTCCTCACCAGGCACTCCGAGAAGCGACGGGGGCGCGTCCGGGGGGGGGGGGGGGGGGGGTTTAGAAAGCAATTTCCGCTAAGGTCCCTCTATAATTTTCAAGGTAGCGACATTAAAGCCCCTCAATCTCCCAAAGTAGCGCCATTCACTTCCCTCCTCCTCCGCTCGGTGCGGCCTCGACGGTGGCGCCGCCGGTGGTGGGCCTGCCGTAGCAGACGACGGCTAACACGCTACGGGAGGAAATCCGCAGAAAAGTTCGTTCGAGCCCTGCGGAGCAGTTTTTTCAATCGAGATCTTTCTTCGTCAGTCGGTAATAGAGACAATCCCAAGGGCATATTGTTAGCAGACGTTGTAGAGCGCTGCGGACTTTTCCAGCTAACTCAACCGGATCTCCCTACGCGAATCGGGAACAGCGTGTCCCAGGAGACTTCCCCCGACCTCACGTTCACCAACAACGAAAGTGAGACGCGATGGATGAACCTGGGTGAAAACCTAGGAAGCGATCACTATATCTTAAGCATATCGGTTAATGCAGCCAGGATTCGAAGAGCTATTGGCAAGGCAAGGCTATCCGACTGGACCAAATTTCGTGAAAAACAGAAACAATCGGCAGCATAACAGACGTAAGAGAATGGGCCGAGCGGATCCGAGTTATTCACTCTAGGGTCACAAAAACAATTGAAACGACAACGGAGGCTCCAGCCGTGGATCGTCACCTCTTGCATCTCTGGGAAACCCGGAGAGGCCTCACAAAAAAGTGGAAAAGGCAGAAGGTTAACCGCAATCTCAGGATACGGATAGCTCAGCTAGCGCAGGAAGCTAACGAATACGCGCAGAAGTTATGCGACAGCAATTGGCGTCAGTTCAGCGACTCGCTTCGGGGCACGTTGACTACAAAGAAAACACGGCGCATTCTTCGAAGTATGATTGACCCGGGAGGAACAAAAACAGTCGCGAATCGCACACTCAAGCTGCTTGAAAACGAGTTTGAAGGTCGGGAAGCTGACATGATAGACAAAATTAAAGAGATATACGTAGGAACTGTACCGACCGGGCAATCCACCAAACCCGTTTACGAAGGTCAGCACCAACCGGAACTGGACGCCCCCATAACCTTTGAAGAGGTTTACGCAGCGGCACACTCCTTCAAGAAAAACACGACCCCAGGGGTAGATCAGGTCACGAACGCAATGATTCGCAATCTAAGTGACGACACGCTAAAGAGCTTGACCAAATTCTTTAACGACACGGTCTGGGCAGAGGACGGCGTCCTTCCAAAAGAATGGAAGGAAGCAAAAATTATTCTTATTCCAAAACCGGGTAAGCCTCGTAACATCAACAACCTTCGACCCATCTCCCTAACGTCGTGCGCGGGGAAACTCTTTGAAAAGGTTGTGCAGGTCCGGCTCTCGAACCACATAGAGCTAAACAACATGTTCCCCTCTAACATGTTCGGTTTCCGACCCCACGTGTCAGCGCAGGACGTTTTTCTACTACTAAAGCACGAGGTCCTGCACCCCAACAGGGGGTCAGAAGATAAATTTGAACTGGCATTGGACATCAAAAAATGGCTGTGGCTTAGCTAAGGTTAAACCCAGGATGCGAAGCATACCAGCCTTTATTTTAGTTGTTGAACCACTGTTTAGCCTGGTGAACTGCTGTTGCTTGGCTATATTTGGCTCGGCTAGACGAAGAAACAACTCATGCGTTACTCTGCTTCGCCTTCAAGAGTGGAACGCGACAGCGTTCCCGTCGACCCGCCAAGGGGTGTAAGACAATGGGCTACGGCGCAGCGACTACGCGCCCCGCATTGGACGCGGTGAGCGTCGAGCAACGCAGCCTTCGGCGTGGCAACGAAATGTGCGCCTGAGCAAGCGACGCACGCCTGAGCCTCAGAAACAGCTCGTTTCTAAGGCAACACCGCATTCACTAGAGGCGCTTTTGTACCGCTTTGAAGCATCGTACTCGCGGCTCAGTGGTAGCGTCTCCGTCTCACACTCCGGAGACCCTGGTTCGATTCCCACCCAGCCCATCTAGCAAGAGTTGAGCCCGGCTTGCAGCTGTCGTGACGTCAGTGCCCTAGCTGGAGGAGCGGGAGTTAGGCCGCAGTACCATCTGTGCGACCGCAGGCGAGCGCACGAGCTTGAGACCCAGCTATGTAGCTACGCGGCCGCAAGCGACGTTACTAGCTTACGCGACCACAAGCGACGTTATTACGTTACTACTAGCTTCAGTTGTAAAACTCCCCGCCCGCGCGCTTACAGCCGCTGTCGCCACTTCTGTGACAGCCGCCAGAGGGCAACGCTGTTCCATCGGGCTCCACTGCAGACGCCTCGTCACAGCCTTGAGCTCGTGCGGACGGGCAGTTTGCGCGTGTTTCACGCTCGCTGGCGTTCTCCCTTGTCCGAATTAGTGATACCACGAGAAAGCGGTATCCACCTACAGCAATAAGATTTATCGCGCCAGTTCGTTAATACTGAAACAAGGGTAAACTGCACGATAGGAAGAAACGCATACAGCGAAGCGCAGAAGCTGCGTTTCTAAATGTTGTTTCTTCCTGTCGTCTTAAGGTTTCGCGCAGTTTAGGCTCACGAGCCTGAATATCTGGGCAAAGTGCGTGATTGTAGGATGATCTTCATCCCCACCGAAGCTTCTCACCACGCCAAAGAAGCGCTACAAAAAGAAAGATCAAGTTGGTCTTTGTACACACAAGCCACACACACACACACAAAAGAAGTCAAATTTTTTATTCCGTGAAGATGCTTAATCAGCGAAGCTGAAACGTGCGGCCCCTGTCTTTATCAATGGGTTAATCCCGAGGGTTCATTAAAGTACTTCTCAGTTATGAGGTTACACACACAATCGGTTAACGTTACTAGACTAGCTTCAGTTGTAAAACTCCCCGCCCGCGCGCTTACAGCTGCTGTCGCCACTTCTGTGACAGCCGCCAGAGGGCAGCGCTGTTCCATCGGGCTCCACTGCAGACGCCTCGTCACAGCCTTGTGCTCGTGCGGACGGGCCGCCGTTGGTGCGCGTTTCACGCTCGCTGGCATTCCCCTTGTCCGAATTAGTGAGACCACGAGAAAGCGATATCCACCTACAGCAATAAGATTTATCGTACCAGTTCATTAATACTGAAAGAAGGGTAAACTGCACGAAAGGAAGACACGCATACAGCGAAGCGCAGAAGCTGCGTCTCTATCGTGTGTTTCTTCCTGTCGTCTTAACGTTTCGCGCAGTTTAGGCTCAGGAGCCTGAATATCTGGCCAAAGTGCGTGATTGCAGGATGATCTTCATCCCCACCGAAGCTTGTCACCACGCCAAAGAAGCGCTACAAAAAGAAAGATGAGGTCGGTCTTTGTACACACAAGCCACACACACACACACACACAAAAAAAAAAGAAGCCGGGTTTTTCATTCCGTCAAGATGCTTAATCAGCGAAGCTGAAACGTGCGGCCCCTGTGTTTAGCACTGGGTTAATCCCGAGGGTTCATTAAAGTATTTCTCAGTTACGAGGTTACACACACAATCGGCTGCGAGAGAGAACAATGTCACTGATGGTATGCCCGCAGTCCGCAGTTGTCGCTTGCGTTCGATGTCTCGAGTTTGCTCGGCGGCGTGGTTAGCAGCCATCGCCTGCGATTTGCCGCTTGTGATTCGTTCAAATTAAATTTCTTCAAAATTAAATCTTTCCGTTACGTAAGACCATGAGTGGCTCATACTCCCTTAAGCAATGGCTCATACCCCCGTAAACGCGGCCTCCCCATTACGACGACAGAAGTGAAGCGAAATTCTACGCTGGAAAGATGAACGGCCATGCAGCCAGCTGTGCAAGATGACGACGAACGCGGGAGCAGTGGCACGAGCGCGTGCCGTTGATTTCGCAGAGTGTTCCCGGTCTTCTTTCGTTCGGAGCGTCCACTTTGGGATTCAGCCACAGGGATGCATGCTTCGCTGTCGGAGCATTCCTTACGGAATCTAAACGGATGCCCTGCTAAATTCCTTTCTTTGTTTTTACTATTAAATTAATTATTACTCATTCAATATGACCTTCCTGATTTTATTTAACAGGTAATTCTGCGCTATTCAATGCTATTTCAATAGCTATTAGGAAATTTATGCTCCATAATAATTTAGAATAATCCACCCATTTCTTGGCCAATGCCCCATCGTGGGTAGGAGCCACACGCATCACAGGCTACAACAACAACAACTGTTCCCGGTCGGCACGAGGAATCGCTCTTTTTCACGCCGAGCGAAGCATCGCATTGCTGGGAGCACAGAAAAAGTGGTGCGCGAAACTGTTGACATCGTTCCAATAGCGGCCTATGCAGCCAGGTACGCAGCACGTCAGCATCGTCAGCTGATATTCTTAAGAAACTCGGCGAAGGCTACAGTTCCACGGATGACATGCTTGCTGAAATTCGCCGTCAACAACGAACCACAGAATACACCAACGCTGCACCGCGTGCTCAGTACGGCCCGCCCGCGTAGCCGGCTAGTGAGGAAGTGAAGCCGGGCGCGACTGCAGCGCCACGAAGGCGCGGGCGGGTGGCGGTTCCGCGCAACGGCGCCGAGTTTTAAAACTGAAGCTATAGTCTAGTAACGTTGGTGCGGCTAGTATGCTTCGCATAAAAGGCCTTCGACAGCATCTCCCACCACGCTATTCTCGAGGGACTGGAAGCGGTGAACTGCGGAACGCGAATTTATAACTACGTGCGCTCGTTCTTCAGCCGCCGCACAGCCACAATCGGATTAGGCTCCACGAGGTCCGACACTTTCAACTGTCCCGACAGAGGTACCCCTCAGGGAGCTATACTCTCTCCACTGCTATTCAATGTAGGGATGAGAAAGCTAGCCCTGGAGCTAGATAAACACCCGAATCTCGGTTGTGCGATATATGCCGATGATATCACGTTCTGGGCTCACCAGGGGTCCTACGGGGACAAGCAAGAAACCCTTCAAAAGGCCATAGACGCAGTCGTGGAATACGCGAGGGCGGCGGACATGGCATGCGCACCCGAAAAATCGGAATTAATTCGGGTGCGTGCGAAATACGCAAGAAAGAAGAACTGGGTGCCGCTCACTCTGACTCTCGACGGGGCGCCAATTCGTGAAGTGGAGACACTCAGAATACTGGGGATGTAGATACAGCAGAATGCTGCAACATCTCACACCCAACAAAAACTAAAGGCGGTCGCAGGAAACGTGGCCAGAATGATAAGGAGAGTGGCAAGAAGCAGGGACAGCCTAACTGAGGGAGAGACCATCAGCCTGGTTCACGCATTCGTAATTAGCCGACTTACATACGCCCTTCCGTATAAGGCCTTGACAAACCAAGAGATTAAACAGGCAAACGCAATAATAAGGAAAGCCTTGAAAGCCGCCCTTGGTCTTCCCGAATGCGCTAGCACAGAGAGATTCGAGGGACTGGGCCTGCACAATACTTTTGACGAGTACGCAGTCGCGACGTTATATGCCCAGAAAGAACGACTTTGTTCTTCAACTCAGGGCAGGGAAGTATTGGAGAGGTTAAGCTTTCCCCTGAGACCCCAGTATTGCGGAGAGGAAACGGCACGGATAGACGGCAATGTTCGATCGCACATTGCGGTGGCCCCAATTCCCCAAAACATGCACCCCAAGTACCATCCCGGACGACGCAGAGCAGGGGCAAAGACCCTTCACAAACGTGTCGGCATGGGACCGGGGGTGTATTCGGATGCCAGTCGAGCCAGCTCATACACTTTCACCATAGTCTCTACATGCAACAACAACATAACAACGGCATCCTTCAAAACCGCCTCGGCATGCGTGGCAGAGGCTGCAGCCATCGCCTTGGCCATTCAGGACGCCGAGCGCCAAACCAATTCGGCTGTCATATTATCCGACTCACAAGCGGCTTGCCGCCTGTTTTTACAAGGAACGGCACCCAAATCAATAATCAAAATTTTAGGCACTCAACTAGAGGGGCACCACACTATCGTCTGTTGTCCGGCACACGAGCGACTGGCAGGAAACGCTAGGGCAGACTGTATTGCTCGAGGTTTGAACGTCCGAGCAACGGCATGGCCTAGCGACGACCTTATCCTCCTACAGTGATATCCTTCTACAGCAAAGGCAGGAGCGGAGACGTTTTGGACACCCTCACTCCGATTTAAACAGCCAACAGGAGAGGGACTGGCGTCGTATTCAGATGAATACATACCCCAACCTGCACCACCTACACAGAATACACCTTACGAGGTTCACTGACGAGTGCCCGTGGTGCACAGACACACCCACACTAAAACACATCACATGGGAGTGCCCCAGGAGGCCTCCGCATATAGACAGTCCCATATTATACGAACATCCACTAATGAGGAATAGGCAGTGGGAGGCATGGATTGCGGACGAGGGTCGGGAGAGCCAGTTGGCTCTTCTGGACCAAGCCCAGCGAGCCGCTCGTGCCAGTGGGGCCCTGGAATAGGTGCTCCAACCATCGTGCCTTATTTTATTTACATTTAATAAAGTTTTACTCTCTCTCTCGATAACTGGCCTTTAGAATTTAGTGTTGGAATTGCGGAAGAAATAGAGAAAAGGACCATTATTCAAGACGTAAAGCGCGCGACGCTGAGAGTTCGTGTTGCTGAAACACGACGCAAGCACGCGGTGTACTCGAACACGCGCGTAATTGCCAAAGTTTCAGGTGTTGGCAGCGTGAAAGTATGTGTACGTGGTTTCATTTACGTACCTGCAGGATACTTTTGTTCGGCCGGCGCGTGAGAGATTCCGGCTGTGTGCGGTCAGCAATGCCTGGCAACGGGGCCGTTTTTTTCATTGCGGGGTGCTTTGGTAATCGTGACGATATATTGTTTTTTTTTTTACAAGTACTGATCCAGGAGGGCACATGCAATGGCTAACGGAGGCCTCTGAAGAGCACGTGACATTACAATAATGCAGGCGTCGCAGTGAGTGTTCGCATACAAAATTGGCTGTCCCCGATCTTATACCCCCTTGGCATGCACAGGCTTCGGCAAGCCCCATCCAGCCCTGGTTCTAGCTTTGGTGTTCCCGTTGCCGCTTTGGTGCCCTGGAGGCACCGTCAATAATACGAAATAATGACAAGTTGTAGAACTAGTAGAAGACGATGAGCAAAACGTGAACAAGGTGAATGCAGGAGCCAACGTTTCGACAAGTGGACTTGACTTCTTCTTCAGGGCGACATATGCTTTCCTCGCCACAGTGTATATAGACCGTTTCATCGGGCGAGGAGGATAGGGCGCGCGGAGAGCCTTTCCTCCTCTCTGGCTTGGGCGATCCGGCGCGGCGCAGCTTGAAAGTATTGTTGTCGCGTGCTGCGGAACGATTTCTTGATGTTTTAGGTCGTACTCTGTGAAACGTACGCCGTGTCCGTTCATATAAGGTCGTCAGGGAAGTCTTTCGGTGCATCGGTAACTACAATAGGCGGAAATATCTTTTGGGGGCGCGAAAATGCGACGCGTTTTATCAGCCGCGGTGTACGCACATTATCAGTCGCGGTGTGTGTATGTGTTGTGAACTATTTTGCTTATATCGGTTTTAACTCGGCAAAGAAAACCGGTCTCTCTTTATTAGCAGCATGAAATGGTAAATCTGCTCAATATCTGATCGCTTGGCATAGGGAGTAAAACATAAAGCATAAGAGCGCATGCTCGTGCACGGCCAACATACGGCAACCGCGAAACATCTAAGCGGCAGGCGCAATCAAATATTTGTGATGCACCGGCATCGTTCTCGCGCATTTCCAGTCTAGTAGGCTTGAAATTACCATATGTCTACGCTAGCCTTCCTGCATGAGGCCGATGGCGCTGCTCAACACAGCGATCACTGCGGTTGGTGATCCAGCACGGTACATATGTAAGCTGTGCGCTTCGGCATTGCTTTTTGGCCTGCATACAGCCATAATATATGAGGGATCGCATAAAAAGAATGCGATGCCTATTTTTGTGGACAAAATTTCCGTAACACGTGTGAGTGCGTCGTAGAGAACGGAACGAACACAACCGAAAAAGAAATTCGGTTATCATCCTCTTTCCAGAAAACGCAAGAGAAAACGGGCTAACACCGCAACAGGGCCTCGCATAGTCACGCCGCACAACGTTTATAAATATATAACCGCTGATGCGGTATGCTTGGACCAAGCGGTATATAGAACAAAGATATATGTAATCCAGCACCTACCACTGCTTAGGACGCTCGCGCAGTTCGTAAACAGTCCCTTTGTTGGACAAGCGTAATTCAGACAGTAAGGTATGCTGCTATCACTTGTCAAAACTATTTTATTCAGGGGCGGAAACCTCATCCTTCGAACCAAGTAGTCAGGCAATGTAACCTGCAGCGAACAGTCTGAACGCTTGTCAAAGTATAACATCACAGCTCCTATCGTAGCAGAACGGTACCCACGCTCACGCTGTTACGATCGTCGCGTATGTTTCATGGCTCCTAAACCGCAGCTTAGAAATAGAGGACAATACTGCAATAAGGTCACATTATGACGGGAACATTCAGAACTACACAATTAATCTCCGAGGCTGATTGTAGACTCGAATATGCGCGCACACATCGCGCTGCGTGTTCCGTCCACCTCAACGCCAGCAGAAATTCCGGCATGACGCCTTAAACCACTTCAGCACGTCTCACAGAACAGTTTACCACGTAGAAGACACACGTAATACTAAACAGGCCGCACGACGGCGAAAACAAACGCCAGAACCTGCCGCCGAGCGTATACCTGCCATGCGAAAGACCGCTTTCACCCAAGCCAGTATGGCGCTGCTCATAGGCGGCGCCACTGCGCTCACAATATGGCGGCGCCTACGAAAAAACGGTCTTCTAAAGGGGAGGGGGTGTGAGGCGGGAGGGCACGGAAACGAGGGAAAGTGTGTTAGCGTGTCGAATTAGTAAAGGAACGCTGTGTACAAGGTCAAAGCCAGGACCCCCCTCCCCTCACCCCAGTCTGTCAACACACGCGCGTTAGCCGGCGTGTCAAGGGCGTTTGACACGCCGGCTGAAAAAAAGAAGAAGGGAAGAAAAAGGAAAAGGGGGGGGGGATACGCCAAGAAATCAAACCAAGTGTTGTTGCCTATAGCTTGAGGTTTAGCATAGCGAATAGATTCTAAAGCTCCCTTTGAAACGTTCATGCCTATTGGTTGGAATGTCTTGAACTTATGGATAAGGTATGATTCTCTGTATTTTCTTTCTCGTTCAGAAAGGAAATTTGACTGCTAGATGTACAGTTTAAGTTCATCAAAGTTATGACCTGGTTGGTTGAAATGCTTGGCGACGGCTCTGGGAAGCTTTTTAGCTGTGTCCGCGCGATGTCCATTTAGTCTGACGTTCGTTGATTGTCCTGTTTCACCGATATATTGTTTCTTACAGAAGGAACATTCAAGCATATAAATCACATCCGAACTTGCGCAAGTGAAGCTAGATTTGACTTCATGTGTATAATTATTTGCGGTGCTTTTAATTTTAATGTCACTTTGAAGATGCCTGCAGGTTTTGCACCTAGAGCGGCAACATGCATTTATTACGGGGGAATGCTGCCGGCTGACTTTTGCGTGCACTAACATGTCTTTAAAGTTCTTGTTTCGGCGATAGGTAACCCTGGGTACATCCGGGAACGCTTTTCGCAGACGCTCGTTACTTGATAAATTGGGTGGTATTTTCTTAGGATGTTGTTTATGTTTGGGAGTGCATCAGAATATTTTGTTATAAAGACCGGCGGTCTGTCAGATTCTAATGTGGGCTGTCTCTTCGCCAATTCCGACTGTCTCTCCAATCTTGACGCGGTATCATAAGCTCTATCGAGAGCAACTTGGGGATAGTTCCTTTCTGCTAGCGTTGATCTAAGGTCATTTAGGTGGTGGATATAATCGTGGTCTTCGCTGCAGATTCTTCTTATACGTTTCGCTTGTCCGACAAAAATTCCTTGCTTGCAATGTCGCGGGTGATGACTGTTGTAGTCTAAATATTGCTGGCTATCTGTAGGCTTTCGGTAAAGTGTCGTTCTCAGTTTTCCGTTTTCTATGTAGACCGTCGTGTCCAGGAAGTTGACCTGACTATAGAGAGTGGTGAGCAGTAAATTTAATACTCGGTTGAAAGCGATTGAAATGGCTAATTAAGTCGGTTAAGGCGCTTGTGCCGTGTTCCCATATTATAAATATGTCGTCAATGTAACGAAGATAGGTGTGGGGTTTTAAAGGGCAGGATTTCAGCAGGTCTGCTTCAAGCTGTCCCATGAAAATGTTCGCATACCTGGGAGCGAATGGCGTACCCATGCTAGTGCCGAAAATTTGGAGGTAGTGTATAGAATCGAATTGAAAATAGTTGAGCGTGAGAACTAACCTAAGGAGCGATAAGTAAACTTCAGGAGCGTGCGCTTGAGGATTGATTGCGAGGGATCTAGAAACGGCTTCAATTCCTTCACTCATGGGAATGTTGGTGTAAAGGGCAGAAACATCCAAAGTGACTAGAATAGCGCGCTCGGAAAGGATTTGGTTGGCGTTGATGCCGTCGATTATTCGAAAGAAGTGCGGCGTGTCTTGAACGAAAGATGGGAGGGTGGTGGGTATGTTTGACAGGTGGTGATGTAAGAATTTAGATAGTGACTCAGTAGGTGTGTTGTTATTAGACACAATAGGCCGACCTGGGATTTCTGCTGTAAATATTTCTTCGACCGGAACTTTATGTATTTTAGGAAGAAGATAAAAGCGGCCTGCTGTTTTGTTTTTGGGCATCATGAAGTGATATTCAGATTGCGTGATTAGTTCCCTGGACCGGAGCTCCGCTATTGTGCTTAACACAATATTGCTGTAATCTGAGGTTGGTTTAGAGTCAAGTTTTCTGTAATGGGTGTGGTTGTTCAGTTGTTTAGAGGCCTCATTCTTGTACTTTTCTATAAGCCAGATTACGATACTGCCACCTTTGTCTGCTGCTTTTATGACAATATCATTCCTTTTCGCAAGTTCTTTAAGAATTTGGTGTTGAGCGGGGGTCAAATTTTTGCGTTTCCGGCAATGCCGCGTTGACTCTAGAATTTCCTTTGATATCAGTTTTAAGTATAAATTGAGGTCTGGGCACTGTTCGTTTTGCGGTGTCCACGTGCTAGGTGGTCTAAGAGAGTCTCTATCTTCTTTTCCTACATCTGGTCTACCGAAAAAGAATTCCTTGATGCGCATGCGTCGTGAAAACTCTGTTATATCTTTGTGGAGTTCGTATTCGTTTACTGTAGTATAGAAGAAGAAGAAACTTTAGTAACGAATAGTCCGGCATTTCTTGATGTGGTGGCCTCAGGTGACGGCTCGAAGTTCTTGGACTCGAGCGGCATCTTCGGCTTGCCGGACGGCCCCGAGCTGGTCTGCCAGCTCTGAACTTCTGATAGCCGCCTCCCAGCGGCGGCGACGCCTACGGAGAAGGTCGCCGGCGACTGCAGCATCCGGGGCGGCGTCGGGAAGAAGCAAGCTCGAGCCTTCTCCTACTCTGGCAACAGCCGCGATTATGGGCGCGTCGCCAACGGAGCTGCTTTGATTACCGTTGTTGCCGGTACACTCCCGGAGCATGTGCCGCAGCGTTGCTCTGTGTCCGCATGTTTTACACGCGTCTGTTGGATACAAACGTGGATAGCAGTGGTGTAAGATAGCGGGGCTATGGGTAGGTGTGTGTCTGGAGCAAGCGTAAAGTTACGGCCTCGTTCCTGTTCAATTTATCGTGCGGTGGCGGGAATGTGCGTCTTTCGAGTCTGTAGTGTTGGGTGAGGTCTCTGAACGTGGTTAGGCGATCGCCCCACGCCCAGTGTGTTTCTTGTTGCTGTGTTTCTGTTGCAGTGTCCCGATCCGGCAGATCCGATGCCCCGCTCTCTGGGGCGGAGGCGGCCACATAATCAGCGGCGGCTCGGCGTGTGAGACCTCGAGCCGTGGCTTGGGCCGCCTCGTTTCCCGCGAGTGGAACATCGGTGTGTGCCGGGGTCCAGAGGAGGAAGACCTTAGAATTTTGGGGTTGCGAGGGCGATGACGAGTCGCCGTCGTCAGAAATTTGGAGTATGCGGGCCGCTTCCCGCGAGACACGACCGCGCGCGAAGCCGCGGATTGCCGCCTGCGAGTGGCTGATCACGATCGCAGCGTTCGGCACCACGACGAGTGCTAGGGCTAGCGCGGCTTCTTCGGCCGCCTCCGTGTGAGCCGTGGTCACCGTGGCGCTCGCGAGGCACATATCCGAGCGGTCTACAACCGCTATCGCGTGCGCGCTTCTCCCTCCTCCATGTCGCGCCGCGTCTACGTACCCCGCTTCGTTGCTGTTACCAAACTTCTTCTGAAGGTCGCTTGCTCGTTTGTTGCGTCTCCCGGCGTGGTGCGTCGGGTGCATGTTCTTGGGAAGCGGCGGGATGATCAGGCGGTCGCGAACAGAGGCGGGAACCACCGTCTTTTCTCCATGGTGAGTGTGGTACGCGATGCTGAGCGACTCGAGGATGCATCGACCTGCCTTTGACCTCGATAATCGTTCGTATTGCGCAATGTCGTGCGCCTCTAACTCGTTGAGGGAGTTGTGAACTCCGAGCTCTAGAAGCTTGTCGGTGCTCGCGTTGAGTGGAACGCCGACCGCCCTCTTGAAAGCCTTTCGGATCATGCATTCGACTTTGTTTTTTTCGGACCCGATCCACCTCAGGTAGGGGGCAACATACTGTCGCGAAACGAGTATAGCGCGGGCCTCTTTGCTTGCTTTCGGGGAATTTTGTGGGCTCCTCGACGCGGGGGGAAGCCTTTGTACCCCGAATGACCTCGACGGCGCCGGGCATGTACTGGCCGCCGCACCTGCTGTCACACGTGCACTTGACGCGTCCTTGTCCCAAGCTCGGCTGTCAAAAGCTGATTAGTGATGGTCAGAGTGCTTTTGTGTACGGAGTGTTGACGCGACCATTTCTTGACCCCTTGAACTTTGACGCTCATTGGATGATGTCGGCTTGCCTGATTCGTCGGAGTAACGAAGTAACCCATTGGTGGAGAAGCCTGCGCCCTCCGCCGGTCCGCGGGTCCCTTGGATGCTGGGGAAACTTATTTAAAGGGCCCCTGAAACGGTTCGGACAAATTTTGTAGACGCGCAGGGTACAACTTAAGTAGAACATTCACACCACAATTTAAGTGAAGCGTTACGTATTAGTGGAGCTACAAGCGATTAGAAGTTACCCTCCTCCCTAGCCATGCTTTTCCTCCTCAACTCGTCCGCCGAGCGAGCGGGGCTAAGCTCCGCCTTCGCTGGTTCAGCGTCACGATGCGACGTCACATCGTCCAGTTCCGGTTGTTTTGGAGCCCGCCCCCACCCGCGCGAGACCTGTCCGCTAGCCGCTTGGCCGTCGACCCCAAGTGAGAGCTATCGAAGCAGCGTGCTTTGCGAGTATTCTGTCGTATTGCGTATTCTGTCGTATGTATGTATTGTATTCCGGTAACCACAGGCAAGCTGGTCATTTCGGCAAATGTCTGGAGGCATAAACTCAAGCTGATGAAGGAACTTTAGCGTAGACGTACGTGAGCGGCCTGATCGGTCGGCACGGTCCATACACTTGTTGGCGCAGCGCTTAACCAGCCAAACAAAGCGCTAATATTTCGGCAGCGATGTGCATTTTTAAAACCTTTTAATAAATTACACGCTTTACCTGGGACACTTAGATTTGTCAATGAATGATCAGAAGGACCTACTCTAACGACTCAGTACGTTTGTTGAAAATCGTCAAAAGCGTTTCAGGGTCCCTTTAAAAGGAATAGTTTGGGGTAGTTTTGAGAGTGAGAAAGTAGACCGCAGCAGACGGCGTATCTTCACCAAGGGAGACCAGGCCGGTCAGGCAGGCCGACGACGACGGGTGTGACATCGTTCTGTTTGTAAATATTTTTGTACAGTGTTAACTTAAAGTAAATCTCAAGTGAATAAACTTAGTTATGGCAATGCTACTTCTCGTCGTCGTACCTGTGGATTTGGACTTGTCCCTGCCAGAGGTCATCCCCATTCATCTTCCGTCTCCCTGGTGAGTTGATGCGTCTGATATCTCACCGCTGCGTCACTACGCTACAATACGTTATGCGGCTTATCGCGTATGCCTGCACGAGACGGATCGCGCACTCTTCACCCATACCATTGCGTCTAGCGTCTATTCGTGATGCGACGCAAGAGTCGGATCGTGTCATCTACCGAACGACGAAGTATTCGCACCGTCTCTCCGTTATGGCCGTTTGCCTGCAGGTGTAACCCTAGGATTCTAATTTTCTCTATGTGTGGTGCGGGAGTACCATCTGCCAATGTAATGCGTATTTTGGAATATTCCAGTTCCTCTTCGCGCAGGGTTTTACGACCTCTCCTTGTGGGTTTGTAGAGTAAGAGTTCGGACTTGGTAGCCGAGCACTCGAGGCCCGTTCCACGCAAGTAATTCCTGTAATGCCTGTAGCGTTCGCTCGCCGTGACCGTCACATGCTCCTCCGGGAACCCAGAGGGAGATGTCATCCGCGTAGAGACTGTGATGTAATCCTTCTATTTCTGTTAATTTCTCGGGTAGGCCGAATAGAACTAAATTAAAGAGTAATGGTGATATGACGGATCCTTGCGGCGTGCCGCACGGACCCGTCTCAAATTCCGGCGATTCCTCGTCGCCGACGAAGACGCATGCGCGCCTGCCCGTGAGGAAATCTCTAACGTAATTATACATTCTTTGGCCTAGTCCTAATGTTCTAATTGTTTTTAAGATCGCTTCGTGCTTAACATTGTCGAACCTCGAAACGGCGAACCTCGAAATAATTGACAGCAGGCTCCTACACATGTGGGAAGCAAAGCGAGCCCTCCTAAAGAGATGGAAATGCCAAAGACATAATAAGGCGTTGCGCAAACGCATAGCACAGTTAGACAGAGGCATCGAAGAACACGCATTTCAGGTATGCAGGGCACAATGGGAAGACACGCGCAACGGCCTGGAGAGGCAGATGACCGGGGCGACCGCTTGGCGCCTTTTTAGACACCTATTAGATCCGGAGGAGACTCGGGCCGCTCAACGCCGCAAAACTTGTAGACTCGTAAGAGATTTTAAAGGCGATAAATTCCTCGACGCAATACGTGACCGTTACTTTGAGAAAGCCGAAAGCATCGAGCACGCCGAGTACGACGGCGTGGCAAACGAGAAACTGGACGCGGAATTTAGCGAATCGGAAATTCGGTTAGTCCTGTTCGAACTAAACACTCGATCGGCGCCCGGCCCGGACCGGGTTACCAACAAGACTCTGCGCAACCTAGACGACGAGTCAATCTCCCGACTCGCGGCCTACGTCAATGAGTGCTGGCGCGAGGGTTCTCTTCCCGAAGCGTGGAAACAGGCCCGCGTTATCATGATTCCTAAACCTGGCAAGCAAGTCACGCTCGATAATCTAAGACCGATTTCGCTTACGCCTTGCGTCGGCAAAGTCATGGAACACGCAGTTCTCACCCGCGTGACCGACTTTCTCGAAGATCATGACGCGTTCCCGCACACCATGCTAGGATTCCGCCGCAACCTCTCCGCACAGGACGTATTGCTTCAGCTTAAACACCAGATCGTAGACGACACTACCAGCTCCACTAAGGCAATTCTAGGCTTAGATATTAAAAAGGCCTTTGACAATGTTAAGCACGAAGCGATCTTAAAAACAATTAGAACATTAGGACTAGGCCAAAGAATGTATAATTACGTTAGAGATTTCCTCACGGGCAGGCGCGCATGCGTCTTCGTCGGCGACGAGGAATCGCCGGAATTTGAGACGGGTCCGTGCGGCACGCCGCAAGGATCCGTCATATCACCATTACTCTTTAATTTAGTTCTATTCGGCCTACCCGAGAAATTAACAGAAATAGAAGGATTACATCACAGTCTCTACGCGGATGACATCTCCCTCTGGGTTCCCGGAGGAGCATGTGACGGTCACGTCGAGCGAACGCTACAGGCATTACAGGAATTACTTGCGTGGAACGGGCCTCGAGTGCTCGGCTACCAAGTCCGAACTCTTACTCTACAAACCCACAAGGAGAGGTCGTAAAACCCTGCGCGAAGAGGAACTGGAATATTCCAAAATACGCATTACATTGGCAGATGGTACTCCCGCACCACACATAGAGAAAATTAGAATCCTAGGGTTACACCTGCAGGCAAACGGCCATAACGGAGAGACGGTGCGAATACTTCGTCGTTCGGTAGATGACACGATCCGACTCTTGCGTCGCATCACGAATAGACGCTAGACGCAATGGTATGGGTGAAGAGTGCGCGATCCGTCTCGTGCAGGCATACGCGATAAGCCGCATAACGTATGTTGCCCCCTACCTGAGGTGGATCGGGTCCGAAAAAAAACAAACTCGAATGCATGATCCGAAAGGCTTTCAAGAGGGCGGTCGGCGTTCCACTCAACGCGAGCACCGACAAGTTTCTAGAGCTCGGAGTTCACAACTCCCTCAACGAGTTAATAGAGGCGCACGACATTGCGCAATACGAACGATTATCGAGGTCAAAGGCAGGTCGATGCATCCTCGAGTCGCTCAGCATCGCGTACCACACTCACCATGGAGAAAAGACGGCGGTTCCCGCCTCTGTTCGCGACCGCCTGATCATCCCGCCGCTTCCCAAGAACATGCACCCGACGCACCACGCCGGGAGACGCAACAAACGAGCAAGCGACCTTCAGAAGAAGTTTGGTAACAGCAACGAAGCGGGGTACGTAGACGCGGCGCGACATGGAGGAGGGAGAAGCGCGCACGCGATAGCGGTTGTAGACCGCTCGGATAGGTGCCTCGCGAGCGCCACGGTGACCACGGCTCACACGGAGGCGGCCGAAGAAGCCGCGCTAGCCCTAGCACTCGTCGTGGTGCCGAACGCTGCGATCGTGATCAGCCACTCGCAGGCGGCAATCCGCGGCTTCGCGCGCGGTCGTGTCTCGCGGGAAGCGGCCCGCGTACTCCAAATTTCTGACGACGGCGACTCGTCATCGCCCTCGCAACCCCAAAATTCTAAGGTCTTCCTCCTCTGGACCCCGGCACACACCGATGTTCCACTCGCGGGAAACGAGGCGGCCCAAGCCACGGCTCGAGGTCTCACACGCCGAGCCGCCGCTGATTATGTGGCCGCCTCCGCCCCAGAGAGCGGGGCATCGGATCTGCCGGATCGGGACACTGCAACAGAAACACAGCAACAAGAAACACACTGGGCGTGGGGCGATCGCCTAACCACGTTCAGAGACCTCACCCAACACTACAGACTCGAAAGACGCACATTCCCGCCACCGCACGATAAATTGAACAGGAACGAGGCCGTAACTTTACGCTTGCTCCAGACACACACCTACCCATAGCCCCGCTATCTTACACCACTGCTATCCGCGTTTGTATCCAACAGACGCGTGTAAAACATGCGGACACAGAGCAACGCTGCGGCACATGCTCTGGGAGTGTACCGGCAACAACGGTAATCAAAGCAGCTCCGTTGGCGACGCGTCCATGATCGCGGCTGTTGCCAGAGTAGGAGAAGGCTCGAGCTCCGTTCTTCCCGACGCCGCCCCGGATGCGGGAGCCGCCGGGGACCATCTCCGTAGGCGTCGCCGCCGCTGGGAGGCGTCTATCAGAAGTTCACAGCTGGCAGACCAGCTCTGGGCCGTCCGGCAAGCCGAAGATGCCGCTCGAGTCCAAGAACTTGAGCCGCCACCTGAGGCCACCACATCAAGAACTGCCGGACTATTCTTTACTAAAGTTTCTTCTTCTTCTTCTTCTACTAGTTGTAACAACTTGTCATTATTTCGTATTATTGACGGCGCCTCCAGGGCAGCAAAGCGGCTACAGGAACAACAAAGCTAGAACCAGGACTGGATGGGGCTTGCCGAAGCCTGTGCATGCCAAGCGGGTATAAGATCGGGGACAGCCAATTTTGTATGCGAACACTCCCTGCGACGCCTGCATTATTGTAATGTCACGTGCTCTTCAGAGGCCTCCGTTAGCCATTGTATGTGCCCTCCTGGAGCAGTACTTGTAAAAAAAAATGGCTGTGGCTTAGGTAAGGTTAAGCCCAGGATGCGAAGCATACTAGCCTTTTTTTTAGTTGTTGAACCACTGTTTAGCCTGGTGAACTGCTGTTGCTTGGCTATATTTGGTTCGGCTAGACGAAGAAACAACTCGTGCGTTACTCTGCTTCGCCTTCAACCGTCGACCCGCCATTACAATGGGCTAAGGCGCAGCGGCTACGCGCTCCGCATTGGACGCGGTGAGCGTCGAGCAACGCAGCGTTCGGCGCGGCAACGAAATGTGCGCCTGAGCAAGCGACGCACGCCTGAGCGTTAGAAACAGCTCGTTTCTAAGGCAACACCGCATTCACTAGAGGCGCTTTTGTACCGCTTTGAAGCATCGTACTCGTGGCTCAGTGGTAGCGTCTCCGTCTCACACTCCGGAGACCCTGGTTCGATTCCCACCCAGCCCATCTTGCAAGAGTTGAGCCAAAGCCACTTCTCCTCTGTCGTGATGTCACGGTGTCACGTGGTATTGAAGGCAACACCGCCGCGCCTGAGGAGCTGGGTTGAGCTCTCGTAATATGCTTCGCATAAAAAAACACTATATCGTCACGATTACAAAAGCACCCCGCAATGAAAAAAACGGCCCCGTTGCCAGGCATTGCTGACCGCACACAGCCGGAATCTCTCACGCGCCGGCCGACCAAAAGTATCCTGCAGGTACGTAAATGAAACCACGTACACATACTTTCACGCTGCCAACACCTGAAACTTTGGCAATTATGCGCGTGTTGGAGTACACCGCGTGCTTGCGTGGTGTTTCAGCAACACGAACTCTCAGCGTCGCGCGCTTTACGTCTTGAATAATGGTCCTTTTCTCTATTTCTTCCGCAATTGCAACACGAAATTCTAAAGGCCAGTTACCGACTGACGAAGAAAGATCTCGATTGAAAAAACTGCTCCGCAGGGCTCGAACGAACTTTTCTACGGATTTCCTCCCGTAGCGTGTTAGCCGTCGTCTGCTACGGCAGGCCCACCACCAGCGGCGCCACCTTCGAAGCCGTGCCGAGCGGAGGAGGAGGGAAGTGAATGGCGCTACTCTGGGAGATTGAGTAGAGTTACTGTATGTGCTACCGCAGGTAGCACATACAGTAACTCTAAGATTGAGGGGTTTTAAGCGACATCTGCCGCGCGTGCCACCTAGGAAGTTCCTGTAGCAGACGGCGCCCACGCTAAACTGCGGCGCCGCGGCATTCGTGAGGTGAAAAAATATCTGCATACGCGCGGAAATAAAACATACTGGTACCTGACTATGGTGAAAAACGAAAGAAGGGCCCGAACTGCTAAATCTAGTGCTTTAATTTCAAATGAGCGCTGAAAGAAAAACGCTCAAGACAGCGGAATGAGGGCTTGATCGCCTCGATTCTGCATGTTTACATTTCGTTCGTTTGCGCTCAATCTCCGCGTGAGCCTTGGTGATTGCTTGCCCTTAATCCCATTTGCTGTGTTAATTATTTTCCTTGTAAGTCTGCTGCGTACAGATAGCGGTTACTTTGAACGAAGAATTCGTGTAAAAAAGAAGGCTGACAGTCGCTCGAACCGAAAAAATTTCGACATAACGTCGCTGAAACGCGCGACCCTCACGGTAACTAAACATATTGTGTATGTGTGTGTGTGGAAACGAGTGCGCCAACAGTATTCTTGACGCTGAGTGTGTCTGTCGTGTAGCGATTACACGACGACTTTGTGTCTTGCAGTTCAATGCTACGAGGCAGTGCAACTGTCATGACATTGTGAAGCGGCGGTATCGTGTCAGCGAGTCTCCTCGATCGTGTTCGGCCTGCCAGCGCGATATCTAATCTCGCGGCACACCAACATATAGCGTAGTGTGTGCGCGTGTGTGAATGCGGTTGACTGTTCTCGTGAACCGTGCGACGTCGCCACGTAAACTTGAATCACGACGCGCATTATTGTGTTTATGCCTTTTCGCCTCCGTGCACCGCTAAAGCCCCGTAAGAATTAGAAGGCCCTTATACGAAACGCGCGCGGATTGGCCTAGCTATTACAGCACTTTGTTTTGCTGGCATTCCGTGTATCGGTTCTGGCGTTTTGCTGATGTTAATTTGCAGTTGTGTGTTTTTCATCAGTACAATTAATGGCTTCGCCGATTATTGAAATATCTTCGAGTGTAAGGGAAACTTAGAAGGAACAAGCTCGCAGCTGTATGTAATGTACTTTGATATATTGTATTATACATTATTATTTGATGGCCAATAGCAGTTGCTATGCAGAATTTGTTTTCAAAAGCAGAGTAATGCAGGCACTTAGGAATGTATTTATTCACATATGCAATGCACCAAATACGATTGGGATATCCAGACTTGGACATGAGTTTTTGGACATATTGTAAAGCGCAGGTAATAACGCGCGCACAAACACAGGAAAGTATAAAAGTAGAATTCGCTGCTGAAATTTGCTGAAATTGCGCACGTAACGCAATGAGAATATTTGTCAGCGAGTTAATGCGCTTCTGCCACACTATTTACTTGCATGCTAGGTCATGCAGCACTTGCTAAGTCAACGGGCTCATAATGCGCTAAAGTCAATGATCTCCACAAACTTCGGCCGTGAACATTCATGCGCGCGAATGAAATAATACTGCAGCTCTGCACACACACGTGTATAGTTTCTCTCGCACCTTCGTATCGCTCCACGTTACTTTCCTCGCATAGTCGTGCAGTTACCGACGGTTCAGTTCTTTCCGTCCAATTCTATGCGACCACATTTATCTTCTGGTTAGGTTTTGTTTGCCGCGCGGAATGCAAAATAACTTCTTGCTGTCCCCCGTCTGATCTCGGCACCCACCCGCACAGCAACAAGGCATTTCGGTCCTTCGCATCCTAGGTCATACTGAGCTATTCAGCGGGCTCATAACGAACTAAAATAAATATTCACCACAAACTTCGGCCGTCAACATTCATGCACGCGAGTGAAATACTATCACAGCTCAACACACGCACGTGTATACTTTCTATCGCACCTTCGTATCGCTCTACGTTACTTGCCTCGCATAGTCGTGCAGTACGCGACGGTTCAAAGTCCTTCCGTTAAATTCTGTGCAACCATACTTTCCTTCTGGTTAGGTTCTGGTTGCCGCGCGGGATGCAAAACAACTTCTTGCCACCCATCGTCCGGTTTCGGCACCCAACCGCATAGCAACAAGGCGTTTCGGCCCTCCCGGCACGAAATCATCGCAGCAATGTGCATAGCACAACAGGCGAAACGCGCGCACTGCTCCCGGCGCGCAGGAACTTTCATGGCGGCAAAGGGGCGGAGCAAGATGACATGTCACCGTTCAGCCTATCACTGGCGTCGTCGGCTGGATCAAAGCCTGTCGATACATTGAAATTATTGAGGGACTTTAATTTCCGCCTCTTATATTAACAAAACGAAGAAATATATTTCAGAACCATAAATTAATAGGTCTGTTCTTCCCAACGCCAGAAATTCATGGAATTTGAAAACCGTTTCAGCATCTCTTTAAGAAGTTTGCAGGGGCAACATGGCCACAATTAGTACATGACCGGGGTAGTTGGAAAAGTATGGGAGAGGCCTTTGCCCTGCAGTGGGTGTAACCAGGCTGATGATGATGATGACAGGATAATGTAAACGTAGTTCAATGTGTGTGCATGCATGTATGTTTAATTAGAACGCTGAATATTTGTGTTTGGTGCACATGCTTTTCTTTTAACACTGCACTCCTTGTCCCCTTCGTCCTTTCCTTTCGCCGCTTTATCCCCCATGCCAAAGTACGATAACCGGACGTGCGTCTCGTAAATCTGCCTTTCCTTGCTTCTCTTTTTCTCAAGACAGCATTTTAATAAAAGAAACTGGCTAATCTCAGTGTTGTTCCACTCAATATTTTTATTACACAGGCACGCCGTGCGATGTACACAACAGAATTAAAAGTTCAACGGCTCGGTAATGTCTCCTATTGTGCGTCCATAACACGCAATATATGATGGACGGAATCAACATTCGTGCGTTTATTCTTATGTCGGACGCCTTTTGAACATGCTGCAGTTTAAAACATGATCTACGGTGATGTAGTTATTCCTTTTAAATACCAAACCACGCCGAAACCACTGGCATGCAGGTAACGTAACATCTATTTCACGCTTTAAGGAATGGCCTGCTAGGCTGTGCACTTCTTGTGTTGATATGCAGCCGAACAAAATCGTAAACATGTGAAGGTCAAGACTGTGTAGCGGACAGTTGTTTACGTGGATGTCGCACCACACGACGGGACGCTGAGAGCGACGTCCTCATGAAAGCTATGTGGTTCAAGGCCAGGTACCGAGAAAGAAAAGGCACTGAGGGGGAAGGGCAAACAGTGACAGGCTGCTCTCGTGACGTGTTCTAGAGCAGAGCGGAGGAACAACGACACTAGCTTCTAGTATTTCAGTCACGGACTCTGCGCAACCCTCTCGCCACCGTTATCTGCTTGAGGCGACCTTGGCGGCCCAAAAACTCTGATACCTGTAACGGTGGTGCGGACGCCGCGCTTCGTTCACGTTGTCGCTCATGGTGCAACCATTCGACATCGCCCGCCACACCGGGGCTGGCATTTTGCGCCCTCGCCACCCGGACCCCCGCGTCGCCAGCGGTAACCCTCCGAGACTACAGCCGCGTGGAGGACTCGGCCGTTGGGAACGGGCGCTCCTGCTTCGCCTCCGCATCGGCTGCTACCGCACCGCAGAAAGGACGCACCGCCTTACAGGTGCCGGGCAGTCCCTTTTGCGACAAGTGAGCTGATGTGGAGGCGCTCGAACACATCCTCCTGCGGTGCCCCGAGTACGCCGCTGAACGCGACGTGCTCATTGCCGCTTACCGCCGCCTCGGACCCGCGTGTGATAGCACGGAAGCGTTCCCGTCCGCGCACTCCTCGGTTATCGGGTGCGCTTTCGCAGCGCTGCTTGATTACTTGGGAGCAGCCGACTGTTGCACAAGTTTGCCGCCCTCGCTCCACGCATTACCTCTCGCCCTTTTCTCTCTTTCTCTATATTACCCTCAACCCTCCCCCGTGCAGCACTGTTGAGGTGCCCTCTCAAGAGAGGCAGTTACGGCGCTGCGCTTTTCTCTTCACCCTCCCAACTTAAAGTCACTCACACACACGCGCGCGCGTAGTGATCTTTCCGATTTGGAGCGGACGGCAGCAAGCGATGGCCGCAATACAAGAAGCCTCATCGTCTCCAGGAATCGACGCGAGAAAGTTTTACAGGCGCTCGTGCGCGCCCGAAGTTTCGGAGCCTGTCACAGGCCTGCTACGCGGAGAGCTTCCCGCTTGGCTACAAGGTAGGCTTTTACGGAACGGTCCGGGACTGTCTTCAATTGGCCCCGATCGCTACAACCACGCATTTGACGGCCCCGCTCTGCTGAGGCAATTCACCATAGAAAATGGCCGAGTGCTTTACCAAAACCGCTTCCTGCGAAGCGAAGCATACGTACGCAACCGGAGGGCCAACAGAATCGTCGTCTCCGAGTTTGGAACGGCGGCGCATCTTGACCCTTGTGCCACCGTATTCGCGCTGTTGGCGTCGTATTTCTCCATGGACTTAACGGACAACGCTCTGGTGAACGTGATGCCCGTGGGCGACGAGGTGTACGCCATGACGGAGACACCTGATCTGACTCGAGTTGACCCTGCGTCACTGGAGACTCTGGAGAAGAAAACCTTGAGAGAATTGGTGTCTGTGCACACTGCCACCGCCCACCCACATTTGGACCCCGACGACGGCGCTACGTACAATATCGGTACGCACTTAGGTGCGCGTCATTCCATCGTGCTTGTGCACTTTCCTCCCGGCGGATCCGAAAGCTCGGTGGACTGTGTCAGGGCCGTGGGCACGATACCGTTGCAATCTCGCATATCCGTGCCCTACATCCACAGTTTCGGAATGACCGAAAAGTGGGTGGTCGTGCTGGAACAGTCTCTTTCCATGCATCTGCCTTGCATGTTAGCGTCGAGGTACCTGGGCTACAAGGCGTACATGAACGCCCTGAAGTTCGATGCCAAGAAGAACGTCCGCTTTCAGGTGATGAACAAGAAGACGGGGGAGCTTCACCCCGCCGCGTTTGAGGCCGCCGCATTTTTCACTTTCCACCACATCAACGCCTTCGAACAGGGCGACGAGCTCGTGGTCGACCTAATATGCTTCCACGACGACAGCATCATCAGGAGCCTCGACTACACTGTGGAAAAGCCCGTCGTGTTCAAGATGGGACAAATGCGTCGTTTTTCGCTGCCTCTGAATCGAGGCCCCGGTGAGCGGGTGATCATCGAGTCCCGCGAACTAGCCAAAGGCAAGCTGCGCGGGGAACTTCCTAAAATCAACCAAGGCCGCAATGGGAAACCATACAAGTATAGCTACAGCCTCAGCAACGTCGAAGGCGAAGAACACAGGGCATTCGTCTCCAAGCTCGATGTCACTACGGGCGATTGGCTGCGCTGGGGAAGGCAAGGGTGGTTCCCCTCAGAACCTGTCTTTGTAGCGCGTCCAGGCGCTGTTGAGGAAGACGATGGTGTCGTCCTGAGCTCCCTTCTGCACGAGGAGAACGAGAAGAAGCTCGCTCTAGTGGTATTGGACGCGAAAACATTCAAAGAACTGGCCCTTGCCGAGTTTGATTGCCCGTCCTCAATTCCGGCTGATTTTCACGGATGGTTTCTTGCGAAAGAGGCATAAAAAGCCATTTCAACCGCGATACAAGGTGATCAATTTTAAGTTTTACGGAATTTTTTAAAATAGCCTTTTGCAGATTGCATAAATCTAGGCCTTAAACTGGATTGATCATTGAGGCTGACATTACTTGCACGTGAATTCCAAACACCTCGCTATTGAAGTAATTAACGAAAATTAACTAATTAACTTCCGAATTATTTACTTTACGGCACATATTCCAAATTGCGATTTGTAGCCGATGAGCTTGCAAGGCGTATGTATCCATTTGGAACGAATTTCCACAATGACCGCAGTTTGGAGATATGCGCTATCAATCAAACTCGCCGTAAAAAAGCACTGTTGTTCCACTTACTTCTTTGACAAAAAGCTTATTTATACACTGAAGCACAAAAGTAAATGGAGCGCCCATGTATTTCGTCCCACGCTTTGGGAAATATCTCGAAATTGGTCTCATCTGAAAGCGCTAATATTACAGTAAATCATTTTACGAACATAGGCAGAACCCTCGAAAAATGTGATCGACGATTAATCAAATATTCAGTCGCCATCCAGGCCAATCAGTCGGCATTTTTGGCAAACATTTCGCTAATTTGGAATCTGGCATTACTGATTTCAATGTTCATTTCGCTAAAGCATCGTCGATTACTCAACCAGCTCACACTCATAGTTCCGATAATATTATCAGTTCAGAGTCCTCTGCATTCCTTCCTCTCATCACTGCTCGCGATCTGCGCTACATATTATTCAATTTTAAACAAAAGAAGGCACCTGGGTTAGATGGCATATCTACGCACGAGCTGCAACGTAACTTTCCCGTTCTAGAAAATATACGTTTATTTATGCTGAACGGTTATATTGAAGTCGGTTTTCTTCCAGATGAGCTAAAATTGCAGTTGTTAAACCATTACACAAAAACAGCTCTTTTAAACAGGTTGACAACTACAGGCCGATTTCAATTTTACCCGCAATTAGTCAAATTCTGGAAAAACACTCATCCAGAGTAATGACTGGCTTTCTGAAAAAAAAAAAATTTTTTTTGTCAACTTCTCAATTTGGCTTTGTTCCTGAGAAAGCGACTGTAGTACTCTTGGAACAATTCGCTGATTTAATCATCTCTGTTTTCGATAACAACGAGGTAGTAACGGCTTTTTTTCTAGACGCAAGCAAAGCTTTTGCATCCATAGTGCGCACATTACTTTTGCGCAAACTACATCGCTTGGGATTTCGGGGGCCTTCTAACAAATTATTAACTAACTATTTTTTTAATCGTTCACAGGTAGTCAAAATAAGAGATCACGTTAGTTCGAAGGTTTTCTTTAAATCTGGTGTCCCGTAGGGATCCATGTTATCTCCATTACTATTTAACGTCTATGTATGTACATGATCTGTCTAAAGCTGCATCCAAATGTCCTATGCTTTAATACGCCGATGACACTGTTCTTCTTGCCACACACTGTTTTCATTTCATAAGTTGCAATGCTACAAAGTGACATTGTGTCTCTCATGGACTGGTTTTCCAGAAACTCTATCACTATTAACAAACAAAAAACAAATCTGGTTTGTTTCCACAATCCACATAAACGAATTGATCCCACTCTCCCAATTTTCATTCATGGTTCATGATGTACCAATTGTCAATGCTCTTATCTCCTACCATCGCCAAATGTAAAGTACATGGGAATTATCTTCCACCCCAATATGACATGGAATAGTCACTTCTCTCTTCTCTGTAATAAACTCCGGGCGTTATTATGTACTATTTACAATAGCCGCTTCATCCTCCCCTTTTCTGTGCGCAAGATAATCATTCATGCCCTTGGTTACAGTACCCTTAAATACGATATAACAGTATCTTATCATTGTTCTCCCACATGACGTTCAAAAATAAACTGTATATTAAACTCACTGCTACGAAATGTGGCCTATAATGTTAACATTCCTGGTGGCACTAGCTTGTTTTCTGCTTTACAGTTGCTTTCCTTCGATACATAATTTTTAAGAAGGTTATTTGCCGTCATCTCTGGAATGGTGAATTTCTGTTTCCTTTTGTGCCCACAAAACCACTCAGGCGTCATCCCATGTTTTGTACACGCCAATGTTATACGCGAATTCGACTTTTTGTGCGAAATTATGTTCACGATACATTTGATTCCGTGCCCACGGAAATGTTTTCCATTTCATTGAAACATGCTCTGAAATTGTGTTTAAGGGAAAACTCATCTGACATTGTTTGACGTCTGTCTTTTTTCAGTATTTCTTCATGTAGCATTGGACCCCTATTAACTGTCTTCTCTTCTTTCTTCTTTTTTTGTTCTTTTTTTTCTCACTCCTTCAGTTTATTGCGTCCCTGAAACTGACTGCCGGGTACAGCCCGACAAGCCTCGTTGGCTTGGGCTGACCCATTTTGTTTCTGGTGCTTTCACGACAAATAAAGCATTTATTATGAGGAGAGGTTTATTGGCGGCTCTTAATGCAAAAGCGCAGCGACCGGGAACGGCGAGACAGCCTGAAGCACTGTCCAAAAAGGCGACAGTAATCAACAGCGCGAGCGGAGCCGGGCCGCGCGTTGGCGATGCGGCTGTGCCGCGAGGCGCGCCTTCTTCTTCACAATCTCCCCCTGGACAAAAAGAGCCATCCTGGCGCCTTAAGAATGAGGAGGCAGAGGGTCGTGGTAGGGCTTGAGACGCGAGACATGGACAATGTCACATCCACGCCGGCGCAAGTCTTCAGGTGGTGACAGTGGCTCAATGAGAAAATTCACCGGGGATGTTTGCTCCAAGACTCGGTAAGGCCCTTCGAATTTTGGGACGAGTTTCGAGGAAAGCCCCGGAGTCTGGAAAGGGACCGACAACCACACAAGAACGCCCAGAGCGTAGGTGGTGTTTGGAAGCGTGTCGGTGCGGTTTTCTCTCTGGCGCTGCTGTTTCTCTGCCGTAAAGGAGCGCGCTAGCTGGCGGCATTCTTCGGCTTGTCGGGCGACGTCGGACACAGGTAGACACTCGGAGGCGTCAGAACGGTATGGAAGGAGTGTGTGGATGGTACAGGAGGGTACATACAGGAAGAAGAAAGGCGAAAATCCCGTAGTGGCCTGGATCGCGGTGTTGTACGCGAACGTGATGAATGGAAGGATGCGGTCCCAGTTACCATGATCAGATGCCACGTACATCGACAGCATGTCACCAAGTGTGCGGTTAAATCGCTCTGTGAGCCCGTTAGTCTGGGGATGGTATGCCGTGCTTGCCCGATGAATAATACGGCATTCCGAAAGCAAACTTTCGACGACTTCGGAGAGGAAGGCGCGACCTCGATCGCTGAGGAGTTCTCGAGGTGCGCTGTGTCGAAGCACGAAGCGATGTAGGGTGAAAAAGGCTACATCCCGCGCTGTAGCACTTGGTAAAGCAGCAGTTTCGGCGTAGCGTGTCAAGTGGTCAACAGCAACTACGATCCACCGATTGCCGTCTGGCGTCATAGGAAGCGGGCCGTATGGGTCGATGCCGACGCGATCGACGGGTGTGTCAGGACACGGGAGCGGCTGCAAGCCACCAGACGGGCGTAAAAGCGGCGATTTGCGGCGTTGACAGTCAAGACAGCACCGAACAAACTTTCGTACAAAATTGTACATGCCGCGCCAGTAGTAGCGGTGGCGAATTCGTTCGTACGTCTTGAAGACTCCGGCGTGGCCAGTCTGTGGATCGTTGTGGAAAGCGGCACATATTTGTGACCTTAAGCTGCGGGGAATCACCAGAAGCCACCGACGGCCTTCCGGAGAGTAATTGCGTCGGTGGAGCAGCTGGTCACGAATGGCAAAATGAACTGCTTGGCGTCGGAGGGTTCGGGATACAGGGATGGCCGATGATCCAGATAGATAGTTGAAAAGAGAAGCGATCCATGGGTCACGACGTTGTGCGGTGGCAAAGGAGTCCATGTCGAGAGATGACATGGAGTGTGTGGAAGTTGTTCCCCACGCCGAGTCTGGAGGTAAAGGTGAACGAGACAGGGAGTCTGCGTCGGAGTGTGTTCGCCCACTGCGGTATACGACGCGAATATCGTACTCCTGGATGCATAATGCCCAACGGGCTAGGCGGCCAGTGGGATCTTTGAAGTTGGCAAGCCAACGAAGCGCGTGGTGATCTGTGGCCAAGTCGAATGGGCGCCCGTACAGGTATGGTCGGAACTTGCCAAGTGCCCATACTAAGGCCAAGCACTCTTTTTCGGTCACGCTGTAATTGGCCTCAGGCTTCGTCAGTGTGCGACTGGCATAGGCGACTACATATTCGGGGTAGCCCGCCTTTCGTTGGGCGAGTACGGCGCCGAGACCGACCCCGCTGGCATCTGTGTGTACATAAGTTGCAGCTGACGGGTCGAAATGGTGAAGATTAGGTGGGGAGGTGAGAAGACGACGCAGCGTAGCAAAGGCGGAGTCACATGCAGGGGACCAGGAGGAGAGGGTGGTGTCACCGCGCAGGAGCTGAGTCAATGGCGCCATAATCGATGCAAAATTCCGAACAAAGCGCCGTAAATATGAGCATGGGCCCACAAAGCTTCGAAGTTCTTTGATGGTCTGAGGCTTCGGAAACTCAGCGACTGCTCGAAGTTTTGCAGGATCGTATAGAACGCCGTGCTTGGACACAACGTGGCCTAAAATGGTGAGCTCTCGCGCGGCGAAGCGGCACTTCTTGAGGTTGAGTTGGAGGCCAGCGTTCGTTAGACAGGTCAAAACAACTCTGAGGCGGAGCAGGTGAGTCGGAAAATCAGGCGAGAAAACCACGACATCGTCGAGGTAACACAGGCATATGGACCACTTGAGGCCACGCAGCGTGTTGTCCATGAGTCGTTCAAAAGTGGCAGGGGCGTTACAAAGCCCGAACGGCATTACGTTAAATTCATATAAGCCGTCAGGCGTAATGAATGCGGTTTTCTGGCGATCGGCTGCAGCCATCGGTACCTGCCAGTACCCTGAACGCAAGCCAAGGGACGAGAAGAATTCTGCTCCCTTAAGACTGTCGAGGGCGTCGTCGATGCGCGGCAAAGGATAGACGTCTTTGTGCGTTACCTTATTTAGCCGACGGTAGTCGACGCAAAAGCGAATAGACCCGTCCTTCTTGCGAACGAGAACGACAGGCGATGCCCAGGGACTGTGCGAAGGTTGAATAACGTCACCGCGCAGCATATCCTCGACTTGGGTGGTAATGACACGACGCTCTTCGGCAGAGACGCGGTACGGTCGTTGACGTAACGGCTGATGTGAACCGGTGTCAATGTAGTGCTGCACTTCTGACGTGCGGCCCAAGTGAGGTTGTGAAACGTCGAATGAACTTCTAAAGTGGTGCAGGAGATCAAGAAGGTCGGCGCGATCGGCAGGTGTGAGGGTATCGGCGATGGCACTCGAGAATGCATCCCTGGACGTCTTCTCAAGCACGGAAATCGAAGATGACTGGCTGGAGTCGACATCAAAAGAGTCTTTGGGGACGTCAACCAAAGACGAAGAGTCGAGGAGTTCCCCGAAGCCAAGGTATTCACCAACGAGCAATGTAATAGGCGCACAGAGGGGATTGCAAAAGTATATATTACTGCAGCCGCCGGCCATGTCAAGTGTTGCAAAGGGTAGTGGGAGAGATTTACGGCTCATGAAGACGTCGCACGGTGTGAAGAGGACCGTTGCATCAGTGATAGCATCGCAAGAGACGGGTACGAGAGCGAAGGAGCCAGGTGGAATAACTGTGTCCTCGCGCACGATAAGTTTAGAAGGGCGGTCACAATCTTCGTGCAAGGGTGCGTCACAAGGGGAAAATTCAACTTCGACGCGTGCGCAGTCGATCCCGGCTTTATGACGGGATAAGAAGTCCCATCCGAGGATGACGTCATGCGAGCAAGTGGGAAGAACAATACATTCGACTATGTAAACAGTGCCGTGAATAAGCACGCGCACAGTACAGGCTGCCTGCGGAGTCACGTGCTGCGCGCTTGCCGTACGAAGCGACAGAACAGAAAGCGGCGTGGTCACCTTGCGCAGCGAACGGCACAGTTTGGCTGCTATCACAGAAACGGCTGCACCGGTATCCCACAAGAGCGAATGCAGGAACACCTACGCAAATTTCGACCATGTTAGCAGGACAGGCGCGAGGACTTAGGCAGTTCGAATGGGGCGCAGTTCTTGCCTCGTGAACTGCGACGTTCAGTTTTCCTGGTCAGGTGGTGCGGGTCGCCGACGCATTGGGGAGAGCGAGCGTCGGCTAGGGGATGGCGAGCGACGCGAAGGAAATTGTGGAAGGTCAGCACGAGCATACGGTTGTGAGGAAGGAGTGGCGTATTGGCTAAAGCGCTGGCTGCCGTACTGGAAGGGCCGAGAGGCGTCACCGAACGCTTGAGGCCGACGGCGGCAATATCGGGCGACGTGACCGGGAGTGCAGCAAGAATAACAGATGGGACGATTGTCAGGCGTCCTCCAAGGATTAGCTCTCGGTGCGGTCCAAGATGCACCATGGGCTTCCGGTGGCAGCGGTTGCGACTGGGTCGCGAAAGACGCAGGCGGAGGCCTGCGTACTGCCTGCGCGTATGTAAGAGGCGCGGCCACAGGCAGGACTGGCTGCGCATAGGTGGGAGGCGTGGCGACAGGCTGCACTGCCAGCGCAGAGTAGAGATTCGCGGCTGCAGGCGGCTGATGGTGTGCGGAAGGGACAACTTGAGTGACCTCTTCGGTAATGAGAGTGCGGAGCGTGTTTGGAAGGCGGGAGGTGGGCTCCTGAGTGAATGGGACTAAAGAAAGTTGGCGGGCAACTTCCTCACGCACGAATTCCTTGACCCGTTGAAATATTGAGCATGGGTCGTACATGCTGTCAAGGCTTGCCACCAAGTCTTCGCTTCCTATGGCACGCCGAGTCGAAGTGCGTTGCTTCCTTAACTCATCATAACTTTGGCATAGGCTGACGACTTCGGACACAGTGCGCGGATTCCTGGCTAGGAGCATCTGGAAAGCGCCGTCATCGATGCCCTTCAGTATATGGCGAATTCGCTCAGCTTCGGGCATTGCGGCGTTGACTCGTTTACACAGGTCCATGACGTTTTCAATGTAGCTCGTGAACGTTTCTGCCGTCTGCTGTGCTCGGGCGCGCAAGCGTTGTTCAGCGCGCAGCTTGCGAACAGCGGGTCGGCCGAACACTTCCGTAAAGGTTGTCTTGAAGATTGACCATGTGGGTAGGTCACTTTCGTGGTTGTGAAACCAGAGTTGGGCAACACCAGCCAGATAAAAGATGACGTGGGTTAACTTCGCTGGATCATCCCACTTGTTGTGCGAGCTCACCCGTTCATATGACGCCAACCAGTCTTCTACGTCTTCGTCGCCTGCACCGCTGAAGATCTTGGGGACCCATTGTGGAACACCGGTGCAAGTGACGGACTGTGGCGACGGCGCCGTTTGGGAGGCGCTGTCGGTCATGGCGAACGATAGCGTTCTTGATCGCAGCTCCAGGGTTTCAAGCGACGGGGTTTGAGTACCCCGCACCTCCACCAATTGAGAAGAGGTGTATTGGCGGCTCCTAATGCAAAAGCGCAGCGACCGGGAACGGCGAGACAGCCTGAAGCACTGTTCAAAAAGGCGACACTAATCAACAGCGCGATCAGTAATCAACAGTCAACAGTAATCAGTAATCAACAACAGTAATCAACAGGCGACAGTAATCAACAGCCGTCCAGCGCGCCCGCGATCGGGCCGGCAGACTAGATCTGTCAGTACCGTCGTGGGATTAGCCAGGTGCACGTTTTATCGCGCTTTTCTGGACCAAATAAAAGTTTATTCACTCACTCACTCACTCAACAGCGCGAGCGGAGCCGGGCCGCGCGTTGGCGATGCGGCTGTGCCGCGAGGCGCGTCTTCTTCTTCACAATTATTATTATTATTATTATTATTATTATATTGGAAATTTATTTTAAGTCAATATGCCCTGCAAGCTCAACGGCTACAATTCATAAATTGTGATATGGGTCGTAATTAAAGTAATTAATAAGAAAGTTATTTATTAATTTTGGTAATCAGTTTAATATGTGTTTCGATTTCTCGTGTTAGTAATGTCCGCTTCTTCGAATAATCCAGCTCGTTGACCAGAATTATGCTATGTGCCACAGGCGATTCCTAAAAATTTCGTAAAACATAAAAATGATCACCCTGTATATTTTCAAACATAGTTCAGGCTTATTTTAGCACTGTACAAGGCAACCCATTGAAATAAAGCCATTCTGCAACGTGTTTACGAACAGTGAACTTGCGAATACGCTGCTCACAGGTCCGACAGGCTGCTGTGAAAGCCAGATTAAAGGTATTGGGTACCATCAGAAAGACCATTTTTAACTGACATATCAAAAAAGCACACGACAAATGTACTGTGTCTGTTTTAGTAAATCAGATGCATTTGGCACCACAGTTGACGCACAAATGAGCATTCAAAATTTCTTGTACAAGACCGTTGTACATTCTTTTGTATTTATTATTTACAAATAAATTAATTTCACTAAAATATATTCAGCTGAAAATTTTCGGAGGGCATATTTTTTTCAATTTTACTGTTTCTACAGACGACACAAGTAGACATAGTGGTACGGAGTGTCGTAGGTAGTCGTAAGATAGCATTTCAGCGCGTTAATTTCGTGAACAATGTTAACTCCGTGAACAATCGCACACCCTAAATCCTTGGCCGAAATGACCGAAAGAAGAGCATTTCGCGCAGGATGTCTAAATATTGACTAAATTTCGACAAGTCGCGGAGATGGCCTGTGTTGTACTTGTTTATTCATTTATTTATTTATTTATTTATTTATTTATTTATTTATTTATTTTGCAGCGTATGAAACGCTCTAGACTAGTTCCAATACGCTAGCAACATTTTCAGGAGTCGGTCGTTCTTTCACGTTTTTATGTAGCAAATGTTACCTACACTCGCTGATGGTGAAAAGGATTCTCTTAAAACTCGACGCGGCTTTTATCGCCAGTTTTTGGAGCTCCTTGAGCAGCCGCTGCGGCCCGCGTGTGACACGATAAATTCAGCTTTTGTTTCCCTGGCAGACAGTGCTTTATTAAAATTATCCGGCCATGCTTCTTAGATTTTCAACGAATTCGTGTTGAGAGAAAGAGATAAAACATCTTTATTGAAAAGTCCCTGCTGGGTTCGAAAGGGGAACGGAGAGGCTGGGAGGCTAGCCCCGTAAAGCTCCACTTTCCGTCAGACGCAGGCCAGGCCTTGAACCGTAGCGGCGCCCTCCACCAGCCGGACAGCCCAGAACTGGTCTTCTGGGCATTCGCTGAGCAGTATAGCCTCCCACTGCTCAGGGGTTTTTATTTTAGCATTGTGGTTTATGCTGTGTCTGGTATTATTTGGAGCTGATGGGCATGCCCATATAATGTGATGGAGTTCTGCACGTGGTGTATTGGATGTCTTACAGTGGGATGAGTATGCTTCTAGGTGTATTGGGGGCATGAGTAGCGGCGTATGGAAGGTGCTTGTTTGTAGAAGTCTCCACGTAGTTACTTGATGTTTGTTTAATGATTTGTCAGGAGGAGGATATTTATAGCGAGCACTTCGGTAGTATTCGATGATTTCTCCGGAAGTAGTCATTTGTTCGTATTGGGAAGCTGTTATTTCTTGATCTGGTTCTGGTTCTGCTTGGGTCTTTTCGGGCATTTGTTGTCCAGAGAGAGATGGGCGACGCAAGTGACTCTCCCAGTTACTTGCTCGGGCAGAGTCGTGCGCAGCGTCGTTCCCAATTACCCCTGCATGGCCTGGCGTCCAGATGAGTCGAACAGTTCCACTGCGGGTAGGATGTGTTCCAATGAGAATTCGGTATGCTTGAGGCAATATAAGTCCCTTGCTGTAATTAATTAAGGCTGCTTTGGAATCGCTAACGATGCATGCTGGATTGCTTGATGCGTATGCTAAAGCTATTGCAGCCTTTTCCCTTTCTTCTGGGTGGTAGGTACGCATGCAGCTAGTGCTTGCAATATCCATTTTTGTACCCACAACTGCAAGAGTCATGGCTGGTTGTGACGGATACTTCGCAGCATCAACATAAGCCACAAGTTAAGCGTCTTTGAGCACTTTGTGGAGCCTTTGGGCTCTTGCTTCCGTCGCTCTGCGTCATGGCTTGGGTGCATATTCTTTGGGGTGGGGCGTATTATGAAGGTGTTCCTGATGTCCGGTGGAATATCTCTCTTCAATTCACGTCTGGTATTGTATTGCCAGCTTGTTTAGTATTGTCCGTTCAGTCTCCGTTTGTATTAGGCTTTCATAGTGTGATGTTCTCTGTGCTTCTATATTTTCGTCCAGTGTATTGTGTAATTCTAGGCCTAGTAACTTTTCGTTTGCTGTGCTTGGAGGAAGGTGTAATACTTGTTTTAAAGCTTTCCTTATCATTATGTCAATCCTGTGCTTCTCGGCATGCGTAAAATTTAAGAATGACACACTGTACGCTATACGGGAGATAATAAAGGCTTGTACCGGTCGAATGATATTGTTCTCTTTCATGCCGGTGTGTCTACACTCTAAGAAGAAAAGGAGGAAATGGGGTATTGAGGTTACTCCTTTAGGGGAGCAACTGATCTGCCACAACCATTCCTCCCTTTAGGGGGTAAGTGCGAGGGGATGAACTGTTACTCCCCATGCCGTTACTCCTCCGAGGACTAACAGTTGCTCTTTTCCGATGCTCCTCAAGGGAGTAACGGTCATTACTTCCGATGCTCCGCAAAGGTGGAATTAATGAAATTAGGCATTTATACGCTAATAAAAAAGATCACTGAGCTGAAAAAAAAACGTGCCCGAAAGTAAGATTCGAACTCACGTCCTCGGGCTCACAAGTCAGCTACTCTAACCACTGCACCACGGCAGATATTTTTTCTTTATTACCTTGATTTCAACACCAATCAAACGCGTACAAAGTAGGTCACTTGGTGCAGAAAAATAATATTACATCACTTCGAGAGACTACATATTTAAAAGGCACTCAAAGAGGATATCACAGACACCAGAGTGTCAAGCTCCTGAAACCACTCTGGGGGTTCAATCATGTGCTTGAGGGCATCACGCGTGTATGTAAGACTTTCATTTAGGTGTTCCCTCGCAGACCTTTCATCTACGCGGGCATTCCTGACATCCAGACGCGTTTTCCACACGCTGCTCATACACAAAAGCATCATCAAGTCAGGCGGCACTCCCCCTGTGTCTGCACATGGTAAGAACCGAATACCGAAAGGACTTAACGGCAGGTCTTTCTTCAGAGTCCGTTTGAGAACATCCCATAAGAAAACTGAGTCATAGCAATCCAAAAAGATGTGGTCAATAGTTTCAGGTTTCTTACTTATGATGCAGTTAACAGACCATGAAACAAAGAAGCCCTTGCTTTGCAGCCATGGCTTCACAAGGAGAGTGCCCGAATGCAATTGAAAAAAGAAGGTTTTCGCTGAAGATCTAACCGGCATTTTTCTAACGCGTTTCAGCACATTGCGTTCAGGTCCTAAGTTATACATCATACGGTAAACAGGATGCGGCAAGAAAACATCAACCAGATCACTATAAAGTTTCTTACGCGTCACTGAAGTCAAAAATTCATTCGAAAAATGAGCTTTCAATAAAGAAAAGGACATAACAACTTCCCTCAGAAAGCCTATTGGTGTTCGAGTGCGTTCATTTGTTGATGAGACAACCCACTCAGGCAAAGAAGAACTCAGTCTCACTTGAATAACAGTACGCAGAAATATATCACTTTGGTCCCTTAAGAAAAAGAACCTACTAATAATCTGTTTCAAAAACAAATGTGTTAATCCTAGTCCTCCATTCTTCACCGAATGAAACAAGTTACACCGGCTAGTTCTCTCCCACGTGGATCCCCATATATATACCGCAAACACTCTGTGAAGTTTCTGCACGGAAATCCTTGCCATGCATAACACTTGTAGTACATAATACACCTTTGTAACTAAAAACAAATTGCAAACACTAGCTTTTGAAAACATCGAAAAATTATGCCCGCCCCACTTTTCTGTCTGATCTTTAACTCTTCTTACTTCTTCGATCCAATACGCAGCACTGTCACGATAATGTTGTAATGGCACCCCTAGATATTTTCCAGGGGTAACGCTCCAGTTCATATTGCAAAAATACTCGGGTACCTGTGTCCAGCTGCCGTGCCATAAACCTAGGCACTTAGTCCAGCTGACAACACTTCCAGTTGCGGCGCAAAAAGAAACAACCTCTTCCATAGTGTTATTCACGCTTTCTGTATCACGGCAAAAAATTGCCACGTCATCTGCATAAGCCAGAACTCTAGTCTCAATTCCTGCGTAGATAAACCCACGAATAGATTGGCTCTTAATTATTTTCAAACAGAAAGGCTCCAAATACAAGGCAAATAAAAGAGGTGACAAACAGCATCCCTGTTTTACTGATGACTCCACTTTTATACTGGCGCCTAATTTCCTATTAATTACTAATTTTGCAGTGCAATCTTTGTACACCATTCTTACTCCATCTGTTATCACTGCACCGGCTTTAACATGTTCTAAGAGCAAAAATATGACGTCATGGACGACTCTGTCAAAAGCCTTTTCAAGGTCAATTTGTATCATAGCGACTCTGTCCTCTCTTTCATCGCAGCATTCCAGTATGGTCCTTGCAGTATGTATATTCGAAAAGATCGATCTGCCTTTGATACCGCATGTCTGATGGGGGCCCACAAGTTCTTTTATAACGGTCTGCAATCGTCGCACCAGTACTTTAGTGTAAACCTTATAGTCCGTATTCGTCAAGCTTATTGGTCTGTAGGCTTCAACCGCCATAAGTCGTGCAGGATCTTTTGCTTTAGGAATTAAAATAACGTGCGATGTCCGAAAAGAAGGAGGTGCTTCCTTATTCTCGTACATCTCCCTTATCACGCGATGTAATGCTACAGCTATTTCACTTTTAAAGCTCTTATAGAAAGCCCCTCCCAGACCATCAGGCCCCGGTGATTTGCCGGGACTAAGTTCGTCAATCGCATCCTCAACTTCTGAAAGGCTTATTGGTCTGTCGAGCGCTTCACAGACCTCGTCTGATAATGTTGGCATTAATGGCAAGAAGTCAGTTCTATACCTTTCGATATCGCATGTCTTTTCCCCCATCAAACTTTCATAATAAGACTCAAAAGCGTGCTCAATCATTCCAACATCACTAGTGACTTCCCCTTGATAAGTTACTTCTGTTATTTCTTTGGAAACCGCGTGTTTTTTCTCGTCACTTATTGCTCGCTTGGTAGGCGTCTCCCCCATTCATAAACTCTCCGCACTTGCCCTTAATACCGCACCCCTGTACTTTTCTTCATCCATGACTTCAAGTTCAGACTTAACTTCTTTGATTTCTTTTGAAAATAAGCCAGGTGAAGAGCTTTCTGCGCTGAGCATGTATTTTAGCCTAAGGTGTAATTCCTTCTCACGCTCTTTTTCTTTGTGATGGACTACGCATGCTCTTTCAATCGCGGTTAATTTAACGTCTCTTTTGAAGAGTTCCCATTCTGCAATGAAGAACGCTGACGTAGTTATGCTGAGCAAATTTTCGAGCTTTTCTTGAACTGCCTTTTGAAAAACGTCGTCTTGCAAAAGCTTATCATTTAGCTTCCATAAGTCCCAGCTGAATTTCGATGGTTTTTGTTTCTTTCCTATGGTTGACATAAAGAGGCAATGATCGCTGAAACTAACATGTAGCACTTGATAACTTGAAAATAACGGTACAAAGGTTAACGGAGCATAAATTCTGTCTAGCCTGCCATGACACTGACCTTGATAGTGCGTATACATGGTACGACTTTCGCTTGACAACACATAACCAATGTCTTCGAGCTCTTGTTGCCTTACAATCGAACTTAAAAGCAACGCACTTTTATCACAAACACTAGTCAACTTAGATTTATCTTCTGGAAAGCAAACACAATTAAAATCACCCAGTAATATGACATGTCTTTCACAATTCAAGTACTGCTGAATATCACCAAAAAAGGCTTCCCGCTCCCGTGCTACGTTCGGAGCATAAACACATAAAGCCCTCCAAGGCATCTCTGAGAAAGTAAAATCGCAGAGGACCATTCTACCATCCTCGGATGACGTGACGGCTTCAACTACTGCAATACTGCTACGTAAAAGAATAAGGCAGCCTCCAGACCTACCCGCCGCATGACATACACTTACGGTATATCTAGGGCGGAAAACGTTAACCATTTGCTCCGTGCAATCATCAGTTGCAATTTTTGTTTCTTGAATGGCCAATAAGTCAATATTATTTTCAATAAGAATACGGTTAACTTGGCATTGCCTTCTACGCCCGCTAAGTCCACGCACGTTCAACGTCGCGACACAAAGACCAGTCGAAAAATTAGCTACCATTCACCGGGAGGAGAAAACAAAACCAATTACCACACATCGTCCGTCTCACATCTGCTACGATGACTCGACGGTCTAGGGAGCCGGACCATGGTTTTCTGGACTTCATAGCCCAATGACGACGGCCGATGCACATCCTGCCCACAAACCCCAGTCCCCAGACCCCAACAACAATATTTCTGACCCAGGAACGCCTCCGCTAACGCGAAGGCGTCTGGGTTGTAGAACGGCGTTTGGCTGGAACGCCGGGCTTGGGCTTGAACGCCGGTCGGCGTCCCGGGGTAGCTTTCGGAGGAGGCTCGTCATTCCCAGTCTCTTGATCCTTTTCCTCTAGCTCATCCGCGTGGTAGGAAATTGAGACAGGTTAAGCATCGGCACGCAGGTGCGGCAATGTACAAGCGATTCGGCATTTTGTGTATCCTGTGCGGGGAGAGTGTAACGTTGAGTGTACTTGCAACCATAAGCGAGTGCGAAAAGAAATCTGCCCGAGTATTCTTAGGGGGCCTAAAACTGAGGCACTACGCGATGTAAACGTGTAGCGAGCTCAAAAGGGGCACATAAGACGACAAAGTCGGACAATTGCTCTGTCGCTTAGCGCGTCCCGTTTGAGCTACACATCGCTTCAGTTGAGTTCGTAATCTCCTTGGAACGGAATGAACTTAGGTACTATTGATTAGCAAAATCTGGCAGTCTATCAATGACTTGCGCGTTTAATGTGTATCGCTCACTCATGGTGCGCGCATTAAGGGCATGGCTCTTCACATTCCAACTTTATATTTCACGCAATTTTCTCACGAAGAGGCAAAGTGCTGCTTTGTATGTAGTTCAATAAACAGTGCACGAACTTCGAACTATTCGCGATTTATAGACAATACAGTTTTTGCCGCATCACTCCACGACGCGGACGGAAACAGCGGAGCGCATGGGGAGTAACTGTTGCCGTTCGTCCTCCCGTTGCTCTCTTTCCGACCAGGGACTAAACACTGTGGGGATTTGGGGAATTCGACGCGCCATGGCGCAGGCGCATTTCACCCATGTCTGCAATCCTAAGCCATGCCGTTCTTGCTCCGAACCAGTTTTAGCGGTGGCGCTCCACTCGCCGTGGTTCGTGGGTGAGGGCGGAGCTAGTGACGTCACGGGAGTGGTCCCTGGTGGCTACTGCCGTGACGGTACGGGCTCTCTTCTCCTTTGGGACAGCACCCGGTACGTACGATGCTCTCTCTCGTCCGCCGACACCTTTGTGACTAGGATTGAGCTCACGCACGGCGCCTTTGCCCGTGCGGGGAGCGCGTACCTCGTGTTGTTTCCTATCCCGACGCTAAGCCGAAGAACGGGTGCCTAGTGCTCGCGCGAGGTCGTACCACGCCGAGCCGCACTTATCGGAGGCCCAAGCCGAAGGAGATTGCCCGAGCTCTCGCGAGTTGGCCCATTGGTTATCGCCAGAGCTAGTAGCTTAGCCGCCGGGACTTTTCCTAGCGGCGCGTCCCAGCTTGAGCCTGTGCTCTCGCAGCGACGTGCTACAGGCGCCCCTAGCTGTATTTTTCGCCCTTGGTGCGGGACCCCTTTGGTTCCCCGCCGTCCCGGGACCGGGCGTTTGTGCAGTGTTGGGTGCCGTTGGAAACAATAAACGGTTTCCTTCATTTTAGGGCAATACTGTGTTTTTGCGTGCGTCGCTCGGTAGCCCCTTGTGGCCTGAGCTCGCGCGCAGCGGCGCTAGAGGCTGACGGCTGACGCGGCCCTGTGGCTCGCTAAGCTCGAACCCGCGGTGGTCGGTACTCCTGTGAGACCCGAAGACCCCACAACACTTACTCTCCAAAATTTGCACACGGCACGCACATCCATGCACTTACTCCCTTGAGGGACGAAAGCGCCCTTTTTAGGACTAACTGCCCAGTTACTCCCGTTTTCCCCGGAATACTTCTTAGAGTGTAGTAGCAATTCTCGAAATAAGCCGGCCCACCTGTGCCGCGTAAGTCTTTAAGCGTTGGATGAGTGAGTGAGTGAAGTAACTTTATTTTGGTCCAGAGAAGACGCAGGGGAGACCCCGCGCCACCCAGCTAGTCCCACGTAGGGACCGCCCAGCCGAGCTTGACGGCCCGATCGCGGGCACTCTGGACGGCCAGGGTTTGGTCGTTGAGTTCGGGGCTGCCCAAGAGCTCAGCCCACCTATCCTCGCTGAAGGAGGAGCCGATGGCTTCACACTCCCACAACACATGGTCCAATGTTGCCCTTAGTCCACAGGCAGGGCAGTCCGCACTGGGATATCTTTCGGGGTATATGGCATGAAAAACCGCGAGGTTAGGGTTGGATTGTTGTGGTGTTTTTTTTTCACTTTTTAGGTACAATCCCAGTACCCTTAGGCATGAGACCTGGAGTACGGGTATACCTTTGATTTCCAAGGTAATTGTTTGTTGGCTAGAGGTTTCCGATTTTCTTAGGTATTTTGGTTGGATCAGTAGGAACTCAGATTTCTCCGGGAAACATGAGGGTCCTCTCGGTTCTACGTGTGTTGTTACTGTATTTATTGCTTTCTGCAGGGTCTCCTGGATTTCGCCATCGCTGCCACCCGTCGCCCATTACGTTATATCATCCGCACATAAACTGTGGTGTAGGCGCGGGATATTCTCGAGCCTTGTCGGGAGCCCAATGAGTGCGATGTTGAATAACATGGGTCATAGCACCGATCCTTGACGCGTGCCTTTGTCACCCATGTGCACAATGTTCGACTTGAGTCCTCCGATATTCAGGGTAGCAGTTCTGCCCGTAAAGAAATCCGCATTATATCGGTATGCCTTATGCCCTACGTTTAAGTTAGAAAGTTCTTCTAGTATTGCATTACAGCTTAGGTTGTCAAATGCTTTCTTGAGATACAGTTTAAGTATGGCTCTTGTATCCAGCTTAGGAGCTTGATGATGATCTATGCCTTGATGGTAGAGTTGCAGCATGTTGTCTTGCGTTGAAAGTCGTTCCCTAAATCCTATCATAGTATGTGGCAGTTGCTCATTCTTTTCAATGTGGGTAATAAGTCGCCTTAGTATTATGTGTTTCATTGTTTTTCCGAGACATGATGTCAAAGAAATCGAGCGAAGATTATTCTAGTTTAGTGGTTTCCCTGGCTTTGGAATAAATATAACTTTTGCATGCTTCCAGGTCTGTAGTATTTGTTCAGATTCCCATACTTCGTTCATGTATTTCGTAGTGTTTTAAGCGTTTCCTCGTCTGCACTCCAAAGAATTCTATTTGTTATGCGGTCGGGCAGAATTGGTGTTAATTGTGAATTGTGGTTTAGTCGGAAATGTGTGATCTCCTATGTATTTTTTTAAGGTAATCCAGTATCTGATTATTGGTTCCTGTGCACTTGTGTAGTTGTTTCTGTAAGTTTTGTTGCTGTGTTGTCTTCGTGGTGCTTTCATCTAAGAGGTGCCTTAGAATGTTCTAGGTTTTAGGTACATTTGGCTACCTCTGCATTTCGTTACAGGCAATATGCCATTGTTGATTAGTTAGTTGCGATGCATATTGTTCTCTCTCTTGCTTTAGTAGCGTTATTCTTTTGCGCAGTGTGCGGTTGTGCTTCTGCCTTTTATATTCTTTCTGAAGCCCATACAATGCTTCGAACATATGTTGAAGTTATCTACTTGTTGTAGACAAGCTTCTTTAGACCCATCTGGGGTTGCTTTTTGTGCATCGTTTATACCTATTTTGCCCATTCTAGGTTGGGCTCCGGTCCATCTGCGGACGTCCGTTTTGCTCAGATAGCTCTAAATGCGTCCCAGTTTGTGTTTGATAAATGGCGTCTTTCTTGCCTTTGCCATGGACCAGCTTCGATCGGAGTTTGGATGACGAAATGATCGCTTCCTAGATTCTTTTCTGTGTTTAACCATATAGCTTTGTCAACACATTTGGCTAACGTAAGATCTGGTGTCATGTCTCTTGAAACACTATTTCTCATGCGCGTAGAATGATTAGGTTCTGTAAGCAATTAGTAACGAAGTTGCTGGATCTCCTCCCATAGTTGGCGCCCTTTCCGTCTATCATATGGGATGAGCCAGGCAAGCGCCGGTGCATTGAAATCTCCCACCACCAGCAAGGGTTCACTATAGGAGAGTCGATCCGCTGCCGCCAAAACTTTTTGAAACCAGTGTTGTTGCCTGGGGCTATCATATATATTTAGAAAAAACAAACTGGATTTACGTTTACTTGAGGTTGAATAATTTCACGAAGGCTATCTGGAAAAGGGGGTCACTCTGTATGACCGTGATGATTTTTCTAACCAATGTGGTGAGCATTGGTTGTTGATTTGCATTGCGTTCGTGAAAGTTAAAAGCGGCATATCCCCTTAGTTTTGCTTCCGTCATAGGCTCTTGAAGAGCAATGACATCTGGTGAACCTTGAGTTGTAATTGTTTGCAAGCTTTGTTGCAGAATCCCACATTTTTTTTGTAACCCTGACAATTCCATTTACAGACAAGGAACTTATTTGACTTTTTACTGTGGGACGCCGCCATCATTATTAATATTATTGTTCTCCACCAGATTCGGGCAGGCCTTAACGCGGGCCTTCTTGATTTTTGGTACAATAGCCTTATCCACTTGTTCTTCAATTTCCGTCATTAGCTTTTCTAGTTTCTTCATGATTATGAGTACTTTTTGCGCTAGTTCGGAATGTTGTTGTTCCTGTTCTGATTTAAGTAATTGGGTTGCATTTATGAGGGCAGACTCTATGGTTGCAGAAATAATTTCCTGCAGTCCTCCTTCCATTGCTGATGATGAAATAGTAGGATTGATTAATGTGGTGACTTCAATTGGGCCTTCTTGTTCTGATGCTTGCTGTTGCGCTAAGTTGTTATTAATGCCTCTTGAGGGTGTGCTCTTTGTTGTTTCTTTCTCTTGATATGCTCGAAGTTGCTGCTTCAATTGTGCATTTTCACTTTTCAATTCTGCTATTTCTGAGCGTAGGGTTTTGAGTTCTTGCATAATTGCCTGGAACGATGCATTTTCTCCCCTATTATCTATTTTAGGTGGTTGTGCTAAGTGTGGTGTTGTGTGTTTTGTGTGAGAGTGGGAGGCCATAGTTGCCCAGCTTACCTGGGGTGTTCCTGTACTGACTTGGTCTGTGGTGGTGTCGCTCCGGGTTTTGTGGGAGGTGCCCCTGGTCCTGCTTCTGGAGGCGCTCCTAGATTGGTTGCGGGCTTTGGAGCAGCTTCGGGAGGAGCGTCTGAATGACATTAGTGCAGGGTCAGGACTTAGTTGAGGCGCCGGATTTCTTGAGGTTGTTTCCAATTGTATCGGTTTGGGGATCTGCGCTGGTACTTGTCTCCTCTGGGTGTAGTATCGAGGAGTGTGGTAGTTTGGTGCAGAATTTGTCCCCGATGGCATGTTCAAGTCCGCACAGTGCACATTGTAGCTTGCAGTCATGATTTTGTTTTGCCTCTTCCGTGTAGCATGTGGTGCAGTGGTTGCGGGTTGGATCTGACAACACGCCAGCAAGATGTCCCACAACCCCGCACGCGGTGCAGAATTCGACTTTCTTCATCTGTATGTAGCTCTTATATTCAGCCCTTCTGCAGTAGACCTGGAATGGTACTTTCTTCCTGTCAAATACGATGAGCACGGAGTTAGTCTTGCCCATTCTTCGTGCTCGCAATATGTAGGGGTTTCTTTTGTTTACTAAGCTCTTGGTGATATCCGCTTCAGTGTCGTAGCTTGGTATGTTGTGTATGACACCTTTGATTGTGTCGTCCGGTGAAGTGGCATGTGTGGTTGCTGTGTATTGCTTATCTGCAATTTGCAGAGATGAAAGCTTGCAGTATTTCTCGGCGTTTTGCATACTTGGGTTGTAGGTGATAACAATGTTGCCTGCTATGTCCGTTTTGTACGTGTCTTCTTCTGTGTCATTTATCGTGAGTCCTGTTGAAGCAAGGACTGCATCTCTGATCTGGGCTTCTCCAACCTTGGTGGCGTTGAAACCGTCCCTATGGCGGATCACGATCTTTATGTCATTCTCCGGTAGTTTGGGCATTCTTGGTATGTTTGGTCTGTAGGTGATATGTTGTCGTTCTAACCATTTCATTCCTTTGGCATAGTCTTGCGTCGGCTTACTTCCTTGTTGTTGTCGTTGTTGTTTATTATCGTTCTTGTGACTAGTCAGCCATCCAGATTCTTCATTGCATTCCTCTGGTGCGATGTTTATTCCTTCCACATCCGTCACCTCCATTGTTCGAGCAGGCCGACTGGTTAGGTCTCGACGATAGGCCTAGGCTCCCGCTTTACTCACCGCAGCGGCGGTGACATCGAAGGCGCTGGCCGCTGCTCCAGGGACAGCTGCGCAGCTGCTTAGCGGGCGGGCACTCGTTTGGTGAGAGTTATGGAAACGGTGGTGTGATGTCGTAGGAATTATTCAAATAAAGTCACTAGTAGAGCTTAGATTGGAATGTGAGTGGTTTTAGGGGAGAGGTGATAACTTTCTGAAGATGTCTTCGGTAATGGTAGGATACACGGAGTAATAGTTGTTCGCGCACAGCCTTGGAAAGTTGCAGCCCATACAAGATGCGCCTTGCTCTCTCGTCTTCTTCACCTTCTCTAAGCCCGTAGCAATTATTCGCATTCTACGGACGCTTTACAAGTCATAGAAAGATATTTGCAGTGCTATACTGTACGTATACGTACCGTCGTTCACGAAGAAAATGTCAGAGTTATTCGCTTGTTTCGATCTGTGAAATAGTTTAACTTCATTCTAAAACATTTAACATCCTTTGCTACTGATCCTGTCCCCCAACAATAATCGTTGTCAGTCTTATGTGCAAGTCAATCACTTGACCCACTACCCACGCCACTTTCTCGTCCGGATCCCTTTGTCACATTGATACGTGCATGCCATCACCAGGGGCGCAGTCTCTAAAAGAAAATGCATGCAAGATTGATGATGATTGTTGATAGGCGACAGCATAAGCGCCAACGGGTGCCATTTTTTTCTTAGTGTGTTGGACATACTTCCGCAAAAATTGCTAGTCGCATAATGATGCATATCCGCTGCCGCAGCCTACTCGCTATGGCGTTGTGCTGCTGAGCTCGAGGTGGAGGTTGCGACCCCAGCCCCTGGGGCCGAATTTCAATCGGGGCGAGATGCACAAATGCTAGCGTATTTTGATTTAGAGGCTCGTTAAAGAACCCCAGGTTGTCAAAGTTAATCCGCAGTTCCCCCGTAAAACTCCAGAATTTTTTTATGATCCTACATACCCCCTTAAACCGCCCGATCTTGCTTCTTATCTTTGTTCGTGTAGATGTTTGATCATGTTTTGATACAAAAAAAAATTGGGTAGGCTGTATCAGAGACGCATCCGCAGGTGGTACGGGAAACGTCTTGCGCGTGCTGCAGATGGTGTATGGACACTATAGCGCAGAAATCACGTAACCAAATACACAAGTGGCACGCATTAGAAAGATGGCATACCTAACTTATGTTACAGCTCCGGGGGTTCTCACTGTCTTATTTTACAATCGTGCTCGCTCTCTCTTTATAGTAGGCCCGTTCGTTTTGCAAGGCTGTTTGGGCAGTATAGGGCATAAACAAATGACCCCTCTACTGGTGGCGCCCGAAACGGCCCTACGCCGTTCGAGCCCGCCGTCATCGTAGATCGGTAATGCTCCTGCTCTTATCTCAATCTCCTACACTTGCACTCCCTATGGAGACGGACACGTCCGGCTGCGGTCAAAGGGGTTGGATATAACTCTGTCTTGCTGCCTGACTCTCTCCACGCCATTTTTATACCCCACGTGTCGAACGCAGGGGTGCCATAGCCGAGGGTGCTTGAAAAGTCTGCAACAAATTGCGCACTTGGAGGTCTTATAATTCCTGATGAGCAATTGCTTGAGTTTGATCGATTGTACTTATATACCTGATTGAGCTCTCTCCCATGCGACCACTATATCCACTTGGATTGGCAAAAGTACACTGTAAAAATGTTTACACACTTAAGGCTGTTCTCTTGTCGTCTTGGTAGCACCCCTACCGTTAGGGACTTACAGAAAGTTGTAGAGGACGACAACACAGCTCTAACTAGACGTGAGATGACAAACGACGTAGTTGAAAACTATGTACTCATTCTGACAGACTTGGGCACTCCCTGTGTGCTCGTCGTTTTTTGTGTCTAGTGGTTCGACCATGCTAAGTAGTTCTTTCCCATCGACAATGTATATATTTGGCGCACCTGGTCATGAATAATTACTTTTGAACGAAACAGCTGATTCATTGGAAAAGGCACCGCTTTGCGGCCCAGTATTTCCTAATTTGCAACCGACAGCACACATCACAGAGGCTAGATTTCGGATGCGTTCAATTTCGAAAACGTTATCAGACGCTGTACTCACTATTTGTCCAGATTATAAGCAACTGGTAGTTCTCTGGCGTAGCAAATTCTGCAACACAATAAAGCTTGAAACTTTCCCCCTAAAATTACCTTGCCGAATTCACTCCTTCAACTTTCACTTATGCTGGGTATAGGTTTGGTGCGCTCCACCCCCCCCCCCCCCGGTGGGGGGGGGGGCTCATTTTGTAGTGAGGAAGAAACAATTCCGCAGTTATTGCTATCTTGTCACGGTTTTATTACTACAAGATAAAGAACAGTGGAACTACCGCTTCGAGTAATGGGCCTGGGCTTAACAGAATATGTTAGTCTTTGATTGGGGCCTCCAGTCTGGGATTCAGCCACAAAGGTGTTTGCTCCGCTGTCCAAAAATTTCGTATTGAATCTAACCGAACGCGCTGCTAAATTTGCATCGTTTTTCTTTCTCTTGCGACAGCAGTTGTGCTTGAAATTTGGCTTGCCTTCTGCGCCTGTCCTTTGTGTTGACGACGACCTCATCGTAATCAATGCTATGTTGTCGTCAGCAGCCAACAGCTCCCAGCAATGAGTTATGAACACGTGTTTCCGCCATGATATTCATTTGGTAGTCGTGCGCGCTGTCCTGTGCGTTAACGTGCTAACCATCATCACCATCATCATCAGCCTGGTTACGCCCACTGCAGGGCAAAGGCCTCTCCCATATTTCTCCAACAACCCCGGTCATGTACTGATTGTGGCCATGTCGTCCCTGCAAACTTCTTAATCTCATCCGCCCACCTAACTTTCTGCCGTCCCCTGCTACGCTTCCCTTCCCTTGGAATCCAGTCCGTAACCCTTAATGACCATCGGTTATCTTCCCTCCTCATTACATGTCCTGCCCATGCCCATTTCTTTTTCTTGATTTCAACTAAGATGTCATTAACTCGCGTTTGTTCCCTCACCCAATCTGCTCTTTTCTTATCCCTTAACGTTACACCTATCATTCTTCTTTCCATAGCTCGTTGCGTCGTCCTCAATTTGAGTAGAACCCTTTTCGTAAGCCTCCAGGTTTCTGCCCCGTAGGTGAGTACTGGTAAGACAGAGCTATTATACACTTTTCTCTTGAGGGATAATGGCAACCTGCTGTTCATGATCTGAGAATGCCTGCCAAACGCACCCCAGCCCATTCTTATTCTTCTGATTATTTCTGTCTCATGATCCGGATCCGCAGTCACTACCTGCCCTAAGTAGATGTATTCCTTTACGACTTCCAGTGCCTCGCTGCCTATTGTAAACTGCTGTTCTCTTCCGAGACCGTTAAACATTACTTTAGTTTTCTGCAGATTAATTTTTAGACCCACTCTTCTGCTTTGCCTCTCCAGGTCAGTGAGCATGCATTGCAGTTGGTCCCCTGAGTTACTAAGCAAGGCAATATCATCAGCGAATCGCAAGTTACTAAGGTATTCTCCATTAACTTTTATCCCCATTTCTTCCCAATCCAGCTCTCTGAATACCTCCTGTAAACACGCTGTGAATAGCATTGGAGAGATCGTATCTCCCTGCCTGACGCCTTTCTTTATTGGGATTTTGTTGCTTTCTTTATGGAGGACTACGGTGGCTGTGGAGCCGCTATAGATATCTTCCAGTACTTTTACATATGGCTCGTCTACACCCTGATTCCGTAATGCCTCCATGACTGCTGAGGTTTCGACAGAATCAAATGCTTTCTCGTAATCAATGAAAGCTATATATAAGGGTTGGTTATATTCCGCACATTTCTCTATCACCTGATTGATAGTGTGAATATGATCTATTGTTGAGTAGCCTTTACGGAATCCTGCCTGGTCCTTTGCTTGACAGAAGTCTAAGGTGTTCCTGATCCTATTTGCGATTACCATAGTAAATACTTTGTAGGGAACGGACAGTAAGCTGATTGGTCTATAATTTTTCAAGTCTTTGGCGTCCCCTTTCTTATGGATTAGGATTATGTTAGCGTTTTTCCAAGATTCCGGTACGCTCGACGTTATGAGGCATTGCGTATACAGGGTGGCCAGTTTCTCTAGAACAATCTGCCCACCATCCTTCAACAAATCTGCTGTTACCTGATCCTCCCCAGCTGCCTTCCCCCTTTGCATATCTCCCAAGGCTTTCTTTAGTTCTTCCGGCGTTACCTGTGGGATTTCGAATTCCTCTAGACTATTTTCTCTTCCATTATCGTCGTGGGTGGCACTGGTACTGTACAAATCTCTATAGAACTCCTCAGCCACTTGTACTATCTCATCCATATTAGTAATGATATTGCCGGCTTTGTCTCTTAACGCATACATCTGATTCTTGCCAATTCCTAGTTTCTTCTTCACTGTTTTTAGGCTTCCTCCGTTCCTGAGAGCATGCTCAATTCTATCCATATTATACTTCCTTATGTCAGCTGTCTTACGCTTGTTGATTAACTTCGAAAGTTCTGCCAGTTCTATTCTAGCTGTAGGGTTAGAGGCTTTCATACATTGGCGTTTCTTGATCAGATCTTTCGTCTCCTGCGATAGTTTACTGGTATCCTGCCTAACGGAGTTACCACCGACTTCCATTGCACACTCCTTAATGATGTCCACAAGATTGTCGTTCATTGCTTCAACACTAAGGTCCTCTTCCTGAGTTAAAGCCGAATACCTGTTCTGTAGGGAAAATAGAGCAATTCCAGATCAAGCTACAGAACGTGCTAACAGGAACGGGCAAATAGTGGAACGTATGGCGCTTTATTAAGATGTCGAGTGTGGTAGCGTCTGTGCATATATTTTCACACGTACATTTGCGCATGTATGTCCATACATACATGTGCTACTGTATGCGCATGTTTGAAGGCCAGAACAATCAATACTATAGTGGACGAGGATCACTTTGTGTGCATCACACATCACACAGAAGTTCATGAAAAGATGGCGGTGTGTTGGCATGCTATTCATTGGTATGCTCGTGAAAATACCATTTATGACACAAAGGAGGCTTAGATGGCAAATTATGATGAGGAGCCTCAAACATTGAACGTACCCATAATGGGCCCAACAAACCACTTATCTCCTAGAAATGTGCCTCCACTGTGCCACTGGGACATCTTGGATCTCCCTAGGAGATGTCGACTGAACCGAAAAATGTCCCAGGAACGTTTTGGTAACATGCACTTTCTAACAAAAAGTTCCCCCCCCCCGGGACATCCCTATGTTGTTACTCATGAATTTCTTGGCGCCGGTTGAGCATAATTAACCGCTTCACTGACGGCAGCATTGCGACATCTAAAAGCCTATATGAGCCAAATTTCGTGCACCTACAACCGTTGTGAATGGTACGCACATGTTGCCATTAAAACAGCACGTAGAGACATGTTATTGCGGTCACTCTATATATCGCTTCCTGTGCATCTGCAGAGGTAACACAAACTCAAAGGCAAGCGATCTGCTGTCGCCATCAGCCTCGCGTGTATTGTTCCTGTCTGTCGCAGGACGTATTTGGGGCGATGACTTACGGAGTCGCCATCTGTCGGAAGCGCCTCACTTGCGTAGTATGAGGGATAATGCGGTGCGCTCCTCATATGTTTGGCTGTCGACGCTCAATAAGAACACCACGCAGGAGCCCTACTGGACATTTCTGTAAGTACTCTCAAAACGAAAGAAGTTTTCAGTTTCAAAATAATAATCTTGGGCAAACAGAAAACACAGAATGGTTACCGAATACGTACATTGAACGCCCACTAGGCGCAGTCCCCTGAACCGGTTTCTTGCACGAAAGGTAGGCAATCGCTGAGAGCAACCTATGAGAAATATGCTCTTATAGACCTTTTCATCTGGCAAGGAGGACAAGGCGCGCGGCGAGCCTTTCATCCTCTCTGGCTTGGGCGATCCGGAGCGGCGCTGCTTGAAAGTATTGCTGTCGCGTACTGCGGAACGATTTCGAGATGTTTTAGATCGTACTTTGTGAAATTTACGCCATGTCCGTTCATATAAGGTCGTTAGAGAAACCTTTTGGTGCATCGGTAACTACAGTAGGCAGAAATATGTCTTGGGGGCACGAAATTGGGACGTGCATAATCGGCCGCGGTGTACGCGCATTATCAGTCGCGGTGTGTGCATGTGTTGTGAACTATTTTGCTTATATCGCTTTTAATTCAACAAAGAAAACCGGTGTCTCTGTATTACCAGCATTAAATGGTAAATCAGTTCACTGTCAGATCACTTGGCGTAGGGAGTAAAACATAAAACATAGAGCGTCTGCTCGTGCACGGCCAACCTAAGGCAACCACGAAACATCTAAGCGGCAGGCGCTATCAAATATTTGTGATACACCGGCATTGTTCTCACGCATTTCAAGTCTAGTAGGCTTGAAATTACTATATGTCTACGCTAGCTTTCCGGCATGAGTCCGATGGCACTGCTCAACACAGCGATCACTGCGGTTGGTGAACCAGCATGGTACATATATAAGCTGCGTGCTTCGGCATTGCCTTTTTGGCCTGTATACAGCCATAATATATGAGAGTGATGGCATAAAAAAAATGCGATGGCTATTTTTGAGGACAATGGGCCAAACATTGAAACCCTCCTTACCTCAGTAAGGAAGCCTTCATTGCGGTGAGGCCACCTTATGTCGCTTTGAAAGCTTTCTTACTGAGGCACCCTCAGCGAAGGCTTCCTTGGTGCTTCCTCGGCGTAAGGTGGCTGCGAAGCTACCTTCATGCGTCCTTACGCAGCTCCTGGCCCTGAACGAGCGCTTCACCTCACTGCTTAGCCACTTGATGTTTGCTTGCGCATGCGCACTGTCGCCCGCCTGCGGAGAAGCGCGAGCACAGTAGGTCTTGCCAGGCATGTTCGTTTCAGTCGCACGTTCGGCATGAGTAGCGTTCGTAGGCGTTGCTAGAGCGTTGCTAGGTGTTGCACGACGCCGGCGGTGCCAGCGTTGCTGGAGCCTATCAAGTTCTGCGCTATAATGTGGTACTTTTTTTACGTTTATTAAGGAAAAGTAGAAGAAAGCGTGCACGCGTCTCTACATGAGCACTTCAATTGAAAAATTATACATCATCATACATCAGACGATACATCATCTTTTTATTGAATAATGGTGTTCGCGTAAAGCTCTTAAGAGATAATCTCGAACCCAGGCATGCGGCAACCATTCCTGACGTAAGGACGGGCGAAGGGAGCTTTCAGAGTACGCTTGCTTCCTCCATCGGCCCTTTGCTGTAAGGAGGCCTCACGTAAGGCTAGGAAGCGGTCGAAGGAAAGGAACATTTCATTGTTTGGGCCAATATTTCCGTAATATGTGTGAGTGTGTCGTAGAGAATGGAATAAACGCAACCGAAAAAAAATTGGGTTATCAGCCTCTTTCTCGAAAAAGCAAGTGAAAACGTGCTAACGCTGCAATACGACCTCGCATAGTGACGCCGCATAAGGTTTATAGATCTATAAACGTTGATACCGTATGCTTGGACCATGCGCTATATAGAACAAAGATATCTGTAATCCAGCACCTACTAGTGCTTATAGGATGCTCGCGCAGTTCGTAAACGGTCGCTTTGCTGGACGAGCTTAATTCAGAATGTAAGGTATGCTGCTATTACTAGCCAAAACTACTTTATTCATGGGTGGAAACCTCATCCATCGAACCAAGTAGTCACGCAATCTAACCTGCAGCGAACAGTTTGAACGCTTGTCAAAGTATAACAGCACAGCTTATATCGTAGCAGAACGGTACCTACGCTGTTACGATTGTCGCGTATGTTTCATTCCTCCGAAACCGCAGCCTAGAACTAGAGGATGATAGGTCAATAAGGTCACATTAGTGAATGGAACATTCAGAAATACACTATTGATCTCCGAGTCTGATTGTAGGCTCAAACACATGTGCGCACACATCACGCTGCGTGCTCCGTCCGCGTCAATGCCAGCAGAAAGTCCGGCCACACCAACTCAAACCCCTTCAGTACGTCTCACAGAACCGTTTAGCGCGTATAAGACGCACGTCGTGCTAAATAGACCACGCGAGCGCGACAACAAACATCAGAAGCTATCGCCGAGCCTATACCCATCCTGCAAAACGGAGCGCTCGCCCAAGCCAGCATGCCGACTGCCAATAGATGACGCCGCTGCTTCGCAATATGGTGGCGCCCATGAGATGTCTGTATCGCGGACCAAATGGAGCTTTGCAGAATGAAGCCTCAATACAGTGATTGCATGGCTTCGCAATGACCTACTGCGCGTGTGAACGCACGTCCGCGCACAATAGACAGTTTTAGTTTCACGCACGTTGTTAAGAATGGCGAGCTGCAAGGCAAAATTGCCACCCAATTACGACTGGGGGACAAGATGCGCATCCCCCACTCTCCGTCGATGCAGCTAGGATGCGTTCGAAGAAGCGGGCTTTGTGCTGAAAACCGCCTCCATACTCCAGCCCCATCGCCGTTGTGACGAAACGCGTTCGGCGGGCGAGCTATTGTGCCCGAGCTCTCGAGCGCGGACCTGATCTGCTACGCATGAGCAAGCTGCCGCGGGAAAGCCGTTTTTTGTTGCTTCCCAGACGCCTTCCGGGACGCAGGACAACGAGCTGCCCCCGATGGCTCCGAGCTTCCCGGAACGGCGCCCCTCTGATGTCGGCGCCGGACATCAGAATGTGCGTGCCTATGTGTACGTAAACTGTTCTGCGGGGCGGCGGCAAGTTGACAATGAGTAAACGAACGTTCGCGTCACCTTGTATCGCGGGAGGACCGAGTGTATAAAAACTGCTGTGGTGCGAATGCTGGACTTCTCTTGAGCAGTCATGTTGGACTGATACACTTATCTCGTGCAGTCATGTTGGACTGACACTCTTTTTCTCAAGCAGTCATGTTAGACTGATTTAAATACTGTAAATAAACCCATATTCCTCGTTCTCGATGAGAAGCAGTTCTTCCCTTCATCAATGTCCTCAGCGTGGATAAGTTGGACGACGGCATGGGCCAGCTACCTTCGAATTCATGCCGGACTCCAATCTTGACAAAGGATCACGAGCGATGGGATTGAGCCCCCAATCCTGACAACTGGCTGACAGCGGTGAGATGGACTTTGCGACATGGTGCTGTATCTGCGGTGAGTGCTTGGTTCTTGCTTTGACTCTCTAGGCTTCATTTTGTGGTTGTTCTGTTTAGAACTGTAGGGAAGCTAGATTGTTGAGTGTTAGCTAGGTTGTGTTTTCCTAGCTAGATTTAGAGAGCAGGATCAAGGCAGTAAAGCAGCAGTCATGGAGTTAAGGACACTGCTGAGAGACGAATTGTTGATTGTTGGTGAGGAACTTGGCCTAGATGTGCGCAAGGAAATGCTAAAATCGGAATTATTGGAGCTGATTTCCGAAAAGGCCAGTGAGGAAGAAATTTAAATGGGGTTTGAACTTCTGAAAAAGAGAGAAGAACGAGAGAGAAAAGAACAAGAGAGAGAGGAACGCGATAAAGATCGCGAGTTCAGAAAAATGCAACTTGAACTTGAAAGCAAACGTTTGGAGTTGTCTCAAGGAAGTGAAGGCGCTCTGGGACGATCAAGTGAGGCAGAATCGTACCGCATGGACAGGCTATCAAAGCCATTTGAGGTCGGGACCTACATAGGCTTGTTCCTAAGCAATTTTGAAAGGACTTGCGAAAAGATGAACTTCGGCCCGAGTACATGGCCACAGCAGTTGCTGCCTATGTTGCCGTGTGAGGCGGCGGAAGTAATCGCCAGATTGAGTGCACAGGATGCATATGATTATGCAAAAGTTAAGGCTAATCTCCTGAAAAAATACCGCCTTTCAGCCGAAGCTTTTCGGCAAAGGTTTAGGAGCACAGGCAAGAAAGATAGCGAGGGCTATCCGGAGTTTGCATATAGCTTAAAGGCCAACCTAGTCGAGTGGCTTAAAAGCGCGGAAGCGTACGACAGCAGAGACATGATCATTGAATGCATGTGGCTAGAGCAGTTTTACAAAACCCTCCCCTAAGCTGTGAAACTGTGGGTGCAAGACAGAGGTAATGTAAACACTGTGGAAAGGGCGGCTGAATTAGCCGAAGAGTACGCAACGCGTAGAAAGTTGAACGCCGAGGAGGGAAAGTGGGACGGTCGAAATGGACCGCGGAAACCATTTCCGTTCAAAAAGGGTGCGCAGACTAGACGATCGGAGCCTGTAGACATGGCGGAAAAGCCCGCAGAAAAGAGCGAGGAGAAACTTAACGGAGAAACCGCACAAAAAGAACAGAAAAGAAAATTCTAATCTTTTAGACCAATTCGCTGTTACAAATGCCACAAACTGGGACATATAGCTGTAAACTGCGAGAAGTCTAGCGTAGTTTTCTCCTACGTGGAAGAAAAAGATGAGAATATGGAACTTTTAAGTCCATATCTCCACGACCTGCAAGTTAATGGAAAACCATGCCGAGTGCTAAGAGACAGTGCCGCCACGATGGACATTGTCCATCCGTCTTACGTGACGGTAGATGACTTCACCGGAGAAGTAGCATGGATAAAACAGGTTGTAGAAGAACACAGCGTGTGTCTGCCCATGGCCAAAGTCAAAATCAGTGGACCATTCGGGGAGCTAGAGACTGAGGCTGCAGTTTCCAAATTTTTGTCACTGCAGTATCCTTACATCTTTTCGAATCGTTCCAATCAGTTACTGCGTGACAAAGGGCTCAAACTGGGAGAGGGCATAGTACAAGCATTGACCCGAGGCCAAGCTCGTAAGATCGCGGCGCTTTCGGCTGAAAATGCTCAAGCTCCTCCAGCGGAAGCAGAAAAGGGGATAACTTCAATACCCGAATCCGAGCTAGGCCCGAGGGACAAAAGTACAGCTGAGGAGAGCCTGCCAGCTGACCAGCTCAATGAGAGCGTAGCACTAGAGTGTCAGAGTTCTAGCCTGCAGGAAGAGCAAGTAGACGCACTCACAAGCGAGACAGGGTCGTTATTATCACCGGCCTCAAAGAACTTTGATCAACTCTTACGTGTGGATAGAGAGTCACTGGCAGCTGAGCAAAAGAATGGTGAGAGCTTAGCTAAATTACATGACACAGCTAAAGAAGGCATTGCTAGGCGCAACGTGACGATACATGAGAGAGGAAGATTGTTGTATCGGCACTACAGAAATCGAAAGGGTAGGATTTTAGATCAGTTTGTCGTACCTACTAAGTATAGGGAGGACCTTTTGAGTCTCTGTCATGGGAATGGGTGGTCCGGCCACCTAGGCATAAACAAATCAAAGGAAAGATTGCTTATGGAATCAGGCACGTACCCAGGGGGGGCCCGGGGGGGCCCGGGCCCCTCCCCCCGAAATCAAGTGGCATACACCCCCCCCTCCCCACTCACGCCACCACTCCTCACACATTCCTAAAGCGCCGCCAGATCAATGTTGAGACTTCGCAGCGGTTCATCGGCCAGCATTATGCTGCCTTTTTCACTCCTTTTAGATGGCGGTAGTTATCGCCATCTCTTGTAATGTGAAGGACAGTTTTCTCGTAGATTCCGCACCCGCGCGATTAACTCGAGATGCGTTCAGTTGTCACCATCTATTCAACCGTCACGCGCATAGCTGTTGCTTTTGTTAGTTCAACCTTCTTTGTTTAGGCTGATCCTGGGACCAGGAGAGGGATGCGGCTGTTACTCAGCTGGTCTGTACTCTCATGGAACGAGTTGCGGCTGGAGAAAACGCCAATTGCGTTTAACTTATCCCTTTGCTTCATTATTTTCTTTAGTTACGGCTCGCGGCGACGCTGGCAGATGTCCGGAACCATATACACGTGATATGGGTTAGATAAGGTGGGAAATAAAATAATGTGAAAGAGCGTCCATCATGGAACCCTGCAATAACCCTTAAGCAAGATCTTGCAAATCCATAAGCAAGATGACTGTCGCCCGTTACCTCGTCTGTTTTTCCCTAGCTGTATAGCACTTTTCGTGCAAAATTGGCAACTGGAAACAAAAATCGCAAGGAGTTGAGAAATTAAGCGATCTACTAAGGGAGAGAGCCAAGCCAACAACCAAACTGCAAGCAAAACCAAATAATAAAAAAGTTAACCGTTGTTTATGAACATATTTATGGATCAACATCTTTTTATTTAAAAAGGAAGTAGAGAAATAATGCCGCCGGAAGTGGAGAACAATTGTTTTGAATGACGCTTCTACAGTTATCGGTCGAACCGCCTCACGTAACCACTTCTCTGCTGTGCTTATGTGGGTGTTTTTTTAACCTTTCACCGTGAGCGCAGTACGTCTAGAATCGCAGAGTCCTGCGCTCTACGCGGTTGTATGGGACTGGCGGCCGCACAGCGTTACGCAATTCGCGGAGCTGTCAAAACTGAACAACAAGGCGAAAATAACTGATATTCGAAACTATAACATGAGAAAGGCTGAAGAAGCCGTAAAAAATGAACGCAGCCTGAAATCAGTAAAAAAGAAACCTGGCATAGGACAAACCATGATGTATGCACTAAAAGATAAGAAGGATAATATCATCAGCAATCTCGAAGATATAGTAAAAGCAGCGGAAAAATTCTAAGCTGACCTGTATACAGTACCCAGAGGAGTCACGATAGTTCACTTAGAAACAGTAATGAACAGGATACAGAAACTCTCCTATAACTAGCGATGAGGTCAGAAGGGCCCTGCAAGACATGAAACGATGAAGAGCGGGAGGATAAGGTGGGATAACAGTCGATTTAATCAAAGATGGAGGAGACATAATGCTTGGAAAACTGGCGGCTCTTTGTACGGAGTGTCTATCGACTGCAAGGGTCCCAGAAAACTGGAAGAATGCAGACATTATACTAATTCACAAAAAAAGGAGACGTTAAAGAATTGAACAGTTATGGGACCATTAGCTTGCTCCCAGTATTATATAAAATATTTACCAAAATAATATCCAATAGAACAAGGTTAACACTGGATTTTGTCAACCAAGGGAACAGGCTGGCTTCAGGAAGAGATACTTTACAATGAATCACATCCGTGTCATCAATCAGGTTATCGCGAAAGCCTCTCCATGTGGCTTATATAGATTACGAAAAGGCATCTGATTCAGTAGAGATACCAGCAATCGTAGAGGCACTACGTAATCAAGGAGTACAGAACGCTTACGTAAAAAACCTAGGAAAATATTGCTACATGCGTGAGGTATTTGTTTGTTTGAACGAGGCGCGTAGGCGCCATCATTCCAGAAAAGAGGAATAACGAACTGGGCTCGCGCTGTAAATCTAACCGGTCAGCGCATCAACCGTTGTAAATATAATCTGTACATAGTTTCTCGTCTTACTGACTCGTCTTTCGCGTTAGAATATCTACAAATGTTCTACAGCTACCTTAATTCTACACAAGAAAAGCAGGGAGATACCTATAGAGAAAGGGGTCAGACAGGGAGACACAATTTCTCCAAAGCTGTTTTCTGCGTGCTTAAAAGAATTCAAGCTATTAAACTGGGAAGGCTTAGGAGTAAAGATCGACGGCAAATATCTCAGCAACCTTTATATTGGTTTGCCGATGACATTATTCTATTCAACAACAATGCAGACGAGTTACAACAAATGATTGGAGACCTTAACAGAGAGAGTGTAAGAGTGGGGTTGAATAATATTATGCAGAAGATGAAGATAATGATAAATAGCCGGGCAAAGGAACAAGAGATCAGGATGGCCAGTCGGATACTAGAGACTGTGAAGGAGTACGTTTACATTAATCAGAGGGAACCCTGATCATGAGAAGGAAATTCACAGAAGAATAAAAATAGGTTGGATCGCATACGGCAGACATTGCCAGCTCCTGACTGGAAGCTTACCATTATTATTGAAAAGTAAGGTGTGCAATCAGTGCATTTTGCCAGTGCAATATGTCCAGTGCCAATACATTTGCCAGTGCATTTCCCAGTGCATTTTGCCAGTGCATATGGGGCAGAGACTTGAGAGCAAGTCAAGGACCACGCAAAGAGCGATCGAACGAAGATTGCTAGGCATAACGTTAAGAGAGAAAGAGAGTGGTTTGGATCAGAGAGCGAACGGGTATAGACGATATTCTAATTGACATCAAGAGGGAAAAAAATGTAGCTGGGCAGGTCATGTATTGGATGATGATGATGATGATGATGATGATGGAGGTGGTGGGCCCCCCCCCGAAAAAAAATCCTGGGTACGTGCCTGTATGGAATACTACTGGCCTGGCTGTTTCAAAGACGTAGAAAACTTTGTAAGATCATGCGATGCCTGCCAGCGTTCTGGTAAACCAGAAGAGACATGGAAAGCTCCACTGAAGGTAATGCCCTTAATAACAGAGCCTTTCAGACGACTTGTAATAGACACTGTAGGGCCTCTTCCAAAAACAAAATCGGGATACAGGTACTTGTTTACCATGCTGTGTCCGGCTACCAAGTTTCCAGTAGCAATCCCTTTGAAAGAGCTCAGCTCCACCGAAGTAGTAGACGCGCTTTTGACAGTGTTTGCACGAGTTGGGTTTCCAGTCGAAATTCAGGCAGATCAAGGGTCAGTATTCACGAGCGCACTGACTTCCACATTCTTGCAGAAGTGCGGAGTAAAGTAATACACAGTTCTGTCCATCACCCTCAGTCAAACAGTGTAGAGAGGTGGCATTCGGTGCTTAAGCGAGTTTTGCGTGCGCTCTATTACGAGCACAAGGAAGACTGGGAGAACTGTCTGCCGGCAACTTTGTTTGCTTTGCGAACGGTTTCACATGAAGCGACAGGGTTCTCACCAGCAGAACTAGTGTATGGGAGGACACTGTTCTCCACTGAGAATGTTAAGAGAGATGTGGGAGGAAAGAGGGGAGTGTCCAACAGTGGTTGAATACGTGCTAAATTTACTGTAACGGCTAAGCGCAACCCAAGAACTAGTCGGAAAGAACATGGCAATAGCTCAAAAGAACGCCAAATTCTATTACGACAAGAATGCGAGGATTCGTACGTTTAACGCCGGAGACCAGGTAATGATCCTCAAACCTTCAAGAAAGAACAAGCTTGAAGTTCACTGGGACGGGCCCGTTAAAGTGTTGCACAAACTTTCAGATACTAACTATGCTTTGAGAATGCCCGGTCGCAGGAAGGAAGTGAGGATATATCACTGTAATTTGATGAAGCCGTATGTAGAGCGGAGCGGAGTCGTTAACTATACCATCAAAGAGCCGGATGGTTCTAGTACCAAGTTTAAGGAGTATAGGGCGACCTCCAACTCTGAAATCGGCCTAGAAGAAGTAGTAGAACACTCGGTAAGCTCGCACGCTCTAAGACCCGAGCAGCTAGATGAGCTAAAAGAGGTGTTAGGGGAATATCTCGACAGATTCAACGATCGGCCGGGTAGAACCGAACTGATAACGCATGAAATTGAGCTGACATCAACCGAACCAGTAAGATCAAAGCCTTACAGGGTGTCTCCAAGACAGAGAGAGATTATGGAGGCAGAGGTACAGCGCATGCTAGAGTTCGGAGTTACTGAGCCCGCTGAGATTGACTACACGTCACCGCTAATACTCGTAGAAACCCCTAACAAGCACCCTCGTCCGTGTGTTGACTACAGGAATTTAAATTCCATCACTAGGGATCAGCTGTACTCGATACCCAACATTGAGGAACGAATTGAAAGAGTTAGCGCTGCTAAATACATTTCAACTATAGATATCGTGCGGGGGTACTGGCAAGTTCCCCTTTCAGAAAGTGCCAGCCTCTATGCCGCATTCATCTCGCCTGTAGGCACTTTTTGCCCTCTCGCACTCAGCTTCGGGCTGAAGAACGCGCCGTTTAGCTTCTCTAAATTAATGGATATTGTCGTAAAAGACTTGCAGGAGTTCGCCTAGCCTTATCTTGATGATGTGACCATATTTTCGGACAGCTGGGAACAACACGTATCGCACCTCAAACAGGTGTTCTCACGGTTGAGGGAAGCCGGCTTAACGATGAAAGCGGAAAAGTGTAGGTTTGGTTGTTCGCAGGTTACTTATCTGGGCCATGTTGCCGGTCAGGGCATGACACGGCCGGCTGAGCTGAAAATAGCTGCGATTGGAGAATTTTCTCAGCCGCGCACGAAAACAGACCTTCGTTCATTTTTGGGACTTGTGGGGTACTATCAACGGTACATTCCGAATTACTCGCAAATGGCAAGTCCATTAACGGACGCCCTCCGAAAGGGAGCACCGAGTAACGTACACTGGGATAAGGACAAAGAGAACGCTTTCCAAAGTTTGAAAACGCTATTGGTTTCTCGCCCTGTGCTTCGCGCGCCAGACTACACAAGTTTGTAAACAGGGATAAGATGCCTTAGAAAGGCTGGCCAACGTTCTCACCAGCAACCAGAAACTTAAGAAGATTTTTCCCGACCCTCCCAGAGTAGCTTACAGACGCAACACTAATTTTAAAGATGTTCTTGTGCACGCCAAACTACAGAAAAAGAGGAAGTTGGGAACCAATCCCTCTGGCCGCCCCAGGTGCTCTACATGCAAACACATTCAATCTACTACTGCAGTAAAAAATACATCGTCGAATTACACACACAAGGTAACCTCGGCTTTCACCTGCACATCAAGCAACGTAGTCTACTGTCTAGAATGCACCGCTTGTAGCAAACAATGCATAGGTGAGACTGGACAACAAATTAATACAAGACTCAATGGTCACCGCGCGGACACAAAACACAATTTACGCAAAGCAGTAGCCAGTCACTTTAATGAACATGGGCATATATTTGACAAAGCAAGGCTCTATATACTACAAACAAATTTCCGTTCCCCTCGCGAAAGGAAGTATACGGAATCATACCTCACACACAAGTTTAACTGCCTACGCCCGACAGGAATTAATTTGGCATGCGCCAACTTAGAATCTTTAAAAGTGGTAACTTAAATCTGAAACTCTCATATTATCAACCAAGACACAATACACATTAGGCCACCAGCTAACTTTAATTCTTAACCTCACCTACTCTTCCATTTGTAAAAAAATGTTTACGGCCTACTACTGTATTTAATGTGCTCGTTCAGGTTTTTACTTCTATACCAACTGTACGACCCCTTCTTCCGTGTACACTTGCCCCCGCCCGCTTCTGCGTGCGTCACCCTCCTGTTTGTTATTCCAGGTTCGGTCCCCCCCTCCCCCTTTCCCTTCCCTCCCCCCTTTTTTTAAATCTATTTTTTTAAACCCCCTCATCAACACATTCCGAAGTCAATATGCCTTTTTCGGCGCCTCAACCCAGAGTATCGCCATTTCTGGATGCCGCCGTAACGACACCTACGATGAGCGACTGGGGCAGTGCCCCTTGAAAGACCATGCCGCTGCCTTTCAGTCACCCCACACATTGCACCGCAGACTCCTCGTCGCCATCTTAACTATTTCAGAATTAGTCGACGTATTGCTGCTATGCTACTCAAGTCACTTTCAGCTCATGGTTTTTTGTGTGTGTGTGTGTGTCTGTTTTTCTCTTTTCTTTTTTGTCTTGTGTTACTCGCGCACTGACCGCTTGACCGGCCGTTCTAATGCCTCAAAAACATGCCGCCAACGACTCCCCCTGAATACCTCCTAACCTTGCGCATCCCCAACACGCTCCCAAGCCCCCGTATTTCTTAAAAATTTCTCTTTCTTTTTCTTTCACACTCCCCCCCTTTTTTGTTTTTTTGTCTGTCTTGTTACCGCCCTGGCTTCCCCCACCCCCCTTTTTTCTCTTTTTTCTTTCTGCTGCTATTTCTTTTCTTTTCTCCCCGCGTGCCCACTCTCACGCTCTTGTCCCCTCGTCTTGAGAATGAGGCTCACAGACGACGGACGACAGCAGCGCTTGTTTCCTCAGGTAATCTCTCTCTTTAAAACCAGCCGCCAGCGACAACACCCGCACGTGACGTCACTGCACTAACCCTTTAAAACTAACACGCCCAAGATGACGAGGCCGCCTTTGAAGAAGATAGGTCCTCCTATCGAAACGTTGGCCAGCCTTTCTGAGGCATCTTATCCCTGTTTACAAACTTTATACCACAGTGTGCAATTCCATCTGTCAGCCCCTTTCTTGTTTTGGACAGGCTACACAATGGAATTCATAGTTCAATGCGACGCAAGCGACAAAGGTATGGGCGTGGTACTTAGGACGGCGACGATAATGAGGAGCATCCTATCCTCTATGCCAGCCGTAAACTAAATGTAAGAGAGGAAGCCTACAGCGCTTCAGAGAAGGAATGTGCTTGTTTAGTTTGAGCCACCCAGAAGTATTCGTGTTACTTGTACGGAGCGAAGTTCATCTTCGAGACCGACCACTGTCCTCTGACGTGGCTCAATCAAATGTCACACAAAAATGGCCGCTTGCTCCGATGGAGCCTCACTCTCCAAGAGTACAACTTCTCCGTTAGATATAAGAAGGGAAAGTTGCATAGCAATGCGGATGGTTTGAGCAGGTTAATTTGAATTCTGCGTTTGAGGGTCCCGCCTAAATTTTAGGGTTACTAGTGTTAATTTTATTAAAGATCCCCTCTCATTTAGCAGGATTCCCTCCATGATTGCTGAATTTGTCAGCAGGAATTTGCTTCAAAAATTGGCTTGGCGAAATGCAGCATTTTTTTGTTTCTGCACTTATGTTGTTTTCTTTTTTGAAGCCTAGCGTTTCTTAAGTGAGAGCCAATACGCGTCATCTCGGCGCAGAGCCGTGTTGTGGGGTTCATTTTGCAGTTGCCTGTCCTTGTTGGATGTTTTGGGGCGGTGACATCAATACACAAGTGGTCGCTGCGAGCCAAGACATCAATCCCTCCCCTGACCACCAGCCGTTCTCTTCCTGCCTAGCGGTTGTCAGCGCTAGACAGTCGAGATTTTTCGGGCCATGGAGGCGCTGTTAAGAATGGCGAGCTGCAAGGCAAAATTGCCACCCAATTACGACTGGGGGACAAGACGCGCATCCCCCACTCTCCGTCGATGCAGCTAGGATGCGTTCGAAGAAGCGGGCTTTGTGCTGAAAACCGCCTCCATACTCCAGCCCCATCGCCGTTGTGACGAAACGCGTTCGGCGGGCGAGCTATTGTGCCCGAGCTCTCGAGCGCGGACCTGATCTGCTACGCATGAGCAAGCTGCCGCGGGAAAGCCGTTTTTTGTTGCTTCCCAGACGCCTTCCGGGACGCAGGACAACGAGCTGCCCCCGATGGCTCCGAGCTTCCCGGAACGGCGCCCCTCTGATGTCGGCGCCGGACATCAGAATGTGCGTGCCTATGTGTACGTAAACTGTTCTGCGGGGCGGCGGCAAGTTGACAATGAGTAAACGAACGTTCGCGTCACCTTGTATCGCGGGAGGACCGAGTGTATAAAAACTGCTGTGGTGCGAATGCTGGACTTCTCTTGAGCAGTCATGTTGGACTGATACACTTATCTCGTGCAGTCATGTTGGACTGACACTCTTTTTCTCAAGCAGTCATGTTAGACTGGTTTAAATACTGCAAATAAACCCATATTCCTCGTTCTCGAAGAGAAGCAGTTCTTCCCTTCATCAACGTCCTCAGCGTGGATAAGTTGGACGACGGCATGGGCCAGCTACCTTCGAATTCATGCCGGACTCCAATCTTGACAAAGGATCACGAGCGATGGGATTGAGCCCCCAATCCTGACAACGTAAAGGCTTTGCGTACGCAGAGCTCTTAAGTGGGAGCAGTGCGCCTGCGCAGAACGCAACGGGCCTGCGTGAGTCTCACGGATGCACGCGAGACGCAAAATCTTGCGTGCGTTCCTTGCGCACGTAGAGAGCTCCCTGTGGGTACAGTGTTCTAGAACACTGTACTGTGGCGGTCTCGCGAGGTCTCGAACAAGCGAGAGCATCATTACAAGATGGCAGCCAAACACGCCGACAAGGTAGCTCCGCAGCTCCGTTTTTCCAAAAACCACTACTTGGATTTGTTGCGAGACGTAAGGGAGTGCAAAACCTTCGAGAACAGCATGCTGTCTACAGTGCGGTGGACGGAAATTGCGGTGCGCCTGTCAAATGCGAGACAAAAATCATTCAGCGCCCGCACCGTGCGCGACAGCACGGACCTACTGCTCGCGCAACATTCACACAGGGTTAAGAGAAGCCTCCGCAGGTAAGTCACTTTGTCGTTTCACTTTAGCGCACAGCGCGATATGCAAACAGGAACAGCCAGTACCACTTTTCTTTTTCTTGGCGCCACATCTTAGTTCCAGAACCGAGGAAGAATACTCGGAGCTGGACCAGCTTCTTGAAGAAATATTGAACTTAGCGAAAGAAAATGGTAATAAGATACGACTGATCAAGAAGGTACCAGTGAGCTCTAGCAGACGAAGCGCACCCACTGTCGCAAGAAGCTCAGTGGTACTTGCGAGAGACGTCGCAGTGGAGGCATATGCGGCAAGGGGTCTCGGCGGCACTGCTGATTTAGGTGCAGAATTTGCGCCCGTGCGATCACGTTTTCGTGTTATCAGCCCTTCCTCCCTCAACGTCTTTGCTTTCGACACACTTGCATCGTATTTAACGGTTTTTATTGGTACGATTTCAGGCGCTGGCGGAACGACAGCGACTCAGCTGTTCGCGGAAATGTTAAACTGCTGCGACGATGAGGGCGCCATGCCGGAGGAACATTCAGTGCCGGAGTTCGGCACGGGCGATGATGTGCCTGAACTAACCCAAGTTCGCACAGAAACAGCAGTCGAGCGTCTTCGCTGTCAAGCATTAGCAGCCCGCTAACAAGTGCTTGTCCGGCAGTGCAAGACGAAGTTGATCAGCCGCGGCCAGCTAGGGGCGAGCCCACACGCGGCACCGGTAAAGTACATTTTCTTTTTAATGAGCAAGTTCAACTTAATCAGCCGCTCATGCTGGTGTCTACTTCCTCTTAGTGCATGTTGACTACAGCAAATGCTCTTTATGAGACAAACTGACCCAAGCTGCAGCTCACAAGGGAGCTTCTCATTAAGTACTTCAAAAGATATTCGTAATACAAGCAGGCGTGAGTGGTGAACCACGAGTCGGGGTATTGGCCTCACGCGCAGCCATAACTCTTTTGACATATATGAAAGCACTTAATGTTTCTGCGCACAACCCTGATGATTTCAAATAAACTGTTATGCTTAACCATCGAATATGTCTAATTTCATTTTGCATTCAAGACCGCCCGTCATTCACCATTGCTCTTGCCCAGCTGGAAAACTGGATTTACAAATCAGTTTATTACGTTGTGTAATACAGTGTGGTCTCATTGTTGTTGCTTTGTGTCTATGCAAACAAAGCAATGCTGCTGAATGTCCTTGACTGACCAAAAAAATTGAGCTTAGATAAGTTCACCTTTAAATCAAATGTATGTAGCCAGTTTTAAGCATCGTTAATGAGGCTGCAGTTTTTTCCCCACACTGTTGTATTCTACAGGGAGAAAAAATTAAGCTGGAAGGCTGGAGCAAGCAAACCACGAGTTCATGAAGAAAATAACGAGGCACGATGAAATTATGAAGCAAAAATACTTCCTGATGGAATCCAGGCGTATTGCACTGGAAGAAGAGTGCCTCGCTTGGGAGAAGGATAAAGCTCTTAAAGAAATGCAGCTCAAGGAACAAGAAATGAAGCAAAACACTCAAGCCCAGGCAGAAGAAAGACGCCTACGAGCAGAAGAGCGCGTCTAAGAAAGACGTGAAAGGGCAGAAGAGCGCCGCATGTTTGCAGCCTAACAACAAACATTTTTTTAGGGTTATGCAAAATTTCTTGAACAAGATAGGTATACTGGAAAACGTTGTGAAAATGAGCAAATAAAATGGCACTGGATTTTGACACTGCAGTTGCAGCAAAGGTGTCGAAATCATCTGAACATCGCACACGTCTTGTAATTCACACTTTATTACAGCAATTACACATAATAGGGTGTGGATGATAGCGACAGCAGGTAGAAAAAAAAACTGGAACCAAAGGGACGTTGGAAGCAACGTGGTTCAGACAACTAGTGTTCAGTCATGCGCTAAAGATACAAAACATGACTGCATACAAATGCAAATAATCATTTGTAAAAAGGCAATCAACATACCTTCGAAGTGAAGAAACAAATAGCACTTACAATGTACAAGTGTACATAATTATTGTAAACGTCTGAGCACATGCATGCACGAGGACTTCAATGACGTGACCTCAGGTACTCAAGTAAGCTTGGCGGATCAAGTCCAAAGTACGGTGACACCTGGCTGCCATATACATGTGTGGCAGTTAGTGGCAGCTTTATACATCTGAGACACTCGTTGGCGCAGCAATTTCTAGTTCTTTTTGAAATCCAGAAAGGTGAACTCAGCATCAACCTTTCCAAAGCCCCACTCAACAGACTGACGAACACGACTCATGTTGTTGTCGAATGGCAGCTGTGTGGCAGTCAAAGAAGAGCCGCCATAAGGCTTCATTGGGAGCGGTTTCGAGGGGTAGGCAGGATCATCGTACATGACGAAGTGATGGGGCCCCAGCTGCTTCTCCAGTTTGGCATAGAGGACACTGCATTTGAGTATCCCTGCAATAAAAAAAAAGAGTTCGATTGACTCACATAACGGCAAAATTAACACCAGTTCTGTTGAAATTAGCACAGCAGCTGAACATTTACATTGCATACATTATACATTTGCTGCAAAGACTTAACAAAGCCATCTAAAAGGTATGTTGAAATGTACGTGGAAGACCATTTCACACACATCGAAGTGTAAAGGAGGTCGAAAAGGCTAAGGTTGGCACTAAAGCTGTTTCTGCCCGTGCTTTGCTTTCTAAGGAGTCATGTAGTTGGTATATTTATAATGTGATGGAAATAAGCCCTGTCCATGTCCGTCCACAGTGCAATAAGCATGTTGAAGTTTATGCATCTGTATTCCATCTGTATGGAGGTGAATTTTTTTTTTCACATAGGACACAAGGCAACTTACCTGCATCATGCCGCTTTCCAGGACATGGGCCATCAAGCTGGCATACAATGCCATTCGGACATATCGCCGACTGGTACTTCACCACATGCATCCGCTTGTGGCCGGAGAAGTAGTCGCGCCGATTCCTTTTGGGTCGGCATATGGGGCGTGCCGTACCATCGATGAATACCCACCAGTTGGTCAGTGCTGCACAACGGTTGTGGATGGCCTGCGAGATGACAAAATGAAATGAGCTCAAAACACAGGTTTTAGTTAAGATAGAAAATAGGACTATTAGTTTCCTTTAAGTAGCTCCCTTACATAAAGCCATGTGTCCTAGATGACATCCCCCAACACACTTATATGTCCCTAATCTGTAGAAAGAATATGTAGTTTGAAATACACACCAACATGCAATGTTCACATGTAATATAGTTGATATGGCTATTTTATGTGAAACTTGCCGAGGTAAAATGTTCAGCCTAAAAACAGAAGAGCAAGATTTCGGGGTCAAAATCAAGTTTTGAAGGGGAGGCTACTTCTGCATGAAAGGTGACTGCTCTGTAGCTGCCTCATATCAATTTCTGTACTTGCAACACTGTCGCTTGACGAAGTTAATGTTTTCTCTACATTTTATTCCGACACATGTCGACGGTGGTTTTCGGGGTATTGGTTCTACATTTCGAACTTGGCAATTCCCATTTACCGGTGACAATTTAGTCCTCACATAATAATAAAAAAAAATCAAGACGAGGCGGGATACCCTAGAGTGAAGAGAAAAATGGCCATTGCGGAGAGAGGCACCAAAAACAGCTATTCGCGGTTTCGTACAGCAGAGCCGTGAAAGTAAAAGAACAAAGTCAGCTTACGCTTGCAAACTCTCCAAGGTGGACAGGAGACAGCCAGTCGTGGTTGTTGCAGTCATTAAGCATGTGCTGAAACTCGCTTGCAATGTGGCAAATCACCTGTGATGCCACACTCGACATCATCGATGAATGCCTGCCAAATAGGCTTTAATATCGCGCCACCTATTTGGGTAAGCAAGGCGTCGTAGCGTGATGCATAACGCCTCCCGACTTGGCACGGTCACGTCTTGCGCACTCTTCAGTGCATCACAAGTGCACGAAACAGGTAATCGAAATCCTTTTTTTTTCAAACCTAAACTGCTGCTTGAACATAAGGGCCCTATACTCTCGATGTCGAGCAGTCCACGATGCGACCGGTAACGCAATAGCTCTGACTCTCTCTTGCGCCTGAAGTGGTACTCCACGTCGTCCAGTGAGCCTTTCAAAAGCTCCCGCTCCGCTCCTGTCATCAGGGGGTCGTCAATCTCATCCCACGACAACGTTGACAGCAGATAACGGTTGCAAAAAACACTTCTAGGCATTGCGAAGCTCCGATCGGCACAATCACACTTTTACACGTTTTCCGCGCCAATGCAACCCGACTGGCTTGGCTTTAGGACTTCTCTTAGAAGTTATCAGCTACAGCAGTGTTTATACATGGCGATAGATGGCGTGCAGAAGCACGCGCGAGCAATTTTCGGTTATTGCAATACGTCCACATGGCCGCTTTTAGCGTGCGTCGCGTACACTCTAAGAACAGTTTACACCCTTTGGCTTGCACCATCTGCCACACAACAATAATCGTTATCTGCCTTGATGCGTTTCCTTTCTTTAACGCTGCGAGCTCGGTACTTCCCAGTAACGAACGGCACGCGCGTTATCAGCATGATAGCATTTCCTGTCGGCAATGCTATCATGCTATCATGCTGTCTTGCTTGCGTTTCCTTTCTTGAAAACGCTGCGCTCGCTACTCTCCTGTCGAGAGGCCTCTGTCATACTGATAACGCGCATGCCGTTCGTGACTTGGAAGTATTATTATGCAAAAAAGGTGAGGCGTGCAGACAGGTCACAAGAGACAGGACACAAACTTTCAGTCCAAGCATTCCAAAGTAGTAAAAAACGGAATTGCCATGTCATGCCTTAAGTCTTCCCTCACCAGATTCTGCATGCACAAAATGAGCGCCAGTTTTAGTGCGCAGGTCCGGCGCTATTAAAAGCAGGTTATCCTAACGTAGCAGTGGACACTGTGGCTGAACGCCTAAAGACGTCGGTTTCGAGGGGGACGGACGTGATTACAGAAAGCAGTAATAGTAAAAAAAGAGAAGTGGCTATTCCGTACATTCATTCAGTATCACATAGGCTTAAGAACGTTGCAATGTTGAACGTGTTAATGTTGTTTTCACTGCTCCCAATAAGCTAGGTATGATATGCGCTGCTGTGCAGAGGAAAAAGGAGCAGGTAAAAGGCAAAAAAAGAACAGATATTTGTGCAGTGAAGCACAATAAGAACAACAGTTTTACTGACTGTCGTATGGGTGTGGTTTGTAAGCTTCCCTTTAGCTGTGGCCAGTTCTACGTGTGGCAAACGGGGCGGTGTATCAATCAGAGGCGAATGGAACATAAAATGTCGTTAACTGGAGGATCGCCTTCTAATCTTTCCCTACATTGCCAAGATTGTAACTGCACGCCAGAGTTAGATGAATGCACGATATTATACAGGCACAAGAATTAAATTGCGCACCAACATCTCCTTATATCATATCAATAAAAAAAAATGAAGATACGCGTCTTATGGTAGAGGCATGGCATATCAATAATGGTGGAAGTGCGCGCGCGAGTCAGTCTTCGATTACTTTACATAAGGAAGAGATTAAGTGCCATAACAGCTATCTCTCACGTAGACCGGCACATGTACCCGACTGACATGTGGTGATACCATTCCCCAGCTTGCGCAGATGAGTTCTGTGTCTTCTTTCTTTTTTCGCCTCAGTGCTCCCTTCAGTTGATAGACGGCGTTCGTGTTGTCCACTTCTCTTGTGTCCTGTCTGCACGCCATACCTTTTTTTGCATAATGAATCCTTACTAACTAGCTCAGCTTTCTGTCATTCTAAACTTGGGAGTACCGAGCTCGCAGCGTTAAAGAAAGGCAATGCGTACAAGACAGATGACGTTTATTGTTGTGTGGCAAGATACGAACTAAAGGGTGTAATTTTGTTTGAGTGTGTGCACTTTTAAATGTACACCCTTTGTGGTGTATATTTGCCACACAACAATAATCGTCATCTGTCTTGCTTTCATTTCCTTTCTTGAAAACGCTGCGCTCGCTACTTTCCGGTCGAGAGTGCTCCGTCATACTGATAAAGCGCATGCCATTCGTCACTTGGAAGTACCAGGCTCGCAGCGTTGAAGAAAGGCAATGCGGACAAGACAGATGAGATGACGTTTATTGTTGTGTGGCAAGATACGACCCAAAGGGTGTACTTTTGTTTTATCCTCTTGAGCAAAATTACACCCTTTTGCCGCAGAACAGTACTCGTCATCTTTCTTGTCCGCATTTCCTTTCTTTAACGCGGTGAGCCCGGTACTTCCAAGTCACGAACGGTATGCCCGTTATCAGCATGACAGAGCATTCTCGACAGGTAAGTAGCGAGCGCAGCGTTTTCAAGGAAGGAAACGCAAGCAAGACAGATGACGATTATCGTTGTGTAGCAAATATACACCACAAAGGGTGTACACTTGCTTAAGAGTGTACACTCGCCACACAAAAATGCACTCTAAGAAGGTTTACACCCTTTGGGGTGTAGATCTGCCACACAACGATAATTGTCATCTGTCATGCTTGCGTTTCCTTCTCCTTCAAAGCGCTGCGCTCGCTACTTTCCTGTCGAGAATGCTTTGTCATGCTGATAACGGGCATGCCGTTCGTGACTTGGAAGTACCGGGCTCGACGCGTTAAAGAAAGGAAATGCGGACAAGACAGATGACGATTAGCGTTGTGGCAAAAATAATAATAATATTTGGGGTTTTACGTGCCAAAACCACTTTCTGATTATGAGGCACGCCGTAGTGGAGGACTCCGGAAATTTTGACCACCTGGGGTTCTTTAACGTGCACCTAAATCTAAGCACACGGGTGTTTTCGCATTTCGCCCCCATCGAAATGCGGCCGCTGTGGCCGGGATATTGTGGCAAAAAGGTGTAATCATGCTTAAAGTGTGTATATACTGTAAACGAAAATAACTCCCATGTAAGAGTATGCTTGTCCTCTAGTGACCCCCCGATTGGGAGTTTATTACGCTCCGTATAATCGAAGTTGAATTTTTACTCCGTGCGAGCGGCATTTCTGCGAGAAACCATCGGAGTTTCTTTTTGTCTTTCTTTTTTTGCTTTGCAATGGACGGAGTTTTCTCGAAATGCAATGGGAGTATAAAAAGAAGGTACCGCGTTAGTTTGCGTTAAGATTTCTATATGCAGTGGCTACTGCTCAAATTTCGAAATATACGCACAAGACCGCGTCAAATTGAACGAAGCAAGTCAATGAAAGCACATAAATCACGACATACATGAACGTTTCAGAATCACCCTGTTACGTTCTACCGGCTAAAGGCCGGCAGCTACGCGATGAAATCCAGGCCGATTCGCAGAGCAAAAAGACGACGCTTTATTTCCAGCTCAGAAATATATATAGAAGAGAAAAGAGAGAAAGAAGGAAAGAGGGACCATAGACGCATGCGCGGAGAGGCGCACGTGGCTCCGAATAGGTTATCTGCAGCATTCCTTTCCCCTAGTAGCCGTAGCGCTCCACTGGCTTTCTGGTTCTTGTGGAACGACGAAGGTCAGGAACAGGCCCTTCGGGAGAGTCTTGAGCCTTGTTTTTCGCTGCCCCTAAGGTCGTCGGAGGCGATTCCTCAGGACTTGATATTTCTCTGCTTCCGTCTGTGTCTGATGAACGTTTCCGGATCTGGTCGACATGTCGTCGAACGACACCGTCCTCAGTAGCCACAGTGACTAAACGGGCACCACTCGTCGATTTTACTTTGCCTGGTGTCCACTTTTCTCCTATGCCGTAGTTGCGCACATAGACGGCATCTCCAGGGGCGAAGTACCAACTGGCAGAATCAGCCGCTGGATCCTTGGGCTTTTCGTGGCTCCTGGGAGGAAGACACATCTAGTCTTGTACGCAAACGGTACCCAAGAAGAAGTTCAGACGGTCAAAACCCTGAAGCCTGTTGCGAATTTCGGTAGTTACAAAGAATTCTAGCCAAAGCAGTTTCCAACTCCACACCAGGCATTCATTTCAAGCCCTCCTTGATAGTTCTCACTGCCCGTTCGGCGAGACCATTGCTTTGAGGGTGATAAGGCGGGGTACGAATATGCTCGATTCCATTTTTCTGCACAAATACAGCAAACTCTGAACCGGTAAAGGGCGTACCGTTATCCGTAACTATGGTGCGAGGCAAACCAAACCTGCTAAACAAGGTTCGCATGCAATCGGCAGTTGCATTAGCGGTTGCTCGAGATACTGGAATGGCTTCTATCCAATGGCTGTGTGCGTCGACGATTACCAACATCTTGTTTGCAATGGGCCCTGCGTAGTCAGCATGCAGCCGTGACCACCTCTCTCGCGAAATCGGCCAGCTAACGGGGTTCCGCGCAGGTGGCATGGGCAGAGCCTGCACGCAGCGTTGACAGTCTGAGACCATTCTACAGATGTCTCGATCTAGACCTGGCCACCAAAATCTAGCCCTCGCCCTTGTCTTCATGGTAGACGCCCCCTGATGAGACTCGTGCAGCATCTTCAACGGTTTCTCACGTGCCTCACTTGGTATCACCACACGATGGCCCCAGTACAACAGCCCCTTCTCTACAGACAATTCGTGTCGTCTTTTCCAGAATTCCGCCATTTCTCTGCTGTCATCTTCTACGACGGAGGGCCACCCTTCAGTCACGTACCTGCATATCGTTTGCAAAAAACCGTCAGCTGCTGCGATTGCTTGATTCTCCTGGTGGGAAACCGCTGACTGGTCCCATTCGTCTATGCTAAGCACCATTTCCGACAGATCTTCGGTTTCCGCTAGCGGCTCCTGCAGCGATTGAGGCAAACGGCTTAGAGCATCAGAAATTAGCATCTGTTTGCCAGGTTTACAGATAAGCTTGTACTGGTATGCCCCGAGCAAAAGCGCCCAGCGCTGAATTCGGGCTGCAGCCATGACAGAAGTTTGACGGTCCTGTCTGAGAAGGCCCAACAAGGGGCGGTGGTCCGTTACAAGCGTGAACTCCCGTCCCAACAGGTAATCGTGGAACCGTGTCACGCCAAATACCAGGGCTAAGGCCTCGCGCTCAATCTGGGAGTATTTTCTCTCTGCTGAGGTGAGCGTTCGTGATCGAAAACCAATTGGGCTGTCTTCACCATTTATTCGATGGAAAAGGGCAGCACCGACACCGTAAGGTGACGCGTCGCATTCCAACATCAACTCAAGCTGCGGATTAAAGTATGTTAGCACTGGGGCTGAACACAAAGCATCCTTGGCCTTCTGGAATGCCGCGTCTTCTTTTTCGTGCCAAACCCATTTTGCGCCTTTTTCAAGAAGGCTGTACAAGCGTGAAAGTATAGTGGAAAGATTTGGCAAAAACTTATTGTAAAATGTAACCATTCCCACAAAGGATCGCAACTCAGCAACATTTCGCGGTAAAGGGGCTAGCCTGATTGCATCCACGTGCTTCTCGAGTGGGTGTAGCGCTTCAGCATCGATACGATGGCCAAGATATGTCACCGATTGTTCACCAAACTTGCACTTGTCGGAACGAAGCTTGATACCGTTCTCGCGGAAACGCTGTAGCACAGCTTGCAGGTTTAAGTTTTCAGCCTCGCTGCTCTCGGCTATCAGGACGTCGTCTAGCTGGGTCCCTTTTAGTCCTTGCAGCACAGATTCAATTTTCCGTTCGAATATCGCTGGAGCTGATGCGATGCCAAACGGTAACCTGTTGTAGCAAAAGAGCCCCTTTTGTGCGTTTATCACTGCTAATTTCCGCGAATCTTCATCTAGCTCGACCCGATTGTAAGCATCGCGAAGGTCTAAAATACTGAATTTTTTTCCTCCACACAGGTTTGCAAAAATATCGTCTATGATGGGCAAAGGGTACTGCTCAACATCGCACACAGGGTTTAGTGTAACCTTGAAGTCTCCACAAATGCGCACTGTTCCGTCCTTCAAAACTGGCACGATGGGCGTTGCCCAATCGGAATGAGGGACTGGAGATATTATACCGCCTGACACTAATCTGTCAAGCTCCTTAGACACTTTATCACGAAGTGCAAAAGGAATTTTCCTTGCCTTGAAGAACTTGGGGTTTGCTCCGGCCTTGATGTGCAGTCGGGCTGGCGGGCCTTTCATGAGACCAGAGCCTTCTGTAAAAAGATCGGAGCGTTGCTGGAGCAGCGTCGGCACGTCCTCCAAGGCTTTTTTTGGCACAGGAGCCGTCGAATACACGCTCAGCACCTGAATGCATTCGTCTGTTAATTTTTTTTTTCAGCAGGTCCCGACCGCATAGACTGGGGCCATTGCAGTCTAAAACTGTCGGACTGCACTGCACTGTTGTACCGTCATAAGAAACTGGCATTGTCAGTGCACCCAGAAGCGGCAACTTTCCGAGATAGCTTGAAAGCTGTACTTCCGCCTTTTGTAGCTGCGGCCATCGGTGAGAGTGCAATTTGTAAATGCTCTTGGAAATGACACAAACAGGGGAACCAGTATCGATGTCCATCATTATTTCGATGCCATTCCACGCGAACGATTTCCTGATGGGCGGTATGAGAGAGCGCGTGGTAGTCAAGGACCAGATTTGTGACACGCTGCTATCACTTTCTTCGCTCTCCGTCGCCTGAGCAGTTACTGCTAGCATTTTGCTTGTTTCATTTGCCGCACACATTCTCGCTAAATGCCCTGGCCGTGCACACTTGTAACATTTGCGCTTGATTAGTGTCGACAAGCATTGGTCTTGTGACCACGTCTACCGCAACATTTGCATTGTTGCACGCCTTGCGACTTCGCGCGCGATTCGTATTGCCCAGAGAGCTTTAGCTATCTTGCTTGTTCTTGGTCTGTAACAATACCTTGCGAATCGCGTTCAGCGCTCTCTGCGGCAAGGGCAAGAGCGTCGGCTTCTTCCAGATTCAGATCTTTCTTCGCTAGCAGCTGCTTCTGCACATTCTTAGATCTGACGCCGCACACAATGCGGTCCCTTATCATTCTGTCCAGCATAGTTCCAAAATTGCAGTTGTGTGCCATCTGCCGTATCGCCACTATGAATGCATGTACAGATTCGCCTTCTTGCTGGCAGCGATGGAAGAACTTGAAACTTTCAGAAATTTCATTCGGTACCGGGTCGTAGTAGCTGTTTAACGTCTGCACAACTTATTTGTAGGTCAGGGCGTTAGGCTTTCGCGGGGCTACCTTTCCGTTCAAAATTTCTATTGTCCTTGTTCCAAGCGCAGCTACCAGCAGGGCTCTTTGCTTAGCATCGTCCTTCACATCATTCGCTTCGAAATAGGCTTCAACCTTGACTAGGTACGCCTGCCACTTATCTTTTTCGTCTTCAAATTCCGGTAGCCTGTGTGCCATGGTCGGTGGTGGGCTCCTTCTGCTTGGCTTCCTTGCTGCAGCAGAATCCTCGTCGCCACTGTTACGTTCTACCGGCCAAAGGCCGGCAGCTACGCGATGAAATCCAGGCCGATTCGCAGAGCAAAAAGACGCTTTATTTCCAGCTCGGAAATATATATAGAAGAGAAAAGAGAGAAAGAAGGAAAGAGGGACCATAGACGCATGCGCGGAGAGGCGCACGTGGCTCCGAATAGGTTATCTGCAGCACACCCAATGCAGAACTTTGAAAGACATCTGACGTACACACAATACGCTAGGAGCAACGCTGCCAGTATATACAGCCACGATACTGTGTTCTTCGAAACCACCTAAGGAGCAGCTGTGCTGTTTTCAGAATTACGACTCACATGCTCGTTCATACGAGATCTGCCTCTCTGAAATTAACAGAATACCTTAATAAACACAAAACTGTTCATTCAGAATAGTGAAAGAAAAAGTGAATGGCGTAATTTTTCGAAATTAGCATGCCATTCTGTGAGTGCTGAAGCGACTTCGCACACTGGCACACTGCCGGCGTTCGCGGCCAAAAAGTAGTGCATTAGTTACAGTAAGCAAGAAAAATGCAAGTGCGTGTGCTTCATAGCAAAATTAAATTTTTTCGATATAGTGGTAGCGTAGCAAGAAATTATTACGTGTGTGCATGACCCGCAGCAGCCGACGTGACACCGAAAAGTGCGCAGTCATACATTCTCTAGACCACACTACTTGCTCAGCGTCCAAGCAATCTCGCTCGGTTGTGAAAAGGAGCTACATCGCTGATCGGTCGAGTGAATCCTTAAACTCTGAGTCAGCAGGCACGCTTCTAAATCAGTGTCTGGGATAGAGCATAATGTTAATGCAATATCGGGAAGCAACGACATGACCAAAACCTCATCATCATCATCAGCCTGGTTACGCCCACTGTAGGGCAAAGGCCTCTCCCATATTTCTCCAACAACCCCGGTCATGTACTAATTGTGGCCATGCCGTCCCTGCAAATTTCATAATCTCATCCGCCCACCTAACTTTCTGCCGTCCCCTGCTACGCTTCCCTTCCCTTGGAATCCAGTCCGTAACCCTTAATGACCATCGGTTATCTTCCCTCCTCATTACATGTCCTGCCCATGCCCATTTCTTTTTCTTGATTTCAACTAAGATGTCATTAACTCGCGTTTGTTCCCTCACCCAATCTGCTCTTTTCTTATCCCTTATCGTTACACCTATCATTCTTCTTTCCATAGCTCGTTGCGTCGTCCTCAATTTGAGTAGAACCCTTTTCGTAAGCCTCCAGGTTTCTGCCCCGTAGGTGAGTACTGGTAAGACACAGCTATTATACACTTTTCTCTTGAGGGATAATGGTAACCTGCTGTTCATGATCTGAGAATGCCTGCCAAACGCACCCCAGCCCATTCTTATTCTTCTGATTATTTCTGTCTCATGATCCGGATCCGCAGTCACTACCTGCCCTAAGTAGATGTATTCCCTTACGATTTCCAGTGCCTCGCTGCCTATTGTGAACTGCTGTTCTCTTCCGAGACTGTTAGACATTACTTTAGTTTTCTGCAGATTAATTTTTAGACCCACTCTTCTGCTTTGCCTCTCCAGGTCAGTAAGCATGCATTGCAGTTGGTCCCCTGAGTTACTAAGCAAGGCAATATCATCAGCGAATCGCAAGTTACTAAGGTATTCTCCATTAACTTTTATCCCCATTTCTTCCCAATCCAGCTCTCTGAATACCTCCTGTAAACACGCTGTGAATAGCATTGGAGCGATCGTATCTCCCTGCCTGACGCCTTTCTTTATTGGGATTTTGTTGCTTTCTTTATGGAGGACTACGGTGGCTGTGGAGCCGCTATACATATTTTTCAGTATTTTTACATATGGCTCGTCTGCACCCTGATTCCGTAATGCCTCCATGACTGCTGAGGTTTCGACAGAATCAAATGCTTTCTCGTAATCAATGAAAGCTATATATAAGGGTTGGTTATATTCCGCACATTTCTCTATCACCTGATTAATTGTGTGAATATGATCTATTGTTGAGTAGCCTTTACGGAATCCTGCCTGGTCCTTTGCTTGACAGAAGTCTAAGGTGTTCCTGATTCTATTTGCGATTACCTTAGTAAATAGTTTGTAGGCAACGGCCAGTAAGCTGATCGGTCTATAATTTTTCAAGTCTTTGGCGTCCCCTTTCTTATGGATTAGGATTATGTTAGCGTTCTTCCAAGATTCCGGTACGCTCGACGTTATGAGGCATTGCGTATACAGGGTGGCCAGTTTCTCTAGAACAATCTGCCCACCATCTTTCAATAAATCTGCTGTTACCTGATCCTCCCCAGCTGCCTTCCCCCTTTGCATATCTCCCAAGGCTTTCTTTACTTCTTCCGGCGTTACCTGTGGGATTTCGAATCCCTCTAGACTATTTTCTCTTCCACTATCGTCGTGGGTGGCACTGGTACTGTGTAAATCTCTATAGAACTCCTCAGCCACTTGTACTATCTCATCCATATTAGTAATGATATTGCCGGCTTTGTCTCTTAACGCATACATCTGATTCTTGCCAATTCCTAGTTTCTTCTTCACTGTTTTTAGGCTTCCTCCGTTCCTGAGAGCATGTTCAATTCTATCCATATTATACTTTCTTATGTCAGCTGTCTTACGCTTGTTGATTAACTTCGAAAGTTCTGCCAGTTCTATTCTAGCTGTAGGGTTAGAGGCTTTGATACATTGGCGTTTCTTGATCAGATCTTTCGTCTCCTGCGATAGTTTACTGGTATCCTGCCTAATGTTATCCTGGTATCCTGGTATCCTGACCAAAACCTAAGTGCACGATAACATTTCGATTCACATCACTCAGTAACACCCGACGTGGTTGCTCAGTGGCTATGGTGTTAGGCTGCTGAGCACGAGGTCGCGGGATCGAATCCCGGCCACAGCGGCCGCATTTTGATGGGGGCGAAATGCGAAAACACCCGTGTGCTTATATTTAGGTGCACGTTAAAGAACCCCAGGGGGTCGAAATTTCTGAAGTCCCCCACTACGGCGTGCCTCATAATCAGAAAGTGGTTTCGGCACGTAGAACCCCATAATTTGATTGACTCAGTAAGAAGCCTTATTTACAGCACCCATATTATGTCCTACCGTTTTTCTTGGGCGAGGATATCCGTACACAGATACATAAAAACAGCTGCTTGCACTCCGGTCTTTCTCACTGGCAACACAGCACCGCAACGAACTTAGGGTACGCCATTCATGTGCGACTAGCACGGACGGCGTCTCTCGAACAGTGTCTGCTGTTGCGAATGCTACACGGTCCTTTCAAACATTACACCAGCCGTTGTCATCATGTACTCACAAGGACATAAAAGTCGCATTTCTCGTACTGAAGAACACAAACCACGGTCACGCAACACGAAAACACAGTCAGAACGTGAGCCGACATAACGAGTCAGAGAGCAGCATCGAGGTACACATAAGCCTTTTTCCGTACTTGAAAATGTTGCTCTTGCATTCATCGTTGTCAGCGAAGTGATCAGAGCTAACGTACTTGAAGCTGAAATACAGTGAGCATCAGGCACGCCTATAACACTTCCTGGAAGGAAATACGGGAAACAAATTGACGAAACGCTGTCACTTCACAGATGCAAACAAACCGTCAGTCATGAGCACTGCCGACTCCGCCGGACGCGCCCAGTCGCTGGCGAGGCGCACAGCCCCATGGGAAGCGCCACGTGACCGTGTTTCGGCGGAGGGGAGTTTTTGAAAACTCCCTGCCGGAGTTTTCTCAGGAGAACAAGATGTTGAAGCGGAGTAAAATCGCGTCATGTCGCCTTAATCCTCCCGCAGCTAGCCAATGGAGTGAAACGAGGGAATGGCACTGTTTTGCTCCCATACATCGGAGTAAATATTCGAGGAGGGCAGGTTTTAGGGCACATCAGCTGTTAAAAACTCCCAGGTGGGTTTATTTTCGTTTACAGTATAGCGACAGGCGAATGGCGCGCCAGATGCATGCGTCATTCGTCAGATACGCCGCCGAAGCGAGAGAGACCGGCCCGCATCTGAGCGTTGGCCTGTTCCGCGACCCGTCTGCCTGTTTTTCTATATTTGGATTTAGCCTGGTTTGTTGGGTTCCCGGCGAATTCTTGCGTTCATGATCAAAAAATAACGTACAGCGCGAAGGACAAGGACTGTGAGAGACGGCATACACAGCGCTGTGTATGTCGTCTCTCACAGTCCTTGTCCTTCGCGCTGTACGTTATTTTTGATCATGAATTACCCAATGCCCAATTGCAGCCACCCTAGTTCTTGCGCTCCTTCTGCCCTTCCACACGGCACCACCCGCACAATTGCGCTATTGGACTACGGTAAGGTGAGAAATGTTGTTCGACTGTCTGCGACGCATTTCAAGCAATTATGCTTACGGCACGGAACCTAGACTTGTGACCCAATTAGCGAAAAACAGCTCGGCCGTCGTGGCACCGTTAGGTTGAATTAATGACTCGCGCAGAGAGATGTTTGCGACGCTTTCTATAGGCCCCAACATTATTTTAACTTATTTCGGTAGTTTATGGGCACGCTGCATGGTTGCACATGGCGCTGTGACGCAGTTTCGCGTGCACTGAATGTTACTGGGAGAAGTTTTGGTGCTTTCCATAACCCCCAACATTATTGTAACTAATTTCGTAAGTTTTGGGGGCAATTTTCAAGCGCAGTGGCCGCGCCTGGCGTTGTGACGCGGTTAGCGAAAAGCAGCTCAGCCCTAGTACGCAGTTAAGTTTCGCGCTTTAATGCACTGACAAGCCAAGTTTGTGGCACTTTCTCTGACACCCAACGTTGTTGAAAAAGAATTTCGGTAATTTTTTTGTTACTTCTGAGGCACAGTCACCGCGCTTGTCGTGACGCAGCGAAAAACAGCTCGGTCATGGTGACAAAGTTAGTTTGACGTGCACTGAATCTTCTTACTGCGTCAAGTTCGCGACAATTTTTATGGCCCCGCAACATAAACCTTCTTTCAGTACTCACGCTTGTTCAAAACGTGACGAGCAATTGCCAAGAGTGATAACACGAAAATGTGTTGCTTGCGCCGGCAGAGCGCGCAAAAGAAAACGCCAACGAGCTCAAACACCACGAACTTGCAACTCGAAAATTCTGTCTTCTGAGCGAGCAACTGAAGACAGGCTTCGCCCCACGCATTTGTCTTGAGTGCGAGTAGAAGGAATTCTGCGAGCGTCCAGCATGGTCTGGTTGAGGGCCTGTGTTATGGCCAGTTGTGGCCACCTCTGTGTATTCGTGGCATACTATCTCCTCGATTGTAGCTAAGTTCTTTTGCAAACGCGCAGTAGCCCGTGTATTCGTGCTCTTAAAGGGCGCGAAATAAGTCCCGGGAAGAGGGGAATGCTTGAAAACAGGATGTTTTCGTGGTTAAAAAAAATTATGGGGTTTTACGTGCCAAATCCACTTTCTGATTATGAGGCACGCCTTAGTGGAGGAACTCCGGAAATTGACCACCTGGGGTTCTTTAACGTGCACCTAAATCTAAGTCCACGGGTGTTTTCGCCCCCATCGAAATGCGAATCCCGCCGTAGCCGGGATTCGATCCCGCGACCTCGTGCTCGGGTGTTAACACCGGCGGCTTGGTGCACTGCAGTCAATTCGGTCGCTGGGCTCTATGGCAGTGTCCGCATAGAGTAACATAGTAAACGACAAGAGTGAACACTCGAGCCGTTTCGCGGCCGAGCTATACGCCTAGTGCACCGCCTATAGAGGCGCCACTGATAGCCACCTAGCGGGCGCTTCCAACAGTACGCGCGGGAGCAGTATAGCAGACGACAACCCATGGTCTACATGCGTGCCAGGTGCCTCCCATAGACAAACGCCATGAACCCAATTTACATGAAGTGGAGCTCATGTTAACTAGCCGATAAATTTTATTTAGCAATGCGATGTCTCGATCGTTTTTTTTTACCTTTGCCGTCATGCTGCTTCTGTACCTCAATAATAAGCACCCGTAGTTAGCGCAGACTTATATCAAACAAATCCACACCGTGCGATGCCTACATATGCCGTCGTTATGATTTTTCTGCCGGTGAATACATGTGACATCGCCGAATAAGTGCAGTCAAAGTCGCCTCAAGAAGTGTAATTGCGAATTTATTGATGGAAACACGTACACTAGTCAACGAAGTCACCAAACGCACGGGTTAATAAAAGTGCGTGTTAGCACTGTACCGCCGATGCAATTCTGCTGCATACGCCGATGAACTGCCGTTCCCGCTGCAAATTTTGCAATTTTAAATTCCCCAAGGGAGCTGCTTGGAAACGTACAAAGCTAAAGCCTGAAGAACTTTTCAGTAAAGTTTTTTAAATGTTACTAGACAGAGATGCCACATGCTATAGGCAGAGCAGCTCCAGTCATAGTAGAGGAGCGCTGGCAAGGCCGGGTTAAGTCCTCTGCTGCGTAAGCATAGTAAAAAAGAAATCAGTTGAATACAAAATTCACATGCAAGAAGGGACTACGTTGTGAAACAAACAAATAACTCGGCGTATTAAGCCTGCTCTGACAGCATCGAGGTGTGATGACTTCCCAAACGTGACGCTAACTTCTCAGCAAAACAAATTGAACAAAAATACCATATGCAGCAACTATTAGCGATTCTCGCCCTGAACTACCTATATTCTAAGCACATTTCCCCAAAGAAACACAAGATCTAAGATGCCTTCGGGCGAAAAGAATAAAGCTGTTAAAGAAGCACTTGTTGGTATCATTCCGATAAGACACATCGTGATTTATACCCTTTACAAACGAGGCGGGGGGAAAACCTCACAGCTCAAAAGAATCAACAAGAGTTATGCATGAAGCAACTAGCAACAGTTAAACATGTGCAAAGCCACGCATAAAATAAATGTAAGAACATGAAGGGCGCTTCAGCTGGTGCGAGTATTTACCGGGCCACATAAAACCAACAATTTCGGTTCTTGCAAACTTTAGTACCTTTAATATACAGCACAATGCGCTCGTGCAGTCGGGCTGCTTAGCTAGCGCAACGCTGTAAAGAAGCGGAAAACAATATTCCGAACTTTAGCGAAATGCCTTTAAACCGCATGCTGCACTGCAGACGAACTTTGCCACTTACGCGTCTATGATCGAGCGTAAAAACTCCGACGCGACAAAGGAAAGGATGAGAACAAGAAATTTTTCGCCGAAGCGACGATCCATTGCTACCGTTGTTCCCGCTGATGAGGCTTTGCGGGGAATGATTAGAACCGTATCACCGGCACGCTTTCGCCGATATTTGAAGCCCCCACCCTGCAACAATTCTTCTTCGACATTCCTTGAAGCTTTGGCCGTCCCGCACATGCGAATGATGTTGCCTATTTTGCTCTGAAAACTTGAATAAGACAGAGAAGCACTATCAACGACACAACAAACTACGGCACGCGGTGGCTCCTCTCCCGTGTGTTTGCGCAAGGCCGCCACCACTGGTGCGTCCACGGGCGCGCACTACGCGTATGGAGCTTCGGCGATTCCGCTAGGTGGCAGATGACATCAATAAAAATCAAGGTAGCGCCATTAAAGCCCCTGAAACTTCGTAAAGTAGTGCCACTCTCCTCCTCCGCTTTCACTCCTCCTCGTTTCTCCTCTCTTTCACGCCCCCTCCTCGACCATGGCGCCGCCTACGATGCTCGAGCGCAGCAGACGACCTTTCGCGGAGTGAATGCACGCATAGCAAGGCAGTGCTCTTTAGGCGTTCACGTTGGCTTTCCAGCTCCGCGTAGCTTCGTGTACAGCATAAAATTTCTAGTCGGATGCTTATACAAATTCGGTAACGGCAGCTTTTGTTTCATTTTTTGATAACTATTTCTTTAAAAAAGTATATGAGGGAGTGTTAACGCTGTGCGTTGACGACTGCGAATGTATCGCGTGCCCTACAATTAGGTACGCAACATTAGTCAAGGGTGTGTAGCAAGATCTTGTTGCGAATGGTTGTAAATAACACGTTTACGATTGAATGACAACCTCTTGGCTTCCAGCAAGCCCTCAGCCTAAAGAATCCGCGCCGCCCTTACCATGTGAATTCGCGGCGCGTATCAGCTATGACGTACAAAGGCTGACGGAGATCACTTCTCTGGAGGTTCGAGAGTGTGTTACAAGCTACAGTGCCGCCAACGTGCGTGCTTGCCAATCTAAGCGCGCGCAAAGCCTCAGAGGTGGGCGCTGGTGCTATTATGTTTCTCGTGTCTCAACGTCGACAGAAATACCGCGGCCGATCGTCGAGTCGGAACTGTGCGTACACAAGAAAATAAAATAAGTTTTAGAGCGCAGCTCTTTGGCGTCCGTTCCTGGGTTTCGCGTCGTCGTCGGCGTTGTCGTCGGCCTCGTAACCAGCTCGCCGACGAATCTGCTCCGCCGCCGCGCATGCGCGCTGTCGGCTCTCCGGGCGAGGGAGGATGATGGAAGGGAGGAGGAGAGACTGTGGAGGAGGGCTGGCTACACAAATGGCTCTTTGGCGTCCGTTCCTGGGTTTCGCGTCGGCGTTGTCGTCGGCCTCGTAACCAGCTCCGCCCCCCTTTCATCCCCCCAGCGCTAGCAGCGACCGACTGATACCGCTTTCGTGAGTCCGCTACCGCACTCACGAAAGACGTCGTGCACTTCCTGCAACTCGCATTAACCGTCCATCGATCCACACCGATGTTAGTAGTGGGGGACTTTAATGTTGACATAAAGACAAACAGCAATTTCCTAACACTTATGCGGGAGAACATCCCGTTCCTCTCGCTCGTAACGCGTCCCACGGCTGTGACAACCTCGCGAGGCACTTGTATAGATCTCGTCTTTGAGAATCAAGCATTGGTGTACCAAGTCGAACATATATCAGTCTATTTCTCCGACCACAAAGCTTCCTTCATGACTGTCAAGAACTGTTAGTGGAGTCTTTGTTAAAGGAATACGTGTGAAAAATAAAAAAAAATTCTGTGATAGCGCATACATGTGTTGCTCGATTTCTTTGCCTCAATCTATCGAAAAGGTGAAACAGCTTATTTGCTGCGCTCAAATTTCGCATTAGGAAGTAACGTAATCGTCGGTAATTTTTTTAGCATTCGTGCGCGAAGTGGGAGCGCGATAACGATGCTTGACTCAATCTGAAACAAGACCACTGTGGCCTTCAGTAATTTTTTCAGGTTAATGCCTTATCAGGAATAACACTTCATCGTGCGTTGGTTCGTCCGTTTACTAAGTGACGTACTTGTGAACCGAGTTGCACTGAGGTGCACGCATTGAGGACGGTTGCACACCCTACGAAGTAACATTTGCGAGACATGACTTTATTAGTGAAGACATGATCGCGCAAAGAATCCCCCCGCCATGACGCGGCCGAAATTGCGGCAAGTGAAATGATGTTTTATCCATAGGTTAAAATGATATGAAACGGCATTCGAGTTCCAAGTTAACAATTTATTTTCACATATATGCATTACAGATTTGCCTTTGCAGTCACAAGTCCGTGTGCACCATTTATTGTCTCATTGCGTAAATAAACGCACCAGCCTAAGAGTCCTACAGCAAGCGCGTCTCAATTAGGCATAGTGACTGTAAAAAGCAAGCGAACGACTATACGAGCGCGCGAACTAAACGAACGAGCAAATGACTAAGCACGAACGACGGCGAACGAACGATGGCACTGAATCGCGACTGTAAACAAACGAAGCTGGCGCAAGGGGCCACGTGATGCCATTAGGCCAGTAGCGACGCGGCGGCGGCTTCGGCCAGAGCACTGGAGGAGGAGGCGGCATTCTTCAAAGCGTGGCACTACTTTACGAAGTTTAAGAGTTTTTAAGCGACATCTGCCGCGCGCGCCACCTAGAAAGTCCCTGTAGCAGACGGCGCCCACGCTAAACTGCGGCATTCGTGAGGTGAAAAAATATCTGCACACGCGCTGAAATAAACCCTACTGGTGCCTGACTGTGGTGAAAAACGAAAGAAGGGCCCGAACTGCTAAATCTAGTCCTTTAATTTCAAATGAGCGCTGAAAAAAAAAACGCTCAAGAGAGCGGAATGAGGGCTTGATCGCCTCGATTCCGCATGTTTACATTTCGTTCGTTTGCGCTCAATCTCCGCGCGCGCGCGTGTGTGTGTGTGTGTGTGTGTGTGCGTGCGTGTGCGTGCGTGTGCGTGTGCGTGCGTGCGTGTGCGTGTGTGTGTGTGTGTGTGTGTGTGTGTGTGTGTGTGTGTGTGTGTGTGTGTGTGTGTGTGTGTGTGTGTGTGTGTGTGTGTGTGGACTGTGTGCTAACAGTCTTCTTGACGCTGAGTGTGTCTGTCATGTAGCGATTACACGACGACTGTTGTGTCTTGCAGTTCAATGCTACGAGGCAGTGCAACTGTCGTGACATTTTGAAGCGGCGGTATCGTGTCAGCGAGTCTCCTCGATCGTGTTCGGGCTGCCGGAGTGATCTAATCTCGCGGCACACCAACATAGAGCGTAGTGTGTGCGCGTGTGTGAATGCGGTTGACCGTTCTCGTGAACCGTGCGACGTCGCCACGTAAACTTGAATCATGACGCGCATTATTGTGTTTATGCCTTTTCGCCTCCGTGCACCGCTAAAGCCCCGTAAGAATAAGAAGGCCCTTATACGAAACGCACGCGGATTGGCCTAGCTATTACAGCACATTGTTTTGCTGGCAATCCGTGTATCGGTTCTGGCGTTTTGCTTATGTTAATTTGCAGTTGTGTGTTTATCATCAGTAAAATTAATGGCTTCGCCGATTATTGAAATAGCTTCGAGTGTAAGGGAAACTTGGAAGGAACGAGCTCGCAGCTGTATGTAATGTACTTTGATATATTGTATTATACTTTATTATTTGATGGTCAATAGCAGTTGCTATGCAGAATTTATTTTCAAAAGCAGAGTAATGCAGGCACTTAGGAATGTATTTATTCACATATGCAATGCACCAAATACGATTGGGATATCCCGACTTGGACATGACTTTTTGGACATATTGTAAAGCGCAGACACAGGAAAGTATAAAACTAGAATTCGCTGCGGAAATTTGCTGAAATTGCGCACGTAACGCAATGCGGATATTTGTCAGCGAGTTAATGCGCTTCTGCCACACTATTTACTTGCATGCTAGGTCATGCAGCACTTGCTAAGTCAACGGGCTCATAATGCACTAAAATCAATAACCTCCACAAACTTCGGCCGTGAACATTCATGCGCGCGAATGAAATACTGTTGGAGCTCTGCACACACACGTGTATAGTTTCTCTCACACCTTCGTATCGCTCCACGTTACTTGCCTCGCATAGTCGTGCAGTTACCGACGGTTCAAAGTCCTTCCGTTAAATTCTGTGCGACCATACTTTCCTTCTGGTTAGGTTCTGGTTGCCGCGCGCGATGCAAAATAACTTCTTGCCATCCTTCGTCCGGTTTCGGCACCCAACCGCATAGCAACAAGGCGTTTCGGCCCTCCCGGCACGAAATCATCCCAGCAATGTGCATAGCACAACAGGCGAAACGCGCGCACTTCGCCCGGCGCGCAGGAACTTTCATGGCGGCAAAGGGGCGGAGCAAGATCACATGTCACCGTTCTTTCTGTAAAATCCTCCCGAGGATCGTTGTTGGGTACGCTTGCCAGCGTCTGGCATTACTGCTTCGTCGCCGTTTCGTGGTAAGACAACGAGAAGTTCTTTTGCAGGTTGCTAAAGACTTATTCTCTTCGTATTTCGTTATATCCGAGTGAAGACGGCTTTGAAGCCATAAGCAGCTGCTGCCCATTTGCTACGGTAAATTTCATTTCGCATTCTTTTTTTTTATCATGCCCAGCAATGAGTGGTGATGGTAGCGATAACAGCGACATGGCAGCGTCCAAGCTGCGAGGCACGTTCAATACAATGACGAAGTTAGCAAATAAACTAAGATGGTTCGTTAGGAAATGCGGCCTATAAACACATGTCGTTTGGGGCAGAGAGCTTTATTTTACGCGCAGAGACTTATGAAAAATTATGGTGCTCCACTTTTGAAAAGAAATGTGGCTATTGCTAAAGCGCTACACGTGCAATATTTGCAGTATGGCAATAATATGCACTTTCTCAACCTCTGTAGCAGACTATGTGCACTCGAGTGTTGTTAGCTGTTTTGCATTGGGCTGAGGACACGTGTTTTCATGTTTTAATTGTGTATAGAGTCGTTAGCGTGGAAAGTTGCTTGTGTCTTAGCATTTATAACAGTGCTTCCTTGACCTTAGATCTAAGATATACGCACTACATGAAGGAACGCAGCATCTCCATTCTAAAGCTTTGAAGGCTCCAGTATTGCTTATACGAAGGAACGTATCGTCTACATTCAGTATCTTTGAAGCCTCCAGTGTCGCTTACCTTCTGCCTGTCATTCTGCGTATTGCAGGAATATCCACTATTTCCTCAATATACACTCTACAGCCAAAAGGCATCATGCATATTCGAGGGCGAGTTTCCAAGTATCAGAAGACCATTGCAAGGCTTCGAAGACAGCAGGTGAAGACTCCCAACATGAATGGCTTAATTCACTGTGATTCCAAATAACAAATAAGCAAATTCCGCACAGCTGGAAACAGAGTAAACTGAATTTGATTTATGAAGGGCAAGGCGAAAAGACGAACATAAAATCGTTCCGACCGATTACGATAACATCAGTTATGTACAGGCTGGCGGTGCAGGCGGTGAAATTAAAAATTCACTCATGGGTAGAAAGAAATAGAATACTCGGAGAACTTCAGAACGGGTTCAGAAGTGGTGGGCGCTTAGATGATAGCCTGTTCGTGCTTACCCAGTGCATAGAAATAGCTAAGGCGGAAAATAGACCTCTGTATTTAGCCTTCCTGGATATAAGCGGTGCATACGACAACGTGAACAGGGAACTCCTGAGGAACATTATTAAAAGATGAAGGTATCGGTCATGAAATAATTGATTTTCTACAGGATATATATTGAGAAAATAATGTTGAAATAACATGGGAAAAAATTAAGAGTATGACAACTGTGGAGGTACACAAAGGATTAAGGCAAGGTTGTCCTCTATCGCCGCTGCTGTTCATGCTTTATATGACAAGTATGGAAAGGAGCCTACAAGGAAGCAATCTAGGGTATAATCTGTCGTACAGATTAGGCGGAAAGGTTGTCGAGCAACGACTACCGGGTTTAATGTATGCGGACGATATTGTAGTATTAGCAGATAGCCAGGAAGATTTGCAAACTCTCGTACATTACTGTGGAGACGAAGGAGATAGTTTAGGTTTCAGTTTTAGTGCAGCTAAGTCCGGTGGGATGTTTTTCAACGATACAACTGATCAAGAGCTTACACTCGGGGTATGAAATATATCGGGGTATGGATAAACAAAGGGCAGATGTACACGGATCGAAAAGCACGAACAGTCTCACATAGCAAAAGGGCGAAGAGATGCTGGGATAATGAAACATAGGGCATTGTGGGGGTACCACAGGTATGAAGTACTGAGAGGTATTTGGAAGGGAGTAATGTTACCGGGGCTTACTTTCAGGAATGCGGTCCTGTGTTTAACGGCAGAGGTTCAGTCGAGTCTACAAGTAAACCAGATAGCTGTGGGAAGATTAGCACTAGGTGCCCACGGGAAAACCACAAACGAAGCAGTACAGGGGGATATGGGCTGGGCATCGTTCGAAGCACGGGAAGCTCAGAGTAAAATCCTATGCGAAAAACGCCTGAGGAAATTGGACGATAACAGGTGGGCGGCTAAAGTATTTAAATACCTATACAGAAAGAGCGTTGACTCACAATGTCGGAAAAGAATTAGGAAGCTAACCAGTAAGTATGCCAGACACGAGGACGGACAAAGACAGAGCATTAAACGACATGTTAAAAACACGGAAGGTGAAAATTGGATAAATTCAATGGAAAAGAAGCATAGTGTGGAACTATATCGATACTGGAAACAGCAGATCAGGACGGAATCGTTTTATGATAACTCAAGAAGCAGTGCCCTACTCTTTGAAGCTAAGTCAGGATGTCTCAGAACGCGGAGCTGTAAAAAGAAATTTGACGAAGAAGAAGACACATGTACTGTGTGGTAAATATGTAGAAACAATGGAACACCTCATACTAAAATGTGATGGTATCCATCCCGATGTCGATGCGGGCACAGTCACGCTTCCTGAGGCCCTAGGGTTCAGAGATAACAATATTCATGTAAATAAATATGCGGTAGAAATTAGCAAAAGCGATTGGAGGATTGGTGGCTCAAAAGCAGAGAGGTGACATAAGGTTAAAAGTGTAGGAAGACGTGTTTAATGAAATTGGCGAATTTTATTAACTTACAACACAGTTAAACAAAAATAAAAAGCTGAGCACGGTGGCAACTGCCATCACCCCGTTTCAAAGGGGACGCTCCATCCATCCATCCATCCATCCATCCATCCATCCGTCCGTCCGTCCGTCCGCCCGTCCGTCCGTCCGTCCATCCATCCATCCATCCATCCATCCATCCATCCATCCATCCATCCATCCATCCATCCATCCATCCATCCATCCATCCAACCATCCATCCATCCGTCCATCCGTCCATCCATCCATCCATCCATCCATCCATCCATCCATCCATCCATCCATCCATCCATCCATCCATCCATCCATCCATCCATCCATCATTGAAATTGGCGAATTTTATTAACTTACAACACAGGTAAACAAAAATAAAAAGCTGAGCACGGTGGCAACTGCCATCACCCCGTTTCAAAGGGGACGCTCCATCCATCCATCCATCCATCCATCCATCCATCCATCCATCCATCCATCCATCCATCCATCCATCCATCCATCCATCCATCCGTCCGTCCGTCCGTCCGTCAGTCAGTCAGTCCGTCCGTCCGTCCATCCATCCATCCATCCATCCATCCATCCATCCATCCATCCATCCATCCATCCATCCATCCATCCATCCATCCATATCCATCCATCCATCCATCCATCCATCCATCCATCCATCCATCCTTCCATCCGTCCGTCCGTCCGTCCGTCCGTCCGTCCGTCCGTCCGTCCGTCCGTCCGTCCATCCATCCAATATCTTGCAGCTGCTTAACGACGGACACACTGGCTTACACATTCGAGATGAGGAGGTTGGTGCGTGCCCAATTATTTTTGTAGCCATTTTATTTTGGCACGCAACCATTCACATAATTTTGCTACCTTAATTCACCCTCCTTCGCAGAAGTACAAGAAAAAGCGTCATATTTTTTTCCTTCTAAACAATAACACTTTGAGCAAATTAAATGCTGGCGTGTCTGTGCAGTTTTTTCATAATCTGGCTATTTGCAACACGTCTTCTATGTGTTTGCTTGTGAAGTTATTGCCATCACGCCATTAATTTCCGACTGTTCTCCATTATACCGGTGTTACAAGACCACTTTCGATCGCGATCAAGCCCGATCCGGATGGAAATTCTCGACTGCGATTGGCTGCCTCGCGCAGCTTGCGCAAAAGAACCAATCGCAACCGAGAAATTAAAGTCGGATCGGGCTTGATCGCGTTTAAAAGTGCACCGTGCGACACATGTATTACTTGCATTTCGCAGTTTCTTCCCGTTTTAATCTGCCTGTTACAATCTGCCTGCCTGTTACAATCTGCCTGTTACAATCTTGCTGCAATGAATTGTTTTCTGCTATTTCCGTGTTCTTAACTGAGCAGCAAGTTGATTTATATTGGACGAACATGGTAACAGGTACAGCGACACATGTATTACTTGCATTTCGCAGTTTCTTCCCGTTTTAATCTGCCTGTTACAATCTGCCTGCCTGTTACAATCTGCCTGTTACAATCTTGCTGCAATAAATTGTTTTCTGCTATTTCCGTGTTCTTAACTGAGCAGCAAGTTGATTTATATTGGACGAACATGGTACATTTATTTACGATACACATTTTGGCGTCAGTTTCTATACGTACAATATCACAAGCGATAAAGTTCTGTTTCCTCAACAGTTGGCATGATTGTTGTGCTAAGTTCAGCTTGAAACAGCAAATACGTATTTAAATAAAACTAACATAAAGTGAAACACCTTTGCACGCTCGTTGTCGCAACATATAAACAGCGGCACAAGCGCCTGCATGAAATCACTCTATTTAAGCAACACTATGGGTTACACAAAAAAAATAATAATAAAAGAAACGGAATTGAAATCATAGCTTCCGAAATTCGGCGGCTTGCGGCAACCATCTTGGAGGCTGGTGCGTTTCGCCGATTCCGCTAGGTGCGTTGAAAGCCGAAGTCGGCCGCAGGTGCCTGCGGGAGTGTCCACTCTTTACGTTTACGGTGTCCGCTTTTGTTGAATCCTTTCTCTATGCTAAAAGCGTTTCAAGGGCAGTGCGCGTTTGGTACGTAGAGCTTTCAGGTTTGCGTGCGTGAAGTCTCTGCGTACGTCTAACAAGTGAGTGAGTGAGTAAACACTTTATTTGAAAACAAGGTATTGACGGATGACCTTATTATTAGGCGGCCACGAGCCCATGGGCCCGGGCGGCTTCTTCGGCTCTCTTGATGACCATGGCCTGCAGGTCAGGGTCGGAGCTGAGCAACACGGCCTCCCACTGCTCAGTATTACTTATTTCGTGATTTGTGTGATTTTCTGCTGGGCACGACCACATAATATTGAACAGATCCGCTTATTGTTTACGATGTTTACATGTATTAGGGTATTGGTCCGGGCAGTAGTAGTGATAGGCTACGGGGTTGCGGTAGGGGTTCGTCTGAAGTCGTCTCCAAGCTACTTCTTGTCGCTTGTTAAGCGATTTGTGTGCTGGCGGGTACAGCTGCCCTGGCTAGCCTGTAGTGCTGGGTTATTTCCTGGTAACTGACCATGCGATCCCTCTCTGATCCTAGCGTGAGCCGTGCGGGTGCTCGGTTGGCGAGTCCTCGAGTGGCGGTGTGGGCGGCATCGTTGCCGGTTAGGGAGGAGTGCGCTGGTGCCCAAATGATCTGGATTGGTCGTGGGTGTTGGTAGGTCTCTACTATGTGTTTTACGGGAGCCGAGACCCGACCTTTCGCAAAATTGCGTACTGCTGCTCTGGAATCGCTAATAATGTAACTTGCCAAGGTTGACGACTGGGCGTGTTGGTATAGCATATTGGAGGTTGGAATGCGCAACAGTTTGACGATACACACAGAAGAGACACACACCACAGAGCGCTACTTGCAACTATCGTTTTATTCCCTTGTCAGTGGAATAAATACAGGAAGATACTCAGGGGGGAGGGCGGTAGCGACAAAACAAACAAACAAAAAACTAAAATAGTTTTGACAAATATTGCCATCTACCAATGCCAAGCCGGCTTTGTCATGCGATCGTTTTCGCTGCACTCATCACAAAAAACCCCGGATACGAAATTTCCGATTAGCGCTTGAAGAAATCTAATTCCTTTGCACTAAGGGAAACTGAGGGCGTGCTCACGCACATACTACCCAAACGCGCAATCTCAGCAGCTTCGATTATCTCCCGCGTTATTTGGCTGCCATCTTTGCTCACAATCTTACAATTCTTGAATAATGGCCGACGTCCGCGAAACTGACCGCTGTTTGTCTGAAGGCATCGACGTTTTGGTGAGATGCAAGACACCTATGAACGTTGTTCCTGTCAAAAAAGCAGTGTCCTTCTTAAAGGAGCATTCGCTGTCTTTAGTTCCCGCGGATAAAGAAGGAGGCTTCTTGGTGTTACCTAAGGAATTGTATTTATCTAAAGCAGCAGAAGCCATCAGAGGGACTTTTGAGACTGCCGCACCAGTGTCTGCCTGTCTAAAGTAAAAAATGAAGCTAGGAAGTTGTGCGCCAAATGGAAACTGGATAATCTGAATAAGTCTCTTGATAAAAAGAGAAAATTAAGCTTACAAATGTTCTTCACAGCAAAGACACACAAGGTGGACTGCACGCTTAGGGTAATTGTCACTGCTAAAGACACCTGGCAGTTGCCGGTAGCCTCGTTCCTGCAGAGCAGGTTAAAATTACTGGAAGTTGAGGACCCCTTTTTGATAAAGAACTCGGAGCAAGCTATTGCGTTCCTATGAGAAAATTCTAACAAGGGGTATTTGGCTTACTCTTTTGACGTCAAAGACTTATTTTACTCTATTCCTCACAAGGAGCTCTTGCTGTGCAATGAAAGATGTATTGACAAATACGGAAACGTTGCTTTTCAAAATGATTCACAGATGCATGTTGAAGCGTTTTTAGAGTTGTTGTCCATGTATTTAACATCCACCTACGTGTCTTGGAATGGAGACATTTTCCTTCAAAAACAAGGAATATGTATAGGTTCGTCTATTGCACCGATTCTGAGTGACCTGTTCCTAGCCAACATTGACAGATCCCTGTAAGATTGTGAGCAAAGATGGCAGCCAAATAACGCGGGAGATAATCGAAGCTGCTGAGATTGCGCGTTTGGGTAGTATGTGCGTGAGCACGCCCTCAGTTTCCCTTAGTGCGAAGGAATTAGATTTCCTCAAGCGCTAATCGGAAATTTCGTATCCGGGGTTTTTTGTGATGAGTGCAGCGAAAACGATCGCATGACAAAGCCGGCTTGGCATTGGTAGATGGCAATATTTGTCAAAACTATTTTAGTTTTTTGTTTGTTTGTTTTGTCGCTAGCGCCCTCCCCCCTGAGTATCTTCCTGTATTTATTCCACTGACAAGGGAATAAAACGATAGTTGCAAGTAGCGCTCTGTGGTGTGTGTCTCTTCTGTGTGTATCGTCAAACTGTTGCGCATTCCAACCTCCAATACGCTAATAATGTAATGACAATGTGTGGAGGCTATTGCCAGAGCGATAGCCGCCTCTTCCGCTGTTTCGGAGCTTCTGGTGCGAATTGAACCACCAGCGCGTATTTTACCTGAGGAGTCCACCACTGCAAGGGACATACAGTTGCGTTGTATGTATTCTGCTGCGTCGACATAGACTACGTCTTTGAAGGCGTGGAATTTCTGATATAGGACTTTGGACCGCCCGGCCCTCCTTTCCTTGTGGAATTCGGGGTGCATGTTTTTAGGGAATGGATTAATTTTGAGATGGCGCCTCTGATCGTGAGGAATGTCTACTTTAGTGCTTTGCATCGACTCGTAGTTGATGCCGAAATTCTGGAGGATGTTTCGCCCGGCGGCACTCTGAGCTAGCCTTTCGTATTGAGATATAAAGTGCGCTTCTACAAAAACTGTGTAATGTTTCGCGCCGTGCCGTGAGCTTTGGGTCGCAGCATATGAGCATTTGTCAGTACAGAAACAACCATTGTGGCGTGGACACTAGCAGACCTGTTCAAAAATAATCTTGTTATAATTATAGGGACTTCGGCGCCTACGACGGTGACTTGTGATGACCCGTCGTGACGATTCAGTCTTCTTTTTTTCTTCTAAAGTATTAGACGCAAAGCAACATCCCATTGAACACATCATTCCCTCGTTATTCCACTGAGTAGAAAACTTTAAACAATTACTAAAATTACATGGATTGTCAACAAAAAAATGCGCAGTGTTTACAATAAGAGGAAGCCTTAGCTAGGGGGCTCCTATCTAAATACATGAGAAAGAATAAATAGTTTTTTACTAGACAACCACTTATTCTGTAGAAGGGCACATATCTTGCGAACTTCAGATGCGGTCACTCGGCAGTAACTCTCTAGTTCTTATTTCCGTTGATGTTCTTGAACTTCTGAAAAGTGAGTAGAACACAACAAAAAATTAATGGACCTGGAGCTTTGGTAAGTTTCCACATAGCTTTGTATAATCTACATACAGCACTCATGCGCTCATCATATACTTAAACCAAACCCCCTGCACAGCTAGTACGCCATAGCAAACACAAATAATTTAAAGTGGCCGTGAATATATAAAGTATGGTGAAGCAGTATTGCTGGATGGAAATCTCTGCAACGTACTTCGGGGCCATGTACCACTGTGTTACCATTCTAAGGGAGATAACTCTCGGTCGACTTTATTAGGTAATGTTGAACCAAAAGTTTTGTCTACTTAACCCCAGAAAGTCGAACGTATCACTTTTTTATACGGTGTTTGATCCTCACATAGCTGATCATTGAGAATGGAAAACTTAGCATAAAGCCCACAGTAACTTTTCTGACATGCTCGAGCAAAGTTTCCGTTGTGGATAGCTCAGCAAAGCAATTCCTCGTTACTTAATTACAATACTTACTGATTTGTAAATCAACCAACATTTTATTCTTTCTTTTTCTGTGAATGCAGTCCCCATTGTCACAAATAAAGGTGATCATGCACGTTACTCCACTTCTCCTTGGAAGATATTTTTGGGTTTCTGGACTCGAAGGAGGTTCTTCAAGTTAACGAAGAGGACATGAAATAAAGCGCAGTGTCGACGCACGCTTCTTGTTAAGCAAAACTTGCCTTGCACAACTGAAAAGGCATTTTCTTTTTAAAAAAAGTACTTCTACCGTGCAAAATATTCTCAGGCACGACCCAGGATGAGCTATCTTGCATAAAAAAAAAGCTTAAATTTGGCCCATGGACTGTTATTCTGCAGAGCTTGTCTTCTTGTGTCTCGCAAAATATAAAATCTGAAATATTATTTCATCCCATATTCAGTACAAACTGAATAAAATGTATGACTCCTGATTATCACTTCTGAATGCTAGAAGCTTAAAAGAAATGATAATCAAGAACTATAGCCACTGACAAAGAAAGAGCATTATAATAAAAAAAAACGTGTTGCATAATATCGCTCGCGCGACGTGGTGCCAGGGCGCAGTGGGAATTCCACACGATGATGACGCACCATCAGGCCGGACTGAAAATGAGCAAACGACCAGCCGTAACAAATAAAATGCGTGGCGTGCGGTTTAGTACAATGCAGACTGATATACATGCTGGATCATTAACTCTTAATGCCCGATATGAAGTCTTCGGTGCCATACATTTAGGCGAGTAGTTTAGTTCGCGTTGCATTCGTGCGCAATATTTCACCGTCTAAAGCCTAAACCACAAGGAATTAGCTTGCGGCGGATTTCTCGGCATCTGCCGGCACCGCCAAAAAACAGTGAGGCGCTCGTTCGACGCCAAAGTATGGTGGCTATGGGGCATAGCCAGTCTGTCCATGCCAGAGCCGAAGCCCGAAGTGGCTATAGCAAAGCATGCGGCCCACGTTGGTCCATTGCCGAAAAAAAAATGTCGGAAACTTGTTCGTTGGAGTAGGCCATTAAAATAAAGGTAATGTTGCTACAAATGAAAACCGAATTCCCAACAGGTACGACATAAGAATCATCGGGATCTACGTTTGAAACATGCTATGGTTCCGGAATAAAACATAAAGGAGAAAAACGAGGTGGACGAGGCATTGCGCACGCGTGAATAAGCTCGCCCCGCAGCGATTAGGTCGCCGCCTCAAGGGTGTTCATACTGCCGTTTTGTAACGCCCGCATTTCATTGCAGCCTCGCAATGCACGCAGTACTAATTCGTGACTTCGAACTACGCGGTCGCGCAGCACTCGCACCGCTTTTATGCACGCGCAGCACAAACAGCCGTCTGCAAGCTTGTCTTTCAACTTTGGGCATACGACATACATCGTGGGATGTCGACCAGCCAACCAAGAGCCCCCACCGCGACGCCTGCAGGAGCTCGAAGCAAAGAACAACCAGCACACAGAACGCACCAACAACGAACATTAGCACCATGGCACCGTACAACCTGCACTCGCGAAGCAACGAGGCGCATGGTTGTTTACCATTGTTTCAAAATGAGCGCTTTTTTCGACTAAAGCATTCGCAAGAATTCTGCAAAAGCTGCACCGTCATAGGCGACCGCGTTCAACACGCTGGCGTATGATTTTGGCGACAATGAAATAGTAGGAGGACGAAAGGTTCGCTCCTATGATTCATTGTTCCCATTTGGTACCATTTTGGGACTAAATGGGCTATTTTGATCTTGATGGTATGTTAGTGTAGATATCTAGTCCCACTGGGGCGTTCTGCGGGCTAAAGAGGTTTGTTTTGGTTTTGATTGCGTTTTAATGAAAACATTTAGTCCCACAGGGGCATTCTGTGGCTCTTTGTAGTTCGTAGTAACTTTTAGTTTTTGGCTTATATCCAAGGAAGACATTTAGATAACGTTTTACAAATGCTGCTTTGGGATATAGACATTCCAGCCATTTGGGGACATCCTATAGGGAGATGGGTGGTTTATTGGGGAGGATGCGATGTTTGGTGGGCGATAGCTATGTGGTGGGTGATAGTAAATAGGGTGACAGTACATAACTCTATTGACAGCCGCCAAATGCTCAATAAATCAGTACTGCGAATGGATAAAAAGGAATTTATTCAAATCTTGTTGGTGTCATTGTGTCATTTAGCTTTGTACAAGAAGGTTAGGGCCCATAGTTGAATTGTCTCCAATCGGAACCTTTTGGACGACTCATCAAGGCTGAAAATCTAGAAGTATTTATTAAAGCAATTGTTTCATCACCGACGGCTTATGCATTGACTTGCAAAAACACGGAGCTTTAAAAATGGCGTGAGAAAAAAAATTTCTTTAATGGTTGTCTTAAGTGCCACGCTTCCGAGAAATTGGGCGGGTTGTAGTATGTTGCCCTATACTAAATAAATAAACCAGCATATATAGTGGCTTCACACAAATTCTAGAAATTTAATACAGTCACCGGAAGGCAACCTTACCATGATGATATACAAGAGAAAGCGTAATATACATGATGCACAGTGACTCTCTTAATCAAATATTGTGAAATACCAAAATTTTGACCGGGAAGTAAAATGTGAGATCACCTTGATAAAAAAAAATGCATTAGAGTTTGTCCAAAGAACTGCGAACATTATTTTCCATGAAGCTTATACATTTGCTCTAAATAAATCCAGCCTTCTTAGACATGGGGAGACTGAGTGTGTCTAAGTGTGTCCCTGTATTTCGAATTTCACAACACTCATTACTATACCATGCATAAAAGAAATTGCGCACATGACAAAGAAGAGAGCCAGAACCTATTTCTTAAATGAACGCTTTCGTCTAGTATACAAAATTAATTTTAAATATTATTTCAAATTAATGCCTTATTCTTCAACCTCACTCCGCAACCGACCACCCTATAACGGCACTTGGTCATTCTCTCATAGCGCATGAGTGCAATTATTTAAGCAAGAAACATGCAGCCAAAGCAAGATTGTCATCTCCACTGTGGGACAACACTGTCGAAAGAATCGCTGCGGTCAGCTTTCTTTAAAAGCGACCCTTGCTTTGCCACTTCTTGACCCCCCCCTCCCCCACTCTCACCAACACTTTGCGGTGCTCTGCTAGCTGCTGGCTGCTGACTTGTACATTTTTTTCAATCCTCAGTATAGTGCAAACCAGTACCGCATATAGTGGAAATCGAGCCAGTGGGGGGGACAGCCGATGTAGCTAGTAGTTGTGGTGTGGAGATAAATATGGAAGAAGAAAGGCAGGAAGGTTAACCAGAGCGGGAAATTCTGGCGAACGGGAAAATGATAAGCAGAAAGATAAGAAAGTGGAGAACGTGACAAGGACCATAGAATTATCATCACTGCCAGTCACTATCACCGCACGTTATCACAGCACATGCTCTTGTGCATCACAACCAACAACAATTCAAACAGCCGCGGTTTCGAAAACTTCGGGCATTCCACATAGAGAACATGATATCCCGCGCGAGCACAAGTTTTCCAGCGACAACTGAGCTTGATAACCGTATCCACTCCTATTTCCTGTCTTGAAGAGCTGACCCAACAGCTTTATCGGAGTGCTCGATACCTATCACGCCAGAGTGACTGGAAGCCTCTGGCATGTAACGGGGTGTCCTTTCATGGCCAAAGTAAATGGATAAGTTCTCTAATCTCGAATACCAGCTGCTCATGTGGTCCGCACCGCAGGGCTGATAGCAAAGGCTGCAGTGCTGCCTAAGAGTCGCTGAACATCGACCATCTTCGAGGTTGTGCTTGACTGATGACAAAGTGCAGCGCGAAGAGCTGCAAAGTCCGCAGCCATCGATGTCGTCGGGTGGCACGCCTTGAAGTAGTAGTATGAAACTTTAATAAAGCCCTAAGGGGTTATTCATGAAGCACAGGAGCAGCTAACAAATGTTTAAAATATGCTATACCATGAACGGATAATTCAAAAGTCTAGTAGCTGTCTTGTTCAAAACATTTTTTAGCCGCGGACGTCTCGAGGTACTTCAGTAAGCCCTCCTACGTTATGCTAAAAATTGGCGAACGCACATCTTGACAAGAACATCTAAAGAAATTTATTAGACAGTCCCACTAATTTTCGCGGTCACGTTTACAGTAACACGTCGGTTGTCCACCTATGTTTATTATTAAATGAGGCACGGGGGTTAGAAAAAATACCGCAGTTTCACACGAAAGGCGAAGCATTGATTGCAACAGCAAATTGGTGAACAGCTACAGGAAGTGAACATAGTGGTTTTATCAACGGTGTGAACTTGCAAACATGGACATATAGTAAGTAAATTAACAAGCATGGTGCCATGCACGCACAAGGAAACATGAACACATCTCACTCGATGACCGCGGAAACTCGCTGTCGAAACGCTCGAGTGCGGAAGCAGCAGCGAGTGAATTCACATTCGTGCTACGTCTCGCATCAACGCGAACTAAGCCGCGACGACAAAGCGCGGCGCGCGTGCCTTCCACGACATAGCGGCCCGGGCGGGAGCGCGAGGCAGCGTGGGCCAACTGGAGTAGAACGCCCCCCCCCCCCCCCCCCTGAAGCCATGCGCGCGACGGAAAACGGCGCGCTGCTTCCCCGCTTTCCTCTCCTGCGAGCGTGCAATTTAGCCGCGATCGCCGGCTCACCCTTGCACCTTTTCACTCGCACAAACAGCATATGGCACGCAGCGACAATTTTATCGCCTATATATGGACTTTACACGGAACCGCATGCACAGCGACGGCGACGGCAGAAATGCGCCTGGAGCGTCCATATAATTGCTAACAAAATGAAAGCTTGTGGCGCCGGATAGAGTGATACCAAGGTAGTTTTTTCAAACATGAGCCATCTTTCCTTCAGGATTTCTTTTTTAGCCTGGCACTATTGTAGCGTAGCCTGACAGGTCAACAATGTCTCATTTTACTTACACGAATCAATTCAATGCCACCTGTAAAATTATTTTTTGAATATAAAGAAAGATACGTTTTCTATGCAGATGTGACGCTAATGTTCCTCCATTTACTGAAACAAGGATGGCACCTCTACATAAACTACATCATTGTTGAAAAAATTTTGCCCTGCTGGGTCTCATGAGAAATGAAATAGTTTCCAGCGGGAAACATTTTGTCAGCGATGCTGTGGTTCAGGCAGAAATGACATCCTGGTTTAACTTTCAGGTGGCAGATTAGAGTGACACCAGCATATAAAACACTATGATTGGCTACAATGAATTCCTAAACAATAAAGGACAGTTCACATCTCCAAAAAGTCTGTGCATCACTCTATCCGCCAATGTGAATATTTTTCTCATCTCCATTCCCTATATTAAAAGTAAATTTTCAGCTGCTTTGTGGGTGCCAGTCGTAAAATATCGCCGTGTGCTTGCGTAGCATCACGCAGAAATAAATGCCACTTCTTCGACATACCACCTATTAGTGAATGCTGTAGCATATGACATGTTATCGGAACATAAAAGTAAATCAGGTTATGATGCTAAATTTGTTTTTGACATACACGGTAAAGAAGAGCCGTTCATGCAGTGCATTGCACAACGCATGCATGTAGGGTAAAATGCAGCAAGACATCTACTTCACGCCCTGCGACATAGACAAATTTTATTGCCTAATAACTTAGACGGCATGCACAACATGTAATTGCCAAAAGTGACAAATAGCACCAAACGTGGCTACACATGGATTTTGAAGATTATTGCTGCCACAGCCCTAGCAGGCCATAATGCCCAGAAAAAAATTCCCTTAATAGAAGAGAACAATAAAGTTCTTGACTGACTTAATAGAAGAGAACTGGCGGCCCACAATACGTCGCTGTTGTAGGCCACATGTATACATTTTTGTAGACACAGACAAGAAAAATCTGTGCACAAGAAGAAAGACATTGAGAGGGAAAATGAAATTGCGAAATTGTCAATTTATTTAACAATATGTGTGAATCAAGGACTTCGACTCACATTCAAAACAAATTTAAACACTCCTTCCTCTTAAAGTATGGGCTGTTAAGGAGTGTATGTGATGGTGTATAAAATTATTATATTGCCCAGCATATAACTTTACAGATGTATAGTGTAATCAACATCAATATGTTACATAATATGACCATAAAAACACGCGAGTGACTTCTCATTAATATATAGTGTTTTGCTGCTAAAAAGGTGCTAACCAGCTTTGTGGACTCGGCCCAGTGTGCTTTGTTCCATGTAGGTTTAAGTGACGCGCGCTTAATCGGATCATTTGCCAACGGCTCTGTCCACATTTTTTCTCCGGATATCCGTGCTGCAACTTCAGTAGTTTATGCAGTGTGCACATTTTTATCGTCCTTTTTCCAACGTGTCAGTGCCGCAGTTGCACCTATAGCTGTCCCATTCACTGTGATTTCGGTGAAGCGAGCGTTGAGCGCGGCCAGCGCTCAGAGCTAGACACTCAAATCTGCCGCACACGATCACGTGCAGGGACGACTCTTTTGACTTCAAGTGCGTTCGGCAATGCTCCTTCTAGCTTTTTTCTTTGCTCCATGGACACCAACCTGAACACGAGCAACAGGCGTTCTGTAAAATCGCAGCGTGCGTACTTCAGGGACGCTTGTTGCTCGACCTACTACGCGGGCAAATCTACGCGGGCAAATCAATATACTACGCGGGCAAATCTTGCCTTAACCAACGCTGAGATGCTGCTATGCGCACGCGCTGCAAATAATCCGCGATGACTATAAATGAAACATGGAGCATACTACCCTTAAGCACATTCCGCATCCACGGTCGTTACGTTGGATCCTAGGTTTCTGTTTATCGAACTAACTACGAAGCATAGGTCGGCAAAGAAACTCATGAGTCGTGTTACGTCGCAATACGGCCAAAGGCGTTAACTTGATACTGGTGCAAGCAAAAATAAAAGGTGAAAGTGAACGTTGCTTGTCAGAAATATGTGAGAAAAAGAAGGCCTCACCTAGCATGTTTTGAAAGCTGAAGAGAAAATTCCTAAGCGCACAGCCACAAGGCTTGACGAGGTTCCCGTTAAGCTGAATAATGAACTAGAACCAAAAAGTGAGGAAGCTCTGTTGAAAACAGTCGGCAAAACTTTAAAAGATATATTAATACCAGACAGTTGGCGACAAAGTTGAATGAATTTGATTTATAAAGGTAGGGGGGAGAAAGATAGAATTCACTAGTCAGTAATATTCACCTGTACTCATAAGGTATTGCGTAGGTTGTATATAGAAGGTAGCTCCGAACAATTTTCATCCTCAATTGTGCCAAAATAACTCTTTACTTCTGTATTTCATATTTCATGTATGAGAGTGTGATATGTAAAAACAATCTTTTTATCCCTGTGTTTACTCAGTACGCTTGAAGTGCCCTTGCGATGTATAGCATTACATTTTTGTTCTTTTGTTTCGTTTATACGACACCTGAAGTTGAGTCGTTGTTTGTCTTCTGCTGTTGCCTGTAAAATGGGGGCTGCGGCTTTGTCAAGCTGTATTTTTTTACAGCTTTTTGTGCAGCTCCTCTGTCCATGTATCTTTGAGGCAGAAATAAACTTTATTATTATTATTATTATTAAACCGTCGACCATTACAGCGGTAATATACAGGTTAGCAATGCAGAAAATGAAATTAAAGCTGCAATCATGGGCAGAGAATAATGGCATTGTGGGAGAACTTCAGAATGGCTTCAGAATAGCTAGGAGTTTGGATGACAACTAATTTGTCCTTACTCAGTGTACTGAAATATCCAGAGTAGAAAGGAGATCGTCATATGTGGCCGTTTTAGACATATTACAGGAGCGTATGACAACGTAGACGGCAACATTTTATGGGATTCTGGAAGGGGAAGGCTTAGGTGACAGTTGTATACAGCTTTTGAAATAGATTTACCTATAGAAAATACTGTTTGCATTGAATGGGAAGGGATGAAAAGGGAGGAAGAAGAAGTATTTTAATGACTGGAAATTGTAGAGAGGTCGGCCGGATAATGGAGCATCTGGCCTGCTACTCTACGTAAGGGAAAGGGAAGAGGGGAAGAAAAAGGGTCACAATGGGGGATGATAATGGGAGGAACGAGGTGAAGGACACATTACACAACTGGTATGACAAACGTGCGCCCAGGCCCGTGTCACCTAGGAAACGTGAAAGAGCACGCATTGTCTCTGTCGTCTGCCAACTTTGTGGCCATGCGCCTAGCAAGAGGTCCTCCGACAGTGGTCCATTGTGTAAATGTCCCAAGGTATCTGTCACTGTCAGTCTTTCGCGCGCATACTCAGGGCACACCACGAGCACATGTTCTATAGTGTCTACAGCACCACACACTGAACAATCCGGGGAGTCTGTCCTTCCAATAATGTGCAAATATTTGATCGTGAAGGCTACGCCTAACCGCAGTCTGTGTATCAGGCATGTATGATGGCGTGGAATTACACGCAGAATAGGAAATTTCATATCGGGATCCAGCCTTTTAAGGCGGACGTGACGAGCGTCTGGATGGGCCCAGTATCTTCTCGTCGCACTCCTCATTAATTCCAACAGGAGGCATGTGATGTCCGGTCTGGAGGATGGCACTCCAGTTCGCAGGCCATTGCTGCGGGAGCGCCTTGCTGCAGCATCGGCCATCTCATTACCGCTGAGCCCACAGTGTCCCGGGATCCATTGGAACACTATGCGGTGGTGTTTTTCTTGAGCGCATGAAAGTAGCTCGGTGATCTGCAGTGCCAGAACCTGATATGCTGTGTGGCGCAGGAGGCATCCCAAAATTTGCAGCGCGGGTTTTGAGTCCGTGAAAATGCACCACTCTTGATGTCTTTCCCCGCAGATGTTCCGAATCGCTTCCCGAATAGCCACAAGCACTGCAGCGGTTGATGTAGAATTATAGTCTAGTATGAAACCTCGAGTCATCTGTTCGGCTGGTATCACCACAGCTGCTGTCGGTACCTTTGGTGACGCGGAGCCATCTACGTAAACATGAACATATGTCTGGTATTCTGACCAGATGTACGCGAGAGCAAGTTGTTGTAGTCCAGTGACGGGAACCAATGATTTCTTTAGTATGCCGGGGACATGTACACATACGGAAGGTTGAACCATCACCCACGGTGGTTTAATTGACGGGGTGATATGGAAGGGCATAGCCTGATGTTATGTGGGGTAGATGGCAGCGGAGTGCACTTGCGAAACTGCTGTCCGGCCGTTCACGTAGAACCGACGTCAATGGATGGCAATGGTGTCGTGTCAGTAAGTGTAAATACACACGAAGTGGTCCATGGGACAGGTATATCGATAATGGGCATACGCGGGCTTCCTCTATTGTGCCTTTGTTGGAGGCACGCCGTGGCAACCCAAGGCATATTTTTGTGCCTGCGCTTGAACGCTCTCTAATGTCCGTAAGTAGGAAATGCTCAACTTTGAGAGTATCGGAAGGCTGTATCGATTGTAGCCTACGAAAAGAGACTGATAAAGTCTTAGTAATGAGCCTTCCGTGGGGCCCCATTTCATGCCTGCTGCGAAGCGAAGAACATGGCAAAACAGATTAAGTTTTTGCTTCAACATATTAACATGCCTCGAGCATGACAAACCGCGGTCGATGATAATGCCCAGGAATCTGTGGTGGGAGACATAAGGTATTATGACACCGCTAATGGAGATCGGGTAGCGGCAGGCGGATTTTGGATTTGCGCGTGAATGCAACCACAGCACATTTTTCGGCAGCTAAGAGCAAACCCTGACGCCGTATGTATCGTGAAGTAGATGACACAGAGGAGAAAGTTGATATCAACAAGGGCATGGGGTGGGTGCCCTTTATCCCCACTCTGACGAATAAAGTTATCTCTCTCTCTCTCTTATCCCCACTGCGGTTTATGATGTACATGGTGAGGGTGGAAAGGGTGCTAGAGGGAAGCTATATCGGGTTTAACCTCTCGTACAAACAGGCGGGTACAGTAGTAAAGCAGCAGCTTCCAGATTTGCTTTACGCGGACGACATTGTGTTGCTAGCTAACAAGCAAAATTATATATATATATATATATATATATATATATATATATCTATATATATATATATATATATATATATATATATATATATATATATATATATATATATATATATATATATAGTAATCCATGCTAGTTTTGACTTCTCACCTGAATTAAGACAAACTTCCCAGAAAACTATTGGGCTCTACGATAAGGGAAACTACGAAGCAATGAACACTGACTTAATGAACTTTCTGTCGGTCTTTGAAACGTCCTATCTTTCCAGAAGTGTAAATGAGAACTGGACCCTTTTCAAGCACAAAATTATTGAACTAACAAATATATACATTCCGTCATGCAGTTTACGAAAGAGTAATCAGAAACCCTGGTTCACAAAGACACTGAAAAGGCTCGAAAACGAGGAAAAACGCACATTTCGTATAGCTTAGCGCCACGCTAACTCCCACGCATGGAAAAAAAATATTATGAAGCTGAGAACGCATGCTTGGCCGAGATTGGAAGTGCTAAGCGCTCATTTTACGAAGTAGTACTACCAGAAACGATGGTCGATAACCCCAAGAAATTCTGGAAGGTGATAAACCCGAAGGAAGCGCGCGCTATCACCTTCTTTAACAATGCTGGTGAAATCATGGCTGATACCGACTGTGCAGACACGTTTAACACTGCATTTTCATCGGTTTTTACCGACGAATCCAAAGCACCATGTTTTACATTACTACTAATTATTACTACAGCCATGGACGCCATAACTTTCAGCTGTAGTGGAATTTCTTGCATAATAGATAAAATAAAAATTCATCTGCCGCCGGCATAGATGACATCAATCCAAACATTTTGAAAAACGCTAACCCAGCCTGTTCCAGTATTTGCTGCTTATTGTTTTCCCAATCACTCTACGAAGGAACCATTCCAGACGACTGGAAAGTGGGGAAGGTCGTTCCGGTGCACAAAACAGGTAATACTGATTCACCTCTTAATTATCGGCCCATTTCATTAACAAGTAGTCCCTGCAAAATCATGGAACACGTCATTTATTCCCAAATCATGCAATTCTTAGATTCCAATAAATTCTTCCATCCGTCACAGCATGGTTTTCATAAAAGTTTTTCGTGCGAGACTCAACTAGCCATTTTTCTTCATAACATTTGACGCCAACCTTGATATTAATCTACAAACTGACGCCACCTTCTTAGACTTCGCTAAAGCGTTCGATAAAGTACCTCACCAACGCTTGCTTCTTAAGCTTTCCCAGTTGAACCTACATCGAAACATCAACGCGTGGATTAACGAATTCCTCACGCATCACTGTCAGTTTTTCTTCATTACCAATCCTCCGATCCGCTCCCAGTCACCTCCGGCGTCCCGCAGGGTTCCGTCCTCGGCCCCTTGTTATTCCTCATTTACATTAACGACTTACCCCAGCGCGTATCTTATCATATCCGCTTGTTCGCTGATGATTGCGTTATTTATCGTTCGGTAACTAACCCTTCTGACCAAGAATCCCTTCAGGCAAACCTAAACCACGTGCTAAACTGGTGTTCGCAGTGGATGATGACACTCAACTCTAACAAATGTAAGTACATGTCTTTTCACCGCCGTCGCAACCATTTTGTTTTTGAATATACCGTTTCGAACTCCCCTGTTGAACTCGTCCAGTCTTACAAATACTTAGGTATCACCATTTCTGATGACTGATCTTGGCGACTCCGCGTAACTAACCTAATATCATCAGCTAATAAAACATTAGGTTTCTTAAAACGTCACCTGCGGGAAGCCCCTCAACACGTCAGACTACAAGCATACATCTCCCTTATCAGAACTCAACTGGAATACGCATCGCCCATCTGGAACCCTCATCAAGCATATTTAACAAATTCCATCGAAGCTTTGCAAAACCGGGCTACCAGTTTCATTCACTCTTCATACTCGTACGACGTTAGCATATCATTTCTAAAATTGCACTCAGGTTTGTGTGATCTTTCTGCTCGCCGTCGCATTGCCAGTCTTGTTTTGTATCAAGTTTTTTTATTCGCCCCTAAGACAAGAACCATACATCTGTGCACCACCACCACGCAGATCCCATCGCATCGGTCACCCTCTTCAAGTTTTGCCTCCGCGAGCCCGTACTACTGCCACTACTACCTTCATGAACTCATTTTTTTCACGAACGGCAACTGACTGGAACGGCCTTCCCCACCATATCGCTGCCATAACCTGTCCATCCACATTTTCGACTTCTGTAAACGCCTGCATCTTGTAAACCCCACCCCTTATGTAACACCCCAAAAGGGGTCATTAAGGAAAATAAAGTGATGTGATGTGATATGCAACGTGTGGCTAATATTTGTGGACCGGAAGGCGAGAATTTAGGTCTTAAATTTAATATTAAAAAATCAGGTCTTATGGTATTCAATGAAAACAGTGAACACACATTGTCAATACAGGGCCAGGAAATAATAGCTCGCCTGAAAGAATATAAATACCTTGGTATATTGGATAAACGAAAGCAATAGATATATGGAAACACAGCAAAAACAATAACAGTAAAGGGGAAGAGAAATGCGGCCATAATGAAACACAGAGCGCTATGCGGATACAATAGGTACGAGGTGCTATGCCGAAATATGTAATGGTTCCACGATTACTTTTGGAAAAGCGGTTGTTCGCTTGAAATCAGGGGTACAATCAGGACTCGATGGAAACCAAAGGTCAGTGGGTCGCCTCGCATTGGGCGCTCACGGGAAGACTACAAATGAAGCTGTGCAGGGTGATATGGGCTGGACTAGTTTTGAAGTGATGGAAGCTCGCAGTAAAATTGAGTATGAAGAACGGCTGAGGAATATGGAAGAAAGTAAATGGCCTGGGAGAGTGTTCAGGTATCTGTACAAGAAAAACATTGATTCACAGTGGAAAAAAAGAACTGGGAAGCTTACCAGCAAGTATGCGGCCTGTAGGGTGGGCAACACAGCAACAAAGAAGGTCAAGCGGAAAGTCAGAGAGGCTGAAATAATCTCATGGGTGGCGGCAATGGAAAGGAAACCTGCCATGAGTAACTACTTAAGAGGAAAAAACGAAATCAGGAAAGAAACAATTTATGATAGCTCAAAGGGAAGCTCATTACTTTCCGAGCCTTGCGGTGTTCCCTTCTCGCCCAGTTCAAAGATTTTTACACCTGGCGCCTAGCAGAGTGTCCTTCAGGACCGCTACATTAGGAAATAAAGTTTTACCACCATGCACCACCATTACTTTTCGAAGCGAGATCAGGGTGCCTTATAACACGCACTTATAAAGTGAGATATGAGAAGGAAGCAGAAGCATGTGCTTGCTGCGATAAAGCAAGGGAAACGGTGGAGCTTGTTTTATTAAAATGTGAAGATATCTGCCCAGCGGTCGATAGGAAGATTGGCGGGAGAAAAGTGGGGAAACGACCAATAAAGGAGGCCTACAAAAACAAAGTTCACAATAGGGTTCAGAAAGTATGTGATGGGAATTCATCGTTGTTGTTTTTTTCCTTTAACATAGGCATTAGGCAACATAATAACAAGAGCTTGGTGGCGCAACCCACCACCCCGTTCCAAAGGGGCCGCTCATAGCATCCATCCATCCATCCGTCCAGACTGGGGATGGAGTTTTATTGCCCTTCTTGTCTGAATGGCACCTCGTCGTCTGCGCCTGCCTAGCGTAGCAACATATGGCGGCACCCTAGCGGTTACCGATTTCAATGCGTGGGCGCTATGGGGAACTCTGCTTACAGAGGTGGTGATATCAACTTTATGCCCTAGAGCTTGTAGGGATAAGGCTTTTGCAAACGGTGCTACGCCTTGGCGCACAGCGACCTTGTACAGCGGCATGGTACAAGGTCGAGGAAGCATTGGGCGACAACCACGTACACTCGAAAAGCATTCATTACGATTGCAACTAACACGGTCAGCTAGCTTAGTTTACAACACTGAGGGCTCCCTCGAAGCGATAATAGGCGATGTAAAGAGTGGCTTTCGACTTACCAGCTGGGGCACGGGCGGCCGCGTGCGGGAAAACGGGAGCGGCAGTGGAGCCTTCCGTATTCGCCTCTTGCAAGGTGCCAAAAAAGAAAGAGTGTTTCTAGGTCCGTGCATATATTCACAGTGAAGTAGACGCGCGTGCGAAAGTGATTTGCTGCATTTATATCACGTATGTCGATGACATAGCTGGCGCATGACTTGTAAAAACGATCAGCGCTAAAAACGGGGCCATACAAAAAATAAGGCATCGCCCTGTCGTGTGTCTTCTCGTTTGTAGACTTGTTGTAGCCTAGGTAACGTGGAGGTAACCGTTGTTTTCCAGCCAGATTTTCCAGTAAGGCTACGTGTGGAAGAGGGGCGGGCTCTATTATGCTAGTCGCCTATCACTCAATCGCGCTTTCGGTGTTGTGGGCATGCTGTATTACTATAGATTTAAAAATACAGGGATTGCCATAGAATTTCAATAGTGTCATATGATGCAAGTTCCACTCACTTTCGTTGACCTGCTGTCCGACTCGTTTGGAAGTAACTTGCGATCACCGTATAGTAGTCATCACGCGACGCATATTGTTATTTGATCACACTTAGGAATTATGAGGCAGGCAACCGGAAACAGGGCTACTTCCTTTTTAGGAGCCTTTGCGAAAATTACGGCATTCGTAGTTCGCAGTAAAAAAAAGCACCAGAAGCTTCGAGAGATTTGAAAGTGTCGTGTCTGCACACCCATCTATTCTGAAAATTACCGAGTGGTTTGTTAGGATGGGCCCTCCGCAGCCAGCAGCACGTGTTACGAAGGGGTAGGTGAGCCTCGGCCATTGGCCACGGCCGTCTGGTGCTGAGCGATCGGGCAGTGATGAGACGCTCTCCCTATCTACATAATTATCCGCTAACTTCATTCTTGACGCCTTTCATTCGCGTCGCCTAGGGCCCCCCCTCCCCCCTCCTCGTATCGATCACTCCCCTTTTTAAGATTACTTTCTGATAGTCACTGTCGCACTCTTCAACGCCGCGGCGGCCCCTAACATTCCTATATTTCTGTTTTTGTGTGGACTTCGAGGTCATTGACTTTCCCTCCCGCCTGTTTGTTGTCGCGGTTTCTAAGCTTTCTTGGCCCAGCAACCCCTCCTTGATATATTATGCCGTTCGCCAATCAGCGTTCTGTAGGTCTTTCTCGTCCCGTTTTCTGCCCAGTTTTCATTCTTAACAGCGTGTACAAACTAGCCTAACAGCAAGGTCTTCTCAAGTTTATTGAACTAATGAAAGTCATTGGCAGGGGAAAGAAGAAGAAAAAAATTACCGACGATTACGTTACTTCCTAATGCGAAATTTGAGCGCAAATAAGCTGTTTCACCTTTTCGATAGATTGAGGCAAAGAAATCGAGCAACACATGTATGCGCTATCACGGAATTTTTTTTTATTTTTCACACGTATTCCTTTAACAAAGACTCCACTAACAGTTCTTGACAGAGCCTTTGTTTGCGTTTCGCCTCGGCCTCGGCCGCGCGAACGGTAGAGTCTTCTCTGCGACGGCGATGAGCTTCTGCTTCAGCCTCGCTTACTGCTGGTTGCTCTCGACGGCGGCGATGAGCCTCCGCTTCGGCGGCGCGAACTGCAGGGTCTTCTCGGCGGCGGCGATGAGCTTCTGCTTCAGCCTCGCTTACTGCTGGTTGCTCTCGACGGCGGCGGTGAGCCTCCGCTTCGGCGGTGCGAACTGCAGGGTCTTCTCGGCGGCGGCGATGAGCTTCTGCTTCAGCCTCGCTTACTGCTGGTTGCTCTCGACGGCGGCGGTGAGCCTCCGCTTCGGCGGCGCGAACTGCAGGGTCTTCTCGGCGGCGGTGATGAGCTTCTGCTTCAGCCTCGCTTACTGCTGGTTGCTCTCGACGGCGGCGATGAGCCTCCGCTTCGGCGGCGCGAACGGCAGGGTCTTCTCGGCGGCGGCGCTTAGCCTCTGCTTCGGCGACGCGTACTCCTGGATCATCTCGACGGCGGCGACGGTAAGCTTCTGCTTCGGCGGCACGCACCTCTGGATTCTGACGGCGACGGCGCTGGGCCTCTGCTCTGGCAGCTCGTTTAGCAGCAGCAGCAGCAGCAGCAGCAGACGGAGGACTTCCATCGGTCGTCTCGCTCATGGCTCAGAAAGAACTGGCAGATAATTTCGCAGTGGCGAACGGCAGCGGCAATTTCGGCTCGGGCGGTGCACATATACAGATCCGCCGCCACCGATCTGGCTCTCTGATTGCCACCGCACAGGGCGAACGGCAGCGGCAATTTCGGCTCGGGCGGTGCACATATACAGATCCGCCGCCACCGATCTGGCTCTCTGATTGCCACCGCACAGGGGTTGCATTGGAGGAGGAGCGAAGAAAGGAATTAAGTTCGAGCCGGCGCTTTGACAACCGGAGACTCGCAGAAAGAGGGGGGAGGGGGGCGGCGTGTACACCCAGCGGCAAACGATGGGGGCAGAAGCGCGCGCAGCAAGCGGACAACACGATAAAGGGAGGAGGCAAGAGATAGCAGCGACTGACTGATGCCGCTGACGCCGATAGTGAGTCAACCCCAGCTGCGGAGTTGGTTTCAGGGACAACGCCGCCGATGCCGACACAAACAATATGATACCCTCGCTTCCGCAGCGCTAAGAACAAGGTCTAGCCGTGGGAAGGTGGTCACGTATTCGTCGACGTGCCGGGGCCTACGTGAAATAACCGGCGCGTCGGCAACTGAAGAGCACCCTATCCGCCACACAAGAACAGGGGGGGGGGGACCCTTTCCTCCTCTTTCTGCATGGCGGCGACGGTGTTCTATGCAGTCACGTTATCTTGACTCTCTAGCGGCGTCAGCGGCATCCAGCGGTATCAGTCGGTCGCTGCTAGCGCTGGGGGGATGAAAGGGGGGCGGAGCTGGTTACGAGGCCGACGACAACGCCGACGACGACGCGAAACCCAGGAACGGACGCCAAAGAGCTGCGCTCTAAAAAGGGGGGAGGGTTCTTATTACGCGTTTCCTAGACGAGCAGGTCGAAATATTTTTCGCAATGCTTTCGTTTCATGCAGCGTGGTCAACGCTTCGGCCAAGTACCGGAAATGAGAAGCTCTTCAACGACACGAAGGTTTGGTGTGGAGTCACAATGCCTGCAAGTTTTATGCACGCACTCGTCTCTTCTTTATCTGCCTGTGGAATTTTTCAGCTCTGATCCCCCCCATCAGCAGTTATGGTTAACAGGACCCAGAATGAGGTAGAGGCGTGCCACGAGCCACACACGCCATGCAAAAGAGGCCCACATAGAAGTTCCGTGCAGCGTGCTACGAAGCTAAGAGTGGCGCACCTGTGTTGAAAATGAGACGCGGAGGACCGAGTGGGCGACGACGGCGATAACAATTCGTTTAGTTCCTGGAAACCTGCCGCTCCTTGGATAGCTTCGGGGTTAGAAAAGCCCTGGCATGCTGCGACATGCTTTCGAGCGCACTTTTTTTCTGGACGCGAACCGTGCACGTAGTCTCTGCGCTTGTGGTGCGATTGCGGTTGTGTGCCCGGCAAGCCTTCATCGCCGCGGAATGTGGATTACGTTCATGCTAGGATATGCCTAATAGGTGCTGCGTGCCCATTTGCTGGAGCAATTACAAATCGGAGCCGAAAAAATCATGCGTTCATGTTTCCGCAAGATCAATGACAGAATATTTGGTGCCAGTGCTAAGGCAAAGAAGAGAGAAGCTGGAATTCTGCGGAATAAGGCAGCTGTTTCTTTGTGAATAGTTGCACGAATGTTTTGTATCTCCATTGCTAAACTCATTTGAGGTCTTGTAAATATGTGGACTGCGGTACTGCATGTAATAATGCCTCGAAAGCGAAATTATTCGTTCAGAGCCTAATCTAGACTGGAACAAATACATGTGTCCCGAATGTGAAAAAGGGCACACCAGTGAAGTTGTCATGAGGTATATGTTACGGCACAGACAGAAGTTTAAGGTGTTCATATAGGCCATGACCTCCTATATGGACACCTTAGACTTCTGTCAAGCAAAGGACCAGGCACGATTCCGTAAAGGCTACTCAACAATAGATCATATTCACACTATCAATCAGGTGATAGAGAAATGTGCGGAATATAACCAACCCTTATATATAGCTTTCATTGATTACGGGAAAGCGTTTGATTATGTCGAAACCTCAGCAGTCATGGAGGCATTACGGAATCAGGGTGTAGACGAGCCGCATGTAAAAAATACTGAAATATATCTATAGCGGCTCCACAGCCACTGTAGCCCTCCGTAAAGAAAGCAACAAAATCCCAAGAAAGAAAGGCATCAGGCAGCGAGATAGGATCTCTCCAATGCTGTTCACAGCGTGTTTACAGGAGGCATTCAGAGACCTCGATTAGGAAGAATTCGGGATAAAAGTTAATGGAGAATACCTTAGTAACTTGCGATTCGCTGATGATATTGCCTTGCTTAGTAACTCAGGGGACCAATTGCAATGCACGCTCACTGACCTGGAGAGGCAAAGCAGAATACTAGGTCTAAAAATTAATCTGCAGAAAACTAAAGTAATGTTTAAGAGTCTCGAAAGAGAACAGCAATTTACGATAGGTAACGAGGCACTGGAATTGGCAAGGGAATACTTCTACTTAGGGCAGGTAGTGACGGCGGATCCGGATCATGAGACGTAAATAATCAGAAGAATAAGAATGGGCTGGGGTGCGTTTGGCAGGCATTCTCAGATCATGAACAGCAGGTTGCCATTATCCCTCAATAGAAAAGTGTATAATAGCTGTGTCTTACCAGTACTCACCTACGGGGCAGAAACCTGGAGGCTTACGAAAAGGGTTCTACTTAAATTGAGGACGACGCAACGAGCTATGGAAGGAAGAATGACGGGTGTACCGTTAAGGGATAAGAAAAGAGCAGATTGGGTGAGGGAGCAAACGCGAGTTAATGATATCTTAGTTGAAATCAAGAAAAAGAAATGGGCATGGGTAGGACATGTAATGAGGAGGGAAGATAACTGATGGTCATTAAGGGTGACGAACTGGATTCCAAGGGAAGGGAAGCGTAGCAGGGGGCGGCAGAAAGTTAGGTGGGCGGATGAGATTAAGAAGTTTGCAGGGACGACATGGCCACAATTAGTACATGACCGGGGTTGTTGGAGAAGTATGAGAGAGGCCTTTGCCCTGCATTGGGCGTAACCAGGCTGATGATGATGATGATGAAGTGCCAACATTTTGTTGAAGAACTTTTGTGGTCGCATGGACGGCAAACTATTTGACGCGGACGATAAATCAAGGCAAAGAAGCTACTCTGAAGAAGAGGGCAGCACTGTGACTTCAATATTAGCCATGCTCCCTGTCATCATTTATCCGAAATTCGTTCTTAATCCTAAAGTTCAACCATTTCATCCTTTATGGACGGGCTTTTTAATAATGCAGCGCGTAAATGGTTTTGCGTAAATAAAATAATCTTGGAACACCGTCTGTTCTCTGCGGGCCATCTGCTCAACTATGCCTAAAACAAATTGGAGGACGCTTAAGCTTCGCCTTCAAGAGTAGAACGCGATAGCGTTATCGCACCCCGTTCGCACTGCCCACTGATTCGCTCGGCATGCTCTTGGGCCCTATAACGTAAAACTATTCCAATATGTTTCTATTCCAATCTCCTGACGTCAAATTTGCGTAACCACCAACGCAAGCACCGGGCGGTTACCCTCAGGGTTGTCTGAACAGACCAATCAAACGCTCTCCTCGTTCATAGGAGGTCACTTTTGTTTGCTTGAAAAACGAATAACATTGCCTACACTGAGCGGCTTGTCGTATCTAATTAGCTGACAAGAGGCGAGGAGAACGCTCAAGTGGAGAGGGATTCGATGGGGCCGAGCTACTGCACTGAAAGTCGATAACCGGATGAAGAGGGTGGTGCCGGCGTCTACGATTGGTCGGCTTTCCCTTACTTAGCTTGCGGTGGCTGGTCGAAAATCGCGGCGGCATGCAACGGAAGCTCAAGAATGACGCTACAATGGACCCTCAGCAAAGAAGAGTTGGCAGAATGAGGGGGTACACGTGCCGAAAGTGCTCGAAAACATTACATGGCCACGCAAGAAGTTTTATTATACACAAATACACCCACGCTCTCCGGCAGGTGCGAGTAGCCAGCGTCTGAGCGACCGGCAACAGCTTTCTTTTATTCCTTTCGGAACGGGGCAGCCTGCGGCTATTCCGAAGAAAATTCAGTTTTGTTCGGCATATTAATGCATCTTTATCGTGTACACGTCACTTTGACGCGGTGGGTTCTTGCGGTTTTGTGACGTCGCGTGACAGGCAGGTGAAGTGGGTGCAGCCCGAAAACTCTTTACCAATATCCGAGGGCTAATGGCGAAAAGGGGTCGAATCAGAAATGACTGTTTTTCTTTTTCTGTCCAATCATGCATATTCAGTGTGTACACATCATATCAGATGGGGAGGTATCGTGGTTTTCGTGACGCCGCGTGACAGACAGGTGAAGTGGGCGTGGTCGAAAAAAGTTTTTGACCAATCGTGGAGAGCTGATAGCAGAATTGGAATAGAAAAGTTTGGAATATTTTTGCGTTATAGCGCCTCTTGAATCACACAAAGACGAAACGTGTGCCTGAGCAAGCGGAACGAACCAAAGAACTGGGTGTCTCGGAGGGAGAAACGACCTACGCGAGCCAAACGTCGTGATCGGCACGGACAGCCGGGCCGCGACGCGCCATGAAGGCGGACGCGATCATGGGGCTGACGCCTTGATGGGATCGTCCTGTAGAACTGGGAGAGTGGCGCGCCAGCTGTCGGGGCAGCGCCGTACATTGCGAGGAGGGGGTCTTCTGTGTTTGCCGCAAGATGGCTCTGCGTGCGCGCCAAGCGCAGAAGAAATTTAACGGAAACGTACTTCGCTGCGCGTTTAACTGTGACTTCTGTAATTTACATGCTCATAATTACCGATATACACCGCAGTATAACTTTCTACAGCATGTTTCTAAGGCAGCACCGCATTCACTAAAGGCGCTTTTGTCCCGCTTTGGAGCATCGAAGTCGTGGGTGACAATAAAGAAAAAAAAACTCATGGCTGAGTGGTAGGGTCTCCGTCTCGCACTCCGGAGACCCTGGTTCGATTCCCACCCAGCCCATCTTGCAAGTTGTTTTTATTTATGAATTGCCTTCCGCCATTTTTCGCGCGCGACCGACGCCGACGACACCGGCTTTTCTGCGAAACGAGCTCCTTAACGCTATCGCGTTAAAAACAATAACTGCGCTCTGGTTAACGTTGCCCAGAAGGGCGCGATCCCTTCACTCAACCCGTATCCCCGAGCACGCAGCCGGCCTCTTCTCCGTGACGTCACTCGCCCAGCTCTCATACCTTCTCTTGTCTGGCTGTGGGCTTCGAAAGAATGACATGGAAAGGAGAAGCTTTAATGTTGAAAGCAATGCGAGGGCTAGTGGGAGGTGTTGTCATGGGGGCGATCCCCTCTCCTACGAGGACCCCCAACATTGCGGCCCCGCTCATGCAACACCACCTAGGTCGAGCCCTCTCACTTCCCCGCCTGGCTACGCCAATAGAGAGGCTACGCCAATAGAGACAGCACATCCAAAACCCCTGAAACTTCGTAAAGTAGTGCCACTCTCCTCCTCCGCCTTCACTCCTCCTCGTTTCTCCGCTCTTTCACGCTCCCTCCTCGACCATGGCGCCGCCTACGATGCTCGAGCACAGCAGGCGAACTTTCGCAGAGTGAATGCACGCATAGCAAGGCAGTGAGTGCTCTTTAGGCGTTCACGTTGGCTTTCCAGCTCCGCGTAACTTCGTGTACAGCATAGAATTTCTAGTCGGATGCTTATACAAATTCGGTAACGGCAGCTTTTGTTTCATTTTTTGATAACTATTTCTTTAAAAAAGTATATGAAGGAGTGTTAACGCTGTGCGTTGACGACTGCGAATGTATCGCGTGCCCTACAATTAGGTACGCAACATTTGTCAAGGGCGTGTCGCAAGATCTTGTTGCGAATGGTTGTAAATAACACGTTTACGATTGAATGACAACCTCTTGGCTTCCAGCAAGCCCTCAGCCTAAAGAATCCGCGCCGCCCTTACCATGTGAATTCGCGGCGCGTATCAGCTATGACGTACAAAGGCTGACGAAGATCACTGCTCTGGAGGTTCGAGAGTGTATTACAAGCTACAGTGCCACCAACGTGCGTGCTTGCCAATCTAAGCGCGCGGAAACCCTCAGAGGCGGGCGCTGGTGCTATTGTTTCTCGTGTCTCAACGTCGACAGAAATACCGCGGCCGATCGTCGAGTCGGAACTGTGCGTACACAAGAAAATAAGTTTTTAGCATTCGTGCGCAAAGCGGGAGCGCGATAACGATGCTTGACTCAATCTCAAACAAGACCACTGTGGCCTTCAGTAATTTTTTCAGGTTAATGCCTTATCAGGAATAACACTTCATCGTGCGTTGGTTCGTCCGTTTACTAAGTGACGTACTTGTCGTGAACCGAGTTGCACTGAGGTGCATGCATTGAGGACGGTTGCACTCCCTTCGAAGTAACATTTGCGAGACATGACTTTTTTAGTGAAGACATGATCGCGCAAAGAATCCCCCCACCCTGACGCGGCCGAAATTGCGGCAAGTGAAATGATGTTTTGTCCATAGTTTAAAATGATATGAAACGGCATTCGAGTTGCAATCTAACAGTTTATTTTCAGCATAGATGCATTACAGATTTGCCTTTGCAGTCACAAGTCCGTGTGCACCATTTATTGTCTCATTGCGTAAATAAACGCACCAGCAAGAGTCCTACAGCAAGCGCGTCTCAATTAGGCATAGTGACTGTAGAAAGCAAGCGAATTACTATACGAGCGCGCGAACTAAACGAACGAGCAAACGACTCACGAACGACGGCTAAACCAGCCAGGCAACGGGCGGGCGACCGCACGTTTTCTTTGCGAGTGCTCCACCGCCGCATCTTAAGCTTCGCACACTTTAAAGCTCACGCGAATTAGCACATACGTCTCAGTTACCTATGATGCGGTCGCTCGACGACGAACGCACCGCGTAACACGGTTTTGGGAGAGCACGCACGCTTTTCATCGGTGCCTCTGTATCGCAAATCCACCGGGCGACCGCCAACGAGGAACACGAACAAATGTGGCAAACAAAGCTAGTCTATCTAAAGAAGGCTAGTAACCACAAAAGGCAGAAAGTTGCTCTCATGAGGCGCTTTCATGATCGAGACTGAAATTTTATCAAAAGCACTGCGCTGAATGTTAAAAATTTCGTAATCACGTTATCGCACGCAGCCTCGCGTGCCCGCGAACTCACGCCGGTTGGCGTTCAAAACGATTAAGCGCACCAAATATGACTAACACGACCACGTAGTGCGCATATAAGCAAAGCAAACGTTGCGTAAAAATCATGTTAAAGCGTGCGTACAAATGAGAACATGCACAGTGAACTGTGCAATATCTACTACGTTATTTCCCGCAGCACAATACGCAAGCTTGGCACATACAATACTATGAGAGACCCACAACTTACGTCACATAGTCGCGCGGAGGAAGTTGGTCGGAAGTTCTCCCTCCCGATTTGGTGAAGCCATGTCCTTCTTCTTAACCCGTTGCGCTTACCGGACGGTATCGCGAACATATTGTTGCCTTTGCTAAAACTATATTGGCATCCAAACGCGCAGCAGGTCATGGTAACAGAAAACGACGTGAAGCGACGTCGCACTTGCTACAAAACATCCTTCAAGACATTCACAAAATCAAAACAACACAGAATACGAATGGAAGGAATGGAGCCAACAAGCGCCGCTTTTCAAGCAAAAATGGCACTGAAGCGTGACTGTAAACAAACGAAGCCAGCTCAAGGGGCCACGTGATGCCATTAGGCCAATAGCGGCACGGCGTCGGCTTCGGCCAGAGCACTCGAGGAGGAGGCGGCATTCTTCAAACTACTACTTTACGAAGTTTAAGGGGCTTTAAGCACATCTGGTTAACCTCTCTGTCTTTCATCTCTCTCCCTCTCTCTGTAGTGTTCCTACAGTTTGGCTCTGTCCATTTTTCATTTTGTACCAAATAAGCACATGATTAGCTGACTTCCTTGGTCCAGCTTTTATATTTCTGTTTAATTTCTCTTTTTATTTTTGTTTCCTTTCTTCTTGTTCAGCCCCATTTACAGGCGAATGCAAGGCCCCTTGTGTAACGCCCATTCAAGGTGATTATATTGCTTGTGCTTTGACCGTATTGTTAATGTCGTTGAACCTTGAACAATAATTTTGTGCTTATGGTACCTGAATGGAGCGTTTTTTTTACCTCTCGATCAGTGCATTATTAGCGAATAATGTTGCAATTATACTCTCTGGTTGCTTATACTTTTCTCGCTTCTGGCTTCATAATGGCTTCTACGCCAAATATGCGTGTTCTGTACTTTATTTGTTATGTTTTCTACCGCTCCTATCGTGGTCCTAGGAAGGACCGATAGAATAGTTAAATAGATGAACAAATAAATAAATCAATAAATAAAGACACAGCAGAAGTGAGAATGGGCAGAAAGCCGAGCATGATCGATCGGCGTTGCCAATTTATAGGGCCCCTGGAAGCTGGAGAATTTTTGAAAGTCCCCTGTTGGAGATCACATGACTCTAGTTCATGAGCTCGTTTATTCAGAGAGGCGGATTATGTGGAATAATTACTGATAACTGCAAATAAAGACGTTAATTAGTCAACCTATGTTAATTGGTTTAATATGTGTTTCCATTTTTCATGCAAATATTCATTTAAAAAATGTAGCCGGTGACTTTTCGAGGCGTATCCACTTCAATTTCCACAATGACATCAGTTTGGAGATATGGGCCATCAAACTCGCCGAAAAAAACTCACTATTGTTCCATTTACCTTTTCAAAAACAAATTTAACAAACAAAAAACGCTCTTTTATACATTGAGGCACAAAATCACTGGAACACCGATGTATTTCGTCTCACACTTTGGGAAATAATATATCGAAACTGGTGTCATCTTGGGAATTCATTTCAAGTGGGTACGTCTTGCAAGGTACCCGACTACAATTCCTAAATTGCGATATATGTGCGTTAAGGTAATTAAATAATAAGGTAATTAGTAATTGTTTGTAATTAATTGAATATGTGTTTAAACTTCTCGCGCTAGTAATGTCCGCCTCTTCGAATAAACCAGCAACAAGAAATATGCTATCTGCCACAGGCGTTTCATTAAAGTATAAACTCCAAGCAAGTGATCTTGCGCGCGACAGCGGCAAGCAATGCGATGGAGATGACTGTTGCGTTCGCTCGTCGCCTGCAAGTCGCACCCCATGCGAGCGATGATTTTGAGCGACGTCGATCCCCGGTGTTGTCGGTATGAGGGCAGCAATATACGCGCCGAAACTAGCGTGACGCGTGCTTTATTAAATTAAGTTTATGTATTTTAGTGTAAAAAGCAGCATAAAATATTTGTGTAGTAGGTTCTTATTCTTGCACGTATAACATTCAATAGTTTGCTCGTTCCGTGCGACAATCGGCAGTACTTGACTGATGTACAGATGCAAGTACAACTTCGCGCTATTGACTCGTCGCTCATAGCACTTCTGGGCGACGGGCGACGAATTCTACATTTCCAGAACCGAGTGATCGAGCGATCTGTTTAAGCGACGGCCCATTCCATCGCTCGTGGCCGTCGCGCACAAAATCTCTCTCATGGGGATGAACCTTAAAAATTTTGTAAAACTTAAAAATTATCAGCCCGTGTATAAAGGGACACTAAAGGAGAAGGTTGAGCTGTGCTGCTTTTCTAAAACAGCGAAAAGCCGCTGTTCCTGCGAGAGGAGTCGGAAACGAAAAGCGGTTGGTGTTACGATCGGCCTGCAAGGGTAGTGACCTTCGAACCTCTTCCAGCCCGCTGCGATGAGTCGCTTTGTAAAGCCAACGATGCACCTCCTCGGGCAGCCCAACGGCGCCAGCAAGGCTAGCCACGTTTGGCGGACCGAGTATTGTTAGTTGGTGCGCTGTCGCCTTCACGGTATAATTGGAGCAAGATAACTCCTGGAAAAGGGTGATTTACGTCGCTTTCTCACGGGCCCCAGTAATCGTCACAGTCGTTTGACAGAAGCGGCGGGTAACTGCGGAGTCAGCTCTGGAATCAAGAGACGCCAGGTTGAGTCAAGCGTGACAACCCCTGTCTACGAGAATCCTCTCCGCTCGGTGTGTTCAGTGAAAAAAAGTGTGGACGTGAATGTGTGAACTCTCCCCCTTCAATGGCGGGTCGACTACGACTACGACGACTTTGGGCGCTCGCTCCGATTGGACGAAGGTTGAACGGCAGTTCTCCCTTACCTAGGGATCTAGGGAGGACAGAGGGTTTTCAAGCAGCCGTTTTCGGCTGCTCGGTGTGCTTCGTTTTCAGTCATGCTAGACTGATGAAATGTAACGTTCTTCATGTAGATATTGTAAATAAATCTCATACTCCTAGTTCTCTATGAGAGCAAGTTCCTCCTTACAACCACTCCCAAGCGTGGATGAGTTCGACGATGGCACGGGCCCGCTACCACAGTTTTACATATACCCGACTCCAACTCGAACAGTGGCCGACGCCGCCGTGAAGTTTCCGCTCTCCGTGTCGTCATGGGTTTTATGTCTGATGGTATCTGCCTGCGGTCTATAGTTAATTCGTTATTATCTGTAAAGCCGGAGAACATAGCATACATTTTAAAGGATCCAATGAATAAACTTAGCACGTTTCCAGATATCTTACGGCGTCTCGACAGCCGAAATGCGAGAAAATGCTTTAAAACACGTCACATATGATTATGGACGCTGGGGTTTCGGCGCAAAACTAAAAAAAAAGTAGAGTTATTAATAATAATGTTGCCAGTTTGGTCTTTATTTTTTATCATCTAGCAATCAACCTCTCTTGGCAAATAAAAAAAAAGATGGATTTTTGTTACTCTTATAAACTGATTTCGTTTTTTTTTCCTTTTGTGTCTGTTTAACATTGAAAGTGGCTGTCGTAACGTTACCGATCTTCCGCGTAGCGAAGGCGCGTCTGCTGGCGAGCAATATATTGCTACGAGGCTAAGTGTATCAGGGGCACACGGGTTATAAAAAGAAAAAAACGACAAGAATGGCTGCTGTGTGTGCGTGCATGGAACGAGGCAATTGACTTTTTGAAGATTAAATACTGAGTTACTCGGTCCCAGCTTCCTCGTTTTAATATTTACGTAAGAGCCTTTAATGTGGTTCAATCATCCCACGCATTCTTTTCTAGATATCAGGGTGTCGAAAGATTGTGGCATAAAGTTCCTCTGGCCTCTTGTCCGAAGGAGTCTCCATGGCCATAGTTGTTGCAGAAAAGGAACGCAAAACGGTAGTAATGTCTACTTTCAGCCACTGTTACAGGTCACTTTGGGTGGCCGTGCTCACCTGACTTGGCGAAGCCACAAGTTGTAGCTCACCGTGTCGCGTGATTGCGCGCCGCGAAGGCCAAAAGTATGACATCTGTTCGAAATAGTTGTACGCGCGTGGGACGCCGCATGTGCGTGCCACGGATGGCAGACGACGAAGAAGCTGAGCAGCCGGGATCGCTCCTCGCGGGCTCACGCGTTGCTCACGCATCTCCATTGGCACCAGGCATCGGCTCCGACGGCGGCCGGAGGTGTGGAAGTCTCTGCTCGGCGCCAGCCCTCACCGCGGCGACGTACCAACGGCCAGCCGCCGCCAGAGGTAGGTGCAACGCCGCGCGTCGCTCGGTGCGCACCCCAATTAGGAGCCTACATACGAAGGCCCGCATGTAGGCTTTCTTACCCGAATCGTCCCGGGGCGTTCGAACGCCGCCATGTTAGGCTCTCTTCCGGCATACCGCCGAACACACGGCACAGCGAACCCATCTTATGGAGGCAGCGAGCTTTGACTGCGAATTTTTGTACACGCGAGGTTTTCTTTTTCGGCGTGTTTCGAAGGCAGTCTCCGAAACGTGTGGCTTGGCCTCCTAACTACTATGTGGAGCTATGCTTGGTAGTCATGGAAGAGAGGTATCCCTCGCTCCCCTGTTCTTCATATCTGCACGTCTCGGAGTCAGGCTTCGAGATATGCCCCCGTTTGCGCCGCGTATTCGTAAAGAAAAACGACTGAATTGCCACATGAGTGGCTCGACGCGCAAGCTGCAGTTGGTCGCGCGCGAGCAGCTGCAATTCCGCGATTTTTCTGTGGAACATCGTACTGGTCGTGCACGAGCGCGCTCGGGTTTTCTTCTGCCTTTTCCAATGCACGCGGAGCACGCGGTAGAGGTGCACGCTCTACACGGAATCTTAGCTTCGGACGATTCGTGCGAATAGCTTGCCGAAAACGTGCGGCTTCAATCAACGCGGAAGGCTTATACGTATATGCTCGTTCTCTCATAAAGTAGCTGCGGCGCTACGGTTACGGATTACGAGCTGGGGAAAAAATGCTCAAGGTTGTCTATTTGAGTGAGATATATGCAAGGTAATTATTATTCTTTACTAATTGATAACTATAGCTTGTAAGAAAAAAGAAGGGATTCCGAGGCAGGTTGCGTTACTCTATTCTTTTACATTTGATAACGGGCACGCCGCAGCACGAAAACGTTTGCGGAAATTCCCTGCTCCTCACCAGGCCACATAGTTGGTTATACGCTGCAAGTTGTTAGGTGCCCTCTAAGGAGTGTTTACCGCAAGATTTTTTCAAATTATTTCATTAATAGCGGAGATAGAAATATTTGAAGTGTCGCGAACCTATTATTTGAGGCAGGCATTTTACTTCATCTATACTGAAGCAACAGATGAAACGAGTAACTGATATTGCCTTGAATAATTCGCGAAAGTCGCGCGTTACAAAGCTACGTCAAAGCACTCCCGTGTACGTAAATACGGTGGCTAGAACTGACTACCTAAACGCAGGTCCACTTCTGCGATATACGACGACTCTTCGGCTGGGAGCGCAGTGCCCGCGAGGAGAAGGGCAACGGCGTTTGGGCTGAAATTTAAGCCATTATGTTTAAGCTCTCAGCGCGGTGTGTAGCGATGTAATGCTTACCAGACATGATCGTTAGCGCGCATGGTATGCAAGGCGCTTGCCAGCTCATTATGACAAGCTTCGCTGAAAGTGCGTTATGCCGTGTTGTGCGTAATGCTGTAAAGTACGTAATGCCTCATCAACAACAGCTGTTCAACCAAAAAAAGATGTTATTTAAAAGCACGGTACAAAGTGCAATTATATATTCACAGTGTTGGGTCGTCAGAGTTCTGACAACCGAATACCGTAGGTTTTAAAATTGTATCTCGCATCGGGTTAAAAAAAAATTTTTTTCATTGAGCAGCTTGGCTAATGCTAGCTGGGACATCCCTATATAGGGTGCTTTTTTTAAACTAGATTTTTACACCGAAGCTGGATAGCTCTACCTACCAATGGGCATGTCGTGTTCGTAGGCAAAAGCTCAAGCAATCAGTGGGAGGCGTGCGGCGCTGATTTCCTTGCAGCACCAGAATACGACGCTCGCCTCCGCGGCAGCGGCGGTATTGGACTGTACGGGAGAAATAAAAGAACCAGAAAGCTAGCTCTTGGGCATAGCGTTCGCTGCAGGCGTTTGCCGGTAAAGATTACGGTTGCATAAGCTGAAGTTGCCGGGAAACGGCAATTGTAGCATACGAAGCAGGGAGTGAGGTAACTACTCTTTCGTATGTAAAAGAACCCGCCTAGGAACTGATTTGTGTCGACACTGTTATGGGAAGGCCACGTATATAGTGAGAACTCTTGAAGAGCAGGGCGCATACGAGGCGTGGCGAAAGTATGGTTAAGTGCATTTCTTTTCTGTCTGGTCCACTCTTTGTAGGTGCACGAATTCGTAGTGGCGCAAGCCAAGTCGCAGGCCGTTGAAAACGTCATAGGCTAATAATTAGGTAACGTGCATGTGAATGTCCCCATGTGAATAATTTCAAGCTACGTCGATATGGGTAATCGTTCTAGTTGTCGTTACAGCTTCGCTGTCCAACCAGCTTCACTGCGTCAATTGGATACAATTTTTTTTATATCTCTAAAGAAATAATGAGAGCAACGAACGTGGCGTTTTTGCAGGCTAGTTAATACGCGAGGTGGACATATCTTGCGTGTTCTCAAACACTAATTAGCAAAAAGTCATTAACTATTTTATTTGTGCCACGAGGTACTTTACTAAATAGCAAATTTGTAGGCAGTCAAAATTTGATACGCTCACTCATGCTTTAAAGATTTTGAAAATTGCACCTAATTGGAGATATTATAATCAAATTACAAAGCTCAGTCGAGGCAATATTGAGTCTGAGGACGGGAGGGGCGAAGTATCCATGATAGAATGCTGCGGCAAGACATGACCCGGCACACAGCCGTACATGCTTGCCAGGCAAAGTTTGCCGCATCGGCAGCTGCCGCGACCGGCCGAGACGTTCAGAAGCGCCCACACGTTGAGAGTTCATGTTGCTTAAACACGACGCGTGCACAGGGTGTGCTCAAACGCGCACGTAATTACCTCAGTTTCAAGTTTTCACTGCGTGAAAGTATGGGTACGCGGTTTTGTAGGTTCGTTTACGTACCTGCAGGATACTTTTGTTCGGCCGGCGCGTGAGGGATTCCAACATAATGGCACGGGCTGGGGTAATTTCGTTTACATTTGTCTTTTAACGGGGCCAGCAATGCCTAGCAACATGGCCACTTCTCCTGCTTCGCGCGTTTTACAGATGTGTGAAGCTCATGCACGGGTTATGGCAGCCAGAAGCAACATTTTCACAAGTAGACATCATTGATGATTTGAACAACGTACTAGCACATGAAATAGTTCTTTATTTATTACAGTGCAAGTGATCGGAATTTGATAGCATGAACGAACTTGATGGGACTAGAAAGAGGTTCCGAAAGTAATTATCCCCCCCCCTCATTGGCACCAGTAACACTTTTGTTGAAGTGCTAATTTTATATCTGTATACTAGGTGCATCTGTATTCTTTTACGTTGTAAGTCTTCGCAGGGAAGCAGTGTTGCTTTAACTGGAACACTCAAGACACACAAGAGCACGAAAAAAATTCATACTACTGTTTTACGCGCCAAAACTACGTTCTGATTTTATGGTACGCCGTAATGGGGGACTCTGGAACAATTATGACCACCTGGGATTCTTTTTACGTGCCCCCAATGCAACGGACACCGGCGTCTTTGCATATCGCCCCCATGGAAATGCGGCCGCCGCGGCCGCGATTTGATCCCGCGTCCTCTCGCGATCAATCCGTCTGCACGTACTTTCTTCGCACTGGCATAGAATAAAGAACCAGCTGGGCCAGCAATAGCGGTCGGAGCGCGCTGGAAAGAAAAAGAAATATACAAAAACGTGTTGCGTGCTTCCATGTGACACAGATTGGCCAATGGGGGAGCTGAGGAGGCTGGGGTGACGCCGAGGACAGCGGGGTGGGGGAAAATCTAATAATGGCGCTACTTTTGCAAAATTGAGGGGTTTTACGGTGCGACGGAGGCGAGCGACCGGGCGCGCCGCTCCGCGGCTCCCGTGACACCCACGCACCGGCGCGCGCAAATGGCGGACGCCCCGGCCAGTCTGTGAATTGTGGAAACGCCTGAAAAGGGTTTTCTTTAAGTTTTCGTGATAACAGAATTGTTTTCTCGTATAGTCACATTACAATCCGAGAGCTATCGTGTGTTTAGGCTGCGTGTAAGTCGTACTTTACGATTTTTCCACGTATTTTAGCTTCAGAAAATCATTTCAGTAAATTCCTTGCGCCACATGGAGGGCTTGGGTATGGGTATTCCCGAAATCTTTTTTTTCCGACGACGTCCGACGCGGGACGCCGACCTGCAACAAGGGATCGTTAACGCTATCGCTATCGTTGCGTTCCTAAAGCGCGAACCACACGTGCGCGCCGGCATCGGCGTCAGTTCGTGTCTGACGGAAGGGAGATGGGGAAAGGGGTGACCGAGAGGGATTTGTTTTACAGGGAGAAAAAGAGGGTCCGCGAGCCATTGTGGACAGAGTGAGATTCTAGAAACTGGCAGGGTGCCCCCTCTTGTTCAACCGCCAGTGCACAGCTTGGTATCTCTTTCCGCAACCACCCTGTCGCGTACGCTATCTTGTCCATATCTATTAGGGATAGACCTGGGCACCACTGCATAAATCGCCCCGCCAGAGGCGTCGGCAGTCGAAAGAGAGAGAAAACGTTTATTGTATGTTCGGGTCGAGAAGCTTTTTGCCCAGAAACACGCGCAATAGTCACTTTTTCCGCAATAAGGTGTGAGCTCACTCCGACGCGTTGACGCCAGTGCGTAGGTGTGGTTAGCGCTTAAGCACCAGTCACACGTGCGCGCCGGAAACTAGAGGAAACCCGTTGACGGACAGCGCTCAATGTCCACAAAAACGATGGCGATTATCGTGCGACAAATATGTACTCCGGAAGGTGTAATACTCCACAACCTGAACGATAAAAATCGGCTTGTAATCACGTCCCCTTGTTTGCACCATGCATGTCGTCGTCCAGATGCAGCAATTAAGCGAGGATGCTGTAGCTGAACCCAAATCCTGACACAAATGTTTAATAAGGTGTGAAAGCGTGCCATGTCGGCGCGGCTTCTTCGCTGGACTTGGCGCTCAGTGCCCCCGGAAGGTCATGCACTATAGTATACCGGAGGGGCGGCGTTCGCCAGTCGGACGAGTCCTTGGGTGGTGGATTGAAGGGCATCACGAATTTCTGCATCGTACACTGCAGACAGGACAAAAACGCATCACGACAGATAAGAGGCCAAATTTTTTTGCCCTGTCTGTAAATTTAGGCTGCACCTTGCTTGAGTAATCGTCGGAAGCAACTATAAGTCCTTGAGAGTCGCTTCACTTTCCGCAGGGCATACACGGCGCGCCTCTCCTGGCCACTGTCGAGTCGGCGCGTGGGCAAGATGTCTCGCTGCAGCTCGTCCACCACGGTGGAGATAGTGGAGGGCGGTTCGTGCCCGGCGCGCTCCCCGTCGCCGAGCGTGTGCATCGTGAGCGGTGCCGAGCCACGCCCTCCCTCGCCCAGCCTGTGCATCGTGAGCGAGACGCGTAGGGCGCCCTCGCCCAGCATGCTCATCGTGCGAGAGGAGCCTCGGGCGCCCAGCTTCTGCGTCGTGAGCGGCAGGCGCTCCGCGTCTCCCACCACCGTCTACGTGGTGAGCGAGGGCGAGCAGCAGCCGCGGAGGTTCGTCCGGTCGCCCAACGTGTGCATCGTCACGACGTCCCCGCGGCCACGGTCGCCCGACGTGTGCATCGTGACGGAGGAGAGGCCGCCCTCGCCCAGCGTGTGCATCGTCACCGAGACACGCAGGTCGCCGTCCCCCACACGGGTGGAGGTCATCGAGACACCCAAGCGGTCGTCGTCGACCATCATCATCCAGGACTAGACGCCGCAGCCTGCACCCCGCCGGTACTCCATCGCCGGCGGGTCGTCTCCGGATCGCGACTCGTCGCAGAGCGCACTTTCCGGCGAGCGAAACCTACGGGTGGTCGCGCAGTTCCAGACTTCATGCTACTGCATCCTGTCCAGATGTGGAAAGTGGGCGCCTACCTTGCTGGTACAGTGCGCCTTGGCGCGCGCATCTGGACGGGGCGCACGAAGGAACAGAGGCGGCGGTGTACAAAATTACGGCGCACACGAAGAAACCGAGACGGCGGCTGACAAGGTTACAACACACACGAAGGAACCGATGCGCAGGCTTACAAAATTTTCGTATCCACTGTGAATAAAGGTGTGGCGTATTGAATCTCATGTGGTTTAATTGATAGCGCGCACATTTAGAAAGAATAAAATAAATAGGGCCGTATGTTAGCAGGACTAGACAATAAGTGAAAAGGCAAGCACTGTGGACAGAGAAGTGTTTCGTAGAACATGCTGCGCTCGCGTGGAGGTCGAACCTTGTTGTGCATGCATGCTCGAACTGGTGGAAAACTGAACACGTGATTGGTTTGGATTGGCTTGGCACATAATCTGGCACTTTGCCTGCACTACATACTACCGCCAAAGTTGGTTCTTTATGCTATGCTAACGCGATCATACCAGCAAGGGTATGATCGCGTCTTACTGCTAGCTGTGAGCGCCAACAGATTTATTCCACACAGGGCCGTAGCCAGTGGGGTGGTGGTGGAAGGCATATTATAGGGCTTAAGTCCCCCTCCCCGAAATTTTTTCGTGCTGTCAGCGCCGACCAAAACAACACCCAGCGCCGAAAATCATTCTAGATTTTGTTTAGAATGTCATTTTCACGCTGGATAAGACACTTTGGCGCGAAAATTGCGAACTTTGGCTGCATTTCGTGGGAACGCCCATGCACCTGGAGTCACCTAACGCAAGGAGCCCCATCCGCGGGCACAAAGTTTCTAGTGGTTTCAAGAATTGATGAAACTCAATGGTTTCAAGGACGTTTTGATGGTAAGCGGGGTCGTCACGGCATCTGGCGGAGGCCGCGGAATCCACGGAGCGCATGGATTTCAATTCTCAAACCTTAAGTATAAACCCCATGCAAGCGATCTTGCACGCGACAGCGACAAGCGACGTGATGGAGATGGCTGTCGCGTTCGCTCGTCGCCTACAAGTCGTACCTCATGCGAGCGATGACTTCGAGCGATGTCTCCCCAGTGTTGCCGGTATGAGGGCAGCAATATAGGCGCCGAAGCTAGCGTGACGCGTGCTTGATTAACTTAAATTGATGTGTTTTACTGTAAAAAGCAGCATAAAATATTTCTGAAAGTCTTACAGTAGGTTTTTATCCTTGCACGTATAAGAATTCAATCGTTTGCTCATTCCGTGCGACAATCGGAAGTACTTGAGTTATGTACATCCAGTTCCGGCATCGCGCTATTGGCTAGTGGCTCATAGCACTTCCGGGCGACGAGCGAGGAATTCTAGATTTTCAGAACCGAGCGATCGCGCGACAAGACCGAGCGATCTGTTCACGCGACGGCCCGATCCGTCGCTCGAAGCCGTCGCTCGTCGCTGTCGCGCACAAAATCGCGCTCATGGGGTTCAGCCTTTATAGTTGTCATATACTTTTGATGCGGAAGGTGCGTGGACATTTCCAAAGTCGTGCTTTAGATATTCAATTTCAGAGCTTTGTGGGTTTAATGTTCCTATAAACATTTTACGCCAAAGGTGCATTGATTTTTCTAAAGTCGTACATCGGACCATACGACGAGACAAGCCAAACATACGATCAGACAAATTGACAAAGCACGCAGCGTGGCTCGATGAGATGAATCCTTGTGCTGGGGCCCTATAACGTAAAACTATTCCAATATGTTTCTATTCCAATCTCCCGACGTCAAATTTGCGTAACCACCAACGCAAGCACCGGGAATGTCTGAACAGACCAATCAAACGCTCTCCTCGTTCATAGGAGGTCACTTTTGTTTGCTTGAAAAACGAATAATATTGCCTGCACTGAGCGGCTTGTCGTATCTAATTGGCTGACAAGAGGCGAGGAGAAAGCTGAAGTGGAGAGGGATTCGATGGGGCCGAGCCACTGCACTGAAAGTCGATAACCGGATGAAGAGGGTGGTGCCGGCGTCTACGATTGGTCGGCTTTCCCTTACTTAGCTTGCGGTGGCTGGTCGAAAATCGCGGCGGCATGCAACGGAAGCTCAAGAATGACGCTACAATGGACCCTCAGCAAAGAAGAGTTGGCAGAATGAGGGGGTAAACGTGCCGAAAGTGCTCGAAAACATTACACGGCCACGCAAGAAGTTTTATTATACGCAATTACACCCATGCTCTCCGGCATGCAGGTGCTAGTAGCCAGCGTATGAGCGATCGGCGACAGCCATCTTTTATTCCTTTCGGAACGGGGCATGCAGCCTGCGGCTATTCCGAAGAAAATTGATTTTTGTTCGGCATATTAATGCATCCTTATCGCGTACACGTCACTTTGACGCTGTGAGTTCTTGCGGTTTTCTGACGTCGCGTGACAGGAAGGTGAAGTGGGTGCAGCCCGAAAACTTTTTACCGATAGCCGAGGGCTAATGGCGAAAAGGGGTCGAATCAGAAATAACTGTTTTTCTTTCTTCTGTCAAATCATGCATAATCAATGTGTACACATCATATCTGATGGGGAGGTATCGCGGTTTTCGTGACGTCGCGTGACAGACTTGTGAAGTGGGGGTGGTGGAAAAAGGTTTTTCACCAATCGTGGAGGGCTGATAGCAGAATTGGAATAGAAAAGTTTTGAATAGTTTTACGTTATAGCGTCCCTGGTCCTTTGAGCCGTCCTTTCACAGAAAATAACACCGACATTTTTTTTTCACCTGCGCTAAAGCATCCATGTCAAGACACTAAAACCAGCAAAGGTAACTAGATTCTTATTTACTTTTTCTACTTTAAGTTTAATTCGCGAGGACACATTGAGCCTTTTCAATTTTCTTGTCCTCGCTGTACCCGCGGGCTGACAGAGCCAGCCAGAGGTCATGCGTTTTTCTCGTGTTGCTCTGACTACCGCGCTGCGCACTTCGGTGCGCGTTCGTTTTCCTCTGGCCGAGTGGATTTTCGCCTGGCAGAGTTTTGGTCATTTTGTGGCTAGCAGACGAGAAAAAGAAACAATGGTCGCTCGCCACCATCACTGTGGGGACTCGACGGATTGCAACTGCTCGCTTGAGCGCAACCTCTCCGGAAAGTCTTGTCTCGTCAGTGTAGGATACCGAGCAGTATGCGTATGGTTCTCTGTGGACCAAGCGTCTCACATTTTCTTCGATATTCCATTGGCAGGTGCCCAAAAGTAGGCATTCTATTGTGGTCAACATGCTTTCCTACGCGTTTTTTTTTTTTCATTTCAGTGCCCCGACCCCACAAAAGAAAAAGATATTGTTGCGGCGCAGTGAATTATCGCATGGTTAAAGTGCGATTTTGTTTATTCTTCTGCGAAATAAATGGGCCACGGGACGGTTCAGTTGCCGGACACTCTTCTTATATTACTGCGATAGCAATCATGTGGGCACTCCAGGCACATTCCTGCCGTCGCCGTCTCCATCATGTATCGTATAAAGTCCAAGGACGATAACATCGTGACCGCGCACCGCATGCTGCATGTGCGAGTGAAAGTGTGTGTGTGTGGGGGGGCGGGGGGGGTCATGGGTGAGCCGACAGTGGTGGCTCAGTCTTGTGTGCGCAAGGAAGAAAAGTAGGGAGGAAGGCGCGCCGCCTTCCGTCGAGCGCTAGAGGCATTGGGGTAGCGGAAGGAGGGGCGGGTGGATGCGGGTCTTGGGATTTTGTGATCTGTGAATCTGATTGCGCAACATGTTTATTTGCCTTGTTTGACGCATTATATACAGTGACTTTTGCTTCGATATACATATTTATTGGAGACTTATACGTATATTTAAATATCTTGATGCGATGTTTTGTGCTACACGCTGTGGACTTGGTTTCCAGTGACATTTTTTTTTGTCCTTTATGAAGCTGCATCTTCACATTTGTATCTTCTACTGTATTTGCGCATTTCTAATGTATATTTTGCGGAACTCCTGATTTGTGTATTTGCTGTCTGTTGGGACAATAATTTCGGTGCAATTATAATACACGACAGCTGCTCCTGCACAATACATTGGAACGAAGGACAGCGTCATTGAGATTTTTCCCTGGCCATTGCATATGTACAAAAATGTAAACAAGGTTCTCGAATGACAAAGTATCATTAAAATATTTGCCTTCAACTTGTTCATTTCATGGCCTTTGCGTTTTTCATATATCAGTGGCATGAACCGCTTTGCTGGTTTGAACAGATATAGTTCTAAAGTTCGTGTGATATTTTCTTTATTATCAAATAAACAAAAAAACATGGAAGCATTGATACCAGTTATTTCTGGCACAAATTTTCGGACATATGGATATATTCGTTTATGAAGAAACACATATTGCATTTGTCTTGACAGTGCGTAGCGTTGGAGAATTCGTTTGCACCACCTTTGACAATGGCAGCGCAATTATTAATTATGTATTCGATCCCTCGACAAATTCTATAAGGAAGAGGCTGAGCTGCAACGTGACCCCCCCGAACGAAATTTCAGGCTAGGCCACTGACTCCACAATGGCGTTCTGATAAACTTACGTGGCGTTGTTACGTGGCGCCGCCAAAATGGTGCGAGGGCGCCAGCTGCCTTGAGGATTACTGATTCCGCTGATCTAAGTTTGAGACACTTTGAAACTGTTTCATTTTTATTTATTTCTCAACCCTGTCACGATTGAGGCGATAACTACAAACTTTGGCACTGTCTTGTGTGTAACAACAAGCTCTGTCGCTGTATACTGTCTTGAATGATTTCCCGAACATTAGGAATATTGCAGACGGAGTTGGTTGCACAGGGCAGCGTAACAGACATCACTGGTGCAAAGTCTTTCTACTGTAGTGGAATTTTGAAAGCGAAGCTGTCTGCGGCTTGGGTCCCGGTATTTTTTCGCGTCCGTCACGTCAACAGAAAATCTAGCGGGCCGATTCCGGCGGCAGTGCAGGGCCAGGAACAATGGCCCATACCATCGTAAGGCAGAGGCGTGAAGTGTACAGCACAGCTTCCGTTTCAATACGAAACGCACAAATAAAGTAAGCCGTCAAACCACATGATTGATGACGAGGCGCGTGCACTTCCGCCTTGATCGACGTACGCTGCCGCCAATCTCTCGCCGGTGGTCGTTGTCGGAGACCTTAAGGTAGACATACCAAAACCGGAAGCAAAGCAGGGGTTCACACACTTCGTGGAAGATTTTGGCCTCGGTTACTTCAACGATTCGATCCAACCATGCAACTACCGCACACGGGTCGTGAATCGATTTAACTTTGACGAAAAACAGTTCTCAAATAACAACGGAAGACATCTGTGCATATAGCGACCACAAAGCAGTTACAACAGTAATTTCAAACTAATAAATAAAGTAAAGGTTTTGTAAACTGCATTGAAATGTATGTTTATGTCATATATCACTTTGAAGAGCAATGTGCGTAATGGACGCGCATATGGGATCATTGTTCGACAAGTTGCCCTACATTGCGCAACATATCTACAGGTTCTTCATAGGAGTGGAGTGGGTTGACGGTGATTTTACAGCGAAGCTGTTTATGGCTAGATTCTGGCGGATTCCAACGTACATGCCCGCGCTTATCCATATGTTACAATGTACTAAAAATGTATCCAATGCTTTCCCCTGGCAGCAGTTTTTATTCGTGATGATGCCAGGAAACCGAGCCTGATGCCACCAACGTTCAGAAACCTAGTCGTGAGCGCGAAAAATATCCCAGGGTGCAGAACAACAATTTTTCATACGTGGGCCAATAAGACAGTGCAATGCCGGGCCGACCTGCGGCGGAGGTGAAGCAAGCGTTAAGCACCCCCAATACGTGAGCCGATCTCGAAAATAGTCCAACACTGGGCTGACCTGCGGCGGTGTGGTGCAGTTCGCCATTAAGGGGCCCGAATTCACAGCTTCGCTGGTCATCCTTCGTCACAGAGCGGAAGGGCACTGAATTTTTTTGTAGCGAAACTTTCTTTGCCAACCATCCCATGGTTTCACCTGGTTAGGTCGGTACGTCGCTGGTCGTGTTCTCGCGGAATAGATTTCTGGAGAAAAAAAAAGCACCAGCGCCCGGAATTCGAACGTCGGCTATCAGCGCAGTAGCTTGAGGCTGTAATGATTAGACCACGATAGTTTTGTTTCGGTCACGGTTTTTATTAGACTATCATACAGGATGTTTCACGTTACTCGAGAAACCGTTAAAAAACAAATGCCACGTAGCTGGACCGTACCAAGGTAATGTTGTTTTCCGTCACTTGGAGAGAGCGTAAACTTTATTTTCAAATCAATAAGATTTGAGTCCGGCGTCGTTTTAGTGGGACTGGGCACCCGCCGCGGACGCGGTTCCGAGACCTTGTCTCGAAGCGGCTTCCTCGGCTCGCTGGAAGGCCCAGAGGCCCAATTTGCTGTCAGGTTCGAGTTGAGCAGTGCGGTCTTCCAGCGCGAGCGGAGGCTGGCGGTAAAAGAGACGGAGAGGTCGGCACTGCCCGACTTGTTTGTTAAGTGCTGACATTACCATAACATGTGATTAAGTGTAGTAACCTCGCCACACGATGTGCATCTGTTTGTAGTGTACATCTCTGGATATATGGCGTGCATGAGTCTGGGGTTTCTGTAAGAATCTGTTTGTAATTGTCTGAAGTGTACTGCTTGCCTCCTGTCTAACCTAGCGTGAGGGGATGGGTATACGCGTCTTTGTAACTGGTAGTGTGTCGTGATGTCGTGGAACCTGGTCAAACGATCCTCCCACGCCCAGACGTTTGCAGTTCCCCGCGGGGGCTCTTCCTCCGATGATGCTCGGTGAGTCAGGCCTCGAGCAACGCCGTGAGCCGCTTCGTTGGGAGTGCTCAATCCAGTGTGTGCCGGGGTCCACAGCAAGTGCCTTCGGTTATCGAAGTCGGCCTCTCCCTGGTGTATGGGATGTCGCTGGAGTATGTAATACGCCTCTTGCGAGATGCGCCTATTTGCAAAATTGCGAATTGCCGTTTGCGAATCGCAGATCATGTATGCCGTGTACGCATGACGGTATTCGCCAGTGTAGCGCGACAGCAGCTTTTCGGAAAGGCCCACACGTCGAATGGCTGACCAGAGAAGCACCAGAGAAACCGGAGAACACGTCGCGGTGGTGGCAATCATAGAAGCGTCTCTGATGCTCCTGTGAGGCCTCGAGACAGGTGCGGGGAAGCTGGCGCGCGTGGTCGGCGTGTGCGATCGCGTCGCAGGCGTATTCCGTGGCTGAACGTCTGGCCGAGGGCAACAAAGTGTCTAAGGGAAACGCGAGTTCTCGGCCATATAGGAGATAGAATGGTGAATAGCAGACGGTGTCGTGAGGCGATGAATTATACGCGAACGTCACATATGGTAAGCGAAGATCCCAGTCGTGGTGGTCGGTCGCAATCTACTTCGAAAGCATGTCGGTGATGGTCCGGTTGAGGCGCTCCGTGAGGCCGTTGGTCTGTGGGTGGTAGGACGTGCTGAACTTGTGCTTCGTCGAGCAGGAGCGGAGGATGTCCTCGACGACTGCCGACAGAAAGCTGCGGCTACGGTCAGTGAGTAATTGGCGCGGAGCACCGTGCACTAAAATGATGTCATAGAGCAGAAAGTCAGCAACGTCAGTAGCACAACTTGTCGGGAGGGCTCTGATTGCGTACCGCGTAGCATAATCAGTAGCGAGGGCGACCCATTTATTTCCGGAGCTCGAGAGAGGAACGGTCCAAGCAGGTCTAGACCAACACGAAAAAAGGGTTCCGGTGGGATGTCGATCGGCTGGAGACATCCAGCTGGAGGTGTGGAGGGCTTCTTCCGGCGCTGACAGGGCTCACAAGTGGCAACGCAGCGCCGCACGGAGCGGGCGAGACCCGGCCAAAAGAATCGATGGCGTACACGGTTGTATGTGCGCGAGACGACCAAGTGTCCAGCCAAGGGAGCGTTGTGAAGTTGTTGGAGGACAGTCGAACGCAGGTGTGATGGAATTACGAGCAGAATTTCAAGGCCGTGTGGATCGAGATTGGGGCCGTATAATGCCCCCTCCTTAAGGAGAAACATCCGGAGAGAGGCGTCGCCAGGCGTTGACTCCAGATGGTCGATGAGGGCTCGTAATGAGGGATCGCGGCGTTGCTCGTTGCCGATTTCAAGCAACTGGGACACAGAGAAAACGCAAGCGATGGCGTCCGGATCAGGCGGTTCGTCGACGGGGTAGCAGGACAAGCAATCGGCATCCTGGTGCAAGCGTCCCTTCTTATATACCACGGAGAAGGTATATTCTTGCAGGCGTAACGCCCAGAGAAGCGAGTCGTCCCGTGGGGTCCTCGAGCGAGGATAGCCAGCAGAGTGCCTGGTGATCAGTGATGACACAGAAGGGGCGTCCGTACAAGTATGGACGAAACTTCGCAACAGCCCTCACAAGAGCGAGGCACTCGCGCTCTGTGATTGAATAATTGCGCTCGGCGGGGGATAGAAGTCGGCTGACAGGCTATAACGCGATCATGGCCACGCTGGCGTTGTGCTAACACCGCTCCTACACCGTGACCACTGGCATCAGTTCGAACTTCCGTTGAGGCAGACGGGTCAAATTGGGCCAGAATAGGAGGCGTAGTAAGGAGAGTAGTGTGCTGCGAAAAAGATGCGGCATGGTCAGGCCCCAAGAAAATGGGGCGTCTGTCTTCAAGAGGTCGGTAAGGGGACGTGCGATGGTCGCAAAATCCTTCACAAAGCGTCGGAAATAAGAGCACAGCCCTACGAAACTACGAACGTCCTTGGTAGACTTCGGAACCGGGAAGTTCGTAACGGCGCGAATTTTGTCCGGATCAGGTCGCACGCCTCTGGCATCCACGAGGTGCCCAAGGACGGTGACTTGGCGGCGAGCGAAGTGACATTTTGACGAGTTCAGCTGGAGACCGGCGGGCGGAATACGTCAAGAATCACCGAAGACGGTATAGATGCGTGTCGAATGTGGGCGAATAAACGATGACGTCGTCCAGATAGCACAAACAGGTGGACCACTTGAACCCCTGAAGCAAAGAGTCCATCATTCGTTCGAAGATGGCAGGCGCGTTACAGAGACCGAAAGGCATCACTTTGAACTGATAAAGGCCGTCAGCGGTAACCAATACAGTCTTCTCTCGGTCCATGTCATCGACGGATATCTGCCAGTAGCCGGACCGTAAGTCGATAGAAGAAAAATAGGTGGCACCGTACAGGCAGTCTAGAGCGTCATCAATACATGGCAAAGGGTACACGTCCTTTTTTGAGATTTTGTTCAGGTGGCGATAATCTACACAAAAACGCCACGTTTCATCCTTCTTTTCGACAAGTACGACGGGAGAAGCCCCGGGACTACAGGAAGGCTTGATAATGTCCTTTGCAAGCATCTTTTTGACTTCCTGTTGGATAACAGCTCGTTCGGATGCAGAAACACGATATGGACGTCGGTGAATAGGGTTCGCATCGCCAGTGTTTATGCGATGGGGCACGACGGACGTTTGACCTAAGGGTCGATTGTCAAAGTCAAAAATTTCGCGATAGCCTTCAAGAACGCGGCAAAGAGCTTCAGCTTGAGCAGGTGTAAGGTCAGAGTAAACCATCTTCTCAATGTCGACGTCAGTATCGTGCGATGACGTCATGGTATGGGCTGAGCTGTGACGATCTTCCACTGTGAATGGCTCGATCTCATCATCCTGCAAAGCGCTAATTATAGCCAATGAAATCCCCTGAGGCAGAACTTGCGCGGTTAGCGCGAAATTGACAAGGGGAAGACAGGTGCGGTTGCCAGTAATTGTCAGCACAGTGTGCGGCACGGTAACACCACGTGTAACTGTAACTGCCGGAATTGGTGTGACCACATAGTTACCGTTAGGTACAGCTGGTGAGGACAAGTCGACGTGTGCCACAGAGTGAGGCGGTAGGCTAACAAAATCCATGCAGTTCAAACGGCTTGGAGGCGTGTCCACAGTGTCGGCAAGAAGAGGCAAGTCAAGGCGAAGTGAGCCGGCCGAACAATAGCAATAGCAATATCAAGAACTGGAAACACTTATAGAGCTTGGCTCAAATTTCGCATTAAGGAGTGTCATAATCGTTGGTGAATTTTGCCAGATCCAAAAGTTGATATTTCTTGTACGGAGAGCTCGCTTTAATTGCCCGATTACGGTGATCCCGCTGAAACTAAATGTTTAAAAGGGAATAGTGTATTGTTGACCGTGGACAGCACAGCAACGTGCGGCAGCCACACTCGCACGTTGCAAGGAAGAGGGCAAATGTGTACAAGGTATGTACCCAAGGCCCCCCCACCCCAGTAATTAAGCGGCATACACCCCCCCCCCCCTCGCCCATGCCACCACACACATTCCTAAAGCGACTACAAATTAATCTTGAGACGTGACAACTATTCGGCGGTTAACATTTTGCTGCATTTTTCACTCCCTTTGGAGCGGGGTAGTTATCGGAATCTCCTGTGGTGTGAAGGCCAGTTTTCTCATCGATTCTGTCCCCGCGCATTTAACTCGAGGTGCGTTCAGTTGCCACCATGTATTACAACGGTCACGCGCATCGCTCTTGCTTCGTTAGTTCAACCTTCTTTGCTTAGACTGATTCAGGGACCAGGAAAGAGAATCAGTTCGTAGTCAGCTGGTCTTAAATGCTCGTGGAACGAGTTGCTGCCGGAGAAAATGCCAGTTGCGTTTAAGTTTTCCTTTTGCTTCATTATTTCCTCGTGTAGCGGACCGCCGCGACGCTGGCAGATCCTCGTAACCATATAACCATGATATGGGTTAGATAGAGTGCAAAATAAAATCATGCGAAACAGCGCCCATCATGAAACCCTGCAAAAAACGTTAAACCCACAAGAAATATGAATGCCACCGGTCACCTCGTCTGGTTTCTCCCTAATTGTACAACACCTTTCGTGCGAAATTGGCACCTGGAAACAAGAGTCGCAAGGAGTTAAGACATGAAGCGATCTACTAAGGAAGAGAGCCGAGACAACAGCCAAACAGGAAGGAAAAGCAAAAATTAACAAATATAACCGTTGTTTGTGAAAATACTTATGGATCATCATCTTTTTATTTAAGAAGGAAGTAGAGAAAACGCCGCCAGATCTGGAGAATGATTCCGTGTATTTTGAATGGCGCTTGTACAGTTATCAGTCGAAACGCCTGACGCGGACACTTATCTACTGTGCTTATACGTAGCTGCCCCTCTATCCTTCCGCGATGGGCGCAGTACACCGAACCGCGGCGCCCTGCGCTGTATACGCGGTTGTACGGGACTGGCAGCCACGCATCGTTACGCGACTTCCCAAGTAACAATACGAGTCGGTTGTGGCACTTCGTAGAGCTGTAAACGAGGGACCCAAAGAAACTGTGATTGTTCCTCAAATATGCATTTCTCTACAATGGTTTCAGAGCTAATTAAAAAAAAAAACGCGACTAGAAATCTTTATTTTACACTTTCGCTTGTTTGCTTGTTCTTGGCAGTGTTCTTCCTGCGCTTCTTGCCTGCGCGAGTGCATCTGATGTGGTTTCTTGCTTGTCAAATAAAGGAGAGGTTTATCTCACAGGAGTACCGGTGAGATACACCTTATTTTATTTTTATTTTTCGGGCTTACGCGTCTTTATGGAGAACGGTAGGCATTATTCGCATTTGTGCTAGTAAAAAAACATCTTCTTCTCTTCTTCTTCTTCATCAGCGTGGTTACGCCCACTGCAGGGCAAAGCCCTCTCCCATACTTCTCCAACTACCCCGGTCATGTACTAATTGCGGCCATGTTGTCCCTGCAAACTTTTTAATCTCATCCGCCCACCTAACTTTCTGCCGCCCCCTGCTACGCTTCCCTTCCCTTGGAATCCAGTCCGTAACCTTTAAAGGGACCCTGAAACGATTTTGGCGATTTTCTACAAACGTACTGAGTCGTTAGAGTAGGTCCTTCTGATCATTAATTGACACATCTAAGTGATCTGCGTAAAGCGTGTAATTTATTATAAGGATTTAAAAATGCACATCGCTGTCGATCGCAGCGCACTGCTCGGCGGAATTTTAAGCCGCCTCTACCCATATGATGCAAATAACCCATATTACGTCACATGGGCGAGCTATCTGATTGGCTGACCAGGGCGCGTGGTCGATAATTTTTCCATCTTTATGGTAAACAAATGATCTTCGTAATAGTTGGAATGTTAGTTAATTTGTTTTTATAAAAAGAAAGTAGCATAAGAGAATGCACAAGAACAATTTTTCAGTACACTTAAGCACTTCCGGCACACAGCAAGTGTCGTCTGCTTGTGTTACAACGTACTCCATTTTGACGAGAGCTCCGCGGTGAGAGTTGGTGTCAGTCTTTTCGCGAGCACTATGATTCGACTTTGTTGCCTTGTGGGCTGCAAACGTAGCGACTGGTAATATGTCAAGCTTCGACATCGTGTCCCTCTGCAAAGCAGCGTACGAGCGAACTGGCTGCTGCGCAGGATTTGCGCGTTTGTGGCCGTCACTTTACACCGGAAGATTACTAACGCAATAGCGTTGCGCGAGTCCGTAAGCGCGAGGGGACAGGATCTGGCCGCCTGACTGTGCCGTAACGGGATGAGCCGAAATGAGCAGAAGGGCAAATGTGAATGGTCTGCACGGTGCAGCCACCTGGTGGCATAGAGCTCAACCATACACAGTAGCAGCAACGAAGCGTTTCCTTCTTTGCTGCTGGTGCGTACTTTTCGCAGGAGTGTAATCATCAACACGTTGTTTTTATAAATGTTTAAAATGTTTTACACTTCGTTTGAGCAACATTAGCGCTTTGTTTGACTGGTTAAGCGCTGCACCAACAAGTGTCTGGACCATGCAGACCGATCAGGCCGCTCACGTACGTCTACGCCAAAGTTCCGTCATCAGCTTGAGTTTATGCCTCCAGTCATTTGCCGAAATGACCAGCTTGCCTGTGGTTAACGGAATACCAGACACGTTCGGCGCTACGACAGAATGCTCGCAACGCACGCTGCTTCGATAGCTCTCGCTTGGGGTCGACAGCCAAGCAGCTAGCGGAGAGGTTTCGCGCGGGTGGGGGCGGGCTCCAAAACACCCGGAAGTCGACGATGTGACGTCGCATCGTGACGCAGGACCAGTGAAGGCGGAGCTTAGCCCCGCTCGCTCGGCGGACGAGTTGAGGAGGAAAAGCATGGCTGGGGAGGAGGGTAACTTATAATCGCTTGTAGCTCCATTAATACGTAACGCTTCACTTAAATTGTGGTGCGAATGTTCTACTTAAGCTGTACCCTACGCGTCTACAAAATTTGTCCGAACCGTTTCAGGGGCCCTTTAATGACCATCGGTTATCTTCCCTCCTCCTTACATGTCCTGCCCACGCCCATTTCTTTTTCTTGATTTCAACTAAGATGTCATTAACTCACGTTTGTTCCATCACCCAATCTGCTCTTTTCTTATCCCTTCACGTTACACCCATCATCCTTCTTTCCACCCTTTTTGTAAGCCTCCAGGTTTCTGCCCCGTAGGTGAGTACTGGTAAGACACAGCTATTAAACACTTCTCTCTTGAGGGATAATGGCAACCTGCTATTCATGATCTGAGAATGCCTGCCAAACGCACCCCAGCCCATTCTTATTCTTCTGATTATTTACGTCTCATGATTCGGATCCGCCGTCACTACCTGCCCTAAGTAGAAGTATTCCCTTACCAATTCCAGTGCCTCGCTACCTATCGTAAATTGCTGTTCTCTTCCGGGACTCTTAAACATTACTTTACTTTGCTGCAGATTAATTTTTAGACCCATTATTCTGCTTTGCCTCTCCAGGTCAGTGAGCATGCATTGCAATTGGTCCCCTGAGTTACTAAGCAAGGCAATATCATCAGCGAATCGCAAGTTACAAAGGTATCCCCAATTCTTCACAATCCAGGTCTCTGAATACCTCCTGTAAACACGCTGTAAATAGCATTGGAGAGATGGTATCTCCCTGCCTGACGCCTTTCTTTATTGGGATTTTGTTGCTTCCTTTATGGAGGATTACAGTGGCTGTGGAGCCGCTATAGATATCTTTCAGTATTTTTGCATGCGGCTCGTCTACACCCTGATTCCATAATGCCTCCATGACTGCTGAGGTTTCGACTGAATGAAACCCTTTCTCGTAATCAATGAAAGCTATAGACGACCCTTTTCACGCTTACAAACAGGCTTCCCAGAAGACTTCCGGTTAAGCCCTCTGGAACAACGCAAGTAACAATAGCCTATAAATTTACAGAACCCTCCAGCTGGCATAAGTTTTGCTAAGAAGTTGGAATGTTCTACAAATTAATTTTATTGTCCAGTGCAACGAAAAAAAATCCCATACATGAGATCTACACATGCCGCACTTTCTTTATATCTGAACACATCAAGAATATGTGCCTGCAGTAAATTATGCGCAATATACTTCCGTTTTCTTGGCAAACTTGACTGTCAGAAATGCATGACCGGAAGTTTTCTGGGGTCATGAATGCACTGCTGCCACAGCGTGGATGAAAAAGGTCTATATATAAGGATTGGTGATACTCCGCACGTTTCTCTATCACCTGATTGATAGCGTGAATATGGCCTATTGTTGAGTAGCCTTTACGGAATCCTGCCTGGTCCTTTGGTTAACAGAAGTCTAAGGTGCTCCTGATTTTATTTGCGATTACCTTAGTAAATACCTTGTAGGCAACGGACAATAAGGTGACCGGTCTATAACTTTTCAAGTCTTTGGCGTCCCCTTTCTTATGGATTAGGATTACGTAAGCGTTCTTCCAAGATTCCGGTACGCTCGGCGTCATGAGTCATTGCGTATACAGGGTGGCCAGTTTTTCTAGAACAATCTGCCGACCATCTTTCAACAAGTCTGCTGTTATCTGATATTCCCCAGCTGCCTTCCCCCTTTGCATAGCTCTCAAGGCTTTCTTTACTTCTTCCGGCGTTACTTGTGGGATACTCGCAGGTAAAATAAGTAGATCATGTGGACAGTTCCAGCTCATTTTCCTTAAATCAGTGTGTACGAGGGTTATGCAAAAATAACTTTTTTCTAGCTCACCGATTATTTTGCTGTACAAGCAAGAGAACCCACCACGTTAGTGTAACATATGTTGTACATCACACTAATATGTGCTTTAATTTACCAAGTGAGATGAGTTACTTTTATGGCTCATTCAGTCAAATCACACTGCAAGCTGCATTCATCAATCTTCGATTGGATATTGCAAATGTTTAGTGAAACATGTTTCCCGGTTATGCAGATATGCAAGCCCTTCTGTGTATTCCAAATGTAAAATTTAAGCTCTAAATGAAAGAAGACATTTCTAGTCAGAAACAACAAGCAAAAAGGGTGAATGCATAGTACCAGAAGCCCAAGGTACAAAAAGTATGAGAAATGTGGAATGATCTTAAGGAAAGAATAGTATTTGAATATGCAAGACTCTTTAGTGGAGGTCAAGTAAGTCAATATAGGTAGAATACTCTGCAATATATGCGAGTGATGCGATGGCAAACAATGGGTCAGAAAATGCATTGTTTTTCTGCAAAACAAAAGCTGATGATTGTTATTACATAAGTCACTTTAGCATCATGAGACCACTGCTTGACAAATTCAGAAACAAACCAAAAAACAAGACATGCAAAAATGAAAAACAATTTAATGATGCTGTCTCCACACTGGGATAACTAAAATGAAACGGATCACATCTAATGTGGACATATCAAACGCCTTGTGAAACACTAAACAGGGTGTCTACCAACCGGAAAAACCGGGAAAACCGGGAATTCTCAGGGATTTGCAGTAGTCTGGAAAAACTCAGGGAAAACTCAGGGAATTTGTGCCTCTGTCAAGGAAAATTAGCTGTAACTTTATCGAAAGGGTCGAAAGTCGCGGTAATGCTGGCTCGAGTAACAGACAGGAATCGTAATGAATCGTTTTTGACGCCCTGTAGTCGGCTGGAGGAGACAGTCAACGACCGACTTTCCGGATTCCCGATAATTTGGGCGGCTTCGCGGCACCACCACATACGCCATAGAGTCAATGCATCAGAACGTCTGAAATTTCGGACGCAAGAACTCTTCGCCGTCCGATTTTGTGGACGTTTTGCCGTGACCACAGGTCCGAAATGGCATCAATGAAAGCCACCACCACTGCCATTTTGATTACCTCGCCGCCTCGAACCGGCGCTCTCACTGCTCTCACGTGCAGATCCGCTGACAGCCGTATACTATAGCCACCACTGCGGCAACGCTAGGCCTAACTGCTTCGACGTTCACTATGAAGCTTCTTGCCGTTGGGTGCCGTGTTTTTTTATTGAAAGAATTCGCTGATGTCAGCAATGGCACAGACTCCGCCTTTGTGCTCCTCGCGATTAACTTAGAAGCTTGGAAAGCACGGTGCGTTGCATACTGCCTGTTCCCGAAAGTCAGCTTCGCATCTGTACAGAAATGTTACTTGGTGAAGCATACGCAAAAGTATTGCAGTGAAGCATAACAAGCGTGGGAAGGGGCTATTGTCACGGGACAAAGTATATATTCCTTAATTTTACTCGCGTGCACCCCGTATTTCCTGTCACAGTACAAGCACCTATATGCCTAATACGTGTACCGACAGGCCTTCAGAGCGTTTTCGAATGTGCCTGTGGCAGTTTGAGCCCTTAAGGGTAGTAAATGACATGCATTTATTTTTTGCAACTGGCCGATTTTACGGACGTTTTCGCGTCCCCTAGGGAGTTCGAAAAATCGGACGTGGACTGTGCAACTGACCAAGAAGATGCTTCAAATGGTCCGTGGGGCGAACGAGTGGCGGAAGGAGGACAAGAACAGAAAGGACCTACGCACTGAGCCTCAGTGCGTAGCTGAGGCTCAGTGCGTAGGCTCAGGCTCAGTGCTCAGTGCGGAAGCTCAGGCTCAGGCCCAAACAATGAAACATTCCTTTCCTTCGAGCGCTTCCTAACCTCACGTGAGGCCTCCTTACAGCGAATGACCGATGGAGGAAGCAAGCGTACTCTGATAGCTCCCTTAACCCGTCCTCACGTAAAGAGCGGTTGCCGCATGCCTGGGTTCGAGAGTATCTCTTGAAATCTTTACGCGAACACCATTATTCTATAAAAAAAATGTTGTGTCGTCGCACAATCGTTAAATTGAAGAGATAATATAGAGAAGTGTGGACGCTTTCTTCTAGTTTTGTTTACTTAACTTTAAAAAAGTTGCGCTTTACAGTGCAAAACTTGATGTGCTCCATCAACGCTGGCAGGCCGGCGTCGTGCAACGCCTAGCAACGCTTTCATGCCGCACGCGTGACTGAAACGAACATGCCTGGCAAGACGTACCGTGCTCGCGCTTCTCCGCAGGTGGGCGACAGCGCGCATGCGCAAGCAAACGTCACGTGGTTAAGCAGTGAGGTGAAGCGCTCGTTCAGGGCCAGGAGCGGCGTCAGGACGCATGAAGGTAGCTTTGGAGCTACCTTATGCTGAGGAAGCACCAAAGAAGCCTTCACCGAGGGCCCCTCAGTAAGGGAGCTTTCAGAGTGACATAAGGTAGCCTCACCGCAATGAAGGCTTCCTTACTGAGGTAAGGAAGATTTCATTGTTTGGCCCTCAGTGCCATTCCCGTTAATTCCTCAGTGACTGAGGAATTAACGGGAATGGAAGCGTGCTGTCGCTGTTTTGAAGGAGCTTGAGCTCAAAAAACAAAGTGTAGGCTGATGCCGAGATGCAGGTGACTCTCATCCAAACCAAAATTAACTCTTTAAAGCAGGGAAACACAACACTGAGGCATCATGCGCGGGCTGAGAGTATGTCAGGACAGTTGAAGTTGACTTACGAGCTGGTGAGAGAGAATCTCAATTGTGACAAAGTTTGGGCCTCATACCACTGAGCTTGCTATCTGTTGATAGAAATAGCTCATATTCGAAAATATTTGCTGCTGTATGCATCTCCATTTAATTCATACTTGAGAATGTCCGACTCGATTAGAAATTTTGTTCGAAGACATTTTATTTGTTCTGCATTTTACTAACCCCTCCCTTCTATTCTCTTTTTTGAATAACAACAACACTACACCTTAGTATTCAAATTGGATTAAGTCGTCTTTTTTTTTCGCATGCTTACTAGAGAGTGACAGCTTCGGGCGATATGGTTTCAGCCCGTCTTGACATAAATTATAGTGCTGCATCACTCAGGGAATTCTGCAAAGGCACTCAGGGAAAACCTGGAAACTCAGGGAATTTGGAAATGTCAACTTGGTAGACACCCTGCTAAAGGAAAAATTCAGCTTCGAGCTATGGCACTTGCCGCATAGATGTGGGGGGCCTTGCATCAATAGCTGTAGTTGCCATTGCATTTAGAAATTGAAAGCATTCATGCAGACAAGGATGATTCCTTATATTTTCGGTTACCACTTCAAGTGCCTCCACCAAGTGTTAAAATGCTGCACGCATCCATACTAAGGATCTGACAGCAACACCTACAGGTAACCTTACACCTTTGACTGCAAAAGCAGTCAAAGTGCTGGTGTATTCTGGACACTACCTTTGAAAACTTTTAGGCAATAAGAGTGCAAGAAGCAGACATAAGAACTGCATTTATTTCCATAATTCCCATTTGAATGGCCTTTTCTTTCTGCTTAGACAATGCCCACGCCTAGCCACAGCAGCTCCCTCATGCAGACACCGCAAGCCAGGCACGTACCCAGGATTTTTTTTCGGGGGGGGCCCACCACCTCCATCATCATCATCATCATCATCATCATCATCATCATCATCATCATCAAGATCAGCCTGTTTTATGTCCACTGCAGGACGAAGGCCTCTTCCTGCGATTTCCAATTACCCCTGTAGTGCGCCAACCGATTCCAACTAGCGCCCACGAATTTCCTAATTTCATCGCTCCACCTAATGTTTTGTCATCCTCGATTGCGTTTCCCTTCTCTTGGTACCCATTCTGTAACCCTAATGGTCCAACGGTTATCTAACCAGCGCATTAAATGACCTGCCCAACTACATTTTTTCCTCTTGATGTCAATTAGAATATCGTCTATACCCGTTCGCTCTCTGATCCAAACCGCTCTATTTCTCTCTCTTAACGTTATGCCTAGGAATCTTCGTTCGATCGCTCTTTGCGCGGTCCTTAACTTGCTCTCAAGTCTCTGCCCCATATGTCAGCACTGGCAAAATGCACTGATTGCGCACCTTACTTTTCAATAATAGTGGTAAGCTTCCAGTCAGGAGCTGGCAATGTCTGCCGTATGCGATCCAACCTATTTTTATTCTTCTGTGAATTTCCTTCTCATGATCAGGGTTCCCTGTGATTAATTGACCTAGGTAAACGTATTCCTTCACAGTCTCTAGTCCTAATCTCTTGTTTCTTTGCCCGGCTATTTATCATTATCTTCAACTTCTGCATATTAATATTCAACCCCACTCTTACACTCTCTCTGCTAGGTCTCCAATCATTTGTTGTAACTCGTCTGCATTGTTGTTGAATAGAACAATGTCATCGGCAAACCGAAGGTTGCTGAGATATCTGCCGTCGATCTTTACTCCTAAGCCTTTCCAGTTTATTAGCTTGAATTCTTCTAAGCACGCAGTGAATAGCTTTGGAGAAATTGTGTCTCCCTGTCTGACCCCTTTCTCTACAGGTATCTCCCTGCTTTTCTTTTGCAGAATTAAGGTAGCTGTAGAACCTCTGTGGATATTCTTACGCGAAGGACGAGTCAGTAAGACGAGAAACTATTTACAGAATATATTTACAACAACGGTTGCAGCGCTGACCGGTTAGATTCACAGCGCGAGCCCAGTTCGTTCTTCCTCCTCTTTTCTGGAGTGATGGCGCCTACGCGCCTCGTTCAAACAAACAAATACCACACGCATGTAGCAATATTTTCCAAGCTTTTTACGTAAGCGTTCTGTACTCCTTGATTACGTAGTGCCTCTATGATTCCTGGTATCTCTACTGAATCAAATGCCTTTTCGTAATCTATATAAGCCACATAGAGAGGCTTATTGTACTCTGCAGATTTCGCGATAACCTGATTGATGACATGGATGTGATCCATTGTAATGTATCTCTTCCTGAAGCCAGCCTGTTCCCTTGGTTGTCAAAATCGAGTGTTGCCCTTATTCTATTGGATATTGTTTTGGTAAATATTTTATAAAATACTGGGAGCAAGCTAATGGTCCCATAATTTTTCAGTTCTTTAACGTCTCCTCTTTTGTGGGTTAGTATAATATCTGCATTCTTCCAGTTTTCTGGAACCTTTGCAGTCGATAGACACTTCGTCACTTCATCCGCCAGTTTTCAAAGCATTATGTCTTCTCCATCTTTGATTACATCAACTGTTATTCCACCTTCTCCTCCCGCTCTTCATCGTTTCATGTCTTGCAGGGCCCTTCTGACCTCATCGCTAGTTATAGGAGAGTTTCTGTATCCTGTTCATTACTAAAGGGAAAATGAGACATCCACCTGTTTGTAGCAATTGCTACAAACAGGTGGATGTCTCATTTTCCCTTTAATGATTACTTCTCTCCACCTTGCGGGTTTCCGCAGAACTGCTACGTCAAACCTGTTCATTACTGTTTCTAAGTGAACTATCGTGACTCCTCTGGGTACTGTATACAGGCAAGCTTAGAATTTTTCCCCTGCTTTTACTATATCTTCGAGATTGCTGATGATATTATCCTTCTTATCTTTTAGTGCATACATCATGTTTTGTCCTGTGCCAGGTTTCTTTTCTACTGATTTCAGGCTGCGTTCATTTCTTACGGCTTCTTCAGTCTTTCTCATGTTATAGTTTCGAATATCAGTTATTTTCGCCTTGTTGATCAGTTTTGACAGTTCCGCGAATAGCGTAACGCTCTCCCATACAACCGCATAGAGCGCAGGACTCTGCGATTCTAGACGTACTGCGCTCACCGCGAAAGGTTAGAAAAACACCCACATAAGCACAGCAGAGAAGTGGCTACGTGAGGCGGTTCCACCGATAACTGTAGAAGCGTCATTCAAAATCAGTTATTGTTCTCCACTTCCGGCGGCGTTTTCCCTACTTCCTTTTTAAAAAAAAAGGATGTTGATCCATAAATATTCTCATAAACAACGGTTGACTTTTTTATTATTCGCTTTTGCTTGCAGTTTGGTTGTTGCCTTGGCTCTCTCCCTTAGTAGATCGCCTAATTTCTCAACTCCTTGCGATTTTTGTTTCCAGTTGCCAATTTTGCACGAAAAGTGCTATACAATTAGGGAAAAACAGACGAGGTAACGGGCGACAGCCATGTTGCTTATGGGTTTAAGGGTTATTGCAGGGTTTCATGATGGACGCTCTTTCACATTATTTTATTTCCCACCTTACCTAACCCATATCACGTGTATATGATTCCGGGCATCTGCCAGCGTCGCGGCGAGCCGTAACTCAAGGAAACAATGAAGCAAAGGGATAAGTTAAACGGAATTGGCGTTTTCTCCGGCCGCAACTCGTTCCATGAGAGTACAGGCCAGCTGAGTAACAGCCGCATCCCTCTCCTGGTCCCAGGATCAGCCTAGACAAAGAAGGTTGAACTAACAAAAGCAACAGCTATGCGCGTGACGGTTGAATAGATGGTGACAACTGAACGCATCTCAAGTTAATCGCGCCGGCGCAGAATTTATGAGAAAACTGTCCTTCACATTACAAGAGATGCCGATAACTACCACCATCTAAAAGGAGTGAAAAAGGCAGCATAATGCTGACCGATGAACAGCTGCCAAGTCTCAACATTGATCTGGCGGCGCTTTAGGAATGTGTGAGGAGTGGTGGCGTGGTTGGGAAGGGGGGGGGGTGTATGCCATTTGATTTCGGGGGGGGCCCGGGCCCCCCCGGGCCCCCCCCTGGGTACGTGCCTGCCGCAAGCCAAGAGGGTGTGGAGGCAAATGCAGGTAAGAGGCAAGAAGCAATGGCACTCGTATTGACATTCATCTAATTTCTTTCTTTTTCTTTCGTTTAGGCAGCCAGCACACCTCCAACAGCCACCTTGACTGCGGGTGTGTCACCTTAGTCGCCAAGGAAAGATTTGAGCGAAAGCGACAGGCAATGTCAGGACATAGAAACATAGAGCATAGAACAGGACACATAAGAAGAAGAACCAACTTATAAAGCCCCAGACACACGGCTGCACGCACATCACCTCACCACACTACACGCGAGACGCCATGCTGCTACGCTGCTACGGTTGCCAGATTAAAACTGACTACTGTCACCAAGTCTAGCAAGCTTCTCAGGAACTGGCAGCCTCGGCGCGTAGTAACATGGCGGCGCTCTTGCGGTTCCCGATTTCAATGCATGGCTGCAGTGTACTAGAATAGGGGCAATGAGTTCAGACGGCGGAACGCGCCACGCACTGCTTTGAAGCCAGGAGCGTGGACAGGTCCCGGATGTATGCGGCGGCGCTGCAGTCGCACGGCCTGTACGGACGCGTTCTGCATGTGGGGCTGCCCGTTGCAGCGTGCTTGGTCTGAACGAATTCGTCGAGTTTCTGTCTCGTTGGGAGTCACATGCAAAAGGTCTTTGCGGCTTCTTTAGCCAGTTGATGGCAGATGGGCTCAGTGTGACATTGTGCAGCACTTGGGCTCTGTTAGAATACTTGTAAGGAGAGGGCTTTAAATACCTTTTGACATCTAGACTATAAGCCAATATAAGTTGGAGAACTTCTTGTGCGGTAGTCGTGCGGATCCAACGGTCACCGAACGCCGTCTCAATTTTTTATTGTTGTGAATTGCCTGTATTTTTATAACTTGGCGAAGGCAATGCAAAGAGGGAACACAGAGGTCAGTAAAGATTTCGTATCCCTACTTCACTAACCTGATAATTCTGACAAGGAAGGGGACAGTGCGCCACTTGATGAAGCTGGAAATGTGACGCTGGTAGAGCAAAGGGTAACAGTACTCCGGCAGAGCACCGGGCTTGTGTGGAGGAAAGGAGAGATGACCGCCTCATCCACTGTATATGGCAGGGTATGTCGCGCAGAAATTTTTGCTCGCAACAAATGTGAGGACTGCCGTTCCCTTCTTTAGCAGAACTCTTGTGTCAGTAGCAGAGTCTCAAAATTCACGAAATTTGTGACAGGGAAGGATTGCTGTATTGCTGCAAGTTGCTTTTTGAATACACTAAAGAAACTTCAGGGATTATGTTTACAACCTTCTTCAGCAAAAAGGAGCTTTACAGCGACAGCATAGTTGATGTCATGATTCTAGTGAAAGCTTTAAATTTGGCTGTGCCCTAGGCTGCAAATTGCATGCTGATGACTTCACATCAGGAGTTGTGCGTTCTTATATCCTAACAAGGCTGTACTTTTACGATAAAGGTCTTAATCAGTGAAGAGAAGCACGACGGAAAAAGAAATTGCACTTTAAAGTTAGCTATACTGTTCTTAGCAGGCTGATGCAACATATGTATGCTGACCCTTCTTTGTCTTTTTTATCTGAATGCACAACTTTTTCTGATGCATTCATAAAGCTAACCTTGTGAATATGATTAAGAAATGAATTAAGGTATTCGTTTGCGCATAATTCCGCTGTAGCTCTCTATTGCTTGGGATGGAATGTACTCGCACTCTTTTTCTGTGTTTTGGCATACTGTGTGTAGTTTTGCAGAGATGCGTTTTACCTGGCGTCTTTCCTACCTTGTTTATTCCTTTCATAGAAATGTAGGATATCAGTGTGTCTCATACTCGCACATGAGCCTGACGTTCGGGAGCACTTCATGATGTAAATAAAAAAATTCACGAATAAACTGTGGCAAATGTAGTTGCGGGGGGTTCGCGAAACAGAATGAGAGAACGAGGGACAAATGTTCATCGCGAAGGAAGGTAAATGCCAAGCAGGGAATCTTTTTGGCTTTGGGCTATATACGTACATATTGCTTTGCCTTCTCTTCTACAACAGCGGCTGAGGAATTAACGAAGCGCTTGACGTTGGGTCGCGGATGCCGCGGCCGCTTATTTATGAATGCGAACCGCAAAAGAAAATGTGTGCACCTGGAATCCGAGTTGGTTTAAATCAATTCGATGGCCTTTACTTTCGGCGTTATTTCCAGCCGAGTTTTCCGTCCGAATAATTTCTGGTTACGTGGCAGCGTGGCTCAAAACAAATTTAACGGCTTTACGCCACTACTTCGGTGTCTGCAAAACCTTTGCTGTCGGGTTAATAAATCCGTCTAATGGGCGTTGAGATGGGCTAGGAGTGCACATATAATTAATCTGTTATATGAATTGAGTTTCGGGGATGTATCATAACATCCGCCAAGCTATATGATGAGTTCGCGAAACAACGTCTATTTGACTGCGACAGAAAATTATTATCAAAACATCAACATGCAGCGCTGGCACTGCGCCGTCCGTTCCATACAGGATGGATGGATGGATGGATGGATGGATGGATGGATGGATGGATGGATGGATGGATGGATGGACGGACGGATGAATGGATGGATGGATGGACGGACGGACGGACGGACGGACGGACGGACGGATGGATGGATGGATGGATGGATGGATGGATGGATGGATGGATGGATGGATGGATGGATGGATGGACGGACGGATGAATGGATGGATGGATGGATGGATGGATGGATGGATGGATGGATGGATGGATGGATGGATGGACGGACGGACGGACTGATGGATGGATGGATGGATGGATGGATGGATGGATGGATGGATGGATGGATGGATGGATGGACGGATGGATGGATGGATGGATGGGTGGATGGATGGATGGATGGATGGATGGATGGATGGATGGATGGATGGACGGACGGACGGACGGACGGACGGATGAATGGATGGATGGATGGACGGACGGACGGACGGACGGACGGACGGATGGATGGACGGACTGATGGATGGATGGATGGATGGATGGATGGATGGATGGATGGATGGATGGACGGATGGATGGATGGACGGATGGATGGATGGATGGATGGATGGATGGATGGATGGATGGATGAATTGATGGATGGATGGATGGATGGATGGATGGATGGATGGATGGATGGATGGATGGATGAATGGATGGATGGATGGATGGATGGATGGATGGATGGATGGATGGATGGATGGATGGATGGATGGATGGACGGACGGATGGATGGATGGATGAATTGATGGATGGATGGATGAATGGATGGATGGAGGGAGGGATGGATGGATGGATGGATGGACGGATGGATGGATGGATGGATGGACGGATGGATGGATGGATATATGAGCGTCCCCTTTGGAACGGGGCGTGCAGTGGCGCCACCGAGCTCTTGCTATTATTCTGCCTAATGGCCTACTTAAGTTAAACAATAAAAAAATAACAAAAATAAACACTATGAACTTCCACACCCAAATTTTCTGATCCCCTATTGCAAACTGTGCTTTTGTACGTCTCCGTTTTTTTGTCGTTTCCCAACTAGCTTTTCGTCCACCAATCCTCCAGTCCCCTCTTACTAATGCCTATTGCGGACATGTTTACTTTTCCGCTGCTCCCGCTGAACCCAAGGGCTTCAAGGAGGCCAGTGGTGCCTAAATCGAACGCTGGGTAGACGTCATCACATTTTAATAAAACATGCTCCATAGTTTCCCTAGCTTTACAGCAGCAAGCACATGCTTCTTCTTCCTTCTTATATCTCGCTTTATAGTTGCGTGTTCTAAAGCATCCCGATCTTGCTTCGAAAAGTAATGAGCTTCCCTTTGAGTTATCATAAATTGTTTCTTTTCTGATTTCGTTTTTTCATCTTAAGTAGTTACTCATGACAGGTTTCCTTTCCATTGCCGCCCCCCATAAGATTATTTCAGCCTCTCTGACGTTCCGCTTGACCGTCTTTGTTGCTGTGTAGCCCACCCTACAGGCCACATACTTGCTGGTAAGCTTCCTAGTTCTTTTCCTCCAATGTGAATCAATGTTTTTTCTGTACAGATACCTGAACACTCTCCCAGCCCATTTACTTTCTTCCATATTCCTCAGCCGTTCTTCATACTCAATTTTACTGCGAGCTTCCCTCACTTCAAAAATTGTCCAGCCCATATCACCCTGCACAGCTTCATTTGTAGTCTTCCCGTGAGCGCCCAATGCGAGGCGACCCACTGACCTTTGGTTCCCATCGAGTCCTGATTGTACCCCTGATTTAAAGCAAACAACCGCTTTTCCAAAAGTAAGTCCTGGAACCATTACACCTTTCCACATACCTCGGAGGACCTCGTACCTATTGTATCCCCATAGCGCTCTGTGCTTCATTATGGCTGCATTCCTCTTCCCCTTTACTATTATGGTTTTTTCCTGTGTTTCCATATATCCATTGCCTTCGTTTATCCATATACCAAGGTATTTATATTCTGTTACCCGAGGTATTTCCTGGCCCTGTATCTCCACTGTATGTTCACTGTTTTCAATGAATACTATAACACCTGATTTTCTAACACTAAATTTCAAACCTAAATTGTTGCCTTCCTGTCCACAGATATTAGCCAGACGTTGCAAATCACCTTGCTTGTTAGCTAGCAACAGAATGTCATCCGCATAAAATAAACCTTGGAGCTGCTGCTCAACTACTGTACCCGCCTGTTTGTATGAGAGATTAAACCCGATATTACTTCCTTCTAGCGCCCTCTCCATCCTCACCATGTACACCATAAACAGCAGCGGGGATAAAGGGCACCCCTGCCTCAGTCCCTTGTTGATATGAACTTTCTCCGCGCTCCTCATCCCTTCCCAGTCAACGCAAACGGTATTTTCTAGGTAAATCTCTGTCAAAAGCTGTAGACAATCGTCACCTAAGCCTTCCACCTTTCAGAACATGCCACAAGATGTTGCGGTCTGCGTTGTCATAGGCTGCTGTAATGTCTAAAAAGGCCACATATAACGGTCTGCTTTCTACTTTTGATATTTCAACACACTGACTTCTTCTTAGAAAACTGTGTTTTCGGCCATTCCACTTTTATGTAGCTTTTTAATACTGTGTGTACACAGTGATCGCGTCATCCTTCGGGATGGTGGGCACACGTCCCGTGCAGCATCCCGTCGACACAGTCGACCCAACTGCTGCTCGGCTGGTTGATGCCTTCTATGCTACGGCCGTCACCGACGTGGAGCTTCCAGATTCGTCAGATGACTCCACGGTGACTGAGATGGATTCCGACGGTAGCAGCTTCACGCCTGTTGAATCGCGCCGCCTGAAAAGGAAGTTGCGCCGGACACCGACAGCTGGTGAGTCGACTACAAAGACTGTTGATAAACTTAGTGCGTTACGCCGGACATCAGCAGCGAGGGAGTTGCCTACAGAGAATGTTGACGCACCTGACGGGTTCTGGGTGGCTTTCGTAGCCACAGCGGAGACGGCTAATTTGAATACCATCAACAGACAGCGGCTGTCCCAATTTTTCGACCAGCTGATTCCGGGACAAGTCCAAGAGGTCAGAATCAACGCTTGGAAGAATGTCCTTACGGTAGATGTGAAATCTCGGGCGTCCGTGGACAAACTGAAAGAAATTGGAGTGTCCGCCTCTATCTCTCTCACGGAAAACGGACTTTCGCTGGAGTTATTACAGATGTAGACCCTGAAATAACGGACAGCGACCTGCGGACACTCATCAATTCTACGGCCAGGATAGTCGACATTCACCGTTTCGGCCGATCAGAGTGTGTTAAAGTAGTTTTTGAAGCCGACTCTATCCCATCCCACGTCAAGGTGGGCTATGTGCGGCATCCTGTCCATCTGTATGTTCCCAAGCCTGTTCAATGCCACAAATGCAACAGGATTGGCCATGTGAATGCTGTTTGCAGAAATGAAATATCCTGCCGTCGATGCGGTGGCTCACACCAGCATGACACTTGCAAGACGGAGACAGTCAAATGTACGAACTGCTTCGGCGCTCATGAGGCGACGGCTAAGGACTGTCCAAGGATGAAGAACGAGAGGCTCATCCTGAAGAAAATGGTAAAAGACAACTCAAGTCACCAACAAGCGGCCGCGTCTATTTGTCGCCGCAAACGTCGTTCCCGACGCCGACGCCCAGAGTCACAGCAACTCTTAGCTCCGTTGCCTCAATGTCTTGAGCCGCAGAATGATAAGACGCCGCCTGCTGCAGCGCCCCATGTTACCACGGTGGTTCAGAAAGATGCGGGTATATTATCCACCTCCTCTGATGTGGAATGGCCTGCTCTGTCATCCAAGGTGGTAGAACCAACGCGTCCATCATTCCGTGCCGTTCCAGCGGACAATAAGGAGAAGCCGGAAGGCCAGCAGGTGAACGTTCTTCTGAAACAACTTTTACATTCCATGCGCACGCTGCTTGCAGGCCTCAGTACGCCAACAGCAAGGGTTGTTGTTCAGTTTTTGGACGCAATTGAGCCGCTCTTGGCGGCACTGCAGTAATTAATTATGGCGCTACCACACAACCCCTCCACTGTGTCGATGCACATACGTCACAGTGTAGTGATGCAGTGGAATGCCCGAGGCCTGCGTGGTCGCCTAAGTGACTTCCGACAGCGCGTCCAGAAATACCGCTTCCCCGTGATTGTAATACGTGAGTCCAACATGCCTTCTGCTTTCCGCCTTTCCGGATATGTATTGCTGTGGTATCGAGAAGCTGATGAAAGCAGCAAAGTATTAGTGTGCATACGCCGAGATATGCCATGCTACCGCCATGTCCTCCAGCCCCATAACACGAACCACTACATTTGCTTGACGTTAAAGCTTAAAGGACGGGTCTTCTCGATACTCAGCGGCTACATTCCACCCAGAGATCACATTGATTTCTCGTACCTATCCTCAGCAATCCAGAGTTGCACTGCTCCTCATATTATTGTGGGTGACTTCAATGCTCATCACCCCCAATGGGGAAGTACAGTAATGAATAACCGAGGCAAAGCCTTGTCCGACTTTATGCACTCACAGGATTTCGTCAATATTAACGATAGCTTTCCTACGTTTCTGCGTGGCACGTCCTATAGTAGCTGCTTGGACCTGACGTTTGAATTTCCTCACGACTACAGTCCTCTATTAGCTGGTTCAGTGATGTGGAAACACATGGCAGTGATCACATACCAACGTATATCTGCGTAAAGTGGTTCGCACCTACCACTTCGTCTCATGTGCGGTGCAGACTGGCCCACTTTTAGGACATTCGTGGAGAATTCCTGTGCGAATCTCGAGTCACCAACCCAAATAGAAGACGATCTCGTGCTCCCTCGTTGAGGCCACGCAGAACATAGGTGCACCTACACCGGGGTCTCCTATCGACGTGGAATTCGAGAGGTTGCGCGCAGTCCGACGGCGCGCTGAAAGGAAATATAGAAGGACGAAATCCACGTACAATGTCGCCCTTTGTCGCCGAGCTCAACGACAAATAAAGCGCCATGTCGAGAAATTAGGAAGGAAGCGCTGGAGAAAGTTCTGCTCATCACTGGATCCTCGCAAGCCGCTGTCACGTATTTGGCATGTAGTCAGGAGCCTACGTTTTCCCCCACAAGAAAGGTACCCTTTCAGTGTTCTGGCCCTTTACCAACGCCGCAATGATGTAGAGGTAGCGGACGACTTCTGCAAAATGATTGTGGGCACAACTCAACCAGCCTCAATCTAATTCGAAGTTTTTGCGCCACCTTCCTCAAGTGACCACTACGACTTGCTCTTTACGATGCCCGAATTAGAGGCTGCTCTTGCGTCATGTCGGCATTCATCTGCTACTGGCCCTGGCGGGATCTCGTACTCGTCTCTCTTTCACCTTGGCAGGGCTGGTCAGGCTGCGCTGCTCAATTATTACGACGACACATGGATCTCCGGTATTGTTCCGGAGCAGTGGAAGATCAGCCACCTGGTTGCTTTCTTGAAGCCTGGAAACTTATGAGCTTACCTCATACCGGCCATTTGCATTAGCCAGCTGTGTTGGAAAAGTTATGGAACGAATGGGGTCCTGGCGAGGCTCGAATGGTTTCTGGAGAAAAATTATCTTTATCTGAACATGATGACCGGTTTTCGGCGGCGTCGTTCTTCGATTGACCGCGTCATTTACCTCGTTACTGGAGAACACGAACGACAGTGGAACATGAAAAACGTCGACGCCGACTCGTCCCCGCTGTTTTCCTAGACATAAAAGGGGCCTATGACAACATCCTTCATGAAGTCATTCTCGATGCCCTAGATGATTTGGGTATTGGCGGCCGGCTCTACCTTTGGATTGTGAGCTACCTCAGCGGCCGTTTCGTTTACATGTCCACGCCTGACAGAGAGACTAACCGTCATCAGGTATGCCGTGGAGTTCCTCAGGAAGGAGTTCTCAGCCCAACATTATTTAATGTGGCATTGATTGGCCTGGTGAGCGAACTGCCACCTCACATCCACATCGGTGCATATGCAGATTACATCTGCATCTGGGCTTCTGGTACAACACGCCCACAACTACGTGCGAAATTACAACGGGCTGTGTCATCTACTTCATGATACATACAGAGTCAGGGTTTGCTCTTAGCTGCCGAAAAATGTGCTGTGGTTGCATTCACGCGCAAATCCGTCTGCCGCTACCCGATCTCCATTAACGGTGTCATAATACCTTATGTCTCCCACCACAGATTCCTGGGCATTATCATCGACCGGGGTTTGTCATGCTCGAGGCATGTTAATATGTTGAAGCAAAAACTTAATCTGTTTTACCATGTTCTTCGCTTCTCAGCAGGCATGAAATGGGGCCCCACGGAAGGCTCATTACTAAGACTTTATCAGTCTCTTTTCATAGGCTACAATCGATACAGCCTTCCGATACCCTCAAACTTGAGCATTTCCTGCTTACGGACATTAGAGAGCGTTCAAGCGCAGGCACTCAAAATATGCCTCGGGTTGCCACGGCGTGCCTCCAATAAAGGCACAATTGAGGAAGCCCGCGTATGCCCATTATCGATATACCTGTCCCATGGACCACTTCGTGTGTATTTACACTTACTGACACGACACCATTGCCATCCATTGACGTCGGTTCTACGTGAACGGCCGGACAGCAGTTTCGCAAGTGCACTCCGCTGCCATCTACCCCACATAACATCAGGCTATGCCGTTCCATATCACCCCGTCAATTAAACCACCGTGGGTGATGGTTCAACCTTCCGTATGTGTACATGTCCCCGGCATACTAAAGAAATCATTGGTTCCCGTCAGTGGACTACAACAACTTGCTCCTGCGTACATCTGGTCAGAATACCAGACATATGTTCATGTTTTTACACAGATGGCTCTGCGTCACCAAAGGTACCGACAGCAGCTGTGGTGATACCAGCCGAACAGATGACTCGAGGTTTCATACTAGACCATAATTCTACATCAACCGCTGCAGTGCTTGTGGCTATTCGGGAAGCGATTCGCAACGTCTGCGGGGAAAGACATCAAGAGTGGTGCATTTTCACGGACTCAAAACCCGCGCTGCAAATTTTGGGATGCCTCCTGCGCCACACAGCATATCAGGTTCTGGCACTGCAGATCACCGAGCTACTTTCATGCGCTCAAAAAAAAAAAAACGCCACCGCATAGTGTTCCAATGGATCCCGTGACACTGTGGGCTCAACGGTAATGAGATGGCCGATGCTGCAGCAAGGCGCTCCCGCAGCAATGGCCTGCGAACTGTAGTGCCATTCTCCAGACCGGACATCACATGCCTCCTGTCGGAATTAATGAGGAGTGCGACGAGAAGATACTGGGCCCAGCCACACGCTCGTCACGTCCGCCTTAAATGTCTAGATCCCGATATGAAATTTCCTATTCTGCGTGGAATTCCACGCCCTCATACATGCCTGATACACAGACTGCAATTAGGCGTCGCCTTCACGCGCAAATATTTGCACATTATTGGACGGACAGACTCCCCGAACTGTTCAGTGTGTGGCGCTGTAGAAACTATAGAACATGTGCTCGTGGTGTGCCCTGAGTATGCGCGCGAAAGACTGACAGTGACAGATACCTTGGGACATTTACACAATGGACCACTGTCGGAGGACCTCTTGCTAGGCGCATGGCCACAGAGTTGGCAGACGACAGAGACAATGCGTGCTCTTTCACGTTTTCTAGGTGACACGGGCCTGGACTCACGCCTGTGATACCAGTTGTGTAATGTGGCCTTCACCTCGTTCCTCCCATTATCATCCCCCATTGTGACCCTTTTTCTTCCCCTCTTCCCTTTCCCTTACGTAGAGTAGCAGGCCAGATGCTCCATTATCCGGCCGACCTCTCTACATTTTCCAGTCATTAAAATACTTCTTTCAATACACTGAGTAAGAACAAATAAGTTATCTAAACGCCTACCTATTCTGAAGCCATTCTGAAGTTCTCCCAAAATGCCATTATTCTCTGCCCAAGCTTGAAGATTTAATTTGATTGCCTGCATTGCTAGCCAGTATATTACCTATGTAATGGTCAACGGTCTATACGAGTGAATTCTATCTTTCTCCTCCTTGCCTTTATAAATTAAATTCATTCTACTTTGTCACCAACTGTCTGGTATTCGTCTATCTTTTAGAGTTTGTTCCACTGCTTTCACCAGAGCTTCCTTACTTTCTGGTCCTAGTTCATTAATCAGCCTAATGGGAACCTCGTCTAGCCCTGTGGCTGTGCCCTTTTTTCTTCCGCTTTCTTCCAGTTGAAATTTGTCAGCACGAGCTCCTTTTCCACTTGGGTCTCTTTCATGCTATTTTTACAACCTCGTCATTGCCTTGGAAAGATTCTGCTGTTATTTTTCGGATGTATTTTATTGCCGCTTCTCCTTCCAGTCTGTTTTCATCTTCGTCTAGGATATGTTGTATTGTTGTTGACTTCTTGCCTAATAATTTTATGTGGTTCCAAAATATTCTAGGTGCGGCCTTTTTTTCTCACGTATTTCTGACAACCAATGTTCACTTTCACCTCTTAATTTTGCTTGCACCAGCATTTGAACCATAGACTTTTTTTCTCCCGGTATATTTCCCATTTACTGGTTACTTCATCCTGCGACAACTGCGCCTTCTTTGCCTGCCTGTGCTATCGAGATGCTTTCTGTCATTCTGCGATCGCTTCTCGTATCTCCCTGTTCCACCAGCTTTTTGGTTTCTTTCTTCCTTTCCACCGAATATGTTGTTTCTCTTTCCGTATTTCTGTCGTTATTACACTTAGAAGCTCACCATATTCCCCCTCTTTACTTGGCCATTTGCCAATTTCTGCCTTGACACTAGTCACTATATTTGCTATTTGTTCAGCCTTCAAATTTGGACTGGCCTTATTGCGCTCCTTACTCTCTTTCCCAACTACATATCCCATTTTTAAAATGATGCGTTTATGGTCACTCTCATACCCTTCCTCATCAATGACCATTCCTCTCAACTTATGAATTCCTTCTGTCATCAGACAGTAATCAATGGTCGATTGCCGGTTTCCCACTTCCCACGTGATGTGCCCTTCACACTTAGGCCCTATGTTCACGATAACAAGGTTATGTGGCTCACAAAGGTCTAGCATTTACTTCCCATTGTTGTCAGTATAGTCATCTAAATCCTGTATGTGGGCATTCATGTCACCTAATAGGACAATTTCAGCACCATTCCCGAAACCCTTAATATGAGCGCTTACGCATTCCACTAACTCTTTATTCTTCTCTGTGCAATTATTTCCGGTCCACAAATACGTAACGCCCAGCCAAGTTTTTCTCCCACTCATTGTACCTGATAACCAAAGATTCTCTTGACATTTTGAATTTATTCTTTTCCATTTGGCTCCCTGATGGATGAGCATTCCAACTCCCCCTCCCTTTCTTTCCGACTTAGTTCTGTTGCACCCTTCCCAAACATAATTCTCAATAACTGGCGGCTCTTCTGAGTCTCTAAGGTGCGTTTCTGTAACCGCATACACCCCTATTTGTTCTCTATTTAACTGCTCCTCAATCTCTGCCGACTTTTCCTTTCTTGTTCCTACAGCCCATGTTCCTACAGCGCCATCTCATGCTATCTACACAAAGCGCATCAACGGCGAGCGCTTCCTGAACACACTGCCCCTATTCTATAATTATAGTACACTGTAGCATGGGCCCTATGGCATAGAGTTTCGTACAATAATTACTAGAGGGAACTCTGGCGCTGCAGTCGTTGTACCACCATGGGAATTATGGGATGTACATGGATTTGTCTGATCTTCGTTCTTGTGAATTCAGACGTTCTTGTGGATTTGTATATTACGCTATGGGCGTCTTGCGCTGGAGTTTAAGGTATAGTAGCGGCGCCTGGTAGCGGCGCGCGAAACGTTATCTGGGTAGTACCGGCTTGGGTAGTATTGAGCCCTGGCTGTGGCGAAGCACGTTTCTAGCCCGAGTTTTGCGTCGATTCGCACTTTTTTCTGCCCTGTTGCGAGTGCGAAAAAGCTCGTCACTTCTCACAGACCATGCCAACCACGCTGCGAGCTAGCCGCAGCCTATAGTTTAACGAAAACGGACTCTCCGTGAGACGTAATGCTGGAAGCAGAAGGAATCCGGAGAGCCTAAAAAAATCGTCACCGTCGTTACTTCTGCGTCGTGGGCTGCCATGAACAGGAAGGCCTGAATCCCCAACATCAAATTCTACTGTTTTCCTTCAATGCCTCACGAAGCGGAGCGTCGGGCGCGCTGGATAGCTGCAGTTCGTTGCGCTGGGTAAGCGAAACTTCGCGCCATGCTGACTGCCTCGCCTGTCTTGAAGCTTGCTTGATTATCTGCTTTTTAAAATTCGGTCTGTCGCACGTACAGTCGCGACGGCAGACCGACATAGCAGCAGGCGTGGCTGGTGATTCACGATTCGAGACCCTGCCACAGCGACAATTAACAATTCGACTGGTGCGAAGTGGTGAAGTGACCAGGTGTGTGCATGCAAATGACCACAAATGGTCGAGCTGATTCGGTGACATTTCACGACCCCACTACGAGCAGCACAGGTAAGAGAGTTAAATGTGCTTATCCTTGACCTCAAGCCAGCACGTTGAGGCAGCGCAGCAAGGTAGTATTGATTGCAGCACATCGATGTTCGAGCGCTGTCATTAAAAGCTACATCAAGCGAGCAGCGCACGAGCTCGCGCTGCAGCGCGATTCGCACGTACAGTCGCGGACAGAATAAAATGGACCACGGGATCTCCGAAAACGTTCAATTCCCGAGCAGCCTGTAGCAGTAACCAGTAAAACTGCCCACGACAACATTGTTAGCATATTCTAGACGAGGTCCAAAATGCAAATACCAGATTGCGTTGTGAGGTTGCGGAGATATTCAGCTTTTTCTTAGATTTCATGGTCCATAATATTCTGTCCGCGACTGTACGTTACTGCGAGCTCATATGCATTGCATCAGTTATTTATCAATTGCTAAAGAGACAGATGGCCGTTACTACAGTGCAGCAGGCATAACTACTTGTCTATAGCGGCATGCAGTCAACAATGACTGCAGGAGGCCCGCCGTTTCGCGGCATGTCGAAAGACCGCTGCCGTCGCGGCGCGCACCGTCGTGCGCTCGAGCAGTTCCGTACACATGACGTCTGCTTATCGCAGCGGTGGATTCATTTATAGCAAGCATTTCGTCGCGTTTGTGCGCGTGGATCTAGCAGCGTGCAAACCTTACTTGACGTTCAACATCGTACGCGACTCGCTTCACTTGCGATTGACACCGCGCTGAAACTTCGCCGCTTATTTCTTGAACGGCGTACACGTATTCGGCGTTGCATAATTTATTGCCTTTACGCAGCGTGCCACCCCTGACAAGAGTATTCGGCGCCCGATATTCGCTGCAAGCCGTGGTACAACAAAACCGAGAGTGGCGTGTCCGTATTGTAAACGTGCTTTCCAAAGCAGACGACCGAGCTTGGTACTATACCCAGTTCAGGACAGAGGGCACTTTTTAGCACCATTTTCGCAGCGCCCCCTGGGCAACGCGAGAGCCCCATATAAATCTTATTGTTGTAAGTTTCAGCGCAATCTATACTCTTCCAAGTGCAGAAGACGACGTGAACACGCACAATCGCTATTATTTGCAACGATTGAGCTTGTCCAAGTGGCCAAATCGAAACGTGCCAAGCGTCTCAAGACATGGCATGCCCGCTATAAATTCATAAGGGCGTTTCATTCTCGTGTCGATACATGCGTCCGTGGCTTAAGGGTTTCAATATCAGGCTTCTGTTTTAGAGTTCCTGTATTCGAATCCTGCCTTCAGGCAATTTATAGATGTTTATTTAATTGTGTATTACGCAATACACTGTTGAAAATGACGAGTTTACAAAGTCATAAAACCGTTTGAAGCCAAAAGAACCAAGGGTGCTATAACGTAAATTTATTCCAAACTTTTCTATTCCAATTCTGCTATCAGCCCTCCACGATTGGTCAAAAACTTTTTTCGACCACACCCACTTCACCTGTATGTCACGCGACCTCACGAAAACCGCGATACCTCCCCATCTGATATAATATGTACACACTGATTATGCATGATTTGACAGTAAAAAAGAAAAACAGTTGTTTCTGATTCAACCCCTTTTCACCATTAGCCCTCGGCTATTGGTAAAAAGCTTCCGGGCTGCACCCACTTCACCTGCCTGTCACGCGACGTCACAAAACCGCAAGAACTCACCGCGTCAAAGTGACGTGTACGCAATAAAGATGCATTAATATGCCGAACAAAACTGAATTTTGTTCGGAATAGCCGCAGGCTGCCCCGTTCCGAAAGAAATAAAAGATGGCTGCCACCGATCGCTCAGACGCTGGCTACTCGCACCTGCCGGAGAGCATGGGTGTTTTTGCGTATAATAAAGCTTCCTATGTGGCCGTGTAACGTTTTCGAGCACTTTCGGCACGTTTACCCCCTCATTCTGCCAACTCTTCTTTGCTGAAGGTCTGTTTTAGCGTCATTCTTGAGCTTCCGTTGCATACCACCGCGATTTTCGACCGGCCACCGCAAGCTAAGTATGGGAAAGCCGACCAATTGTAGACGCCGGCACCACCCTCTTCATCCGGTTATCACCTTTCAGTGCAGTGGCTCGGCCCCATCGAACCCCCCTCCGCTTGAGCGTTCTCCTCGCCTCTTGTCAGCCAATTAGATACGACAAGCCGCTCAGTGTAGGCAATGTTATTCGTTTTTCAAGCAAACAAAAGTGACCGCCTATGAACGAGGAAAGTGTTTGATTGGTCTGTTCAGATAATCCTGCGGGTGACCGCCCAGTGCTTGCGTTGGTGGTTGCGCAAATTTGACGTCAGGAGATTCGAATAGAAACATATTGGAATAGTTTTACGTTATAGGGCCCCAAGTTCAGGCAAATCCATGTACTTACCATAATTCTATGGAGGAAGTTTCCTTCCTCCATGCATAATTACCATGCTGGAACACCCAAGGTTACTAGATAGGATGGGTACAACCGCTCCCATTGCAACTCCCGTAGACACTAGCGCCAGAGTTTCCTCTAGTAATTTGTGTAGGAAACTCTATGCCCTATGGGTCATGGAGTTTCCTACAAAAATTTTTGTAGGAAACTCTATGCTATGGGTAGCTTATGCTCTAGAGTCAGTATTGTAACGCTATGGGAGAACCCCTGTCGACACTAGCGCCTCGTTTCCCTCTAGGGTATTTATTGAGAGACTCTATGATTGTATCTCATGGAGGAAGGAAACTGAGGAGAGGCCATGGAGGAAGGAAACTCCATGGGAGAGGCCCTACCCCATGCCCTACTTGCCCTACCCCTTCGGCGCGCTAGGAGTAAGTGTGAAGGAAATGACGTAGTAGTTTCTCCTTTTCTTGCTGTCTTTTAAAAATTTCTTTGCTGTAGCGGCCACGCTTTTCGGGCCACAATGGCGGCTTTGTTATGGTTCTGTGCGTTCACACGTGTTGCTCCGTAGGTTTCGTACCGTGGCAAAGGCACCGTGCCGCCACGTTTGCGTCGGTCTCCGTGTTTTGTTGCGCTGTGTTATCTGGACCGTTCTCTCCCGGATGTTGCTGTGGCCAGGTGGGATGTACGCGCATGCACTGCTGTACGCAATGTACCACGCCACGGCAATGGCAAGGCATGAAGGAATATCTGTGGGAAATTTTGCCCTCTTTGGCGGAATCATGCATGCTAACGTGCCATCGCAGGCCGAAAGCGATGCGTTTCAGAATCTGTACAACGAACGCCTTGCAGGTCAGCGATTCCTGCTTTTGACAGTGCATGATGCATTTGCGGCACGTCGAACGTGCGTTATGAATGCTTAGTTCGTGTTCAGTAACAACTTGCTTCTCAGTTCGTGTTCAGTAACAACTTGCTTTTGTGCAGCCTTAAACACATGTTGCTTAACTGTTGCTTGTTTCTCTCAGTACTCGCGACAGCACGAAGTCTTTTAAGCACAGCGCGTTCGAGGTCCATGCACACCTGCACAGGTGTACCTCAATACACGTGCTGATAGAGCGTTACGCAGAATATGTGCATTTTGTTGCCCTCGGCACCGTGCGCCGGCCAACCGACGTTTCATCCTGGAAGATGGGAAAGAAGCGGCTGCTTTGACTTAAGGAACGAATCCTCCCTACCGCAGGCGTATCTTATCTGTGCGCGCGAGAAGCGCAGGGAAGTGAAGGTTAGCGGAGGCAATGCAAAAGTCGGCAAGGCTCACAGAACGTACGTACGCCCGCGAACACATAAAATGGCTGTTTCATGGTCGCACGTAGGCCGATTCTATGCGCGCGTACTGTTCTGCACCGTGCGGCAGAGTCTGAGGTCTATAAGACCTCAGACTCTGCCCAGGCGGCGCTGCGGAAAAACCCGTCACCAGCGCCCCATCGCCGCCTTGGCGCGAACTGAGTAGTGCAAGGAGAGCTGTCCGCAAGCGAAGGTGCATAGGCCACAATGGAACCTTCTCTTTCGTTTGTGTTGAGGCACGGTTTCCTAAAAATCAAGGACCTGGAAAGCTTCTTCCGCCCGTCCACACTTCCGGAAAGGAAGCTCAGCAGGGCGAAGTACGTGTACAATATACAATAATGTCTCAGGTGTTATTTCGGCGCGCTGCAACTCGCAAGTACAGAGAGCATCAGGTTTGTCTATCGGCATATCAACCTAAAAATCTAAGCATTCCAAATTGGTTCATATTGAATAATGTCTTGAACGCAAGACTTAAGTATCTCCTATATTTTTATGTATTTTATCGTAATGTTTTCTCTCGCAATTATTTAGAGAGAGTAAATCCTTTGATAGCCTTTTCCAGGGCAGCAAACAGAAAACGTTTTCCAAGGCAGCAAACAGCGTGCGATCATAACGAAAGTAAGCTTCCTACAGTGCCTACGCACTGCATCTTTCTTTCTCGCAGGAGCTACAGCATCGCTCAGTACCTTAATTTGAACTTTTCGCAGACGCTTCGAGCAACAAGCGCGCACAAATAAATGCAAATAAACGCGACACTTTTTTCTTTACACACGTGCGTTACTTCACAATTAGTCATCCAGTGCTCCTACAGCAACTTTCTCGCTCACATTTTAAAAACGCAGTCGAGCAGGCTCAGCACATTGCGAAGCATGCTTGTTCTGTCAGCGCAGGACATACAAAATACCGAAAGTAGAAATGAGCTCGCGATACAACGATGCTCTAGAACAGGATTTGGAATTCATAAACGAGCCAAAATATTTGGTTAAGCTGACCTTCCAAATCTGTCCGTTCCACTTGTTGAGTCAAGCGGAGACGGACGTCTGTTAAAAGGTGGAGATATCGATGGCACATAAGCAGGATGCAAAAGGATAGACAGTTGGGCGAGTTGGTGCGGTAACATGATTTTGGCTTCTAGCGCGAAGTGAAACACGGTCACAGAAAGGAGCAGACAGGACGAGCGCTAAAAGGCGCTCGTCCTGTCTGCTCCTTTCTGTGTCCCTGTTTCACTTCGCGCTAGAAGCCAAAATTAAGCAGGATGGTTCGCAACGTTGTTTTTTCTGTTACCAACCAAGTGGCGGATGCAGGTTCTTGAGTTTTCGCTTGGTTACCACGGTCCTCCGTCAGGGCTACGCAACACAATTACAGAAGAACAAAACTGCCGCACTTTCTCATGCGAGCCGCTGTGTTGTGGGGAATGCAAGTAATTATATTACCCAACAAGATGAACGGCCCGTATCCAGCGCTCTCGCCTTTCCCCTTCATACGATCGCTATGGAAATCGGTAAAACTGAACGTTGTTATTCCGTCATTCACGCTCATTGCAATTTACAACACAACAGCAGCGTCGATTGCGGCGTTTCTTCATATATCGCGCGGAGCTATTGCGGCTGCTGTCGTTCCCGCCATCAGTCTGAAGAGTGAGCCAGCAAGCGCTTTATGGCAGTTCGGCGGCGCGTCCGACTATCGCAGAAATTCATAGCTCTCTGTCTGGGTGTTAAATGCGCAAAACACTCGCAATATGGACCAAAATCTAGTTAAACTCTCGTTTCGCAGTCGCCAGCTGCATAGGCAACTTAGCAAGGGAGTCGGGCTTCGCACTACTCAATTACTGCCTCTTCGCACCGGCAGGTGGCGCTACGAGTCTTGCAAACCTCCAGAGTCTGACGTCCATCGCAAAACTTGGGTTCCGTGAAGCTTCACACACCGCGGGAAGAAGGCACCCCAGGTCGCAGTCAAATGCTGAGTTGGAAATGACATTCTGCCTCGTCGCCGGCGCGCTGTCGTAGTGATGCGCGGCCACCCGAAGTTTGTTCAATAAAGCACGACGATTCCTCAAGCCACAGCGAGAATATGTATTTGTGCTCATAAACTCCAAATGGATCGATGTGTCGTACGTGTCTCCAGTGCGTTCTTGCAGTGCAGTGAGAATGCGCACATTTTTTTTCGTATCGCCAGACGTCTAGCTCGCAAGACCATCTGAGAGCCCCAGGAAGCCCAAGCAGAGAAAATCAAGTAGAAGGCAGCGATAAAGGTGACCTTTCTTTTAGAACCACGCAAGAACTGGGCAGCGGCCCGTACGTGCGCTTGATGAGAACAGTTCAGTTGGCTGGCCTTATAAGGCATGTTTATTTTCATAAGAGCAGCCGATTCAACCTCACGGCCCAATTTGCGAAGTTCATTATGAACTTCTTCCAACATGACTTCGGCAACGGTAATGCAATGAGACATCGCGATTGTTTGTATTCCTACGGAGCGCGCACGTCCGAGCAGCCAGGTGGCGCGCAGCACGGCGTGCTTTCGCGAGAAATGTAAAGAAGAGAGGAGAGCTAGTCCGTCAGCTGGAGCAACTCCATTAGTCAACACCCTCTAGAGAACTTAAGGCCTTCTGACTGTACCCTCTCCTCTTGAGCAAGATCACGCAAAAGAGGCCCACACGCGCGGCCTCCCCCGCGCGCGTCGGAGGCCGCGGAGGTCGGCAGTGTCGACAGAAGCACGGCCGCGGTCGAGCGCAGCGTTGCAGTTGCATTCGAGGATGGCCGTGCCTGGATTAGCCGGAGCCACGCAGTCAGATGGATCGCGTTTGCAGTTTGCTTTCCTTTTTAAACCATGTGTGCGTGTTTCACTCTGTTATGAGATAACGAAATGCAGAGCTCATATTCCGAATAAATGGGGATCATGTGCAGTAATGGGATGAGGTACAGGGATAAATGAATTGCGAGGCATAATTAGGGGTTAAATAAAAGTTGGCAAACATTTGTTTTCCTCCTTTCTCAAGGCGATATATTGAATGCTAACAAAATTTCCCCGATGACCTAATAACGGCATCAATTTGACATTTTGGGAGAATGTGGGTCACATTATTCGTTAGGTGCGGTACATTTTTCGTAGGTTAATTGTGTGTCTTGAAAATATTTACGGAATAGTCGTTTCCTTCCCTATGTGTCATACGTACGCCTGAGATGTAGTTGGTTTTCCAGCTCCCCTGGGTGAATAAAGCAAAACACACTGTTTGTATTTGCATGGATTAGGAAGCATGTTATCGGTTGTCTATGTCTTCGAGCTCACGCAGGTTTCCATTGTCACATGCCTCCAATCTGAATGACGGTTCAACTGAGAGCGGGAGCGTTGTCTTTCATGACCGGCCTTCATCTGTTGCATACAGCGCTGGATTAAGGCGGGGGGGGGGGGTCTAAGGGGGCTGCAGCCCAGGGCCTCACCTCGGACAGTAGGAGAAGGTGACCCATTTATTCTAGCCTGCTTAGTATATGGAACCATGGGCAACGGAACTTCAAGCGACATGTATGAACGAGAAAACCAGAACGAACAGACGGGGCCCTCCGTCTCATGTAACAGCATGCGTTAACCTGATCATTTGGGGAGAGCTCCAACGAGGAATTTACCGGCACACGTACAACTACGATCAAAGTGCACATTAAACATCCCCAGGCGACCTAAATAATGTTATCCGGAGCCATCGACTACGACCTCCCTCATATCTTCAGTCGCTTCGGGACGTTAAAAACGTTAGTCACCACAAACCAAATCAATACACTCGGGCGTACATTCGAAGCTAAACGACGGCATCCGTTAGTCGTAGTGAACCTTGCAAAAGCGTCGAGAATGTGCTAACTTCTGGTTGAGCTCAAAACAGCATGAAGTCGCTTTTATGTCACAGGCCAGCTGCAGATGCGTACTTTCACCGCAAGACGAAACTACATGAAACAGAGAGCACAAACGAAAAAAGAGTCAACTTAAACGCACTAAAAGCACGCACAGCATGAACACATACACTTTTTCGAAGCGGCAGGCTTGAACTAAGCTCAAAAGAGGAGGTTGTGAGGAACCTTGGCACTTTACAAAGCCGTGCGTTTTTTGCCACTTTCTCGAAGTCAGCCCGCCCGATCCTGTGGATCCACACTTTTCTTCTTTGTGCGTTGCGCTCGCCGGAGGGTAAAGAAAGAAGCCTTTTGCCGTCACAGTGTTGGTTGCGGTAACCGAAGGCGCAGCAGCACGGCATCCCAATTAAGTTCTCATCCCTAACACATTATATTCCGCTAACGCACTCGATCAGTCCGTCTGCCGTACTTTCGTCGCGCAGGGCCAACAATGGTGGTCGGAGCGCGCTGGAAAGAAAAAGATATACAAAAGCGCGGCGCCTGCTTTCGCGCTGGGAAGAAAAAATATACAAAAGCGCGGCGCCTGTTTCCGCGCTGGAAAGAAAAAAATATACAAAAGCGCGGCGCCTGCTTCCGCGTTAGAAAGAAAAATATACAAAAGCGTGGCGCCTGCTTTCGCGCTGGAAAGAAAAAAATATTCAAAAGCGCGGCGCCTGCTTCTGCGTTGGAAGGAAAAAATATACAAAAGCGCGGCGCCTGCTTCCGCGTTGGAAAGAAAAAATATACAAAAGCGCGGCGCCTGCTTCCGCGCTGGAAAGAAAAAAATATACAAAAGCGCGGCGCCTGCTTCCGCGCTGGAAAGAAAAAAAATATTCAAAAGCGCGGCGCCTGCTTCCGCGCTGGAAAGAAAAAATATACAAAAGCGCGGCGCCTGTTTCCGCGCTGGAAAGAAAAAAATATACAAAAGCGCGGCGCCTGCTTCCGCGTTAGAAAGAAAAATATACAAAAGCGTGGCGCCTGCTTTCGCGCTGGAAAGAAAAAAATATACAAAAGCGCGGCGCCTGCTTCTGCGTTGGAAGGAAAAAATATACAAAAGCGCGGCGCCTGCTTTCGCGCTGGAAAGAAAAAATATACAAAAGCGCGGCGCCTGTTTCCGCGCTGGAAAGAAAAAAATATACAAAAGCGCGGCGCCTGCTTCCGCGTTAGAAAGAAAAATATACAAAAGCGTGGCGCCTGCTTTCGCGCTGGAAAGAAAAAAATATACAAAAGCGCGGCGCCTGCTTCCGCGCTGGAAAGAAAAAAAATATTCAAAAGCGCGGCGCCTGCTTCCGCGCTGGAAAGAAAAAATATACAAAAGCGCGGCGCCTGTTTCCGCGCTGGAAAGAAAAAAATATACAAAAGCGCGGCGCCTGCTTCCGCGTTAGAAAGAAAAATATACAAAAGCGTGGCGCCTGCTTTCGCGCTGGAAAGAAAAAAAATATACAAAAGCGCGGCGCCTGCTTCTGCGTTGGAAGGAAAAAATATACAAAAGCGCGGCGCCTGCTTTCGCGCTGGGAAGAAAAAATATACAAAAGCGCGGCGCCTGTTTCCGCGCTGGAAAGAAAAAAATATACAAAAGCGCGGCGCCTGCTTCCGCGCTGGAAAGAAAAAAATATACAAAAGCGCGGCGCCTGCTTCTGCGCTGGAAAGTAAAAAAAAATATACAAAAGCGCGGCGCCTGCTTCCGCGTTAGAAAGAAAAATATACAAAAGCGTGGCGCCTGCTTTCGCGCTGGAAAGAAAAAAATATACAAAAGCGCGGCGCCTGCTTCTGCGTTGGAAGGAAAAAATATACAAAAGCGCGGCGCCTGCTTTCGCGCTGGGAAGAAAAAATATACAAAAGCGCGGCGCCTGCTTCCGCGCTGGAAAGAAAAAAAATATTCAAAAGCGCGGCGCCTGCTTCCGCGCTGGAAAGAAAAAATATACAAAAGCGCGGCGCCTGTTTCCGCGCTGGAAAGAAAAAAATATACAAAAGCGCGGCGCCTGCTTCCGCGTTAGAAAGAAAAATATACAAAAGCGTGGCGCCTGCTTTCGCGCTGGAAAGAAAAAAATATACAAAAGCGCGGCGCCTGCTTCTGCTTTGGAAGGAAAAAATATACAAAAGCGCGGCGCCTGCTTTCGCGCTGGGAAGAAAAAATATACAAAAGCGCGCCGCCTGTTTCCGCGCTGGAAAGAAAAAAAATATACAAAAGCGCGGCGCCTGCTTCCGCGTTAGAAAGAAAAATATACAAAAGCGTGGCGCCTGCTTTCGCGCTGGAAAGAAAAAAATATACAAAAGCGCGGCGCCTGCTTCTGCGTTGGAAGGAAAAAATATACAAAAGCGCGGCGCCTGCTTCCGCGTTGGAAAGAAAAAATATACAAAAGCGCGGCGCCTGCTTCCGCGCTGGAAAGAAAAAAATATACAAAAGCGCGGCGCCTGCTTCCGCGCTGGAAAGAAAAAAAATATTCAAAAGCGCGGCGCCTGCTTCCGCGCTGGAAAGAAAAAATATACAAAAGCGCGGCGCCTGCTTCCGCGCTGGAAAGAAAGAAAATATACAAAAGCGCGGCGCCTGCTTCCGCGCTGGAAAGAAAAAAATATACAAAAGCGCGGCGCCTGCTTCTGCGCTGGAAAGTAAAAAAATATATACAAAAGCGCGGCGCCTGCATCCACATGACACAGATTGACCAATGGGGGAGCGGAGGAGGCTGGGGTGACAGGAGGCGTGGAGGAGGAAACGCCAGGGTGAGCGGGCTGGCGGAAAGATCTAAGAATTACTTTTAGAAAATATCGGGGCTTTATACCGGTCACGTGACAACCACCGGCACACAGCAGCTGCCGACGAGAGCATCGCGGCTTCACGCTGCTGCCTACACGCGCTGTCAGGCCGTCGGTCGGACGAGTGGCGCGCTGAAACCCGGTTGCTCTGCGGCGAAGTTTTGTGCGCAGACAAACGAACGGCCATCAAAATAGCATATTAATGTTGCTCACACGATGCATTTATTCCGGGTTACAAACGATGCACAGGGTTTCGTGCTTTTTTTAGGGTATTTCGTTCACGCGTTTTTCTTCATTCTTTACGTGCGGCAGCCCGTTTAAGAGCAGCCATGAAATAAATAGTCATTGATAAATTCTGATGCCATGCTTTTTAAAGAGCACTTTATCTAGATCGGCAAATGCGGCATTGGCTGCCTTATTACAGGGAAGATAGGTCACAGTGCGTCTATTGACAATACTAATGGCGTGGAGGGATATCAGCGTTATGTAGGAGGCTTCCGGATAAAGCGATTTAAATAGTTATGAGAAGCTTGGAGCATGCGCTTCGCACTGTTACATTTCCTAAGGCGCCAGGAAGTATATTTACTCGAATAATAGCGCGCTTAAGCCCATGAGGAACAAGAAAAGAAAGATAGAACATATACACAGCGTCTGTATACATTTATTCGGGGTAGGTTGAACGAAACACAAAACGAAGAAAATAACACTAAGTGCACATAATCACCCAGTTGTGATGTCGCGAGAATTTATTGCACGGCCCAAAAATCGTTCCTAAGGAGAGCGCTGCGCTAGCTCAGCAATGTTCGAAACTCGACCACATTACTCGCATCTGCTCGTCATAAAAAGCACACGTTTATATAACTCATGCCAGATATTCTTTTCTGATTCATCGCAAGCACATGATGACGATCCACGCACTTTGATGCAGAAAATGGTTAGCGATTAAAGCAATTAAAGTGTGGCCTGGTGCCTCGTGAACTGCCACAAAAAAAAGATGCACTGCAATTGTAATACTTTTCTCGACAGGGGTTTTTTTCTCAAGAAGCTTGACCACAGCATTCGTGTCCGTTTTTGCTTGCGCATAGTTGGCAAAAAGTGGCTTAGTGAAATTTCTTGCGATGAGTTCCAACAGGCCCTTGCGGTGGTCTGAATCACTGTTGCCGCAGGTCAAGATGGGCACACTCGTGAGCTCTGGCACTGTCCTCTGCACGCATACTTCGAGAGGCTTCTCGGCTGACCGTCGCTGCGAGAGTATATGCAGTCCGCAAACCTGCGAAGACCTATTGGCCTCGAGCTCCACCACTGGTAAAGCTGGCGCCACCGTCGGCGTGACGTGCTAGGAGGGATCACGTGGACATAGCGGCCACGTCGGCTGCTTCGGGAGCGCCGAAGCGAGCTGAAAACAAGAGTTTAAATTCCCTCGTACGCAGCGGTCCTCATTTAGTGGCGAGATTTTCCCGCTTCGAGTGTCTCCTTTACAACACTTGAAAGCACTAGAATAGGTAGTGGCTGCCTTTGAAGGCGCGCAACATGGTAGGCTACTGCTCGGTGCCGCAGTGTCGGACGTACGCAACGGAGCCCGGTGTCAGCCTTATTCACACGTAGCCAAAGGACAAGAAGCTGCGTGAAGCTTGGCTCACGAAACATAAAACCGGTAAACAGTCATCGGCTACAACTCGGGTATGCAGCAAGCACAGACGCGAGGAAGATTTCTGCTACGGCGCCGGGTCTGCGATGTTCCGAAAACGCGCACTGAGACGCTCACCCGAGTCCGCTGCCCGAATAATGTCATGACAATTTGGTCTATGAACTTGTCGATGCTATAGATATGGGCAAGTTCACTGGAATGGAAAGAGAGCGGTAAGACGCAACCCCAATGGCTGCCCCAGCGTCCCCCGTTATCCTACAACAACCTCGGGACCCACCGACCTTCCATGGAGCAGCGACTGAAGACCCAGAATCCTGGCTGAAGACCTACAAACGAATCGCGACTTTTAACAACTGGGACTCCGACGACAAGCTGCGGCATGTATACTTTGCCTTAGAAGATGCCGCCAGAACGTGGTTTGAGAACCGCGAGTCGACCTTGTTGACATGGGACCTCTTCCATACCGGCTTCCTGCGCACCTTTACGAGCGTCGTGCGCAAGGAAAGGGCCGAAGTCATGCTGGACGCCCGAGTGCAGCTACCTAACGAGAACGTTGCCATCTTCACGGAAGAAATGAAACGTCTGTTCCGCCATGCCGACCCGGATATGCCCGAGGAGAAGAAAGTCCGCCTTCTCATGCGTGGTGTGAAGGAAGAACTTTTCGGCGCAATGATACGAAGCCCACCGAAGACCGTAGAAGAGTTCCTTCGCGAGGCCACCAACATCGAGAAGACACTCGAAATGCGGAACCGGCAATTCAACCGCCGTACAAGCTCTACCCACTACGCAGGAATTCAATCACTGGCCACGGATGATCTGCGCGAGACCATCAGGGCCATAGTGCGCGAAGAACTGCGCAAGGTCTTGCCTTCGTCGCAGCCTCAAGTGGCCTCGATCGCCGACATCGTGAAAGAAGAGGTGCACCGATCGCTTGGAGTTCCTGAGGTGCAACCAGAATCACCACAGCCCCAGCCGGAAGCGATGACCTACGCCGCCGTCGCACGCCGTCAAGGTCCCCTCCGCGACCGCGCCAGGGCCCTGTGACGCCGCAATTCCGTCGTCCGCCGCCGCCAGCACGCCCACCCGTCGCCCAGCGCACCTACGCGAGGAAGACGGACATTTGGCGAGCCCCCGACCACCGCCCGCTCTGCTATCACTGCGGAGAAGCCGGCCATGTGTACCGCCGATGCCCATACCGCAACTTGGGAGTGAGAGGGTTCGCGGTCAACGTGCCACGTCCACAGCTTGGCGAGCGCCCACGCAATATCGCCGATTACCTCGCCGCTACTCAGTGGAGCTCTCGACGACCGTCGCGTTCGCCATCACCAGGCCGCTACCTGTCGCCGCAGCGCCGACCATACACTGGCCCAGCACGGGGCCGGTCAGCGAGCCCATATCCGGAAAACTAAAAGCAGCAACCGATGGAGGTGCGGTTGCTGTTCGTCGAACTAACGAAGATCCTCCGCCGCCGACAAAGACACCGAAGAAACTACCTCAACGACATAACGACACTCCGCCGTCCCGACGAAATCAGAAAGCCAAGACTACACCGATGAAAGACGACTTGACGACGCGACGTTCCAGCTTCAGTTCAACGCGACGCAGCCGTGATCCGACGCCAAGACCCAACTGCAACGCCAGACAAAGAACCACCGACCTCGACGCACTTCTCGACGGCCACGCAGTCACTGCCTTAGTCGACACAGGGGCCGATTACTCCGTAATGAGTGGACACATCGCCGCCCAGTTGAAGAAGGTTAAGACTGCATGGGAGGGCCCCCAAATTCGGACCGCTGGAGGACACCTCATTACGCCGACTGGAATCTTCACGGCAAGAATTACCGTTCATGACCGGACTTACCCTGCCACCTTCGTTGTCCTCCAACAGTGTTCACGAGACGTCATTCTCGGCATGGACTTCCTGAATCAACATGGCGCAGTCAACGACCTGAAGTCGAAATCGATAACGCTGTCACAAGATCAAGCGATACCGCCGGAGAGCTGTCGTAGTCACCACGCCTTCAGTGTGCTCGACGATCAAGTGAGCATCCCGCCGCGCTCCAGCATTATTATTTCCGTCGGCACTGAAACACCCGCTGACGTAGAAGGCGTCATCGAGGGCGACCAACATCTACTGCTCGACCATGAAATTTGCGTCGCAAGAGGGATCGCTCGACTCCACGGAGGGCAAGTGGAAGTTATGCTAACCAACTTCAGCCAGGAGTTCAAGCACATCAACAAGGGCACGACGATCGCGTACATCGAGGAAATTCTGGAAACCAACAATGCCTTTGTCCTCTCGGATTCAGCCGCATCTACCCCGATGAGCATTGTCCCCGAACCAGACTTCGACGTGAATCCAAGTCTTTCTATGAGCAAGCAGCAACAGATCAGAAGTCTTCTTCGACGATACAAAGACCGCTTTTCGACGTCATCGAGGATTCGACAAACACCAGTCGCAAAGCATCGCATAATAACCGAAGAGAGCGCTAGACCACTCCGCCAGAGCCCTTACCGAGTTTCGACGCGAGAACGTGAAGCTATTAGGCAACAAGTCGACGAAATGCTGCGCGACGACATCATCCAGCTGTCGAAAAGCCCGTGGGCCTCACCTGTAGTCCTGGTAAAGAAAAAGGATGGAACCCTACGCTTCTGCGTCGATTATTGTCGACTGAACAAGATCACGAAGAAGGATGTGTACCCCCTTCCACGGATAGACGACGCATTGGATCGGCTCTGCAACGCTAAATACTTCTCGTCGACGGACCTCAAGTCTGGCTACTGGCAAATAGAAGTCGACGAGAAAGATCGCGAAAAGACTGCCTTCATCACGCCAGACGGCCTCTACGAGTTCAAGGTCATGCCATTCGGACTGTGCTCGGCGCCTGCAACGTTTCAGCGCGTCATGGACATGGCGTTAGCCGGACTGAAGTGGCAGACGTGCCTTGTCTACCTGGATGACGTCGTTGTCATCGCCGGAAATTTCGACGATCACCTTAGGCGGCTTGCGACAGTGTTAGAAGCCATCAAGTCATCAGGGCTCACCCTGAAGCCGGAAAAGTGCCGCTTCGCTTACGATAAGCTTTTGTTCCTAGGCCACGTGATCAGCAAATCAGGAGTACGCCCCGACCCACAGAAGACAGCTGCCATCGCAAAGTTCCCGCAGCCAACCGACAAGAAGGCAGTGCGCAGATTCCTTGGCATGTGTACCTACTATAGGCGCTTTGTCAAGGGCTTTTCACGCATCGCGGAGCCGCTAACACATCTAACCAAATGTGGTGTCGCGTTCAAGTGGGAAACGCCGCAGGCCAAGGCATTTCAAGAACTCAAACGACGCATACAGTCGCCGCCGGTACTTGCACACTTCGACGAGGACGCCGATACCGAAATCCACACTGACGCCAGTAGCCTAGGCCTCGGTGCCGTCCTAGTCCAGAGGAAAGAAGGACTTGAAAGGGTGATATCGTATGCTAGCCGGTCGCTGTCAAAAGCGGAAAGCAGCTATTCTACGACTGAAAAGGAATGCCTCGCCATAATTTGGGCTACAGCTAAATTCCGCCCTTACCTCTATGGCAGGCCATTCAAAGTCGTCAGTGACCATCACGCATTGTGTTGGCTAGCTAACTTAAAGGACCCTTCAGGACGGCTGGCGCGGTGGAGCCTCAGACTACAAGAATATGACGTCACGGTAATATACAAGTCCGGAAGAAAACACTCCCACGCCGACTGCTTATCGCGCGCCCCCATCGATCCCCCGCCGCAAGACGACGAGGACGACGACGCCTTCCTTGAGATAATAAGCGCGGAAGACTTCACTAAACAGCAACGAGCCGACCCGGAGCTAAAAGGCCTCATCGAGTATTTGGAAGGGAACACCGACGTTGTCCCTAGGGCATTTAAGCGCGCGTTGTCTTCGTTCACGCTACAAAACAACCTGCTCGTGAAGAAGAACTTCTTACCAGTCCGCGCCGGCTACCTTTTTGTTGTACCGTCAGCGCTCCGTCCAGAAATACTGCACGCCCTACACGACGATCCAACCGCTGGGCACCTCGGATTCTCCCGGACGCTGTCGAGAATACAGGAAAGGTATACTGGCCGCGTCAGACCGCCGACGTCGCCCGTTACGTCAAGACATGCCTAGACTGTCAACGACGCAAGACACCACCGACAAGACCAGCAGGATTACTACAGCCAATCGAACCACCTCGCCGACCATTCCAGCAGATTGGGATGGATTTGTTGGGGCCGTTTCCGATATCAACATCCGGGAATAAGTGGATCGTCGTGGCGACGGACTATCTCACCCGTTTTGCTGAAACTAAAGCTCTACCAAAAGGCAGCGCAGCCGAAGTGGCGAAATTTTTCGTCGAGAACATCCTGCTGCGACATGGTGCCCCAGAAGTCCTCATCACCGACAGAGGAACGGCTTTTACAGCAGAGCTCACCCAAGCCATTCTGCAGTACAGCCAGACGAGCCACAGGACAACTTCCTACCATCCGCAGACGAATGGTCTCACGGAGCGCCTGAACAAGACCCTCGCCGACATGCTAGCAATGTACGTCGACGTCGAACACAAGACGTGGGACGCGGTCCTGCCGTACGTAACCTTTGCGCACAACACGGCGGTGCAAGAAACAACACAGATCACGCCGTTTAAGCTGGTTTACGGCAGGAACCCGACGACGACGCTTGGCGCTATGCTGCCGCACGTAACTGACGAAGAGAATGTTTACGCCGCTAGCTATCTCCAGCGCGCCGAAGAAGCACGACAGCTCGCCCGCCTGCGAATCAAGAGTCAGCAGAGGACCGACAGCCGGCACTACAACCTCCGACGACGCTTCGTCGAGTACCAACCTGGCGACCGTGTTTGGGTCTGGACCCTGATACGAGGACTCAGTTAGAAACTACTCCGACGCTATTTCGGACCCTACAAGGTCATCCGACGTATTGGCGCTCTGGACTATGAGGTCGTTCCAGACGGCATTTAGCATTCACAGCGGCGCCGCGCACGATCTGATGTGGTCCACGTGGTGCGCCTTAAACCCTTTTACGGACGCTGACGAACTTCGCCATTTTTGTTCTTTTCTTTGCTACGAGTGCTTTTGTTTATTACCTTCGTTTGTTTGCAGCATCGGGTCGATGGTTTTTAAGAGGGGGGTATTGACACGTGTACTTATCTTTATCGGGCGACCACGTTTCCCCGCTTAACAAACTGTAATCGCACAGCGAGGGACACGCCTGCATGTATCCGACGTTTCTGGAAAGTTATCGATGCTTCTACCCGGCTGTCTGTTGTCGCCGAACCTTGCGTTATCCGATTTTCTCGCGTAACGCGAATGGTGTAGAACTTTGTGGAATGCACGCGGGTCCGAACGATTAGTCTGGAACATTCGACGACTGCTCTATTGGCCTCGAGCTCCACCACTGGAAAAGCTGGCGCCACCGTCGGCGTGACGTGCTAGCAGGGATCACGTGGGCATAGCGGCCGCGTCGGCTGCTTCGGGAGCGCCGAAGCGAGCTGAAAACGAGTTTAAATTCCCTCGTACGCTGCGGTACTCATTTAGTGGCGAAATTTTCCCGCTTCGAGTGTCCCCTTTACAACGCTTGAAAGCACTAGAATAGGTAGTGGCTGCCTTTGAAGGCGCGCAACATGGTAGGCTACTGCTCGGTGCCGCAAGGCCGGACGCACGTAACGGAGGTCGGTGTCAGCCTTGTTCACACGTAGCCGCAGGACAAGAAGCTGCGTAAAGCTTGGCTCGCGAAACATAAAACCGGCAAACAGTCATCGGCTACAACTCGGGTATGCAGCAAGCACAGACGCGAGGAAGATTTCTGCTACGGCGCCCGGTCTGCGATGTTCGGAAAACGCGCACTGAGACGCTCGCCCGATTCCTCTGCCCGACTAATGTCATAACGGTTTGGTCTATGAACTTGTCGATGCTATAGATACTGGCAAGTTCACTGGAGTGGAAAGGGAGCGGTAAGAAGCACAATAAAGAAGAGCATGGCATATGGTCATGTTTGTGTTATGAATTCATGCACTGGAATACAAAAAAAAAAGCGGGAAATCGCAGGCTCAGAACACCGATAAATATACAGTGCGACGCAACTCGAGAAATAATATTGAAAGGTCAAATAATTTAGAAGAAAAAAAAAGATTGAATCGTCGCGACGGCACATCACAGTCCCCGTAGGCATCGAAGTCTCTACAATAAAATTATTTTTGAACAGCTCTCATAGCGCCCACGCAACAATGGTTGCTTGTATACTGTCAAATGCTCGTATTCTGCGGCCTAAAGCTCGTGGCACGGTGCGAAAACGCGCGCGGAGAAAGCGAAACAGTGCGCGGACAAGCATGCAGACGCGCAGTCGGTCGCTGCGAATCTGCGCGATCACTTCACTGAGGCTTCGTTCTATTACGCTCCACTTAGTTATACAAACACTATAAGAACATATTTCACATAGTTTGCTCTCAGCGTTTACCCACGTTTCACGCAAGAAGCCAGTTCGGGGGACTCCATCGCGGCGACCGCGCGCAGTGGCGTTCACTGTACGTATTCGGTAAAGAGATAGCGTCTGTAAACGATCGTGTGCTTTCAGTTTGCCCAAGATTATTATTTAGACAGTAAAAAAATTCTCTCGTTTCGAAAGTACTTACAGAAACGTCCGGGAGAGCTCGCGCGGGGTGTTTTCAGTGAGCGCTGACAGCAAAACCTATGAGGAGCGCGCCGCATGATCCCTCATACTACGCCAGCGAGGCGCTTCCGATAGATGGCGACTCCGTAACTCCTCGCCGACAATAAAAGCCGACGCGCTTGACCCGCTGATCAGATTTTCGACGATCGCCGACTGTGTTCGCCGCTATCGTTGCGCTTTAAGTGTAGCCTGTTTTGTGGGCACAGGTTCGCCCAATAAAAGCTAGTTTTGTCTTTCACAGTACTGCTACTGTGTTCTTTAACGTCACTACCACGTGACAATATATATATTCTTATTTACTTTTATTATATATTCACCTACATATATTCTTATTCACCTTTGAAGTTTGGCACTACTGCATAGGCCGAAAGAAATCACGACGCTTATCACACTAACTTGCTCCCAATAAACAGCATTATTATAACATCATCAATGTTTACATGAAATAATAAGCACATGAATAGCGTTTCAATGATATACTAGTGCATAACATGCATAATTGTTTACGTGCTAAAAAATACTACGTACAGTATCGCCACACATTTCTGGTGAACACAAGCTGTCCGCCGCTGAATGAAGAAACACATCCGACCACATAATGCCGTCACACGCTGGTATGTTGCTAACATTCCTTCACTTTTGTAGCTGAAGATGTCACGTCACTTCGTTCACAATATTCATAAACTGCAACTTGATTTGAGCCAGTGCTTCCTGTTTGAGCAGAAACACGTAGCTTTCAAAAAGGCAAATTCTGTCGCGACTGTTCGACTTCTGGTCCAGAATGCCTGCTGTCTCACAGTTAACCATTCGAGAAGTTACGTTATAAAAATTTGCAGCGTTTAAGTTGAATTTGCTTCGAAAAATTTATAATTTCAGATAGAAATATTTTTCTGTACATGCTGGTGTGATACGTTGCAAATAAAGTTTACATAATAAAGGCTTAGCTGGCGTTTCGATTACCGCTGCCGGCGGTGCGCTGTCGTCGTTTCGATGGTGGCGCCACCCCAAGGCTTGGACGTGAAACACACCACATGCCACAGGCTTGGCTGCGGTCGATGCAAACGAAATCAAGATTCTTTGTTTTTTTTTTCGCTTTCCTAAGCGCGCGCGCCTTTGGAGCCCGCCGTATTCTTCTTTCTCGTCTTGTCCGCTCCCATGAGTTTCAACAGCTTCCAGCCGAGAAAAGTTTTCTTCTGATCATTCGAAGCATCCTTCAAGTGTGTAAAGATGTCCAGGTCTCCAGGTCCCCAAACGAGTCTTTTTTTCGTTTTTAAGAGACAGGTGCGCAGCTTCGCGTCGACTCCAGAATATGCTTCAAGTACCTTATCTTCTTCTTTTTCTTCTTAGACTTCCATTTATTTTTGAGTTTTTTTCTTTTTGGATCGTTTCTTTTTTTTTACGGCTTTCCTTTTTCTTTGCGTTATCTTTCACGACATACGCAGCAACCGTTGTCCTGAGCGGGCCGCCTGCGCTTAGAATGTTAGCTTTCGCACTGGCGAAATCATTGTTTACAGTGTCTTGAACAAGTCCTGTTCTTGGCTCCAATAAGACAGGTAGAACGGAGATGAACGACTTCCGGCCTGCTGACTAAGCCAACAATATCAGGCCTGTTGACAGCTACTTCAACTCTTGCATTGAGGCCCGTCTTGCTTTGAACTACATCGTCCATTACTTGAAAGCAGTCGTGGGCTATTCTCGCTACAGTTTCAGCTCCTCGTACCTTGCTGTACCTAGGCTGCGCTGAGCATACTTCGGTTTTAATTACGTCATCCATGACTTGGAAACATTCTTGGACTATTTCAACTACTGTTTGGGGCCTTGATGATTCGTTGTACTTATATGGTGCGGGCATGCTGGACGTGTCCTCGTACATGGTGCCCACTTTGACAAATGACAGTGTTCGTCGACGACGACTCCTGTCCCGAGATGTCGTCCTGATGGGAGTCATCAGCATCGATACCAGGCGCAGTCGCAAGGAGATTAAATACTTCGCTTTTCGGCTGTTCTATTGAAGTTTTCTGGATTACTTGATTAATGTTTGATGGTGCAGGATTGAACAATGTGACGTTAGATAGCGCGGCTTCTTCCGTACCTTCAACTGTATGAATGGTTGGCTTTTCTACAATGGTGACGACGGGTGGAGCTGTTGTGAGTCCTTTCCGACTTCCTTGGAAGCTCTCTTGGCCGAATGCGCCATCCTCGTTTCCACCCAGGTAGTCTTCAAGAATAACTGTTTCTTCAATAGATTCCACGTTTTCTTTCCATGGAAGTCTGACAGAATATCACTTCTTTTGAAATTTTAAGTTCCTCTTGAAGTGCTGAATCACTTTTTCTTCTCTCTCGGTTTCTTTCTCAGGGCATTTTATGCCTAGAGTTTCGATATCCCAGAAATGTCTGAGTTCTGTCTGTATTTCAGAGTTATCCACGTTGACGTTGAGTACCATTACGGTTGACTTCTCGATTATTGTTGCTGATATCTTAGCTTGGCCTTGTACTGTCCAGTCGAATATAGTTTCTGTTGCTGTCAACCTTTCTTCTAGTCTTCGGATCCCACCTTTCATTACTTGCCAGTACTGGTCTGATCCAATAGGTAGTCCGATTTCCATGCATGATGTGCTTCTACAAAAACTGTCAGCCAGCTTGAATCCGTCGTCTTCATACTTCTTTAGGAATGATATAGGCAGGAACAGTAATCTTTCTTTTGAAATTATGTCTATCTCCAGTACTTCCAATAACACTTCTTCACTACTATAGGCACTTTTCAGTTTAACTTCAACCGAATTCATGACTCTTTCATTTTGACCTCCTCCGAATGAGCCTATCGTGAGTCTTTCTTTTCTTTTAACTTTACAGCGAAGTTTCTCAGATAAGCTTTTCAGTATGAATGATCTTTGGCTGCCAGTATCCAGCAGAACACGACAGTAACATGACTGCCTTCTACCTTCTGCTAATGCAACTGCAGTCTGCAGAAAAACACTTTATGAGAGGTTCATAAAATGGCAAGTAGATGTTTTCTCTTTCTGATTTTCAATTTCACCAGGAGTAGATGCCGTACACTGTGCTGTCAGTTCTTTGCTTCGGCACATAGACGTCGCATGCTACTTTTGACATATCTTGCACCTAATGTTTGCTTTACATATTTTAGCAATATGGCGAGGCCTGGTACAGCGGAAACATCTGTTTGCCTTTTTGAGCTTCATTTTCTTATCTTCATAAGGCATCGTTTTCCTGCAATTATCAGTATATTAAGTAGTATTCTCGCAAAATATGCAAAACTTTGCAGCTGTACTTTGAAAATTAACAGTTCTTGTCTGCTGCTTACTCTCCGTTCTGTTGCCGTAGCTTTCTCTCCTTTCTGTTGACAATTCCTCTCTGCACTCTACCTGATCTTCTATGTATTTCATCAAGCGCCTAAGAATACCTTCTTGACATAAAGCCACGTTTTGATCTTGTGCTGAAGATCTAGTGATCCCTTCTCTTTGCCTTAACTGGAATCCAATGTACAAATCCACTGGCAAAGCTCTTTTCAGGATCGGAAGTAACATCGATGCATAGGACTTGCTTTTCAATCCTAAGGATTCCAATCCACGTATGTGCACTTGCACCTTTTGTGACAGCTTTCTTAAACCATCATGGTCACTGCAGCTTGCCAGTGTATTCAAGTTAGTTAGTTCTTTCATATGCATTTCTACCAGCACGTCATCTTTTCCGTACTTCTGCTGGAGTAGATCAATGGCATTCCCATAGTTACTGTCGGAAAACTGTAGTCCCTCCACGGCAGCTGCCGCTTTTCCAGTTAGTGAGGACAGAAGGTACGTAAATTTCTGATTTTCGTTCAAGTTGGTTTTTTCATGCACGGCTGTTTCAAATTGCCACCAAAATCTCTGCCATTTCATTTTATCGCCGCCAAACTTCATTATTTCTAGCTTTGGTAGCTTCGCTATTGTTGCTTGCTGCAATTGTCTAGCTTCGCCATTAAAGTTGGGTTGCTCCCTCGCTGTTTCCCATATTTCTTGTCGAGAAAGGTACATGTTGATGCTGTGCAGAGCACTTATTATCTTTAACTCGTACTCAGTGGTTTTCGCAAACTCCGAGTCAGCTTTTTCGGGTGTTATGAACTGCTCCATCTGCTCGTCAGCTTTCTTTAGCAAGTCTGCAATACCTTTAATCTGGCTGGCTATCAGCGACATCGCTGTAGGATTCTGATTTTCCTTCAGTTTCTTTTCAGCATCGCTCACTAAGTTGGTTATTTGTGTCCTCAGCGTTTTTCGCTTTTTCAATATCACTTCTCTGTTCCTCTTGACTAACTGAGGAAGCTGCTGGTCGCTTACAGATTCTAGCGGCAAGTCGTCATCTGAGCCTTGGTCGCCCTCTGTGTCCGTGTCGCTCCTTGCTGTCGATGTCTCGCCTGGCTGCCATTGGTTCGCCCTCAGGCCTCCTCTTCGTTCGTCTTCTGTGGCCAGTCCGTCGTTCTAGTCCGTGGCCAGTCGGAAGAGGAGTAGCCACTATCCTGGTCATGGCAGCATGTCGCAGAAACAAGATGAGACAGCTGCGTTTGATGCGAATGAAATCAAGATTCGTTTTTTTTTTTGCTTTCATAAGCGCGCGCGCCTTTGGAGCCCGCTGTCGTCTTCTTTTTCGTCTTGCCTGCTCCCATGAGTTTCAACATAACGGTTGGACTATTAGGGTTACAGAATGGGCACCAAGAGAAGGGAAGCACAGTTGAGGACGACGGAAGACTAGGTGGCGCGATGTAATTAGGAAATTCACGGGTGCTAGTTGGAATCAGTTGGCGCAGGACAGGGGTAATTGCAGATCGCAGGGAGAGGCCTTCGTCCTGCAGTGGACAAAGAATGGGCTGCTGCTGCTGCTGATTTTATTCAATAAAGGTGCATTAGAATCATGCAAATATGGCAATTGAGAATAACACAATTTACAAAGTCACAAAGTTGTTAAAAGCCAGAGATTTAGGTAAACCCATGTAGTCCCCATCATTTCCATGCTGGCTGAACTGACATACTTGTAGCTCCCGCAGACACTAGCGTCCCATTTCACTCTTGTAAATTTTGTAGGAAACCCTCCAGCATAATTCTGCTGCCTAGATCTTGCACACACTGCCCATCATGGTGGCCACCGGTCTCAAATCTAATACAGGGTTGTCTTCAATTTTTTACATAAAACAGCATACATAAAAACTAGGAGGGAGATAGAATGTCACACACCACCTAGTTTATGTGGGCTGTTTTATATCAAAATGGAGCATTACCAACTCACCAAAGTCACAGTTTTAATGCAGAGCCCAGCTGGCATAGGAAAGTCACGGCATTTCTTCTGCTTGGGCTATAGGCGCTGTGTTAAGATAATCACCTGAGCGACAGAGAAACGTTTCAACATCTGCGTATTCCATGGATTCAGAATGTCCCGTTTTGACTTCCTGCCCAGAAATATTGATGTCACAGTGCTCTGCTAGAGGCTTTGCACAGTCACACTTCTTTGCTGTTGCTTTACGTAGTATAGGATGTTAAAGCGACTACAAACACAAATACTAAGACAGTCTGGATTGGTAGAGCAGCCCTTGTTAAGCAGACAGCAAAAAGAGACATCAAATTAGTTTAGCCTGATAGGGTATCCTTCGAAAACTCCGTGTACATTTGTTAACGAGAGGAAGTTTAATATTAGCGGATAAAATAAGGTCGAGCTTTTCTTTTCAAATTTCGCCTCCAAACTGCAGTGCCGATGATGTCTGCACCACATCACAAATTTCATGGCAGTTTCGCGTAGAAATTTGTGTTTATTTTTATTATAAAGGAGAAGTCCCTCAAACCTGCCCGGAAGAGAATTCGCTTACAAATGCAGTGTAGTATTTATTAGCAAAGAGTTAATGAGTTAAGAGCGGACACTGACAAAATATCTGATGTCACAGCAAGCTGGTGTGGGAATCTCCAGGTGGTGCATCACCACCAGTCTTTTGTTTTCGCATCCTTTCTTGATTATGAGGGAGGCAGCTTGGGGGGTGAGGGGGGAAGGGGGATGCACATGTGGCACATGCCTCCCCCCCTTAATTCCAGTGGCAGATCCTCAAGGCCCTCATGGACCCGAGCAAAAACAAATCTGAAGGCAGCAAGTCGATACAGAGGCTAGTCCACCAGTACGAAGGCACGGATGAACAACTCCTTGAGGAAGTCCGGGTCAAATGCTACGGCAAAGAGCAGGTCGAGAGCTACAAGGAAGAATACCGCGGCGAAGAAAACCCTACCACGGACCGACCCATCATGAGAGAAGAGGTCGTCGAGGCGATAAGATCGGCTACCAAGAACCTGGCGGCGGACAAAATCCGGAACTCGCTAATCAGAAATGTCAGCGACGAGGCCATCGACCAACTGACGGCCTACCTCAACAAGCTCTGGCAAGAAGGAAGAGTTCCGGCGGAGTGGAAACACGCCGTCGTTGTAATGATTCAGAAGCCAGGGAAGAAACTCCAAATAGAAAATCTCAGGCCGATATCCCTAACGTCGTGCCTGGGCAAGCTGTACGAGAAAGTGATCACGAAGAGAATCCAGTCGCACTTGGAAAACGAGCGATGGTACCCGGACAGCATGTACGGTTTCAGAGCCAACCTCTCAACGCAAGATGTGCTGCTCCAACTCAAGGAGGAAGTGCTCGAGACGATGCCGAAAACGGGCAAAAACGACGTCGTGGCCCTCGACATAAAGGGGGCCTTCGACGTGAGCCACGCGGCCATCATGGAGGGCATCAACAACACCAACTGCGGGAAGAGAGTGCACGATTACGTCAGGGACTTCCTGAGCAACAGAACGGCGACGGTGGGGCTGGGCGAGCTGAGAAGCAACGTCTTCCCCACGCCGTGCTAGGGCACACCCCAAGGATCCGTCATATCGCCCGTCCTCTTCAACGTGGCAATGATTGGCCTGGCAAGAAAACTTAAGGAGATCCGAGGCATCCAGCACGTGATATACGCCGACGACGTCACAATCTGGGTCACCCAAGGATCCCTCGGAGAGAAGCACGAAAAACTGCAGGAAGCGGCGACCTGCGTGGAAAACTACACCAGAGAAAGGGGACTGCGATGCTCCACGGAGAAGTCGGAGCTCCTCAGGGTCCGCAAGCACCCAACGCAAGCGACACTGGAGGTGACCCTCGAGGGACACAACATCCCGGAGAAGAATATGATTAGGATCCTGGGCATGTGGCTACAAGGCAGCCGGAAGTGCAGCCACACCATTAGCCTGCTGAGCAAGGCGGCAGAACAGGTGGGCCGCGTGATCAATAGGGTATCCCAAAAGAGATACAGAATGAAAGAAGAAGACACTCTGAAGCTAGTCAACAGCCTAATTGTCAGCCGAGTCACGTACTCCCTGCCGTACCACGTGACGACCAAGGCAGAAAGAGAGCAAGCAGACACCATCCACAGGAAGGCGTACAAGACGGCTCTGTGTCTACCGAGAAACACGTCGAACGAGAAGTTGCTCCAGCTGGGCATCAGCAACACCTTCAGCGAGCTCGCCGAGGCTCTGCTGGGTACGCAAACCGCGAGACTCAGAGGCAACCCTACGGGACGAGCGCTCCTGAGGAGGTTGGGTCGGGATACGAGCGTACTGACAGACAGATACGCGGACGTACCGGACCACCTCAGGAAAACCATTAATGTGGGACCACTGCCAAAAAATATGGATCCCAACTTACACGAAAACAGGCGAAAAGCTAGGGCCGGATATGTTGAGAGAACGCTAGCCCAGCTAGACAATACAGTATACACGGACGCCGCCGTATATCCACAAGGAAGAGAATGTGTGGCCGCGACGGTAGTGGTTAATAGGGAAGGAAACCCGATCACGTATGCCACAGCAAAGGTCGCTGGCACAGCGGAGGCCAAGGAGATTGCCGTAGCGCTGGCGGCAGCGGAAGGTTATAGAACAGGCCGATCTCTCAACATACTGACGGACTCAAAAGAGGTGTGCAGGAACTACACGAGAGGCAGAATCAACAGAACTGCCCTCAGAATACTCAGCGGAGCCACCTCCGCCGAGAAGGAAAAGCCCCGGCACAAACTAATCTGGATCCCGGGTCACGTAGGCATAGTGGGGAACTAAAGGGCAGACAGCCTAGCTCGAGGTGAAGCGTTCCGAGCTGGGTGGTCGAATGCCCCGGAGACCCACCTACAGGCTTGCGAGGGGGGATACGCAGAGACCCTGAACTTACATAGAGGAACTAGAATTAGATATCCGCCACCACACAAAGACCTCTCAAAGGAGGAATCGACCAGCTGGCGCAGACTACAGACAAACTCCTTCCCCAACTTACACGTGCTCAATAAGATGTTTCCGACACAATACAGGGCCACCTGCCCTTGGTGCGGTGCCAAACCTACACTCTACCACATCACCTGGGAGTGCGAACGCAACAAGGCATTCCACAAACACGAACACCTGAGTGCGGAGCAATGGGAGAGTCGGCTCACCAGCAGCGAGCTCACGGCCCAAAGGGCCCTAGTGCAGCACGCGAGCGATGCAGCGCGACTCAGTGGAGCCTTGGAATAGGGGCCCACCCTTGCTGAAGAGAAGTCTCAAGTCGCCAGCGCCAAGAAGATGAAGACGACGGAGACCTCGTAACCGCGAAACTCTCGAAAGACTCAAAAGTTTTCCCTCCCTCCCTCCAGTGTATCAGGGATACCTGGCATGAAACAATGTGCAACAATATCCACCTGACCCGCCTCCTTCGCCCAGTCAAGTGCTTGCACCTCCCAACAAAATTTCCTGGCTATGCCACAGTGGCTCACCGAGCATCCGCTGATGCTAACACTGATCTAATTGTGTTCTTGATGTGTAAACTATCAATTTAGATTAGTATTTTCAATTGTACTTTGTTTCACACTAAGAATGCAACCCTGTGGGAGGCGACGTTTGTGGAAGATAAAGTGATTTTTCATAACACCTGCACAGACGACCAAAAAGTTGTGCACTGCATTGGTAAGCAGACCACATGTACAGAACACATTATCAGCGTAATGTTCACTCTGTACGTTAAAATGCTAACACATGCTTATATGATTTGATACATGCCACCACAGGTCTATATACTAAATTATTCATGGCACGCTGAGGCTTTTCACTACTTTAGAATAGGGTTTAGAGCTCTAGGGCCTTATTTGATGCAAGAAAATGAATGGTCAAAATACCATTTCCAATATAATAGATAATATAAAGCTACCCCTATATAAAGGGGTATGTATATATCCCCCCTCAAAGGGATACATAAATACCCCTTCAAGTTTTTATTCAACAACAACTTACAAAGAAAATCAGTGACAGTTTCGTTTAATGAAAGGCACAAACTACCTACTGTGCAAAAGGATTAGCATGAATAGTGATAGAATTCAGTTTGATATCACGAAGAGGCCGGTAGTTCTTTGGATTCACAGGCACCTTTTCAAGCTCTTCAAGCGTGTCCATGCCGTCAATGACCCTGCGAAGCAAACAATTTATGCTTAGAAAAAAGGTTACATCTCTTGACTTCCACAAGATAATCAAAACCATAGAACAACCTCTACCTCCAAATAGCTATGTCAAAATTAATTAAATTTCGGTGTTGCATGTGCCAAAACGTCTGTGGACTGCTGATAGAAGTTGCCAATGCCTTACTGGCCCTAGACTGGTAAATGATGGTCATATTTTCCAGGAACAATTTAGGTAACAGGTAAAGGTTTCGCAGGCTGGGGAGAAGAAATGGAGGACTGTAAAGTTTTCCTACAATGTCAAAAACACCTTTCAAATAGAGAGAAATAAGTAATGCATGGAGTTTATTATCTGTAAAGTGCTCTAAAGTTTTTCAGAGTCTGCATAAACCAAAGGGATGCACTCTTCCCATAAACACCAAATTGGCGAGAATGACAAAGATTATGAGTGTAGGAAGTACTAATAGAGGTGGGAATGAAGTAGACATCCTACAATTTTGTCAGAAAGTGAATTCATTAGAATAGGCCAGTAAGAAGAAAGCAAATCAGTCATGCAATTAGGATTCACTAAGAAGATTAGACTGCCCTAGCACCAAAAAGAGGAAAGTGGGTCAGTTTTGAACAATAATTAAAGAGGAATAGGGAAAAGGCAGGATGCAGAGATTTTTGTCCTGATTGAGGTGCATTTCATAATCGGCCAAAGCATCGTATTTTTTAGGTTTGTAAACTGCACAAAATTAGGGATCAGTAGACATGAAAAGAGCAATATAACGCTCCGATACATTTACAGTAAATGCTCAAATGGAGTGTCCACCAAGAATTGCTACAGCCTTGTCGTGGAACAACTTGTTGCAAATTTATTTAGCATCAATGGCAGAAAAGGAGGTAGAACTTATTAAAAAGAAACTGTAAAGTGTTTTGAGAATAAATGGGTGTTTGCTGAAGCAATTTAAATTAATTAGAGATTGATTCCTTCACGATTGCAATCACGAGTGCCTGACATGAGTATCAGACCTGTCTGCCCATATTGACAACGCTAAATATAGCTCCAGACAAAACAATTTTGTTTTTTTGTGGAAAGATATGCAAAGTGAGAGTAGGAATCAAAGCGAGGCGTAAATCATTGACCACTGTAATGAGTTCCTTGGCATCACCATCGAGCCCTGTAGTACTGAGCTGGGACACCGGCTTAAAACTTACAAAAATGATAAGAACATACCAATGATTCTAAAGCTGTCACATTTCAAAGACAAAGAACAAACTTTCACCAGCCATGATATTCACGGGTACTGGATACAGCGTTAGCGAAGCCTATTCCCCCAAAACCCATCTTGCCCATAGACAGTTAATTCAATTCAGAAAGGCAAATAACATGAACTTCAATCCACATTACAACAAACCAGCAGCACAAAACAAAATTTTCGTTTACGACCACTTTGCAAGGCAGCTCGCTGAACTTGAGTCACAGCAATCGCGCATACCACAGAAAGCAAGCCAAACCTCTCAACCACCCTTATCTTCCTTATATCTAACATTCGCAGCATCGTCCCAAAACATGATGCCTTGTGCAGTCTTTTGTCTTTTTGTTGTTGGAATATCATACTTTTAACAGAAACATGTCTCAATTCATTGATAAATGACAGTGAAATCTTTATTTTTCTCATTTCTAAATATTCCACAAAGACAGGTACGCTGGCACACATAGCGGTGGGGTTCTTATCGCCACCAACCATGCTCTCGAATGCACACTCATAAATTTACCCTCAATGCTGGAAGAGCTTTGGCTGTGCTGTAATGTGACCTACCTGCATTTGCTGCAGATTCCCGAGTAGTGATAACTTCTTTATGCAGTTGTTCCATGACTGCGTCACAGCCATTACCACTACTTATCACAATACCTCTATCCTGCTTTTTGAAGATTTTAACCTTCCTGGAGTAACATGGTCTGACTTATCATGCATGTTAGAAAGAAATAACATCAATAGCGACTTTGTCGACACATGCCTTACATTCAGGCTATCTCAGTTGATCACTGAGCCAACATGCATTACCGATCATTCAGCCAATATTCTCTACCTTGTCCTTATGACACCTCTGAAATGTTTTCCCTTCTTACCTTGTTACTTGGTCTAAGTCGTCACAGAGTAGTGCATGGTACGATTAAATACAACGTACTTGAAAGCATAAAGGTAAAGAAAATGCTCACCTTATAAGACAAGGGAGACTATGCTAGCATGATTGAAGAACTTACTTTTCCTGTGCATTTTGCCTCTTCCTATCAACAATGTAATGTTAACTCTAACTGGCTACATTTTAAAAGAGAACTTCGATGCCTTATACAATCGCACATTCCAACCAACACAGTTACCGAAAATAACCAGTCACCCTAATTTAACACTAGCATGAAGCACTTAAACAATAAGAAAAAGCAGCTACTATTTCGTCCAGCCAAGAAAACTAATGCAACAGTTACTTGGGACAGTTACTATACATTTGCAGAGGAATACAAAATGCTTACCACATCTACAAGACCCCCTTCGTTCCTCTTGCACCAGCCACCAAAGACGCACCCTTCCAGCCCCCCTCACTTTCTCCCCATCAGTGGCTCCCAACATCGAGAGCAGGCGGCACACAAAAACACCGCAGACAACTTTCAACCATGCAGTGCTACAAGTCCCTCTCTCAATGATAAAATAAACTCCGTTCCTTGTTCTGGACATAACAGTGGCAATGAGGCAGTGGATTTAAAGCTCATGTTGACCTGCACCTGTGCTATGCAATGGCAATGCATGCATCAGGCTGACTATCGAAGTTTTGTGGCTCATCGTGGACATCTTGGTTTGGACACCTCCAGTTTTACTTCAAGGCTAACGGCATCATGGACTCCTATAAGACGAGGGCACAGCTACTGCCACTGTGCAGTGAGCAGACGTACGACACCATCTGCACCTTGGTGCAGCCAGGCAGCCCAGTTGAAGTGGCCTATGACAACATTGTTGCGGCACTTCAGAAACACTATGACCCGAGGCCATCCAAGGTCTTCAGCCAAGCTTGCATCTAACGAGACCAGTTGGAGGGAGAGACAGTAAGCACCTATGTCGCAGCACTAAAGAACCTGGCCGCCGACTGCAACTACAGGACACTACACACAAAGGATATTACACCAGCAGCTACCGGACAGCAAACAGTGCCAATAACGTCACCTGCCAATGCAACATTCAGGGTGTCTACCAAGTTGACATTTCCAAATTCCCTGAGTTTTCCAGGTTTTCCCTGAGTGCTTTTGCGAAATTCCCTGAGTGATGCAGAACTATGTTTTATGTCAAGACGCGCTGAAACAATATCGCCCTATGCTGTCACTCTCTAGTAGGCATATGAAAAAAATGTGAAAAAAAAACGACTTAATCCAATTTGAATACTAAGGAGTAGTGTTTATGTTATTCAAAAAAATATGAGGGAGGGGTTATTAAAATGCACAGCAAATAAAATGTCTTCGAAAAAATTTTCAAATCGAGTTGGACATTCTCTAGCACAAATAAAAAGGAGATGCATACAGAAGCAAACATTTTCGAATACAGTGGAATCTCGTTGATACGATTCTCACGGGCACCGAAAATAAAAACGTATTATCCAAAAATCGTATTATCCAAAACGGACTCCAAAAGATCGCGAATAATACATACTTGGCACAGAACTTGCTTTTATTAAGGGGGGAGGCTACCCTGGAGACCGAACTTTCTTATTTTTTAAGATATCCAGATGAAACTTTCAGGATATGTTCACACCACCGAACTATGAGGAACTGCAAAGTTTCATGAAGATATGTTTATTAGTTCCAGAGTTATTGAGGTTTAACTAGGTGATTCATGTATATGCCTGAGGAAAAGCCTGGAGAAATGCCAGGACATCGTAGGAAGCTGAAATTCACTGTGATGATTCCTTGATAGATATCCCAGGGGGCTAAAGAGCCCTTTTCTTTAATTTCCCCTCCAAAAAATTTTAAGACAACTTTGAATTTGATGTAGCCAGTAATGACCACATTCATCAAAAATTAATTGCTTATTATAAATTAACTGCACCAACTTTCAAAAAAAGAAGCTTGTTACCCCCTGGCAAAGTCACTCAGGAACAGAATAAAAAAAAACGGCATACAAATCTGAAAAGCGGTTCTTGAGATATCGCCTTCCCTAGCACCACTACTAGCGAAAAAATACATTCCGAGAAAACAGGCCTTAAAGTTGAACACGTGTTTTTTTTTTTTATTAGAAAGCTCCTGCGGAGCTTCTAATTAGCTCTTGCGGCTCCAGGCACACTCAGTGTGTCGGATTTTCGACTGGCGACAGCCGAAAGCACAGTTTCGCCGCTGAAAAGCGTCTACGCAGTCGGCACTCGCTGCGGAAGATAGGAAGTTCGATGCTCGTACAAGACGCATATCGCGCTCCCGTGCACCGAACATCTGCACTGTCTTGGGCTTTGCCGGCATCGCGTGTAGCGAAGAACTAGCGAAAAAAAAAGAAAGCTGAGCAAATAATCTAAAAGATAGCGCTAGGCGATGAACAGCTCGAAAGCAGGCGAGCAAGGGACGCGAGCGCGCCATCACAGGGAGGAGCCGCCGCCGCCCGCGCAGCAGCCAATGGCAGGCGCGCTTTAGCCCGCGGGATTTGAGCAGCCGCCGCCGCCGGCGCAGCAGCCAATGGTAGGCGCGCTTCACCCCGCGGGATTTGAACGCGCTGCTCCGGCCAATCAGCGCTCCGCATCACATCGCGGAAAAACGCCAATAGCGCCTCAACCGCGCCGACGATGCGGTGCGTTTCGTGTGCGAGCTTGCGAAAATTGCTCCCAGAGGCCGCCACACTGCTGCAGGCGCTGTGCAGAAGCACGGCCGGACTCTAGCCGAGCCGAGCCAGGCCAAGCCTCGAGCATACAAAGCGCGCGTCGCCGCGTCTTTAGTCCGCCGTGCCTGTCGTTTTGCTCGATGTTAATTTCAGTAGCTCTGCCCACCCGCTTCAAAGGACTGGCTCTGATGTTATCATCATACAGAAGACGTTTCCGGGATCGTATTATCCAAACCGACGTGGAAATACGATCGTATTAGCCGTACAAAAATGCATTTACCTCTATAGGGCATCGGCCGGGAACGAAAAAAAAACGTATTATGCCGAAAAACGTATTTAGCCGAATCGTATCAACGAGATTTCACTGTATAAGCTATTTCTATGAACTGATAGCATGCTCAGTGTCATGCAACTGTCCTGACATACTCTCAGCTCGCACAAGACGCCTCAGTGTTGTGTTTCACTGCTTTAAAGAGTTTATATTGGTTTGGATGAGGGACACCTGCATCTCAGCATCAGCCAACAATTTGTTTTTTGAGCGCAGGCTCCTTCAAAGAAGTGGTCGTTCATTCCTCAGTGCGTCGATCTTTTCTGTTCTCGTCCTCCTTTCGCCGCGCGTTCGCCCCACGGACCATTTGAAGAATACTCTTGGTCAATTTACAGTCAACGTCCAATTTTTCAGACCCCCTAGGGGCCGCGAAAACTTCCGAAAAATCAGGCAGTCCGAAAAAATAAATTCATGTCTTTTACTGCCCTTAAGGGCTAAAATCGACACATGTACGTCTGAAAAAGCTCTGAATGCCTGTCAGTGCACTTATTAGGTATATCGGTGCTCCTACTGTGACAGGTGAGGGCGAGTGCACACGTGTAAAATTAAGAAGTACATACAGTGTCCCGCGACAATTGCCCCTTCCTACGCTTGTACGCTTCACCGCGTGACACGACTGTAATGAGGTGAAGCAGACTTTCGGGAAAGAGCATTATGCAATGCGCCGTGCTTTCCGAGCTTCGAAGACAAAATTATTGCTGTCAGCGGAGAAATGAAGAAACACGGCACCGAACGACAAGAAGCTTAACAGCGAACGTCGAAGCAGCTAGGCCTACCGTTGCCGCAGTGGTGGCCACGGCTGCCAGCGCATCTGCGTGCGAGAGCACCGGTTCAAGGCGGCGAGGTAATCAAAATAGCAGCGGTGGTGGTTTTCAGTAATGCCGTCTCGGACCTGCGATCACGCAAAACGTTCAGAAAATCGGACGGCGAAGAGTTCTTGCGTCTGAATTTTCAGACGTTATGATACAATGACTCTTTGCGGTACGTGGTGGTGCCGCGAAGCCGTCCGAGTTATCGGGAATCCGGAAAGTCGGTCGTTGACTGTACACTGGCAACTCCTCCAGCCGACGACGATTCGTTACGAGTCCTGTCTGTTTCTCGAGCCAGCATTACCGCGACTTTTGACCCTCTAAAAAAATTACAGCTAATTTTCCCTGATAGAAGCACAAATTCCCCGAGTTTTCCCTAAGTTTTTCCAGACTACTCAAAATCCCTGAGAATTCCCGGTTTTCCCGGTTGGTAGACACCCTGAACAATGCTTCCCTTGGACATACGACGGATTTGTGTACGGACTACAGGACACTCTCCTGCAATAAAGACTATTTGCTGAGAGTGGCCTGAAGTTCACAAAGGGCCAAGGCATCGATGTTCGAGCAGAAAGCGGTGGCCAACAACAGTAAGACATCTGAAAAAACATTGAGCCGGTTCTCCAGGCAACTCGCTAAGTTCGTCGTGACCAGGCAAGTGGAGACGGATCTTCTAAGCCACAAACAATGGGCAGCACAGCCCCCAAACATACATGTACCAAACAGGTACATGTAATTTCTGCCATAAGCGTGGCCACATTGAGAAGGCTTGCGTCACAAAGAAACAGGTGAAGGGGCCACCATGGCGACACAAAAATGTGAATGCCCCAAAAACGATAACGCAAGTTGAAATGCAGCACAGTCCACCAGCATCAAAGGCGCTGTATGGTTTACATAGCATCATCAACCTTGGCATGCGATTTAATATCATGGTCAACTTGCAACGTTCAGACTGGACCACACCACTGGTCTTTGCAGGGACTACCATGCCTCTGCAGGGATTACCGGTTCACCATAAACTTGGCGACCAAATCGTCCTTGTACTCACTGCCAACACAACAGGAAGGCTTCCCTATACTATGTGGAGGAAATATGTTCAGCCCCCTGGACCTAACCCAAGCATACTAGCAGCTGAAGGTGAGTGAGGAAACTCAAGTGCTCACTGTTAACACCACTAGAGGACTGTAAAGGGTCAAGCAACTACTATTTGGAGTAGTGGCAGGCCCAGCCATTTTCCAAAAGTACATGGGATCCTAGCTTAAGAAAATCTCTGGTGTATGCGTGTACTTGGACGATGTAATCATCAGTGGTGCAACCAGTGAGAAACATGTAGCTCACCTAGAGCTTGCTGTACTGGAAAGGCTTGCTAGCACGAACCTATGCTTGAGCATGGATAAGTGCTGCTTCACGGTGCCTGAAGCAAGATTTTTAGGTCACGTGATTGATGCCAAAGGCATCCACCCAATTAGCAACAAGGTGCAGGCCATCACAGAGGCACACGCTCCAACCAACAAGCAGAAGCTGCAATTCTTTCTTGGGCTCCTAATGTTCTATGACAATTCCTAGAACACCGAGCAATGGTGGCCAACATTCTTTACAACTTGCTGAAAAACTACGTCCCCTGAATTTGGTCGCCAAGCCATCAGAAAGCATTTGAAGCGCTGAAGGAGCTGCTACGTGATAGTCTAGTGCTGAGTCACTACGACGTTATACTGGCTTCACTCTTGGCATGTGTCAAGTCACTCTACGCATGGCTACAGTTCTCTCACAAAGTGACAATCAAGGTAAAGAAGCAGTGATCGCCTTCACTTCCTGCAGGTTATCCCCACAGTTAGTCTCAGCTAGATTGCGAAGGTCTGACCATCGTCTATGGCGCCAAAAATTTTCATCAGTATATCACAGACAGACATGTGACCTTCCTCACCGATCGCAGACCCCTTTTGGGCATCCTGGGGCCCCAGAAGCAGATTCCATAGACACTGTCACCCTGTATGGCCCTATGGCGCAATAATATGTCCGCGTATGGCTACGACCTCGTGTACTATTCCGGAGGCAAGCACTAAGACGTCAACACACTGAGCTGCCTTCTCCACAGTGAAACCATTGAGGACCTGTCTCAAGTTGGCTGCATGTTTGTTGATGTTTGAAGCACTACCAAGGCCTTCGCTAACAGCTAACATGGGGGTCAGAACGGCCACGCAAGATGATCCAACGTTGTCCAAGCTGCTCAGAGTTATGCAGGAAGGCAGTGTTCAAAAACTCAAAGACAACTTCAACGCTTTTCGCAACAGAGCTACAGAGTTGAGCTGTCATCGTGGTTGCATCATGCTGGGATCATGAGTTGTCATTCCAGGCCCACAAGCCATGGTTCTCAGCCACACCAAACACCAAAGCGTGGTTGCAATGAAGAAGTGCGTCCGCAGCCTCATGTAGTGGACGGGAATAGACAAGGATATTGATGCACTTGCGGCAGAGAACACAGCTTGCCAGACCAATCAATGCGCTCTGCCACGGGCCCCAGTTTCTGATTGGGACTGACCGCGCACACCTTGGTGCACCTTGGCACACCCTGCACTTCGATTTCGCAGGCCCATTTGACGGGTCCACATGTCTGGCAGTTCTGGACGCCTACAGTAAATGGGTTGAAGTTCGCCATATGAACAAAAGAACATGCCCTGCATTCATTGTTTGCAACATTCGGACTGCCCCACAAAGTGATACCAATGGAACAGCATTTGTGTTGGCAGTAATCCAGAAATTTTAGTGACAGCGGCATCACAGCGGTAACACCTGTTCCGTAGCACCCAGCTACAGATGAACAGGCCGAACGCCACATTGGCGAGCTAAAACACGCTCTTGCAAGAGTTCACAAAGGTTGCAATGTGGGCTTGTTGGTAATGCATCGCGCTACCGTACACCCCTTGAAAAATCTTGCAAGAGCCCCTACAGGGTCAGTACAGCGGCACATCATACACTTTCTGTTCAAACAACACACGACCGTGCAGAATACAATGAGCCAGACCCCAAAAAAGCTCATGTTTTTCTGCCAACTGCAAACACACATTTTGGCTGTTCTGCCAGAACCGCCTTGAAAGGCCACACGAGAAATCCAAGATACTCCATGTGACCAGAACTCCAGAAAGGACAGCAAGTGCTTGCCTGCCAGTTTCAATAAAAGCCCAAGTGGGTCTCCACCACCATGAAGAAGTGCATCGGCCTGAGATCACGGCTTATCGACGTCAGCGGGATGGTTATCCGCCGACACCCCAATCAGCTACGCCACTTAAAAGCACCCTCCCTGCCGTCTGACACTGCCAAAGGTAGCCACTCTCAGGTTTCTTTTAATATGGCTTGACTATTATCAAAGGAATATGACACTTCAGAATGGACACTCCCAACACAGCAAGCAGCTTCAGCGGAGAAAACCAACCAGCTCCAGAAAACACGGCAACCACCCAGTGAAAGTCTATGCGGCAGCGACGACTTCCGGATCACTACCATGCGCAATAACTAAGGGAGGAGGAATCGCCATGTCTATGAGACCCCCTTCGTTCTGCTCGCACCAGCTGCCAATGACGCACCCATCCAGCCTCGCTCACTTTCACCCCGTTGGTGGTTACTGACAGACATGAAAAGCAGGCGGCACACAAAAACACAGAAGACGACTTTGGACAGCACTGTATACAAGTCCCTCTCTCGATGATGAAACTAACTCCGTTCCTTGTTCTGAACACTTTTTATTGCGGCTACCGCAGACATAACACTGAGTAATCAATGAACACATCATTTCACTCCACCCTACCTTCTATGTTGCATACCAACCCAAAGCGCTCTTGAAGAACTATAAACCTGACCAGTTCTAATACCATTTCACCGTGTGATACAAATTAATGTAGTGTCACTGAATTTGATGTCGCAACTGTCCTAAATTATACATTCCGTTCGGTTTTTATAACTGAGCCTTCTAATTCATTCATTCACAAAACTTTATTAGTGTCCTGAAGCCCGGTCTTTTCAAACCGAGGCGGGCCGCGTCCACGTCGGCACCACCAGGCCGAGCCTTATGGCATCATCGTGGACCCTCTGGACAGCCCGTAGCTGATCTTGATATGAAGAGCTTGTTATCAACTTGTGCCAGTAAAGCCATTTTTCTTCGGGGTCGGCGAGAGTCGCGGGACAGCCCGCCAGCATGTGTCTGATATCAATGATGCCATCGCACACGTTACATTCTTTCCTAATTTCTCTTTCGGGGTGAATTTTATTTATGAAATACGGAGTGGGGTACGTCCCGGTTTGCAGTAAACGTAGCGTCACTGCCTGAGCCCTGTTAAATTTTACGTGTGGCAGAGGGAATTGCCTACGCCCCAAGTAGTAATATTTAGTGATGTCGCTGTAAGTTAGTAACTGATCTTTATGCTCCCCGGAATGGTAGTGGGCGTCGGTTCGGTTCTGACCGGCACGGCAAGCAAGTCCTCGTGCCAGGTCGTTCGTCACCTCGTTGAGGTTGGGCCGAGTCTCGTCCACTTGTCCCATATGTGCAGGAAACCATCGGATTTCAGTTTTGATAGTTTCGACCTTGTCGCTAATTTTAGCCGCAGTCCCAGCTACATAGCCTTTGTCAAAGCTCTTAATGGCTGCTTTGGAATCGCTATAGATGAAAGACCATTTACGGTTCCTGATGGCTAGAGCAATCGTGGCTTGCTCCGCCACCGTGAAATCCTTAGTGAAGATGGTGATGGCGTCCCGTACCTCGCCCCGGCTGTCGACCACCACGGCGGTGTAGGCCTCTTTGCCTTTGACCCAGGCAGCATCTACAAGGGCCGCCTGTTGTCCTAGCTGTTCAATTTCTTTCAACAAAGCTTTCTAACAACAACAACAAACCTTCTAATGACTTTCCAGAGTTTTCACATTATGAGCTTCCACCAATGAATCACATTGAATTCAAACCAAGTGGCATTGCCAAGGTGATCGACTCCCTAAAATATTCGTCTGCTATGGGTGTAGATGGCATTAACTCAAAAGCGCTTAAAAACACATGAAAAACATCACAAGCTTATCTTGTCACTCATATTTGAACAGTCTATTGATGCATTCCTTTCGCCTAGCACTTCGGGAAGATCGTTCCATTCTTCAAGAAAGGTGGCCGTTCCTGCCCAGGCAGCTATCGCCCCATTTCTATTACTGGTACATGTTCGGAAATCATGCAGCACATAGTACACGCTTCAGTTCCCAGGTTGTTGTGGTCTGTTAAATTTCTCCATCCTAATCAGCACTGCTTCTGGAAAGGACACTCCTGCAAAACACAGCTTGCACTATTCCTACATGGTTTAATGATTTACACTTGAATCTTGATATTAACATTCCTCTTGATGCCCTTTTCCTCGATCTTGAAAAAGCCTTCACCAAATGCCTCACTACCGCCTTTTGCTTAAACTCTGATGACTCAATTTGCATTCATCTGTTTTTTGCCTGGATCCATTCATTCTTAAACGACCACCAACAATTTGTTACAGCTAAGTCATATTCATCGTCCCTTTCTGCTGAAGTGTCAGTTGTCCCTCAAGACCGTCTTAGATCCACTTCTCTTCTTTAACATATATTAATGATTTCTCACATAGTTCAGATCAGGTTCTTCGCCAATGACTGTGTTGTATCTCGCCCAGTAACCAGTGCATCTGATGTTCTTTCCTTACAAAACGACCTGCTTTTATTACAACTATGGTGCGAAAAATGGCTAGGGTTTCTTAATGCTAACAAGACCTCATTATTATCGTTTCACTGCCACCACAATTTTTCTGCCTTTACCTATTATATATACAATTGCCCTGTAGCCCCTGTTCACTCATTTAAATATCTTGGGCTTCACCTTTCCCCCAATCTAACATGGACTCGTCACATCAGTAAAATGACAAAATCCACTAATAAGTACTAGGATTCCTTTTCCGTGACCTCATGCTTGCACCCCCTCCAGTTAAACTCTTTGCTTACAAGACTTTCAAATTACCCAAATTAGTATACAGTCATTCTTTGATCGACCCCCCACCAAGCCAACTAGAACAGATTCAAAACCATGCCACTAGATTCATTCTCAGCAATTCCTATCATGTTAGCATCTTGACCTAGGAAACACAACTTAAAACAATTGCCTCTTGCCGCAGGATTGCACGCATATGTCCATAACACGAATTATTTCATGCCCCACCAGCCGAAAACAACCCCATCCGTCCAACGCATTGTGCTTTGCGCCACAACCACCCGACTGCTGTTTACCCTGAACAATCATACAACCACTTTTCAGCAGCCCTTCTCTTTGTGTACTGCCAAAAAAAAAACTGGAATGATCTTCGAGCCCAAATTGCTGTGCCGACCGACCACCCTCTCTTCAAAGACTCTATCATTATTGACGGTACCAAATTATGTATCAGGTTCACTGCCAATACCCACCCCTCATGTAATGCCCTCGGGCCTTTGAGGTATGAATAAAATAAAAACAACAAAATTTTTAGCACTCAAAGTTTGATAAGGCGGTTTTCATAAAGATGCGCTAAAGACGAAGACGAAAGGAAAACATTCAACAGGACAGGTGCTGAACTTCCAACTGGTGTTTATTTCAAATGATCATCTATTTATGCACTGTGCATCAGGTACACCCGGCCACAAAAGTTTATGGACCACAGGATCTCAACAAACGCTCAATTCCCGACCAGCATGTAGCAATAGCCAGTAAAATTGTATGCGGCAATGGTGTTAGCATATTCTAGTCGAGGTTCTAGATGCAAATACCAGGCTGTGTTGTGAGGTTACGGAGGTATTCAGCTCTTTGTCAGATTTCATAGCCCATAATATTTTGTGGCCGGGTGTACATCAAGCACACATCATCAGACAAGAGATTGTATAGTCGATCAGTTCATGTTCCTAGATACCTCAAAAGAAATTTCACTACTTTTTCCTGCAACGCCAAAGTTGGACGGCTGACGCACTTGTCATCTGCCTTCCTTATAATATACGCTTCAACTATTCCGCGTTCTGTTCTTGTTCTTTTTCTTTCCTCAAGAAAGCTCTGTTGCCAAACGTGGGTGTGCATGTGCACATTTTGCAGTGTTCAGCCAAAAGACTACCGTATCCTTTTCTAACGTCATTATTGTACTGTCTAGCCCTGTCATTGAAGCACTGGCCAGTTTGTCCTATCAAACACGTCCACAATCTAAGTGTATCCGATATGCAACATCTGAAGTACATTTGGTGTAATTGGTCCGGCGATTGTGGACGTGTTTATATAGGACAAACTGGCCAGTGCTTCAACAACAGAGCTAGACAGCACAATAATGACGTTAGAAAAGGATACAGTAGTCATTTGACTGAACACTGCAAAAAGTGCACATACACACCCACGTTTAGTGACACAACTTTATTGAGGAAAAGCAAAACAAAAACAGAACACGAAATAGTTGAAGCGTATTTTATAAGGAAGGCAGGTGACAATTGCGTCAGCTGTACGTATTTGGCATTGCAGGAAAAAGAAGTGACATTTCTTTTAAGGTATCTAGGAACGTATGTATGAACTGTTTCACTTATACAATCTTTGGTATGACGATGCATACATGATGTACCTGATGCCCAGCGCATAAATTGATGAACGTTTGAAATAAACTCCAGTTGGAAGTATAGTGTCTGTCCTGTCGTACGTGTTCTGCTCGTCTTTGTCTTTAGTGGGTTTTTATGAAAATTGTCAAGACGAACCAACTTGCCTAAACCAAGGTATTGTTGGTAATGCACTTTTTCTGAGGTGAGGTAAAATTTGGTGGAGCTGCTGGGTTTCTCTTCTACATCTTGGAACTCCGCAGCCGAACGCTACCACCAGCTGTTGCAATGGATGAACCAGGACCGTCCCAGGCTGCTGCTCCCGTGCCCCCCACCATCGTCTGTTCTGGCGTGATCCGGCAGCGCGATCCGGCTATATTTAGCGGCACCGACGACCACGACGTGGAAGACTGGCTCGCCGAATATGACCGTGTAAGCGCCTATAATAAGTGGGACGACCGCGCCAAGCTCACAAATGTCATCTTTTACTTGATTGACGTGGCAAACCTATGGTTCCGCAATCATGAAGCCGATTTTACCACCTGGTCGGCTTTCACGGCGACTTTGGCAGAGGTCTTCGGCTGTCCCGCCGTTCGCCGGCTTCGCGCTGAGCAGCGCTTGCGTGGTCGAGCTCAACGCCAGGACGAGACCTTCACCAGTTATATTGAAGACGACCTCTCGCTATGCAAGCGCGTAAACTCATCTATGGACGAAGCTGACAAGATCAAGCACGTCATGAAAGGTATCGACGACCATGCCTTCCAGATGCTCGTCGCGAAGAGTCCGCGGACGATTGCCGAAGTCATACAGCTATGTCAGCAGTACGACGAGCTGCGCAAGCAGCGTGCATCAACACGCGCGGCTCAGCAGGACACCACAGATCTATCTCCGCTGGATTTCGGCCGCGACGCTGCCGACATCTCTGCTTTAATGCCGGAGATAAAGCAGTTTATCCGTCAGGAAGTTGCCCGCCAACTCTCTCTGGCGAACAGCACACCCGAGCCATCGACAACCTTGGCTCCTTCACTTCGCCACGTCATTCACACCCAAGTGCCGCGGCGCTGCCATCTGCCCCTCCTCCTCAGCCTGCAGCTGGGCCGCTAACGTACGCTGACGTCGTCGCCCGGCCTTACGCTCCTCCGGCTCCTGATGTCTACCGGGCCACTGGCACATTCCATGTGCCGCCGCCGCCACCTTCACGCCCGATGGTCGTCCCTTACTCGGCCGCTGGAGCCCCTGTCGTCAACCCGTGGCGTACATCTGACAACCGGCCAATATGCTATTTCTGCCATTTTCCGGGCCACGTAGCATGATTTTGCCGCCGTCGCAGCCCCCATCTGGCCTTCCTCCGGACTCGTCTTACAGGTGAACACCCCTGTTGCAGATAATACAGTTCCGTGAATTGCATCTAATGGTACATCTAAAGTGGACAAAATTGATTTGTTACACATGAATCTAAAAAAATTTAGTGATGTGGAAATACAGCTTTTGCAGAACCCTTGTAAACAATGTAACAAATCCATGTAAGATATAAAATGACGTATCGAATTTGTCCACTTTCAATGATCTAATGGATTCCGTTTACAGAAACGTGATATCTGTTTATTATGCAAAGCTATGAATCTGTAAACTTCATGCTTCTATTTTTTTCAAACTTTCAAATTTTTGAAGATCTTTTTAACAAAATTCAGTACCTAAATCGAAATTCCGCTTGCAACAGTCACTAGAATTTAACTATCTCTCTCAAATGCAACAGATTTCATTAAAATCGGTTCAGGGGTTATCTCAGATAAAAAATTTTGCGTTTTACATGTATTTGAATAGGCCGCGTCGGAGTTGGGCCTGAGCTAAATGTTCCTCTTAAGTTTTTTTGTTACCCTCCAAATTTCAGCCACATAGGTTTATAGTGGTAGAACGCACAATTTGTATTGCACTTTCCTTCAAGGATATCAAAAAAATGAATATGGAAAATCGCCAACTTGCTCTACCTTCTACCTTAGCCCACAATGAAGACGCGGGCAACTTGAGGACAATCTCTGTTGAAAACCAAGAAAAAAAGACCATAACGTGCAATACACAGGTGACGGAACTTATTTTCTGAGCTGCAGACTGTAATGTGTCCAGCACCTGCACTTCTGACCTCCCGAAGCAGACTCCCCTTAAAAAATAAACTGTTAAGATGAATTCTCTTATAAAGAGAACACCTTACAGACGTTGGTTTAGTTTCACATAAATTCAGTGAAGTCCTGTCCCGCTAACCTTTTGATAAACTGAGCAGGTTCCCAAGGCCCTTTGTGTACGTCTTACTGGAAGTATACCAATACTGAATATTTCAAGCACTTGTCGGAGGAAAGGGAATGCAATAGGACAAAAGCAATGTTACAATAATCAACTTGTGCTCCAATGTACCAAAGTGAGGGAGCTCACTAATTCAGCTATGCACTGTAACAGGGTAATTGCTTGGGTTGGTAGGTGCAACATTGTTTCACCAAGGAAATAGCATCACTTTGTGCACAATTCACAAGGAAGAAAAGAAAGCGCTCATCATGTCACCTTCCTTGTGAACTGCGTGCAAAGTAACACTATTTCCTTGATGAAAGAACAGCTATACACCAATCTGTAGCCTACATGCAGTACAAATCACTATTGCTGTGCATAAAGTCATGACTTCGATTTCCATATACCATGGCCATATACCAATTATGAGAAATTAGAAATGTTTGTGTACTTGAATTTCGGTGCGCACTAAAGAATCGCAGGTGGCTGAACTTAGTCTAGAGTTCCATGCTACAGTGTCCCTCACTGTCTGCATTAAACCCCATCATTTCATTAAATGTAACAAGCACTACAGTTGGGTATTGCAAGATCTCTGATGAAACAACATGCAAGAAAAAATTATAAGGCTGCAGTACAGCCTTTGAGCACAGCTGCTCGGGGATCAAACTGCGCAAGAGCGTACTTTCCAAAGATGGTATACTTGAGGTCTAGGTGTGGCTGCTTGGCGTATGTGATGAAAAACTGCGACGCATTCGTATTGGGCCCATTGTTTGCCATGGACACAACTCCTCGTACAGAGTGCTAGAAAAAAAAAAAACACACACACACAACAGGTCAGCCGATCACGTCCGTGGGTGCAAAACTGCAAGCAACACATTCAGTAATCCTCCAGCAGTGCAGATAACTTACAGTTCTGCAATACATCGAGCAGTTCACGAGCCAGTTAACAGCACAGGTTTGATGAGCAAGAGGACAGAAAAAAAAGAACCAACTGAGAAATATGGCTCTCATCTTTCCTATCTTGCTAAAGTGGCCACTGTACTAGCTTGGCAAAAAAAGTCCCAGACTCCAACTCACTGATTCCCTTATAACTGACTGATTGATTTGTGGGGTGTAATCTCTCAAAGCAATACTGGCACTATGAGAAATGCCATAATGGAAGGCTCCAAGTTCATTTTGATCTTCTGGGATTGCGCACCTAAAGAATGAGCACTTATGCATTTCGCACCACAGAAATGCAACCACTGCAGCTGTGAATCAAACTCATGACCATGTGCTTAATAGCAGCACACTATAGTCCCCATGGTGGGTGCACTGGGCACCTACAATAATTACTGTAAACAGCGCTTATGTCCAAGACTCTTTCAAAAAAGCTTTCTACATGCTTCTCCTGTCATTTGCCAGATATCGTTTCTAAAATACATTATGTTCAATATAACTTTTCACTATGGCCAAGCAACATTCCTTCATTGTATCCCATGCACAGTCCTGGCTTTATGCAAGCATACACAAAACAATTTTCCTAAAGCTATTGGATCATTCCACTAGGGTGTCCTGGACGCGTTGCAAAACAATGTCAGATTTTCTTTCTTTAAATCATGGCACCTTAGTGCACTGGACAGAGCCTTCTCCCAAAACGTTTTAGGCAAAAGACGTTATCTTGTCACACAAAGATGATTCCAAGTCTGCTGATGTACATAAAACATTGTGTCACAAGAAAGTTAAAAAAGTTACTTTTGTGTCTAGCATTAACAATTTTGCCTGCAAAACTGTGAAGATGCTGGAGACTGTTGAACACTTGCTCCTATGGTGCAGCCTGTTAACGACACCGTGGGAGGAACATGTGAGCTGCTATTACACGCACAACCTACTAGCTGACAGTGCCACGGCACTGCTATCAACAGGCAGTGCCTGGCGTACGCAGGGGAAGTGTCTCGCAAAACTCTTTGTGGCTTTCTAGAGCAGTCAGGATTTGCACCCCACCTGCTCTACAAGCACATTACATAGCAATGGCATATGAGGCAGTATTACAGACACTCAGTAAAGTGACACTGCAAGCGAATTATGGTTGATGAACTACTTTGATGGAGCAGTCTGTATATAATTGCATATAGCCTTTATCCTACGTACTATTCCCCCCTCTCTTCTCCACTCCCCCCCTCCAATTCCTTTACTCCGATACCCCATTCCCATCTGCTGGAAGCTGTTCAGGTACAGCCATTTACTGCTAGACAGTCACAGTGCAGCCAGCAGTTATTTCCTTTTACTACAAATCTATTATAAATACCAAGCAAATACTATATTCATCAATGTGTGGAAGTGCTTACTGGTAATGTTGTCAGTGAAATACTTCTAAATGTCCCCAATTTCGATAACAATGTGCTGTGTATGAACCACAAAAGCATGACAAAACCAGCAAGAAAATTTGGCCTATTTCCTAGCTCACAGTTGCTGCTCACAATAAGAACAAAGGAGTTTGCAGCATCATCTACTATTAGCACACTCTAATCACACAGCAAGCAAGCATAGTGCCACATGTGAAGAAGTCACTTGACATCATCATGTCACCACACTCGTCAATATAGCTTGCACTTGGTACACTGTCTGCTGTGGAAAGAATTGTTGACACCATTCATTCTATGGCTACTGCAAATACATTTCGGAAGTTAAAACCAAATCTTATATAAATGCATACCGGGAGGAAAAAAACAAGGGATACGCACACCGTACCGACAGCATTTTTAGCACACTGAAACTTTGCAGTGCCAAAAACATGGATGCAAGAAACAAGTTAGAGGACAAGCACTGGGCATGTCCCGTAAGCTGTCTCATTAAGTTCGGGTTTTTCCAACAGCAAAACTTTACCACGCTGCCACACAAGCTGGCCAAACTTTTGCATTAGTATCAACGCTCCGGTGGACATTCGCTATGACTACACCTAAACCACAGCAACAGCTTGAGTGCCTTCATGTTGACCAAACAACGCTGAACAAAACTCAAATCAACGTTCAAATTGCTGCCTTTGCAGCACATTCCACAATGTGGCTTCTGGCTGTAGCCACAAATGCCAAGATGGGATCAACTTGGGTTAATTTAGAGTGGGAAAGCATCCTGATGGAGGCAGGACTAAAAGAATATGTGTGCATTCAGATTTCCTTTGAACACCAGATAGGTCCAAATTAATCTAGAGCCCTTCACATGTCTTGACAACCGAAGTGTAGCTTTGGGATGTAAAACTCCCCTAGTTATTATTGGCATATTATTTTCATTTAAACCACTGCAGTTACTTTTTCCCATCTTCAGGTCATCCCAGCAAGCAACAGTTTCTCACATTTTCATGCTGCAAAGGATTTTCAGTCCTGCACTAAAAAATGCCCTTTGAAATACAAGCACCTTCCGTTACCTTGATAAGTCATATGGTCATGTTGAAAAGTCCCCAAAAGTGACTGCAAGCTTCTTCTGACCTGCCATGATTGATCTGTTAGCCATAGAATTACTGCTGCTGAACATGAGGTTGCAGGTTTGTTTCCTGTCATCATCATCAGCAGCAGCACCAGCCAATTTTTATGTCCACTGCATGACAAAGGCCTCTCCCTGCAATCTCCAATTACCCTTGTCCTGTGCCAACTGATTCCAACTTGTACCTGCGAATTTACTAATTTCATCACCCTACCCAGTCTTCTGCCGTCCTTGACTGCGCTTCCCTTTTCTTGGCACCCATGCTGTACCTCTAATGGTCCACCAATTATCTACCCTACGCATTAAATGGCCTGCCCAGCTCCTTTTTGTCTGTTAATATCAGTTAGAATAATTGGCTATTCCCATTTGCTCTCTGATCCTCGCTGCTCCCTTCCAGTCTCTTAACATTACGCCTAACATTCTTCATTCCATCGCTCTTTGCACAGTCTTTAACTTGTTCTCGAGCTTCTTTGTCAACCTCCAAGTTTCTGCCCCACTTGTTAGCACCGGTAGGATGCATTCATTGTACAGGGCCTCATTTCGACAGAAGCAGAATACAAAAGTGCCAGTATACCAGCTGCACATTAGAGCAGTACTGCCACACATTTGCAGGGTTGTAGAAGCTCTACCATACACTTCTCACACATAAAGGGATCACATTTATCAAGCAAGAATGTTTAAAAAACATCAGATATTACAATTTCATACTAAACCTCTAGATGCCAGACTTGGCGTCAATGACATTAAATTATTACTGTGATGCCACAAGACAGAGAAAAATTTGTTAGAGCTAAATTTGCTGGCTTTGTGCAGCACTAAGGCTAGGCATGATGGTGTTGGTCATAAAAGAACATTAATGTAAGTACTGGAAGTGCTTCTTTTGGCTGTGCTTGCTTGTGACAGCTGCAGCAATCCTAGGAGCAGAGCAATTGTGATGTCAAGACACATCCACCGCCTGGGTGGATGTGTCTTGCATTCAATAAACCAAAGCCAGTTCAAAGAAACAAGCATTTTAGTGAATTTTTTATTGCACTCTGGCACTTGCCAGTGCTTTTTTTTTTCCTTTTAGGCTTATAGAATTCAGACGTTCATTTAACAAAACAACAAAAAATGATAAAAAATCTCACATCAGTACTCCTCTAAGGGAGACAAGGCACTTTAAGTTACCCTTTTAATTTTTAAGAACAATTTGGATGAAATTTGTACAGTTAATGTATGTTTACTTAGCCATAAGAAATGCCCACCTTGATATTTTTCTATTATCAAGGTAGGCATTTTTTAAGACTAAGTTCGACAAGCTATAACTTCACTTCAAAATGGCCCAAAACAATTATTTTAACTTACTACAGACTGGACAATCAGAATTGATTCTGTGTGCTTATGTTGCTGTGCAAGTTGCTGTTAATTAGCAAATTAGGCCCTATACAAAGAACATCCTGTTTTGGATATAAGAAATATTTTATCATAAGAAACAAAAATGGATTTCTGAAATCAGCTGGTAAGAAATACATTAATTGTGCAAATTTCATTCAAATTGTTTAAGAAAAAAAAGGTAATGTAGAGTGCCTCGTTTCCTCTTAAAAAACTGCAGGTGACCCAAAGCCTTCCACTATGGCTCCTCTCACAGCCTGTGTCACTCTGGATGTCCAACCAACCACTCAATCAGTAATACAGAGCAAGTGATGCGTCTACTTGTACAAGAGTTGTGCCTTGTGGCCTGCTTGTATATACTCAAATACAGGAACTCAGCCATGACTGACCCAGTTCTCTACAAGTGGCAATCAGCACTCACTAACATGCAAGCCCAAGATTATTCCTTTGCTTGCACTTATAACTGGAGGCACACAAAGGCAGAAGCACGTGATGAAAGCAAAGCCCATGCTGTATTGCTGCCAGAAAACACAAGATAAACCATCTTTACAGTGAAAGTCAGTGCCCTTAAATATATTACACTTGAAGTGATCAACAGCAGCCAAACGAAGGAAGTCTCAGGCTGCAGCAAACGTTTCAAAATTCCCTCTGTCAAAACATAGGCTGTACATTTGAGACATGCCTTGTTCAACCACTCTTGGTTGAACCCTTGCTTTTGTTTCCTTTATTTCAAGTCTATTTTGGCCCCAACTGCAAGCAGCATGTGTACTAAAGCAGATTACTGAAATTTATGCAGTTGCCAACTATGCTTGGTATGACAACTTAGATGACAAAACTGTTGGACCCAAGTTGAAGACCACTGACAATCATTTGTTGGTTGTCTGTTTCACTCTTCCAAGGCAAAGGGCACTGTGAACGTTGTACAGCTGTGCCACACTAATTCTTTTCACTTTATCACACGCTGGAAACTTCGGGCCTTCATCACCTTACTCAAGACTTGGGATGATAGAGAGTGCACAAAACCAGAATATTTAAAAGCGCATTACACTTTCACCTTGACCGAATATAATCTACGTAAATGATTACATTTCAAGGGAAAGCAGGCAATAACTCAAAGGACAACAGTCAGAATTTAAATAATCTAGGAAGAAGAGTGAAAGCGATGGAACATCTCTCTCTCTCCTGTTGATTTCAATGAGGCATTCAATGCAGAAAACTTTAGCAATAAGCAAGTCTCGATTTTATCAGCAGTGAGCAGGTGAAGGGATCACAGCAAAAATATGGTGTCTACTCGTGCTGAGTAATAACTTGGAATGTGTGTAATTGACCTGGCTACATGAAGAAACTGTTTACAAGATTTCTGAGAACAAGAAATCCAAAGGCCTGGAAAGTCATCACTGTAAACAGGACATGGCATAAAATGCCAATCTAACTGCTAAAAAACTGCAAAATTCAATTGACCGAACAGGAAAATATAGTGAACACAAATGGCTTAGGGTTGTGACAACATACTGCAGACTGTTCCAAAGAACTAGATGAGTGAAATGGCTGCTAGAAGGCAGTCCATATTTTATCAATTGGCCAGCTCACAAAGCCAGAAAGACCCAAGTCGGGCTTCATGAGAATGCACCAGGTAGGCCACTGGTCTCCCAATTTCAACCTGCTACAAGCTATACAGCTACAATACTACGTCCGGAGGGAGGACATGAAAACGAAGGTGGGCAAAAAATATTGCACCACTAAGAACACCCAAATGCCCATGAACATGAACGGCAAAAAGGCCTGCACACATCCTAGTCACCGAGTCACTTTAATGGGTGATGAAAAGGTCACTTTATCAACAACAATCAAACTTTATTCATCTCAAGAAGAGAAAGGGGATGGTGGGAAAGATAAGCTTAACTGCAGCTTGACAAAGCCCAGTTCCCTGCGTTAGAATTCAGCAGTGAGCAGCACTGGCATATGAACAAGGCAGCTTGAAATAAATCTAGGCACCGTACGAGAGACACAAAAAAATTTGAAGAAAAAAATTGCAATACAGTAACAAAATGCACAGGTAAGAAATAGGTTCACTTAAAAAAGTACAATGCTCGATTTAGAAAAAAAAAGATGGAACAGCAATAAACTGAGGCGCTGACGAAATTACACAAATAAACTACAGAAAAAAATTGCAAATGAGAAAAAAAAATGAGCACATCAAGATAAGTCAGTCTTGAGATATAGAGCGAGCGGACGTAGTATCCGGGTTCAGTCCATTAGTAGAAAGGATGTTTAACAGAGCAGCAAGGCGGTATGAAACCGATTGCCACCAATAATTAAAATTAAAATTATGGGGTTTTACGTGCCAAAACCACTTTCTGATTATGAGGCACGCCGTAGTGGGGGACTCCGGAAATTTCGACCACCTGGGGTTCTTTGACGTGCACCTAAATCTAAGTACACGGGTGTTTCCGCATTTCGTGCCCATCGAAATGGGGCCGCCATGGCTAGGATTCGATCCCGCGACCTCGTGCTCAGCAGCCCAACACCATAGCCACTGAGCAACCACGGCGGGTTCACCCATAATTTATAGGACAAAAACGTTCCAACCAAAGGTCTGTATGTCCTGTATTAATATATGGAATAGTGCGACCGTTCAGGCTCATCTCTCTCCTACTGTTTAACATCGCCATGAAGGGCCTCTCGGACAGACTGGCCACAGTAAGAGGAACGGGTCACGCCCTCCACGCGGATGATATTACCGTGTGGTGCATGGGAGGGTCTGATGCTGCAGTTGAGAGTGCGCTCCAAGAGGCGCTCGACATCACAGAATACTTCCTACTAGACACGGGCCTGAGTCTGTCACCAACCAAGTCCGAACTTCTATTGTATAGGCCCACCTGACGGGGGGTTAGGTGCTCCACACCCTTAGATCAAGTTCCCATAGCCCTTTATACGAGGGACGGACAACAAATCCACAGAGTGGATACCATCAGGGTCCTCGGACTCTTGCTGGAATCTCGTGGGGGCAACTCACAGACTATAGCCCGCATTACCTCCAAGACGGAGAATATGCTTCAGCTTATCCTCAGTATCTCGAACCGCAGAGGGGGTTTAAGCGAGAGCAATCTCCTCAGACTCTACCATGCGTTTCTGATGAGCCACGTTAACTATGTAGCCTCCGCGTTGCGCTGGTCTAAACGGGATGAGGCCAAAATCGACGCCCTCATGCGCAAAAGCATCAAGCGCATGCTGGGTTTACCACTCCCTACCAGCACCGCGCGTCTCATGCAACTAGGCATGCACAACACCCTATTAGAGGTGATCGAGGCTCAACGAGTGGCCCAAATAATACGACTCTCATCATCACGAGCGGGGAGACGCATCCTCGAATCCGTTGGGTGAGGTCACCAGGAAATCACGGAGCACAACGTGACCCTATCACCCGTGGTCCGAGATTCGTTCAAGGTAGATCCCATGCCACGTAACGTCCACCCTCAATACAATGTAAGGCGCTGGGTAGCCAGGGCTCGTTTCCTGTTAAAAGCGGCTACGGCCACTCCGAATCTGGCATGTTTTGTTGGCGCCGCCCAGTACGAGCGCTCTGATCACTATGCCGTAGTTTCGGTTGACTCCAATGGCACTCTTATTAACTCAGCATCCGTGCGGAAGGTTTCTGCAACAGTAGCCGAGCAGGTTGCTATAGCTATAGCACTGAAGGACCCTCTAAGTCCCAATATCTTTACAGACTCCAGGTCTGCAGCCCGAGCTTTCGCCTCCGGCTCGATCTCAAAGGAGGCGGCGGCCATCCTCGGCAGCGAGGGGGCTGCTGGTTTTCATAGCATCAAATGGTTCCCGGCCTATATGGGAATCAATGTGCACTCTGAGGTTGTTAACGCCAATGAGTTGGCCCATGACTGTGCGCGAGGTCTTACACACCGCGGTGGTTCAGGTGGACTCCCGGGCGGTGACTTAGGACTGTACAGGGATTCACTTCTTACCTTCCATGAAATCTTGGCACATTATCAACTCGCTCGACGGGCCTTTCCGCTACCACACCCTAAACTTAATAGACCACAATCGTCGGTATTTCGCATGCTACAAACGAGGTCATTCCCCTCCAGGGGCCGATTCAGTCACTTTGTGCCTAATGTAGAACCCCACTGTCCAGACTGTGGGGAGGTGTACTGCTCCTTATCCCATATGTTCTGGCAATGCCCTGCGTTACGCAGCTCATCGCTAACCACTCTAACCGACTGGGAGGCAGCCCTTAAAAGTGGCGACCTCTCAGAGCAACTACGGGCTGTCCAGAGGGCCTGCGACAGGGCGGAGGACCACGATCTTCCTACCCCAACGTGGGTGCGGCCTGCGACGGCTACGGGGACTCCCTGAAAAGGGAGGTACCCTAACGCTGTTCCTCAGGACCATCAGTAAAGTTCTTTGTCTGTCTGTCCCTTTTGCAATGCTGATTTGTACATACACACCAGATAAAATGAGTAAATAAATGCAACTCACATTACTTTGTATTAAAAAAAAATATTCAGAAGTGTGTCCTTTGGAGGAAATATTTGCTACAGCAGAGGACTAATACACACGAGAACGCACTGAGATACATGAGAGGCAACAATGTACACTGCAAATGTTTTTGAGAGCTTTCCATGCCTAAGAAAATAAAGCTTCTTTTCATAGTTTTGTAGCAAGTTCCATGCCAAGATATGGTTATGGACTGATGTGGTGTGGTGTCCAAAGCACTCGCCTGAGTAACAAAGATGACAATACGGGGCCAACTGTGGAACCATTTGCCAGACTATGGTGAATGGTTCCGCAATCTAGTGTCAGCACATGAATTAACCAAACGAACACCCCCCCCCCCCTCCCCCACTACTAACCTTAGCAAAGCAATGCATGCTCGACCATGCAATAATAATCACTCGATCTCTTGCGGAAAAAGTGAGCACCTGCAAGTCTCCTCCACAGCTATTCCTTTGAATGAAACTGCAAAATCAACTTACAAATGTACCATCCCCATTGATAAGGTCAGGCTCAGCCACAACAACTGAACCTTGGGCCCTCGCAACACTGTTGTATGTGGACGACACTGTACTGGTAAAGGTAACAAGCATGGGTGAAAGTAAAGAATGCCAATGCAAGTGCTGAACGTTCAACGCTAAAAGTCTATATGCATGTCATCCTTCTCTTTCATCTCCACCTGTTTCCACTAGTACCATGCATATTCTCAACAAGGACAAAAGAGGCCAGCTTGCTGCCTGTGCTAAACAAAACCTGTGAAGTAACAAATATGGTTGACTGATCAGTACATCGAATGGCTTTACCACTGTGAGAACAGAGGGCTCCAGAGCAATCGTGACCACTTTTAATGCGCTCTTTGATGTGCAACCAAAAGTCGGCCCACAAGCGTTTCTGCACGGCACTCTCATGTGAATGCAACCACCATAGCTGGGATTTAAAGGGGCCCTGAACCACCCCTTGGGCTCGGTGAAATACCATAGTCCACAGGTAGCATACGCTGCTGTGAACATCTCAGCCAAGTTTTGCTCTCGTACATGGTGCATGGAGCTCGCAAGCAGAACGCAAAGTCGCCTTTCTCTCAAACACTCTTTTTTCAACAGAAGGCCCTGTCCTCACTCTCTTCTAGATGCACTATTTCGTCATTCCCTTAGATGGCTGCTGTTGGCTGACAGCTGACATCAAGCTGCTGTCGGCTACATGGTGCAGATACCGCGTCTGCTGCGTGGTGCCACTGTGAGTCTACTGGCTAAGCGCACTGCGAGTCGGTGAGAACCGAATTTGGCTTATGTTAAGCGCATTTGTGGCTGCTCACCACGGTGACCTCTAGAAGGCATATTGTGGGCATACTGCACTGCAACGTAGCCTTCGCAGTGCAAGGCAGTGAAGAAGGAACAGGAGCACACCGGAGGCCGTGTTTGATTGCCAATAACTGCTTCTGCTGAACACATTGAAGTACTTTTTGTGGCAAAGTATTTCTGAAACAGCCTATTTTTACTGCAAATGCCTTTCTCCACTTCGATAAAAAGTGGTTCAAGCCCCTTTTAAAGCAAGAACCTTGCGCTCCGAGGCAAAAGAACTTCTCAGCCACTGAGCCATTGCGATGGGTGACAAACTGGTTACGTTATGGACAGTAGAGGAAGAAATTAAATTGTGGGGTTTAATATTCCAAAACAGCACAGTGAGTTACGAGAGATGCCGTTGTGGAGGGTTCCGGATTAACTTTGACCACCTGAGGTTCTTCAATGTGTACCCATGGCACGGCACACAAGCGTTTTTAGATTTTGCCCCCATCGAAATGTGGCCACTGAGCACGCAAATCAAATCCGCGACCATGCGCTCACCAGCATAGCCCCTCCCCTCCCAGCATTGCCCAGTGGCGGGCAGTGGAGGAAAAATACACACCAGGGCTGCGATTTTGTAGTAATTCTATTGCTTTTTTTATACCTTTTGCTGCATTCACCGCGCTGCCATTGGTCAAAAATGACCGGGCCGCGCTCATTTTGTCTGTCAATCACACGACGTCAGGAACCCGCAAAAACCAAAAACATTGAAGTGACTTGATGCACTCATTATGCAGAGCATAAGGCATAAATTTTTCGCACGGCCAGTGGCAGGGTCATTTCCAAAGGAATAAAAAATGACTTCCCCTTTCATCGCTATGGCAGTGGCTCTTTGCTGTCGCTGACGTGGACGCGGAGAGCTAGATGACACGTTTGACATGCCGGATTACCATTCTCAACGGTATTATCGCCTCTCAAAGGAAACAGTGCGGTTGTTGTGCGAGGGACTGGCAGGCGAACTAGAAGTGGAGCGAGCAACGGGACTGTTGGTGGAGCAGAATGTGTTATGTGCGCTGCGCTTCTTCACCACCGGGAGCTCCCAAGTGTCCGTAGGGAGCGAGGAGACGATCCGCGTGTCGCATTCTACTGTGAGCGAGTGCATGCGATGCATGGCAGAGCCTGTTTTAAACGCAGGGGCCCATAACAAGTGGGTCTATTTTCCGAAGACGGCCAAGGAAAAGCCACCTGTGAAGGAGGGTTTTCTTCGGCGCGGTGCTATTTCCAGCGTCATCGGATGCATGGACGGCAGCCTCGTAGCCATTATCGCACACAAGGGTGAGCGCAAGGCTGCATTCATGTGCTCCAAGGTATACTACGCCCTCAACTGCATGTTTGCAAGTAAACCACACGTTTTCTAGTGCCGATTCTTTTTGACAGTTATGCTGCTCTTGTCAACGGGCACTGTCTCTGTTCACATTTTACCTCAGATATGCGACACGGACATGAGGATCCTGGCTGCGGACCTTATGCAACCGGGGAAGGACAACGACTCATTCGTATGGCGGACGGCATGGCTGCGCCGACTCTTCCAAGCAAAGCGCATCACCAATCTCGGGGAATACCTGCTCAGTGAGACGAAAACTTTTTTTGCCACAGTCACGCTTCAGTGGCAAACAGAACGCCATGTCCGCTCCAACACAAACTTTAACGAAATTGCAAGCACATCAGTAAGTGCCAGAAGTAGAAAAAATGAAACCATTTACTGTCACCATTGGCAATGTTCAAAGTTTTAACTTACAAGCAGGTTATCAGGTATTTGCCAGAAGCAAATGAAAGCAACACGTATTAGTGCTGCTACTGCGCCCAGTGCCTGCCGGAAGCAAAAGAAATGAACACACATTAGTGCTACTACTGTGTTGTTTAACGTTTAATGTCTCTCTTTTTATGTGTTAGTAGAATGTTTGCATTCTTTCAGTTTTCTGTGACCCTTGCAGTCGAAAGACACTTCGTATTGAGAGCCGCCAGCTTTCCTAGCATTATTTCTCCTTCACCTTTGATTAAATCGACTGTTATTCCATCCTCTCCTGCCGTTTTTCTCCATTTAACGCCTTGCAAGGCTCTTCTGACCTCATCTCTATATATAGGAGGAGTTTCTGTACACTGTTCATTATTGTTTCAAATGGAGTACTCCCGAGTCCTCTGGGTACTGTACAGGTCAGTACACAATTCTTCCGCTGCGTTTATTATACCTTCAAGATTGCTGATGATATTACGCTGCTTATCTTTCAGTGCACACATCTTGGTTTGTCCTATGCCAAGTTTCCTTCTCACTGATTCCAGGCGGCGTCCATTTTTTATGGCTTTTTTACTTACTAGGCACATAGGTGCTCGTACTGTGACAAGAGACGGTGGGTGCATGCGCGCATAATTAGGGAATACGTACTGTGTGCCGTGACAATTGCCCCTTCCCACGTGTATTAAGCTTCACCGCAATTCTTAATGTATGTTTCACGGCATAACATTTCTGTGCTGAGGCAAAGTTGTCAATCGCGAACCAGCATTATGCAACGCACTGTGCTTTCTAAGCTTCAAAGTCAATCGCGAGGATTACAGAAGTGCTATTGCTCGCAACGGCGAATTCTTTCAATGAAAAACACGGCACCGAACTGCAAGAACCTTAACAGCAAATGTCGAAGCAGCTAGGCCTCCCCTTGCCGCGGTGGTGTCTACGGTTGCCAGCGGATCTGTGTGCGAGGGCGCCGGTTCGAGGCGGCGAGATAATAAAAACGGCGGTATAGGCTTTGATTAATGCTGTTTCAAACCTGCAGTCATGGCAAGAAGTCCGAAAAATTGAACAGCGAAGAGTTCTTGGGCCCGAAATTTCAAACGTTCTTGTACATTGACTCTATGGGGTACGTGGTGGTGCCGCGAAGCCGTGCTCATTATCGGGCATGTCCTAAAAATCAGGCATCTGGAAAATCGGTCATTGACTGTGCACTAGCAACTCCTCCAGCCGACGAGATGGCATCAAAGACGATTCATTACAATTCCTGCCTGTTACTCGAGCAAGCATTAAGGCGACTTTCATTAACTTTCAATAAAATGACAGTTTATTTTCCCTGACAGAAGCGCAAAATCCCCGAGTTTTCCCCGAGTATTTCCAAACAATTCAAAATCCCTGAGAATCCCCAGTTTTCCAGGTTGGTAGACACCTTGCATATAGAGAGGCTTATTGTACCTTGCGGATTTCTCGATAACCTGATAAATGACATGGATGTGATCCATTGTAGAGAATCCCTTCTTGAAGCCCGCCTTTTCCCTTGGTTGACTAAATTCCAGTGTTGCCGTTATCTTACTGGAGATTATTTGGTAAATATTTTATATAATACTGGGTAGTAAGCTAATAGACCTATAATTTTTCAGTTCTTTAATGTCTCCCTTTTTGTGGATTAGTATAATGTTTGCATTCTTCCAGTTTTATGGGACCCTTGCAGTCAATAGACACTTCATATAAAGAGCTGCCAGTTTTCCAAGCATTATGTCTTTTTCATCTTTGATTAGATAGACTGTTATTCCATCTTCTCCTGCCGCTTTTTCTCGTTTCATGTCTTGCAAGGCCCTCCTGACCTCATCGCTAGTTACAGGAGGAGTATCTGTACCCTGCTCATTACTGTTTCTAATGGAGGTATCCCGACTCCTCTGGGTATTGTTCAGGTCAGTATAGAATTCTTCCACTTCTTTTACTATATCTTCGAGATTCCTGATGATATTAACCTGCTTACCTTTTAGTGCATATATCTTGGCTTGTCCTACGCCAAGTTTCTTTCTCACTGATTTCAGGCTGCGCCCTTTTTTGCTGCTGCTTAGGTCTTTCTCGCGTTATAATTTCAAATAGAGTCGAACACGGATATATCGAACCCACATATATCGAATTATTGTCTCTATCGAACTCGTAAATTATCCCCTTGAAAATTCTGTGTAAAAGTATAGAAATTCATACGTTTATATCGAACGATATTTTTACCCGCCATTGGATATATAGAACGCCGTGCGATCTCGGCACTCGCTGCACCCGCGTGCTCCGCGCCTCCCCCGAAAGGCTCGGAAAATGTGAGAGCGAGAGGGAGGGAGGCTCAGACGGTACTCCCGCTGCGCACGCTCTCCGACTTGCGGCAACACCCTGCTTGCGGAATTGCTTTTATTTTTCTCTCTTCCAATGTCTCTCATCCTTCCCCCGCATAACCATAGTGATCTGCTCGGAAAAGGTAGCCAGGAAAGAAGGCGGCAGTGGCCTCCTCCTTTTGCCTTTTTTTTTGTTGCTTTTTCACGAGTTTTGCTCAGCCAACCACAGCTCGTGCATTTCGTACGTCGCTGTTGCCCTCGGAAGTGGCCATCGCGAGCACTTTGTTGGCGGTGGCTGCGCACGTGAATTCTTGTTTTGTGCGCGTTCTTGTGTTTTGTGTTCATTATTGTTTTGCGTGCGTCTCACGACACGTGTGACTGGATCGTGGTGAGCTGACGCGGAAGCAATGGCCGCAGCAAGCACAAGCAGCGTCAAGAAGTGCAAGAACCCGGACTTTGCGACAAAGCTGAAAGCCATTCAGCGTGTTGAGGCGGGCGAGAAAAGTGCCACGGTGGCAGACGACTTCGGGATTCCTCGGAGCACTCTAAACACCTTGTTAAAAAACAAGGCGGACATAAAGTCGAAAGCGGCGGAGTTACGAACGTCGGGAGCTTGTCGTGTGCGCGCTCCTGCCCACGAGAAAGTTGAAAAGGCCCTCTATGCGTGGTTTTTAGAGGTGCGGGCTAAGAACATTCTGGTGGATGGCCCAATGCTAATGGCTAAAGCCAAATGGTTTGCCGCTGCACTCAGTGATGACAACTTCGCCGACAACACAAGGTGGCTGCAGAGGTTTAAGAACCGCCATAAGATAGTTGGCAAAACCATTTCTGGGGAAAGCGGAGCCGTCATCAGCCAGGATATCCAGCAGTGGATTTCGAAGGAATGGCCGGAAATTTGCGCGAAGTTTTCATCCGCGGAAATCTTCAATGCCGACGAGACCGGGTTGTTTTGGCAGATGCTGCCCAGCAAGACGCTCGACGTCCGGGGCAGCACGTGTCACGGGGGCAAGATGAGCAAAGTCCGCGTGAGCGTTCTGCTCGCTGCTAACATGGATGGCTCTCAAAAGCTCCAGCCCTTTGTGATTGGCAAAGCAAGGGCACCGCGCTGCTTCAAAAACTGTAAGCAGCTCCCCGTTTGCTAAGGCGTGGATGACGCGTCAGCTGTTCACAGAATGGCTGCAAGCATGGGACGCCGAACTGGGCAAATTGGGGCGTCACGCTTGCCTCCTCGTCGATAACTGCTCGGCCCATCACACCACCTGCAAGCTCGAAAACATCGCGCTCAAGTTTCTGCCGGGGAACACGACAGCAAAGTTGCAGCCGCTCGACCAGGGCATCATTAAGTCGTTCAAAGTCGGCTACAGGAGGCGACTCATTGATAGGCTTTTGGTGAACCTCCGCATGGGCACCGAGCTTAAGGTTGACCTGCTGGGGGCTATTCAAATGATGACGGGCGCCTGGAGAGACGCGAAGCAGGATACTGTGGCCAACTGCTTCCGGAAGGCAGGCCTCGTGACAGCCAAACTTCCTGAAACCTGCGAAGACGGCGACGGCGACAACGAGTGCATGGACGACGCGTTTCGCGAGTTGTCGTCCCTTTTCCCGGCTGCCGTTCCAGCCGAAGTGTCTGCTGACGATTATGTGAACGTTGACAGCAATGTTCAGGCTGTTGCGAGCCTCGCCGACGAGGATATTGTAGCTGCAGTCGGAGGGACCCAGGCTGACAGCTCGAGTGGCGACGAAGATCGTCCGGACGAGGGCGCGGCTACAGGCTCGTACTCCGCCGCTGAAGTGGCGGCAGCGTTCAGCTTGATTCGCCGTTGTTGCGGCGACATGGAAGGAACTGGGCTTTCGCACCTGAACAGCCTCAATAAGATCGAGGTTGGCGTCTTTAATTTCATTTGCAAGGCGAAGAAGCAGACCAACATAAGCGATTTTTTTTCACGCAAATAAAGCATTACGTTGCGTCGTGTGTGCGGAAATAGTTGTCATTCTTGAATGCGCCGATCGGTAGGTCATCGTCCGCCACAGGTAAAGTCTCTGGGCCTGTATTTTTTATATTGAATTTTTGATATATCGAATTAATTCGCGATCCCCTTCAAGTTCGATATATCCGTGTTCGACTCTCTCACTTATTTTGGCTTTGATTAGTTTTGACAGTTCCGCGAATTCTATCTTATCTCGTGAGTTCGACACTTTCATTCTTTGTCGTTCCTTTATTAGGTCCTTTGTTACTTGGGAGAGCTTGCCTACTGGTTGCCTTGGTGCATTGCCTCCCACCTCAATTGCTGCCTCTGGAGCCAGACTCATTACGGTTTCATTCATTACCTCTATGTCATCATCATCTCTCTGTTCTAAGGCTGTACATTTGTTTGCAAATACCAGCCTAAATTTGTCTGCTTTTACCTTTACTGCCTCTAAGCTGACCTGTTTTTCTTGACCAATTTTACTTGTTTTCTGTTCAAATTGAGGTGAATCCTAGACCTCACTAACCTGTGATCACTGCTCTTTACCCTACCTATCACTTCTACATGCTGAAATCATTTCTATGCTGGGATCGGCACAAAGTGTGAAATGAATTTCATTCCTTGTTTCACCCCTAGGGCCTTTCCGGGTCCATTTTCTGTTGCTACGCTTCTTGAAAAAGGTGTTCGTTATTTTCAGCTTATTCCTTTCTGCGAATTCTACCAGCATCTCTCCTCTAGCGTTTCTAGAATCGATGCTGTAGTTGCCAATAGCCTGTTCACCCGCCTGCTTTTTTTCCCCACTTTTGCCTTGAAGTCGCCCATCACTGCTGTATACCGAGTATGCACTTTTCTCATCGCTTATTGAACATCTTCATAAGGATGACCTACTTCCTCATCATCGTGATTGGACGTTGGAGCGTAGGCTTGTACTACCTTTAATCTATACCTTTTATTAAGTTTGATTACGACTACTGCTACACTCTTGTTAATTCTGTAGAATTCGTTAATGTTGCCCACTATGTCCTTATGGATTAGTAATCCTACCCCATATTGATTCTTATCAGGGGGACCTGTATAGCAGAGGTCATGGCCATTATTTAGCAATATGTAAGCCTCACCAGTTCTAATCTCACTAAGGCCGATAATATCCCAAACTATGTCAAACAATTGCCAGGAGCAAATGAAAGCAACACGTATTAGTGCCACTACTGCACCCAGTGCCTGCCAGAAGCAGAAGAAATGAACACACATTGGTGCTGCTACTACTACTACTGTCATTGATAGCACCAACAAGTGTTGATTTCTTCTGCTTCTGGCAGGCACCAAGTAGTGCGCTTGTAAATTCGTTAACAGTTTGTGTTGGGTACGGACATGCTCAACTCATGCTTTTACTTGGGACTCACAACCTCTCAATTCTAACTTTGTTGAATGATGCTGTAACTTTCCTCAGTTGCCAACTTGCCTCTCGTCAGAGTAGTACTCTACGCACTATTACCATCTTCGTGCAGGTGACAGTGACTGCCCCTTGCAGCCGTGGCTCCTGACCCCAGTTGCCAGCCATCCTCCAGTGCAGACAGCCGAGGGGCAGTACAACACAGCACATGGCGCCATGCGTTCTGTAGTGGAGAAGTGCATCGGGCTCTTAGAGAGCCATTTCTGCTGTCTGCAGCGGTACTGCACCTTCCTATACGAGCCGCAAATCTCCGCCAACATTGTCACAGCATGTGCTGTGTCGCACAACCTTCGCTTTTCTGAGGGCGATATAGAATCAAACAAAGATGGTGATGACGACAGCAGCAGCAGCAGTAGTAGTGAGCTTGACGGTAACGGTGACCCCATTCCACACGGTCTGCCCCAAAACACGGGGTCTAGAATGCATTATTTGAGAGGGCGGGCTGTTCAGGACACTGTTATTGGCATGTACGGCACAACCTGTGCGCAGCAAATGCATTACTTGAGGACCGTGCGGTGGCAGTTGCATCGTCAACGGCAGCACCAGCATTGTTGGGTGCATAGACACAGTTGCAGTGTCAGTAAGATGTGATGGTCTAACAGATGCCAAATAATTGCATTGTGCATTTAATGCTGTGAAATTGCCGACACATTTTCCATACTCAGTTGTAGTTGATGTCTACGTAATGCAAAGCATTCATGATTTGTTGAGAAATGTAAATGTTGTGTAGTGAAGGGTTATGTAAAGCCTACATTTATATTAAGTGAAATGTATCTTTAGTAGTGACTAATAGATGAAAGCAAGCTAAAAATAAATGCACTTTAAAAGTGTCTGCTATGATTTGCTTGTTGCTGCTGTCGTCACCTAGATGCCCTGTGCGCCATGCATGTAGCCTGCAGTTTTGGTTTCTAACTTTTATTCTTACTCGTATCACTGAGAGTTTTCTAGTCCCCTTGCGCAATGATGGACATAAGTGCCTGACTCCTCGCTTTATACTCGGGCAGCAAAGTTCACAGAAGCCAAAACGCGCAGGGCACGTCACACCTTCCGCTCCATTGAACTTGCTGTTACACGCACACCTTCTAGTTCCTCCACCATTTTGTCTCACAACAACCGCAATGTTCCTTTCTAGTGACGAAAATGCCGTCAGACTGGTTATCTGACATGTCAAATGCTGTGGCTTCTGCGAAGTGTGTTCACTCATCAAAAGTTGCTAGATTTCAACAAAGGGTTCTCACTTGTAAATAATGAAACTCAGTAACTGGAATGTACGCAGCAATATTTTTACAGTGCAAGCTAGCCCCACAAATGCAGTAGTGACGTGTAAATAAAAGCACTAGAGGAAAACGGCAGCTTCCTATATTACTTCAACCTTCAACATACCGACCTTTTTTACAGTAAAACTTGTTTATGTACGCATCACGTGCGAGAATCTCTACATTAAAGTGTGAGAATCATGAGTACTGCAAAAGTAGAGACATATGAAACATATCACAGACACATTGAAATAAATATTGAATTACGTTGTGCTTGCATTTAAAAGAGCAACCAGCTTAAACTGCACCAGAAGAATAATGTACAGGTGCATAAATCCTCATGCACCATCAGAACTATATAGGTACATCACTACATGTGAAAGGAACACGCCGTCATGGAGTTCCATACAGAAAAAAAGAGCCGTAACATCATACTTTGACATTCACTACGAGAAACTGCTGCATAAATATTGCACACAAACTACACCACAAGGGCTGAACATACAATAGATCACAACTTGTCAAAGATGACTGAATGAAAACAAAACATGTGGCAATGAAAGAGTTGCACAAGAAACAAAAACGAGACATTTAAACTTTGTATGCATGTATGTGGCTCAGGAGTAAGGATCGACGGCGAATATCTCAGCAACTTTCGGTTTGCCAATGACATTGTTCTATTCAGCAACAACGCAGACGAGTTACAACAAACGATTGAGGACCTTGACAGAGAGAGCGTAAGAGTGAAGTTGAAGATTAATATGCAAAAGACAAAGATAACGATGAATAGCAGGGCAAAGGAACAAGAGTTCAGGTTCCCCAGTCAGCCTCTAGTCTGTGAAGGAGTACATTTACCTAGGTCAATTAACCACAGGGAACCCTGATCATGAGAAGGAAATTCATAGAAGAATAAAAATGGGTTGGATCACATATGGCAGACATTGTCAGCTCCTGACTGGAAGCTTACCATTATCACTGAAATGAAGGTGTACAATCAGTGCATTTTACCAGTGCTGACATATGGGGCAGAGACTTGGAGACTGACAAAGAAGCTTGAGAACACGTTAAGGACCGTGCAAAGAGCGATGGAACAAAGATTGCTAGGCATAACATTAAGAGACAGAAAGAGAGCGATTTGGATCAGAGAGCAAACGGGTATAGAAGATACTATAATTGACATCAAGAGAAAAAAATGAAGCTGGGCAGGTCATGTAATGCATCGGTTTGATAACTGTTGGACCGTTAGGATTACAGAATGGGTACCAAGAGGGGAAGGGAAACGCAGTCGAGGCTGGCAGAGGACTAGGTGGAGCGATGAAATTAGGAAATTCGCAGGTGCTAGTTGGAATCGGTTGGTGCAGGACAGGGGTAATTGAAGATCGCAGGGAGAGGTCTTCACCCTGTATTGGACATAAAACAGGCTGATGATGATGATGAAACTCTATGCTGTGAGAAAAAATATAAATATGTACAAAACAAACAAAAAATACACATTTCAAATGAAATGAAGGAGCAACAAGCTTGGTTTTCCCAAGGCCTGAAATCCCACGCCAAACCATGACGCTTTTGGGGAAATGGGTTTTCTCCACTCTAACATTTCGAGGAGACCCGATTGGCAGCAATTCTCGATGGTTTTGTGAATTCCAGGCCGGTTCAACAGTGAGAATCTTCTCATCTGAGAAGATAACCCGTTAGAGGGCTTCGCCGCGCCTCAGCTGCCTCATTCTGCAGCACTTTTCCAATCTGGAGGCCTTCATGTGGTCCGTAAGCAGCTGGCGCACCTGGTTTACGCACCTGGTGTTCCAGATCTTTTACAAGTAATTGCATGGTGGAGTTGCTAACTCCATGCTCGCGGGCGAGTTTTCGCAAGCTCCTCAGGGGATTTCGCTTGACTTTCTTGCTGACAGCCACTTTCAGTTCCCTGGTTCTTGCAGTTCGAGGCCTTACACTTCGCGGCCAGTCCTTGACACCTCATGTCTTCTGGAATCGTTTGACGACACAATGCACTTGGACTCGGTGCAATTTAAATACCTTTGCAATTTTTGGAATAGGCATGCCCAGCATGTGGTGGGAAACAATGGAGTACCACAATTCTTCAGAGACCATTCTTCCTGGAAAATAATGCACCAATGGCAGTAAAAATAGTAGTTCAATTTTAGAAAAACATGTGACATGAAAAAATCTGTGTTTATGCTCAAAAATGCAAACAATAATAAATGACATGAAATTCAACGCACGTTACAGTATATTTTGGTCACCCTGTATAAGGCTACGGCTTCAAAAATAGGAGCACTTGCATTTGCATTTCTTTAAGCTACGACATCTTTTGCGTTGAAAGGTTATAAAATGAATTTGCTTTACACAGCATGGAAGTCCACTTTTACTAAGTGTTGTTTTACAAGATAAATTAGCTATACAGCCTCTGAAAAGGAGAACACGAAAGAAACATCCGGCCAATGAAGGGAGCTTTTGATTGGACAATCCAAAAAACGTTGCGCAGATGCAACCACCATTTCCGAAAGCGCTGATGTCACATGAAATGGCACAACGCATGAAAAAAGTCATTCCTACAAAATCACATCCCAGGAAACAACATGGAGATGCAAGGCAAGTGGTAATGAAACCTGCAAATCTTTTAAACAGCTTCACGTGAAATCAGAGGCTTTGGCAACAATTTGTGATGCCATTTAATTTCTCACTATTATTGAAGTGAATTGCATCTGAAAATGAAAATTCAACCTTTTGCACTGTTTCTGTTCTTAACATGATGTGTCAACTAACCCAACAACAAACTATATCCCTATTATGCTTTTCCTGTAAAGATAAATGACCCCGAGTCTATAAGAAAACATTGTTGCTGCTCTGATTTCAGCAAGAGCACCAGGAGAGGAAAATACGGCCCCCACCTGTGATTTCCTTGATTCTATGGCAAGTGAGTTCGCCGTAAACTTACAATGGCTAGAAGCTTTTCATGATGTTCACTTTTCTTGTGCCACAACACAGAACTGACAAATGAAAAGACAGGACAAGCACTACTACCGATTGAAGCTTATTTCAGACAAACATGCATTTATACCTTAGCATACTGGCACATGCGGAAAGGGGATTACTTAGTATGACAATACAACAAAATGACAGCAAGCATTCATCCACGATTACAGTGTATGGTTAAAAAAACTTCATCTCACTTGTATACAATGAGATGGATGGGTCACTGATACAGTTGGTGCCCTTCTTTTAGATGGATTATGCCTCAAGTAAATCATGTGCTACAATGTGCTACAATGTGCTGACAAGAGCTTGTCCTGTTTTTTTTTTCTCTCTCCTTTTGGCAGTTATCTAGTGTTACGGCACAGCAAGCAGGACTGCCAATTTAATGCATCAACTAGTCCTACAAGTACCATTCTAGAGCTTCTCATCAAAGAAAAAAAATTATTCATTTCTTCTCCTGGACAAGGCAAAATTTAGCATCAACTACTCATAGAACCCCCATAGGTTTTCCTTGAGAGCATCCAGCAGGTTTGCCAGATCGCTCCAACCACAGGTAGCCAAATTGGCATCCGCAGTAGAGCAACCTACTGCGGATACCAATTGGCTGCTTTTGGGCAACCTTTGAGTAGCCCAAAAGTAGCCAAAAAGCTTCGTCTGTTTGGGAAGACATTTCTTAAGCATATTGAATTGATTTTCGGCAAGGATACCTACATATTAGTTTTTCCACACTTGACCACGCATGACCTCCGCGCGCATCGTCACGGAGGCCATGTGGCACGGAAAACAGATGCTGCACAAGCACAGGAAGTGCAGAAACACAGGCATGCAGGCAAATTCATGATAAGGCAAATGCAGTCTTCATTGCAAATGCACTGTTTTATTTTTCCCAGAGCATTAAAAAATTATGCACTGAACAACTGACCAATAACACCGCACAATACACACGCTAAGCAATGGCAGACAGCTCATGATAATTTCGCTTAACACCACACAATGAACTAAATGAAAAACTACAAAAATTTACAAGACAATGTCTAACACAATAGACGGCAGTTGGTACAACATCTAGTACGATATATAGACATTAAAAATGTATGCTATGATTAAGCATCACGAGCTTTTTACAAAGTGGAACTGCTTGGTCCGTACAAAATTTCAGAGCTGAAATGAGACAAAAGTTCTTGGCTCGATTTAAAATCCTTGCAGCAGCCTCAGTTCCTGGCCAGGGCAAACTTTACGTGGAGGTGCGCTACCAATGTTTTGTTTGACATTCTATTTCAAAGGTCGGTTTAATGAGCGAGACCTGGCTGAAAACTCGTTCGATGGCGGCATTTGATGCGGGTAGTGATAGCAAAGACAGGAGGGGGTTCGGAGTTGAGTAGGGAACGGATGGCTGTGGTGGCTGTGGGGCACCGAAAGAGATAGGTTATATGTTGGCATTGGAGCAGCGGCAATTGGGACAGGAAAGGTCCGAGCGAATTGCCACGTAGGCGCCATGCGGCAGGCAGAAAATTCGGCAACTTTCGGTTAGGTTCAGCTTCGTGTTCTCCCTCCGTTCTAGCGCCGAGGTCACCCGCGATGCACCGTCAACGGGAGCTAAAGGCATCTCATGCTTAAAACGTAGGACGCCGAAAGCTCACACGTGGAGGCGGCAACAGTTCGCTGGCGCGCCCGGGTCGCGTTAGTGCGCAGATTCCAGAGGCCAGCTTACTTATATTAAAATCAAAAGGCCGCAATCCTTGACCTTTTGACACGCATATGTGTTCTCTAAAATAGAACTTGCAAATTTTGACTTTGTAGCAGAGCGCTCAATTTCTTTAACCTGCTGTCGTCTGCATTTTGATTCAGCGTGCTTTTAATTTGTGCTTAACTATTTTTATTTTTTTTTTTACACAGGAAAAAGATGTAGCCCACAAATAGCCACATAGCCAAAGGGAAAATTCTGACGCCAACTCGGACAAAAAGTAGCCCAATTTGGCTATTAATAGCCCAAACTGGCAACCCTGGCATCCAGCTACAAGCAGGTGGATGACAAATTTTTCTTTGTAAAATACCAACAGATTTCCAAAGGTGTAATGTGCCAGTCTAGTTGCGTGTCAAGTGTTTATCTTTAGCTTCTATTTATGTTAACCACTGCAACGAGTTCAAAGGCTGCAAGCCATTCTTGTGAAAGACCATCCTTTGTTTATGTACAGTACAGTGCAATGTAAAAGAAACACACAAGCATAAGGAATGTGTAAATAGCACTCTTTCGCGAGCCTGGAAGTGCCCAGCTTTGCAGCAGAGGATACTGGGCCAGTGTACCCCTACCTCCCCTCTAATTACCTGTCCAATGCACTGACACAGTCGCTTCCCCAGGTACCTATGCACTGGTTCGCACCTAGGGTTAGAACCACACGCTCACATGTTCCCTTACACAGTTGACAATAACATACCATTACTGCAAGCTGCATCTGCGGTGTTTTAGAAAGACACTCTTGCTCGATGTAACAACACAGGTCATGGGTCAGACAGCTGGGCTGATTGCATCTTGAAGCATGACAGCGCCAAACACATGCAGGAAAGATTTATAAAAGACACAGTGCTGGCAGTGGCCACACGCATTTTTAACATTCCCTTTCTTCAAAATAGTTGGTGTGCATCCTTCTTGAAGAAGTCTGCTCACAAAACAATGGACAACTTTCTTTCTCAAGGGAGTTGTTTCTTGAGGGAGACAAAAAAGTAATGAATAATGCCAATTCAGCTACGGAACTCCAAGTGTAGATCATGGTTGTTCAGAAACCTTTTTCCGCAGTCTGACTATGTGGCACTGAGCGATGAAGTTTAACACCCAAAGACCACACAAAGGCAATATGAGAGATGCTGTAATGAAGGGCTGTGGGTTATTTTGACCAACCTGCATTCTTTTATGTGTACCAAATGCTCGGTACACGAGCGTTCTCGTATTCCACACCATCAAAATGAGGTCGCCAAGGTTGAGAATTGAACCTGCAAGCTCAGATGGAGCAGCAGAACACCCATGGCCATTAAGTCGTAAGGTGGGTTGAGTAAAATTATTCACTGCAGAATATGGGCACTAAAACTCGCAATGAATTATTTTCCTTTTTGCTGCAACATCATATCCCTATTGTTTGGTTTTTACCCTCTGTGTGTTATGTGCATGTGCTGATGTGCATTTATTGCCTGCATGTCTTTCTCAAGCATGCTGTGACTTTCCTTACTATTATGATGTCTGGTGCTGATGGAATCAAGCAAGTGAAAAAGAAATTTTATGAAAAATAAATGCAGGAGTGAGAACTGCAGGCATTAAATGTTTACAGACCACGAGATCTCAGAAAACACTGAATATCTCTGCAGCTTAGTATTCAGATTATCTGCCTGTACTAGTACCAATATGCAAACAACATAGTGTTGTACCATTTTACTGGCTGCAGTCACAAACTGCTTGGCAATTCAAAATTTACTCGTATCTCATGGTCCTTGAACCTTTGACACCAACTATACAGCCCGCTTTCTTGTTCACTGCGAGACCAGATGACTTTCCACACACATTAGGCAATTCAGAAATCTGCCCATACCTTCAGCTCGTCCCGAATCTCGTCAGGAAACTTGGCACCCCAGATGCTTTCACCTCCTTTTCCCGTACCTGAAAATAAAAGAAGGGGTGGACAATGTCAGTCATGAAGCACCACCACCATATCATGTTTTCTACTACAGTTAATATCTCTTAATTCAACATTTTTACTCAACCACATTCCAAAGTACCAAAAGGCATCTACAGTCTTAAGACATTTCTTTTGCTCAAAGTTTCACTTAACCCAAAGTGATTTCATTACCTCATTGAAGTAGAAAAGACAACTGCGCCAGATATGAAGCCACTGCACAAATTCACCTTGGCTGAAAGCCTCAAGTAACACTGTTAGGCCACTCATCTCTAGAACATGCAGAATGGGCGGTGTAGGGCTGCATGATTGTTTTGTATATACTTTCGCAGTGCCGCGAGTTGCCCGCGTGTTTTGTGAATAGGGGGGCGTCCACTCCCCAGCGCGCCGGGCAGCAACCGTTTGTTTTTGAGGGGTCAGACGGCCCGCGTGGTTTCAGGTGACGAGCCGCAGCGCGCGCCGGGGGGGGCGCAGTGCGGATGCGGAGAACAGATTTGAAGAATGCGCTCTTACGCACACTGGGTTGGCATTTCGCCGATGGTCTTAATAGGTTCACGCAGACAAACCTCAAGTCGGACTGCTTCACATGGTGTTGTGGCGCCGGCTCCCGAGTCCCCTGCTGGATAGAGACGCCGCCGAGGTTTAGAGGGGCCTAGAAATGTTGACCACGTGTTGCGCTTACGGAGTGGGGGTCCACGCCCCTACGCTTCCAGGCGGCAACCACATGTATCTTGTTTTGAGCGCTGAGAAGAGCCCGCGTGGTGTCAAGTGACAACTTGCAGTACGTGCCGTAGATAGAGGCGCGGTGCACATGCAGAGATCGCGTTCGGAGAACATCGTCTTGAGAACACCGAGTCCGGATGCCGCCAACGGCCATTATTTTTCCACGCAAAAAAACCTGGAGGGGGACTGCGGTACGCAGTGTTGCGACACCAGTGCCCGAGCCCCCTGCTGGCTAGAAACGCCGCTGAGGTTCGAGATAGCCTCAGTAAATCGTGCGTGCCTGGCGTTTGCTGAGGCTGTCACTGACTACGTGGAAATAGGAGAGGGAAACGAAGTTGTCGGAAGAAGGAAAACAGGGTTGTTTTCCAATACATTTAGTTTTGAGAGTAAGGCCATACCTTGAGGTTGTGGCTTAACGAACTTTCAACTCTCATTGGCAACTGCTTCTGTGGGATGGGCTAACGGTCCTATCGCCCTTTTTCTTTGTCTCTTTCACCTATAACAATCGAGATGAGGTGCTTGTTCCTCAGTCTAGGCTGTAATCACTAAACCTGATAGACCAGTAAGACTCCGTACGATGCAAAGCTAATCTGGGCCATAACCACTTAGTGGAAGAACAGTGAGACTCGGTTGGTCGTATGTAGTGACAGTTGTCCTAGGCTCTAACTTAAGAAAAAGTAGAAGAGTAAGGCGCTGTTTACTTGTGTGTTTTGCAACAGTGTTCTTTTGCTAACACTGCATTTGACTGTGTAAATATTTCTGTTGCAATATATCTTCAAGTTTTGTTACCTCCAACCTGCCCCCTGCTTCATCAACGCCGATAATTACCTTGAAGAGACTTTGGTCGACTTCAAGGAGAAAAGAACAAACTTAACTAACACTTTAAAATTTTACACACACAGAAGGTTTTGAAAGCTCACACTAGGGCGAAATGAAACTCAAGAAACTTAGGCGAAGACAATTCATTGCTGGGTGGCCTGGTGCAGGTTGCTCAGCATTTTTATGACACACTAAAGTTGCAACAAACGAAAGAACGGCACACATATGCACCACTACCCAGTTGATTATTAAAATGTGCGTGAATGTCATATTAATGTAATTCTTTTCTATTCACACACTCTGCATACATATAGTGCTAAGCAGCTGTCGTGTAAGTGCATTTTTTTATTGTTTCTTTCAAGCATTATGGAAGTCCTGGTACAAAGGTCCTAGCCAAAGATGTCAACCAGAGTAGCCCACAAACACATGGAAGCTTCTCAAATTAAAAATATGAAAGAGCAAGCTCATGTCAATAAGAGAGCTCTGACACCAAGTTCAAGGAAATAAAGTTGCTCACAGCACATGCTTGAAATAAATTTCATTAAATTGTAGGGTATGAGGTGCCAAAAGCTTGACCTGATTTTAAAGCACGCTGTAATTGGGAACTCCTGATTAATTATGAACACCTGGGGTTCTTAAAGTGCCCCTAACACATGATAAACGAGTGTTCTTGCATTTTGCCCCCATGAAACTTCCACCATGACTGGGATCGAACCTGCGACCTTGTGCTCAGCACTGCAACGCCATAGCCACTGAGCCTCAGCAGCGAGTCAAAGAAAAAAAGAAATGTTAACCACAGACTTGGTTGACAGTTTTTGTGCGCACACAAATTGTACAAATGTGACAATTCCTGACCTTTCACTATGCATGGCCTGCCACACAGCATATTCCAGTCATGCAATAAATGTGTGCAGGCCTACATTGGGCAGAAACAGCAGTGAGGCCTCGTGAAAGTGATTGTTCATCTGTAACTGTATACAGTTTTCAGGTTAGTCTGTCTGCATTTCGGCTCCTCTAAGCAGCCTATCTCAAGCGGCCTTTGTCTCTAAACACAACCACAGCATCTGAACATCCCTTCCTTCACCCTTCTGTCAAGTCCTTTACGAGTGATGGGAAGTATGCTTCACACCTGCTACATGTGCATAACAAGGCTGTGGGAAGCATTATTCCCACCTACAGGACTGTGTTGTAATCCTAAATAAACTTCAAAAAAATTTAGTGCAGTGGTACGCCCTGTTGCTGCAAACATTGATCTACAGCACTTCCCACACACTGAGCCGATTTCAGCAATGCTGTCTGCTTGATCATTTCACGTAAAATGTGGCTTCAGAAAGTGTGTAAAAGGTTTGAAAAAGTTTTCTTACCAATGAAAAAGCATATCACTTATTTTAAATTTTCTGCGAGGATGCTCTGTTATGAATATATGCCAGCCCTGCAGCATGAGTGTAGCAGAGAAGTAGACATAGTACATCTGCCAGAGCAGCACGGTGCCACTTTGTGCAGACTCCTGCTTCAGGCAGAATGACAGAAAGTGAAGAATGGCTTGTAATTTTTTTTCTTTTCAGTGCACACTCATTGAGCAGTGGGAAGAGTACTTTCATAAATGATATGTGAAAAAATCTGATATTTTTAGAGAACATTCACGAACATGTCTTGTGGAAAGAAAACAAAAATATATTCCTGAGCTGTTTACAAAAAATTTGCCTGAGAAGGGGTTAAAGGCTGACATAAATTGAGAAATGAAACGGAAATATTGTGGTCCACCTGAGGGTAGCACAAAGCTACAAAGGAAGCTATGCCCACCACCTAGTGGATTCCCATAGAACTGAGTTGTCACAACTGAGGAGGTTACCTTTGCTAACTGTGAATGCAATAACCACACATCCAAGTTTGCGTGAGCCACAGTGTGACTTCCATACTACATCTCACCAGCTCAGCACAGCTAAGGGTCACTTCGGCCAATGGGGAAGAGAAACGGCCACATGCCTCATGGAAACAAGAAAGGATTGTGCATTGTTTGCCACTAATCCCTCCAACACTAGTAAATTAGCATCAGCTGCTTAACCCTTTCAAGCAGACATTTTTTTGCTGTAAGAAAATTGAATATTATTAAACAAAATGGTACAAAAGACAAAGAACTGTACAACGGAGAGGATAAGCCACAATACCTGAATTAATTGCCGAGGTCCCTGTGGTGCTTTACAAAACAAGTTTGCTTGAAGATAAATGTTTGAAGCGATCAACTGTGGACGAACAAGGAATGTCACCGGATCCAGTGTATTAACAAGAGGATCAAGAGAAGTCGTTTTGTCTATATGCTACCTCCAGCAATACTCCTTGTTCGACCACAGTTGATCATTTGTTATCCTGTGTTTCGTAATAAGCAGAGAATGCTGCAAAAGCTACACAAGTAGCGCAGTCATAGATGACTCACTTCACAAATTTTGCAGTGTAGTTTTTTTTTTATCTGCAATGTTTTCTCAGAAATAACTACCATAATATCTTGAGGGATAGCCCACCTAAAATCTGGAGCAAATCACGTGAAAAGAGAGAGTGGGCTAACTTTCGGCATAAAATCAAGAAATGTTGAAAAAGAAACATCATTGTAGCCAAGCAATGTAGAGGTTTCTTTATATGCCTTTAAATAAATCCATAAACCCATTGCAAGCACACCCAGTGTTGGCGATCCAGATGCTCACTTTGCCAGTGATGTGGTTGGTCCTTGTTGGCAGTTCATACACCACTGTTCGGTCTATGATCGTGATGGAATGGTCGTAGTCGTGCTAGAGGGGAAGCGCTCCTTTACTCCTTTGAAAAGCCGCCACCGCATGGGCAAGATCAACAGGAAGCTTTTGGCTGTCACTCATAGCCACGCAGAGTGAAATGCTAAACCGCTGCTTTCACCATGAGAGGTACTAGTGAAGCCTGGGATACATGAAGCGTACTTTCATGGCAAACTTCGCCCAGCACAAATAGACGCGGCGGGACGAAGCCGATGGTTCACTGGCATCGCTTACATTCAGCAAAAAATAAGCGGAAGCCGCCGCGCAATCGCCACACTTTTGTCAGTGTTGCCAGACTCTAGGAATGTGTTTTTGGATAAGAAACACTTTTTAAGATAGGATAAGATACACTTTTTATTGTATTATTTCTTGTTAATGACAAAACAATTTGGAAAAAAGTTTCATAGAAGCGCTTATACAAACGATTTCTACGCATTTCATTGAGCTTTAAGCATTTTAGCAGGCTGGCTTTGCGCCGTCTGGCTACGTTGAGCGGTGGTACCATGGAGCGCAGGCGTTGCAGAAGCTTTTGTGGTTCTCCAACAGCGACTTTAGTTTACCTTGCGTAAAAACACATTGTGGTTATTCATGTTTACTTCAGTTTCAGTTCCCGTTTGAAAGCCTCTTCCAACAACAAGCATTTAGTACTGTAGCCAAAGAGGACAGAATTATCGGTATTTGGTGTGAAGCACTCTTTCTTTCCTGTAACCTTTTTACTGCCGCCTTGTAGAGGGGGCCGCGAGCGCCTGTCAAGCTGCTGTTTGTTCGTGCAGCTTTTACCTGCAGCCTCCTCCATCTTTCTTGATGGGAAATATACAGTATTATTATTATTATTATTATTATTATTATTATTATTATTACTATTATTAATTGGACCTGTCAGCAGCTCTCGTTCTTGATGCCGTAAGCATTCCGTGCGCCGCCTGGGCCCACACAGATGCAAACAGCCAGAAGACCAGGCATAGTCAGCTTCTAACTATAATCTGTCGTCGCTCTTTTCCCTAGGCAGTCAAGAAGAAGGGACTCATAGTTGTTGTAGAGCAGGGGTGTTTTCTGACCGAAGAAGCACAAAAGTAAACCAAGCTTTGCCAGCCCGCGTGCCAACAGCGAAGAAAAATAAACTGCTTCGGTCACCGCGAACGAGAAACCATTTTGTCCCCTATACCCAAACCCATATGGGCGGCACTACACACACACAAAAAAAGACAATAATAAGAAATGCAGCACAATGAACACACTATTTTGCGGCATCAAACCTTCGTCCGGGTTGCTAATAAAACTGCACCACAATTAAGCCCAAACCCCATGAGCGCGATTTTGTGCGCGACAGCTTCGTGCGACGGATCGAGCCGTCGCTTGAACAGATCACTCGGTCTTGTTGTACGATTGCTCAGTTCTGCAAATCTAGAATTCGTCGCTCGTTGCCTGGAAGTGCTATGAGCGATTAGCCAATAGTAAGGAGCCGGAATGGGATGTACATTAGTGACGTACTACCGGTTTGCGCACGTGCGCGCTACTCAGTATACAAACAGAACGAGCATATATGTAAACAAAATAAACCTATTGCAAGACCTTCAGAAATACTTTATGTTGCTTTGTACAGCCACAAACAAATCAACTTAAATAATTATAGCAAGTGCCACGCCAGGTTTGGCGCTAACTCGATCCCCTAATACCGGCAACACTGGAGAGCTGTCGCGCGAAGTGGTCGCTCGCTTGGAGTTTGACTTCTGGGCGACGAGCGAACGCGACAGCCATCTCCATCGCGTCGCGCAAGAAATTGCTTGCATGGGGTTTATACTTTATAATTATTATCTCTTTCGTGAGCACCTCATAGATGACAAATAGGTTTACACAATTTTGTACTCTTATGCATTTAATATCCGACTCTAATGATCAACGGTGTCCCTTTCACGTGCAGAGAGCCCGAAAATGCATGGCCAAACTAGCCCAAATGCCTCCATTCCTTCGCTTGCATTCGCCTGCATTCCAATGCTCCGATGGGAAAGCAAAAATCCACGCAAACCAACCAGCTGCCGGAAGCAGGAGGGAAATCGATCGTCGCGACGCCTGGTGAGTATGCGAAGCGCTGCCGCCACTTCCGATGGCGATTTTCGTCGGGCGGCGTTTTTCCGATCAGATCGGGTAGCCAGCTGGAGTCAAATTTTTTGACGCCGAGGGGCGAGCGTTCGCCACCGGGCATATTTTGTTGCCTGGACGCTGGTTTTCCGCTCCATGTGTCCTGGGCTTGTGTAGTTTCCCTACTTCGCTTCCAATGCGAGCTTCAATGCTTCCTCCTGGAGCAGATGGTCCTTTATGGCCCTTCCTAGCACTCTATCTTCTTGGACCAACTGAAAAAGTCCATCATCAACCTCCTCAGAAAATAAGGGCCTTCCCTATAACACTTTCCCATACCTCAAGCTAACAAATAATAAAAGCTCAATTTTTGTAGGGGGACAAACATTAAAGGAGCCAATACAGAATAAGGGCTTCACAGTGCTGTTAAGGGGGGATGCGGAGCTAAAGTCACGATTTTCGCCAGAGAAACACTTTTTCCAATTCTGTTTATTTTAGATTCCTAGATGTATAAAGAAGCTTATCACCAAGTTTGGTTGCAATCTGCATCGTAGAAAAGATGATGAATTCTCTTCTTGTGATGGTGACACGCACTCACCACCTCGAGTGCCGATGAACACTGTATTGAAGACATGGCCACAGAGTGGACAAGAAACCAAATACTGAGTGAATGCTCATGTTAGAATGTTTGTTTTTCATGCGTTTTAATCATGGGAGACCTTCCATCAACAATACAACAGACCGCAAAGTAAAACTAATAAATAAAGACATAATTTTGTCTGCGGCACCCTAATATATGAGCAGAGACAGGGGTGCTGGACTGCTCTAAGCCTGAAAAAGAAGTCGGGACAATTTGAAGCAATTGCCACAGAGGAGGTTCGAATTGAAGAGGAGGCTCAAACCTATGGAGCATTGCACTTTGATTGATTACTTTAGGTCTTAAAATAAAATAGTGCATTGTGAAATCTTCAAGCTCATTTTTCGCAGTTTGCACTTGTTGACTGAAGAAAACCTTTAGGAAAACTACCATTTCCAAACAGCTTCACCAAAACAGGCTTTCAAAGTAGTTTCTGGACTAAAATTTTGTCAAGAACAAGATAAGGTACTTTGTATAGTTCTAATGCTTTATTAATACAACAAAAGTATTACATATCTGACATATAATGACAATGAAAAAAAAAACTGAATTTAGCCTTAAAGTCATATTGTTACAGACACGTAATGAAATATACCTGACTGGCCTTATCCTGCACTATAATCCCCTAAACCGTATCTAACAAAACAAACAGTGGTGCCTTCATTATTCCTAGAATGATAGTTTTCCCAAGGTGACATGCCTAATTGGTTCATATAACAGCCATAATTTCTTTTCTATTTGATCTGTATTGATGAAATTTAGAATATGCACTTAAAATAAGATGATACATAAACCTATAATGTTTTATAAATATTTGTGCAACAGTTCAAAAGTTGATTTTCAGCCCCGCAACACCCCTTAAACAAAGATATGCAACAAAGCAGGAAGGTGCACAATGTTCAATCGACAACAGCTGTTTGGATAGGCCAAAATAACAGAAGCAAGTGCTTCAGCACTCGACATTGTTCTGAGGCGCTCTGTGAGTAATGTGTCAGAAGGACACTGAACATGCATCACCATGTCAGCTTGTCAGCCAGATCAACACGTACGCAGAAAGACCTAGGTGTCGTAAAATTGGCATATCTTATGTCGGCATAATGCAAGCATTTCAACAGATGGCGAATACTCCTGCCACTGATCTTGTGAGGGTTTACCTGTGCCTATTAAAAGCTACTACACCAGGCAATCAATTTGAGTTAGCACGTAAGCCACTCCATAGCAATTCAAGTCAGGACCAACATCACAACAAATCACACCAAGGAGCATCTGTGATTTATCAGAGCACATAAGGGCTTCGAAAAGTTTTACCATTGAGAATTACACTAGTATTGGATGTTCCACATGTACTCTTAGAACAATAAGACATAAGCGAAAAGGATGAATGACCATATAACCATAATACTCAAGCTGAAGGAAGCACTGTTGGCATAGTTGCTACTACATATTGCCAAAAGAAATGGTTATAAATCATCATTCCTTTTAGTACTGCACCGAGACTCAGTTCTAACCAAGCCATTTTCACAGTCAATCACATCCCTTTTTCTCTTTGTGTAGTTGATTCTTGACATAATAAAAAAAATTTAAGACAAGAGCATTTGGTGAAAGGAGTTTTCGATCACACAGGCCTCCACTAGCATAGGAATCCTACAATTATTGAAGCCTAAGAAAGCACGGGGAAATTAAGTTATGTTTTTTAAATGAAATGTAGGATATTTTGTGAATGATAGCTAAATTAGCAATTCCACTGGTATTCTTAATAAAGGAAAGTGGAAATTAAGACAATATGTCACCAGTGGGCACCATACCTACAACGTCAGCATGACCAATACATTGCTCTACCAATTGAGTAATGGTGGCAATGGTCCTCCACCCCCATCTTTTTTTGGTAGTTGAGTTGTGTACTAAACCTGGCCATGGAATGGTAAGCGAGCACCACTCATAACCATGGCAGTGGATATGGAACATTGTTTCAACCATAGAGTTTCTTACAAAAACTGCTAGAGGGAACATTGGCGCTAGTGTCTACCGCAACCGCAAGCATGACGGTGGAATGATGGTTAGTACATAGATTTGCCTGTCCTAATGACTTCAAATGGCTTTGCGATTGAGCAATTTCATTATTTTCAATAAAACATTGCTTTATACATGCAATAACTCACAGTGATTATGCACGTGTAGAGTCTGCTTACTTTCTGCATTTACAAAGATACGGTTGCTTCAACATTTAGGCTAGTGCAAGTACTGTGGCATACCAACTGACCATGACGCCTTCGGTACTACTGCTTAGAACAGTCAATGCACAACAAGTTCAGCCAGTCACTACAGGCACTGCCACCATGCTGATTCGTGACATATTATATTAGATTGATTTCTTTGTGTTAACTTGTCGCTCCCACAACGTGATTTTCGGCTGGAACTTCCTGTTGCGCCATCATGCAGTCATTGACTGTGCAGGTGCTGAGGTTCAGTTCTCCGTTCTGTGCAATTTGCGATCTCACAACTTTCAAGTTCATGATGTTTGCAGCATCAGTGTAGCTTCAGATACTGACCTTCCTCCTCACATTGCTGTATTTGTACCACTTTCATGCGCATCCCTTGCCAACGCAATGGTCATGTTTACACCTGCTGCCGCATTCCGTCGCTGCCACCCAATATTGCTGCCTTTCGTCCTCCTCATGGTTCGCCATGGTGCTGCAGAAATACTGGTTTCTAATCCAAATTCGTTCACTTCGGCTTTGCACTGTGGCGAGACTATTGGCGCCATCAAGACTGTGGATGCTGATGTCACTGTGCATTTCCCTGTTGCCAACGGCGTGGCTACTGCTAACGCAACAGCACTGACGCCTCATGTGCCATCTGAGCGGATATCACCGGACGTTTTTTGCTGCTATATTGCCCATGGCTGCAATCCGACACAACGTGAGCGGCTACTTACTCTTTAAAACGATTTTCATGCCTCCTTTCAATTGAACCAAGCGTCAATAGCTCGTACAAGTACTGTTTCTCACCAAATTATTATGGGACATCACGCCCCATTACGCCATCATCTGTACTGCGTGTTATCCACCGAGCATCATGTCATCACCGAACAAGTTGATTACATGCTGGAACGTGGTGTTATCAAACCCTCCTGCAGTCCTTGGTCGTCTCCCATAGTAACAGTTAACGCTTTCAGCGCCGTTATTTTTCGGAGGTGAAACACCCTCAACGTCATTTTTCTCAGATATTATAAACAAAACACAACGGTTTATTTTTCGTCGTGCTGAAAGGAGAAAAATAAGATGTCACCGATAATAGCACATGTTCTCTTGGTGTGGTCCTCAAATTCCTGTCCAACAAAAGGAATGTCAAAGCAACTCTTGTGGGAAAAAAGCAGAAACGTACTGGTACATCAACAGCACTGAAAGGGTTAATAAAAAAAAAATGGCTCGATTTGTTTCTGTGAGGACTATCGTTGCCTGAACAAGATTACATGAAAAGAAGTTACCCTCTACCGCACATAGATGACGCCCTGGTTTGTCTACATGGTGCCGAATTCTTTTCTTTTTTGGACTTGCAATTGGGCTATTGGCAAGTCACGATGGATGAGTCCGACCGCTCGAATGCAGCTTTCATTGCGCCTGACGGCCTGTATGAATTTACAGTAATGCCATTCGGCCTATGCAATGTGCCCGTGACATTTGAAAGGATGATGGACAATATTCTGCAAGGCCACAAATAGAAGACGTGCTTGAGTTACTTAGACGACGCGGTAGTTTTCTCCCCTGATTGCACCATTCACTTCTATCGTCTACACAAAGTTTTTACTTGCCTTGCCACCACCCGCCTTCAATTTAACTTGAAAAAAAAAATCACTTCGGAGCCTGCCAGCTGACCATACTTGGCCACATCGTTTCCAAAGACGACGTCTTTCCCAACCCTGACAAGCTTCATGCTGTCGCAGAATTTCCACGGCTGGCTTCAGTGAAAGACCTCTGAAGTTTTGTCGGTCTCTGCTCTCATTTTAGTCACTTTGCGCGCAATTTTGACTGCATCATTGCACCCCTGGCAAAGCTCCTGGCTGGCCCTGGTGACCTTCACGATTAAACTCCAGCATGTGACCAAGCCTTCACTACCTTGTGTCGTCTGCTTACCTCACCACCCGTTCTACGTCACTACGACCCGAGTGCTCCAACCGAAGTTCATACGGACACCAGCGGCGTTGGTCTTGGAACCGTCCTTGCGCAATGGAAGCCTGGCTTCCTGGAATATGTGGTTGCATATGCGAGCCGTGCCTTCACAAAGACAGAAACCAATTTCTCTGTCACACAAAAATTTTTGGCTATAGTTTGGCCTTGAAACAAATTTCGCCCTTACTTGTATGGCCATCCCTTTGACATTGTGACAGACCACCACACGCTGTGCTGGCATGAGCCACTGAAAGCCCCGTCAGGGTGTCTTAGACATTGGCTTCTTCGGCTCCAAGAATTTGACATTCGTGTCATCTATCACCTCAGGTGTCAACATTCTGACGCAGATGCGCTCCCCTGATCACCCATGCAATCTGACGAAATACCACCCTCATCCATGGAGTGCCTGGCTGCTACGCTTACTGTTACTGACATTCCGTTTGAACAGAGAAAAGACCAGCGGATTGCGTCTCTCAATGACACTCTCACCAGTTTTTCAACGGCTACGTGCCCTCGAGCCCTTCGTTGTAAAGCTACCCATTTCGTGCTTTGGGACACCATCTTGTACCAGCGAAACTATCAGTCAGACGTTCGCAAATGGCTTCTAGTCATTCCTTGCCATTTGCACATATTTTCACACTGACCTACAAGCTCATGCAGGCATCCTGAAAACCTACGAGCGGCTCCACCAGAAGTACTACTGGTGCGGCATGTATTCTTATGTCCGCAAATACATTCAGTCATGTGCAGCCTGTCAGCAACGCAAGACATCTCCTCATACGACAGGCCCTCTGCAACCTTTACTATGTCCTGCATGTCCTTTTGACCAGGTTGGCATCGACCTTGATGGGCCCCTTCCATGCAATGCTAACGGAAATTGTTAGATAATTGTAGCAGTAGACCATTTAACAAAATACACCAAAACTGCTGCACTTGTTTCGGCTGCTGCTCACAACGTAGCCACATTCATCCTACAGCATGGCGCAGCACAAGAACTGCTCAGCACAAGAACTGCTCAGCACCTGAGGCCGTACCTTCTCGTCTAAAGTTATTAATGAGCTATTAGACGCGTGCCGAACTATTCACCGTGTCACTATGGCGTATCATCCGCAGACTATAACGGTCTAATGGAACGGTTCAACTGCACTCTTGGTGACATGCTCACAATGTGTGTTGCGTCTGATCATTCTAATGTGGATAACGTCCTCCCATTTGTGACATACACATATAAAACCACAACTCAGGCTACCACAGACTTCTGACCATTTTTTCGTCTTTATGGACATGGACCATCCTCTACCCTTGGGACAGTACTACCGTATCATCTGGATGCCTCTGAATTCACCCCTCTTTCCAAAGTTGCTGCTGAAGAGTGTCATCAAATGGCTCGCTCAATCACGTCAGATACCCAAGGCATGCAAAAAGATCATTGCGACAATGACCAGTCCACACAGTCCTTCGCCGTGGATTCTCATGCCTGGCTTCGGCTGCCCTTCCAATCTCCAGGCTTTAGCCCAAAGCTTAATCAGAAACATCCAGTGTACATCGCCTGCAAACTATGTGTTCGAACCGGTGACGCCACCTTCAGACAAGCACCGCCGTGGCCATGAAATAGTTCATGTGCGCCGCCTGAAATTGTACCACGACCCCCTCATAGTGTCATCACTTTAGGTCACCAGGATGGCTCCTCTTTGCTGTGGGGGCAATTGTAGTGGGGAATATGCATATAGCACTGTGTGCACTGCCATCACTGCGGGGTGAGACCCAAGCTCGAGCTACTGATACCAAGAGAACTGGTCACACAGAGCTACATGCAATCGCTTGGATGAGCTTCAATAAATCCCCCTTTCAATATATACACAGTGAAGTAGACGCGCTTATGAAGCTATTTATTGATGTTTCGGCCGGGCATCAGCCTTCCTCAGGGAGCTATATATATATATATATATATATATATATACACACACGCACACATACATATAGTTGAAGAAATGAAGGCACACACTTACGAAAATAGCATTTTTAATGTTTTTACGTTTCGGCCGTGGCACAGCCTTTGTCAACTACCTATGCACCGAACCTACACTTTTCCTTGAAGTGTGTGTGTGTGTGTGTGTGTGTGTGTATATATATATATATGTATATATATATATATATATATATATATATACACATATATATATATACGTATACATATACGTATATATATATATATATATATATATATATATATATATATATACACACACACAGAGAGAGAGATTTTAGTAATGAAAGCAGGACTCCAAACCGAACGTTGGAAAAAAAATTAACGCTTTGCACATTTGTATGTTCCTTTCGTATGCTTCTAAAACGACTGGATCATCCAGAGAAACATCAATTTGGTATATATATATTGCTACACGTATGTGGTATTTAATTGTTTGGAAGAGGCGCGTGGGCGCCATCACTCGAGAAAAGAGGAGGAAGAACGCTGCCTGGCTCTCGAGTTGTCAGCTGAACTGGCCAGCGCTGTATTATTCCTTGTAAATATATTTTGTAAATAGTCTCAAGCTTTAATCCTTTGTTCGCATAACGTTTGAGTGGAGGGTGCCATTCCCCGTCCTCGCCACAGAGCTCTGCAGTGGCCGCACCGTCCTGCTTTCCGCCATGGCTCCCGGTGATGACACCTCATCTACAGTGTCATCTACTCCTGCGACCCCGACAACAACGTACGTTATGGTTACCAATCCCCGCAATCCTGGTATATTCTCCGGTCAAGATAATGTTGACGTCGAAGACTGGCTTAGCCTGTATGAGCATGTTAGCCGAAACGACCACTGGGAACCTACCATTATGCTAGCGAATGTCCTATTCTACTTGGGCGGAACTCCTCGTGTCTGGTTCCGGACACACGAGGACGAGATCTCTAGCTGGGATGCTTTCAAAGAGAAGCTCAGCGACCTCGTTGGAAATCCCACCGGTCGGCAGCTGGCTGCTAGAAAAGAGCTTGATACCCGAGTTCAGTCTTCTACTGAATTGCATGTCTCGTACATACAAGAGGTGCTCACTTTTTGCCGGAAAGTTGACAAGAAAATGGCCGAGGTTGACAAAGTCGGCCATATACTCAAAGGCATCGTGGAAGAATGCATCAAACTTTTGGTCTTCAACAATTTGTCCACCATTGATGTCATTGTCAAGGAATGCCGCCACTTTGAGCTCGCGAAAAGCCGCCGCGTTATTGCACAGTTCTCCTGGCTCCCTAACACGGCTGCGACGTTGTCTTGCGTCGACCTTACCACTTCATAGTAAAGGCAAGGTGCAGAAGACCAGGACTCGAGAAGAAGAACACAAATGACAGGACCGGCGCGGTTCCTGTCGTTTCTGTTCTTCTCGAGTCCTGGTCTTCGGCGCCTTGCTTTTACTACTTCAAGCATGAACCAACTAGCCCAAACAAGAGTTTTCCTTACCACTTCACCACCTTTAAATGAGCACGTCACACGTATTGTTGGCTGCAAGCTCGAGGCCACAAGTCCTGCGCCATTCCATCAATGCCCTCTTGACCCCACCATTGACCAACCAGCCCCAGCGATCTCTCTCATTCAGGCAGTTGTGCGGCAAGAATTTGCAAACCCAGGTGTTCCTGCTGCCTGTTCCCTCTCCCGACCTGACATGCGACCGGTGCCGACTGCTACGCCTCACGGCAATCTGTATTCCCCTTCCAGATACCGTAACCCTACCGAGTGGAGAACTCAGGACGTCAAGCTCCTTTGCTTCTGCTGCCTCCGCATTGGCCATGTCGCTCGCCACTGCTGCACCTCCTGGCCGTCGCAGTATTCAAGCTCCTATTCTCCTTCACCTCGTCTATATGGCGATCGACGCCGTTACTAACCTCGCCGTATGCCTCCTACCTCTGATGTATCCGTCGATGTCAGTCGTCCTGCTCGCTTGCCGTCACCTCAGCGCCGTTGGTCGCCGTCACCCCAGCCATGCCACTATTCATCGCCAACCAATTATGGACCCTCCCGGACGGAAAACTAGGCCATGCAGCTCTTGGAGGTAGTGCTGCATCACGTTCATCCTGTCTAAATCCTCTATTGACGTTCCTCACCAACACGAACCTAATTGAAGTAGACGTAGATGGTGTTCCGTTGATGGCATTAATTGATACTGGAGCCCAAGTGTGCATAATGAGCGCTAACCTATGTTGTCGCCTCAAAGAAGTTCTTACACCAGATGGCCTCTACTAATTCAAGGTTATGCCGTTCGGTTTATGCAATGCCCCCGCCACGTTCGAACGGATGATCAACTCTCTGCTTTAAGGTTTCAAATGGTCAACTTGCCTTTGTTACCTCAATGATGTCTTCGTGTTCTCTCCTACATTTCAGACGCACCTTGAGCGCGTCGCAGCTATCCTTGACGTCTTCCGCAAGGCTGGGCTCCAATTAAACTCATCGAAGTGCCTCTTTGGGCGCCGACAGATTACAGTGCAGGCCATCTCGTTGATGCTTCCGGAGTACAACCCAACCAAGAGAAGGTTCGAGCAGTAACGGCTTTTCCTATACCTCAGTCTGCCAAAGATGTCCGGAGTTTTGTGGGGCTCTGTTCTTATTTTAGACGGTTTGTGAAAGATTTCGCAGCAATCGCTCGACCCCTCACTGAACTTCTGAAGAAAGACGTGCCTTTTACGTGGGGTTCCCCTCAGGCTGCCGCATTTTCACGCCTTATCACCATTCTCACCAAACCACCGGTCTTGGCCCACTTTGACCCGTCCGCACATATAGAGGTCCGAACCGATGCCAGTGGTTATGGGATCGGTAGCGTCTTATCGCAACGCCAACACAGACATGACCGCATTATAGCCTACGCTAGCTGGCTCCTGACAACTGCAGAGCACAACTATTCGATTACCGAGTGTGAATGTCCTGCTCTCATCTGGGCTGTTTCAAAGTTCCGCTCAAATTTAAATGGCAAGCCCTTCTCAGTAATAACAGACCATCATGCGCTCTGTTGGCTTTCATCGTTCAAGGATCCTACTGGCCGGCTCGATCCCCTCCGACTACAATACCCCTACACAGTGACTTCCAAGTGGGGATGCCAACACCAGGACGCAGATTGCCTCTCTCGCTACACAGTCGAAGACACGACCTCTACATCTGATACTGACACCAACACCTGTGTTCTCTCTGTTTTTCCACTGCTCCATGTCGCCGAGGGGCAGCGCCGTGACCCGTCCTTGCATATCGTCATTGACCGCCTGGAATCATCAATTGCCGACAGTTCCCTTCGCTCATTCACAATTTATGGCATGATCTACCGCTACAATGTTCACCCCAATGGCCCTGCATTATTCCTTGTGATCTCTAAACACCTTCGCTCGGCTGTTCTCCATGAACTTCACGACCTCCCCACTGCCGGTCACCTGGGTGTGTCATGTATCTACGACCGGATCTGCCAACGCTTCTTTTGGCCAGGGCTTGCTCACTCCATTCGAAGATACGTAGCTGCATGTGAGAAATGCCAGCAACGCAAGACACAATCGACGCTCTCTGCTGGGTACTTTCAACCACTCGACATTCCTGCGGAACCATTCTTTCGGGTTGGTTTGGGCTTACTTGGCCCTTTTCCTCTTTCTACCTCTGGGAACAAGTGCATCGCTGTGATCACAGATTACGCCAAGCGCTACGCCATCACCCGAGCGCTTACTACAAGCTGCGCCACAGATGTCGCCGATTTTCTACGCAAAGTGATTTTATTATGTGGAGCTCTGCGACAACTTCTCACAGAATGCGGCCGGACATTCCTATCAAAAGTTATCACGGACATCTTGCAGTCCTGTGCCACGAGGCACAAGCTATCCACGTCATACCATCTGCAAACAAATGGCCTCACAGAGCGTCTCAATTGCACTCTCACAGACGTGCTCGCGAAATATGTCTCTTCAGACCACACTGACTGGGACCTCGCTCTACTATTTGTCACATTTGCTTATAACTCCTCGCACCACGACACAGCCGGTTATCCCCCTTTGTCCTTCTGTTCGGCCGAGAACCAGCACTGCCCCTCTACACAACCCACCCTGTTCATGCGGCACCGACCAGTGAATATGCACTTGACGCCATCGCCCGCTGTGTCTACGCAAGGAAAATCACCCGTGACCGCCTTCTGAAATCCCAGGAGTCAAAGGTGTTTGTACGACCAGCGACACCGAGACGTGGACTTCCCGCCTGGTTCTTTGGTGGTTCTATGGTCTCCGTCGCGTCAGGTCGGCCTGTCCGATAAACTGCTGTCTCATTACACAGGCCCATACCGACTGCTTTGTGCCGCGACTCCCGTCCCCTACGAGATCACCTATGACACCCCATCTGCTTCCCAGTCCAGTAATATCGTGCACTTTACACGATTGAAGCAGTATCGCCTTCCCAGTGATGACATTTAGATGGTCCGGGGAATCGCTTCTGCCGCCAGGTGATTATGCTACACGCGTGTGGTATTTGACATTGTTCGAACGAGGCGCATGGGCGCCATCACTCGAAAAAAGAGGAGGAAGAACCTCTCTGGCTCTAAAGCTGTTGGCTGAACTGGCCAACCTTGCATTATCCCTTGTAAATATATTTTGTAAATAGTCTCCAGTTTTAATCCTTCATTTGCATAACAATATGTAAGGTTTGCAGTTTGGAAACTGATCTTTGTAGTACATGCTGCCTGAGATTGCTCTAATGTCACTACCCTGTTGGCATGGATGCCATGCCAACAACGGAAGCCCCACTGCTGGAAACCTGTATATAACTTTCTCTTTGACTTTGGCAGTACGCGTTTGCTTTTCGTGTTCTTTACCACAGAGCCTGACAGAGGGCTCCTGTCAAGGGGAGTTGAGCAAGCCGGCGCGCAGCACGGGTGGGAGGGGGGATAGATAGATGCCCCTTTAGAGGTCGCAGACCAATAAGCAATGACATGTTTTTTTATTTAATGTGTTAATGACACAATTTATTGTAAAATATTCATTGGAGGTTATACAGAAGCTTATGTTCATGACTGGATGGAGCATACTCCGCGCGGGCCCAGCTGTCACATACTGTAAAGATCGCCTCCCTTGCGGGTTACCTGATTTCCATTGCAATAAAAGAGATTGTAGAATGCTACAGTGAAAGTTATCTGTGTCATTGACAGATGTGGTTATCAGTCACACATTACAATCTAGTATTGCCAAAATTTTCTGAAGCATGTAGCTGAAGTGGGACCAACAAAGTCACTAAAGTTCTCGCTAGAATTGTCAAGTGGATATTAATATAGAGGCATTGGAACAGTCTAATATAAGCTAACGTGAAGTAAATCATCTACCTTGACGTCTCATGTTGGTCTAATGTCCGTGCAGGTGAACGAAAACTGAATTTACCAGCAGCGTATAGAGGGTTTTAATTTCACAAATGTATTTACTATAGGGCACGCAAATATTCAAAGTTTCGAACACGAATTGTTGTCGTGTAATATTTTACTCATATTTGAAAATGAACTATTTGGCATTTTCAAATATCAAAGCTAACCAAATATTGTGCAACAACCAACTGTTCAAGTCAGGTTACTGTTCTCTACCTGTTGAACAAAGTACTGCAAATTATCAGAAGTAAAAGAACACAGTTTTTCAAGCAATATAGAAACAAAATCAGTAATGCAAGTTTTGTTTTCAGTATTGCAGTGGAACTGCGGCACTGGTTAACACTCCTTGGGTTAGACCTTGTGCACATACATAAACATCCAAGAATGTGGACATGGGAACTGCCGGTGCCGTTGCACAATCGGTAGTGCAACATGCATGTAATGCAGAGGTTGTGGGTTTGGGTCCCACTATAAGCAAGTTGATTTTTCCTCCATTTCCCTTGATCTTCCAACTTTTACATTTCAGTCAGAAACTACAAGCAATTTCTTCTAATCATTCCTTTTCTTCATTATCTCCATTACCTCCATTACTCCATTAGCTTTTTTTTTTCCATTTCCATAAAGGAGTACTGACACAAAAATTTTAGATCTTGTTTTTTCTGCTGCAATAAGTAGCTAATGGCCCAGTGATCACGGCACGAAACATCATTTGCTCCAGAGTGTGACAGGTAATTATTTGGAGTCTTGTTTGTAGCGACCGTCCAAGTTTTGGTTTCAGAGAGCAACGAGACGGGCCAAAGCAATGTAAACACAACTGGCCACATGATCGCACAAAACTGCGACATGCACACACCAGCATGCTCGCTAGCGCGCGAGCTTCGTGTTGCTAGTTCATCTGCTATGCCTGCACATGCTTTGTGATGCCCTCACCATCATCGTCGTCCTTGTTTTCGTCCTCCAGCAGCGACTGTTTCCTGCAGGCAGGAGTCGCCGCCGTATTTAGACATGGCCAAACACTTTTGAATGGATCCACTACAGAGCTGTGACTCGAAAAGCTCGGCCAGTGATAGCTATTAATATGCGTATCACGACCTCCTCTATAAACTCGTGATGCATACGCACTGCTACAAGTAGTACGAACCATTCGCCGAGGACGCTTTGGGAATGAAGCATATTCCGGAGCAGGACACAAGGTGGGGTAAAATTTGGCACAGCATGAGGCGTCGAGGTACCTAGTCCTGGTGGAAGATCATCGGAGCTCGGCGGATTTCGTTTATACCAGGCGCGCTCGAAATGAAACAAGCAAATCTGGCTGCTCTTCAGCGGGGTCCATTCTAAGCGTCCAGTGGCACGCACGAACTCCGACCACTTCTGCCGCTTATCGACCCCGACGGTAGCGAACGAGCAAGCCAGGTAAGCTGGTGATCGCTGGGACATCGAGTTAATATAACCAACTCTAGAGGAAAAACTGGGCCGGAAAAAAGGGAACTGCTAGGGCACCACCCTGTTGCTACTTGTCAATGTGGCCAGTGCAATTACTATTGAAAGAGCTGAAAACAAGTACAGGTCGCCTTATGCTTTGTCATTAAAATATGCATACCTGATGGCTTTATTTATTTATTTTTTATACATACTGTAGCCCGTTAGGGCTATGGCAGAAGCGGGGTGTACATGGGAGTAAAACTGATTATGATATGCAGAAACAGGAACATAGAAATAGAAAAATGTAAAGGAACTATACATCAGCAATAGCATTTAAAAATTGAGAAATGGGTAATAAACGAACTTCAGCAGGTAACAAATTCCACTGTTCAATCATGCGGGGGAAAAAACTGTATTTGAAAGTGTTAGTGAGTGGATGGAGTGGTCTGATATTAGAGGCATGATAAGCTCTAGTTGAAGACGGGCAAGCAGGCGTTAAAAGGGAGGGAGGATCTGATAAGTGACAAAGAGAGTTCTTATAAGAATAGAAAATCTTGAGAGATTCTATGTGCCACCGTCTAGAAAGAAACTGGAGGTTTAATTGAGCAAGAGCAGCTCACGGTAAAAAGTCTCAGTCGAAGCGACGGTAAACAAAACAAATAGCCTTCCTCTGGACCTACTCTATACAATTAATTTGGCCTTGTTTATACGGGTTCCATACGGAGGAAGCATATTCTAAAATTGGGCGAATCAGTGTTTTGTATGCTACTAATTTAGTGTCCTTCGGAGCAGCAGACAAAGTTTGGCGGATGTAACCAAATTTTTTTAACGCTTTACTACAAATGTAATCTATATGTTTGGACCAAGACAAGATGGATGTAAAAATGACGCCTAAATATTCATATTGAAAAACTCTTGTTAGTGGTACACCATTGCAAATATAATCAAAACATATGGATGTGTGTCTGTTAGTAAAAGACATAACAGTTTTATCAAAATTGATGCTCATTTTCCAGATAGCACACCAGTTACAAAATGAAACAAAGGCATCCTTGAGGCACTGATGATCAGCGAGTGAATCAACTGGGCTATACATAACACAATCATCTGCATAGAGGCATATTTTTGAAGTAACATGGTCTGGAAGGTCGTTAACAAACAATAAGAATAGTAGAGGGCCAAGTACAGATCCTTGTGGGACCCCTGAGGTGATGTCGACTACAGACGAATCCGCAGGATCATAGCATACGATTGGGACCGCAAAGAAAGGAAACTGGAAATCCAAGACACCCATTGAGGGTTATTTAGAATATTATGGAGTTTCAAAGGCAATTTAGAGTGTAGTATAGCATCAAAAGCTTTGCTAAAGTCAATGAAATGAGAAAGGTCATGAGTAAATTTCGCAAGTTGGGTTACAGTACTAAAACCGCGCCTGAAGCCGTAAACTTCGAATGATTGCCGGCGTTTTTTCGACTGGAACTATGAAATTCACATCTCAGAAGAAGCAGGAAGACCCAAGGATCACCTGGGCACCTAATCAACCAGGTGGGCCATTTCCAGAAATCATTTCAAACAGTTTGTCACGCCAACCGGGAAGCCTAAGCTTAGCGAGAGCATCCCCGTTGCCATGCATCACCAGCCACGGCGGCTGACGTGCTGAGCCTAATGCCGCAATCAGAGGCGGAAAAAACCCCTCTACCCGGCTATCGCAGAGCATTAACATGGAGGTGGTCAGTGTAGACAGCGAAGATATTCAACCAGAAGACTCGGACCAAGGCCATTGGTTCGAAATAAAAAGAAATCATCGAAGTGATAAAACACCACTTCAGCGAGATCACGAAGCTACTTGGAACAAGAAAAAGGGCAATTGGCAGATTCAACAATTAATAGTTGCAAGCCGCATGCCACACTTACCAGTGGACAATTACAGGATCATTATTAGACCAAGAGGCGGACTCAACGTGACCGAACATGGTGTAGACCGCATCTACCACAGCGTACGACGTGCTGCAAATGTTGAACGCACAGCGGATGAAAAAGATAATCTTTGCCTCAACCAGAAGCAGAACATTAGTCCTCAGCACACCATCAAAAGAAAGAGCCCAAAAATACGTCGCAATAACCAGCCTGAGCATTGGCAGCAAGGAATATGAAGTCTGTGCCTATCGCGCAGCACTGGAGAACACCTCGAAAGGAGTCATCCGAGGTATCTCTGCCGATGAAAGCCTGGAAGACATCGTTAGGAAGCTGGTCACTCCACGCAACCCCAGCGTTCTCTACGCCAAGCCTATGGGCAATACAAACAATGTGATCGTAATTTTTGATGGGTATTACGTCCCTAGCTATGTGAACTATGGAGCTGCGCTCGTTCGATGCACACTTTACAAGAAACAACTTGACATCTGTTACGAATGCGGAAGACTTGGTCACCGAGCGGACGTATGCCCCAATCCTACTGATAAGATTAACCGGAGTTGTGGCACCAAGAATACAAAGCAAGACCACGAATGCAAAGCAGAATGCCAACTATGCGGAAAAGACCACCCGACCGGGGATAAACGATGCCAAGCAAGGTACCGCATCCCATACCTCGTCAAAAGACGAATATGGGAACGTGCCCGGAAAGAGGAACAAGTGGAATATGAAAACTACGGCAATAAACAAAGAAAACCAAGTACAGCCAGCAAGAACAGAAGAGCCAGAAGCAGATCATGCTCCGGCAACCGATCAAGGTCAAGGTCCCGACCACCCAATGGCAGCGCAATCAGACCACCACAGACCATTGGCAACGGCAAGGGCACTACCGGCGACTACACCACAGGACCCCCATCACAGGTGAGCTGGGCTGACGTAGCTTCCGGGGCGCGTGCGGAGGCAGAGGCTGCACCTAACACTAGAAATAGAGATTTAAAAAAAGAACTAGCAAAGATGAAACAAATGATGCTCGAACATCATTAGCGGATTGTCGCTCTAGAAGAAGAAAACAGTAGACTGCGGAAAGAAAACATTACTCTTAAAAACGGGCGGGGTATTACACTAGATAGTATTGAGGAAAGAGAGACAGATATGGAAGAAGAGGCTAACACGCCAGCCAAGCGCAAAGCCACGGACGATAACGAGGCGATCACAGTTAAAAAGACCAAGTCCGTTAAACCTCTTGAGGAAAGACAGAATGAACTTGAAAGCAAAATTGACATTCTAGAAAACAAACTAGACATCATAGGTCACGCTTTAAAGACCTGGGTACGCAAATTACCCAGCAAGTCACACAGGCTATTATGACGCAAATACAACAACAATTTAACACAATCGCTACAAAATTTACTGACATTGAATCTTGTATGAAGTCATGGGGACCACAAATCAGTGGAGGCGGCCCCATCAAAACAACCAGTAAACCATATAATAAACCCTCGACACCTACGGTGGAAGGAACCGGAAAACTGTAACTGCCGCCATGGATCGACACGACCATTATACTTTGCCAGATAGTATATCTGGCAAAGGAATTGTCATGGATACAGTAGAAAAAGATCCCACTTACATCAACACCTAATTAATAAGGAACATCCTGATGTCATAATGCTACAGGAGCCACACTGTAAGGCCAAATTATCTGGGTATAGATCATTCTGTAGTGCCGGCAGGGAGACAAGAGCTGTCAGCACTCTAGTCAAATGTGCCTACATGGTTGTTCAGCATGATACAGGCATTGCAGATGTAGACAATATATTAATCGAGTTAATACCTACCAGAAAAAACAAAGTCTATTTCTCCTTAATGTTTATAGTAACCCAAGAAACAAACCTCTCAATTTCCTATTACATCTCCGCAAGACTCTCACTATCACAAAAGGCAGAGCCTTAGTGATTGGGGGGGGGGGGAGGGATTTCAATGCTCAATACGCGGCATGGGGATACAAATTTGAAAACCCCAAATGTAGACCCCTATGGCTAGACGCACAACAAGAGGACCTTACCCTCACCACAGACCCGTCAACACCTACGAGGCGGGGGTCTAGTGTTAGTGTGGACACTATGCCAGATCTCACATTTACAAAGAAAATTAGGGATGCGAAATGGATTAACACTCAACAGGATCTAGGCAGCGATCATAATATCCTTAAAATCACTGTTAAAGCAGGGCCACGTAAACCTAAGGGCAAACAACTCAAAATTGTAGGCTGGAACAAACTCAGACAAGTTTGCAAGAAAAATGATAATACTATCACAAACATAGTGGACTGGAGCATGCAGCTTAAGCAGGATGTTAACGCAGCCACACAAGTAATCCCCCAGGACGCGCAAATAGAACAGGTAGACAGTAAACTCCTACGTACGTGGAAAGCTAAAGAAGGTCTCTTGAGGAGATGGAAAACTCAGGAGACACAACAGGACGCTCCGACGCAGGCTGGCCCGGCTTAACAGAGATATAGAAGCATACGCACAACAGCTCTGTAACCAACAATGGGAAGCAACATGCACCAATATGGATAATCAATTAGGATTGGCCAGAACGTGGAACTTCCTCAGGCACCTTTTGAATCCAGAGGAAAGTAAAACCACGTACAGACAAAACATAAACAAAATCTTACATGCATATGACAAAACTGAAGCAGCTGTTTCCGCCCTATATGTCAACACCGGTAAAATGCACTAATTGCACACCTTCCTTTTCAATGATAATGGTAAGCTTCCAGTCAGGAGCTGGCAATGTCTGCCGTATATGATCCAACCCATTTTTATTCTTCTGTGAATTTCCTTCTCATGATCAGGGTTCCCTGTGATTATTTGACCTAGGTAAATGTACTCCTTCACAGATTCTAGAGGCTGACTGGCGATCCTGAACTCTTGTTCCCTTGCCAGGCTATTGAGCATTATCTTTGGCTTCTGCATATTGATCTTCAACCTCACTCTTACACGTTCTCTGTTAAGGTCCTGAATCATTTGTTGTATTATACCAAAATAAATATACCTGCTAAAAAAATGTGCATCGGCATTTGTCTATTCGAAGTGGATTCGATATTCATACTTACTATTTCTATTTGATTCGTATTCGAATATATTAATATTTGCCCACATCTAATATTTATTACGTAACCAATGATGACAGCTTAACTTTTTCATTACGATCAGATGGGAAGGTTACAAATATAGCACGATCCAAAAGCCCACAAGTAACGTAGTATTCCTAGCATAAAAATGCACTTATAGTCTACATTATCCCTAAATTTCTTGTGGTTCTTGAATTTTCATGGTAGGACAACTAAACATTGCAGAAAGCACTTGACCGCATATTGTTAACACGGCAATGACAATAACACAAGCATTATACAGGTCAAACACTACATTTTCACACTTGATCTACCTAAGATCCGCCATTAAGTATTGATTAGTCCAAAAGACATGAGCAACGGAAGTGATTTGTTCAAACGTGCGTAAAATGAGCTCAGCCGTTCTGATATCTACACCTTTTTTATGCAGTCGACAGGTCTTATTTACTTACTGTGTTCATAAAATTCATTACGTTTGGTTTTGGTGACTGACGTGCTTGAGCGCATCCACCAATCAAATACATTTAGTGACACCACTGAACCCGCAGCATTTAAACACATTGAAATAGGTTTGTAAATAATAAGGAAATGAGAATTTTGTGAGCACAATGTGAATGCTATGATGACCACCGTGTTGTAAAGCACAATCACAACCTGAAGGCAACCGTTGCTATGTAGTAACAGAGCCTATGCACCGTACAGAGAGTTTTGGCTGCTTACATGCTGCTTTTGTATAATAAACTGCATTCTAGAAGGCCATTTTTGAAGCAACTTTACTATCTTGTAAGTCGCTAAAATACCACCAATTGTTCATTCAAATCACTAAAAATGTTGCTGATTACAAAATAGAAAACTTTACATCAACATATGAAAATGTCGCTAAATCTAATGACAATATCACTAAAATGGCAACCCTGATTAAATCCAAGTCAACTATTGAAGCAAATAAGATTTGTGTTTTCAAAGATGGCTAGGTTTGACGGCCCCAACAAACACTGGATGACGCAAGGGATGGTACTTTAAACTTGTTTTGGATTGCCCATTTGCAAGCTGCCTCCCGTAGGCTGCTCGCATCTCAAAGTACTGTACTCTTAACTGCTTATTGCAGCTGGCTGAGCACCATCTGCTACAGCATGTGGCAGCGAGGCCCGAAAGACAATCCTACCTGCCCAAGCAAGGGATACGTAATAAAAACACCTCCCTTATGTGGGCACAACCACATACTCTGTGTCTGTGTGTATGGGGGGGGGGGGCAGGCAAATGGCCTACTTAGCCCTCCTTCGAACTGTGAGGGGGCAGCATGCGCACCCCTCCCCCCCTCCCCCGCCCTGGTAGATCACACAGGCACATGTAAACATATTTCACCTGTTGAACTACTATCACTCGATGTCACAACGCCGGCGTGAACAAGAGCGCCGGCAGCAAAAAATGAATGCTTTGTGCTGCCTCATTTCACTGCGAGAAAACTTTTTATGGCCAAATCAATGCAAGTAGTCTTCAAAGTACTGGGAACCTCAATGGTGCTATTCAGTTTCCCAGTATGACAGAGCAGTTAGACCAAATCAGTACCTTGAAAGTCTTGAAAAGTCTTGAAAGATTATCACCAATGTATGGAGGTGGGGATATTTACCAGCTGGAATGGAGGAGACTGTGTGCACATACCGGTGACGAGTGCTCCGAGGAACCAATGTGGCCAAGTCTCTGCCTGCAGCTGAGGGAGAGGCCAGACCCCCATTGGCAGCGCTTCAAGCTGCTTTCTGTAGACTCGGGAGATCTTGGTTGGGACTCCTGATGCCATATTTCCAATTTTGAAAAGTGGGGGGGGGGGGGGGGGGTCAAATGGCCTACTTCTCCCACCCACTTTCGGAAGTGCGGGGTGGGGGGCAAATGCTCTCCCCTGCCCGTACATAGGCCTATGTACAGGCAGGTAAAGCATAGAAATTAAAGTCACAAGGACATGTGAACACATAAGCATGAAGATCAGACGAATCCATGTAACCACCTGTCATTCCCATGGTAGCTAAACAGACACAGCACCCGAGTTCCCTCTAGTAATTTTAATAGTAAACTCTATGGTTTCAACCACAGGTGTCACATAGTGCATGAATTGAAACATCAAGTCGGCGAGAGTGGAGGTCCATGCAATACAATGAGTAAAAAGAATCAGGGGAACAGAGGGGCTTGATTTTTTTAGTAGAACCATATTACCCACATGCTTTCCTTGGCTTTATCTGATGGCTTCCTATGGTTGCTACCAAGCATGCGAGCCCCTCGATACCACATTGTTCCTAGGTTCAAGGGTATTCACAAGGCTTTTCTTGCATTGATTCATCAGTAAAACTAGAAGATGGTTGAAGGACTTATTCAGCCTATGGTGCATTCACTTGGCGGGTCCAGTGCCACAGCAAGCCCTTGGAGTGCACAATTGAAGTAAAAATACAACACATACAAAAAAAAATCCACTTTATGTGAATGCAAGGGCCTTGAGAAAAGAGTGCTCCCTGTGGCAAAGATTTTAAGTTGCCTCAATGACAAAGTATATTATTCTGAAGTTACCTGTAGGGTCACCTGTCTGTACCATAAAGCCCTTGATGTTTCGGTGGAAGAGGCAGCCGTTGTAGTAGTCGGAAGCACAAAGTGCCAAGAAATTCTGCAATATACAACATCTTACTAAGAATGAGCATCTTCAGCCTCACGTTTTTCAGAAAAGCGAACAGCCAGAATACAAATATAAACAAAGATATAACTGACACCTTTAGCGGGAATGCCCAAACCACTCGGCGTTTCCGACAGCTCGTTTCGTTTAATGTGACTTCCCGTCGAGAGCTACAAAGCGAAGCTTTACCGCTCGCATCAGTAAGCACCGCTCAGGCTTTGACTTATCAACGTTTAAAAAAAAATTGGGTTTTACGTGCCAAAACCACGATCTGATTATGAGGCACGCCGTAGTGGGGGAACTCCGGAAATTTGGACCACCTGGGGCTCTTTAACATGCACTACCTAAATCTAAATACACGGGTGTTTTTGCATTTCGTCCCCATCGAAATGCGGCCGCCGTGGCCGGGACTCGATCCCACGACCTCGTGCTTGGCAGACCAACACGACTCATCAACGTATTCACAGTTAAACCAGCTAAATTTTTTTATGCGAAGCATACTAGCCGCACAACCACGCTCTTCCTTGCTGCGCCGCGCACGGCCGCGTAGCTACCATATGACGTCATAACAGCTGCAAAAGCGGAGGCTCAACTCGTGCGCTCGCTTGCGGCCGCGTAGCTACATAGCCGGGTCTCAGCTCGTGCGCTCACCTGCATGAGTTGTTTCTTCGTCTAGCCGAACCAAATATAGCCAAGCAACAGCAGTTCACCAGGCTAAACAGTGGTTCAACAACTAAAATAAAAGCTAGTATGCATCGCATCCTGGGCTTAACCTTAGCTAAGCCACAGAATTTTTTTTATTGAAATCCTTAACGTTCCTTTACCGAATTGACCAAACTGTGCATGACCAACGCATACAACTCGATTTATACTTTAATCATACCGGCATCGTGACAGAGCTGCTTACGGAAGTCTGTTGCTTCAACAAATAAAGAAAAAAAAACGAAAGGTACAATGATTACGCGGTGTGAGCGGTAAGTTAATACTAACGCTATAAAAGTAAACGAATTATATTTGATCCCAGTCCAACGTAGGGTATTTCAGTATCAAGTGCACCTCGACTACTCCAACAATGCAGACTGCTCTTCTTTCACTGGTGCAAAAATTTTAATGTCCACGTCCCTTGTGCATGAAAATAAAACACTACGTGTTGGGTGCTGATCTCATACAAACATACCTCTGCTGCCTTCGGACATGCTTCACAGAACACCTCGATCTTTATGTCCCCTAGGTCCGTGTGCAGTGTAACCGACTGAAATGCAAAACATTTTGACGACATTAAATGTTATCGCATTTACTAATAGATAACTAAATGCGTATTTCAATGCAAAGGAGCACAGAGCCTCGCTTCGATAGGATCAAAATGCGCACCATTATAGCACCATTCTAACCGCGGTCCGCGTGCACAGCGCCATATTGCCCATGGTTGCTGCTTGGCAACGCCTCCCATAGAATAAAGAACCAACTTTGGCGCCGCAAACGCGCTGCCCTTCTCTCGCCTGTACTCTCCTCCTTTTGGTATGGTTGGGAGCGCCTGTCGCGGCCAGCCTTTGTAAACACGCCGGCGGCGCCACTACTAGTACACTGTAGCGCCACCGTTTGTAAAGCTTTTTTTTTTTTTTAATCTATAAATGGTGGGCGGCGCGGCCAAGGTCGATTCAAATAGGTCGCGAAGCTTCGGGCGAAAAGCGGTTCAGTACAGATTGTCACCGACATCAACATGGGGGGTTATGGGAGCAGTGATTGAAGCGCGACTATGTTTGGAGGGAACAAACATTGGGAAAGAAAAACGCGTTTTTTAATTCAAACGAGGCACAGTTAGATTCATTCAACGAAAATAAAATTCCTAGTCAATTTTATATATTCGTGATGAGTTAAGAAAATACGTTTAATTTTAATATTATTAATAAATGCATTTCTTTTCAGCGCCCATCGCTACAGGGGGCGTTGACGCCACTATCACTCGCAGTGCAATGCACGTCTTGAAATGGGCAGAAAGGCGCACTCGTATCACCTGTTGAAATACGCCCCCCTCACAATTTGTGCTTTCTTGCTTGTCGAAGTTTGTCTGAATTTCGTGACGCAGGTAGCTTCATTGCTTCTTAATCTGTTCAGTCAAAAGTAGTGAGTTACGACCGCCAGATAATTGTGTAGTTGTTTTCGTGCGACTGCGCTGGCCGACGGGCTTGGCATCCGACAATAGGATCAGCACTCTACACCTAAAGCTTTCGTCGGCCTCCAAAGAAAGTATGTTCTGTGCAGGGATGTGATTTCGACAACCGTACGGCTGGCCTTTTCCTGCATCGCTTTCCACGCTGAAAGCTCGAAACGCCCATCAGGTCGAATGGCGGGGCATTTGAATATATAGCTCCAAAGGAAGAACAAGAAAACAAATTTCGCGCCTTCGACAACAAAATGACGTCACTTCTGCTTTTAACGGACATGGCGTCACGTTATTTTTTCTTCCGCCGGAAGTGTTCCCACCACATACAGATGGCGCTAAGCCCCATGAACCGGCGATGGACCGCCATGTTTTGAACGTATGGGCTCCTATGCAAGCTTCGCTACCAGGTATATTTACCTTGGCGCGGCTACCGGGAGAGACGTCGGCAGCCAAGCGGCTGGCGCAAGCAGACGACATCGCGCGTTGTCACTGTTGCTGCAAGCAGACGACGACACTCATGTGACGTTTTTTTATTCCTGCGACGAGACGAAAAATTGCTCAATAAAGTAAATTTCGCTTGAAACTTTTTTTTTATTGGAAACTGAGCCACAGGCGAATGGTGGCAAGTTCGTGTGCTAAGCCCGTCAGCTTTGCCTTCGTTCGCGTGATGTTTGCTCGCCGTCTGTTACTGCAGAGCCGGTATTTTTATTTTATTTAAGTGCCCTCAGGGCCTACAATTCTGTTGCAGAGCCGGTAGGTGTTTACTGTATGTATGTGTCCGCCTTACCAAGTAACTGAGGCATTTACACGCGTACCGATGCGTTAGTTTCTGTTGCGTACCAGGCTGCCCGTCAAGTTGGGGACGGAAGCAACCGGGGATGTCCTTTCACGAGGTGCCAGTCAAAAACGCTTTGCGTGCAGAGTGGTTGAGAGCTATACCAAGAAATGACACTTTGCCGATCATAACTATCTCGGACTGCTCTGTTGTGTGTAGCCTCCACTTCCGTCCTACGGATTTCAAGAACTTCATTCACGAAGCGACTTCTGAAACCCCGTACGGTACCCAGTGTGTTCGCTGAACAGACGCCGTGCCTCTCACAAAGCGAGAGCGCGACGGAAGGCAGGACGCGAAAACGTAAGCGTGCCCCTTCGAGTGCTTCGTTGCCTTACGAACCACTGGAATGCGCAAATGAAAGAAATCAAGGACCAGCCACGCCTCCAGGGCACGAAAGTAACGAGAGCAACACTGAAGGAAGCGAGCCAACGTGCTATGCCATTCAACCTCAGCGAGAGGAAACCACGTTGGAGGATCCAACAGCCGAGAATTCCGATAGCTTGAATACGGCACATACAGGGATTGTACATGCTAAACGCTCGTACAAGACACAGACACCATTTAATTTGTATTCCTCGACTTACTTTGTCCAGCGCACGTGGTGGCGCGAATAAGAACGGGTGCTCAAAGCGAAAAATGAGAGGCTGAGTAGGACTGTAGAATCGTACAAACAGGTACTATTCAAGCTAAAAGAAGCAGCACACGTTAGTACATTTCTGGAAGTGACGTCCGATGCCGTCAAAGGAGATTTAAAGGCACTCTTAATCATTGACCTGGTAAAGAACTACAGAAAGAAAAGGCCACAGTGGTCAGAAACAACGCTGCGACATAGCATCGTACTCCAAAATTTGTCAACGAAGGCGTACGAGTACTTGCGCTCCGAAGACCTGCTGAGGTTGCCCTGCAGCAAGACCCTACAAAAATACATCGGCGCGGTTTCCGGAGAAGTTGGCTTTACTCAGCCAGTCCGTTGCCGCCTGGAAACAGAAATATTAGCGCATGAAACACCACAGCCAAAAGTTTCTTCACTCATCATAGACGAAATGAGAATTCGCCAGAAACTGCAATGTCACAAACGAAGGGACGCGTTCATTGGCGACATCAACATGGGCACGGAGCTACAACACCTTGTCCCAAACTCTCAGAATGAGTGCCTGGCAAACTCAGTCCTCTGCTTTTTGCTCTGCGGGCTCCACGGTCGATACAGGATACCTGTCGGGTATTTATTCACAAAGGGATGCATAGGGGAGCAGCTAGCAGAAGTCATGCGCCATGTTATCCAGAAAACGTCGGAGATCGGCGTCGATGTCATCCGCGTTGTCACGGACAATCACAGGATAAATGGGACAGCCATGCAAATTTTGTGTGATGGAGCCCTGCGTATACGTGCTCCGCACCATGCAGATCTCACTAAGCATATCTTTCTTGCTTTTGATCAGAGCCGTATAATTAAAAATAGAGATCGCAGTTTCTGGGAAAACACATCAGCGGAAAAAAAATATCATCAACGTACCTAAACATGGTGCACAAAATGCAGAAGAACTTAACAGTAAAGCCAATCAGGTTACTCACGCGAAAGCACCTCTACCCGTCCAATATTCAAAAGATGAGCGTGAAAGTGGCCGTCCAGTTGCTGTCGGCCGTAGTAACTGGAGCCTTCAAATATTTGAAAGATCAATCAGGGCACATTGCGCACATTGAGTTTGCATCGGCAGGGCGTACAATCCACTTTCTGAAAGCGATGCAGAAATGGTTTGCTCTAATGGACATAAGCAATTGCCAGCAGTACATTCATTGTAACAACGATGAGTGCCGCCCGTTGAGTGATGTGGATCATCCGAGGCTCGACTGGTTGGAACACGCTTTCGTCTCGTACATCGAAGATCAGAGGAATGCCAGCAAGGCTGAAAAATTCTTGAGCAAAGAAACGTGTCATGCTCTGATATTCACAATACAATCAAACGTTGCTTGTATGCGTGTCAACTGCTGACTGAGAAGCAATTTAGCTTTGTTCTTACCCGCAAGATGTCGAGTGATCCTATCGAGGCTATGTTTGGATTCTTACGGTGTAGTGCTGGATATGATGGTGCCGTAGTCGTCAGGAGCACAATATGCGGTCTCGAAAAAATGTTGAAAACAGGCATCATAGCCGGTTCCAGTTGCAGCAATGTGCAGATTTCGGAAAGTTTCACATCAAAGCAGCTTCTTCTAATACAGCATGAGCGCCATACGACCGTAGGCACCGCCGAGGGCGCACTTTGAACACAGCAGCAACGAGTCTAAGAGAGTATTGCTTGTCAGAGAGAGCACTTGTCTCGAACCCCGACGTTCGCAGTGGTGGTCATGATGGGAGGTTCCATTGTTCGAGCTGTAAGCCAGCGCATTCCGTGTGTTGACTGCGTCGCAATGCTTCAGGCACCAAAGAGCAGTGCTCCCCGCTCATGGCCTCATCGCTCACCAGGATCGCGGCGACCTTTTCCACCCGACGCAGGAGCTCGTCAAAGTTCTTATAGGTGAAAGCAGCATTCCGGGCACGTGGCAATCCATTATACGCAAAAATTGCGGAACAAAAAAGACACGGACGTAAGAGAAGAAGAACACACACCAAGCGCAAACTCTCGACTAAATTTATTGTGCCACTGAATCGGTTTAAATACGTGGAGCAGTATAGACTGCGCATGCGCTTATACGAAGAAAATGAGCTGCGCTAGAGTAAGTGTTGTACCCTACATGCACGGGGATATCCCATAGCTTGAAAAAGATGGCCCAAAGTGCAAATGTAAAAGTTGTCTTTTCTGCTCGCAACAAGCTCGGCAAGCTTTGCAAGTTGACGGATCCAAGTGCCGTCCTGTCTAATAAGCGCACTAAGCATCACCGAAAAATTTCGTCGAGTGTATTCACCGTATGGTTTACAACATCCGCTTTCATGTGGGAAGCAATATATCGGGCAAACTGGGCGTTGCCTCAATGACCGGCTCCGCGAACACCGCAACAACGTAAAAAATGCACCCGTGGGTTCTTGGCGATTCATTGTCGCGATCATGGCTGCAAACAAATCGAGGACGACTGCACGATTGTGTCCCGTGGCTGGACCCAGCTCATCCGTGAAATAACCGAAGCGCACATGATTGCAAAATTGAATGATCAGTGTGTTAGTTTCCCTTCATTGGCTCTCACAGAAAAAGAACTAAGTTTATTGGAGGCGGCATCACATGACTCATAACTATGTTACATGAATGCGCAGTTCGGTTTCTTCATATAAGCGCATATGCGCAGTCTATACTGGTTCACATATATAGACCGATTCAGTGGCACAATAAATTTAGTTGAAAGTTTAGTTGAAGTTAGTGCTTGGTGTGTGCTTTTCTTCCTTTCCTTACGGGCCTTTTCTGTTGCGCAATAATACTTCAGTTCTTATTGGCGGCGAGGAGTTACGGAGTCGCCATCTATCGGGAGCGCCTCGCTGGCAAGTATGAGGGATCACGCGACGCGCTCCTCACAGGTTTTGCTGTCAGCGTTCAAGCCCAGGCCGCCGCCGGAAGTCAACTGATTCCGGCCGACGTCTAGGGGGGAGGTAGACGGTGATAGGGAGAGCTGCGTCTCACCCGATCACCCATACTCTCTGACGGGTGTAAATAAAGTGCTATCTCTCTCTCTCTCTGTCAGCGTTCACTGAAAACACCACGCGCGAGCTCTCCCGGACATTTCTGTAAGTACTTTCGACACGAGAGAAGTTTTTTTACTGTCTAAATAATAATCTTGGGCAAACTGAAAGCACAGAATCGTTTACAGACGCAATCTCTTTACCGAATACGTACAGCGAACGTAGTTGCGCGCGGTCGCCGCGATGGAGTCTCCCGAACCAGTCCCGAACCGGCTTTTTGCGTGAAAGGTATGTAAACGCTGAGAGCAAACTATGTAAAATATGTTCTTATAGTGTTTGTGTAACTAAATGGAGCGTAATAAAATGAAGCCCCAATGCAGCGATCGCACAGATTCGCAGCGACCGACTGCGCGTCTGCATGCTTGTCCGCGCAGTTTCGCTTTCGCCGCGTGCGCGTTTTCGCACCGTGCCATGAGCTTTATATAGGCAGCAGAATATGAGCATTTGACAGCACACTAGCAACCATTCTTGCGTGGACGCAATCAGAGCTGTTCAAAAATAATTTCATCTGAGCGACTTCGACGCCTGGGGGACTGTGATGTGCCGTCGCGACGATTCCATCTTTTCTTTTTCTTCTAAATTTTTGGACGTTTTCATATTATTTCTCGAGTTGCATCGTATAGTATGTTTATCGGTGTTCTCAGCGCGCGATTCCCGCTGCTTCTTTTCTGTAATCCAGTGCATTAATTCATAACACGTACAAACATGACCATATGGCCTGCTGGTGTTGGCTCCCCACTTGGAAGTCACTGTGTAGGGGTATTGTAGTCGGAGGGGATCGAGCCGGCCAGTAGGATCCTTGAACGATGAAAGCAAACAGAGCGCATGATGGTCTGTTATTACTGAGAAGGGCTTGCCATTTAAATATGAGCGGAACTTTGAAACAGCCCAGATGAGAGCAGGACATTCGCACTCGGTAATCGAATAGTTGTGCTCTGCAGTTGTCAGGAGCCAGCTAGCGTAGGCTATAATGCGGTTATGTCTGTGTTGGCGTTGCGATAAGACGCTACCGATCCCATAACCACTGGCATCGGTTCGGACCTCTGTATGTGCGGACGGGTCAAAGTGGGCCAAGACCGGTGGATTGGTGAGAATCGTGATAAGGCGTGAAAATGCGGCAGCCTGAGGGGAATCCCACGTAAAAGGCACGTCTTTCTTCAGAAGTTCAGTGAGGGGTCGAGCGATTGCTGCGAAATCTTTCACAAACCGTCTAAAATAAGAACAGAGCCCCACAAAACTCCGGACATCTTTGGCAGACTGAGGTATAGGAAAAGCCGTTACTGCTCGAACCTTCTCTTGGTTGGGTTGTACTCCGGAAGCATCAACGAGATGGCCTGCACTGTAATCTGTCGGCGCCCAAAGAGGCACTTCGATGAGTTTAATTGGAGCCCAGCCTTGCGGAAGACGTCAAGGATAGCTGCGACGTGCTCAAGGTGCGTCTCAAATGTAGGAGAGAACACAAAGACATCATTGAGGTAACAAATGCAAGTTGACCATTTGAAACCTTAAAGCAGAGAGTTGATCATCCGTTCGAACGTGGCGGGGGCATTGCATAAACCGAGCGGCATAACCTTGAATCAGTAGAGGCCATCTATCTGGTGTATATATATATATATATATATATATATATATATATATATATATATATATATATATATATATATATATATATATATATATATATATATATATATATATACATAGCTCCCTGAGGAAGGCTGATGCCCGGCCGAAACATCAATAAATGGCTTCATAAGCGCGTCTACTTCACTGTGTATATATTGAAAGGGGGATTTATTGAAGCTCATCCAAGCGATTGCATGTAGCTCTGTGTGACCAGTTCTCTTGGTATCAGTAGCTCGAGCTTGGGTCTCACCCCGCAGTGATGGCAGTGCCCACAGTGCTATATGCATATTCCCCACTACAATTGCCCCCACAGCAAAGAGGAGCCATCCTGGTGACCTAAAGTGATGACACTATGAGGGGGTCGTGGTACAATTTCAGGCGGCGCACATGAACTATTTCATGGCCACGGCGATGCTTGTCTGAAGGTGGCGTCACCGGTTCGAACACATAGTTTGCAGGCGATGTACACTGGATGTTTCTGATTAAGCTTTGGGCTAAAGCCTGGAGATTGGAAGGGCAGCCGAAGCCAGGCATGAGAATCCACGGCGAAGGACTGTGTGGACTGGTCATTGTCGCGATGATCTTTTTGCATGCCTTGGGTATCTGACGTGATTGAGCGAGCCATTTGATGACACTCTTCAGCAGCAACTTTGGAAAGAGGGGTGAATTCAGAGGCATCCAGATGATACGGTAGTACTGTCCCAAGGGTAGAGGATGGTCCATGTCCATAAAGACGAAAAAATGGTCAGAAGTCTGTGGTAGCCTGAGTTGTGGTTTTATATGTGTATGTCACAAATGGGAGGACGTTATCCACATTGGAATGATCAGACGCAACACACATTGTGAGCATGTCACCAAGAGTGCAGTTGAACCGTTCCATTAGACCGTTATAGTCTGCGGATGATACGCCATAGTGACACGGTGAATAGTTCGGCACGCGTCTAATAGCTCATTAATAACTTTAGACGAGAAGGTACGGCCTCAGGTGCTGAGCAGTTCTTGTGCTGAGCAGTTCTTGTGCTGCGCCATGCTGTAGGATGAATGTGGCTACGTTGTGAGCAGCAGCCGAAACAAGTGCAGCAGTTTTGGTGTATTTTGTTAAATGGTCTACTGCTACAATTATCTAACAATTTCCGTTAGCATTGCATGGAAGGGGCCCATCAAGGTCGATGCCAACCTGGTCAAAAGGACATGCAGGACATAGTAAAGGTTGCAGAGGGCCTGTCGTATGAGGAGATGTCTTGCGTTGCTGACAGGCTGCACATGACTGAATGTATTTGCGGACATAAGAATACATGCCGCACCAGTAGTACTGCTGGTGGAGCCGCTCGCAGGTTTTCAGGATGCCTGCATGAGCTTGTAGGTCAGTGTGAAAATATGTGCAAATGGCGAGGAATGACTAGAAGCAATTTGCGAACGTCTGACTGATAGTTTCCCTGGTACAAGATGGTGTCCCAAAGCACGAAATGGGTAGCTTTACAACGAAGGGCTCGAGGGCACGTAGCCGTTGAAAAACTGGTGAGAGTGTCATTGAGAGACGCAATCCGCTGATCTTTTCTCTGTTCAAACGGAATGTCAGTAACAGTAAGCGTAGCAGCCAGGCACTCCATGAATGAGGGTGGTATTTCGTCAGATTGCATGGGTGATCAGGGGAGCGCATCTGCGTCAGAATGTTGACACCTGAGGTGATAGATGACACGAATGTCAAATTCTTGGAGCCGAAGAAGCCAATGTCTAAGACACCCTGACGGGGCTTTCAGTGACTCATGCCAGCACAGCGTGTGGTGGTCTGTCACAATGTCAAAGGGATGGCCATACAAGTAAGGGCGAAATTTGTTTCAAGGCCAAACTATAGCCAAACATTTTTGTGTGACAGAGAAATTGGTTTCTGTCTTTGTGAAGGCACAACTCGCATATGCAACCACATATTCCAGGAAGCCAGGCTTCCATTGCGCAAGGACGGTTCCAAGACCAACGCTGCTGGTGTCCGTATGAACTTCGGTTGGAGCACTCGGGTCATAGTGACGTAGAATGGGTGGTGAGGTAAGCAGACGACACAAGGTAGTGAAGGCTTGGTCACATGCTGGAGTTTAATCGTGAAGGTCACCAGGGCCAGCTAGGAGCTTTGTCAGGGGTGCAATGATGCAGTCAAAATTGCGCGCAAAGTGACTAAAATGAGAGCAGAGACCGACAAAACTTCAGAGGTCTTTCTATTGCGGAATGTGTCTGCATCCGTGCCATCGCCGAGCAACAGTCCGGTCCGCAGTCGCAATCGCTATGTTCCACGGCAGGCGCCACGGAGCGGCGCGGTGTTCTGCGCATGCGCTACTCCAGCTGCGGCAGGGGCGCGGCGTTGTACTGTAGGGGGACGGATTTACGCCTGACGCGGCGTAGCCAACCTGGCGTGACGTAGCGCAACCACCGCGCGCGCTAGCGCCGGGTCACGTCGAAGTGTATTGGCGCCTTAAGAGTGGACGAGACTGTACATGAAGCGCCCCAGCGGCGAGCGCTATGTGAACACACGGCCCGTATTTTAGTACACTGCATCCATGCACTCACTTGACGCCGAATCTTATAACGGTTCGGTTGGGGAACCGGTCATTTGGCCTCATCTGATTGGTCAAAATTTTGCTTACGTCACAGGTCGTCAGAGGCAGCGGGGTGGTATCGCAATTTATGAATACGTCACGCATCTGTCAATCATCTTCAAAGCGAACCAGTCGTAGGAACCGGCGAAGGGGTATGTCCGCTTTGGGTTCCGTTGCTGTGACTTGGCTGTTGGCTTGTGACCCTGGCCGCGCGCGACGGTCACCCGTCCTCGGAGACACGCGGGCGTCGCGCGCGCCTGAGTTGGTTGCTTCGGAGGCTATTACTTGCCTTCGTCGTCTGCTTGGCGTTGCTCTTTCGGTGTCGACCACGGCTGGAAGTGTGATACGCGTTCGGAGAAGTGACGGATAATGAGTTGCACCGCCCTTGCCGGCTTTCTAAGTAAACCTTTTGCAGGATACGCTATCAAATGGAGGAGACTCGGGTGCAAGCGTACCAGTGGTCATTCCACGCAGAGGAAAGAATATTGCACGCTGCGGTTCATCGCCACCGGCCTGCAGCTTCCAGAGGTCGGGCGGACGGGAAGCATTCATCGGAATAGCCTAGATCTCTGCTGCCGACACTGTCCCCAAAGTTGCTCTCGCAATTACCGTGTTGGCGGGTAGAAGGGCTGGGTCAGCTTTCCCGTGACCTCCGCTTCAATGCCAAGGCGATATTTGCATGGTGAGATCGAATTCCCAGTGCTATCGCCAGCGTGAATAGCTCGCAGATCACCGTTCAGCAATCATAAGGGTTCAACCTAGGCTGGTGCAGCGCTTCCTTCGTTAGGCTGGTAAAACTATACAGTCAGGATGGGAAGATATTGTGGAGATATCTTATTTGGCTGCCCTTCTTTTTCTATTTCGGGAGTGCCATACTTTGTTCCTCAATTTCACGGCAGAGCGCGCACCGTCAGCGCCACACTCTTCGATTTTACTTCGCGCAGGCAATGGAGGGCCCGTATATCGTAATGTTCGATTTCAAGTTCCATTACTTGCATCCCGCGACGCGCCGTGGCGCAGATCGCAGGATAGCGGCAGCGCGGCGGCGAGCGAGTCATGTCCGAGCCGATGACGAAGGGCGAAAAAAGAAGGAAAATTGATATAGTCGGCTAGTAAAGGTGTCCCTAAGAACCATTTCACGGTTTTGTCGCGCTCGCTACTTAAGAAGTGCTGGCAGTGCATGCGTTCCTCTTGCGTGCATCGTGCGAGCGCCTGGTAGCAGACGACATAGCGCTGCGCTCTGCCAACTCATTTACGCTTGCGATACCGCCCGCCGGCTGAGAATGAAAAAGAATGACATTAATAAATTACTTCTGCATTGTGTAAACGCCCGGCACCACACTTTTATACTTCAGAACTTGGTGTATAATATTTAATTTATATTTCACATTTATTTAGCAAGCAGAAACATTCTGCAATTCCTCGATTAGCTCGTCATATAATGACGTACACTTCAGAGGTGGCACCCTCTCATCTATTGGTCGCGTCCTCCCCTTCTTCCACCACCGGCTTGGGAGCGGCACATCTAGCGACGTAAGCGGCGAAGCAGACGGTTCGTATTCCGAACCGTTATAGGATTCGGCCATTGGGGTACAGTTTACTAGATTACTAGTCCACTGTACCTGGGGTGCTTTCTGGACATTCCACCATTTTCTTCGAGGCATGACGTAGACGCGACGCGTTCAAAATGGCGCTGATAACCCCGTTTTGCTTTCGTAACGTGACGCAAACTTGGCGTTTTGCCGAAGAAACTGAAATGAAGACACCTAACTTAACGTTTTTGATAAAACAAAGCAGTTTTGCTCCCCACTAAAAATGAAGCAGCTAGCTCAAAGCGTACGATTATTCCGTCGAAAACGCTTCTCGCTTCCATCGTCTGCTGCGTACAAGCCGTCGTCTTCTTCATTAGAGAGCTTTAGTCTAGGGGACGCAAGCGGCTTGCGTACGCAAGAACTAGGGGCGACGGTACTGCGCATGCGCAGACCCTTACGTCAGCGTCTGCGCATGCGCAGTACCATCGCCCCTAGTTCTTGCGTACGCAAGCCGCGTGCGTCCCCTAGACTAAAGCTCTCTATTGGCTATTAGCTAGCACGCATGTCCCCGGGAAATTGGAATGCGCCATCGTACGTTGGCGCCAACGCGCTTGTTTTCTGCCTTCGTACAACATACGCGACCTACCAGAGGTGATACGCGCACGTTCTAGGCCGCGTTATCGCTATCTCGCGAAACACAAGTGACTCAGCCGGGCTCGGCTGGCTCAGAAACGGCCGAATATCACCGATAACGTTGCGCACGCCAGAGGTATCCGCTTATTACGCGACGCAAGCGCCGGCGCTGCCATCTTTTATTCAGTTTGCTGGTTACTCGCACCGCAGGAGGAAACTCCAAGGTGCCGCCGTATGTACAGGCGCCGACAAAAGTGGTACGGCCGCCCAATGGAACGCACCAAGTGCGTTTCCATTGGTTTCCATTGAGCGGCCGTGAAAGTGGTATGGGCGTCTTGCGCTGGAGTTTGAGGTATAGTAGCGGCGCCTGGTGGCGGCGCGGGAAACGACATCTGGGTCGTACCAGCTTGGGTCGTATTGAACCCTGGCTGTGGCGAAGCACGTTTCTAGGCCGAGTTTTGCATCGATTCGCACTTTTTTATGCCCTGTTGCGAGTGCGAAAAGGCTCGTCACTTCTCACAGACCACGCCGACCACGCTGCGAGCTCGCCGCAGCCTACAGTTCAACGAAAACGGACTCTCCGTGTGCCGTGGGACGTAATGCTAGGAGCAGAAGGAATCGGTGACGCCGATCCGGAGAGACCTGGCCCAGCCTCGAAAAGGCGTCGCCGTCATTACTTCTGCGTCGTGGGCTGCCATGAACAAGAAGGCCTGAATCCCAACATCAGATTCTGCCGTTTTCCTTCAAGGCCTCACGAAGTGGAGCGTCGGGCGCGCTGCATGGCTGCAGTTCGTCGCGCTGAGTAAGCGAAACTTCGCGCCATGCTGACTACTTCGCCTGTCTTGAAGCTTGCTTGATTATCTGCGTTCTAATGTCCGGTCTTTTGCACCTACAGTCCCGACAGCAGACCGACATAGCAGCAGGCATGGCTGGTAATTCACGATTCGAAACCCGGCCACAGCGACAATTGACAATTCGACCGATGCGAAGTGGTGAAGTGACCAGGTGTGTGCAAATGAGCTCAAATGGTCGGGCTCATTCGATCACAATTCACTGCTCCACTACGAGCAGCACAGGTTAAGAGAGTTAAATGCGCTCATCCTTGATCTCAAGCCAGCACGTTGAGGCAGCGCAGCAAGGCAGAATTGATTGCAGCACATCGATGTTCGAGCGCTGTCGTTAAAACCTACATCAAGCGAGCAGCGCACGAGCTCGCGCTGCAGCGCGAGTCGCGTACGTGCGAGCTCATATGCATTGCATCAGTTATTACCAGTTACTAAAAGGGACAGATGGCCGCTACTACAACGCAGGCATAACTACTTGTTTAGCGGCATGTCGAAAGACCGCTGCCTTCGCGGCGCGTACGACCGTGTGCTCGAGCAGTTCCGTACACATGCTGTCTGCTTATCGCTGCTGTGGATTCATTTATATCAAGCATTTCCTCGCGTTTGTGCGCCTCAATGTAGCAGCGTGCAAACCTAACCTGAAGTTCCACTTCGTACGCGACTCGCTTCACTTGCGATTGACACCGCGCTAAAACTTCGCCGCTTAATTCTTGAACGGCATACAGGCATTCGGCACTGCATAATTTCTTGCCTTTGCGCAGCGTGCCACCCCTGAAAAAATCTTCGGCACCGGATATTCGCTGCAGGCCGTGATATAACACAACCGAAAGCGGCGGGTCCATATTGTAAACGCGCTTTCCGAAGCAGACGACCGAGCTTGGTACGACCCATTTTAGGACAGAGGGCGCTTTTTAGCACCTTTTTCGCAGCGCCCCCTGGGCAATGCAAGAGCCCCATACTCCACGCGGCGGAAGCCGGAGCAGCGACGCACTATAGTGTTCCTGTACATATACAGGAACACTATGTCACACTGCATCGCGACGCCATCTACAGGCGGCATCTGGGATCGAGACAGAGGCAGATAATCGGGGCAGATAATAAAGGACACCCATTGGCTGTCTCGATCCCAGATGCTGCCTGTAGATGGCGTTGCGATGCAGTTTGCCGTTGCGATACAGTTTGCCGTGCTTTTCGGGGCTCCGTGGCGGCGACGAAATCATAAGTTTTTGTGCATGCTTTGAGCTTGCTTCTCTTTTTTATTTGCTGATTTTTTTGCCTTTAAATAGTAATTGAGTGGTTTTCTTCTTCTTTCCTTTTTTGTCTCTCGTATTTCGGGTGCGCGGGTGTGCTTCGTGTACATTTGTTTTACACGATGGTTAAAGCGTCCTTTCGTGCCACGTGCTCCAACACGTGCAGCCGGGTGGGACGTTGAGTGTTTGTAGCCTTTAAATGATAGCTTGGGAGTGGCAAGACAAATAGCTATTAGTGGTTTTACTGTGCGTGTTTTGGTAGGAAACTGAGAGCGTGGCCGCGTGGTTGAGCGCGTGCGAGTGCGTGTCGTACCTTCGGTCTCCGCGGCATTGATTGTTTTTGAAACAGTCGTGAGAGTTGCTTTGCGACCTTTTGAAAATTTGGATCCTGTGCGTATCGGTCTTTGCTAAAAGGCACGCGCTCTGCATTGATATAGTATTATAGTATTTTAATCAGTAGTAGCATTATTATAGTATTGTAGTATTTGCAAAAAGCCGTGCAATACATGAGGAGAAAGACGGGAAAGCAAGCAGTACGCGGGGGGGCCCTCAAGGCAGATGAGGAGACAGATGAGAATGGAGAGGGCGTCGAATTAACCGGCACACAACGTGATGTCGCTACTAGGCTGCAGAAAATGGAGGCTTTCCAGGAAGAGCTTCCCAAACAGGTGCAAGAGCTCAAAAATGAGCTAAACAGGGGGCGTGAGGCACGGAAGGTAGTTGAAAAGAGACTTGAAGCAGCCGAGGAATAGCTCAACAGGACCGCCATTGTTAACGATAATGTGCGTGACAATGAAACACGGACGCCCCCACGCGACAGGCGAGGGAGGGTCAGCGAAATAAGTGGAACGCATGCTGGGTGATGAAGGGTCAGCTGCAAAGAGCGGCACCTATCTTGAGGCCGCCACGCGGAAAAAGCAGGAGCCCAGGGGACAATAGCCCTTGTCGAGTCCGAATCACCCGGAAAAGGACAAAGGCAAGCAGGGAGAGTTAGGAGAGAGTGCAAGGGTGATTATCGCTAGCGACTCAAACCTGGCTGGGTGCTCAAAAGCAATTGTGGGGAGGGTGAAAGGCGACAAAAGAGTGGCGGTAGGTACATTTCCAGGACGGACACTGGGTTCTGTCATGTAGCGAGCAAAAGAAAAGCTCGCGGAAAATGCCCACGTGCGCAACCTTGTCATAGTAACAGGTGGGCTAAATGACGTCCTAAACCGGAAAGGGCCAGGACTAGCCCAGCGCTTGTCGAAGGGGGTGGACGACTTGCGCGAGCTACCCCTCCGGTGCAGATCGTGGTGTACACGGTGCCTGTACGTGACAGTCACGTACAAAGAGCCGTAGTGGCTGCTAATGAGGCAATATGGAAAATGAGCCGAGAGAAAGGCTTCGAGGTTGTCGAAGTAAACAGGGAAGTGAGAAGTTGTGGTTGTTTTAAACGAGACGGGATCCACTTCAATTACAGGCTGGCACGAGAAGTGGGCTGGCGACTTGGTGGTCGCGCTGTTGATTTTTTACGGGGCCGGCGGGCGCTCAGGAGGTCAGAGTAGATAGTAATGAAGAAGGTCCCCTCGGGGAACACCAGAAGAGCATCGCCGTCGATAACAGAAAAAGGAGGATAGCAAGAAAAACAGCTCGCCATACAATAGACTACATAAACATTCAGGGCGGCAGAAGAAAGGAAAAGTGGACAGAGATTGAGGTGCAGTTACATAGAGAACAAATAGGGGTGTATGCGGTTACAGAAACGCACCTTAGAGACTCAGAAGAGCCGCCAGTTACTGAGAATTATGTTTGGGAAGGGTGCAACAGAACTAAGTCGGAAAGAAAGGGAGGGGGAGTCGGAATGCTTATCCATCAGGGAGCCAAATGGAAAAGAGTTAATTCACAATGTCAAGAGCATCTTTGGTTATCAGGTGCAATGAGTGAGAAAGAAACTTGGCTAGGCGTTACCTATTTGTGGACTGGAAAAAATTGCACAGAGAAGAATAAAGAGTTAGTGGAATGCATAAGCGCTGATATTAAGGGTTTCGGGAATGGTGCTGAAATTGTCCTGTTAGGTGACATGAATGCCCACATACAGGATTTAGATGAATATACCGGCAATAACGGGAAGTCAATGCTAGACCTTTGTGAGCAACATAACCTCGTGATCGTGAATACAGGGCCTAAGTGTGAGGGACAGATCACGTGGGATGTGGGAAACCGGCAATCGACCATTGATTACTGTCTGATGACAGAAGGAATTCATGATAAGTTGAGAGAAATGGTCATCGATGAGGAAGGGTTTAACAGCATAGGGAGTGACCATAAACGCATCATGTCGAAAATCGGATATGTAATTGGGAAAGAGAGCAAGGAGAGCAAAATGGCCAGTCCAAATTTGAACGCTGAACAAATAGCAAATATAGTGACTAGAGTCGAGGAAGAACTTGGCAAATGGCCAAGTAAAGAGTGGAAATATGGTGAGCTTCTAAGTGTAATAACGACAGAAATACGGAAAGAGAAACAACATGTTCGTTGGAAAGGAAAAAAAGAAACCGAAAAGCTGGTGAAGCAAGGAGATACGAGAAGCGATCGTCGAACGACAGAAAGAATCTCGAGAGCACAGGCAGGCAAAAAAGGCGCAGTTGCCGCAGGATGAAGTAACCAGTAAATGGGAAATATACCAGGAGAAAAAGTCTATGGTTCTAATACTGGTGCAAGCAAAATTAAAAGGTGAAAGTGAACGATGGTTGTCAGAAATACGTGAGAAAAAGAAGGCCGCACCTAGAATATTTTGGAACCACATAAAATTATTAGGCAGGAAGTATATACAACAACATACAACATACCCTAGACGAAGATGAAAACAGACTGGATGGTGAAGCGGCAATAAATTACATCCGAAAAGTAACAGCCAACTCTCTCCAAGGCAATGACGAGGTTGTACTTGAAGAAAAAAAGAGCATGAAAGAGACCCAAGTGGAAAATGAGTTTGTGCTGACAAATTTAAACTGGAAGAAAGCGGAAGAGAAAATTCCTAAGCGCACAGCCACAGTGCTAGACGAAGTCCCCGTTAGGCTGATAAATGAACTAGGACCGAAAAGTAAGGAAGCTCTGGTAAAAGCACTGGAAAAAACTTTTAAAGATAGATGAATACCAGACAGTCGGCGACAAAGTATAATGAATTTAATTTATAAAGGTAAGGGGGAGAAAGACAGAATTCACTCGTATAGACCGTTGGCCATTACATCGGTAATATACAGGCTAGCAATGCAGGCAATCAAATTAAAGCTTCAAGCATTGGCAGAAAATAATTGCATTTTGGGAGAGTTTCAGAATGGCTTCAGAATAGGTAGGCGTTTGGATGATAACTTGTGTGTTCTTACTCAGTGTATAGAAATATGAAAAGCAGAAAGCAGACCGTTTTTGTGGCCTTTTTAGATATTACAGGAGCCTACGACAACGTAGACCGCAACATTTTGTGGCATATTCTGGAAGGGGAAGGCTTAGGTAATGATTGTCTACAGCGTTTGAGAGAGATTTACCTAGAAAATACCGTTTGCGTTGAATGAAAAGGGATGAGGAGCGAGGAGAAAGTTCATATCAACAAGGGACTGAGGCAGGGGTGCCCTTTTTCCCCGCTGCTGTTTATGATGTACATGGTGAGGATGGAGAGGGCGCTAGAAGGAAGTAATATCGGGTTTAATCTCTGATACAAACAGGCGAGTACAGTAATAGAGCAGCAACTCCCAGATTTATTTCATGCGGACGACATTGTGTTGCTAGCTAACAAGCAAAGTGATTTGCAACGTCTGGCTAATATCTGTGGACAGGAAGGCAACAATTTAGGTTTGAAATTTAGTGTTATAAAATCAGGTGTTATGGTATTCATTGAAAACAGTGAACACACAATGGAGATACAGGGCCAATAAATACCTCGGGCAACAGAATATAAATACCTTGGTATATGGATAAACGAAGGCAATGGATATATGGAAACACAGGAAAAAACCATAACAATAAAGGGGAAGCTAAATGCAGCCATAATGAAGCACAGAGCGCTATGGGGATGCAATAGGTACGAGGTCCTCCGAGGTATGTGGAAGGGTGTAATGGTTCCAGGACTTATTTTTGGAAATGCGGTTGTTTGCTTTAAATCAGCGGTGCAGTCAGGGCTCGACTGGAACCAAAGGTCAGTGGGTCGCCTCGCATTGGGCGCTCACGGGAAGACTACAAATGAAGCTATGCAGGTTGATATGGGCTGGGCTAGTTTTGAAGTGAGGGAAGCTCGCAATAAAATTGAGTATGGAGAACGGCTGAGGAGAGAGAGAGAAAGCAGGGGTAGGGAAGGCAGGGAGGTCAACCAGAACAGCATCCGGTTTGCTACCCTACACTGGGGGTGGGGGAAAGGGGAATAGAAAGAGGAAGAAAGGGAGAGAGTCAGCACTGAGCACATGTGGGAGGGACACCTTACACAATGACACTATAAGCGGTCTCTTAAGCCCGTGCACTTTAAGTACCGCACTAGTGCACGAATCGCTTTTCGAGCCAGTGATGGTTGTGGCCACGGTCCGAGTATCTTTGACTCGGTGAACGGTCTCGAGTCTAGTCTGTGTAAAGTTGCCCGCAGAGAGAGGCGTTGGACATCGTAGCGAGGGCAGGTACACAATATGTGCTCGATGGACTCCGCGCACCCACAGGAGTCGCACATAGGGCTCTCGGCCATTCCCATACGGTAGGAGTATGCGTTCGTGAACGCCACTCCCAACCACAAGCGACACAACAAGGTTGCTTCGCCGCGGGAGAGGCTAGGTGGCAGTTGTAGCCGTAGTGTGGGGTCCAGTTGACGTAATCTGCAATTGAAGCCACTTGATGTCCAGAGATCTTGGGACTTCTTGCGCGCAAGTAGGCGAAGTTCTCTGGCAGCGTCCGACCTCGCCAAAGGTGTTGGACGCGTCTTTGTATCTTCGTGGGCACACCGGGCAGCCTTGTCAGCTAGGTTGTTGCCGATGATGCCACAGTGAGCAGGAATCCACTGAAATACAATGTGGTGTCCTCTTTCCAGAGCATGGTGGTGCAGTTCCCTGATTTCAGATGTCATTTGCTCGTAAGTTCTGTGACGTAACGCGGACTTGATGCTATGAAGGGCTGCCTTAGAGTCACAAAATACGACCCATTTCTCTGTTGGCTCTTCGGTGATGTACATCATAGCGGCATGGAGAGCTGCAAGTTCTGCCGATGTAGATGTAGTCGTGTGCGACTGTTTGAATTTAACTGTAACGTTCTTGGCTGGAACGACGAATGCGGCAGTTGAGCTGGTAGGTGAGGTTGAACCATCGGTATATATGTGTATGCGGTCATGATACGTCTGGTGCAGTAATAGGAGTGTAAGTTGCTTCAGAGCCGGCGATGGATGATTTGACTTTTTTGTAATTCCAGGAATATCAAAATTCACTTGAGGCTGTCGCAGGCACCACAGGGGGGAGGAAGGCTTCACCGCCGGTGTAAAACTTGCTGGTATGTACTCTTGATGAGCGTTAATCACTCGTGAAAAGGTCGCTTGAGGTCTCTCGGCTGGTAGGGAGGCCAAATGGTGGTCGGGGATCCTTGACAGATGGCGAATGTGCGCTCTGAGAGAGTCGACAGCTACATGTGTCTGGATTGTATGGTCTCCTGCGATGGCAATTGTTGCTGCTGTTGACGTGCACCGAGGCAGCCCCAAACACGTGCGTAGGGCTTGACCTTGTATGCTCTCCAAGGGGCGAAAGTTCGTCTTGCATGCATTTGACAACACTGGTAGGCTGTAACGTAGGAGTCCGAGAAACAAAACCCTGTACAGCTGCAACATAGAATGGACTGGTGTACCCCAGTTTTTCCCGCATAGAAATTTGAAGACCTGAGCAATGGCGACTAGCTTCTTCTTCAGATAGACGCAGTGAGGGCTCCACGAGAGGTTGCGGTCAATGATGACGCCCAGAAAGCGATGTGTCTTAACATAGAATACAGCTTGACCATTGATGGTAACAGGATACGATGACATTTGTTTCCGCGTAAAACCAAGTAATGCGCACTTCTCAGTAGACACACTGAGGCCTTGTTCTCGGAGATAAGAAGCCGTCATGGTTGCCGCCCGCTGAAGCCTGGCTCTTAGCTGAGGGCGAGTCACCGCAGAGGCCCAGATGCAAATGTCGTCGGCGTATATTGAGACATGTACTGTCTGCGGTAGGTAATCCGCTAGTCCTACCAGGACGAGGTTGAACAAAATAGGGCTCAACACTCCACCCTGCGGCACACCACGGCAGATGTAATGGTCTGAAGTTGGGCCGTCTTCGGTCTGTAAGAAAAAACGCCTTTCAGTCAAATAGTCTTGAATCCATTGATACATCCGGCCACCAACTCCAACAGCCTCAAGTGAGTTTAGTATGGCCTCATGGGTGACGTTATCGTAGGCGCCTTTTTATATCCAGAAAAAGTGCCGCAGACAGGCGCTTGAGGCTTTTTTGATTTTGGACCCATGTTACGATGTCAATGACGTTGTCTATGGACGTGCGACCTCGACGGAAGCCTGTCATGGCGTTCGGATAGATGTTGAATCGTTCTAGGTACCATTCCAATCGGGCAAGAATCATTCTTTCCATCACTTTGCCGACGCAGCTCGAAAGCGCAATCGGACGATATGATGAGATCTCAAGCGGTGACTTTCCAGGTTTCAGAATGGGGATCAAGCGGCTCGATTTCCATTGTTTAGGAACGGCGCCGTTCTGCCAAGACTCATTGTAGTAGTTGAGAAGCTCATCACGTGCGTCATGTCCAAGGTGGCATAGGGCAGCATACGTGATGTCATCAGGTCCTGGTGACGAAGAACGCCTGCAAGTCGCCAACGCAGCATCGAGCTCTTCGAGTGAAAAGAGCACGTTGATTTCTGGTACACGTGCCTCAGGGATGTCATTCAATGCTGCGTCAGTAATGACGGCCACGGACCCAGCAATCCGTGCGCAGAACTCTTCAGCCAATTGAAGTTCCGAGCGAAGTTGGTAGAGGGCCAGAGCAGCGAAGGGCTTCCTTTGATGCGAAGATGAGCGAAGACCCCTAACCGTTCTCCATATGTGCGAGAGCGATTTTCGGGGATCAAGCGACTGACAGAATGTTTTCCATCGCTTATCTTCCAATTTATCCATGCGACGCTGGATTTTTTTTTGTATGCGTCGTGAAGCCCTCAGATCCAAGACGGACTTCGTGCGCCGATACCCCCTCTCCGCCTGTCGGCGTGCCGCACGCAGCCTATCCAGTTCCACGTCCAAGTCTGTTCGCCTTGTTGACCTTGTAAGCGAGCACACGGACGTTTTCAATGCCTCTGCGATTGTTTCTTCGATAGTGTGTGAGAGGCCTTCCCGACAAGTGTCATCCATATCCCTCTTAAATTTTGTCCAATCAACTGTACGCAACACAGTAGAGGAGCGTTGCTCAATTCCTGTAATCGTTATGAATGTTGGAATATGGTCGCTTCCATGTGTTTCTACGTCTGTAAACCATTGGACGCTCGAGGCAAAGCGCCGTGACACCAAAGTCAAGTCTAAGCAGCTACTGTAGGTCGTGCCTCGCAGAAATGTAGGGCTGCCGTCATTTACACAGCACAAATCATGGTCGGCAGCAAAGGAGGCAAGGCTCCTGCCTTTGGAGTCCATTTTAGTGCTTCCCCATAGCTGGTGATGCGCGTTGAAGTCACCTGTGATAACCCAGGGACCATTGTTCATTAGTAATATTTTCTTAAGTCGTTCGCCGTCAAAGTGACCCGCTGGGGATATGTAGGCTCCAATTAGTGTAAATGACACATTCTTCTTTTGGACATTTAGGCAGACATATTGGTTGTCGTCATGAGGCTCTATTGCGTTAGCGACATATGTGAAGTCCGTGCGGATGTAGATGATCACTTTCGTGCTCGCACCGCATGTGGACGAGACGAAATATTCATAACCGGACAGTCTGAGTGGAGTTGATGTATTTGGTTCGCAAATGACCAGTATGGGGAAGCGATTTGTGAAAATGAATTGGCGAAAGTCTGATATACGGGTCCTTAGACCCCTGGCATTCCATTGAAAGATCGACGCACTTTTAAGTTCAGTGCGGAAGGGGACTATTGGTCGAGCCATGGTGCTTAAACGATGCTAGCAAGCACTGGATTTAGTGCATCCAGTATTTGCAGAGCGCTTCGAGCTGCTGGTGTTTGCAGCTTGTTCAGTATAATGCGCATTGTAATTATTAGCGATTGCAGCATATTAGCCACCTGCCTGTCTTGGTCGCACACATCGCCGACAGTAGACGTCGGGGGTTGTCCAGCGAAAGTTTGCTGTGATTCTGTTGGTGAATGTTGTCGTTTTGGTAGAGCCAGCCAAGATTCTGCAGATGTGGCCTTTTCAGTGGACTTGCTCTTCGCGGTCCTTTCCACATTGTCTGGCCTAGGCGGGGGAGGAGGAGGTGGTGTTGTAGGAAGTGGCATGCGCCTTCCCTGAGAAGCCTGTCTTGAGGAGCGCCGGTGACGTGAACGTCGCTTCCTGATTTTTTCGGCGGCTTCGCGATGAGATGAATGATCTCTCGCCATCTCTTTCAAGATGGCCATTTCCTTCTTAATATGTGGGCATTTCTTCGATGAAGCTTCATGTGATCCTCCGCAGTTTGAACACTTCACCACAGTCGCGCCACATTTATCTGCAGCGTGGGGCTCTCCGCAGCGGGGGCATGCTGCCTGATTTTCGCAGACGCTGCTCACGTGTCCCAGTTTCATGCATTTGCGGCACTGGAGAGGTTTCGCAATGAAAGGCCGCACTGCATGTCTGAAGTGTCCAACCTTGACATGCGAGGGTATATGTTTGCCCTTGAATGCTATTTTCACGCAGCGTGAACTGCCTAGCCGCTTAACATCAACGATGACCTCATCATTGGCTGGCTTGATAAGAATTGGCAAGTCGTTATTAAGGATGGCGATGTCTACGTCGTAGATAACGCCGGTGACTACGTCAGATCCCAGAGGGATGTAAGAGCGCACCTGAATGCCATCGAGGTCCGTTACGCTGCGTAGAGTGGTCAAAGCAGCCGCATGCTGGACATCAACCGCCAGAAGATTTTTCCGGCTGTTCACTCGAATGTCCGATATTTCATTTGGCACCAAGGCTTCCAGTGACATCGACACAGATTGCCTGTTAAGTAGCTTCATGTTGACGTTGGGAAGCAGGGGTACAAAGATGATGGTATTGGCGTCCGGCCTCTGTGTCTGTCTCACTGTTTGCGTGCTTGACGATGAAGACGTCCTGGTGTTCCGTCGCTTCGCTCTGCGGCTCTGTACAAGCTGGAAGTCGTCATCGGAAGTGTCCTCACTGCTGAGAGAGTAGACATGGGTGTCCTCGCTGTCGGTGTCGCTCTGCTGACCGATCCGCTTCCTGGAGGCGGCCGCCGCTGACGCCGCCGTCGCCGGCAGACGTGCGGGGTCGTCCACTTCCATTACGACTGAGCAGGGAGCGAGGACCAGCGGATGAACTTAGGTTTTCACAGAAATAACCCGGAGCTAGAAAGAACAGCGCTGTATCAAAAGACACTTCGTCGTCGTCCCCAACAGAACGAAAATGAGGAATATGGAAGAAAGTAAATGGGCTGGGAGAGTGTTCAGGTACCTGTACAGGAAAAGACATTGATTCACAGTGGAGGAAAAGAACTAGGAAGGTTACCAGCAAGTATACGGCCTGTAGGGTGGGCAACACAGCAACAAAGAAGGTCAAGCGGAAAGTCAGAGAGGCTGAAATAATCTCATAGGGGGCGACAATGGAAAAGAAACCTGCCATGAGTAACTACCTTAGAGGAAAAAACGAAATCAGGAAAGGAACCATTTATAATAACTCAAAGGGAAGCTCATTACTTTTCGAAGCGAGATCTGGATGCCTTAGAACACGCACCTATAATGCGAGATATAAGAAGGAAGAAGAAGCACGTGCTTGCTGCGGTAAAGCTAGGGAAACGACGGAGCATGTTTTATTAGAATGTGAAGACTTCTACCGAGCGGTCGATTTAGGCACCGCTGGCCTCCTTGAAGCCCTTGAGTTCAGCGGGAGCAGTCGTAAAGCGAACATGTCCGCAATAGACATTAGTAAGAGGCGATTGGAGGATTGGTGGAAGAAAAGTAGGGAAACGACATAAGATGGAGACGTACAAAAGCACAGTTCTCAATAGGTGATCAGAAAATTTGGGCGTGGTAGTTCACATTGTTTCTTTTTTTCTTTTTATGCGAAGCATATTACTAGAGCTCAACCCAGCTCCTCAGGCGCGGCGGTGTCGCCTCCAATACCACGTGACACCGTGACGTCACGACAGAGGAGAAACGGGCTCCAACTCGCGCCGTCGCTCGCGGCGTCGCCTTCAAGGCTGACCACGTAACACCGTGACGTCACGACAGAGGAGAAACGGGGCTCCAACTCGCGCCGTCGCTCGCGCCGTCGCGGCTTTATACACGATTTTACGGAGAGAGCGGGGATACTCTCGAACCAGGAGCACTGCGTTCGATTCGCCGTTTCCGTTTCCGGTAACCCAGAGTGGCCCTCTTGCATTGGGCTGTTAAATTTGCTCGACAGAAGCTGACGCGTGCCTGTTTCAATGTGTTTTCTCCTTTTTGCGTGCGCTGGTTAACAGTAGAAATGCCTTTCACCGCGCCTACGTCGTCCGGTCAGCACTGTGTAGTGGTGGGTTGTGGCAACAACCAGCGAAAACAAAAGAATATCGCGGATAGCTTGTGCGAAAAACACGCTGTGAAGAAGGAGCAATGTGGTTGCGATATGTTTCTGTTGCACCGCTTCCCCGCGAACGTCGACTTGGGTCGTCAGTGGACTTCTCTGATAAACAGGAAAGACTTCGTGCCAAACAGAAATTCACGTGTGTGTTCTGCGCATTTCGTTGATGGAAAACGCACGGAGCAAAACCCGCTGCCGATGCTGAACTTGGGTTACCAGCGAAAGGTAAGTGAACACTTGTTCATCGCTACCTGACCCGTTCTAAAGCACCGCATTTCGTATAATTAGTGCCTTAGACATTGGGCCTTTACAGCTCTAGTGAAAAAGCTTTGAAGTCATGTACCGTAGCTTGTAGCTATTTCTGCCCCTCTATTTCTGCCGAACCTGAATATGAAACCTGCCGCAGTTTCATGCTCGATAGTGGTGCTGTGAAATGTTACAATTGAGCTAGGCTTCATGCTATCGGTGCGGACATATCTAACTGGTGAGACGTTAACTTTTTACATCTTCGTCGCTTCGCTTGTCCGTGGCGATCTATCAGCAATTGTTGCTGAATCGAAGCCTCCGTTCCTGGCTGCGATAATAGATTTGATGCGGTGGCCTAGCGGTTAAGGCGTTTCACCAGGGGGTGGACACTCCCCGGTTCCGGTGGCACAGGAAATTGGCGCCATCTCTGTAATGGGCGACGCAAAAATCCGTTTCCCTTGCATGGCCTCGTAGATCGTCGCGCGCACGCGCGCCGATCCAGGTGGCCAAGCCCTTCCCCCCGCTCAACTCCTCTCCTACGCCCTCTCTCCTAATACCCTCTCAACTCCCTCACCTTCGACTGTCTACGCCCCCGCGCCGCCGTGCCATCCCCGCCGGCCCGGCTGCTGCTTAGTCCGCTACGTAACGCTTTATTTTTGTTATCTACTGTCATCGACATGCGTGCGCTGCTGTGCGTTGACCGACGTGGCTAGTTTCGTCAGTTCCGTGGTCCTCGGCAGCTGTGTGCTTGTGCTCCGCGATGTTTCACCCGTTTCACGACTCGTACCGCTCGTGCATCGTGCAGTGGTGCACAAATACCTCAAAAACAAGTCCTGCAAGGTTGTTCCGGGTGCCTAAAGACAACAGGTGAGCGCTCAGACCCAAGGACATCAGAAGGCGCATGTACACGAACACAGCCCTGTCCATTTGTGTACTCCATGAGGCTCCGGACGTCGTTGCGCCTTGATTGTGCTACACTTGCTTCTTCCCGGTAGAGAAAGCTGACAAATAGATGTTCCTCCTCATTGTCACCTGGTCTGTGACTTGTGTTTTTCTGTGCCAAGTCTCATTCTGCAATATCAGTAACTTGCCCAGCTTTCCATACTGCCCTCAGTGCTTTTTCTGTGTATCACGTTTTGCAAACCAACTAACAGCTGAAAAATTACTGTTAGTGTTTGTGTACTATCTCAGTAACCCCCGATGGGAAAACCGCGCGAACAACCTTCATGTGTAGGCATGATACGCATTTTTTTCCTCTGGAAAGCATGAGCATTGCAAGTGTCCTACATGCAGATTATTGCAGTTCGTGTTTATTATACAAGGGAGAGCCCAGTAGGTACGTCTTAGTGCCTTAAGTGACGTAATTTTATTGCTAAGCATTGCATTCGGGTAGAAAGAAAAGTCGTGTTGGCTTGTTTTACCTGGTCTTTGATTGAGGAATAAGCCTTTCTGCGAATGTTTTCTATGTGCTGCTGCAAAAGCCGGCTACCTTCTGTTCTCCTTGCCACCGTTACTCAAGTTGTGGCCAAGTGCAAAATAATGTGATAATGTGTGTTTCAGTTTTTAGTACAATGTTATTTTTTTCTGCCATGTTTTTTCAATTTGTTCAGCAGTAATGAACGTGTCAAGCATTTCATATACTTTCGTGCAGATTTATAAGTAAGCTTTCTTTTGGTATGGCTCTCAATCAAACAATGTTAGCATTTTATTCTATCTTTCAGGTATTTTGCGTGTCATTGTCTTTGCCATTACCACTGAGTTTTCCCTTTTTATAGTTGTCATGACTATGTCATGCACGTCGTCCAATTTTGTGCAATATCTTAGTGCACATATCAGGAGCTCGTCTACATTTAGGTCTTGAGGACGTTATATAAAAATCTTGTTTTTATATGTGTGTACATGAAATAGCCTTCGCGTTTTCTAGCACTTTCTTTTGTTATTTCACCATCTGTGAACTTTTGTCTTTAGTACTCTTGTATATGTCATGCACCTTCACTTCACTTCACTTCACTTTATTTCCTTAAAGACCCCACAAGGGGGTGTTACATAAGGGGTGGGTTGTACAGAGATGTTACAAATGCCACAGGTATTTAACAAGACAGGTATATGGATACACTTTGAATAAAACGTGATGGACAGGTGATTGAAACAATGTCGTGGGGAAGGCCATTCCATTCTGAAGCTGCGCGGCAAAAAAATGATGCAGAAAAAGTAGTGGTGCCAGAACGGGGTCGGGTGACTTGAAGTGGATGGCCCGTGCGGGGGGATGTGCGAGCGGCGGGAGCGATGTAAGGTGGATGGCTGAAAGAACTGTGATAAAACTTGTGGTAAAGTGATAGTGTGGCGATCCTGCGGCGAGACGAAAGAGTAGGCAGACCAGAGTCATTCTTAAGGGATGACACGCTGATATCATATGAATAAGAAGAATGAATGAAGCGAGCAGCACGATTTTGCACTGCTTCGATAGCGTTAATCAAATAAACTTGGTGAGGGCTCCAGATTGGTGATGCGTATTCAAGTTTGGGTCGAATTAACGATTGGTAAGCCAAAAGTCTTACGTGGTAGGGTGAGTGACGTAGATGACGTTTTAGAAATCCTAATGATCGGTTAGCCGATGAAATGATATTCGTGACATGGGTGCGCCAGGAAAGATCAGGAGTTAATGTTACACCAAGGTATTTATAGGATTCACTTGTTCCAACTGGTATGTTAGCGATTTTATAAGGAAATTGGAGTGGGTTTTTGCGGCGGTGGAAGGAAACTAATTTACATTTGTTAGGATTAAGGGTCATTAGCCAGCGGTTACACCAGTCTAACACTTTATTAAGATCATTTTGTAGGGCTGTTTGGTCAGATATGTTAGTTATTTTGCGGTAGATAACACAGTCGTCAGCGAACAAGCGGATGTTACATGATAAATTATTAGGCAAGTCGTTGATATATATTAGAAATAAAAGTGGGCCGAGGACAGATCCCTGCGGCACGCCGGACGTTACAGGGAGCGAGTCAGACTTGACATTGTTAAGGGAAACAAACTGAGAGCGGTTAGTCAGAAATTGGGTGATCCAGTTTAGAACGTCGTGTGGCAGATTTAGTTGAGAGAGCTTCATTAGTAGACGCTTGTGTGGTACTTTATCAAAAGCCTTGGTGAAGTCAAGAAAAATGGCATCTGTTTGTAGGTTAGTGTCGAGGTTAGCATTCAGGTCGTGAAGAAAAAGGGCTAGTTGGGATTCGCATGAGAGGCCTTTTCGAAATCCGTGTTGAGAGGGATTAAAAAAGCTGTTAGAATCAAGGAAATGCATGACCTGAGAGTATATGATATGTTCCATGAGTTTGCAGCACACACTGGTTAGAGATATTGGGCGGTAATTTAACGGACAGTCTCTGTTGCCTGCTTTGTGAACTGGAATGACCTTCCCACACTTCCAGTCGTAAGGGAGAATTCCTGAGGAAAGTGACTGGGAAAACAGTAACAGTAAAAATTCGGCAGATATGTGCTTAGTGTTTTTCAAGAGCTTGGAATTTATTTCGTCCGTACCAGTAGAAGATGACAATTTCATTTTTTCAATTAAAGACAGGATACCAGCGAAACTAATGCTTATGGGTGGCATTTCTGGTAAACTAGAGGAAAACGGTTCTGTTTCAGTAGGGTTAGGTTCATTTGTAAAGACAGACGAAAAGGCTGTATTAAATATATTGGCACTTTCTGAACAACTTGCTTCTTGACCAGATTGATTAGTAAGGATAACGGGAGGGGTGTCATGTGGGTTTAGAATTTGCCAGAAACGTTTGGGTGAATCAGCAAGGATTTTTGATAGCTCAGTGTGAAAGAATGAGTATTTAGCGTTGCGCACTTCTGTTAAGTATGCTTTTTCTGCAATGTTGTATTTGTCCCATGCGCAAACACTGTTTCTAGTCTTGGCGATACGAAAAAGACGTTTCTTCTTGTTTTCAAGCGATTTTAATGACTTAGTAAACCAAGGTTTTTGGCGGGTAGGACGGAAAGTTACCTTAGGGATGAAGTCATCAGCTAATCGGTTCATTTTGTTCTTGAAGAGTGACCAGTTTTCGTTAATAGGTCGTTCCCAAAAACCATCTTGAAACGAGGGAAAAAAGGCATTAAGTTCACTAATGATGGCCCCATAGTTCCCCTTGTCATATAGTCGAATTGTTTTCCTGCAAGCGTGGCGTATTTCGGGGACAAAGGCAAAATTAGCATGAATTACTTTGTGGTCACTTATTTCTTTTAGAAATGTTATAGAAGACAGGCTCCCTGGATCTGTTGTTAAGATTATGTCAAGAATATTGGCGGTATCGGAAGTGACTCGTGTAGGTTGTGATACTAGCTGAGTAAGATTAAAGTTTAGGCAAACGTCAAGAAATTCGTTAGCTTCTTTCGCATTGGGTGCTGACGAGGTTAGGGTCATCCAATCGATATTCGGAAAGTTAAAGTCTCCCAAGAGAACGACGCGAGCATTAGGGTATTTAGTCGAAAGTTTGGTTAAAATATTATTAAGTTCGCGTGAAAAATCTGGAGTGTGTCTAGGAGGCCTGTAGCAAACTCCCAAGAGCACCGACTGTGGTGCGGAACGACAGATTAACCATAATATTTCAAGGTCTGAGGATATTTTGATAACAGAACACGAAAGCTGTTTGTTTGCAGCAATGAGCACGCCACCGCCGCGTGTGCCGAGACGATCCTTTCTAAAAAGATTAAAGTTGGGCAAGTCGGATAAAACTTCGCCATCGGTGACGTCAGAGGTCAACCACGTTTCAGTTAGAATAAGTAAGTTGCTACTGGATGAAGATACAAGGCTTGACACGTGGTGGCGTTTAGAAAGAAAGCTGCGAATGTTTGTGAAAATAATCGAAATAGAGAGATTAGCTTTGTGACCAGAAACGGAACCATTTAATGATTTGGGGCGGGGAGGGGGTTGCTATGATTTTTCTTCGATAGTTTCGGTTGCATTGTCGAATACGTAGCGTTTGGAGCCCATAAATAATGTTTTATATCGTAAAAGAAAAGGACCAGATTTTTCTTTAGCAAAAGCGAGAAGGTGCTTCCGTGCGTTCCGAACGAGAGGCGAGAAATCTTCCCCAATGCTAAAATGTGTATTTTTGAGTTTAGAGCCATTAGCGAGAACAGTTTCCTTGGTTTTAAATGAGGTAAATTTTACTATTATGGGGCGGCAGCGGTCTTGCAAGTGGCGACCAAGACGGTGGGCACGCTCGATTTCCTTAGATTCGATGGCTACATTGAAATGGTCCCTGCAAAACGCCGTGATTAGCTCCTCAGACTGAGCGTTGGTCTCGGATGGCGTATCGTCCGCTATGCCATAAAACAACAAGTTGTTTCGTCGGGAGCGGTTTTCCATGTCGTCAAGCCGAGTCTCCAATATCGAGACCTGTCGAGTAGTCTGAGAGGTGGTGGTTGCAACGGTGTCTAATTCCGCTCGGAGCGTTTGAAGCTGGTGGTAGTGAGATTCTAAGCTGTCGATTCTTTTGCCTAGTTCGCAAATGGTTTTATCGGTGCTTGAGAGCTGACTCTTTAGGCTCTGCACGTCTCCAATGAGCTGGGCTTGACCAGAAGACAAGCCTTTTAGTTCATTTAGTATTTCATTTAGGGTGGGGGGTCCTGGGTTAGTTTCAATATCTCCGGATAACATAAGTAGCAAAGAACAAACGCTGTTAATACAATCAGACATGATACAAACACAGCACTGAGGGCTCGGTAGCTGAATAAGGCATCTATTGCTAGATTTTTTAGCGAAAAGGCGACACTGGTTACTGACCTGCATGGTGAACAGAAGTGGGTTAAGCCGTGTCGTGGCACAGCTACCGAGCCCACAGAGCGCGCCCGGCTGGCGGGGATGATTTATACGCAGTGTGCCTGATGAAGTCGATGACGGTGTGACCATGAATTCCTCTTCGAGCGTCCAGTTTCCAGGTTCCAGCGCCGCAGAAACTACAGTGGCCAACGCTGGAAGTAGGCGCCAGTTGTCCACGGTGACGAAGCAAGCCGGGAAAGGGTAGTTCACGTGGATGGCTGATACCGGGCCCAGAAGAACGGGGAACAGCACGCAGGAGATAGCGCAAACGAAATCCTGCATGGTGAACAGAAGTGGGTTAAGCCGTGTCGTGGCACAGCTACCGAGCCCACCTCTCACTATTGCTCATTTTTTGAGCGTGTATCACACCACGTTGTAAGAAAAATCTCTTTTCGGGAACGAAGTCAATAAAGCGAGACTAAACATCTGTTGTGTTGGAAGTGGAATTTTTTTTATGCCCCGGCACATGCTTGTATAATATAAGTATGGGCAAGACTGCGTGCGTGCCAACGCATAGCCCACGGCGCACCACGCGCGATAACAAGCGCGCTATAAAAAAGAAAAAACGCGCCGCTTACGGGTAAAAACAAAAAAAGTGAGCGGCGCGCGCGGCATGGGGGAAAGGGGGAAAGGGAGTGGAGCGGGTCGGCATAATAATAAAAAAGAAAGAAAAACGTTTGGGAAAGGAGGTGCCACGCGGCTGCTGTTGCTGTTGCCATGACAACGTAAACAATCATGTGCGCCGTCATTTGGCTTAATGCGTCGCGCATTGGTTAGGGCCGTAACTGAAGGGGACCTTGGCGCTAGCGTCGAAAGAGCGTCTGCTCGAAAACGGCCAATGGGATGTATACGGAGTGTCCGCCCCCTGGTTTCACTGCCAAGGCCGAAGTCTCGGTGCCGATACGCAGCCGAGGCGGCGACATTTCTATCGAGGCGAACCGCAAAAACACTCCCGTACTAATGCTTGGGTGGTCTGAGAACTTCGCGTTGTCAGAATTAATAAGTTCGTCTCTACTGCAGTGCGTTTCATAATTTTGTCAATGGCTTTGGCACATAAAACCCACGAATCTTTAGCTGCGATAATAAAAAAAGCTTCGTAATATTTCAGGTTATCTTTGGGCGCAGACGATTGAACCGTGACGAAAATACGCCAGCACCAACTAAGCGGAAGGCAAGTGTACAGATTGTTGTCACTGTGTGGCTGATAATGATTTATTTCCATTCCAGAGAAAAACGAGCAGAGACACACGAGATGAAGAGTCGCGTCAGGTTCCTTCGCAGAGTGTAAGGCTTTTCTGTGGTCTAATTTGTCAGAATTTGGACATACCAGTGAATTGAACTATGGAAAATAGCCAGTGTGTGTCGTTATAAGAACAATGTAGCCAATTAGTCACGAGAAAGATTTAAGTATGCTGGGTACCACACTAGGGGAACATATTTCGTTTGTTAAACAAGCTTGTCTTTGAGAACAAGAACTTAGCTAGTTGATGTTTTGCCTACAAATAACTTCACTTACTTGAAATGCCCCAACGAGGTCTTTCCCGCGCTGTGAAGTTTTCATAACTATGTAGGCCAGCGGAAGTTCTGTCAATGCAACAGGTTTAAAGCTATTGATGTGTTTTTACAGGTCACTTATGATGCACAAGCTTCCACATTCACCTCGCTTTTGGACAGTTTGGAATATGTGAGTAGGCATTCACTGTCTTGACATACTATCACTCAGAATATGTGCTCACTGTTATGTGTCCTACCCATACCAGGTTGGAGATAGTGCCAAGACAATTCTAGACAGCACTTGTGCATGTCAGGAAACAGAAGTAAGCAATCATGCCAACAGCTAAAGCTTACAGGTACACCAGACACGATAAAACCATGCCAACTGTTGCTATCATTCTCTCAACAGGAGACTTCCCACAGTGAGCCTGCAATGTTCACTGATGCATTTGAAAGTGAACCAGCTGTAAGTGACCTCCTGCACCACTTACTGGCACAAGTGCTGTTCAATTCTTTACACATTATGAAAGAGTAAGCAGTCGTGTAAATTCTTCTGCCTCCTTGTATTGTCATATTTAAAGATAACTCAACTTCAACAGGCTGCAGCACACATGGAAACCACATCATTCAACAATGTTTTGGGGAATGAAGATGTAAGTGCTCACACAGCCAGTCTAGGCTTCTGAACACGGTGCCTGTTTAAGAAGTACACACATTCACATGGTTTCTCCTTTCATAGGCTCAGTGCAATGAAGATACGTTTCCCAGCTCTGGCACAGTTTGTGAACCAGATGTGAGTGGTCAGGACAATTTAGGCTTTTTCATATGCTGCTGCAAGTGGAACTGAGCTGCCAATTTCTTCTGCAGGTTTCCCTTCACATTGGAAATTCACTAGTCAGATGTACAGGGTCGTCCTTTTTGAAAGGGAACACGCGAGCGCGTGGCCTGTGCGCTGCGGCGGCTGCCTAGAGCGCCGGTCAGTGGCAGCAAGAGGAAGCACGTCCGCTTTTGGCGTCATCTATTGACTGTCAGAATGACTAGGCACGGCCGATTGGACGCGCCTACTGGACTCCCTTCCCCGTATTACTGATGCGCAAGGAGAGGGGCCTGCAGCGCGAGCGCGATTTGCTATCTGCAGGCCTCGCTCCTTGCGCATCAGTAATACGGGGAAGGGAGTCCAGTAGGCGCGTCCAATCGGCCGTGCCTAGTCATTCTGACAGTCAATAGATGACGCCAAAAGCGGACGTGCTTCCTCTTGCTGCCACTGACCGGCGCTCTAGGCAGCCGCCGCAGCGCACAGGCCACGCGCTCGCGTGTTCCCTTTCAAAAAGGACGACCCTGTACATTGGATAAGGCACCAGATGTGAGTGTACAGGCACTGTCCTCTCCACATGATCGTGTCTACTTCCTCTGTGACACTGCAGTGATGATTGCTGCTGTGCTTTGTTTACAGGCTTTCACTTATGGTGTAGCTACTCCAGACAGCAGTGTTGCAGAAAATGAAGTTTGTGGGAGCTTAGTATCAGATCACGAAGTTGACGTAAGTATGCACACAGATTATTTGAGTTGCCAGATTACGTGTTTAAGTTTCTCACAAAACTGTCATTTTGTCAGATTCACGTAAGCAAAACCGAGCACATCATGACAAGGAAAAATACAAAGGTAATATTTTGTAATGTTAACGTGTTCTACATCATGACATGCCTTTCCGCTTTCTTGTAGGTGATGAAAGATAGCTCCACACAATGGGAACTGCCACCAGCTGACCATTCCTACACCAGCACAAGACTTTCTATGGCCATGAGAACTATTTCCTATCGAACACTGACCAGTGATGACATTCTTTTTTACACTGGCATTTCTGTGGCTGCATTTGACAAGCTCGTGTCAGCACTGAAGACTCAAGACAAGACAATTCGCAAGCTCTTGACCATCGAAGACCAGCTGTTATTGACACTCATGAGGCTTAGACTTGGCCTCCTTTGTGGAGATTTAGCAAGACGGTTCGAGGTCTCTGTAGCTTATGTTTCTAGAACATTTTCGAGAGTGCTGGACGACCTCGTGAAAATCATGCAAGAAGTTGTGTGGCTTCCCCGCTCATGTTGCGGGCAAGCATGCCTGAGAGTTTCAGAAACAGCGAGTACAGTCATACAACATGCATATTCGACTGCACTGAAGCACTAATGCAAAGGCCACGGAAACTGATGGCCAGATCCCAAAGTTACAGCCAATACAAGGGTGCAAACACGATGAAATTTCTTACCGTCATAGCACCAAATGGATTTATAATGTTTGTGTCAGATGTGTATGGAGGCAGGGCATCAGACAAATACATTGTAAAGACATGTGGAGTAGAAGAGTACCTCCTTCCAGGTGATGAGATAATGGCAGACCGTGGTTTCAAGCTTGACCCTTATCTTGAGGCTCAAGAGATTAAAATGAACAGGCCTGCATTTACAAAAGGTAGGTGTCCACAATAGTATTTTCATAACCTCCATAAACTTAAGAGCTACACAGTAATTACATGTACATGACTGCCTCTTCATCTTTTTTTTCTCAGGAAAGGATCAGCTACCTGAAAGTGAAGTCACCGAAACTAGGCGCATCGCATCGCTACGAATTCATGTTGAGCGGGCAATAAACCGAATCAAGACGTACAGAATTTTCAAGCAAGTACTGCCCATCAAGTCAAGAAAGTATGCCAGCAAAATTGTCCTTGTCTGTGCAGGACTCTGTAACCTTAAACGCCCGCTCATCAACGAACAGACAAAAACATAAATGTCCCGTGTGTACTTTAATTTAGCCTTAAGCACTCTGAGAAGCGAGTAGGGTAAACTTCACTAATGCCGTTTTAAAGCGAAAGCTTTATTGGCCTGGACTTGCAATCAAGATTAACCAAGGCTAACCATGCTATGCCTTAGCTTTTGCTACGTATATACTGGCATAGCCGAGCGAAGCCACTGTCAATTTTTTTGTAACCTCACTGGTTTCGTACCTGTGAAGCTTATGGAAGTGATTTGAAGCCAAGGTGTTAAAATGTGGTTGAATGTTTTTTTATTCATTCAATATACTTGGATGGCTCCAATGAAGCAGACATTATGAACAAATAAAATTTCACTTGCTCATCACAAATTGCAAATCTCGTCATACTTTTTGCACATAGCCAGCTTTTTCTTATAATGTAGGTCCTCAAGGTGAGGCAGGAGATGCAAAAAGTAGAATGTTTTGAGCCTCTTCAAGTTCTGTTCAATGTACCGTGTGTCAATAGGCACATTTACAATGACATCACTTTCAGCCGACCACACATAAAAATAGCAGGTGCTTTTGCCACAGCAAAACATGGTAAACTGCACTTGGTCATAGTAACCATTTTTGCCACCTGGACAAAGCACAGGTTCCCCATTCACAAGCTTAACATCATACTTTCCCTTTTCAATTAATACCGTGCAATCTGAAACTGTGGGACACTTGATCTCAACTAGAGCATCATCAGCACAGATGCCATCAGGGCTTGCAGACAGCCAAGGATGTGTACTGCTCACTACCATACCCGACTGCGCTACAGCCAAACCAGTCTTCCTCGTAAATGCTACTCTTGCAACGGCTTCATACTTCAGCCCATGCTTTGTGGCAGCATTACCGGTAAAGCCTGAATTTGAAAGCGCAGAAACAGCTTTCGAGGGATCAGTGCTTTCCCTTTTAGGAACCCGCTTTACATTTGATGCAGTTATGCGAAGGCGCCTGGCCATGCGCCATAGCGGGCACCCCTGTTCCCTAGTGGCAAATTCAAGGGAAGCCCGTCCTTCATTCGAAAGCATAACAAACTTTTGATAAAATACTCTGCAAGGGTCGCAGCCTTTTGGGAGTTCCGAAGGGTCTGCATGTGAGTGGCGAGGCTGGCTTGGCAGATCAGTAGCACGTGGGTCCCAAGCAGCCGCATTCAATGTACTATGAAGCAAGGTACCTGCAAGATAAAAAGCAATTACACACAATTCACACTGCACTGTGCCGGCTAACACCACTTGTATATATAATGATGTGCAATAACCAAACATGATATCTACTGTATTTGACAGGCACCAACACCTATCGCAGTCTGCATTACCATTATGTTAAATAAATGGCAACAAATAACCTGTCAGTCTCCTAACGTATGCGTGTCGATGCCAAAAAACATACTGATGCCATACAGTGGCAAAAAAAAATATAGGGTTTCAAAGGAACAGCCGCCGCTGTAATTTTAAGTCATTTCACTTAACACAACTGCACTCATTTCATGTTGGAAGAAATGTGCCCTCACCAGGAATGTTGAAGAGATCTGAAAATGGTTTCCTCCCAATGTGGTTCATCAGCTCTACATCATTTCCGAAGTGATGAAACTTTCGTGTGGGTTTTGGGGCCTTGTTTTCGGAGTCCACAGTTCGTTTTTGCAGCTTAAAGTCCATATCTTCAAGCAGGACAGGTTCCACATTCCTCTTTGTTCCCCTGTTCCACTGAGCTGTTCGGTCAGTACATGATGTGCCGGTCATTCCCGAGGCCACAGCCATATCAACTTTCCACAGTATTGCACCAACATGGCTGCAAACCCTTGCTTTTCCAGCCATACACGAGCAACCAGCAGTGATCACCTGTCCGGTGTGCCTTACGCAAGCCCACGCTGTCCAAGGCTTTTGATTTATGGCCTGCGATGGTCGAACATCCGCCTTGAGGTACACTAAGTCTGCGTTAACATTGTGACAAAGCACCTGGCCCACCCAGCCACTCTGTACAAAATTGTAGGAGTCTAGGCTTTTGTATGCCTCAGCTTCTTTGAGGTCACACGCCTTGCTCTTGATGAGGTAGCACACAATGTGGGCACTAGACACACTTGGCCATGCCTTGACATCGTCCACCCAGCTGTTGACAAACATTGGGTGCACGTAAGTCACTCCATCTGAAAAATAGGTGACATCAATCAGTGAGTGAATATGCAGGCTAAAACTAGAACGCTGTAAGAATAACTAATCAAGCTTCCTTGCGCACAATATTTACATATACTGCAGCAACATTCTAAGGGTTTACGTGCCAAAACCACGATTTAATTGCAAGGCACGCAGTAGAGAACGACTCAGGATTAATTTTGACCACTTGGGCTTGTTTAACGTGCACCCGATGCACAGTACACGGGCATTTTAGCATTTCACCCCCATCGAAATGCGGCCGCCGCGGCCGAGAATTGATCCAGCGTCCCCGGGCTTAGTAGCGCAACGCCATGGCGCAACGCGCTACGCCACCAGGGTGGGTTATCAAATACAATGGGAACATGCGATGGGAGAATACAGATCATCGATCTCATATGTGTTAAGCTGCGAGATAACCCGCCGTGGTTGCTCAGTGGCTATGGTGTTAGGCTGCTGAGCACGAGGTCGCGGGTTCAAATCCCGGCCACGGCGGCCGCATTTCCATGGGGGCGGAATGCGAAAACACCCGTGTACTTAGATTTAGGTGCACGTTAAAGAACCCCGGGTGGTCGAAATTTCCGGAGTCCTCCACTACGGCGTGCCTCATAATCAGAGAGTGGTTTTGGCACGTAAAACCCCATAATTTAATTTTAAAAAACTGTGAGATGCACTTGGAGGCGACATTGTCATGCCCGTGGCTCAGACTGCAACGTCCCTACATTCCCTTCATTAAAACATTAAATGCTGTTTGTAGTGGGGTACTCCAGATTACTTTGACCAGCTCGGCTCCTTTAGTGTGAACACAACGCACGGCAGTGGTCGCTGCGGCCGGCCTTAAGTCCAACAGCGCAACACCATAGCCACTGCGCTACCGCGGAGTGCTCGTTTCTCTGAGACGGTAGATATCGCTTCGTTCCCACATCGTTTCCATTTATTACGCGAGATGAGGCTTCGTAGCACGCCAGCGATGCGGGCGGATTATTAGGACTGCTAGACGGCTTTCCGCGATCGCAGATCAGTACAAACTGCGTCGTTCCGCACATGTCTGAGTGGAAAGCACTTGCGACAGAGAGCGAAGATTTCGGTAGGACACCGCCGCGAAGCGATCCTAAGCAGCTTGGTTGCAGACCAGTCATGCGATAAGATATTGTTCATAGCAGGATAGCGAGCGATGGGAAGATGCGGTGTCCGCGCCGCCACAAACGTGCGAGCTGACAGCTGCTGCTAACACTCCCGTTCAAAGTACAACTCACAGACGCACCTGTATGTAATTGCTGGCTGCGCGATCACGGACACAGCGAACGATGAAAGACAGCATGCATTGTTTATTCTACGCGAAATTGACGCGCAAAACATTGCGAGTTGAGCGCACACACTCACCGATGTCGATCGTATCCCCAGCCGACAATGTGATGGGCCCGCTGGCTCCTGGTTGCGTGCTTCTGTTCGTTGTGGCCACTGTGGCCATTTCCTAGCAGCGATGAAGACTTCGCGAGCAGAAAGATGCGTCTGCAACGCGCTAACAAAAATTCCGCAGGAATTCACAGACACAAACGTCGGCACACCTCATACGAACACGTTGCCAAAAGGCACTGCCGGCGCAGTTAACAGCCCAGCATGGCGCGGCAATGACGCTTCCGGTGAAAGCCGACAGGTGGCGCTAGTATGATGCATAAGGCGGCGCCGAGCTGCCTTAGGTAAAATAGTCTATATAAGCAGCTGCGCTTGCCTCTGCTAGACACTCACGAGGTGAGATGCCTCCTGGAGACAGAGCTGCTCGTTGGAATGAGAAGCGAAGGTTGCGGCGTGCTACAGAGACTGTTTCTAGGTGGCTTTGCTACGGCGCAGCGACTACACGCCACGCATCGGACGCGGTGAGCGTCGAGCAACGCAGCGTTCGGCGCGACAACGAAATGTGCGCCTGAGCAAGCGCCGCACGCCTGAGCCGACGCCGACGACACCGGCTTTTCTGCGACACGAGCTCCTTAACGCTGTCGCGTTAAAATAAAGGCTAGTATGCTTCGCATCCTGGGCTTAACCTTAGCTAAGCCACAGCCAGTTTTTTTCATTGTTTAACCTAGGTAGGACATTAGGCAGTATAGTATCAAGAGTTTGGTGGCGCAACCCACCGCTCCGTTCCAAAGGGGACGCTTATAACATCCATCCATCCGTTGCGCCGGCTCCCGCTGCGTGGAGTATAGCACTTTTGTCGGCGCCTGTACATTCCTTTTTATAAATTAAGAAGACGCCATTGCCATAACTTTTGATTGGGCGAAAAGGCATTAATCTTGATAACAGTACAAACGCAGCAGTGAAAAGTGGACAACGTTGCAGAAAGTTTGCTATGTTCAACCAATATTATTTCGTATAAACGCGTTCTTTTAAAGAATGATGGCCCAAAACACAAATGCCAACAACACCCGAGCGCGATGCAAATACTATGAACACGCGTTATGAACAAAAGATTTTCATGGCGCCAAACGACGGGGAAAATGTGGCGATACGTATTCCTCCCGGCTGCCATTGCATATGGCTGCTCTTTAGCAGAATTCGCGCGGCTCGTCGCAGCAAAAATTATGGCGGAAAATCTCAGCAATGGCGGCCCATGTAACGTCACGCAACGTCAAAATTACGTTTACGAAACAGCCTTTCCTGCGACGCTCCACACGGGATATTCCTTCAGCCAATCAGCAAGCTGGCATGGCGCATATCTTAGATCGCCACCACATATTCGTGCAATTGCAGATGCATTGCACTGGCTCCTGTACGCTACCGCTCACATTCTTTTTGAAACGCTAACGTCGCAATATAGCTGACTGATGAGTGTTGCGTATCATGTCAAATTATGTGCTGTAACAAACAAAAATAATATTGTTTTCTATTTCCCACTTAAGAAAACAGGAACAAAACTGCGGGACTACTTCCAGCAGCGGTGAAAGAGGCGCGCTTGGTTTCCATAGCCTTGGCTTCATAGCCAAAAAAAGTTGTCCGCGAGTATAGTAGCGTCTCGTTGCCTTCTCGAGTCACCTTTTCCCTATCTCCCTTCCTTTCCAATTGAATGGGAACTGCGAGCGAAGAGTGGCAAGGCTGTTATTCACAATGTTTTTAGATTCCTTTCAGTTTGAAAGCTGCGGCGCGCGGAGTGTCGCTCTTCTGGTTCATGCCACGCGGTGGCGCCCGTCACCCTGTTTGCCTAGAGTTACTGTATATGCTACCAAAAGTAGCTACCTTTGGTAGCATATACAGTAACTCTATGTTTGCCCGACCGGCGCGGTCCCTTCCCATTGTCGCTTTTTCACGTGTACACTTTACTCAAGTATTCTGACTGCTTAGTCTCTACACGGTCAGCGTGGAAATGTGGAGGGTGCAGCGGTTGCTGTGCTTGTGGGCGTTCAAGACGCTTTGAACAAATCGAGAGAAGCACACCGTTGGAAGCAAGCTCGCCTGCATGAACTGATCGAGTTCAGAATGCTGGAGTTAACTTCTGCAGCGGACGCAGCTTCGAATCGGGCGCACAATAACGCAGAGGCACTCAATCTTCGCCTTTTGCTTAGTGAAGTCCGTCTGCTCCTGAAACAGATTTCCTGTCGTCTTAACACAACTACCGGCTTTGATCAGCAATCTAACAACTCGGAGTTATACTTTATAAGCCCATGTATAAAGCTATCAATTCTGGAAAATCTAAGAGCAAACAGAAAACTTGAAACATTGGTGCACCGCCTGCAGCTTGGAATTGCATTTACGAGGCACTTCTTGTACAGGATAAAACGTGCTTCTAGTCCGCAGTATTCTTGTGGCCATACAGACGAAGATGTGTATAATCTCCTCGAGTGGACTAAGTACGATCCACAACGAAGGGTATTGCAAGCAAATTTGTTGCTTCTAGACAGAAGAAAGACCATTCACTCTAAAGAAGATACTTGGTCCATGGCCAACGGCGGGCCTTCAGAAAAGAGGACTTCTTGCTTTGAAGTTTTTCGAGGACACCAACATTTGGGGGAAATATTAAGTTTCAGTTGATCCTAATAAGCTAAATGAGTGATATGGGTGTTGTTCCGGGTTAAAGACAGATTGATGTGGTGATCGTAATTTCTAGACAGTGTGTGATTGTTTTCTGTGCTTGCAGTGTAATTACATGTGTTGTGTATTTGGTTATTCAAAATATGTGTCTTTATATATGCAAATGTGTACTGAACTCATGCACAAAACTTTGCGATTCATGTACTGTTAGGCTGTATAGTTTTTATTCATCTGCTGTTCTACTGAGTGCCATATTTCATGTCATTATTTTCCCTTCTTGCGCATATTTGTTTCATTTGCTAAGTGACAAGGAGCAGCTGGTGCCGCCTTAAAGGCGCCAACCTCTCCTAATATTCATTTCAGTAAAAAGAATGTGGTGCGCACATTCTCTAAGAGCACAACTTGCACTTCCTGTATGGAAGATATCAGCTCTCCAATGCCATTTGTGGGCAGTGACTCATACCTTACGGTTACAAGAGCTTCAAGCAAGGGTGCCTAAAGCATCCCACCCAAAACATGCTTTACAGTTTATAAATACTTCAAACAAAGCAGTTTGAATTTCCTTAAGAGAAGGTCCCTTTTTTTGGGGGGGGGGATATGTTTTGGGACGTGCTAGACGAACCGGAATTGCTAAACGTTGCTCGACTTTGATGTGCAGAGCACATGACCACTTTTACATGCCAAGTGCGGCATTTTGTCATTGTGATTCGCATGCATTTTCATGCGAGAGACGCGAATCGCCGGCTGGAAAACAGAGAAAAGGCCGCCATTGCAATTAAAAAAGCTCTACTTGTGTAGCTATTCCCTCCATGCTTTCGACTAAGTTTGTGTTCATTTAATGCTTGTTTGTGTTGACTGAAGTTACCATTCTAAAAATTAACATGCAGAACCCTGCTCTAGTCTGTGCGGTGCTCCATGCGTCGGCAACAGAGCACGGAATTTCATGACTGTGGTCTAGAAATGGTACGGAACAGAGATAATTATAGCTTTTCCTTATTGTTTTGTGCGTTCTTCCACATAAGGGTTACTCTAGCAAACACATTTTTGGATAAACGCCGGAAGTGCGTGCGATAAACAAAGCGCGAAGAAATTAAACGACCAGTTCCTCGCGACCTTGCATTAGGCTGCTCTTTAGCTTACCCTTACCACTCAGGCGAAAGCAGTTCTTTAACCATGAGACTGAAGTTTCAGCGTAACAGCCCAGAAAAGGCCGGCGGAGAGGGCTCCCGCCACAGCTGCCGAGCGCTTCGGGCCGACAGCGACCGCAGCGCCGCGTGATGAGTGGAAACGGAAGGGGATCACCTTCTCCACGGCGGGGACTCTACTCACTCGCTCCTCTGGAGGAGAGATCGAGTCTGGCAAGAGAAGGCCTGAGCTACAGTGTACTAGAATGTACCTGAGCGCTCGGCGAGTGACGTCACGGAGAAGAGGCCGGCGGCGTCCTCGGGGATGCGGGTTGAATGAAGGGATCGCGCCCTTACGGGCAACGTTAACCAGAACGCAGTTATTGTTTTTTAGGCATAGTTGAGCAGATGGCCCGCAGAGAACAGAGGGTGTCCCAAGATAATTTTATTTATGCAAAACTATTTACGCGCTGCATTATTAAAAAGCCCGTCCATAAAAAAACGAAAGGGTTCAACCTTAGGATTGAGAAAGAATTTCGGGTAAATGATGACAGTGAGCACGACTTCTATTGAAAAGTTACAGTGCTGCAAGATCAATGACAGAATATTGGGTGCCAATGCTAAGGCAAAGAAGAGAAAAGCTGGAATTCTGCGGAATAATGCAGCTGTGTTCTTGTAAATAGTTGCACGAATGTTTTGTATCTCCATTGCTAAACTCATTTGAGGTGTTCAGAGTAGCTTCTTTGCCTTGATTTATCGTCGGCGTCAAAGAGTTTGTCGTTCATGCGATCACAAAAGTAATTCAGCAAAATGTTGGCACTGCACCATAACACACATGACAACTTCATTGGTGTGCCCTTTTTCACATTCGGGACACATGTATTTATTCCATGCAGTCTAGATTAGGCTCTAAACGAATAATTTCGCTTTCGCGGCATTATTACATGCAGTACTGCACTCCACATATTTACAACACCTCAAATGAGTTTAGCAATGGAGATGCAAAACATTCGTGCAACTATTTACAAAGAAACAGCTGCCTTATTCCGCAGAATTCCAGCTTTTCTCTTCTTTGCCTTAGCACTGGCACCCAATATTCTGTCATTACCTTGCGGAAACATGAACGCATGATTTTTCGGCCCCGATTTGCAATTGCTACAGCAATTGGGCACGCAGCACTTGTTATGCATATCCTGGCATGAACGTAATCCACATTCCGCGGCAATGAAGGCTTGCCGGGCACACAACCGCAATCGCAGCACACGCGCACAGACTACATGCACGGTTCACGTCCAGAAAAAAAAGTGCGCTCGAAAGCATGTCGCAGCATGCCAGGACTTTTCTAACCCCGAAGCTATCCAAGGAGCGGCAGGTTTCCCGGAACTAAACGAATTGTTATCGCCGTCGTCGCCCACTCGGTCTTCCGCGTCACATTTTCAACACATGTGCGCCACTCGTAGCTTCGTAGCACGCTGCACGGAAATTATATGTGGGCCTCTTTTGCGTGATCTTGCTCAAGAGGAGAGGGTACAGTCAGAAGGCCTTAAGGTCTCTAGAGGGTGTTGGTCCGGCCGTGCCTCCTCGCGCGCGGCTCTGGGGAGCTTGCAAACTGAAAGGAATCTAAAAACGTTGGTTATTCACTCGTTTAGCCAGTGCGTCTTTTCTACCTATCTCTGCTTCCTCTCGCCCCTCCTCTCTACCATTCTATATATGTACCCTTTGGACTTGCACGTTAGTAAGAAAGGTAAGCGCTGCAGTTTCTGCAATGATTTTGCGGGGCGTCACGGATAATCACAGCTGTCAAGAGGCTAATGCCACCACGCCCAAGGAGCTCCACAGGATATTGCGCACATTCGACGCAGTGCAAAGGTCCAAGCGAGTTTCTCACGTCGCCTTCTCTACCGCGCTACTGTCACGTGTAGACCGTTTATTCATGGGCGCCACTATATTGCTACGCAGTGGCGCCATCTATTGGCATTCGGCATGCTGGCTTGGGCGATCGCTCCGCCTTGCATGGCAGGTATACGGTTGGCGGTAGTTTCTGGTGTTTGTTTTCGCGCTCGCGCTGCCTGTTTAGTGTGACGTGGCTTCTTCTACTTGTGGAACGGTTTTGTGAGACGTACTGAAGTGGTTTAGGTCGACATGGCCGGACTTTCTGCTGGCGTTGAGGCGGACGGAGCACGTAGCGCGATGTGTGCGCGCATGATGTATAATCAGTCTTGGAGATCACTTGTGAACTTCTGGATGTTCCATTCACTAATGTGACTTTATTGCAGTATTATCCCCTAGTTCTAATCTGCGGTTTAGGAGCGATCATCGTAACAGCGTGGGTACCGTTCTGCTACGATTGAAGCTGGGCTGTTATCCTTTGACAAGCATTCAAACTGTTAGCTGCATATTACATTGCGCGACTGCTTGGTTCGGTGGATGACGTTGCCACCCATGAATAAAATAGTTTTGGTTAGTACTAACAGCATACCTTACAGTGTGAACTATACTTGTCCAGCAAAGCGACCGTTTGCGAGCGTGCTAAGTAGTGGTAGGTGGTGGATTACATATATCTTTGTTCTATATAGCACATGGTCCAAGCACACGGCATCAACGTTCATAGATCTATAAACGTTGTGCGGCGTGACTATGCGAGGTCGTATTGCGGCGTTAGCCCGTTTTCTCTTTGTTTTTAGAGAAAGAGGATAACCATTTTCTTTTCAGTTGTGTTCTTTCCGTTCTCTACGACGCACTCACACGTATTACGGAAATTTTGTCCCCAGAAATAGCCATCGCATTCTTTTTATGCGATCCCCCTCATATATTATGGCTTCACAGGGCAAAAACGCAATGCCGAAGCCCATAGCTTAATATATATGTATCATATGCTGGTTCACCAACTGCAGTGATCGCTGTGTTGAGCAGCGCCATCGGCCTCATTCAAGAGACTAGCGTAGACATATAGTAATTTCAAGCCTACTAGATTTGAATTGCGTGAGAACGATGCCGGTGTATCACAAATATTTGATAGCGCCTGCCGCTTAGATGCTTCGTGGTTGCCTTAGGTCGGCCGTACACGACGATGCGCTATTACGTTTCAGACCCTACGCCAAGCAATCAGATAGTGAGCAGATTTACCATTTCATGCTGGTAATACAGAGAGGCTTGTGCTCTTCGTTTAATTAAAACCTGTATATGCAAAATAGTTCAAAACACATACACACACCGCGGCTGATAATGCGCGTCGCATGTTATCGCCCCCAAGTGATATTTCCGCGTATTGTAGTTACCAATGCACCGAAAGGCTTCCCTGGCGACCTTATGTGAACGTAGTACATTGAGTAAATTTCACAAATTACGATCTAAAACATCTCGCAATTGTTCCGCAGCACGCGACAATACTTTCAAGCAGAGCCGTGCGGGATTGCAAAAGCCAGAGAGGAGGAAAGGGTCGCCACGTGCCCATTTCTCCTCGCCCGATGAAAAGTTGTATACACGCGCTCTGAATTTCACGCCGTTGCGCCTAACTCCGCCGCCGATGGTATGAAATATGTGACCGTAGAGCAACCTGAAGCATATCCATGGGCGCTATTATGGACATTCCGCCATATTCTTCTATGCGTGACGTAGGCGCGACGCAAACAAAATGGCGCTGGTGGCCGCATTTTGCTTACGTAACGTGACGCCAACTTGACGTTTCGCCTAAGAAACTGAAATGAAGGCACTGAATGTAGCGTTATCGGTAAAGCAAAACAGTTTTCCTCCGCAGTAAAAATAAAGCAGCTATCTCAAAGCGTATGATTATTCCGTCGAAAACGCTTCTCGCTTTCGTCGTCTGCTGCGTACAAGTCGTCGTCTGCTTCAACAGCTAGGATGCATGTCCCCGGAAAATGGAATGAGTCATCGAATGTTGGTGCCAACGCGCTTGTTTTCTTGCTTGAGACAACATACGCGACCTGCCAGTGGTGATGCGCGCACGTTCTAGGCCACGTTATTGCTATCTCGTGAAACGCAAGTGACTCAGCCCGGCTCGGCTGGCTGAGAAACGGCCGAATATCACCGATAGCGTTGCGGGCGCCAGAGCTATCCACTAGCGCGATGCAAGCGCCGGCGCTGCCATCTCTTGTTCATTTCGCTGGTGACTCGCACCGCGGGAGGAAACTTCAAGGCGCCGCCTTGCGTACATTTCTTTTTATAAATTAGAAAGAGGCCATTGTCATAACTTCTGATTGTGCGAAAAGGCATTAACCTTGATTACAATACAAATGCAGCAGTGAAAAGTGGACAACATTGCCGAGGGCTTGCTATGTTCAACCAATATTATTTTGTATAAACACGTTCTTTTAAAAAGTGATGTCCCCAAACACAAATGCCAACACCACCCGAGAGCGATGCAAATACTGTGAGCACGTGCTACGAAGAAAAGATATTCGTGGCGCCAAACGACGGGGAAAACGTGGCGATACGTATTCCTCCCGGCCGCCATTGCATATGGCTGCTCTTTAGCTTAATTCGCGCGGCTCGTTGCAGCAAAAATTATGGCGGCAAATCTCAGCAATGGCGGCCCATGCAACGTCACGCAACGTCAAAATTACGTTTACGAAACAGCCCTTCCTGTGACGCACCTCACGGTATATTCCTTCAGCCAATCAGCAAGCTGGCATGGCGCATATCTTGGATCGCCACCACATATTCGCGCAAATGCAGATGCATTGCACTAGCTTCTGCACGCTATCGCTCACATTCTTTTTGAAGCGCTAACATCACAATATATCTGCCAAGGACCCAAAAAATGTATTAGTCCATAAAATTTGCAGCTTCACGTCACATTTCGTCATCTTGATGAAAACGCAAAATGACATTTCGCAATACTTCCGTTTCCCGGCACAAATTTCAAGGCACGTAAGCTCTCCGCAGCCAATCGGAGTGTAAACATGGCGGATAATGGCGGCCGTGTAGCCACCATGCGTGTCGAGAATAGCGCCCCAGCTTTTCTGGGGCTCTATTCTGGACATGCATGGCGGCTGCACGGCCGCCATTATCCGCCATGTTTACTCTCTGATTGGCTGTAGAAAGGTCACGTGTTTTGAAATTTGTGCCGGGAAGCGGAAGTATTGCAAAATGCAATTTTGCGTTTTCATCAAGATGACGAAACGTGACGTGAAGCTGCCAATTTTACAGACTAATACATTTTTTTGGTCCTTGGCAGATATACTGTGATGTTAGCGCTTCAAAAAGAATTTGAGCGGTAGCGTGCAGAAGCCAGTGCAATGCATCCGTTATTGCGCGAATATGTGGTGGCGATCCAAGATATGCGCCATGCCAGCTTGCTGATTGGCTGAAGGAATATCTCGTGAGGAGCGTCACAGGAAGGGCTGTTTCGTAATCGTCATTTTGACGATGCCTGACGTTGCGCTGGGCCGCCATTGCTGAGATTTACCGCCATAATTTTTGCTGCGACGAGCCGCGCGAATTATGCTAATGGGCAGCCATATGCAATGGCAGCCGAGAGGAATGCGTATCGCCACATTTTCCCCGTCGTTTGGCGCCACGAAAATCTTTTGTTCATAACGCGTGCTCATAGTATTTGCATCGCTCTCGGGTGGTGTTGGCATTTGTGTTTGGGGCCATCGTTTTTTGAAAGAACGCGTTTATACGAAGTAATATTGGTTGAATATAGCAAACTTTCAGCAATGTTGTCCACTTTTCACTGCTGCATTTGTATTGCAATCGAGATTAATGCCTTTTCGCACAATCAGACGTTATGACAACGGCCTCTTCCTAACTTATAAAAAGGAATGTACGCAAGGCGGCGCCTTGGAGTTTCCTCCCGCGGTGCGAGTAACCAGTGAAATGAACAAGAGATGGCAGCGCCGGCGCTTGCGTCGCTCTAGTGGATATCTCTGGCGCGCGCAACGCTATCGGTGATATTCGGCCGTCTCTCAGCCAGCCGAGTCGGGCTGAGTCACTTGCGTTTCACGAAATAGCGATAACGAGGCCTAGAACGTGCGCGCATCACCACTGGTAGGTCGCGTATGTTGTCTCAAGAAAGAAAACAAGCGCGTTGGCGCCAACATGCGATGACTCATTCCATTTTCCAGGGACACGCATCCTAGCTATTGAAGCAGACGACGGCTTGTACGCAGCAGACGACGGAAGCGAGAAGCGTTTTCGACGGAATAATCATACGCTGTGAGATATCTGCTTTATTTTTACTGCGGAGGAAAACTGTTTTGCTTTACCGATAACGCTACATTCAGTGGCTTCATTTCAGTTTCTTAGGCAAAAAGTCAAGTTGGCGTCACGTTACGTAAGCAAAACTGGGCCACCAGCGCCATTTTGTTTGCGTCGCGCCTACGTCACGCACCGAAGAAAATGGCGGAATGTCCAGAATAGCGCCCCTGGACACGAAGGGTTAGTTCGCGTGAGTACCACCACGTGGCGTACTAACCTTAAACATTTCAAACTTCCCGCGGTGACGCGTGATCGCGTCAACAAAAGGAAAATAAAATAATTAAAAGCTATCCCTGCGCCTTGAACTTTGCCACAATGCTTGTCCCGCCGGCGTTATCAGTGTTCTTGATAAAGCCTAACCGCTCATCGCCTGGAAATGACTTGTCATCCTAAGAGCGTTTAGTCGCGACGAGCGATGATGTATTCTGGGCCTTTGATACGGTTCTTTTTTTTGCTTTTTCTTTTTTTTTCGATGCTACGGAATAAACAAGCTAGGCTAACCGTCGGAAGCACTTCGGGACAGCCTTTCTTCAGTAGGCACACATTGTTAACGTCTAAAAATCGCACAACGTCTACGAGAGACGCCGTCGTGGACGGCTTTTTATTTTGACCTATCAATTTCGTTAAGGTGCCCCCAATTATTTCGCTAGCGACTTTGCTATCCGCACTCACGGGCCACCGCCACACCTGCAAATCGAGATGCGCTTAAGTATTAAGACATATACATGAATATGTTCGTTTTGCACCTTGACGCAAAAGTCACGACAGAAGAATTGAGCAAACTGTCTCTGTGTCGTCATCTGTAAGCATGCAATGGCCGAAGCTGCTCGCAATATTACGTCCCATTTACTGGCCACCAGGCCAGGTATACACCCTTGCGTATGACATATACAGTACTTGCAGTTAGTTTCCAAGGTAGTCTCCTATGACGGTTATCCACGTGCGTGAAGGAAGACCGCTATTTAAAATTACTGTGCAGTAATATATGCGGGATTTGTATGCTCTCCATGTTGTCTATCATGTTGCCGTTCCGCCTTTATAATATAGCCGCAATGTAGACTAGCAGCTATCGAACGCCATAAAGGCTAACGACATACTCAAAGACCTGGCACACAGCTCCTGACAATTACTTGTATTCAAGAGTTGTGCGACTGCCAAGGACATCCTTAACGAATGTTACATAACACATTAAGGGATTTTGCGTGCCAAAACTACGATCTCATTATGAGGCACGCCGTAGTGGGGAATTCGGGAATAATTTAGACCAATTGGGGTTCTTTAACATACGCCTAAACCTAAGTACATGGGTGTTTTCGCATTTCACACCCATCGAAATACGGCTGGCGTGGCTGGGATTTGATCCCGAGACGTCGTGATTAGCAGCCGAACCCAATAAAAACTAAGCAACTACGGAGGGGAAGGAATGTTGACAGTTCGAGGAAGGTGACAGTCGGCACGGGGGACAATTTGTTCCCATCCTCATTGCACGAGAATCGGTACCAGCCGTAGAAGAATGACACCGCACAATCCACTGTATTTAATGTGATGAAGTCCACGTCTAATATTTTAGACCCGAATCACCCTGTAACTGACGACCAGGCATCTCGCTTATAAGTGCAGTCGCCTGACAGTTGTCGGGCGCTGGCGTCGGCCACAGGACCTACTTGACCTCTTTTCAACACTTGCCGCCATTCTCTCTTTATTTTGCGCTATCTGTTTCACCTGAACTGCTTCAACAGTCCATTTATTTTTGCCAAAATTTGGCCACCCTGACAACGTAATGGTTTCTTATATTTAGGTCATCTTTTCTATTAAGGGTAATGCTGTCCTGAGATTTCCAGTGGTTTTACCTTTCTCAAACTGCCCGCATTTTGGTCGGCCTCTGTTCATATTTTGGAGGATTTTTAATAGACGTTGAAACCATTGCACGGCCCCCTGACCACGCTGCTCAAAAAGTCATTTTATTTCCCTGAGGTCTTGTGCAAGCTTCTTTCTGCCTTCTTGCCGTTCATCAACCTCCGGGTTCCCCTGTGGCTTGTATCCCATTTTGACGACTACAATCACACGGAAGTTGGCAACGATATAATGTCCATGGCATTAAAGCCGTTTAAGTCAATTCTACCGTGGAGACCACAGCCGCTTTTGCTCACTGTGAATGAAAATATTGCATTAATGAGCGCCATTCTTAAGCATATAAATTGATAGTCTAAAATTATGCGGATCTAACGTATGTGCGAATTGATGTAGACGAAGATTTCTGTGTTCTTTGTTGTCATTGTCTTACGTCATCTCCACAGAGTAGTCAGGCACCCTCTAATGAAGTGCTGTCAATGTTTGCCTCATTACACCCGCCATTGTGATGCAAACAAATGTAACTTCAACTCATTTTCTCAGAAATTAACGCTGAATGAAACGCTGACGTCATCCTGAACAAGATCATGAAGCGCCTTAGTGCTCGATCTTATGATGTCCCTATTGGCAAGGTTATTTTCGTGTTTTTCTTTTTTTTTTCTTGGGGGGGGGGGCGATGTGCTCTTGTACCACAGAAACGTCCCTCAGACGTCTCTAATGTGCTCGTTTTTATTCTCAAGCACCCAACGAAAAGAGTCATCGCTGCAACTCAAGATGCCCTGGTGGCAGGCCACCATGGTGTGTCACGCAAGTATGACCACGCTGATTCATTTGGGTTGGCATATACTATTTTATGCGGCATACTTCGCCACATTCATTTTTTAAACTATATGCCAGAGCTCGAGAAGGCCGGCCAACTCACGAGGTCCCTTTCCTCTGTTTACTTCCGCAAAGTGTGCATCTATCGCTGTCGTTACCAAATATGCCCAGCGGTATATGCTATTACTCAAGCCTTTCTGGCGACCTGAGCAACTCTTCAACCGGCGTCGACGTTCAATATGGCTATCCTCAATTACTTTTCGCGGACTTCTCTCACCGCCTTCTCTCCAGTGTCATCTCTTACACTACTCGCTCCTGCTATAGACACAACACAAACACGCAACGACCTTAATGAAGCATCAATTACACGCTAGTTGACATGCTGTCGATGTACCTTTCCACTGAGCACCGGCATTGGAGCGTGGTCCTCTCTATGGTCACATTATCCGTCTACAGCCTCGCTCAACAACACCACTCGTTACTCATCACGTTTTTTTTTTTTGCTTTTGTCGACAAGAGCATAGTGTGTTTCCTCTGAATGTGCTTTCGGTTTTAGGTGTGACCTTGCACGCCCTCTTATCCTGTTATGTTGACGGCGACCGTTGTCGACAGGCTGCCGCCTCATTCTGAGCTTCGCCCTCACCAGAGAGCACACAAAGTAGGTTTCACAAACAAACCACCGGGATTCGAGCCCGTGTATTCGCAGCATCCTCCATTTGGGAGCTGGGCGCGCTACCCATTACGCTACCACCTCCCTTCACAATTTTCTGTTTATCTGCATGCCGCCCCACTTCTCGTTTTCGTCGCAGGCGCAGGCAGAACAGACGCAGAAACGAAAAAAAAAGGTAAAGATTGCTTGAGCCGCCAGCTGACGCATGACCTTAACTTTGGCAAATTACTCTCATTGGAACGCATGTGCTTGCGGCTAAGTGCAGATCGTGGGTCGCCTTAGCTTTATCGTAAATTTGCTTTCACGGACTCTTTTCGGATAAAACTGAAACGCCGGACAAAAATGAGACCTAACGTTGTATTTTTTTATTGTTTTCTAAGTTTAAACCGAAAACACTCATTCGCACAAACAGTGATTTTTTTAAAGAAATGGCATAAGGATGATATATTTCGAGGCAATGTCGCTGCCAATACGGGCCAGCACCACGTATCGACGAAAGGGCATCACACTGCCGGTGCAGGCGGCAGGTTACTGAATGATGAAAACAGAAAACACGACTGTTTTTCAGTTCACGCAACTTATTAGACACAGAACACCAGGCGCCCACCACCATGAAATTTTTTTTTACAACAGCGACACACAACGGCGGACTGATATACTTCTTAAAGCAGTTTAATTCTAGTTTTTCTAGCAGAACCGCAAGCACATGGAGCACCACGCCGTATACCGCGGCCACGTACTCTAGCCGCCCTCCTTTTCCTCTAACAATATGGCCGCCGGCGGCTTCACGCGCTCCCGTAGGCAGCGAATTGGACTGTCACTCCAGAAGTTTAAATATATAACCTCTTTGCATAGAAACGACAGCATGATTGCTAATATATTATTGCCTTGGATATCTTTGGCACGAGGCCCAAGACGGCACCCTGTATTCCAACGCGTTCTTATGTTTGCGTTCGTGTCTCTGTCTTGAAAGGACGCGCACCGTAACATGCTGCAATGGTGCTTGTGTTGAGCGTATGTAAGGCGAGAAACGCTGTTCTAAAATGTCTGTTCTCTAACTTGTGCAGCAAACCCATGTTTATAGTATTCCCGCAATAGCAATAGTCCCGAGTATAGGAAGCGTATAACCGCAAGCGTCAAGTTATAGTCGTAACTTGAAGCGACAGCGTAGTTGTAATCAACAGACCCTGCCAGTAAGGAATGATCGGTGAGGCATGGCTGATGAATAAGTAATTGCCAAGATTGGTTTTCAGTAAACGTTTGTTACCAAGAACGACGGGTGCTTATACAACCGCAAAGGACTGATGCTGGGTGGTGAGGCAATCATTTACTCGCCACATCACACATCTACACTGGCATTAACTGGTTTCACCAACTCTCGCTTATATTCTCTCGACCCTAAACTGCGACTTCGCCTGCCACCCGGGCTCCAGCTTTTCCTCTCTTTGTGCCTCGCTTCTTTCCCAGTGTGCCGAGGCGTGCTTTCACTGATGCTTGCTGCTCCTTTTTCTCAATAAATGAAAGCATTCATTCATTCATTCATTCATTCATTCATTCATTCATTCATTCATTCATTCATTCATTCATTCATTCTTAAGTTGCTGCAGAAAATAGCGTGTCTTTATCTCCATACCTACCCTGTCTCCCACCTGGACTCTCCCATCGCAAAACAATGGTGCTGTGTTACATATGGCTGGGCGTCACATATACAGTTTTCTAGGAATGGCCAGCAGCGCGGCGTGCAATTTTCGGTGGGTGTCGAGACAGTATATAAAGCGCCTTCTCTGCCACATCTAAAGCACGCAGTACGAAATGAAAGAAACCTATCTGGGCTGGTCGGGGGCAGCTCATTTCGGATTCGTGATGCGTCGATTTCAAGGGAGCGATCTTGTACGCGTTCCAAAATAGAACGGAGGCGGTCCGTTCCACCGAGCCGCACACGCTTGGTCAGTTTGAACGGTGTCGAACGCCATGACGTCAATTGTGAAGTGATATCTGCTGTCAATCATTCCGTGTTGTCTGCTATCGGACGAACGCAACGGAACGGACCGCCAATTTCGCGACGGAAAGAACGGACCGCCTCCGTTCGAGTTTGGAACGCGTACAAGATCGCACCCCAAATGTATATTTTTTATCTAATCCTAAACGACAGCGATATAGGCGATGTGAGTTACGGTAGCTCGTTGGTTTGTACTAACGACGCTCTTCATGCAGCACTTTTGTCTTGCGCCTGTTTTCGAACAACGGGAATGAAAGGCAGGAGGCAAACACGCTTTCCTGAAATGAAACATTCGGAATAACTCTTTGTTTGACGGTTGGACATATGTCAAGGGCCCCCGATATGAATAATTTGCAAGTCGGTATCAGCTTACAAAGGGGAATTCAGATGAAACGTAGTCAAGCGGATATGCGTTTAATATCATCAGGATATCTTTATTGAAATTCCTTAACATGAGGTGAAAGCCGACTAATAAGCATTTAAATTTTCTGTGTTATGAAGACCTCATGTTAATATAACGCCGCTGTCTTTTATAGCCTCCTAAGCTAAAAAGTGAGTTATGAATAACAAATTGTTGCGGTAAATATGTAAACGCTGACGCCAAGAAGAGTCCTAGACCGTTTCCCAGTATTCACTCAATGAAGATTGAGAACGTCTAGACTCTCACCCGTTGTAGTGATGTGAAGAACAAAACACTTCCAAAGGAGTGAGTCACGAATATAACATATTATAAAAGGTGAGCTTGCGCTGGAAAACACTCAAAGCACAACGATGGCTGCGCGCATTGTAGTGCTTCCTCTGGACCTGGTCTACGGATCAAGACATCGGTTCATCAGATTGGAATGCCCGTACGTTGCAGCGCAATCTGGGGTCCTCAAATGTGATGAAGAATGTGCGCCAGTATTCGCTTCACGCGCGCGATCTGATAAGATAACGCTCTTTCGCTATTGAATCCGTGACAGCATACTGGATATTAGAAACACATGCAGGTGCGTCTTGAGCTAACCTGTAACTTTGGAACAGTGATTAGACGCTAAAAAAAAAGCGTCCCCCCCCACCCCCCGAAAAAAAAGATGAGAATACAGCTGCTTTTAATATTAGCTGAAACATAGTGCTCGTGGTAGAAAGGGCCCGCAAAGACTGTACAGCGGCGCCGACATGCAGAAAATTCAAGAGCTAAACACGTTCCAATTGCTGGTATTTATGAAACCAGCATTTCGCGGTTCAATGTAGCCCTGTAGTCCAGGAGCTAGTTCCACACGGGTACTGTGTCGGAGCTCATATTTCGTATCAGCATTAGTTGTCACAAAATCACAGCATTTTTTTCTTTATATCTTAATATTAGACAGCCAAAATACATGCAGCGAAACCGTCATCCTAATACTTCAGTACTTCTCGTTCTAACGTAGTCATGCCCGCACTGATCCACATGTTACAAGGTACTGAAAATGTTTTCAATGGTTTACCGCAGGCAGCTGTTTTTATTTCTGATGATGGCACGAAACCGAGCTTGATGCCACTAGTGCTCAGAATTCTAAACAGGAGCGTGGACGATGTTCTCACACACCCTGTGTGATGTACCGTGGCGCTGAGAATAGTCCATTGTAAAGGCAGAAGTGCAAGGTTGGGCACATGTGCTTAAGAGGAAGCTTTAGCTCGGATGATCCTATCTAAATACATGCAAAAGCAGAATTCGTTTTTCTCGGCAACCACAGCGCCAAACTTGACGAGGTCTGTTGCATTTAAAAGAGACTTAATATTTAGTGACTGGTGGTTTCGAATTTTTCATTTAGGTCATCATTTGTTTATTAAAAATTGGCAAAGATTGCACATTTTCGGAAAACTAGGCTATCAATTTAGAACTTTGTAACTCAGCAATCAAACATAATATCACACTTCTGTGAATTGCACCTAATAGTAGATCTAAAGCAGAAAAAATTGATATGTTACACATGAATCTCAAAAAATTCAGTAATAGGGAAATACAGATCTTGCAGAACCCTAATACACAAGGTAACGAATTCGCGTAGGATATAAATTGACATAGAGAACTTGTCCGCGTTGAATGACCTAATGGATGCTGTTTACAGAACAGTGATATCTGTTCTTGATGCAGAGCTATTAATTTATAAACTTCGTGTCTCTATTATTTTTTTAAATTCTTTTCACAGAATTCAGACACTAAGGGCCAAACAATGCAATCTTCCTTACCTCAATAAGGAAGCCTTCATTGCGGTGAGGCTACCTTATGTCACTTTGAAAGCTTCCTTACTGAGGGGCCCTCGGTGAAGGCTTCTTTGGTGCTTCCTCAGCATTGGCCTCGAGCTCCACCACTGGAAAAGCTGGCGCCACCGTCGGCGTGACGTGCTAGGAGGGATCACGTGGACATAGCGGCCGCGTCGGCTGCTTCGGGAGCGCCGAAACGAGCTGAAAACGAGTTTAAATTCCCTCGTACGCTGCGGTCCTCATTTAGTGGCAAAATTTTCCCGCTTCGAGTGTCTCCTTTACAACGCTTGAAAGCACTACAATAGGTAGTGGCTGCCTTTGAAGGCGCGCGCAACATGGTAGGCTACTGCTCGATGCCGCAGGGCCGAACGCACGTAACGGAGGCCGGTGTCAGCCTTATTCACACGTAGCCGCAGGACAAGAAGCTGCGTGAAGCTTGGCTCGCGAAACATAAAACCGGCAAACAGTCATCAGCTACAATTCGGGTATGCAGCAAGCACAGACGCGAGGAAGATTTCTGCTACGGCGCCCGGTCCGCGATGTTCTGAAAACGCGCATGGAGACGCTCGCCCGAGTCCGCTGCCCGACTAATGTCATGACAATTTGGTCTATGAACTTGTCGATGCTATATATACTGGTAAGTTGAGTGGAGTGAAAAGGCAACGGTAAGAAGCACATTTTAAAAAAGCATGGCATATGGTCATGTTTGTGTTATGAATTAATGCACTGGATTACAAAAAAAAGGAGCAGCGGGAAATGTCATGCCGAGAACACCGATAAACATACAGTGTGACGCAACTCGAGAAATAATATTGAAAGGTCAAAGAATTTAGAAGAAAAAAAAGATTGAATCGTCGCGACGGCACATCACAGTCCCCGTAGGCGTCGAAGTCTCTACAGTGAAATTATTTTTGAACAGCTGTAATAGCACCCACGCAACAATGGTTGCTTGTATACTGTCAAACGCTCGTATTCTGCGCCCTAAAGCTCATGGCACGGTGCGAAAACGCGCGCGCGGAGAAAGGGAAACAGTGCGCGGACAAGCGTGCAGACGCGCAGTCGGTCGCTGCGAATCTACGCGATCGCATCATTGAGGCTTCGTTCTATTACGCTCCATTTAGTTATACAAACACTATAAGAACATATTTCACACTATAGTTTGCTCTCAGCATTTACCTACCTTTCACGCAAGAAGCCGGTTCGGGAGACTCCATCGCGGCGACCGCGCGGTACGTTCACGGTACGTATTCGGTAAAGAAATAGCGTCTGTAAACGATTGTGTGCTTTCAGTTTGCCCAAGATTATTATTTAGACAGTAAAAAACTTCTCTCGTTTCGAAAGTACTTACAGAAATGTCCGGGATAGCTCGCGCGTGGTGTTTTCAGTGAGCGCTGACAGCAAAACCTATGAGGAGCGCGCCGCGTGATCCCTCATACTACGCCAGCGAGGTGCTTCCGCTAGATGGCGACTCCGTAACTCCTCGCCGACAATATGGTAGCTACAAAGCTACCTTCATGCGTCCTTACGCCGCTCCTGGCCCTGAACGAGCGCTTCGCCTCATTGCTTAAACACGTGACCTTTGCATGCGCATGCGCGCTGTCGCCCACCTGCGGAGAAGCGCGAGCACGGGGCGCTATTCTGGACATTGCGCCACTTTCTTCGGTGCGTGACGTAGGCGCGACGCAAACAAAATGGCGCTGGTTGCCCAGTTTTGCTTACGTGACGTGACGCTAACTTGACGTTTCGCCTAAGAAACTGAAATGAAGGCACTGAATGTAGCGTTATCAGTAAAGCAAAACAGTTTTCCTCCGCAGTAAAAATAAAGCAGCTATCTCAAAGCATATGATTATTCGGTCGAAAACGCTTCTCGCTTCCGTCGTCTGCTGCGTCCAAGACGTCGTCTGCTTCAATAGCTAGGATGCGTGTCCCCGGAAAATGGAATGAGTCATCGCATGTTGGTGCCAACGCGCTTGTTTTCTTGCTTGAGACAACATACGCGACCTACCTGTGGTGATGCGCGCACATTCTAGGCCACGTTATCGCTATCTCGTGAAACGCAAGTGACTCAGCCCGACTCGGCTGGCTGAGAAATGGCCGAATTCACCGATAGCGCTGCGCGCGCCAGAGATATTCACTAGCGCGACGCAAGCGCCGGCGCTGCCATCTCTTGTTCATTTCGCTGGTTACTCGCACCGCGGGAGGAAACTTCAAGGCGCCGCCTTGCGTACATTTCTTTTTATAAATTAGAAAGAGGCCGTTGTCATAACGTCTGATTGTGCGAAAAGGCATTAATCTCGATTGCAATACAAATGCAGCAGTGAAAAGTGGATAACATTGCTGAAAGTTTGCTATATTCAACCAATATTACTTCGTATAAACGCGTTCTTTCAAAAAACGATGGCCCCAAACACAAATGCCAACACCACCCGAGAGCGATGCAAATACTATGAGCACGCGTTATGAACAAAAGATTTTCGTGGCGCCAAACGACGGGGAAAATGTGGCGATACGCATTCCTCTCGGCTGCCATTGCATATGGCTGCCCATTAGCATAATTCGCGCGGCTCGTCGCAGCAAAAATTATGGCAGAAAATCTCAGCAATGGCGGCCCAGCGCAACGTCAGGCATCGTCAAAATGACGATTACGAAACAGCCCTTCCTGTGACGCTCCTCACGAGATATTCCTTCAGCCAATCAGCAAGCTGGCATGGCGCATATCTTGGATCGCCACCACATATTCGCGCAATTTCAGATGCATTGCACTGGCTTCTGCACGCTACCGCTCACATTCTTTTTGAAGCGCTAACATCACAATATATCTGCCAAGGACCACAAAAATGTATTAGTCCATAAAATTTGCAGCTCCACGTCACGTTTCGTCATCTTGATGAAAACGCAAAATTGGATTTTGCAATACTTCCGCTTCCCGGCACAAATTTCAAAACACGTGACCTCTCGACAGCCAATCAGAGAGTAAACATGGCGGATAATGGCGGCCGTGCAGCCGCCATGCGTGTCCAGAATAGAACCCCAGAATAGCGCCCACGATACGTCTTGCCTGGCATATTCGTTTCAGTTCACGCGTGCGGCATGAAAGCGTTGCTAGGCGTGGCTAGGCGTTGCACGACGCCGGCGTGCCATCGTTGCTGTAGCACATCAAGTTTTGCACTGTAATGCGCTACTTTTTTGAAGTTTAGTAAACAAAACTAGAAGAAAGCGTCCACTCTTCAATTTAAAGATTGTGCAACGATGCATTTTTTATTGAATAATGGTGCTCGCGTAAAGCTTTTAAGAGATAATCTCGAACCCAGGCATGCGGCAACCGCTCCTTACGTGAGGACGAGTGAACGGAGCTTTCAGAGTATGCTCATAGAGGAAGAAATTCAACAAGAGGGGACACTCCTCAAAAACTGGCAACAGGAAACACGTCACGCCTAGTTTCAACTTCATCCGTTAGTTGACGCGAGCATCAGAAAAAGAGAATGTGAAAGAAACTTCCAGACAACGTTTTATTTTTTTTATTCTTTCCCTCTAAAAGTGAAAAAGTTTTGCGTGTAAATGAACTTATACTTTGCAACATTTTGTTGCGTTGCCTAGCAACAAACTAGCGGCACGGCAGACGCGCGTGTATGCGTCATGCGCCATACAAGCCGCAGGAGTGAGCGAGGCCGGCTGCGCGTGTGAAGCTCGCGTGCTAGGCGACCCGTCTCTTTTGGATGTAGCCCATTTTTGGGGCTCCCGGCATTCTGTTGTGTTCAGTCTGCATTTCGACACGGCACCGCTGCACTACTGGACTACAGCAAGGTTAGGAATTTTGTTAGACAGTCTGCGACGCACTTCAAGCACATTTAGGCTTACTGCACAAAACTGAGCCTATGTAGTGACGCAGTTATCGAAAAACAGCTCCGCAGTCCAAGCCCAGTTAATATGAGTTAATAACTCGTATTGGGAGATGTTTGCGACGCTTTCTATGAGCCCAAGTATAATCATAACTTATTTCGGGAGTTTTGGGGCACGCTCGCCGCACCTGGCTTTCTGACGAAAAGCACCTTGGCCGTGTGACGCAGTTTCGCGTGTACTGAATCTTACCGGGACAAGTTTTGGCGCTTTCTCTGACCCCAGACATTATTGTAACTAATTTCGCTACTTTTTGGGGTACTTTTCAAGCACAGTGGCCGCGCTCGGCGTAGTGGCGCAGTTAGCGAATAGCAGCTCGGCTGTGTGCCGCCGTTAGTTTCGCGTGTACTGAATCTTACTGGTAGAAGTTCGTGACGCATTCTCTGACCCGAAAAAAGTATTGTAATTTATTTGGTAACTTTTTGGGATATCTTGAGGTATGCTCGCCGCGCCTGGGGTTGTGAAGCTGTTAGCAAAAAAGGCAAGCCGGCCATAGTGAGTTAGTTTTGCGTGCACTGAATTTTAGTGGGACAATTTAGTTTGTGACGCATTTTATAGCCCTGCAACAACATATACCTTATTTCGGTACTCACGCTTGTCGAAAACGCGACGAGCGATTGCCGAGAGTGATAAGACGGGAGTGTTGCATGCGCCGGCAGGACGCGTAAAAGATAACACGGAGGAGCAGCTCAGGAACATGACATTTATGTATTCTGAGCGACTGAAAACAGGCTTTGCACCCACGAATCTGTCTAGAGTGCGACTAGAAGACATTCTGCAAGCGTGTAACATGGTTTGGCTGAGCCTGTGTTGTAGCCACCTCTGTGTACTTGGCGTACCATCGCGTCGACTGAGGCTAAGTTGTTTTGGAAACGCGCAGTCACCCGTGTATTTGTGCTTTTGAAGTGCAGGAAATAATGTCCGGGAAGGGAGGGATGCTTGAAAATCGGATGTTTTCTTCAGACTTTACGGAATTGTTTGCGAGGAGTCTTTGCTGCGAGATGTACGTAAAAGTGAATTTATCTGTAATGCCGCTCAAATGTGCCGCCGGCGATTTTCGCGCAAAATTCCTCTGCACCGTCTATCTCACGGCGGTTTTGATAGAGAGCGAGGGCGTTAAAAGGGTGTCGTTGTTGGGGTCTTGAGCAAAGACCCCGCAAGGTACGCCACACACGGGACAATGGCTTGCGGGGGTCTACACTCTAAGAACAGTTTACACCCTTTGGCTTGCCCCTTCTGCCACACAAAAATAATCGTCATCTGCCTTGATGCGTTTCCTTTCTTTATCGCTGCGAGCCCGGAACTTTCCAGTAACGAACGGCACGCGCGTTATCAGCATAGAACAGTTTACACCCTTTGGAGTGCCTCTTCTGATAACGCGCGTGCCGTTCGTCACTGGAAAGTTCCGGGCTTGCAGCGATAAAGAAAGGAAACGCATCAAGACAGATGACGATTATTTTTGTGTGGCAGAAGGGGCAAGCCAAAGGGTGTAAACTGTTCTTAGAGTGTAGTGACTCGCAAAAGCATTTCTATCTTTGATCCGCTTGCTTATCCACTCGGCGTCTTATCTTCTTTTGCATGCGCCGAGCTTCTCTGAGGTCAAGGATTGGCTTTGTGCGCCTGTACCTCCCTTCAGCACGGCGACGTATTGTACGAAGCCTTTCCAATTCAATATTATTCTCTGTACGCTTTTTCGAATGTGTGAAGCAACGCGTGCAATCTTGCATTGCGTCTGCAATTATGTGTTCTAATCTGCGTGCGATATGTTTCTTGCAGGTGTCTTCTACTCGATCTTGAAAGACTGACCAATCGATTTGGCGAGATACATCCGGTAATGCGGCGTCTAGACCATTGATTCTCACATAGGTCGGAATATGATCACTTCCATGGGTTTCAATATCAGTGAACCACTGCAGGCTCGAAGTCAGGCAACGTCACACCAAAGTCAAGGCAGCTACTGTACGTTGTTCCTCGTAGGAATGTCGGACTTCCGTCATTTAGAATACACAGGTTGTGGCCTGATGCAAATGCTATTAGTGACCTGCCCCTCGAATTTATCCTGGAGCTTCCCCATATATGGTGGTGAGCGTTGAAGTCCCCTGTTATTATCCAAGGACCGGGACTAGTAGCCATAACATCTTCTAGTCTTTAGCTGTCAAACTGACTTGTTGGGGATAGGTAGACGCCAATAATAATAAAAGACAGTCTCTCCTTTTTCACACTAACACAGACGTATTGGTTACCATCGTGTGGCGCTACGGGTTGCGAAAAATACGTTAGGTCCTTGCGAATGTAAACCAGAACCTTACTACTACGGACACACGTTGTTGAAACAAAAGGTTCATATCCTGATAGTCTTATGGAGGCTGATAAGTTCGGTTCACAGATCACCAGTATAGGAAAGTGGTAGTCAAACACGAACTGTCGAAAATCCGAAATACGTGACCTTAGGCCTCTCGTATTCCACTGGAATATGGAGGCACTTCTGACATCATCCCGGAATGATCGCTGTTGCTGTCGATGAGCTATGGTTTTGCTGTAGAAGTTCTCAAGCCCTGGACTTCTGAAGGCTCGCTCGAACCGGATTGATGGCATCCAGCACTTGCAACGCACTTCGAGCTATTGGTGTCTGTATCTTGTCGAGAAGAACACGGATAGCACTCACCAGAGAACTGATCATGACAACAATTTGTTGATCTTGGTCCGTCAGTTTATCAGGAACAGTCGAAGTGTCCCTTGCTGTAGAAGTCTGATTTCACTCAGTAGGAGCATGTAGCCTCGGGAGTGCAGGCCACGCGTCAGCAGCAGGGCTGTTCGTTGCATCTTTGTCCTTTGAGCTGACTGCGTTTGGCCTGCGCGGAAGAGTGGGGGGCAGTGTACGTGGCTGGCGCTCTGCAGAGGCTTTGGAGGTTCGTGATCGACGTCGGCGACGCGATCGTCGCCGCCTAATAGATGTTGCTGCTTCTCGGTGAGACGAGTGGTCTCTAACCATTTTCCTCAATATTACTATTTCCTTGCGAATTAAAGGGCATTCCTTCGAGGAGGCATCGTGAGGTGCGCTGCAGTTTGTGCACTTCAGTACACTGGCTTCACACGTGTTAGTGGTGTGGGGCCCAGTGCAGCGAGAACAGACGGTAGTGTTCTTGCACACACTACTCACATGTCCAAACTTCATGCACTTCCAGCCCTGCAGCGGTTTTGGTATGAAGGGGCGAACTGCGTGTCGGAAGTGGCCCACTTTTACATGCCATGGTAGGGATTCGCCTTTAAATATGATTTTGACGCACCGTGACGTGCCGAGACGAAACGCGTTTGTGATGATGGTGTTTTCTGTAGCTGGCTTGATTAAGATCGGAGTCGACAATGGTCTCATCAACATCGTAAATTACGACCCTACTGATTTGTTTGCCCAGCAGAATATGAGGGCGGACTTTCATCCCGTCAAGTTCCGTGACATTGCGCAAAGAATCCAACGCAGCCGCGTGTTATACGTCAATCGCTAGGACGTTCTTACGGGTGTTCACTCTGATGTCTTTGATTTCATTCGGAACCAGTGCCTCTAGATGTGAAGACACGGCTTGCCTGTTGAGGCGTCTCAGGTTGTCAGTAGCGAGAACTGGCGTGAACCGGATGGTGAGCTCCTCGGTATTCCGCGAAGTTCTCACGGTGGACTCACTCGAATTCGAGGATGCGCTGAGAAACCGACATTTTGCTTTACGACTCCGCACCAGCTCGAAGGCGTCGTCACAAGAATCTTCACCGCTGACATAGTACTGCATGGTGTCGTCACTGTCAGTGTCGCTCTCGTTGTCGTTGCGCTTCCTGGAGGCAGCCGCCGAGGGCACTGCCGACTCCGGCGGACGCGCGTGAGACTCCATCTCCATCGCAGTTAAGGAGGAAATAGCAGTTCACTGGCAAAGTCTAAAAAATCCACAAAATACGTAGAGCTGGAAGACTCGTTGTTCTGCCTGAAAGGCACTTCGTCTTCTCCTTTTACACATGTTTCGATAAAATCACCCGAGCTAAAGCTTCCCCTTAAGGGCTACTTTCTCCACTATCATGTCCGCGTGTAGAACAATACCGAAGATAGTACAATGCCGGACTGACCCACGGCGGAGGTGAAGCAGGCGTTAAGCACTCCCCACACGTGGGCCGATCCCGAAAATAGTGCAATACCGACCCGACCCACGGCGGTGGTGAAGCAGGCGTTAAGCATTGCTCATGCGTGGGCCGATTCCGAAGATAGTGCAATACCGACCCAACACGACCCGAGGCTGCGGTGAAGCAGGCGTTAAGCGCTCCCCACACATAGCCGATCCGGAAGATAGCGAAATACCGACCCAACCCACGGCGGCGGTGAAGCAGGCGTTAAGCGCTCCCCACACGTGCGCCGATCCGGAAGATAGCGAAATACCGACCCAACCCACGGCGGCGGTGAAGCAGGCGTTAAGCGCTCCCCACACGTGCGCCGATCCGGAAGATAGCGAAATACCGACCCGACCCGCGGCGGCGGTGAAGCAGGCGTTAAGCAATCCCCATACGTGGGCCGATCCCAAAGGTAGTGCAAAACCGACCCGACCCGCGGCGCCGGTGAAGCAGGCGTTAAGCAATCCACATACGTGGGCCGATGCCGAAGTTAGTGCAATATCGACCCGACCCGCGGCGGCGGTGAAGCAGGCGTTAAGCAATCCCCATACGTGGGCCGATCCCGAATTTTGTGCAATACCGACCCGACCCGCGGCGGCGGTGAAGCAGGTGTTAACCAATCCCCATACGTCGGCCGATACCGAAGTTACTGCAATACCGATCCGACCCGTGGCGGCGGTGAAGCAGGCGCTTTTTTTAATTATGGGGTTTTACGTGCCAAAATCACTTTCTGATTATGAGGCACGCCGTAGTGGAGGACTCTGGAAATTTCGACCAGCTGGGGTTCTTTAACGTGCACCTAAATCTAAACACACTGGTGTTTTCGCATTTCGCCCCCATCGAAATTCGGCCGCCGTTTCCGCGATTCGATCCCGCGACCCCGTGCTCAGCAGCCCAACGCCATAGCCACTGAGCAACAACGGCGGGTGAAGCAGGCGTTAAGCACTCCCAATGCGTGGGCCGATCCCAAAGGTAGTGCAATAACGACCCGATCCCCGGTGGCGGTGAAGTAGGCGTTAAGCAATCCCCATACGTGGGCCGATCCCAAAGGTAGTGCAAAACCGACCCGACCCGCGGCGCCGGTGAAGCAGGCGTTAAGCAATCCACATACGTGGGCCGATCCCAAAGGTAGTGCAATACCGACCCGACCTGCGGCGGCGGTGAAGCAGGCGTTAAGCAATCCCCATGCGTGGGCCGATCCCAAAGGTAGTGCAACACCGACCCGACCCGCGGCGGCGGTGAAGCAGCCGTTAAACAATCCCCATGCGTGGGCCGATCCCAAAGGTAGTGCAATACCGACCCAACCCGCGGCGGCGGTGAAGCACCGATCCCAAAGGTAGTGCAAAACCGACCCGACCCGCGGCGGCGCTGAAGCAGGCGTTAAGCAATCCCCATACGTGGGCCGATGCCGAAGTTAGTGCAATACCGACCCAACCCGCGGCGGCGGTGAAGCAGGCGTAGAGCACTCCCCATGCGTGGGCCGATGCCGAAGTTAGTGCAATACCCACCCGACCCGCGGCGGTGGTGAAGCAGGCGTAAAGCACTCCCCATGCGTGGGCCGATGCCGAAGTTAGTGCAATACCGACCGGACCCGCGGCGATGGTGAAGCAGGCGTTAAGCAATCCCCATGCGTGGGCCGATGCCGAAGTTAGTGCAATACCGACCCAACCCGCGGCGGCGGTGAAGCAGGCGTAAAGCACTCCCCGTGCGTGGGCCGATGCCGAAGTTAGTGCAATACCGACCGGACCCGCGGCGATGGTGAAGCAGGCGTTAAGCAATCCCCATGCGTGGGCCGATGCCGAAGTTAGTGCAATACCGACCCAACCCGCGGCGGCGGTGAAGCAGGCGTAAAGCAATCCCCATGCGTGGGCCGATGCCGAAGTTAGTGCAATACCGACCGGACCCGCGGCGATGGTGAAGCAGGCGTTAAGCAATCCCCATGCGTGGGCCGATGCCGAAGTTAGTGCAATACCGACCGGACCCGCGGCGATGGTGAAGCAGGCGTTAAGCAATCCCCATGCGTGGGTCGATGCCGAAGTTAGTGCAATACCGACCGGACCCGCGGCGATGGTGAAGCAGGCGTTAAGCAATCCCCATGCGTGGGCCGATGCCGAAGTTAGTGCAATACCGACCCAACCCGCGGCGGCGGTGAAGCAGGCGTAAAGCACTCCCCGTGCGTGGGCCGATGCCGAAGTTAGTGCAATACCGACCGGACCCGCGGCGATGGTGAAGCAGGCGTAAAGCAATCCCCATGCGTGGGCCGATGCCGAAGTTAGTGCAATACCGACCGGACCCGCGGCGATGGTGAAGCAGGCGTTAAGCAATCCCCATGCGTGGGCCGATGCCGAAGTTAGTGCAATACCGACCGGACCCGCGGCGATGGTGAAGCAGGCGTTAAGCAATCCCCATGCGTGGGCCGATGCCGAAGTTAGTGCAATACCGACCCAACCCGCGGCGGCGGTGAAGCAGGCGTAAAGCACTCCCCGTGCGTGGGCCGATGCCGAAGTTAGTGCAATACCGACCGGACCCGCGGCGATGGTGAAGCAGGCGTTAAGCAATCCCCATGCGTGGGCCGATGCCGAAGTTAGTGCAATACCCACCCGACCCGCGGCGGTGGTGAAGCAGGCGTTAAGCACTCCCCATACGTGGGCCGATGCCGAAGTTAGTGCAATACCGACCGGACCCGCGGCGATGGTGAAGCAGGCGTTAAGCAATCCCCATGCGTGGGCCGATGCCGAAGTTAGTGCAATACCGACCCAACCCGCGGCGGCGGTGAAGCAGGCGTAAAGCACTCCCCGTGCGTGGGCCGATGCCGAAGTTAGTGCAATACCGACCGGACCCGCGGCGATGGTGAAGCAGGCGTTAAGCAATCCCCATGCGTGGGCCGATGCCGAAGTTAGTGCAATACCGACCCAACCCGCGGCGGCGGTGAAGCAGGCGTAAAGCAATCCCCATGCGTGGGCCGATGCCGAAGTTAGTGCAATACCGACCGGACCCGCGGCGATGGTGAAGCAGGCGTTAAGCAATCCCCATGCGTGGGCCGATGCCGAAGTTAGTGCAATACCGACCGGACCCGCGGCGATGGTGAAGCAGGCGTTAAGCAATCCCCATGCGTGGGCCGATGCCGAAGTTAGTGCAATACCGACCCAACCCGCGGCGGCGGTGAAGCAGGCGTAAAGCACTCCCCGTGCGTGGGCCGATGCCGAAGTTAGTGCAATACCGACCGGACCCGCGGCGATGGTGAAGCAGGCGTTAAGCAATCCCCATGCGTGGGCCGATGCCGAAGTTAGTGCAATACCGACCGGACCCGCGGCGATGGTGAAGCAGGCGTTAAGCAATCCCCATGCGTGGGCCGATGCCGAAGTTAGTGCAATACCGACCGGAGCCGCGGCGATGGTGAAGCAGGCGTTAAGCAATCCCCATGCGTGGGCCGATGCCGAAGTTAGTGCAATACCGACCGGAGCCGCGGCGATGGTGAAGCAGGCGTTAAGCAATCCCCATGCGTGGGCCGATGCCGAAGTTAGTGCAATACCGACCGGACCCGCGGCGATGGTGAAGCAGGCGTTAAGCAATCCCCATGCGTGGGCCGATGCCGAAGTTAGTGCAATACCGACCGGACCCGCGGCGATGGTGAAGCAGGCGTTAAGCAATCCCCATGCGTGGGCCGATGCCGAAGTTAGTGCAATACCGACCGGACCCGCGGCGATGGTGAAGCAGGCGTTAAGCAATCCCCATGCGTGGGCCGATGCCGAAGTTAGTGCAATACCGACCGGACCCGCGGCGATGGTGAAGCAGGCGTTAAGCAATCCCCATGCGTGGGCCGATGCCGAAGTTAGTGCAATACCGACCGGACCCGCGGCGATGGTGAAGCAGGCGTTAAGCAATCCCCATGCGTGGGCCGATCCCAAAGGTAGTGAAATACCGACCCGACCCGCGGCGACGGTGAAGCACGCTATTCTTTTGGTGTCATAGACACACGGGTGTTGCTGGACGACGCCCAGAAACCTTTGGATTTTGGAGCCGCACATGTCGGGCCTGCTTTTTTGCGAAGAGGCCATCTCGTTCTGGCTCAGACTGCCGAGTTGTGAGTCTCTACCTCGACGAGAGAGGGCGCTAGGCGCTAACTTGCTCGGCGCGGTCGGCGCGAAATGCAGTCGGTTGCATTCGGCGCCGGGCGACGTCCGAGCGCGCCGATTGCCGCCGTTCGCGTCGGCGCCAGATGCCGCCGGACTGTAGAGGGTCGTGTTTTCGCCAACGTAACGTCGCCAGGACGAGCGCGCGCGCGCGCGCGCGTGTTAAGGCTCATTCACACCGGCGACTGACAGTAATCGCGCGACCAAGTTGGTCGCAAAGCGACCAGTCGCAAATGGTCGCCTTTCTTGAAAAGCGACCATTTTGGGCCAGTCGCTCTCTGCGCGATTTTTCAGTCGCGCGACCGTGGTCGCAAAACTGAAAAACCAATCAGCGGCGCACCGGAAGTGATCTTTCGTGTGTCTACATCCGGCCTCCTCCGGCGTCGCGTTCAAATTGCGCGTAGATTCCGAAAGTTCTCGCTGAGAACGATAATCTCCGGGATTGCGACTTGCGGGTCGCGCTCAGCCGGGCTTGCCGGTATGAACATCAGTCGCCTTCGGTCGCTTTTCGATTGCGAGTCGCAAATGGTCGCGCGACCTCCACAAGTCGCCGGTGTGAATGTGCCCTTATGCCCCAACCACTGGCACGCGCTGGAAAGCTTCGGCGCGCGCCGAAGGATCAAATGCGTCAAAGCGTTGGTCGGGAACTCGGCGAAGCGGAACGTCGCGCAGCGAGTATGTCTACTGCCGATGCTAGAAGTTTGCCGACGCGTGGCGAAGCTGCGCCGGCGTGCACCAATGAGAGGCTGCGACGCCTCGCAGGCGTCAACCAATCGGAGGCTGCGGAGCCTGTGGCTGCTAGGCCTGTAATGGCCGACCGTGCGAAGGCGCCCGGCACCAACGATCGTCCGAGTTTTTTGGACGCACGACGCGCGCGACAGTGTTACTGAAAGACAGTGTTGTAATAGTAGGCCGACAACGACACGACCGACGACCGTGGGTTGTGGCAGTGTGACGTAGATCCGAAGCGAGTTCGAACGACGCGGACTAATCCAACCTGCCCGCTGGGTTCCGCCGGGCTCGGCACGATCGTCTGCTAAAACAGCCAACCGAATCACGATTGCCGCAACGTCTGTGCTTGTTGTATGTGCATTTTGTTGTGCTCAAAACGAATGGAAACACGTTTGCGAGCTCCGAAGTCTGGATAATCAACACTCGCCTATCGCCGATGTTGTTTACGTTACGCGTAGGCCTAGCGCGTCCATCGAGTTCGTAACTGGCGAGTGAACGAACTCGCCTGAGAAATCTGTCGAAGGAAATGAATTTTCAGGTCCGTTTGGTGCTGCAGTGATTTAAAATATGGCCCTCTTGACTTCGTGTGACCTTTAATGTGGTGAATGAACCGTGTGGAAATAGGGTTGGTCAACCGCGGCGTGTTTCGTGTGGTGTCGGTTGACTCAAGTTTAACGGGCAAGCTCTGCACTCTTTCCAGTGGTAAAGATAAAGATAACTTCCGAAAGCCAAATACACAAGTAGCCGAACTATTGGAAGTACTTACATAATCAGCCGTGCCGCCTGTTTCAGCTGACACTGCGCTCTTCTATTCGGCATGTGAATCCAGTTCAGTACAAGTTCACTGTACTCATTCACTCACTTCTTTCTAGTGCGTCCGTCTTTTGGGTTAGTTGGGCATAAATCGCTCGTGTAGGAATCAAGAACACTGACGCACTGAAGCATACGTGACAACGCAGTCATGTTTGAGTCAGTGTGTCGTTATAGTTGAGCACTGCAAAAAGAAATTATCTGTTTGCAACGTGTGCCCTGTGTGCAGTGCATAGCAGGACCTGCATCATGCAAGACCTATGCATGTAGCAGCGTATACCACGATTGCTTCGATGCCCGCTTCCGAAGCAGCAAGTACTGAGTCAATGAAGCTGTAATTGATTTCTTATCTCAATTTTTGCTTATGGAAAGTGTAGATGGCAGGCACGTATCCAGGGGGGGGCCCGGGGGGGCCCCCGCCCCCCCCCCCGAAATCAAGTGGCATACCCCGCCCCCCCCCCCCCCTTCCCACCCACGCCACCACTTCTCACACATTCCTAAAGCGCCGCCAGATCAATGTTGAGACTTTGCAGCTGTTCATCAGTCAGCATTATGCTGCCTTTATCATTCCTTTTAGATGGCGGTAGTTATCGGCATCTATTGTAATATGAAGGACAGTTTTCTCGTAGATTCCGCACCCGCGCGATTAAATCGAGATGCGTTCAGTTGTCACCATCTATTCAACCGTCACACGCATAGCTGTTGTTTTTGTTAGTTCAACCTTTTTTGTTTAGGCTGATCCTGGGACCAGGGGAGGGATGCGGCTCTTACTCAGCTGGTACGTACTCTCATGGAACGAGTTGCGGCTGGAGAAAACGCCAATTGCGTTTAACTTTTCCCTTTGCTTCATTATTTTTCTTGAGTTATGGCTCGCCGCGGCGCTGGCAGATGCCCGGAACCATATACACGTGATATGGGTTAGATAAGGTGGGAAATAAAATAATGTGAAAGAGCGTCCATCACGAAACCCTGCAATAACCCTTAAACCCATAAACAAGATGACTGTCGCCCGTTACCTCGTCTGTTTTTCCCTAACTGTATAGCACTTTTCGTGCAAAATTGGCAACTGGAAACAAAAATCGCAAGGAGTTGAGAAATTAAGCGATCTGCTAAGGGAGAGAGCCAACGCAACAACCAAACTCCAAGCAAAAGCGAATAAAAAAGTTAACCATTGTTCATGAGACTATTTATGGATCAACATCTTTTCATTTAAAAAGGAAGTAGAGAAAACGCCGCCGGAAGTGGAGAACAATTACGTGTTTTGAATGACGCTTCTACAGTTATCGGTCGAACCGCCTCACGTAGCCATTTCTCTGCTGTGCTTATGTGGGTGTTTTTCTAACCTTTCGCGGTGAGCGCAGTACGTCTAGAATCGCAGATTCCTGCGCTCTACGCGGTTGTAGGGGACTGGCGGCCGCACAGCGTTACGCAATTCGCGGAACTGTGAAAACTGATCAACAAGGCGAAAGTAACTGATATTCGAAACTATAACATGAGAAAGACTGAAGAAGCCGTAAGAAATGAACGCAGCCTGAAAGCAGTAAAAAAGAATCCTGGCACAGGACAAACCATGACGTATGCACTAAAAGATAAGAAGGATAACATCATCAGCAATATCGAAGATATTGTAAGAGCAGTGCAAAAATTCTAAGCTGACCTGTATACAGTACCCAGAGGAGTCATGATACCTCACTTAGAAACAGTAGTGAACAGGATACAGAAACTCTCCTATAACTAGCGATGAGGTCAGAAGGGCCCTGCAAGACATGCAACGATGAAGAGCGGGAGGAGAAGGTGTAATAACAGTCGATTTAATCAAAGATGGAGGAGCCATAATGCTTGGAAAACTGGCGGCTCTTTATACGAAGTGTCTATCGACTGCAAGGGTCCCAGAAAACTACTACATTATACTAATCCACAAAAAAGGAGACGTTAAAGAATTGAAAAATTATAGGACCATTAGCTTGCTTCCAGTATTATATAAAATATTTACTAAAATAATCTCCAACAGGTTAAGGGCAACACTGGATTTTGTCAACCAAGGGAACAGGCTAGCTTCAGGAAGAGATACTTTACAATGGATCACATCCATGTCATCAATCAGGTTATCGCGAAATCTGCAGAGTACAATAAGCCTCTCTATGTGGCTTATATAGATTACGAAAATGCATTTGATTCAGTAGAGATACCAGCAGTCATAGAGGCACTACGTAATCAAGGAGTACAGAACGCTTACGTAAAAAACTTGGAAAATATTGCTACATGCGTGTGGTATTTGTTTGTTTGAACGAGGCGCGTGGGCGCCATCACTCCAGAAAGAAGGAGGAAGAACGAACAGGGCTGCAACCGTTGTTTAAATATAATCTGTAAATAGTTTCTCGTCTTACTGATTCGTCCTTCGCGTAAGAATATCTACAGAGGTTCTACAGCTACCTTTATTCTACACAAGAAAAGCAGGGAGATACCTATAGAGAAAGGGGTCAGACAGGGAGACACAACTTCTCCAAAGCTATACACTGCGTGCTTAGAAGAATTCAAGGTATTACACTGGGAAAGCTTAGGAGTAAAGATCGACGGCAAATATCTCAGCAAACTTCGGTTTGCCGATGACATTGTTCTATTCAACAACAGTGCAGGAGAGTTACAACAAATGATTGGAGACCTTAACAGAGAGAGTGTGAGAGTGGGGTTGAATATTAATATGCAGAAGATGAAGATAATGATAAATAGCCGGGCAAAGGAACAAGAGATCATGATCGCCAGTCGGCCACTAGAGACTGTGGAGGAGTACGTTTACCTAGGTCAATTAATCACAGGGAACCCTGATCATGAGAAGGAAATTCACAGAAGAATAAAAATAGGTTGGATCGCATACGGCAGACCTTACCAGCTTCTGACTGGAAGCTTACCATTATTATTGAAAAGTAAGGTGTGCAATCAGTGCATTTTGCCTGTGCTGACGTATGGGACAGAGACTTGAGAGCAAGTTAAGGACCGCGCAAAGAGCGATCGAACGAAGATTGCTAGGCATAACGTTAAGAGAGGGAACGAGAGGGGTTTGGATCAGAGAGCGAACGGGTATAGACGATATTCTAATTGACATCAAGAGGAAAAAATGTAGCTGGGCAGGTCAAGTAATGCACCAGTTAGATAACCGTTGGACCATTAGGGTTATAGAATGGGTCCCAAGAGAAGGAAAACGCAATCGAGGGCGACAAAACACTAGGTGGAGCGATGAAATTAGGAAATTCGCGGGCGCTAGTTGGAATCTGTTGGCGCAGGACAGGGGTAATTGGAGATCGCAGGGAGAGGCCTTCGTCCTGCAGAGGACATAAAACATGACGATGATGATGATGATTATGATGGAGGTGGTGGGCCCCCCCCGAAAAAAAATCCTGGGTACGTGCCTGGTAGATGGTGTGAGTGCATTGTGGGGAAGGTGAAAAGGTGTCATCAGTGTTTTCTGCAGTCAGTATGCTTAAACTGCTGGAATCCTTTCAGCCTCTACTAAAATGTTTCTTGCTGCGATACTATAAATTGTAGTCAGGACAAAGATCTACTCAAAACCAAGTTACTAATGCATCTGCGCAGAATGTGTTTGATTAACAAGTTAACGCTTCCACAACAACAATATGCCGATGCACAGCATATGTGCTTACAATAAATACATTCCGTAAAGGTGAACAACTGGGCCTACAATATCAAACTTTGTAGTAGCACCGTAAAAAGTGCTGCCATGCGTATCAGCCACAACGAAACTGCTGCACGTCCAACCTTCTTCCTTGGAGGCACTTCTATACAGGCTGTTCGGGCCCTTCCCATTCTGGGTGTCGCATTTAGCTGTTCTCTCAACTTTTCCGCATATGTCACCAGCACTGTATGTAAGCACCGGCCCTTTCTTGGGTTTGTGTCCCGTGTCTCCCTTCCCTGATGACCTAAGGTTTTCCGAGCACTCTACACTTCTATCATTCTGTCACGACTTGAGTACTGCTCATCAGTATAGTTCCCGTACCAAACTCGCGACGCTAACAAACTTAAGCTTGTTCAGCGCCGGACAATACGCACCCTTTACTCCCGTCTTTTCGGTTGTCACAAGCTCATGCCAGCCTTTGAGGATTGACTCAAACCCCTCAAGTAGCACACCCTGCAATACCAACGCAACATTGCACTAGTCTATACTGCAGGGTGTTTGACGTCTCTCTAAACAGCACTAATCTTTCTTCAGTTCGTCTGAACAAGTGGTCAGCACAGCCTGAGCCCTCATCACGCCTGTATGGCCCGACACCACAACTCCGTGATTATATCTGGCATGCAGAGCTTTCTCTCCACCCCCTGGCGATTTGGATTCTCCTTCCTTGGACTCAGACTTCATTGGCACTCCTGTGTGTTGTGCACCTGTCGAGTGTCTGCGTGTGTGCCATGCTGTGTTATTGAGCAAGTGTGTGTGCACGTGGAGGGGAAGGAAGTGTCTTCTGCATCCTGCAAATTCCTGCTTTAGATGGCTGCTTATCAGATGCTCTAACATACAGGCTAGTCTAGTGTGCCAAGTTACCACTAAGATTATTGTTATTATTATTATTATTATTATTAGAATCATCACTTTGACCACATTTATTGTGTTGAAGCTAGCGTGACACATAATTCAAAATATTTCTGGAGCTTTGTGGGCTCTCTCTTTTAAAAGGAGTGCCAAAGATGTACGTCTTCTTCATGAAAATGGTGGTGTTGTCTCGAACACTGCTGATGCCTTTGCAGAACATTTCTGTTTGCAATATGGTGTGAAGTATGTTTCAAGTAACCTCCCTTCTCAGTCTGGCGCAGTGTATGCTAACAGTCTATGAAAACCTCGTTTCCAAGTATATGAAGTGCCTTAAACTTTGCCTTAAATTTTCCCTTTCTTGTGGTGTTGATGGTATTTCCTCCACAGAGCTTAACCCTTTGAGACGCTGTCTACACAATTGGGCACAGCAGGAGCGTGCATCAATAGCAAAAGCACTGATGAAAGTAATGGTATTTAAAATGTGTTTCATACATCTTGAAACACTTATTATTGGAACTGTGCTGCAATTTTGAATAATGTGCAGAATGTTTTAACAAAATGAGTGGGAAGGTAGACGGCTGGGTGTTGTTACTCTGTGTCAGTATGTTGTATGTAGCGGGTTCACTTCTTTCATTGTTTTTTACAATGTCGTGCACCAGGCATAATTGTCAAGTGGCTTTTAAGTGTCAAGGAGCTTTTCAAGCTTTTCAAAACACGAAATAGTACGTGTTTTCATATTTTGTGTTCCTGTAGGCAGCTTTCGCATGGAGTGGAAATTTTGTAAACTTGACAAAACTCGCTAAACAATTGAAAATTCTTAATATTTGCTGCAGCTGTACACTTTCTACGATTCTGAGGTTGCAAGAGATGTGGTGAAAGCAACTTTTCAATCAACGGGATAAAGTGGTGTCTGAAAGGGTTAACACGTATGGAAGCATACTTGTTCCTCGTTCTCACAAGCATCTTCAATAGTTCCCTAAAGTCTAGTACCTTTTCTAGCACTCGGAAGGTAGCATGAACATTGCCCATGCACAAATCAGCTGCTAGATGTGCAGTTACTAACTGCCGACCTATATCTATCCTCTTCAGTGCGTCAGGTGTTTGAATCGATATGGGATTCCTCGCTTTCTGTTAGTGCTAAGAGCATTTTAATAAATGAACAGCATGACTTTGTGTGCCGACATTTCAGACTTTCAGACTGTCAACAGTGTTCACTATTGCATCGACTTCCAAAAATACATTTTTTCACTCTCAAACTGGTGCAGAAGCAATAAGTACTCTTAAATGCCTCCAACACTATGGCATTAAGTTATATGCAGAAAACGCACCATGTGAAATTTTGATGCATCCTACGTGATGCTCCACTCCTTAAGGTCGATGAAATGAAAGATCTTGGTGTGTACTTCGACAAAATGCTTAGCTTCTCTTCAAATAGATAGTTACACAAGATGCCCTTCACGCTCTTGGAATTGCATGCCGTATATTGCATGATTTCCACTCACCTGTTGTGTTTCTGAAATTCTGCTGTGTGCCTCCAACTACTAGAGTATGCCTCTGTAGCAGGGGGGTGCAATGAGCAAATTTAATTCTGACCTCATTGAACGCATCCAGAATAAATTGATGTCTATCTTCAAGCACCACTTTTGCCATTCTGGTGACCACAGTTGAGCCTTCTCAAATATACTTCAACTCGCACCTCTAGATTCAAGTCTTAATTAATCGCACCTTTTGTTCCTGTGAAAGGTGGTCCATGACATCATACATTCCTTAAAGCTTCTTGATCATATGCATTTGTTTGTGCCGAAACAGTACACCAGGTAGCATTCCACATTCGTTAGCTGCATTTACCTAATAAAAACGTTTATTCTCTCTCTCTCTCTCTCCACATTCGTTGCCTGGGCTTGTTAAAGATTGTGCTAATAAGACTCGACTCCAAAACATACTTCAGAGTTCATTTCCTGTGTTTTGTGTATCTGTAGATAATCACGTAGGATTAACTCCCTTTTACTTTTCCGCGTTTCCTTTTTTCCCTATTTGTTTCTCAATCTTCCATTTTTTGTCTACTGCATTCATGTTTTCTCCACATTTTGTCTCACATAGTGCTCGTTAAGTGCACCAGTACAAAGGCTCTCTAGCTGTTCCTGGGCACTACAATAAACATTTGAATGATTGACTATTATCGTAGTATAAAATTGTGCTTTTTAAGTATGTACTAGTATACTATTTTAGTGCAGTAGCTTTCGTGCAATTAAAAAAAGGGCATGAATTAAGAAGAGAGAGAGAAAATTATAAATGAAAGGTAGGGAGGTTAACCAGGACTAAGACCGGTTGGCTACCCTACACTGGGGAAAGGGGGACGGAAAGATTAGAAGAAGAGAAAGTCCACTAGGGATATCAGTCGGTCACTCAGTCTGGATCACAGACGCTGACTCAATCCGGTATCATTCAAATATCGCAGCAGCGCTTTTGTGGCCTTTTGTAGCTGCGATATGCGAGGCCATGGTCCCAAGATCTTGTGCAAGGTGAACGGCTCTCCATCTAGCTGATTGAGAGCTCTGCAGAGGTCTTGCCTTTCATCTTCAAAAGATGGGCACATTAGTAGCACATTAGGTGTTCTATGGTTTCGTCGATACCGCAGGCATTGCACTCGGCGCTATCAGCCATTCCAGTCAAAAATGCATATGCACTGGCAGGCACGTACCCAGGATTTTTTTTCGGGGGGGGCCCATCACCTTCATCATCATCATCATCATCATCATAATCATCATCATCAGCAGCATCATCATCATCACCACCACCACCACCACCACCACCACCATCATCATCATCATCATGTTTTATGTCCACTGCAGGACGAAGGCCTCTCCCTGCGATCTCCATTTACCCCTGACCTGCGCCAACCGATTCCAACTAGCGCCCGCGAATTTCCTAATTTCATCGCTCCACTTAGTGTTTTGTCGCCCTCGATTGCGTTTTCCTTCTCTTGGTACCCATTCTGTAACCCTAATGGTCCAACGGTTATCTAACCGGCGCATTACATGACCTGCCCAGCTACATTTTTTCCTCTTGATGTCAATTAGAATATCGTCTATACCCGTTCGCTCTCTGATCCAAACCACTCTCTTTCTCTCTTAACGTTATGCCTAGCAATCTTCGTTCGATCGCTCCTTGCGTGGTCCTTAACTCGGTCTCAAGTCTCTGCCCCATATGCACTGGCAAAATGCACTGATTGCACACCTTACTTTTCAATAATTATGGTAAGCTTCCAGTCGGGAGCTGGCAATGTCTGCCGTATGCGATCCAACCTATTTTTATTCTTCTGTAAATTTCCTTCTCATGATCAGGGTTCCCTGTGATTAATTGACCTAGGTAAACGTACTCTTTCACAGTCTCTAGTGGCCGACTGGCGATCCTGATCTCTTGTTCCTTTGCCCGGCAATTTATCATTATCGTCATCTTCTGCATATTAATATTCAACCCCACTCTTACACTCTCTCTGTTAAGGTCTCCAATCATTTGTTGTAACTCGTCTGCATTGTTGTTGAATAGAAGAATGTCATCGGCAAACCGAAGGTTGCTGAGATATTTGCCGTCGATATTTACTCCTAAGCCTTCCCAGTTTAATAGCTTGAATTCTTCTAAGCACGCAGTGAATAGCTTTGGAGAAATTGTGTCTCCCTGTTTGACCCATTTCTCTATAGGTATATTCCTGCTTTTCTTGTGTAGAATTAAGGTAGCTGTAGAACCTCTGTATATATTCTTACGCGAAGGACGAGTCAGTAAGACGAGAAACTATTTACAGATTATATTTACAACAATCGTTGCAGCGCTGACCGTTTAGATTCACAGCGCGAGCCCAGTTCGTTCTTCCTTCTCTTTTCTGGAGTGATGGCGCCCACGTACCTCATTCACACAAACAAATACCACACGCATGTAGCAATATTTTTCAAGCTTTTTACGTAAGCGTTCTGTAGTCCTTAATTATGTAGTGCATCTAGACTGCTGGTGTCTCTACTGAATCAAATGCATTTTCGTAATCTCTATAAGCCACATAGAGAGGCTTATTGTACTCTGCAGATTTCGCGATAACCTGATTGATGACATGGATGTGATCCATTGTAAGGTATCTCTTCCTGAAGCCAGCCTGTTACCTTGGTTGACAAAATCCAGCGTTGCCCTTATTCTATTGGTGATTATTTTGGCAAATATCTTATATAATACTGGGAGCAAGCTAATGGTCCTATAATGTTTCAATTCTTTAACGTCTCCTTTTTTGTGGATTAGTATAATGTCTGCATTCTTCCAGTTTTCTATGACCCTTGCAGTCGATATACACTTCGTATAAAGAGTCGCCAGTTTTCCAAGCATTATGTCTCCTCCATCTTCGATTAAATGGACTGTTATTCCACCTTCTCCTCCCACCCTTCATCGTTTCATGTCTTGCAGGGCCCTTCTGACCTCATCGCTAGTTATAGGAGAGTTTCTGTATCCTGTTGATTACTGTTTCTAAGTGAGGTATCGTGACTGCTCTGGGTACTGTATACAGGTCAGCTTAGAATTTTTCCGCTGCTTTTACTATATCTTCGAGATTGCTGATGATATTATCCTTCTTATCTTTTAGTGCATACATCATGGTTTGTCCTATTCCAGGTTTCTTTTTTACTGATTTCAGGCTGCGTTCATTTTTTACGGCTTCTTCAGTCTTTCTCATGTTATAGTTTCGAATAGCAGTTATTTTCGCCTTGTTGATCAGTTTTGACAGTTCCGCGAATTGCATAACGCTGTGCGGCCGCCACTCCCATACAACCGCGTAGAGCGCAGGACTCTGCGATTCTAGACGTACTGCGCTCACCGAGAAAGGTTAGAAAAACACTCACATAAGCACAGCAGAGAAGTGGCTACGTGAGGCGGTTCGACCGATAACTGTAGAAGCGTCATTCAAAGCAAGTAATTATTCTCCACTTCCGGCGGCGTTTCCTCTACTTCCTTTTTAAATAAAAAGATGTTGATTCATAAATATTCTCATAAACAACAGTCAACATTTTTGGTTATTGCGTTGCCCTTATTCTATTGGTGATTATTTTGGCAAATATCTTATATAATACTTAATCGCCTAATTCGCTTAATTCTCAACTTAAGATCGCTTAATTTCTCAACTCCTTGCGATTTTTGTTTCCAGTTGCCAAATTTGCACGAAAAGTGCTATACAATTAGGGAAAAACAGACGAGCTAACTGGCGACAGTCATCTTGCTAATGGGTTTAAGGATTATTGCAGGGTTTCATGATGGACGCTCTTTCACATTATTTTATTTCCCACCATATCTAACCCATATCACGGGTATATGGTTCCGGGCATCTGCCTGCGTCGCGGCGAGCCGTAAGTAACTCAAGGAAATAATGAAGCACAGGGAAAACTTAAACGCAATTGGCGTTTTGTCCGGCCGCAACTCGTTCCATGAGAGTATACAGACCAGCTAAGTAACAGCCGCATCCCTCTCCTGGTCCCAGGATCAGCCTAAACAAAGATGGTTGAACTAACAAGAGCAAGAGCTATGCGCGTGACGGTGGAATAGATGGTGACAACTGAACGCATCTCGAGTTAATCGCGCGGGTGCGGAATCTATGAGAAAACTGTCCTTCACATTACAAGAGATGCCGATAACTACCGCCATCTAAAAGGAGTGAAAAAGGCAGCATAAGGCTGACCGATGAACAGCTGCCAAGTCTCAACATTAATCTGGCGGCGCTTTAGGAATGTGTGAGGAGTGGTGGCGTGGGTGGGGAGGGGGGGGGGGTATGCCACTTGATTTCGGGGGGGGGGGGGGCGCGGGCCCCCCCGGGCCCCCCCCTGGGTACGTGCCTGTGCACTGGTGAATGCGACGCCCAAACGTAAGCGGCACAGCACTGTTTCCTCATTTCGCAGAAGACCTGGTAACAGCCGCAGTTGCATAGAGGGATCGAGGGAATGCAATCGATGTTGAGTGAATTCAGGTGTGTGCCACTTTTCCAATGTCAAAAGAGTGCGCTAGCTTGCCTAAGTGTTGGGCTGCGTCGGTCCGTGATAAAGGTACAGAAACAAGGGTTGCTCCTTCGTGGGCTTTCCTAGCAGCTTCGTCGGCGAGGTCGTTGCCGGAGATACCGCAATGACCAGGCAGCCACTGAAACACGACGTCGTGTCCTTTCATGATCACGTGATGGTGCATTTCTCGTATCTCCGACACGAGTTGTTCCCATGACCCGCGACGAAGAGATGACAGAAGACATTGTCAGGCCGCCTTTGAATCGCAGAATATTGCCCACCGATTAGCCGGTTGGTTATTAATATAATCAACGGCACCTCGGGGGGCAACAAGCTCCGAACCGGTCGATGTTGTCAAGTAAGAAATCTTGTATTGGATGCTTAGTGATCGTGATGGTATAACCACTGCGCTGGTGGAGATGGTCTGAGTGGAAGAACCATCTGTATATATGTGGACTCTATCAAAGTAGAAAGTGTGCAAACAATCCAGAGCTGCTTGCTGCAAGGCCAAGGTAGGCAGGACGGTCTTCTTTCTTATCCCTGGAACCGTAAGACGCCCTTGAGGTTGTTTTAAACACCACAAAGCTGAGATTGAATGTGCTGAGGGTGTGAAGCCCGATGGTAAGGAGGCACGATGGATGCTGACCTTGTTGGAGAAGGACGCCTGTGGTCGTCGTTCTGGCATGAATTAAGAAAGTGCAATAATATGCTATGTGCCTGATCATATGCATTGCGCTATATTTTTCTGAGTTTTAATAATGGCTGGCTACTGCATGCAGTGTCGTGCAATAAAATAATATGCCACAGCAATTATTGCGTGCCTCGCAGAACAAATTGAATATATCTTTCTCAGTCAAAACATCATAGCAGGCTGAAAACAATAAACTGCAATTTTTCTTTTTGTGGTGACGAAGTGTATAAATTGTGAAAATAACCTGTTTATATATTTCTTATACTATGCAAATGAGCTGCTCCCATACATTCGAATAAGTGCGTCAATAGTACGACTTGGCAAAGCGCAACGAAAGACTCCTATTAAAACCCTCTAATTCTCAAGCTTGTATTATCTGACGGTATGTCATTTCATTAATGTAAAGAAAGGCAAACTTGATATGTGGAAACCAGTTACAATAGAACATGGCCCTTACACTGTGAAAATGTTTTGTAGCAATACACTCAATGTGAAGGCCTCCGGATGCGGTGTTGATGCATCAAAACAACCTAGAATAATAGAGGTGCTCCATGGGCTAGATTTGGCAGAATCAAGAATTTGGGGGAGACAAGATACGAATTACATACATTTTAGCTATTCTAGTTTTTTTTGTGAGTGCTACAGGTGTTTCAATTCTGGTTTGCTGATTTTCTCAGAACCCACTTTTTCACGTTTCTCTCACGCACCAACAAGCATAATTATATTGACACGGATGCTTTATCTGTATCCGGTTACCGTATTTCACCGGCTAAAAAATGTTAAGCGTTATCGCTCGGTGCAGGATGCGCCTGAACGTATCGCAAGTTTCGCGAATGTTATCGATGGTTCTGTCTGTTGTCGACGAACCTTGCTAATCTGATTGCATACGCGACACGAATTGTGTTGTAGTTTCTGGAAGGCGCGCGGGCACCAGCGAATAGGCTGTAACTTTCGACGGCTGCCGAATGCAAACCGACGCGCTTGACCCGCAGATGAGATTTTCTACGATTGCCGACATTGCTCGCCGCTATCGTTGCGATTGAGCCGGCACTATTCATTTACCGTCACTACTACGTGGCAATATTTCCAACACAGATTTTTTTCAGTTATACATTGCACGCCTAATTCTTACATAGTTGGCTGTGCAATGAGCTACCAAAAAATGAAATGGTGCAACAGTTTTTGATAAATGGCATCGTCGTGCAGGTGTTTGCAAAGCGATCTTGCAGACAGACGACGCGCGAGCGCTGATGTCGATATTTTGTACACTATTGTTACTTCAAAAATAAAAAAAACTGTTGCGGCAGGTGTATATTCATTATTCAAACGTGTTTTTTTATATATAAAAGCACATACAGATCACTAACTTATTGTTTCAAGCTTAGTTTGCAGCAGGCTGTTTTAGGCCGGACTTTGACGGATGAAGACGGAACAGTCCAGCAACAGTGCGCCGCAGTCGAGGAGCGAGCTTCGGCGCGCGTCTCCAGTGGTTGCGCGCCCTTTCCCTCCAGCCGAAGCGAAGCGACGCGTTCGCTTGCCAGCGCGCGCCGAAGCTTTCGGCGCGTGCCAGTGGTTTCTCCTCAGTTTCCTTCCTCCATGGCGAAACCGATACCGGTGCTACTGGGGAACCAGCGCTGGATAGGCGGCGCGTCGAAAAGAGTGCGTTGCACGCCGCCCTGGCGACGAGACGCGGCATATTCCAGCCTCCCGACCAGACGACACACACGTGCGCGGCCGTATTATAGTTCGTATATTTACGTTTTCGCGCCGCTTCAAGTGGACAGTTTTCGTAAAGAAGCTAGCGCCATCAAGTGAACAAATGACGAAAGAAGCTTTTTAAGCTTTATCGTGTTTTTAAGCTTTTAAGCTTTATTTTTGATCGTGTGTCGCGGCGAGCACGTCCGTTTCTTTAACGGTTGCGCATAGCTGCCTCGCAAATCTAGCAGTTACGGCTCCGGTCGTGCTGCGCTATGCTTTCGGAAGTATTAGTTGGCCTGAAGACATTCCATATTTCTCTGGCTAGACATAAAAAATTCTAATGTTACTTCGCTACAGCAGTCAATGGAGAAGAGAGAGATTAAAACATCTTTATTAATAATATTTGAATGGCGAGAGCAGTGTGGGAGGAACCCTCAGTCCAGGATCCCTAAGATGATTCCGGCGATGTTTCGAGCCCGTTGTATCACTGCTCGGAGGACCTCGGGAGGTCCGTCGCGGAGGGCATCGTCCCACAGCTCTTTGTTGCGTAGGGGGTAAAGGAGAGTTGGCAAGGGAGGAAAGAGGTTTTCAGTGCACTCAATCGGGACGTGGAAGATTGTGCGCGAGCTGCCACAGCCAGGGCAACGATCTGCATAACAGTGTGGGTAGAATTTATTGAGAGAGACAAGATTAGGAAAAGTTGCGGTTTATAACTGGCGTAATGCCACTGCTTCCTCCCGCGAGAAGGACGGTGGTGGTGCGGCGTGGGTGCGACGAATGCGTGTATAATAACGGAGTATGTCTTTATAACGGAGCAAGAGATCCCCCCACTCTGAACTAGTCGCCTCACCACGCCGAGTCGCCCGGAGGGAAATTTCTCGGGCAACCGCATGTGCGCATTCGTTACCCGGCAGCGAGGTATGACCAGGGGTCCAGAGTAAGTGGATGCGGGGAGCTGTGGTTGGTGTATTTTGCGGGATCTGTTTGAGAATTTGGTGCGCCGCTCTCGGGATGCCATGTCCTGATAGGAACGCCCGGCATGCCTGTTGCGAGTCCGTCAATATATACACTTCCTCAGGAACACGGATGGCGTATCGAATTGCAAGAGAAACACCGAGAATTTCTCCGTAAGCGGCATTTGTTCCGCGCATTGCAGCAGAGTCTCTCAGGGATTCGGTGCCATCCAAAACTACCGAGGTATAGCCCTCTTGAGTGCGTGATGTGTCAGTGTATAAAGCTTGTGTTTCCGGAATGTTTGCAAGCATACGGCCGATGTATCGTACACGGGCTTTGCGCCGCCCTTTGTCATGCTCGGGGTGCATATATTACGTGGCAGTGGAGAAGAAAGCTTTATCGCATCAGCTGACTCGCGCAAGCAAAGGTTTGAGTGCTCCGCTGCTGGATCCGTAACAACGCTGGCTACATTTAGCATTAATTACATAAATTTACCGGATGCACCTCAGCTCCGAGTCCTCATCCGCATGCGCATTTTTAAAAACACATAGGCAGCTTAGTCGCGCCTGCGCCGGCAGTACGCGCACACAACCCGTATTACAAGGCAGCTTCCCTCCCACATAATTCTTGGCAATGAATGGATAATATTTACCTTTCGTATCTTTCGCTTGGTGCGGTGGCGTTGGAAGGGGCTTGGCGGTGGTATTACGAAGGAAAAATGGTTGGTACATATGCCGGATGGTGCATGCTATTGCTCATTTTGTTTCCGACGAAATGCCGACTGCAGATTCTGCTGTTTGGTACTGTCTGCCACGGCTTACCGTCTTAACTATCGAATAAACCAAGCAAACACACGAAATTCAATTTAGAAACCAGCCCGACACCGCTTGACCGGGCGCCAAGACGGGAACTTACTCCGCTCGCCTGACTGCTTGGATCCAACGCCGCCTCTATTCTTGTTCGTAGGGTTTAGATGGAGAGACGCAGTAGGATACATCCTCCCTCATCCCGACGTAGTTGTCGCACTTGTATACGCAACAGTATAGTCGGCGTCCTTTTGTTTTCCTTCGACTTTCAGGGCACGCAACGCCACTACCAGTAGCAATTTTCGTCCGCGGGGGAGGGTGCATTGTGCACGCTCTGACCGCCAGGGCGGCGCTGCAGGCGTCGTGAAAACTCCAGCGCTGGTTCCCTATACCGGTGCCGTACGCATTCGGACTACATTGCGCACGAATACAGCCACGCGCAGAAGCTCCACCCCGTAGCTTTCGCTTCATAGCCAAGAAAAGTCCGCGAGTATAGTATAGACACGACAGTGGTTGCGGGGAAAGGGGATAAATTTCAGTTTAGGGTACGGTACGATACGTCCGTGTTATTTCGGAAAAATAAGCGCCATGCAAATATGTCAAGCGGACAACTTACGCAGGGCGTGCAGAAAGAGAGCCGCATTAATTAAAGCACATCGCAGGGTCTAGGCGACACCACGGAAGCGTCGGCACGTCAAATCAACACTTCAGTGCCCGCCGCGTTAGCCTTGCGGCTGTGTCACATTTCGAGGTCGCGGATTTGATCGCGACAACGCCGGATTTTCACGGGGGCGGAATAAGAAAAAACGCCATAATTCAATTAAAGTTTAATAGTTCTGCCACGATGCGATGTGCCATGTGAGGCGATGGCAACCCTTTCAGATGCTATAAAATTCAACTCGGCACTCTCGCGTTAGACTGAACGTTGAAGAAATGAAAGATTCACCGTCAACATCGCCGCTAATTATCGTCCATCAAAGCAAACAGCAAAGAAAGCTTCGCGTGCATGGATTCCCACATTGCGCGCGATCTGCATAATTTTTCCTTCATTTTTGCTGCCGAACGTACTCGTCGATGGGCTTGGTGGATTCCTGGCCAAAACGCCACTTTGAGCCGCACTGCTCCCCAGTGCGTCGGCCACGGCCGCCTCGATCACGCGCGCACGGCTTGCTCCGGCCGTTCCATTCGGACGGAGAAATCGGCCCTAATTGCGGAGAGTGGCGCGGCCGCTCTTTTCGCCGCACCGCGGAGCGCGTGCCCGACCCCTCGCCTCCCCTGCTATGGCTTCGCAAGAGGCGATTTGCGGCGCCTTGGACGTATTGTGTGATGAAGAGTGGCGGAAAACCGCGATGAAAACAAATTTACACAAGAACACCAATGACTCCTGCGGCTAGGTATTTATTTTCTTACTAAGCTCCAGACGCTGCGGCCGCGTGTTGCCCGAAGCGGACACTCATGATGCCATGCGAAACGAGTGCTCCCCGGAAAACAATCATATCTGCGGGTTTTGGGCGCAGCAGGCCAATGAAAGCATGGAAGTATGGAAATGCATTGCTCCTTTATAAAAGAAGTGCCACGTCTCACGAGGCAACGCAGTAGTAATTTTTTCCCCTGTGAATTCATGAACGTTTGTGCATGACGTACTAGCTCGGTCAGAACGTCTTTACCGGTCAAAAAACAGTCTGGAAGGAAAATGGCAATTGTACTATGAAGAAAATGGGCAGGCGATGTTGCACGCTGAGCTGTCAATTTTATATTCCTTAGGCGAGCTCATCACTGTTCCTCCTGTACGAGAGAATCTGCTCACCAGAGTCGACAGCCGCGGAGAGCAACGTCCTGTCGCTCTGATTAGTCTGTATACTTGAATACCATGGCTATATTCGTGGTAAAAATTACCAGCATAACAAGGTCAGTGTGTGCAGGAATTTATTTACAATAAAAAGTTGTCAGCTCGCGCGCGCTCGAGCTGTTTAAACGCGCAAAACCTTTCGACTGAGCGGCTTAGTGATTAATTTTTTGCGATAGGCCACTCTGTCCGTAACAAGAGCAGCAATGTTTGATAGGAGGGGCTTTATGAATTTCTTTGCCACTATTGACGATGTGACCGAGGCATGGTCTTCTCTTGCCTCGCATATAAATAGAGGGCAACTCTCCAGATGCGGCAAAATCATCGCCGTGATCTTCTTGCACACATAGTTTGTGCCAATACGTGGCACTGCGATGTCGATGGCCTTCTTTACTTTTACAAGAACAGCTACAAACTCGGGCTTTGGGAACACCAAACCCCCTCTAGTTCGGTGGTTAATAAGTCCCATCACTGGTGATATTGATGGTTCCAAATCATTTAGTCTTGGGCAGGCGCTGCACATCCTTTGTTCTTCTATCGCTTTCACGACAAAACCGGCTACGTATGCTACTGCAGCGGTTTCCACTGTTGAAGGTGGCCGCTGCACTGAAAAAGAAAAGGTAAGAACAAAGTGCTCATATATCAGGACTAATTAAGGAATATGGAGCTCCAATCCCGGCTTGAAAAAGTGATAAGCTCGAAAGGCTATTATAACTGCATGCGCAATTCATGAAGTCTGCCTACTTACAGGGCATCACTTTCAAGGGCGCCAGCAAACTGTTGACATCATCCACGAAACTCGGTGGTTTACAAATGCTAGAAAACAAAACGGTTCAGAAACTATATATTAGTGACCGGCATGAAAAAGGTGCAAAAGCATGGGGAAACAGCACTAGCTTGAAAAACACATTTTTTTTAACGGAGCTGGGGCCTATGCATACTAGGTAGGAAATCGCTAGTTGCTGCTGACACACTGCTTTGATCATCCGCAATATCGGGTGGTTCAGACAAGCTGAAAAACAAAACAGTGCAAGAACAAGAAGCTGGTTACCACTGTATGTGGTGTACAGAGGTAAAAGAACCAGAGGAAGCGCGCGTCCTTTTTGAAAAACTGACATCAAATAAATGGTGCTGCAGCGGATGTGCATACCTGAGTAGTGCAGTACTGGTTTTAGCCGAGGTGTTCTGAGGAATGCTCGATGTGTACAGTCCTGAAGATGTCCCGCTCGGCACAGCTGGATCAACTCTGCTCAATTGGGTTGATGTAGCACTGTACATGCTGGAGAACAAAAAAATGAATACGACAGAAATGACATCAGAAGGAAAAAATGTCAAGAAAATTTTCTTGCATGTTCAGCACAGACTAGCATTAGTGAACAAGTGAATTTAAACCGCAAGAACTTGATATACAGTGAAATACACTTAACTTTGCAGCAAAACTTGTGTGCTTACCTCATAACACTCTGACCATTTCCAACATTTGATGCCTGCGATGCACACAGGATGCCAGTCCGGAGTAACTTTTGAAGGCCGAAGGTGACAGCTCTAGCGTCTAGACAGTCATTGCAACCCGCCATTTGACGCAAAGCACTGAACAGGACCTCAACCGGATCACTTGACACATTTCTCGTGAGGACATGAAAGAACCCACTCTCCAGCAAGTACTTAATACAAAGAACAGAAGACTTGCTTGTGAGCAGCAGTGCCTCGTAAGTTTCTGGGCTTAGGAATTTTTTCCCATTTGCAGGCACTGTGGAGACTCTCAAGGTATTGCGGGAATTCGTCCTCAAGCCAATTCAAGCGTCCATCTGTCGCACGGAAGAAATGCATCTTGTCGGGCTTGTTTAAGTGCACGTGGGCTATTTTGTTGGCCACAATATGGATATCAGACCACTTTTGGATTGCCTTCATGAACCGCACAGTTGCACCAGCATTTCTGAAGGGCTCAGCTCTTGGGTGATAAGTAGGGAACTCCATAAGAAAGGAAACCGCAGCAATCACCTCATCCGAGAAAAGCTGCACTGCCCTCCCAACATTCTTTTTCTCGAAATTGCTCGGCTCCACGTGCTTTTGAGTGAGAAAACGAACAGGCTTCACAATCTCATTCTTCTGGAGTTCACAGAGCTTCTTTATGAATAATCCCGTTATTGGAAGGCTTCCATCAGTCATTTCGCGTTCAAGAAAGAGATTTCGCACATTTTTTATGATGTGACATTGGTCGAAGGACAAAAATAGTGGCCTGCTAGGGTCACATGGGTGACTGACAGCTGGCTTCAGCGATCCATTTCCAAAACGGCGCATCATAGTTGCATTAATTTTGTGGTTGTCTGTAACGATTCGTACCACATGAAGACCACACTTTTCGACTTCTTCGATCACATGCTTTGTCAGTTTGTGCAGCATTTTACCACTTGGCCGGTTCGTGAAGAAGAAGCCGCATGGAATTTTGTAAGACGTTGACAGCCCTGCAGCCACAAAGTACAACACCTTATTAGCAACTACAACATTGCTTATATTTTCTTGGCTGATGGTGTCAGGCTTTGTTGTTTCATGACCAAAGAAGCAGTCCATTTTGCGGTCATATATGTATCTTAAGTTTATGGCTATTTCGTCAATAATTACTGAACACATCTTTGCTTGCTCTTTTAGCTGCTTGACTTCTTGCATGAGACGCTCTTTCATCAGCGGTGTGACTCCACTTTTATTGTTAGACTTCCCAACATACCGGAGCAAAGTTTTTGAGGGTAGCTTCAGAAGGCCTCGGTTACGTATGTAACGGTAGGCCTTTGGCGATATAGAGGACTACACACTCCTTCACAAAATCCGGTGACCAAGAAGGACGCTACCTTGAAGCGTTTGCTAGCTGCTCAACTATACAGTCTTCCAGACGAAACTTTGCTGTGCCCACCTTTTGCAAGCACTTTCTCAATGCAGATTGCACTGTATTGGACTTAAAATAATTGAGGTTTTTCTTCAACCTTTCATTCTGTGTGCGAAGTTTTCGAATTGCTTTATTTTTCCTGAAAAGCTGCACCCTCAACCGGTTTATTTCTCTTACATCTGAATGTTTATGGGGGACAGTATCATCACTTGTTTGAGTAGCACATTCAACTATTGAAGTAGCTGGAAGATGATTTTCAAGGTCTTGAGTATTGGGCTGAAGAACAAAATTCAGTGTTTGGCTGTTTACAGCAGGTAAGAGCAGATGGCTGCTTTCTTCATGGCCCTCGGTTTTCCAATTTTTCTCACTAATGCAGTCCATTGGACTGAGAGTAGAAACTGCGCAAGGTGGTTGCTCCCGCTCCAACTTTCGCCGTTTTTTTGCTATCTGCGGCTGCATATAGCTCGGGTATCCAGGAAAAACACTGGGTACAGCAGCCCGCTTCAGACGCCGGATCTTTGCGGATTCAGAACGGTAGTCATTGCCCAAGAAGTGCAAAGAGCAGACGACACTGCTGGCGGACTTATCATTCGGAGTAAAATCTTTCCTCGATATAGCTTTCAGCCATGCGTGCCGGAGAGTTTCATCAGCTGGGAATTCGTGGAAGCTTAAGCCAAGCTTTTTTTGTGTGCTGGATTTGTAGCATGGCACGCAGCAATGTGGCATGTTCCTGAAAATACAGGAAATAATTTATGAGGTCAAAGTCCTTGATTATCAAAATAATGTTTTGTCTGAATCGAAGTGACTCGAACAACTCGATAATACATAAAACATGGCTGATAGCAGCAGAGCCCCTTCAGCGCCAACACTTGACGACTGAGAAGCGTACTCCCAACACCACTCAAGTTCCCTTGAAGCTACGCAATGTAAAAAAATAAAAGCCATGCGTGGAAGGGCCCCGAGTATATAATTTCTCCAGCACGAGGCTAAAGAAAATGGACCTCAAAAGACAGATCGAGAAGACAGTCAGGGGCCACGTTGAAAGAAAACCCCGCAAACAAAAAGAAAGGAAGACGAGCGTTGCAGGGGCAGCGCTTAGGCACAGCGGCAGCTCACTCGCCACAATAGATATTTCAAGCACGACCTACTGTATAAGGTCGTGATTTCAAGACGTGCAATGCGGCACATCAAGTCATGCATCAACGCAGCCTTAGGTGCGTCTCGATCGTATTATGCTACAAGAAACAACGCGTGCACTGTGCAAACCCGATTTGAGGATATACAGAGACGTACCTTGATTTCATTGCGGTTTCCTCTGGCTGTCAACAAATTTTAGAGCGAATCTGACGCGAGACTGTACACGTGCACTCTCCGATGTATTCGCTTCTCCAAGCATGTGCCAGCCGCCGCGCCGTCGGCAGGAGTAGTGTTCCTGTATATGCTCCCTGCTCCCTGCTCCCTGCGGGAGCATATACAGGAACACTAGGCAGGAGTTAAGGTCCCTCTATAATTTCCAAGGTAGCGCCATCTGCCGCGCGCGCCACCTAGGAAGTTCCTGTAGCAGACGGCGCCCACGCTAAACCGCGGCGCCGCGGCATTCGTGAGGTGAAAAAATATCTGCATACGCGCGGAGATATAACCTACTGGTGCCTGACTGTGGCGAAAAACGAAAGAAGGACCCGAACTGCTAAATTTAGTCCTTTAATTTCAAATAAGTGCTCCAAGAAAATAGCTCAAGAGAGCGTAATGAGTGCTTGATCGCCTCGATTCCGCGTGTTTACATTTCGTTCGTTTGCGCTCAATCGCCGCGCGAGCCTTGGTGATTGCTTACGCTTAATCCCGTATGCTCTGTGAAATATTTTGGCTGTAAGTGTGCTGCGTACACATAGCGGTTGCATTGAACGAAGAAGTCGTGTAAATATGAAGGCTGACAGTCGCTCCGACCGGAAAACTTTCGACATAACGTCGCTCAAACGTGCGATTCTCAAAGCACGCGACCCTCACGGCAACTAAACAACATCCTGTGTGTTTGTGGAAACGAGTGGGCCAACAGTCTTCTTGTCGCTGAGTGTGTCTGTCATGTAGCGATTACACGACCACTGCTGTGTCTTGTGGTTCAATGCTACGAGCCAGTGCAACTGTCTTGACATGATGAAGAGGCGGTATGGATCGTGTCAGCGTGTCTCCTCGATCGTGTTCGGGCTGCCAGCGCGATCTGATCTCGCGGCACACCAACATCGAGCGTAGTGTGTGCGCGTGTGTGAATGTGGTTGACTGTTCTCGTGAACCGTGCGACGTCGCCGCGTAAACTCGAATCATGACGCGCATTGTTGTGTTTATCCCTTTTCGCCTCCGTGCACCGCTAAAGCCCCGTAAGAATTAGAGGGCCCTTATACGAAACGCACGCGGATTGACCCAGCTATTACTGCACTGTGTTTTGCTGGCAATCCGCGTATCGCTTGTGGCGTTTTTCTTATGTTCATTTGCAGTTGTGTGTTTTTCATCAGTAAAATGGCATTGCCGATTACTGAAACATCTTCGAGTGTAAGGGAAACTTGGAAGGAACGAGCTCGCAGCTGTATGTAATGTACTTTGACATTCTGTATTACGCTTTATTATTTGACGGCCAGTAGCTGTGGCTATGCAGTATTCGTTTTTAAAAACAGAGTAATGCAGGCACTTAGCAATATATTTAATCACATATACAAAGCACAAAATACGATTAGGATATTGGAAATTACATTTTGGACATGTTGTAAAGCGCAGTTAACAACGCGCGCACAAACACAGGAAAGTGTAAAAGTAGAATTCGCTGCTGAATTTTATTTTTTATCGCACGTAACGCAATGCGGATATTTGTCAGCGAGTTAATGCGTTTCTGCCCCGCTATTTACTTGCATGCTAGGTCATACTGCACTTGCTAAGTCAACGGGCTCGTAATGCGCTGAAATCAGTAATCTCCACAAACTTCGGCTGTCAACATTCATGCGCGCGAATGAAATAATACTGCAGCTCTGCACACACAGGTGCATACTTTCTCTCGCACCTTCCCATCGCTCTACGTTACTTTCCTCGCATAGTCGTGCAGTTACCGATGGTTCAGTCTTTCCGTCCATTTCTATGCAACCAGAATTACCTTCTGGTTAGGTTTTGTTTGCTGCGCGGGATGCAAAATAACTTCTTGTCGTCCTCCGTCTGATCTCGGCACCCATCCGCACAGCAACAAGGCATTTCGGTCCTTCGCATCCTAGGTCATGCCGATCTATTCAGCGCGCTCACAGCGAACTAAAATAAATAATCTCCACAAACTTCGGCCCTCAACATTCATGCACGCGAGTGAAATACTATCACCGCTCGACACACTCACGTGTATACTTTCTATGGCACCTTTGTATCGTTGTATGTTACTTGCCTCGCATAGTCGTGCTGCTAGTAACAGCGCAAAATGTAGACAAGGGACGAGAAAAGAAGATACCACAAGCGCTGACTTTCAACAACGTTTATTCCGAAAGAAACACGACTTCTTATAAACATTGCCCTCACGTGTCGCAGTCACGTGATCGCACATCATTTTGCGCTGTTACTAGCAGGATGGAAAACCAACAAGCCGAAGCTGCTATTCTAGCGAAATAGTCGTGCTGTTACCGACGGTTCAAAGTCCGTCCGTGCAATTCTGTGTAACCATACTTTTCGTCTGGTCAGGTTCTGGTTGCCGCGCGCGATGCAAAATAACTTCTTGCCATCCTTCGTCCGATTTCGGCACCCAACCGCACAGCAACGAGGCATTTCAGACCTCCCGGAACGAAATTATCGCAGCGATGTGCAAAACACAACAGGCGAAACGCGCGCTCTTCGCCCGGCGCGCAGGAACTTTCATGGCGGCAAAGGGGCGGAGCAACGTCACATGTCACCGATCAGCCTATCGCAGGCGTTGTCGGCTGGATCAAAGCCTGGCGGTACTTTTAAATGATTGCGGGACTTTAGCAGGAGTGGGATAACAGCGCCGCTCCACGGCGCGCGAGGAAACTTCTTCGATTACACCTCTCTAATGGGGTGCGCGCTGAATGGGACGGCCGGAGCAAGCCCCGCCGTGCGCGCGTGACCGAGGCGGCCGTGCGTCGGCATTCGGCGCACGTGTATTTACCGACAGGCGGAGCGGATGGCTGACTGTGAGTGGTAACGTCCACAAGCGCGAGGGAAATTGCTTGTAATCAGACATTTTCTGTAATAAATGGTTATGCTTAAAGGAACACTAAAGGCAAATATTAAATCAAGCTAAAGTGATAGATTAGTGTTCGAGAATCTCTAAGGCGTCAACATTATCGCGAACAGAGCCTTAATACTCGAGAAAGCGAGGTAAATGCAGGACATGATCAGAGATTCGTCCAGGATGTTCAAGCACTTGCCCGATGACGCAGGCGCTCCTCAGTTAAATTGTGTCACTAGTACTCAACCACTCGTTGCAAAAACACCCTTGTATTGTATTATGAGACGAAATAAAATGTTACTTGTCCATTTCTATTTCATTTTTATGAGAAAGAACTAACTGAAATTACCCTTGACGCGGTCGGTCGACAGGTTTCGTTTTTTTTTTTCGCCTTCGCACCACCCACGCTTTCGCGTTTCGGTACTTTCCTGATCGCGTAGCGCTGCGCTGGTTTTGCTGGCTCGCGAAACTCGCACAAACTGCAAGTGGCAGAAAATCCAACTTCCATCCGATGTCGCGAGGTACCTGAACGGCATTTGATCAAAAAAATTGGAGGACGCTTAAGCTATGCCTTCAAAAGTGGAACGCGACAGCGTTCCCGTCGACCCACCAAGGGGTGTAAGACAATGCGCTACGGCGCAGCGATCACTTACGAGGCGCCCCGCATCGGTCTTTGCACCCACCAATCACGCGGTGAGCGTCGAGCAACGCAGCGTTCGGCGCGGCAACGAAACGTGCGCCTGAGCAAGCGGAATGAACCAAAGAACTCGGTGTCTCGGAACGTCATGATTGGCACGGACGACCGGGCGGCGAGGCGCCTCGCACCGGTCCCCGCACAGCCCCAATGCGCGCGTGGCGCGCCAGCTGTCGGGGCACCGCCGCACATTGCGAGGAGGGGGTCTTCTGTGTTTGCCGCAAGATGGCTCTGCGTGTGCAGAAAGCGCAGAATAAATGTAGCGAAAACGAACTTCGCTACTCGTGCAACTGCGACTTCTGTAATTTACATGCTCATAATTACCGATATACACAGCAGTATAACTTTCTACGGCACGTTTGTAAGCTAACACCGCATTCACTAGATGCGTTTTTGTCCCACTTTGAACGATCGAACTCATTCCTTGAGTCCTTTTGTTTGCGGCTACTGAAGAGCCCAAACATCCGGGGTTACACTTTTCATAAAACTGAAGTTCGAATTTTAGCATATACTGATGATGTAGCAGTGTTTTGTATGGACGATGACAGTGTTAAAGCAGTTGTACAAGAGGCTGTAAAATTTTGTACTGCAAGTGGAAGTGCTATTAACTGGAACAAGTGTCTTGGTTTTTGTATGGGAATTGGCAATACAAGCCTGAGACTTTTTGTAACATGCAATGGGCGGTGACTGCAGGCACCTACCTAGGTGTCCCCCTCGAACATTACCGAGATAGCAAAGAATATTGGGACAATGAAGCAGTGCGAATTAAAACCCAGACCGGCTAATGGGGAGGGCATAAATTTTCAATGTTTGCAAGAGCCACCGTGTGTAATGTGTTTTTAGTCGCTAAAATCTTTTATGTGATGCAAGCGTTATGTCTGACGAGGATGTCTGTGCAAAAGCTGCATAGAGTATTTGCGATGTTTATTTGGGCATCAACATGGGAACGTACAAGTCGTAGTAATCTGCTCCATAGAGTGTTGAATGGTGGGCCGGGGGTTGTCACATTTGTTCCTCAAACAGATTGTAAGCAGGTTTCTTTTTTTGCGTGATCAAAAGGATGCTTTTTTGAGAACAATGATTCAAGCTAGACTGCGCGATTCATTGCCTCATTATGTAGTGTCGTCCATGTATGCAGGGCCAATGCCTTAAGTGCTTTTTTGCCTGAAGTGGTCGCGTCTTTCCGAATACTAAATGCAAGATTTTCTAGTGAATATCTGGCCGCTGTTACTAGTAAGAAGTTGTATAAAGATCTTGTTGATGTATTCTTGCGTGTACCGTTGTATCGTACAGTATTTGTTTTAGGTTCAGAATGAGATGTTCTTAAGAGAGTTAAACGAATGCCGGTAAGAGCTTCTGTTAAATCTTTCTTTTTTCAACTACATACAGGCACTCTCCCAGTGAAACCGTAGCTGCAAAGCAAAGGCATTTTTGTACCTTGGTCTGTGAATTGCTTAATATGCAAAAAACCGGAGACGATTGAGCATATCTTTTTGGACTGCCATGACGCAGTGTTTTTGTGGGATATTCTAATACGTAGCTTTAAAAAGGAATTGCCGTTAAGTGCTTTCGGGATACGCTTCCTGCCCTGCGCGGAACCAGAGGGAGTGCCTGTCGATCTGTTAATGCTTCTGTGCATGCACAGTGTGTGGCGAACGCGTATGGATATTAGACATGAGCGCGTTGTTCAGGCCCCAGCGCATGAATACTTCATTGAAAGTGTGTTATATATACGCGAATTTTTCTGTGCTCAGAGTGATCCTCCTGATTGGCTAAGTGCTTTGGACAAAGTGACTAGCCTACATCGTTCTTATCACACCACAGTGATCCGGCATTGACTAGTTGTTTTTTATGGCCATGTAATATTCACATTGTATTTTCTTTTGCGAAGCCGGTAATAACAACAACAACAAAAAAACTCATGGCTGAGTGGTAGCGTCTCCGCCTCACATTCCGGAGACCCTGGTTCGATTCCCACCCAGCCCAACTTGAAAGATGTTTTTATTTGTGTGAATTACCTTCCAGGATTTTTCGCTCATGGCCAACGCCGCCGACTCCAATGACACCGGCTTTTCTGCGACACGAGCTCCTTAACGCTGCCGCGTTAAAAAGCAACTGCCGCTGCAGGTTACTGCAGCGGCGAATCCACCCCTCTGACTTCATCTGTCTTGGCCCGGTATCGCAGTCGGTCGGGTGCCGTTATTGCAAGCGATGCAAGCGATTTTGCGCGTGACAGTGACGAGCGACGGCTTCGAGCAACGGATCGGGCCGTCGCTTGAAGAGATTGCTCCGTCTTGTCGCTCGATCGCTGGATTTCCAAATCTAGAATTCGTCGTTCGTCGCCCGGGAAGTGCTATAAGCGACTAGCCAATAGCGCGAAGCCGGAACTGGATCTAAATAACTCAAGCACTTCCGATTGTCGCACGGAACGAGCAAACGATAGAATTTTTATACGTGCAAGGGTGAGAACCTACTGCAAAACCTTCAGAAATATTTTATGCTGCTTTTTACAGTAAATGACATCAACTTAAGTTAATAAAACATCCGTCACGGTAGTTTTGGCGCCTATATTGCTGCCCTCATACCGACAACACTGGGGAGACGTCGCTCGAACCATGGTGTTAGAATAGGTGGCATGGAGTGCGACTTGTAGGCGACGAGCGAACGCGACAGCCATCTCCATCGCGTCGCTTGTCGCTGTCGCGCGCAAGATCGCTTGCATGGTGTTTATACTTTATACTCACTGACGGCAGCAAAGGGCGGTGATGGCGTACGCAACGTCACCCCCCCCCCCCCCTCTAATTAGGTGGCGTGAGATTTCAATTTCGAAAAAGTTATTCAGACCCTTCAGATGCAATTTTCTCCTAAACTAAGTTTTTTCTTGGCATGAAACAAGCATTGCAAGGTCTCTGGAATGGTATATAAACAGTCCACGTCGACTTAGTATTTGCCTTTATCCCTTTAAACAAGGCCGTCCTTTGTAAGCGGTGTTGCTCTCATACATCCGCCTCCAAATTATAAGACATCAAAATTGACATTTTGTTTCGTACCGCCTACCTTGGGTCAGCTTTTCGGTGCTCTGGTGGCGGTGGGGCAAATGCCCCCCCCCCTCGCCCCCCCCCCCTGGCGCCTCTCTTGCTGAAGGTGCTCTACAAATGTTCTTATCTTACTTGAGGTCCTCAGCCAATAATTAAAATGCTTGGTCATGAAACTTAAATAATGAGCGAGGTATGGGGAAAAAAAATGGCCTGAGGTACCAGTGCGAATTGTATGCGTGCGTTTGAATTCGCTTCCAACGCGCCTTTAATTTTTAAAATCTTGGCTCAAGTTACGTGGGACGCCCTGTATATAGCTGGACGATATATGAGGTCGCAAAGACAATCTAATGGAGTTACGAGGAATTACTGGGCAAGCGAACGCACGAAACGCACGTAAGACAGACGTGGAAGCACAGGTGGAATAATTTTTTACTCCTCCGCGCTCTCTAACGCCTCCTAACGCGTGGCATGGACCGGGACCGCCCTGTGCGAGACATCCCAGTGGGACTCTGCGGGCGGGCGTCGATGACCCGTATGGTGCGGCTGGAAGGGCGCGCTGGCTCCCTGATGAGCCGTATGGTGTGCACCTGTGCCTCATCCTCGTCTTCGTCGTCGCCACCGCCGGTCAGCACGCGCACATCTCTGGCCGACGACTGCTGCTCGGCGCCATTTCGCAGGTACACCACCGCGTCGTTGTCGTCCGCCCTGACGAGCCGTACCTGCGCTTGCAACCAAAGGTTCAGCGACCTTTCACGGAAGGCTCAGCCTTCGACCGTGCGTAGAAGGTCACCACGTATACCAGAGAGCCGATCTGCCTCTGCGCATTCCTCTGGCCGGCTGCTGCTTTCCAACGGGAGTGAAAGCAAGAGTCTGCATGCTCGGATATTTAAGTGCATGTAAACGTATCTCAGTAGGTAAGTCTTAGGCCGGAGCCCTCCATTTCGAAGTCTTGAACGTAAAATTACTTAACCTTAAAGCGCAGGACTTTTCACTTTGGTATATCTTACTGCTCTTGTGCAAGTCCGCACCACCAAGTCAGTAAAGAAATAGATAGATAGATAGATAGATAGATAGATAGATAGATAGATAGATAGATAGATAGATAGATAGATAGATAGATAGATAGATAGATAGATAGATAGATAGATAGATAGATAGATAGATAGATAGATAGATAGATAGATAGATAGATAGATAGATAGATAGATAGATAGATAGATAGATAGATAGATAGATCCATTCAATCGACCGACTTGGTGGCTCGGGGTTGAACAAGAACTATAAGATATACCAAAGCGAACAACACTGAGCTTTATGCATATTCTCGTTCACGTGTCGCAATAAGACTGTATGCCGGTGGCGCATGGAGGAAGGTGGCGGCTAACCGGGACTGCTTGGTTGTGACAATTTCGGCTTTTTCGCATGTCAATACTGTTGGTATACCAACACTAAGCACTCTGACTTGGCTATTCTTTCTTATTCCCCATGTACTTGCACTACCAACATCGTCCGCCATATTTTCGGGCCGTCGCTAAGTTGGCTAAGGCCCAAACAACGAAACGTTCCTTTCCTTCGAGCGCTTCCTAACCTTACGTGAGGCCTCCTTACAGCGAAAGACCGATGGCGGAAGCAAGCGTACTCTGAAAGCTCCCTTCACCCGTCCTCACGTAAGGAGTGGTTGCCGCGTGCATGGGTTCGAGAGTATCTCTTAAAAGCTTTACGCGAACACCACTATTCAATAAAAAATGTTGTATCGTCGCACAATCTTTAAATTGAAGAGCTAATATAGAGAAGCGTGGACGCTTTCCTCTAGTTTTGTTTACTAAACTTTGAAAAAAGTAGCGCATCACAGTGCAAAACTTGATGTGTTCCATCAACGCTGGCACGTCGGCGTCGTGCAACGCCTAGTAACGCCCAGCAACGCATCCATGCCGCACGCGTGACTGAAACGAACATGCCTGGCAAGACGTACCGTGCTCGCGCTTCTCCGCAGGTGGGCGACAGCGCGCATGCGCAAGCAAAGGTCACGTGGTTAACCAGTGAGGTGAAGCGCTCGTTCAGGGCCAGGAGCGGCGTAAGGACGCATGAAGGTAGCTTTGTGGCTACCTTATGCTGAGGAAGCACCAAGGAAGCCTTCACCGAGGGCCCCTCAGTAAGGAAGCTTTCAGAGTGACATTAGGTAGCCTCACCCCAATGAAGGCTTCCTTAGTGAGGAAAGGAGGGTTTCATTGTTTGGCCCTAGATTACAGCATCAATTGAGGCCAGCGCTAGGAACTTGAACGCTGGCACTTGTGACTTGCGCGCGTTTCGGTGACGCCGAGAGGGCACTGCCAACCGGTGAGGTAACAATACATATAGTTCGGGAAGGGGGTGAGGGTGGTCGGCCTGGTGCAAAAGAAGAAAAAGATAACAAAATGAAAATGTAGCCACGTGATGACATTCCCTTGCACCGCAACAATTATGTTTTGGTTGGGGAACGCGGAAACAAAGGAATGCGACCACAAGCGAGTGTCTAACTTAGGCGTCTGATGCCACGACCGAAGGATCGACCGAATAAGATACACCGCCGATTACGATACTCCATAATGTTAAATTGGAGTGCAGTTCTATACGTGTTTTCGCCCTATATTGAAGCGTCGCACAGACCACTGCGCTGACTGGCAGCGCAGCTACGCGTGGCTCTGTACAGGGTGTCCCAGCTAACTTTATCCAGAGTTTAAAAATGTGCGAATGCCACGTATCTGGACAGAACGAAGGTAATGTTGTCTGCCGTGGCTTGGAAACACTCAGATTATTTTTTCATTCTATCTAACTACAGAATTAGTCGTAATTAGTTAATTATCTATGGGTTCTCAATATTATAATTAGATGAAAGTGTCAATGAGAAAATTGTAGAGCAACATGAGAAACTCCCGATACAGATTTATGTTGCTCAATACGTGCTACACAAAAGTGTTTGCATGAAAGCCCGAAAATGCACGCAAAGTGCCTCGAGAGGCCAGCGCGGCAATTTTTCGTGCATTTGCGGGCTTCTTTCATGCTCGGAAAAACACTTTTATGTATCTAATTAGGCGGAATGAAAAAATAATTTGAGTATTTCTAAGCAACGGCAAACAACATTACCTTGCTCCTGGCCAGCTATGTAGCATTCACGTATTTTAAACTCTACAGCTAAAGTTAGCTGGGACACCCTGTATATTGACCAGCCATACAGTCGTCGCTTCCCGTAAAGGCCGATCCACACGACGGACCAAATTGCTCTTTTGGACCGCGGTCCGCGCATCACGTGACAGGACGTCACCAGTTCGTGCGTACCGCCGTTGGCCTGCACAAGACCACGGCCCTCGCGGTCCAACAAATCGCCGAGGCTTTTCGGGCCGATTTACGCTCGAGCCGCCCATCGCCGCAAGCCGCACCTCACGCGTGCGGTAGCGCGAAAGATTGCACGTATCAAACACTTGTGCACAAATTTCGGTTCACATTGTGTTTGTGTTAGGTATACACTGTGTACACAATGTAAACGGTAATTTGTGCACAAGTGCTGGATTCGTGCAATTTTTCGCGCGACCGCAAGCGTGCGCGGTGCGGCTTGCGGCGATGGGCGGCTCGAGCGTAAATCGGCCCTTCCCGCTTCAGTTTTGGCGGCGGACCGCATGCAAACCGCAGCAATTTTGACGTAGCCAACGAATGTTGTGCGGCAACAGAGTGTCTTCAGCCAAATCTAATCTAGTATTCGGCTCAGCAAAAGCCAGTCAAGCCAGTCATTTCATGTCCGCCGTTCCGCATATACACGTGCGTGCAGCAGACATATTTTTTCAAAACCGCGTCCTCTTGGAGTGACGTGGAGGTTTTTTATATTGTATCCCTCGTTGAGCAGTTCCCGGCTTTGTGGGAATCGAGCCGGAATGATAACTATGATAACACTCTCGCCGAGAGTGCAGCTGGTTGGTCTGTTCTGCCGTCTGCTATGGCGGTCCGCCGTGTGGATGTGCTTTGCGCAGGACCGGACCGCGGCGGGCCGTGACGTCGCATCACGTCACCGATCGGCCCGCAGACTTGGTCCGTCGTGTGGATCGGCCTTTAACTGCGCAGCTTATGCAACCGTAATCTCTACTGGGAAGCACTTGCGGCGAACGCTATGCGCGAAGACGAGCTGTCTCATTTTTTTCTTTCCCCCGCACTGACGGCGCCACCTTTGCCGCGATGCGCGAGCGTGAGCTCCATCTGGTGGTGCTTCAATGTAGATTCCTCTGCTTTCCTCTTTATGCTTCCGCTGCATGCACCTTCTCTTCCGCTTTCCTCATCGCGCTCTCCTCGCTCTCATCACCTTTCATCCACCGCTGTGCTCCGCGTTCTGTTTCATCTTTGGTTGTGCTCGTTCGCTCGGTTACGCCGAGGTACGACACCGAGGCACGCCGATGGTCAACGCAGGAATGGGCGCCTAGGAGCTGTGCTCTAAAGGAAATGATGATGATGATGATTTGGGATTTTTATGGCGCAGCAGCCGTGTAGACTATAATGCGCCAAGGAGATGTTTTTCGCATTATCTTATTTGTTTAAATGCTGTAAAATGGTGTCTCTAAAGGAAAGTGCAAGGCTTGGTCTGCACAGCATCGTGCGCATACAGCCCGACGTCGTACACCGGCGAGACGAAAAAGAAAGAGGCGCCGTATATGTCTCACCAGAAGGCCGACCTTAACTGTGCCTTGTGGGAGTGGAGAATGGAAAGAATACAGTTGAAGAGGCAACAGAGGATGGAGAGTGTAGAGAGTCGGAGGGGGCTGTAGGACCACTCTTGTGTTCTCTATTCCGGCTGCTGTTTGCGCTATTTGTTCATTTAATTTTGCGTACTCTTTTTTACTTCCCTGCATATCTCTTTTGAGCAGGGCTCTCAATTGTAGACTAATACGCTTATGATCACTTCCGAGGATGTACTTCTCCTCTTCGTCTATTTCCATTATTGCGAGCTTGCTATACATCCCCTGCGACATCAAGCAGTAGTCAATGGCCGTTGATTTGTCCCTGACACTTAACTAGGTTGTGTCGCCCACAGAAGTCTAGCATCAACTTCCCGCGACAATCTGTGTATCCATCCAGATCCTCGATGTAACCATTCATGCCACCCAGCAGACAAATATCGGCACCTTCTCCAAACTGCTCTATATTGTCATTGAGACACTTCACTAGATCCTTGTTCTCTTGCCTGTATTTGTCACCTGTCCCTAAATAAACTACTCCTAGCCTTGTCTTTTTACCGAAATTGTACCTGATACCCAGACATGTTCTTTGCAAGTTGACTTTATTCTTTGGCAATTTGTTCCTTGATGTATCAGCATACCTACTCCTTCTCCGTTCCTCTCCCTTGTTGTTCTGCTGCTCCCTTCCCAGACGTAGCCCTCAATAAACGGTTGGTCTTCTAGATGCCTCAGATGTGTTTCGCATAGCACGTAAACACCTACTTCTTCGTCCTTTAACTGCTGTTCTATTTATAACCACTTCGCTCTCTTTCTACCGCCTTGCATGTTTATGTACCTGATCCTGGTGTTAAATTTATTTTTGTAGTTTTCTTCCTGGACCACCTAGTGGCCATTTTATTGCCGTCAGCCTCTAGTGTTGCACTTTCTACATTGTTTCTACCTACCCCTACGCCCTAGCCGCAGTGGATCCCCTAAAAAAGCTACTGCCCGGCCTGCCAGGCGCCAGCCGATCTCTGCTCCAAGCCTTTCATTAAAGTGGATGCCATTTCGTGTAAGGCCTCCGCCAAAGCTTGCTCTATGCACTTCCCTGTTTATGTCTGCCACTTCAAGGCCTTTTTCATGGCTTAGCTTTCTTATCTCCCGATCAACAGCCACAACGTCCTTGGTAATTTCTCTGTTAGAGATGTCAGCGCCACCTATCGCTGCAGTCGGGAAATAGCCTCAACGACGGCATATGGCCACTGAGATCCAAAGATCTGGCCGGCCAACTAAAACTGTGAATGACGTGCGCTGCTTAAGGCCGATCCACATGACAGACCAAATTGCTCTTTTGGACCGTGGTCCGGGCATCACGTGATAGGACGTCACCAGTTCGTGCGGACCGCCATTGGCCCGCGCAAGACCGCGGCCCTCGCGGTCTAACATATCGCCGCGGCTTTTCCCACTTCAGTTTTGGCGGCGGACCGCATCCAAAGCACAGCGATTTTGGCGTAGCCAACGAATGTTATCCGGCAACAGAGTGTCTTCAGCCCACGGAGGAAGGAAACTACGGAGAGGCCCTGACGTCACTCTTTGTGAAGCAAAAGTGAAGCCGGAAGTTGGCGTTGCTCATGGCGATGCTCCGCCTTTTGTGCCACCCTCCTCTCTTGTTTACATCTTTCGCGAAACCACGCCGCGCTACGCGTGGTATCGCGCGCGGAGCGCGCGCGCTCGCGCAACATCCGGCAGAGCACGGTGCAGGTAACACAGCGCGACAAGACACGGTGACTAACGCAAACCCGCCCACACAGCGCCTTTGCCACGGCACGAAACCTACAAGAGCAACACGTGTGAGCGCTCAAAATCAGAACAACGCCGCCATTGTGGCCCAAAAGGCGTGGCCATACAACAAAAAAATAAAAAAGCAGCAAAAAAATGAGAACCTACTACGTCATTTCCGCCACACTTTTCTCCTAGCGCGCGGAGGGGGTAGGGCCTCTCCTTAGTTTCCTTCCTCCGTGCTTCAGCCTAATGCAAACTAGCTTTCGGCTCAGCAAGAGGCAGTCGTTTCATGTCCGCCGTTCCGCCTACCCGTGCGGGCAGCAGATATATTTTTAACCATGTCCTCTTGGAGTGACGATGAGTTTTTTTTTTATTTGTGTATTCCTCGTTGAGCAGTTCCCGGCTTTGTGGGAGTCGAGCCGGAACGATAATGATGGTTGGTCTGCTCTGCCGTCTGCTATGGTGGTCCGCCGTGTGGATGTGCTCTGCGCCGGACCAGAGTGCGGTGGGCCGTGACGTCGCATCACGTGACCGATCGGGCTGCAGACTTGGTCCGTCGTGTGGATCGGCCTGCCGATCCGCACGACGGACGGCACGAATTGGTGACGTCCTATCATGTGATGCGCGCACCGCGGTCCAAAAGAGCGATTTGGTCCGTCGTGTGGATCGGCCTTTAGCGTACGCTACACTATAGCGGATAGCGTATGCTATAAGTTGCGTAGGCTATATAAAAGACACAACGTGATGCACCAACTGACCCAACAGTCAACGATTCTGAACCTGTAAAGATATTTGTCTCTCTTCTCCCCCTAACATTTTGGTGGAGTTTGCGGACTCTTACAGGTTCTTTATTTCAAGGCCTGCGAGAGCGCCCTGTCAAATGAGGAGAGCTTTGCTTTTCATGAACGAAGATAATTAAAACTGAACAAAGTGACCAAGGTGCAGTGCAACAAAACGTCCCAACCGTTGTCTGAGCTGTTGCAACTCGCCAATTTAGTGAGTATGGTGAATATTATGGATATTGTTCTCACCTCGGCGGCTCGCATGCTGGGTCGCCGTGGGTATCGGAAAATTCTGGTGGCCGCTCCTCTGGCGTCTACCTCGCAGAGGGAGCTCGATGACGACGACGACTGGACGCGACGAAGGCGCACCAACTGTGTCGGCGACTGCGGCGTGCTTCGGAGGACGCGCAAATGGGCCGGGGACTGCCGTTCCTCCGGCTGGCGCAACTCAATGGTGCGTACGCAGCTGCGCCTTTCCTGCTGAATGGTCAGCGGGGAGTCTCGCCCGTCCTCCTGGTGCCCGCTGACAGTTTCGATGGGCAATCGCAGCGACTTGACAGAGCGCAATTGAGGTGCAGCTGCCGACTCCATCTGGTGCACGAGAATTGTTTGAGTTGCTGGAGCCGCTTCCTTGATGACGTGCACTTCGGTTGGCGGAGCTTCTTGCTCGTGCACGTGAATTGTCTGTTGGACTGAATTTGGTTCCTTGATGACGTGCACCTCAGGAGGTGGTGCTGGTTCCTTCTCGTGCACGTGGATGGTCTGAGGTGGCGGGGCTGGTTCCTTGATAACCTGAACAGTGGGAGGAGGTGCGGGCTCTTGCTGATGCACGTGGACTGTTTGCGGCGGAGGCGCAGGTTCTTTGATGACATGCAGTTCGGGAGGCGGCGTCGGTTCTTGTTGGCGTACGTGAAACGTCTGAGGGGGTCCAGCGGGTTCCTTGATGAGGTGCAGTTCAGGAGGAGGCGCGGGCTCTTTTTGGTGCACGTGGAAGGTCTGAGGAGGCCCTGCGGGCTCCTTGATGAGGTGCAGTTCAGGAGGAGGCGCAGGCTCTTTTTGGTGCACGTGGAAGGTCTGAGGAGGCCCTGCGGGCTCCTTGATGACGTGCAGCTGAGCGGGCGGAGCTGGTTCTTTCTGACGCACGTGGAATGTTTGCGCTGGCGGAGGTGGTTCCTTGACGAGGTGCAACTGCGGCGGTGGAGCGGGTTCCTTTTGCACGACGTGTACAGGGGGCGGCACCGGCGCGGCCTGCTTGACGATGTGCAGTTGCGGAGGAGGGGCTGGCTCCTTCTGAATTACGTGGAACGTCTGGGGCGGTGGTGCAGGTTGCTTGATGATGTGGATCTCGGGGGGTGGCGCTGGCTCCCTCTGTATTATGTGCACGGGCATCGGCGGAGCACACGGCTGTTTGATGACGTGGATTTGTGGCGGGGGCGCAGGATCCTTCTGGTGGATATGAAACGTCTGTGCTGGCCCCGCAGGTTCACGAATCAGGTGGAGCTGCGGAGGGTCGGCCGGTTCCTTTTGGTGGATATGGAACGTCTGAGGCGGTCCCGGTGGTTCTTTTATAACGTGCAGCTGCGGAGGCGCCGAAGGCTCCTTTTGGTGAACGTGGAAGGTTTGCGGAGGTTCTGCGGGCTCCCGGATAAGGTGCAGCTGAGCTGGCTCTGGAGGTTCTTTCTGATGAACATGGAAAGTCTTGGGGGGATCGGGAGGCTCCTTGATGATTCTCAGTCTGGGCGGAGGCGGGGGTTCTTTTTGGTGCACGTGGAAAGTCTGTTGTGGAGACCCGGCGTCCTTGAATACCTTCAGCTTCACTGGTGGCGGTGAATCTCGGTGCACGATGACGGCCTGAGTAGCCAACTGCTTCTCTTCTCCGGTGATTCTTATCTGCGTATCGGTGTCGGACTCGGCTCTCTTGACCAGGTACACGCGTTTTTCTTCCTCACTTGTGGAAACTTCTCCCTCGGTGATCACACTAACATGGGGTGCAGGCTCGGACTGCCGTCGGTAGATATGGACGGTCGGCCGCTCTGTCTCGGAGGACGACGACCGCTCCGCGTTCCCGCCGGAAGCACAGGCAAGCACCTGCGAGGCGGGCTTCGAAGCCCTCTTCTGCACGATGCGCACGGCGTGCCCGGATGACTCAGACGGCGAATCTTCGATGACGCGTATAAGTTGCCGAGACGAAGGCCTTGAGCTCGGAGGGATGACGCGCAACACCCGCGATTGTCCCCTACCGTCTTTCACAGGAACAACGTCCTCGGACGGACATTCTTGCAGTCGCACGACGCGCAGTGCGCGGGATGATCTGCGACCCTGCATGACGCCAGTTCCTCGCTGCCACAAGACGAATGTCGGCGAAGTGCGAACCGAATGGCAGCCCCCGGGACTAAATTTAGGCGCGCCTCACGATGCTCGAGCTTCGTGTGCGAGGTCTTCAGCAGCGGCAGCACTGCGACGGCTCTCCGCTATGCCAGCAAAGCCTACCTGTTTCGGCCCAGCTCACTGGCGCAGCGGCAGCTTTGCGTCCTATGCAGTCGCCACTCCGAAGGCCAGAGGGGCGAATTCCGTGCTAAGCCGATTGAGACCGCCGTTAGCGCCAGGTATAAAACGGCCCGTGCCCCTCGCTTCACCGAGCACACCAGCGACGTCAGTCGTGGCTGATGGTTGAACAGAGGAAGACGAAGTGCTTTGACCTAGTTTGTGCGGGATAAAAAGAGAAAATAATTGTTGCAGAAACGATGAAATATAATTAATTAATTAAATTATTTATTTATTTATTTATAGTACCCTCAGGGCTTACAATGAAGCATTTCAGAGGGGAGGGGCTAATAAATACAGATAAGTATGCAAGAAAGGAGAAAGAAAACACGAATACTAATTAGATGACAATGCATGGTACAACGTAAAAATAACGCGAGAGCGACACAAAAAAAGCATATTACGGTAAAAAAAATAATTATACAAAGAAAAACGGAAAACTTCGGTAATACAGATTAAATATAAATACATGGTATATCGGACAAGTTAGAGTGAGACAATGAGCACAGAATGATAGAAAATAAAGCATAATACAAAATACACTGTTTGTAGATTAGGTAGATAATAAAAAAGAAAACTTATAAACAATACTGATTAGGAGAAAACGGAATCGCTTCATTGTACATTCACATCGAGGCATACTAGACAATATTAGTAAGTGCCTTACGGAAGCTATCTGTGTTAGTTATATTGACTAGTGGGTCCGGTAGGTAATTCCATTCGTGGCATGATTTTGGAAGAAATGAATTACCATAGGTACACGTTTTGTGGAATGGGATGTTCACTTTATGACGATGGTCCAAGCGTGCAGAAGTAAAAGAGGCTGGTTCGATAAAGCGTGACTTGAGTGTAGGAATTAAGTGGTATATTTTATGGAACAGACAAAGGCGAGCGATTTTTCTTCGTTTGGAAAGGAGAGGTATGTTGAGGGCAAGTCTGATGCTAGTTACGCTTGCTGTGCGCTGGTAATTGTTAAGAATAAAATGAACGGACCGATTCTGCACAGCTTCTAAGCTGTAATTAATGTTAATTGATGAGGGTCCCATATTGAGGATGCATACTCTAGATTAGGCCGAATGTAGGTGACATATAACTGTTTTTTCAGGGAAGAAGGTGCGAGTGAAAAATTTCGTTTAAGATAGCCCAGCATGCGGTTAACGTTTGATGTAACGTGTTCGATATGTCGTTTCCATGGGAGATTATTTGTAATGTGCACTCCGAGGTATTTATAACAAGATACTGATTCAAGTGGGATGTTGTTAAGATGGTAGTTATGAAAAGATACTTGGCTGCGTGAGATTCTCATGAATTTACATTTTGAAGTGTTAAGATTCATGTGCCAGCGGGAGCACCAGGTTGTAATGTTATCAAGGTCTGATTGTAATGTAACCATATCAGAATCATTAGTTATTTTTCGGTAAATTACGCAATCGTTGGCAAACAAACATATAGAGCTAGTGATTTGATTAGGCAGGTCGTTAATATAAATGAGGAAAAGTAAAGGCGTCAACACAGAGCCTTGAGGTACACCCGATTCTACTGGCACCTCTGGTGAGTCATTGTCATTGATGGTTACATATTGGGTACGATTACAAAGAAAGCTGCAAAGCCATTTGAATATTAAAGGGTCACTATTTAGAAGGCTTAGCTTATAGATAAGTAACTGGTGATTAACTTTTTCAAAGGCTTTAGAAAAGTCTAAAAAAATACAGTCCGTCGCAAAACCCGAGTCCAAGAACGCATGCAAGTCATTAGTGAATGTTATTAGTTGTGTTTCACAAGAAAAAGATTTTCTGAAACCGTGCTGATAACGGCTAAAAAATTGTTTGATTCAAGAAAGTTTACAAGGTGAGTGAAAATGATGTGCTCAAAAATTTTGCAGGGTACCGAAGTTAAGGAGATGGGTCTGTAATTCAAAGAGTGATGTGGGTTTCCCGATTTAAAAAGTGGGGTAACCTTACCGGTTTTCCAATCAATGGGTAGGGCACTGTCGTTAAGTGATCTAGTAAACATAAAGGTAAGTATGATGGAGCTGTATTCTGCAGTGTTTTAGAGAAACTTGGAATTATTACCGTCAATACCACATGACGATGACCGCTGTATCGTGAAAATTCTGGCTCGGATACCAGCTGGGTCCAGGGTAATGGGATACATCGCCGGAAAGTTAACGGATGTAAAAGGGGGATAGTCACCTAAATTTTCTGTGCAGAATGATTGGGCAAACGTGTTGTTTAGTACAGAAGCGCAAAGATGACTCGGAACTTGATCGCCTGAATCGTTTACGAGACTTATAGCGCTATCTTTGGTACATTTCATAACGTTCCAAAAGCGTTTTGGGTTAGTTTTTATCGGAGACGGTAGGGTTGAGTTAAAGAAGTTAAATTTGGACGTGTTTAAAGCGCTTGTATAGGTTTTTGTAGCGGATGTATATGCTAACCATCGATCAGCGTTTAATGACCTTTTGGCGGAACAAAAAAGTCTGCATTTTTTGTTGCATAATCTTTTCAGATGGTTATTGTACCAAGGGGCGTTAGAAGATTGATGAATTATTCTAAGTGGAATATATTTGTAGATAACATGCATTACTGTAGTCTTAAAAGACAACCACAATTCTTGAACTGATAAGTCTACATGTGTCATAAGGAAGTAGTCAGGAAAGGCTGATAGCTCAGAGTTTATAGCGTTAAAGTTAGCCTTTTTGTAGTCCCTAATATATTTGGTGTGTTTCTTTACTTTTGTAGGGGGGATGGAAATGTTAAAGTGTAAGATGTCATGGTCACTCAGGCCAGGCACGTGGGTCACTGGTGAAACGTTATCAGCATGAGTGGTCAGAATCAAGTCGAGCAACGAACTTGTAGTAGATGTGACACGTGTTGGTTTGATAACGAGCCGTGCAAGGTTCAAATCTACGCAAACGTTAAGAAATCCTGTAGCCTCTGCAGATGTCGGATTAGAAAAAGGGCAGGAACGCGACCAGTCGATAGTTGGGAAATTAAAGTCTCCTAAAAGAAACATAGGTAATCCAGGAAATCTAACGGATATTTCGCTTAGGGTGTCATGAATTTTTTCTGCAAAATCACAATCGGGATTAGGGGGACGATAACAGACCCCTATGATTATTTTTTTGAAACCAATAGATAGGCAGCACCAGAGTAATTCCAAATTAGTAGTTACACTCAAAAGGAATGATTCAAAGCTAGAGTTAATAGCAATTAAAACACCACCGCCTATTCTGTCGGTGTGGTCTAGCAGATATACAGTACATTTCTTGTTGCATTGAAAGAGCTCGCCTGTCTCTATTTTGTCAGAGAGCCAGGTTTCCGTTAGTACAACAACATCAGCTCCAGTATCGTTAATTAAACTGTTCAAACTATCTCTTTTAGGAAAAACGCTCCGAATATTAGTAAGGATTACGGATGCTGTTGCCGATGGGCCTCCACCCCTCGCGTGAGCCTATTTATTTCCCGCATAGACACGTCCAGAACGCGTTGCTCGTGGGGACATGGCCACAGCATTGCTCGTTTGTCTGCCAGTATTCACTTCAATAACGGAATATTCGTCGGTATTGAACATGTAGCACTTTCCTTCCGAAAATAGTCTTTTGTAGCTTAATTTGAAGTTAGTGTTCAAGCCTCTACCGAATTCCAAAAGTTTCTTCCGGGCGTGACGTGTGGCTTCGCAAAAGTCTTTGCTTACGCTGATACCTGTTCCCGCGAAAGACGACCGTTTGGAAAACACCAGCTCTTTTGTCTTGAATGTGGTAAACTTCACCACTAGAGGCCTATTTTTGCCGCTGGCAAATTTCCCGATTCTATGTGAACGCTGTATGCTATCAAGTGTAAACGTGTATCCAATTGTCAAAGTAAGCGAGAAATAGCTTATGCGGATTGAAGAAATCAAATCGACACTCTAGCAATGTTTTCGAAGTGTGCCGATGACGTGAGTAATGTTCTGTCGCAGTGATGCAGTAGCTATATGGCGTTCTGCTGCTGAACACAAGGTCGCGGGTACGTTTCCCGGGCGCGGCGGCCGCGTGTCGGTGGGGGCGAAATACAAAAAAGCTGGAGTACTTAGATTTATGTGCACGCTAAAGAACACCAGGTGGTCACAATTAATCCGCAGCCCTCCACTACGGTGTCTCTCATAGCACCAGTGTTGTCTGGGACGCTGAACCTCACGAATCAAATCAATGTCGATAATGGTGTTTGGTGATAGCGGCACAAAATATTGTCGACACCTTTTGGCATGCGACATAACAGAGTGACGACGATGATGGCGTGACGATAACGGATTGAGGACAGCTTCACAACGATGGCATCACAAGGGCTGCACTCGTGCACCTTTTCTGCTCGTTCACTCCACGGAGGCCGGATGCTCCTCGGACCATTTGCTTCAAAATCATGCAGATCCCCCGCACTGTGGGAGTCGGTCGAAGCAGAGCTGTGGTCAGCGGATAAGACGGAACGGCGTATCTCGGCAAGAGACGCGCAGCGGACCCCTGGGAAAAGACGTGCCCCGCCAGCGCACGCGACGGAGACACCGCACCACCTTCAGACGCCACACAGCTTTCGCGTTAAAACATGTGCGTCTTAAAAAAACTGGTTGGCGTTCGGCGACGAACGCGCCCTTAAAATCGGTTGTGCGAGAGCACGTGCCCTTTCCGTCAGCGTAGAAAGTGCGGCCGCCGACTACAAAAACGGGCAACGGAGCCAAAGAAAGCTATTCGCTATAAAGGGAAAGTTTTGTTTTCTGAAAGTACGACACCTTTCGGCAACCGTGGAGTGTGGACGCCTGGTTTCTCTGCTCCTTCGACTATGGCGCGTCCTGCCATGCCAATTCGCCTGCGATACTACAAATTGCCGCGTTCCCCGCAAGCTGAGGCCAACCTTGTATGCTGTGAATTTGTTGTTTGCCGCTCCCCGCGCCTCTACAGCTCTGAAGCAGCTGCAACGCGGCAGCCCCTGCCGGGGCCATAGCTGCCTTGGCATGTTTTCTGCACCATGAACCAAGAGCGCCAAGCGACCAGCTCTTCCGAGGCCCATGTTCTAAACGGGCGTGCAAAGGACCTTCGGCCTATTCACCGCTCTGTTTCCGTGGAGCATTTATCTACCGCAACGTCATTTTCCAATGAGCAGGAGGCGCAATCGGCGATGGAAAACGCCGCCGCGCGTTCTTCGGCCACAACGAAGACGCCCGAAGGGGATACCGCGGGACTGGCCGCCAATCCCCTCGTCGCCGTTTTTTTTTTCTCCCAACCACGAGAGGCGGACACTCCGACCGGGGAAAGGATGGAGGAAGATGCTGCCCTGAACATTTACGACGACAAAACTGACGACGACTCAGGTGGCTGTTGGAAGACAGTCATACATAGGCGGCGCGCCCGTCAAACGCACGCCAAGACGCAACCCTCCCAGAACATCTTGGGCATTACGGACGCCTCTCAGCTTACCATACGCAAGCGCAGTCGGAATCAGAACCTGCCTCGACTTCCTTTGCACGATGAAAAGATAATTCTGCGCCCTCACGGAGGACTTTGTCTCGATAAGTGGACACCCCCGGTACTCGCCAGTGCTCTAGGAGTGCAGTCGGCTTGACCACCGAGGATCGTCAGCACATCGTTTTCCGATTGCGACCTCAGTAGAACTTCATCATCAGCACACCCAAGTCACACGTGGCTGACGCATTGTACAAGGTGAGGGAGCTGAACCTTGGTCAGCGGGTCCATCCCATCACAACATATTCTGCGGCCCCAGACAACTTATGCAAGGGAATTGTTCCTGGTCTTTTGCCCGGTACTCCTTCTTCCACGCTAGTGGATGAACTTTTGGCTCCTGCAACTCAAATACTTCAAGCACGAATGATGGGTCAAACCAACGTTGCGTTGATAACATTTGAAGGACTTAAAGTGCCTCGCTACGTGCGTTTCTGTGGCGCAGAGCTGTGCTGCTACCCCCTCTGCCCCCGCCAACTGGTTTGCAATATATGTCACAAGCTCGGCCATTGGGCTTAATACTGTCCTACGCCGCGCCTGGTCATTTGCGCGACGTGCGGGACTGACAACCCCACCCCGTCGCATCCGTGCACCCCACACTGCAGATCCTATGACGGGATCCATCCTACAACACGTCCAAACTGCCCGCGGCGTGCTAGGCAGACACTGAACAAGGCTTGGGTACGGAACGCTCTCGAGAAAGAGCAGCGTGAACTCCATTCCTCCAGCCACCTGACCACAACCACAGATACGGCGGAGACCCGAACGTCACGCGCCCCAACGAAGGCGACGCGACAACTACGGTCGGAGACCCGTTCGAGATCCCGTCGCAAGCGCCGGACCCCCTCCAAGTCTCGGTCCCAATCCCGCGAGGCACCGGGACGCCTCTCGGAGAAGCGCCCTCCTTCCCCATCTTGCCAACTACCCTAGAAGAAGGCCCTACAGGCCAACGCCCCAGCCAAGGTGACCCTGGCCTCCTCAGGGGTGCAAGGGACCCCGGAGAAGAAAGCAGCAACGGAAGCGCCTCGGGAGGTAGACTCTAAGCCAAAAAGGGCTAAAACGGGTATGGCTGTTAGTCTCTTGGGGGACTAAATGACCTGCCACAGATTTTGAACCAATTTTGGACTAACTGCGGGAGCAAATGCGGCGGCCTAACAGGGGGAGCAACTACTGCAGACGAAAAGTGAGGGCAACCTTTAGTCCCTCCGAGTTAGTCCCTAGAGGATCAACGGTTAGTCTGTTAAAGTTAGTCTACAGGAGTAACTGCAGGAGCAACTCTTAGTCCCTCCCAGTTAGTCCCTAGAGGACCAACAGTTAGTCTGTTAAGGTTAGTCCACATGGAGTAACTTCAGGAGCAACTTTTAGTCATTCCCAGTTAGTCCCTAGATGACCAACGGTTAGTCTGTTCAGGTTAGTCCACAGGGAGTAACTGCAGGAGCAACTTTTAGTCCATCCCAGTTAGTCCCTAGAGGATAAACGGTTAGTCCCTTTAGGTTAATCCACAGAGAGTAACTGCAGGAACAACTTTTAGTCCCTCCCAATTATGCCCTAGAGGTTCAACGATTAGTCTGTTCAGGTTAGTCCATAGGGAGTAACTGCAGGAGCAACATTTAAGCCAGGGAGGACCAATGGTTGGGCTGGTTGAGTTAGCCCAGAGACTATCTGTTCGCCCTTCTCTGGAGAAATGTTCTTCCTTTCAAGTACTTCCTCTAAACCAACAGTTGTTCCCCCAAAATTAAATGCTGCCCACCATAAAGGTAATGGTTATACCACCTTAATGTTCTTCTAGAGGCTAACGGTTCAAACAGGAACGATTAACATTCAATCCGAAACAATGTGTTTCGGATTGAATATAGTCTTTGGAATAAATCATACTTTTCAGTCATGCAACGAAATCACTTTTCCAATGATTCCAGGTTGCCATAGCTTTTCAAGCAAAAACAATGATCGAACTCAAGTAACCCATGTTTATTTTTAATTAAATATTGCCACCATCATCTTGAGCCACAATTAACAAAAAAAAGGAATACTAGAATACAAATGCCAAGTCCTTGGTGTACAGTAATGACATAAATATACAGAAGATAAAAAAATTGACTGAAAATATGCAGCAGTTCAAACAAAATAAGACAACTCCAAAGTATACAGCAGATGAAACTTGTCATAGCCAGAGTAAAATCATGAAAATAAAATTAAGCCAGGAGCAGTCACAGTCAAATATAAGTTAGAAGCACTCTACAATAACCCCCGAATGCAGAGATATAACTTGGCTCGAACTTGACTTCTGGCAGTCTCAAGACAGCATTGCCGTGCGTCGTAAATCGTGCTTGATCTTGCGGACGACTTGCGAACGACTTGGCTGCGTCGAAGTCCGCTCAAGTCTGAAGTCTGCTCCTGGGCTAGCTTGAAACTGACTTCGTGTGTTATTCCAACATGGCAGCCTCCCGAACGAACGTCGCGCGGAGGTTAGCTGCTTTCGAGTTTGCTTGCTACGCCACGGATACGGCATTTTCAGAGGCGCAGCCCTTGCCGAAAATTCCGCGACCCACCCTACGTGACCGAGGGAATCCGATGGAGCTGTACGACAACGAACAATTCCTCGGTCGCTACAGATTCACGAAGAACGCCGTGCGACTTCTCGCTATGTTGCCTATCCGGGTAAGCGGGGACAACAGAGGACCGACTGTGTGCCTCCCATGCTGCAGTTGCTGATGGCTGTGATTTTTTACGGCGCTGGCACGTTTCAAACAGTCACCGGAGGTCCGGTCCGCATTCCTCAGTCAACAGTGTGCCGCGCAGTTGGAAAGGTAACTATGCTCATCGCGAAGCACCCGCGCCCGATGCTGGTGCGCTTCCCGCAGTAGCGGAAAGATTGATTGCGAGTGTATTTTCTCATCTCCTGTGACTACACATAATAAAAAGGAGCCCAAATAAGTCAGTCATGCAGAACATGTGCGCTTACCAGTTTTGTGGCGCTTTCCCTTTTCTTCCGCAGCTTCCTCTTTCCGCTTTTGCTTCAGGTTGGTCCAGCATTTTTTCAGTTGCTGGTGATCGCGCCGCGTAATCCCGTGGTTGACATTCTAATGTTTTGCTATTTCTTTCGATGTCTGATTCTTCTTGGTCAACGACGCGACATAAGTTTTCTTGCATTCCACAATATGCTTGTAGTCGTTCAGGAGTGTCGTCGGCAGGCTCTATTCGTCTTCTTTAAAACGGGCTGCCGTCTTGCGTTGCGGTGCATTCTCTTGGGAGGAGACCGTACGTGAGTGCGACATTTCAGCGTGAAAGCCTGTTGACAGAACAGCAATTTCGTACCAAATGCGGCTTGCGGCCGTCGCGCGAGCCCCACAACTTGTTTTCCTAACAGACGACACTTTCCTAGCAGACGACACGTGCTGCCAATTTCCGATGTCGACAACTGTGCCGCACTCTCCCTCTCGTTGTTCTCGAAAAACCCTCCATGCGAAGCAGACAAATCGTTTGCACGTGTCATTTTATTTATTTATTTTGTTTTTTATCGGTGTTGTCACCCATATGGGTCCGGGCAGGGGACTCAACGGCGCTCGGTACTCTTCGTTCGCAGCACATGTTGCAGTTTTTTTCTTGTTTGTGACTCCGGCCTAGTGCGTTCGAATAGGTTGGCTTTTTCTTCAAAGGGTCACGTAGCCCGAGCAGAACACGGGCCGTCGCCTTCCTCCTGGAATGCCTATAGGCGAAAAGGGACGCGCGAGCTCCCTCAGAAACCGACCGTATGCCTCGTCTCGGCCTCTTCTGTCCGGTTGCCGGCCCAGACGGCGCATGAACGCCTTGCGGCAATCGAGAACAAAAGCCGTTTAAAGACCACCATACGAACCAACCATTTCGTTCACTTCTGTACGGCAACAAACATGCAACAAGACCTCTGAGTTAAAGATAAACTAAAACCAAAATAAATGTGACGATAAAATTGATTTGCACTCAAATACACTGTCGCCTAAAAGTGTAGCGGCGACTTGAAAAGATGGTGAAACCTGCAACTCAAAAAGCGCGCCAAAACACCGAAACTTGAAGACCACCTAAATCCGCCGGGAACGCGCGCGTTCCGCAAGCAACACTGGCCATCGCAGCGGCGGACGTAGCCAGATGGAATAAGCTTACGCAAACTATACTTCAGCACTTATGCCCTGGTAGAAATTTGGAAAGATACATACTTTTTTGCTGTACAACGTGCCTTACGCTAATAAATTTATTGTTTACCTCGAACACAGACGAGCAACCTGCTTTTGTATTGAAGCACACTCTTGACTTGACGATGCAAGTCAGCTTGAGCGTCTATGAAACGCGAAAGCCGACTTGGGCGTTTTGAAGTCCGCCTCTTGCTTCGGGCTGACTTCGTCAAGTCAAGTCCAAGCCCGATCCAAGTTAGAACTCTGCATTCGGGGATTAGTGTCTCTTTAATATCCTGGTCAGATGCGCAAACTTAGGGCACCTTGAGTGAATTTAGTTTACTTCGTTGAGTGTCACTTCAGCAGCAGGGTGCTAGGTGGCAAACCAAAGTGCCATTCAGGTATACTGAAAATGATCCTACAGTGAAATCCTAATATAATAAACTTCAGGGGACAACAATAAATTGTTCTTTAATATGAAAGGTCATTATAGCAAAAGCCCTAGAATTAACAATTCCGTGCATCAAGCCATAAGTGTGTAAGTTTTGACTGTGTGGGCCATCCACAAAAACTTTAGAGTTGGCCCTCTGCCTATTCTGTTGCTATTTTCCATTGACTCGGCCACCATATACCACCAAAGCACCGCGGCGCACATGAAAGAGACGCTGTCGACAAAACCACAGACAAGCTCCCAGACGCCTCCAAAGCACAATGTTCTTTTTTCTCCTTTTCTTTTTTGTCACTTTTATTGCCGCATGCGGTCACAAAACCTATTATGTCGTCACCTCCAGAAAGGACAAAAGAAAAATTTGTGGTCTCGCTACGCTCACAGCGCGCCCGCTCCGATTCCGCGCGCTGTCGGGTTCGTCGGACGATCCTACGGCTGTCAAGCTGATGTAGGAGTCGTCGGACTACCTCGCCGCTGCCACCATTTGAAGGAGTCGGAGGTCGTAGATGAGGAACTCGGTTAACAGGATTTATTTACAGGATTAACATATTTTAAGACAAGATACATTGGCAGTCTAGCGCGACTCCCATATGGAGCCCGCAAGATTAACATTCAGCAAAACAGCATTCGAGCACACAGCTCACTACTACATTTTGGCATAACGTCGAGCACTCAGCTCCTTACGACGAGCACGACACGAGCACGAGCACGCTCTAGCAGTCGGCAAACGCTGCTTATAAGCCTCCGCTTGACGTCATAGTTCGACGTCATCGTTCGGCGTGGACGGAGCACGAATGGTCGGGAATGTGCGTCCAATCATGGTAAACTTGCCGCCGCCCCGCAGTACAGCCCACACACACAAAGGCTAACACGTTCGAGCCTACACACACAAAGGCTAACGCGTTCGAGGGCTTTGTAGAACTCTCGGTATAACCCGCGGTGTCGTCGACCGAGGGCCTCGTAGAACTTTGCGCCGTCCCGGGTGGCGCGGCGGCGCACCACATTCCAGAGCTGCCCGCGCGCCACGTGGCCGCCTGTCATCCGTAGTTCTCAGAAGGCGCCTCGTCTGGGGGGGTTGGAACACGCGCAGCGGGCTGAAAGCTGCCACGTTGCCACCCCCGTACGGCCATTCCTAACAGCTCCTCCATGGCCCGGAAAATCTCGCCTGGCCAGTGCTGGCAACCGCTGGGCAGGAAGAGAATGGCTGGCGAGCAAGATGACGGCTTTGCTCTCTGCAACCCCTGCGTACTTGGAATGCCTTCAACCATCTCACAACAACTGGCACAGAAGAGTCGACCCCGGCAACACAATACCGCTCAGCGTTCAAACGCCCGGAATTAGCTGCTAACCCACCAGGCCTCCTATCACAATTTCCATGCAAGTCACTCAACTGGGAATCCCAAATTTTGCCCCAAAATTTCGTGCCACCAAAGCGAGCGTTCACGTTCCTCCTGAGTTCGACCAAACCCGGCCGTCGCGCTGCTCAAGAGTAAAGGGTTACGCAGAATTAAACCGAACGCTTTCAAACACCAATACTCAAACATAACTTCAGCAGCCTAACTTCGCGAACAGCCTGTTACTACCCTATCACAGTGGCGTACTTATCTCATGCACTGCTGCCACTGAACCGTCTGGCCAACTCTACAGGTACGTCATCACAAACGCGCTAAGTTTGAGGTCCCTATTCCGAACTCGTGCTTGCATCTTACAAAGTTTTCATCACGCTGACTCACATTTGTTCCTTTAATCCACACAGGACACGTTCCTTAAGCAAACAACCACTCTTGCGTAACTTACGCAACACAGAGGAACCTTTGAACAAATGTGTCTTTTACTAACTAGCTCTTCGCACGCGTACTAGAGAAGTCAGAATACGGCTGCCCTCGACACACACGAGCAACCCAGTCAAAACCTTCTGCTTCCTTCCGTCCGCACAGGACACGCGCTAATAGACCTAAGAGCTTTTCTCAGTGCAAATCACGCACTTACTGAAAATCTACGCGCTTAACCTTAAAATTCAAAAAAAGCACTTAAAAAGAAAGAAGGTTAAATAACACACACGCGCGTTACAATAGGCCTCTCAACGATAACCTTGACCTTCAGGTTACTCACATACACAAAAAAAAAAAAGAAAGCCTATATACTTATTAATGAACATCTCGCGAGACTACAGGTTTACATAAAACGCGTCTTTCAAATCACGGAGCTTCTCAAACGAAAACACAAACAAAGCTCAAACCTTACATATTGAAAGAGCTCCTAGTCTCAAATCGCGAAAATTTGCAAATGTTCAAAAATAAAACAAAACACGTTTCACTTCTGTGTAAGCTCTCTTGGCTTCCCGTTCCCGATTGCTTACGACTGACTCATACTTTCAGCCGGACCCGTGGTGGTCGCACTTTACAAGCTACTCTGGCTACGGAGGAACAACAAAAGGGCTGACTCACTATCAGCTCTCCCAAGACGTTACGGTCTCCTGCCAATTTGCGTCCTCCCGCCCCGCTTTCAACAGGACCTCGACTGACCGCGTCGCTACTCCCCACCTGGTCTCGTCTTGCCACCTTGCGCTTCTTTGAACTGCACGCTGAGCTTCGAAGAGAACGACGGAACGACGAGGAATTTGACTGCCCTGTGCCCTTTGTCCGCGTCCGTGCAGAACAAGCTTCTCGGTCCCCCTTTGACCGGTGGCTCGAACTTGTTCGATGCGTCAACATCGTCCGTGACGACCGCACCTTTCTTTTCTCCGCGCCCTGCCTTCTCGCGCTTGTCGCCGTCTTTGGCTTCGCTACATTAGCCACCGCATTCCGATCTTTTCGGCGCTTCTTTCTGCGGCGCTTTCTCCTCGAACTCTCTTTCATGCCGTCATCTCGCGCCTCGTGCTGGCCGTTACACATCTCGTCGGCCCAGATCGGTCTCTTACCCGCACAGTCTCATTGATTTTCATTTAAATCAACATTATCTCTGCCTCGACTGGCGGACAGCTCAACCGACTCTGGCACAATGCAGCAGGCTTTACTCGAGTTAGACAACTCGCACTCTTGCGAACTGCCCTCTACTACATTGCCCAGCGCACGCTGTGCGTCGGCACACAGCCCGTCGGTATCGATCGCTGTCTCACGCGCACAGTCCGAATGATTAATAACTGAATCATCCCTCTCTAGGCTACCTAGACTGGCGGAGAGCCGCACCGATCCCTGGACAATGCAGTTGTTCTCTCGTGAGCTACGGAGCTCGCCATCCCGAGAACTACTCTCAACTGCATCGTCCAGCTGGCACTTCTCTTCTGCACGCAGATCTGACTCGACATGGGTGCTCGCGTCTGTCAAGTCAACAGTACCCTGTACCTCGCTAACGACCTTGATACCATGAGATGCGACGCACACACGCGGTAACTGTGCCAATTTGTTCGCAGCTGGCCTAGCTGTCTCTACAGTCCTCTGTTGACACAGCACCTCGTCGCTCTCACTCTGGCCGTTAACGGCCTCTGCTGCCACTAAGGCATCGCTAGCTGCTAGCACTTCGAGTTCACTTATGAATGTGCTGCTATTCTCACAGGTACTACTACTCTCGGCTTTCGACTGAAATCTGCTGTCGAAATCCTGCCACTTTCGCTGCGTCCAGCCTACAGATTTTTCAAGCCGCTGTTGACTTTGTTCGATTAACTGCTCGAAACCTTCAATCTTTATGGTCAATGCCTCAATGTACTGCCTTCTTACTTCTGTTAGGCCTTTTTCCTGCGAAATGCTTTTCAGTTCCTGCCTAGCTTCTTCCTGTTCTTGCTTAAATTCTTCCTGTTCCTGTCTAATTGCTTCCTGTTCCCGCTTTTTGCTTAGAATTCGTTTGCCCATTTGTTCTATAAATTTTGAATCATTGTTGCTTTCTAGAATTGCCTTACGAATTTCTGCTTCCGTCAAGTCCTCCTCTACGTTTACCTCGATCTCCTCACACAACCAAAACAGGTCAGCTCTCGTCAAACACATTAGGACCATGGTCGCTACTTTAAGCTTTGGTTGTGCTGTCACACAATACTTGTTGCGATACCCACGCAAATCAAAATACAAGTAAAAGATCCCCAGCGAATCAAATCCAAAAACACAGGGAAATTGAAGCCTGGTAAATCTTACAGCCAAAACCAAACGCTTACCCACTGAAGCAGCACCATATCACCAGTCCTTCCCCGCCGTATCCAGTCAGTTGCAAGAGGTGGTCGCCCAAGTCGCCTCCAACTTGATCAGGATGCCGGTCGGTCACCATGTGCCAACGTCCGTCAACCGCCGTTGTTGTCTCCCGAGTCGTAGGCCGATCTAGGAGCCGTAGTCGGATCCCTCCGCTGCCATTCAGTTGTAAGAGTTGTCGGAGCGGTCGTAGTTGTCGGGAGGATCTTGATGCGACAGGACTAGGCGAGCAAGCTTTACTGGCAGTCTTTACATTTTATAACATGAGGTATATTGGTTGTCTAGCGCGACTCCCATATGGAGCCCGCAAGATTAACATTCAGCAAAACAGCATTCGAGCACACAGCTCACCACTACATTTTGGCATAACGTCGAGCACTCAGCTCCTTACGACGAGCACGACACGAGCACGAGCACGCTCTAGCAGTCGGCAAACGCTGCTTATAAGCCTCCGCTTGACGTCATAGTTCGACGTCATCGTTCGGCGTGGACGGAGCACGAATGGTCGGGAATGTGCGTCCAATCATGGTAAACTTGCCGTCGCCCCGCAGTACAGCCCACACACACAAAGGCTAACACGTTCGAGCCTACACACACAAAGGCTAACGCGTTCGAGGGCTTTGTAGAACTCTCGGTATAACCCGCGGTGTCGTCGACCGAGGGCCTCGTAGAACTTTGAGCCGTCCCGGGTGGCGCGGCGGCGCACCACATTCCAGAGCTGCCCGCGCGCCACGTGGCCGCCTGTCATCCGTAGTTCTCAGAAGGCGCCTCGTCTGGGGGGGTTGGAACACGCGCAGCGGGCTGAAAGCTGCCACGTTGCCACCCCCGTACGGCCATTCCTAACAGCGCGCCGGACGACCACCGCGGGTTCGAGCACTCCGAGGCGCCATGCGTGCAGGGCACCGCGTCCGCGCCTGCTCCGGCCCGCTCCGTGTGCCGACGCGCAGCTGCGCGCGTACGCACCCCGCCGGCCCCAGCTTAGGGGGAAGGCGAGACCGCGCGCGCAGCAAGGGAGACCGTAGGCAAAGCTCTCGAGAAGCCAGAAAGTACATTTATTAAACTGGAAGTCAATACAAACATCAATTTTAACGTCCCGTCCGAATCTGAAGCTAGTTACACAAAACACTTCCGAATGGTCGCCGGTGGCCACTAACGGCGCACCACGACATAGAGAGGTCCTTCGAACAGGGATTACGGAGCAAGTTAAATCATGCATAGAGTGAACTTTCGCACGCATGCAAGTTCCTGAGCTTAGCGGTTACAACGAAAACGGGCTTCCCGACCAAGGCTCTCGGCCGCAACCTTCAAATGTGGGCACCCGGCGCCCGCATCCCTATGCACGACTGCCTGCTTCCCTTTTCGATGATGATGGCGCCGCTGTAGGAGTTGAGGAGGACTTCGGGATGAAAACTCTCGGGATGTTTATTTACATTATGTACAGTAAGCGTCAATTAACAGTCTTAGAGTCATTACGGGCCGGCAGCAACTCGGACGCTGCGGCCCGTCGCAAGAAGTTCGAGAGAATCAAGGAATGCTCTAGGAATGCTCTAGGTCTTCGTCTTTTAACGCGATAGCGTTAAGGAGCTCGTGTCGCAGAAAAGCCGGTGTGGTCGGCGTCGGTGTCGGCGTCGGTGTCGTCATCGGTGTCGGCGTTTGCGGCGTTGACCGTGAGCGATAAATCACGGCAGGCGCTTCATAAATAAAAAGCAACTTCCAAGATTGGCCCGGTGGGAATCGAACCAGGGTCTCCGGAGTGTGAGGCGGAGACGCTACCACTCAGCCACGAGTTCGATGCTTCCAAGCGGTGCAAACGCGCCTCTAGTGAATGCGGTGTTGCCTTCGAAACGAGCCGTGGAAAGTTATACTGCGGTGTATATCGGTAATTATGAACATGTAACGTACAGAATTCACAATTACACGAGTTGCGAAGTGCGTTTCCGCTGCATTTCTTCTGCGCTTTCCGCACACGCAGAGCCATCTTGCGGCAAACACAGAAGACCCCCTTCTCTCAATGTACGGCGCTGCCCCGACAGGAGGCGCGCCGCGCGCGCATTGGGACCGCTGCCAGGCGCGTCGCGGGACTCCCTCTCCCCTGACGACGGTTCGCCGTGCTCCCGGTCCTTTCTTTAGATTACTATCTCTCTGCCCGTGCCGATCGCGACGTTTGGCTGGCGTAGATCGTTTCCCCTCCGAGACACCGAGTTCTTTGGTTCGTTCCGTTCGCTCAGGCGCACGTTTCGTTGCCGCGCCGAACGCTGCGTTGCTCGACGCTCACCGCGTGATAGGTGGGCGCTAAGTCCGATGCGGGGCGCATCGTAAGTGACCGCTGTGCCGTAGCGCATTGTCTTATACCCCTTGGCGGGTCGACGGGAACGCTGTCGCGTCCCACTCTTGAAGGCGAAGCTTAAGCGTCCTCCAATTTTTAAGCCCTTCGGTGCCTTGATGACACGTCACGTTCGGCCAATGGTAGGCGCCCGTGCGATGGAGTCACACCCGGCGAAGAGAGTTGCTGCTCGGGTGTTTGTCCGAGGGTTTACTTCTCCCTGCGGTCTTGCCTTGCTGACTTGCAATGCGTCGTCGCAATGGGTGGGCGGGGACGACGCTTGGGCCCTAATTGTCCGAGGGCTTTCTTCTCCCTGTGGTATTGCCTCGCTGGCTTGCAAATGCCCTCTTCAAAGAGGGCAGGGGGCGACGCTGCCAGGCCTTCCCGGTACAACACAGCCGTCTTGCCTCGGGACCCACTTTACCCGCAACAGTGCCAGGATGGTAGAGTCCCTTCCCTCCACTTTCGGGAAGAGCCAAGCAGTTAATAGCTACACCGGCTGCACACGAAGTGGGGTCCGCCAACTTGTTTGCACGTGTCGTGCCTCAGGAATGTGGCATCCGTGTTTCTGCGCTCCTTAATTAGCTGTGGTGCGATTCGATGTGGTCTGGGGAACTCGAAGCAGGCTCAGGAAACGGCCCCGTATCTAACACCGCGTAACACGGAGTAACGGGTGGTGTGGCAGTGGTATTGTAGGGGGATTCCGCCAAAAACGAGGTTCCCTACAGCAGTATATCGCCACATCCACGAACCCCTTCTTTATCCGGCTACAGCTTGCTCTCGGGTGTCTCTCCTCTTGTGGAGCCTTAGTTTCGAAACATGTTACATGTCGCATGCATACCACTAACATTAACATCCCTCACCAAATATTGGAAATAATTATGCAAGGTAAACGCAGCGAGAGTCTGTTTATACTCAATGTATACAGTCCCCCCCCCTTCATGTACGCACTGTTTTCAGCACCTACTAACATAATTTGGTAGCTTTGGACGCGTTTGTGGGGGGCCGGTGGCTTTAACGCTCCGCATACTGCATGGGGTTACGTTAACTCGTAGGCTAAAGGGACCCGCTTATGGAATGCCATCTGTAACATGAAATACAGACTGCTTACCAACCCAGAGCACCCAACTCGGATAGGCAACAGCGTATCTCGTGACACCTGCCCTGAACTTACTTTCGTGTGCAATACTGGCCCAATCGTTGCGCACGGGCCTTTAGAGGAGCACCTTGGCAGTGACCACTACATTGTGGCGACCACCTTGTCACCTTGTCATTACGGTGTGCGCGCAGGCCCGAGCGAAATGTGCGTATAACGGATTTGGCGAAATTCAGGGAATGCCGCCAGGACCCACCTGAGGGCCAGGGGTACGAACGCTGGCTTGACTCTCTCACACAAGATCTAAAGGCCAGCACGTGCACATTGAGTACCACAACCGAGACACCAGACATAGACCCGCATTTACTTCATCTATGGAGCGCCCGCAGAGGGTTGACATGACGATGGAAACGACAACGCCTCTACCGCAAACTTAAGAAACGTATAGATCAAATTACACGGGAATCCCAGGAGTATGCAGAGGCCCTTACGAGGAATAACTGGCGAGGAATTTGCGATCGCCTCTCAGGCACATTGAGCACAGCAAAAACGGGGTCGATTCTTCGCTCGCTCACAGACCCCACCACAACAAAGGGAAAAACATTTCAAGAGCTGCGCATCCTACTGCACGAGTACAGGGACGATGTCTCGACACTCCTCAGGGAGCTAGAGAAGCATTTCATACCCACAGGCCCGCCGCCGCAGTACCCTAGCTGACTATCCGAATGTAGGCGAGGCTAAGAAATTTCTGGATGCAGACATCACATCTGAAGAGGTGCGGTGATCTTACAAAACCTACGCCGCAACACGGCACCGGGAGGCGACCACATCCGATTCGCCACCCTTCGTAAGCTCAGTGACCCGGAAATTAACCACCTCACCCATATCTTCAATGATTAATGGCGCAAGGGCATGCTTCCCCAACCATGGTGACACACCGACATGACACTGATCCCGAAACCGGGCAAACCTCTAAAGGTTGAAAACTCATGGCCCGTCTCCCTAACATACTGCATTGGCAAGCTCATAAAGCCTGTACTCTTGCGGTATCTACAGCGTTTCCTCGAAGAAAAATCATTCTTTTCTCACTCTCAATTCGGATATCAAGCTCATCTGTCTGCAAAGATGTGCTTTTACAATTGCGGGAGGAAGTCATAGGACCTCCGTCGCGCGTCCAAACGAGAGCACTCATCGCCTTAGACCTAAAAGGGGCATTCGATAATGTTGAACATGGCCTCATCCTTCGCAATGTTGCACATTCGCCCGGTGGAAATCGTGTATACAACTGTATCCGCGCATTTCTTCGAGATCGCACAGCCACCGTAGGAATGGGACCGCATCGATCCAGTACGATTCCCCTTGCAGGACGTGGGACACCCCAGGGCTCAGTTCTTTCCCCTACTCTATTCAATATTGCGCTCGCAGGGCTATTCTACCAGATCCCTGACGTCGCCCATGCTATTTATGCGGACGACATTACTATCTGGTCGACACGGGGTTCCGACGGAGCCATCCAGGACCGACTACAGCAAGCAGTCGACACAGTCTCCGAGTACGCGAGAAAATGCGGTTTAAGATGTGCTGCGCAAAAATTGGAGCTCATAATCATTCGCCCCCGTAGCCGTTTTTCTACTCTCCCTATCACTGTGCACCTGGATGGCATACCCATACCACAGGTTAATCGTGCTCGCAACCTCGGCCTATAGGACCAAGTGGATGGCAGGTCTAACTATACTGTTGCCGTTCTATCCAGACAGATTGAGCAAATTCGGGACACGATGGTGGAGGCATGCGTGACCAGCCGGCCTACATACCATCTCCCAATTCAGTGGTTGACCCGAGCGTAACAACTTCGCATAGACGCTATGATTCGCAAAGCAACGAAGCTGGCCCATGGCCTCCCAAACTATACATCCACATGCCGTCTCCTTATCTTACGGGGACATAACACACTATGCGAGCTGCTAGAGGCACATTGGGTGAGCCATCGACAGCACCTCTTACTCACTCCTACTGGCCGCCATCTTCTCACACGGCTAGGATACTCTGTCCTACCACCACGACACAGTTCCGTCGTCCGCCACCACTCCCCAGGCCAGCACGCCAACCCATCGCCCCACGCAGCATTCCAAGGAAGACTGATGTTTGGTGCGCCCCCTACCACCGTCCGCTTTGCTATCACTGCGGAGAAGCCGGGCACATCTATCGTCGATGCCCATACCGGGAGATGGGACTCTGAGGGTTCGCCGTTAATGCGCCGCGACCACATATTGGCGAACGACCTCGCGATATCGCCGACTACATCGCTGCCACTCAGTGGAGCCCTCGACGACCGTCCCGTTCGCTGTCACCAGGCCGCTACCTGTCGCCGCAGCACCGATCATACACCGGCCCAGCCCGGGGCCGCTCTGCGAGTCCATATCCGGAAAACTAAAAGCAGGAACCGATGGAGGTGCGGTTGCTGTTCGTCGAACTGACGAAGATCCTCTGCCGCCGACGAAGACGACGAAGAGACCATCTCGACGACATAATAATGACACGCCGCCGTCCCGACGAAGTCAGGAAGCCAAGACTACACCGACGAAAGACGGCTTGACGACGCAACGTTCCAGCTTCAGTTCAACACGACGCAGCCGTGATCCGACGCCAAGACCTAATAGCAACGGCAGACAAAGAACCACCGACCTCGACGTGCTTCTCGATGGCCACGCAGTTACCGCCTTAGTGGAGACTGGGTCTGATTATTCCGTAATGAGAGGACACATCGCCGCCCAGTTGAAGAAAGTTAAAACTGCATGGCAAGGCCCTCAAATTCGAACCGCTGGAGGACACCTCATTACGCCGACTGGAATCTGCATGGCAAGAATTACCGTTCATGACCGGACTTACCCTGCCACCTTCGTTATTCTCCAACAGTGTTCACGATACGTCATTCTCGGCATGGACTTCCTGAACCAATACGGCGCAATCATAGACCTGAAGTCAAAATCGATAACACTGTCGGAAGATCAAGCGATACCGCCGGAGAGCTCTCGTAGTCACCACGCCTTGAGTGTGCTCGAAGATTAAGTGAGCATCCCGCCGCGCTCCAGCATTATTATTTCCGTCTGCACCGAAACACCCGCTGACGTAGAAGGCGTCATAGAGGGCGACCAACATTTGCTGCGCGACCGTGAAATTTGCGTCGCAAGGGGGATCGCTCGACTCCATTGAGGGAAAGCGGAAGTTATGCTAACCAACTTCAGCCAAGAGTTCAAGCACATCAACAAGGGCACGAAAATCGCGTACATCGAGGAAATTGTGGAAACCAGCAATGCCTTTGTCCTCTCGGATTCTGCCGCATCTACCCTGATGAGCGTAGTCCCCGAACCAGACTTCGACGCAAATCCGAGTCTTCCTATGAGTAAGCAGCAACAGATCAGAAGTCTTCCCCGACGATACAAAGACTGCTTTTCGACGTCATCGAGGATTCGACAAACACCATTCCAAAGCATCGCATAATAACCGAAGAGAGCGCTCGACCACTCTGCCAGAGCCCTTACCGAGTTTCGACGCGAGAACGTGAAGGTATTAGGCAACAAGTCGTCGAAATGCTGCGCAATGACGTCATCCAGCCGTCGAAAAGCCCGTGCGCATCTCCTGTAGTCCTGGTGAAGAAAAAGGACGGAACCCTACGCTTCTGCGTCGAATATCGTCGTCTGAACAAGATCACGAAGAAGGACGTGTACCTCCTTCCATGGATAGACGACACATTGGATCGGCTCTGCAACGCTAAATGCTTCTCATCGATGGACCTCAAGTTTGGCTACTGGCAAATAGAAGTCGACGAGAGAGATCGCGAAAAGACCGCCTTCATCACGCCAGACGGCCTCTACAAGTTCAAGGTCATGTCATTCGGACTGTGCTCGGCGCCTGCAACGTTTCAGCGCGTCGTGGACGCGGTGTTAGCAGAATTGAAGTGGCAGACCTGTCTTGTTTATTCGGATGACGTCGTTGTCTTCGTCGGAAATATTGACGATCACCTTAAGCGGCTTGCGGCAGTATTAGAGGCCATCTAGTCATCAGGGCTCACTTTGAAGCCAGAAAAGTGCCGCTTCGCTTACGATGAGCTTCTATTCCTAGGCCACGTCATCAGCAAAGCTGGAGTCCGCCCCGACCCGCGGAAGACAGCTGCCATCGCAGTTCCCGCAGCCAATCGGCAAGGCAGTGCGCAGATTCCTTGGCATGTGTGCCTACTATAGGCGCTTTGTCAAGGACTATTCACGCATCGTGGAGCCGCACGTGACAATTTTAATAATAAAGATGTTTACTATCTCCGAACGAAATAGAGGCATCAAGTTACTTCCGCGCTGGAGCGTCCGTGTTCGTTCCATGCATTCGTCTGCGTCCTGCTATCTGTTTCGCACTTTTTTGATGTGCAACCACCAGGATGTATACTACTGCGAGCTGAATATACTCATTGAAAGGTAACTGGATAGCGCAGCAAAACAAGGACACAAGAAGATACGAAGACAAGCTTGTGCGCTTGTTTTGGTGCGCTATCCAGATACTTTTCCGTGATGACCGACCAACAAGCCCACATCGCCAACGTCATTTAATATACTTCACACGCTGTCGTCGTGGCTTCACCGTTTTTGGCTGCCGCATGAGATCTTGGGGCTCATTTTTCTTAATTGGCAAAGTGAACGGGCTTTGTCTTTTAATATATTCTTGTACCGCACTCTTCTTCTGCTGACGGTGTTTCCTCTAGCAACTGTTCTTTAGGGCCACAAGTAGCGGTTGTAATGTTTCTTTAAAAGAAATCAGGTGGCTCAATTCACAAAGATATTCGTTCGCAGGTGCTCTTTGCCATTGACCGGTAGCATTTGCTAACAAAACCATATGTCCAGCAGGAGGATTGGCTAGAGTTTGCTTTTACGAATAATTCTAGCGCGAGAGGTTTTTGTGAATACGGACGCCGAAGACCCCAGCGATTCCTTTGCGGCTGAACTTGTAGAGACCGTCCATCTATACGTTGTCCCCTCTCTGCGTACGGCCACTTTGGCTCATTTGCTGTGCCTAGACGTGGGGGTCATTGCCCCCTGCTCGCCCGACGAGGGGAGCCACCGCAGCTGCTCAGCAAACCTGCTTTTACTTCTGAATAAAGCTAATCGACTCTCCGTTCTCAATGGAGAGTTTTAGTGTAGGGGACGCAAGCGACTTGCGTACGCAAGAACTAGGGGCGACGGTACTGCGCATGCGTAGACCGCTACGTCTGTGTCTGCGCATGCGCAGTACCATCGCCCCTAGTTCTTGCGTACGCAAGCCGCTTGCGTCCCCTAAACTAAAACTCTCTAATCTGTCAAAACGTGTATTACTTGCCTCCGCTAAACCGAGCTCCCTACAAGTGGTGACTCAGGACATCGAGTTTTTTTTCGAACACTACACTCTAAGCCAAAAAGGACTCAAACGGGTATGGCTGTTAGTCTCTTGGGGGACTAAATGACCTGCCACAGATTTTGAACCAATTTTGGACTAACTGCGGGAGCAAATGCAGCGGCCTAACTGGGGGAGAAACTACTGCAGACTAAATGTGAGGGCAACTTTTAGTCCCTCCCAGTTAGTCCCTAGAGGATCAACGGTTAGTCTGTTAAATTTCGTCTACAGGAGTAACTGCAGGAGCAACTTTTAGTCTCTCCCAGTTAGTCCCTAGAGGACCAACAGTTAGTCTGTTAAGGTTAGTCCACAGGGTGTAACTGCAGGAGCAACTTTTAGTCCTTCCCAGTTAGTACCTAGAGGACCAACGGTTAGTCTGTTCAGGTTAGTCCACAGGGAGTAACTGCAGGAGCAACATTTAAGCCAGGGAGGACCAATGGTTGGGCTGGTTAAGTTAGCCCAGAGACTATCTGTTCGCCCTTCTCTGGAGAAATGTTCTTTCTTTCAAGTACTTCCACTAAACCAACAATTGTTCCCCCAAGATTAAATGTTGCCCACCATAAAGGTAATGGTTATACCACCTTAATGTTCTTCTTAAGGCTAACGGTTCAAACAGGAATGATTAACATTCAATCCGAAACAATGTGTTTCGGATTGAATATAGTCTTTGGAATAAATCATACTTTTCAGTCATGCACCGAAATCACTTTTTTAATGATTCCAGGTTGCCATAGCTTTTCAAGCAAAAAAAATGATCGAACTCAAGTAACCCATGTTTATTTTTAATTACATTTTGCCACCATCATCTTGAGCCACAATTAACAAAACAAAAAAAGGAATACTAGCATACAAATGCCAAGTCCTTGGTATACAGTAATGACACATAAATACAGAAGATAAAAAAAAAAATTGACTGAAAATATGCAGCAGTTCAAACAAAATAAAACAACTCCAAAGTATACCGCAGATGAAACGTGTCGTAGCCAGAGTAAAATCATGAAAATGAAATTAGGTCAGGAGCAGTCACAGTCAAATATAAGTTAGAAGCACTTAACCCCCGAATGCAGAGATCTAACTTGGCTCGAACTTGACTTCTGGCAGTCTCAAGAGAGCTTCGCCGCGCCTCGTAAATCGTGCTTGATCTTGCGGACGACTTGGGAACGACTTGGCTGCGTCGAAGTCCACTCAAGTCTGAAGTCTGCTCCTGGGCTAGCTTGAAACTGACTTCGTGTGTTATTCCAACATGGCAGCCCCCCGAACGGACGTCGCGCGGAGGTTAGCTGCTTTCAAGTTTGCTTGCTACGCCATGGATACAGCATTTTCAGAGGCGCAGCCCTTGCCGAAAATTCCGCGACCCACCCTACGTGACCGAGGGAATTCGATGGAGCTGTACGACGACGAACAATTCCTCGGTCGCTACAGATTCACGAAGAACGCCGTGCGACTTCTCGCTATGTTGCCTATCCGGGTAAGCGGGGACAATAGAGGACCGACTGTGTGCCTCCCATGCTGCAGTTGCTGATGGCTGTGATTTTTTACGGCGCTGGCACGTTTCAAACAGTCACCGGAGGTCCGGTCCGCATTCCTCAGTCAACACTGTGCCGCGCAGTTGGAAAGGTGACTCTGCTCATCGCGAAGCACCCGCGCCCGATGCTTGTGCACTTCCCGCAGTCGCGGAAAGATTGATTGCGAGCGTATTTTCTCATCTCCTGTGATTACACATAATAAAAAGTAGCCCAAATAAGTCAGTCATGCAGAACATGTGCGCTTACCAGTTTTGTGGCGCTTTCCCTTTTCTTCCGCAGCTTCCTCTTTCCGCTTTTGCTTCAGGTTGGTCCAGAATTTTTTCAGTTGCTGGTGATCGCGCCGCGTAATCCCGTGGTTGACATTCTAATGTTTTGCTATTTCTTTCGATGTCTGATTCTTCTTGGTCAACGACGCGACATAAGTTTTCTTGCATTCCACAATATGCTTGTAGTCGTTCAGGAGTGTCGTCGGCAGGCTCTTTTCGTCTTCTTTAAAACGGGCTGCCGTCTTGCGTTGCGGTGCATTCTCTTGGGAGGAGACCGTACGTGAGTGCGACATTTCAGCGTGAAAGCCTGTTGACAGAACAGCAATTTCGTACCAAATGCGGCTTGCGGCCGTCGCGCGAGCCCCACAACTTGTTTTCCTAACAGACGACACTTTCCTAGCAGACGACACGTGCTGCCAATTTGCGATGTCGACAACTGTGCCGCACTCTCCCTCTCGTTGTTCTCGAAAAACCCTCCATGCGAAGCAGACAAATCGTTTGCACGTGTCATTTTATTTATTTATTTTGTTTTTTATCGGTGTTGTCACCCATATGGGTCCGGGCAGGGGACTCAACGGCGCTCGGTACTCTTCGTTCGCAGCACATGTTGCAGTTTATTTCTTGTTTGTGACTCCGGCCTAGTGCGTTCGAATAGGTTGGCTTTTTCTTCAAAGGGTCACGTAGCCCGAGCAGAACACGGGCCGTCGCCTTCCTCCTGGAATGCCTATAGGCGAAAAGGGACGCGCGAGCTCCCTCAGAAACCGACCGTATGCCTCGTCTCGGCCTCTTCTATCCGGTTGCCGGCCCAGACGGCGCATGAACGCCTTGCGGCAATCGAGAACAAAAGCCGTTTAAAGACCACCATACGAACCAACCATTTCGTTCGCTTCTCTACGGCAACAAACGTGCAACAAGACCTCTGAGTTAAAGATAAACTAAAACCAAAATAAATGTGACGATAAAATTCATTTGCACTCAAATACACTGTCGCCTAAAAGTGTAGCGGTGACTTGAAAAGATGGTGAAACCTGCAACTCACCCGCCGTGGTTGCTCAGTGGCTATGGTGTTAGGCTGCTGAGCACGAGGTCGCGGGATCGAATCCCGGCCACGGCGGCCGCATTTCGATGGGGGCTAAATGCGAAAACACCCGTGTACTTAGATTTAGGTGCACGTTAAAGAACCCCAGGTGGTCAAAATTTCCGGAGTCCCCCACTACGGCGTGCCTCATAATCAGAAAGTGGTTTTGGCACGTAAAACCCCATATATTATTAAACCTGCAACTCAAAAAGCGCGCCAAAACACCGAAACTTGAAGACCACCTAAATCCGCCGGGAAAGCGCGCTTTCCGCAAGCAACACTGCCCATCGCAGCGGCGGACGTAGCCAGATAGAATAAGTTTACGTAGACTATACTTCAGCACTTATGCCCTGGTGGAAATTTGGAAAGATGCACACTTTTTTGCTGTACAACGTGCCTTACGCTAATAAATTTATTGTTAACCTCGAACACAGACGAGCAACCTGCTTTTGTACTGAAGCACAGTCTTGACTTGACGAAGCAAATCAGCTTGAGCGTCTATGAAACACGAAAGCCGACTTGGGCGTTTTGAAGTCCGCCTTTTGCTTCGGGCCGACTTCGTCAAGTCAAGTCCAAGCCCGATCCAAGTTAGATCTCTGCATTCGGGGATTAGTGTCTGTTTGATATCCTGGTCAGATGGGCAAACTTAGGGCACCTTGAGTGAATTTAATTTACTTCGTTGAGTGTCACTTCAGCAGCAGGGTGCTAGGTGGCAAACCAAAGTGCCATTCAGGAATACTGAAAATGATTCTACAGTGAAATCTTTATATAATAAACTTCAGGGGACTACAATAAATTGTTCGTTAATATGAACGGTCATTATAGCAAAAGCCCCAGAATTAACAATTCCGTGCATCAAGCCATAAGTGTGTAAGTTTTGACTGTGTGGTCCATCCACAAAAACTTTAGAGTTGTGCCTTTGCCTATTCTGTTGCTATTTTCCATTGACTCGGCCACCATATACCACCAAAGCACCGCGGCGCACATGAAAGAGACGCTGTCGACAAAACCACAGACAAGCTCCCAGACGCCTCCAAAGCACAATGTTCTTTTTTCTGCTTTTCTTTTTTGTCACTTTCATTGCCGCATGCGGTCACAAAAACTATTATGTCGTCACCTCCAGAAAGGACAAAAGAAAAATTTGTGGTCTCCTCGCTACGCTCACGGCGCGCACGCTCCGATTCCGCACGCACCGGACGACCACCGCGGGTTCGAGCACTCCGAGGTGCCATGCGTGCAGGGCACCGCGTCCGCGCCTGCTCCGGCCCGCTCCGTGTGCCGACGCGCAGCTGCGCGCGTACGCACCCCGCCGGCCCCAGCTCAGGGGGAAGGCGAGACCGCGCGCGCAGCAAGGGAGACCCTAGGCAAAGCTCTCGAGAAGCCAGAAAGTACATTTATTAAACTGGAAGTCAATACAAACATCAATTTTAACGTACCGTCCGAATCTGAAGTTAGTTACACAAAACATGGCTGAATGGTCGCCGGTGGCCACTAACGGCGTACCACGACAGAGAGAGAACAAAGAAACGAGGAACAAAGAAAAAAGAACCCCAGCAGTAAGAAGTTGCCTATCCTTCGGTCAGCGCACGCCATCGCGCGCCCCACAGCAGAGAAAAGGGAAATAGAAAGAAACGACAGACGAGCAGTCGGGGGCACGATCGGCAGACGCTGCCTCAGGACATCGAGACGACGGAAGAGTGCGCGCGCACCCGGCGAGGCCGGGACCCCGACGAGCCGAAGTAACCATCGGCCGGCGGCGGACAAAGGGCGCCGCCGCCAGCAGAGAGGAACACGTACGCACCTTCAGACGCCCCGATGTGGTCTCCCCAGGACCCGACTTGCGCGCGCTTACCCGGAGTGCACGCAAGCAGGGCCCGAATCCCGCCAAAATGTTAGCCAATGGCGAAAGCCTGTTGACCTTCGTGTGGGCGGGATGACAGCAGAGCGACAGTGTTTTATGACCCGCTGCGACCCCGTCCAGGCAGGGGGGAGAGGGACACGGAGCCCCCCTCTCTAAAGGGACTAAAATCAGAGGACTAAATTGTGCCGTTGATCCCCAACGTCGACCGTTACCTTGCAAGGACGAACATTTAGTCCCACAAATTTGCGCACGACACTTCGCCTCTGCACACGGCACGCACAGTGGATTAACCGTTGATCCAAAGGTCCAACGGCTGCCGTTAGTCCCCTGTTCCCTGTTTTCGGCTTAGAGTGTAGCCATCAATGAGGCTGCTTCTACTCCTGCTGACAGAGACGACGCCACGATTACGTCTCCTGTCACGGCTGCGGAGCTTCAACTTCCCAGGTTTTGGCCCAACAATCCTAGAGTTTGGTTTATGCATGTAGAGGCCCGTTTTTAACTCCGGCGCATCACTTCACAGACAGCAAGGTACCTGCACGTCGTCGCCGTGCCACCCTCCAACATTGCCAATGTCGGAGTGCTAGCGCGTGCGCCTTCAGCCGCAGCATACGACGACTTGAATCGCACGGTCCTGCAGTGCCTCAAGCCATCGCAACACAGTAGGCTCCAACAGCTCTTCTCCGAGGAACTCGGCGACCAACGACCGTCACAACTCCTACACTGGTTGCGGCAGTTGCTGGTGGCCACTCCGCAAGCGAGAGCCAGTTTCCAATTAAGCGCGAACTGTTCTTGCGGCGCCTCTCACTGGCAGCACGCATGGTGCTGGCGGGTACCGACGAGACGAGTCTTGATCGGCTAGCTGCACTCGCTGACCGCATAGGCGACTGCTGCACAATTAATGTGGTCGTTACTGCATGGCCACATCTTGTAGAGTTCAAAACAAAGTAGAATAAATTTGTTTGTTGCGACATATTTAAAATAAATGCGTGTATCACTGCGATTGCAACACCGGGACTTGATACAAACAAACACTTTCCAGCGCCTATAGGTGGCACGGCGAACGTTTCAATATGGCAGTGATAGATGTGATGGAGGCGATACGAAAGCGTGCGCATCTCCAGAAGCAGGCGGCTTACGGGCCTCTGGTATCTCTAAGCGCGATCCTTGACCTTGCTAAGGAGACGCATAGATGTGTTGTAGAAGGAGAGGCTACGTTTACCGCTGGCCATATAATATGGTGTGGAATAGGAGAGACGACATGTGCGGCTGTCCAGGTCGAGTCACTCTGCCTGCAGACAAGTGCCGTAAAAGGCCCGCCCCATAATATAAAAGTTCAAGCCTGCAGTGTAAGCGGCGCCTTTGGGGTAAGTATTTCTCCTTACGTTTTGTAATCTATACGCAATGTACGGGAATCGACACCCAGCAGTTAATCGGTCACGCTCGAATGTAAACAAAGCGCAGTGACGCTGCATAAAATTAGCGTGTGCATTGACGACGAAATACATGGCTCCATGCACCTTCTTAGTTGAGGAATGCTTGTTAAAAATGCCAGATAACACGGAAACATTGCAGCAGTGCCGATATGCAATATATGAGCGAGATGATGAGGGGTGCCAGCGCCCCCCGTTTCCAGCACGATTAGCACGGTTAGCGTTTTCGCGCGCTGTAAAGAAACTCACATGCGCACTCTTCATTAGTGACCGCTCCAGGTACGTAGTCCTGGCCCTTGTTTGATGCAACATTGTTGTAGAAGAGATGCTTTAAGACCTAACAAAACAAATACAAAATCCGAAACGCGTGCGCCCGACGTTCGATCGGTGCACACCTTTCACTACGGCCCCCAAAAAAGCAGCGAATGCCTTGGGCATTGACCGCCTGCTTCATTTTCACACAGAACGACTAAGAGCAGTTGCGGAATACGTTCTCTAGTTTGCAATGCCCGCGACGCAGCGTCAGGCACCGTCGCAGAGTATTCGCCGGAACAGCGCGAGTTCAGGCAGAAAGCTTAATAAACGGTGACACTTGAATACTTAAATTTACCTTGGGAATCTGTGGCGGGCTTTCTTCGGCCAAGACTAGGTCTCACTCTTGCTTCGTGGCGCCACAGGGGGATCTTTTGCGAAGGCACGGCGTTTCTCTTCAGCCGCTTTCGTAAGGGCTTCAACTCGTCTTTAAGGCAAAGTTTCACAATCAGCTCGCCACAAAATCAAACGAATCTTTGAGAGCAGCGCAACAGTCAATTACACTCCCCAAAGTGGCCCCAAAAGAAGTTGTCTTTGTTGAAGTGCTCGCTACATACGACCATTTCTTCGCTCACTTCCTTCCCGATGTGGAGCTTGACCGCCCACAACTTCCTCCGTTTTTTTCTCTTTTGGAAAAAGGTGCAGGCTTACTTTTCGCGATATCGCACGATTTGTGCATTGTGAAATTGAATGTATGGATTTTATTGGCGCAAGGGCCAGGTATGGCCAAAGAGCGCCAATTGCATTGTGCATTGTGGCACACTGTAAATGCGGTTGCTCTTCGCTCGTCGACTGTTTTTTTCCATATCGAAGAGTACCAAAACGCCAACACAGCTGCACAAACCACGTCAGCGGGAAATCCATCACACTCTCCCGGCTTCAGGAAAAATCCGTGCGGTGGCGCTAGCGTATCTGGGAAGCGCCAGTAGGATGCGGACAAATGCTCAGGAGAAACTCCAGAATGTTTGCATTCTGATACGTATGAAAGCGAACAGTTTCATTCTACGGCTCCTAATGAGGGCGAAAGAACACTTAATTGTGTACGTGGAACAAAATCGCATTGATATGCTTAGAGATATACTCATGGCTTAACACTTTTGAAATGAATAATTATACCTTGCTATCGACATTGAAGCAGCCTTTTGACAGCAAGAAAAGGAATCCGTTTTTCCAGCTTTGAGCATTGAATTGCAGGCAATGCAAGCGGGCATAAAATTGTGCAAATATAATTTGTTTAGAAATACCAGATAGGAATAAACGTTGAGGCTTTCATTTGTACTTTCTCTGGTTGAGAAGTCTAGTTTGAAATTACTCCCGTAAGCGTGTCGTAACAATGTTGACCTAATACAGGTTGCAGATTTTTGGGCTAGTTGGTTCGTTGCATCAATTGAAGTCATAGCGCTGGATCGATAGGGGTATGAAAGACGACAGGACGTGCACACGTCCTGTCGCCTTTCATGTCCCTGTCAATCCAGCGCTATGACATCAATTTATACAGGGTAAATACATGACTAGCTTAAGAAATCTGGATGATTGCTATGAATAACAGTGAAGTAACTATGTTATCTAATAACCTTATTAATAGAATAATAATATTTATTTCCACAAAACAGCCTAACCGTGAGCGGCGTGTGAGGCTGAGCAGAAAGGTGAAAAACCCTATGGCAAGTGCGCATGCCATTGGATTACGTCCCTGCATTATGGATAGCGCGTATTGATGTGGCCTTCTTGTTAGAAGTTCAGAGTATACTACCAACGCGAGACACAGGACAACAAAGCGGACGGGAAGCGTGTCATTTAGAATGCTGTGGTACAACGTACAGGTTTCTACAAAAGTGACGGTACTGCTGAAAAAAATTTGATGCGTTGGCTTTTGCACCTTTAGAAATATTCAGAGCATGTATATATATTCATATATGCTCTGAATATATTCACAGCACACTACCGCGATTTACCATCCAAGCTTTACTGTACACATTTCCCTTGCTGCTTTTTTTTCTCGCTGCCGAGAAACATTGTCTCACGCATTCTTGCTGTTTAGGATCCAGGGCTGAGATATCTGCCTCGAGCACTTCGTTAAGCTTAGAAGCATTTTTCTCTTGCATTTTGCAGAGCTCATCTTTCAGGTCACTCATTCGGGATGACAGCCTCCGGTTCTTTTGTTGCACTGAACGCAGCTTCTGCTTTGCACAGTCTTTCTAATTGACCGCTTTACCCTTGAACACCGCGTCAGTAAGGCCTTCCTGAGGTAGCGCCAGGATACGCATGCCTGTCCTGCGAAGTAGAACAAAACAGAGGGAAAATAAATGACCACAACGTCGGCCTTGTTATCTAGTCGTACATGCATTACATTGTGAAGTTCGCAGCAAAATTGAAATAATTAATTTGAAAGAAATCTGCATACCTTCATATGGCTCCTTTCCGGCGCATCGTCTACTGAAGTATGTGCCGTCGTGTAGGGTCAACTGCACTTGAAGTTTTTTGGTGAGGCTGTCTTTCGGCATGCTGCTAACGGACAGTACTCCTTTACATAGGCGGTATAGGTCGACACTTCGAAGCAGTCTGTTTCCTTCCTCACGGCTGGCAATGCGTCTCGTTTCTACTAAGTGGCCGCAAAGGCGCGCACTATATCCGGCGCCGGGACCATCATCGCGTGAAAGCGTCACCACCCTCTCTGACTCCACACATTGATTTATTCATACACACACACATCCCTTTACTCATTACATCCACCCATCCACTCATTCACTCATCCACTCATTCACTCATTCACTCATCCACACATCCACTCATTACATCCACACATCCCTTTATGCATTACTTCTCTCCACTTTGCGGGTTTCCGCAGAACTTCTACATTGATTTTCGCCCATTCTTAGGTTGCAGTACACAGTCCCACTGTAATCACTGTTGCGATGGCAGCTCCAGTATTCTGAAGGAACATCCAGCCTCGAAAAATCGTCCGGCACAGATACTTCGTCAACTTCACAAGGGTCGTGGTCGTTCGCCAACGCGCTACTCTCTGTGTCAATGTCCGGACACCTCGATTCCTTGTTAACGTCGGAATCATTACATTGTGGTGTTTTCGCTTCATTAGGATATGTACTTGTGCTTTTATTCTTTCTTGGTGGTCTCTGTAGCGGTGTGTTTGACGGATAGCTCGGCGAGTTCGGCAGAAAAGTTGGCACCTCATCGGATAAAAGTTGCGGCTTTCCACGCGGGATGCAGACTTCTTTGCCGTCAATGATTTGTGTAAAGTCCCTCACAATGCATGATGGCTCGAAATGTAGCTAACACACACAGCAGGTTTCGTCCAGAACCTTATCTTTTCGATGAAGGTTGTGCTCCCACTGCTTGCGTCGGTTCTCATCCTTTGGCACAGCGAAGAGCGACGGCTGATCGCCTTTCGTCCACTGGTATCCCGTTTTGCAACCGGGAGCAAAACAATGCCGTTGACGCCGCCGATTCGGCATGACCGTAGTCTTAACGCTGCGAACTCACAAAGAGGAAGAATGCACCGCACAAAAAGCAACAAAGAGCTGCAGGCAGCTTGGCGGGACTGCTAGCCGCGCGCGGGCGCGCTGATATCGAACCTACAGGATGGATGGATGTTACGAGCGTCCCCTTTGGAACGGGGTGGTGGGTCGCGCCACCAAGCTCTTGCCATTATACTGACTAATGTCCTACCTAGGTTAAACAATGAAAAAAGAAAAAATAGCACTACGAACTACCACGCCCAAATTTTCTGATCCCCTATTGCGAACTGTGCTTTTGTACGTCTCCGTTTTTTTCTTGTTTCCCTACTTTTCTTCCATCAATCCTCCAATCGCCTCTTACTAATGTCTATTGCGTACATGTTTGCTTTACCATTACTCCCGCTGAACCCAAGGCCTTCAAGGAGGCCAGTGGTGCCTAAATCGACCGCTGGGTAGAAGTCTTCACATTCTAATAAAACATGCTCCGTCGTTTCCCTAGCTTTACCGCAGCAAGCACATGCTTCTTTTTCCTTCTTATATCTCGCTTTATAGGTGCGTGTTCTAAAGCATACCGATCTCTCTTCGAAAAGTAATGAGCTTCCCTTCCAGTTATCATAAATGGTTTCTTTCCTAATTTCGTTTTTTCCTCTTAAGTAGTTACTCATGGCAGGTTTCTTTTCCATTGCCGCCACCCATGAGATTATTTCAGCTTCCCCGACTTTATGCTTGACCTTCTTTCTTGCTGTGTTGCCCACCCTACAGGCCACATACTTGCTGGTAAGCTTCCTAGTTCTTTTCCTCCACTGTGAATCAATGTTTTTTCCTGTACAGATACCTGAACACTCTCCCAGCCCATTTACTTTCTTCCATATTCCTCAGCCGTTCTTCATACTCAATTTTACTGCGAGCTTCCCTCAATTCATAACTAGTCCAGCCCATATCACCCTGCACAGCTTCATTTGTATTCCCGTGAGAGCTCAATGCGAGGTGACCCACTGACCTTTGGTTCCCGTCGAGTCCTGATTGCACCCCTGATTTAAAGCAAACAAGCGCATTTCCAAAAATAGGCCCTGGAACCATTACACCTTTCCACATACCTCGGAGGACCTCGTACCTATTGTATCCCCATATCGCTCTGTGCTTCATTATGGCTGTATTTCTCTTCCCCTTTACTGTTATGGCTTTTTCCTGTGTTTCCATATATCCATTGCCTTCGTTTATCCATATGCCAAGGTATTTATATTCTGTTACCCGAGGTATTTATTGACTCTGTATCTCCATTGTCTGTTCACTGTTTCCAACGAATACCATAACACCCGATTTTCTAACACTAAATTTCAAACCTAAATTGTTGCCTTCCTGTCCACAGATATTAGCCAGACGTTGCAAATCACTTTGCTTGTTAGCTAGCAACACAATGTCGTCCGCATGAAATAAATCTGGGAGTTGCTGCTCTATTACTGTACCTGCCTGTTTGTATCAGAGATTAAACCCGATATTACTTCCTTCTAGCACCCTCTCCATCCTCACCATGTACATCATAAACAGCAGCGGGAATAAAGGGCACCCCTGCCTCAGTCCCTTGTTGATATTAACTTTCTCCTCTCTCCTCATCCCTTCCCATTCAACGCAAACGGTATTTTCTAGGTAAATCTCTCTCAGAAGCTGTAGACAATGGCTACCTAAGCCTCCCCCTTCCAGAATATGCCACAAAATGTTGCGGTCTACGTTGTCGTAGGCTCCTGTAATGTCTAAAAAGGCCACAAAAACGGTGTGCTTTCTGCTTTTCATATTGCAATACACTGAGTAAGAACAAACAAGTTATCATCCAAACGCCTACCTATTCTGAAGCCATTCTGAAGCTCTCCCAAAATGCCATTATTCCCTGCCCATGCTTGAAGTTTTAATTTGATTGCCTGCATTGCTAGCCTGTATATCACCGATGTAATGGTCATTTTCTCTTCCGCTTTCTTACAGTCTAAATTTGTCAGCACCAGCTCCTTTTCCATTTGGGTCTCTTTCATGCTCTTTTTTTCTCCAAATACAACCTCGTCATTGCCTTGAAAAGATTCGGCTGTTACCTTTTGGATGTAATTTATTGCCGCTTCTCCTTCCAGTCTGTTTTCATCTTCGTCTAGGATATGTTGTTGTATTGTTGTAGACTTCCTGCCTAATAATTTTATGTGATTCCAAAATATTCTAGGTGCGGCCTTCTTTTTCTCACGTATTTCTGGCAACCGACGTTCACATTCACCTTTTAATTTTGCTTGCACCAGTATTTGAACCATATACTTTTTCTCCCCACATATTTCCCATTTACTGGTTACGTCATCCTGCGGCAACTGCGCCTTCTTTGCCTGCCTGTGCTCTCGAGATGCTTTCTGTCGTTCTGCGAATTCTTCTCGTATCTCCTTGTTCCACCAGCTTTTCGGTTTCTTTTTTTCTTTCCAACGAACATGTTGTTCCTCTTTCCGTATTTCTGTTGTTATTACACTCAGAAGCTCACCATATTCCCGCTCTTTACTTGGCCATTTGCCAAGTTCTTCCTTAACTCTGGTGACTATATTTGCTATTTGTTCAGCGTTCAAATTTGGACTGGCCATTTTGCTCTCCTTGCTCTCTTTACCAACTACATATCCGATTTTTGAAATGATGCGTTTATGGTCCCTTCATATGCTGCTAAACCCTTCCTCATCGATGACCATTTCTCTCAACTTATCGTGAATTCCTTCTGTCATCAGACAGTAATCAATGGTCGATTGCCGGTTTCCCACTTTCCACGTGATCTGTCCTTCACACTTAGGCCCTGTATTCACGATCACGACGTTATGTTGCTCACAAAAGTCTAGCATTGACTTCCAGTTATTGTCGGTGTAGCCATGTAAATCCTGTATGTGGGCATTCATGTCACCTAATAGGACAATCTCAGCACCATTCCCGAAACCCTTAATATCAGCGCTTATGCATTCCACTAACTCTTTATTCTTCTCTGTGTAATTCTTTTCGGTCCACAAATACGTAACTCGCAGCCAAATTTCTTTCCTACTCATTGTACCTGACAACCAAAGATGCTCTTGACATTGTGAATTAACTCTTTTTCATTTGGCTCCCTGATGGATGAGCATTCCGACTCCCCCGCCCTCTCTTTCCGACTTAGTTCTGTTGCACCCTTCCCAAGCATAATTCTCAATAACTGGCGGCTCTTCTGAGTCTCTAAGGTGCCTTACTGTAACCGCATACGCCCATATTTGTTCTCTATGTAACTCAGAGAAGCTCGGCGTATGCAAAAGAAGATAAAGCGGCGAATGGATAAGCTAGCGGATCAAAGATGGAAATGCTTTTACGAGTCACTGGACCCCCGCAAGCCATTATCCCGTGTGTGGCGTACCCTACGGGGCCTTAGCTCAAGCCCCCAGCAACGACACCCTTTCAACGCCCTTGCTCTCTATGGAAACCGCCGTGAGGTAGAAATTGCGGAGGAATTTTGTGCGAAAGTGGCCGGCGGCACAGTTTTAGCCTTTGACATGACTTCAGGTGACATCCCCGGTCCACGAGATACAAGTATGGACGCTCCATTCTCTATGGAAGATTTAGAAGCTGCTATGGCGCTCTGTAGGAGTTCATCTTCACCAGGGCCCGATGGGATAACATATAGTGCTTTGCGCCACCTAGGTCAAGAAGCACGAAGACAACTCCTCAGCCTATTTAACAGCTCATGGCGAGATGGTGTCGTCCCACAGGAATGGAAACGAAGCCGCCTGGTACCACTACTAAAAACAGGAAAGTCACCACTCGAACTGGCGTCGTATCGGCCGATAGCACTTGCCAGCTGCGTCGGGAAACTCATGGAACGTATGATCCTCATGCGTCTCGAATGGTACCTTTAACACAACAAAATTTACCCTGACTCAATGGCGGGATTTCGACGAGGCCGTTCATCGATTGATAGTGTCATCGATCTGGTATCTTCTGTAGGACAACAAAAATCTCGGAAGCGATTATCAGCCGCACTCTTTCTTGACGTGAAAGGCGCTTACGACAATGTTTCCCATCAAACCATTCTAGACGCACTTCTGACAGTTGAACTAGGAGGGTGAGTATATTGATGGATCAGAAACTACTTGACACAAAGGTCCTTGTTCGTGCGTACGGAAGATTGTCCGACTACCGACCACTACACATGCCGAGGCGTTCCCCAAGGCGGTGTTCTAAGCCCTGTTCTTTTCAACCTCGCGCTTCTTGGGCTGGCTGAATCCCTCCCGGAAACAGTGAGTGTTTCAATATACGCCGACGACATCTGCATCTGGACATCAGCGGTCACTCGCCTGCAGGTTCGCGCAAGGCTACAGCAAGCAGCAACACAGGCATCTGACTATCTTCAGACACAAGGCCTTACCATCTCAACAGAAAAATGTGCGTTAGTCGCTTTTACGCGAAAAGCGATGTCTGGTTATCCAGTATACATCAATGGCCAGCCTATCTGCTACAAAAAGAATCATCGGTTTTTGGGTGTCATTGTTGACCGGGACCTCTCTTGGAGCCTTCAGGTTGCCCACTTGAAGAAGAGGCTCACATATATTGTTCACATCTTCAAGTTCATCGCCGGCAAAACATGGGGATCGTCAATAGGCTCCATGCTACAGTTATATCGAGCACTTTTTTTATCGGATTTTTACGCTATATTTCTCCCGTGCTTGCTAAAATATGCAAGTCAAATCTTCAAGAACTTCAGAGCGTGCAAGCACAGGCACTACGTGTTTGCCTAGGCCTTCCGCGGAGCGCCTCAACAGCAGGAACCATTATAATGGCTCAAGACCATCCGATCACGACTTACATCAGCACCGACTCGCTCAGGGCCCATGTTCGTCATATTTCACGGATTCAATCAAGCTTTCTTGCCTGTCTGCCAGAACGACGACCACAGGCATCCTTCGCCAGCGATGTCAGCAAGTATCGTGCCTCCCTACCATCGGGGTTTACACCATCAGCACGTTCAACCTCAGCTTTGTGGTGTTTAAAACAACCTCAAGTGCGTCTTACGGTTCCAGGAATAAGAAAGAAGACCGACCTACCTACCTTGGCCTTGAAGCAAGCAGCTCTGGATTGTTTGCACACTTCCTACTTTGACCGAGTCGACATATATACGGATGGCTCTTCCACCCAGACCAGCTCCATCGGGGCAGTGGTTATACAATCACGATCACTAAGCATCCGATACAAGATTTCTCACTTGACAACATCGACCGGTTCGGAGCTTGTTGCCCTCCGAGGTGCCGTTGATTATATTAACAACCGACCGGCTAATCGGTGGGCAATATTCTGTGATTCAAAGGCGGCCTTACAATGTCTTCTGTCAACTCTTCGTCGCGGGTCCTGTGAACAACTCGTATCGGAGATACGAGAAATTCACCATCACATGATTGCGAAAGGGCACGACGTCGTGTTTCAGTGGCTGCCTGGCCATTGCGGTATCTCCGGCAACGACCTCGCTGACGACGCTGCTAAGAAAGCACACGAAGAAGCAACCCTTGTTTCTATACCTTTATCGCGTACTGACGCCGCCCAACACTTAGGCAAGCTAGCGCACCCTATGACATTGGAGATGTGGCACACACCTGATTTCACTCAACATCGATTGCATTCCCTCGATCCATCTATGCAACTGCGGCTGTTAGCAGGGCTTCCGCGTAATGAGGAAACAATGCTGTGCCGCTTACGCTTGGGCGTCGCATTCACGAATGCATATACGTTTTTGATTGGAATGGCTGATAGCACCGAGTGCAATGCCTGCGGTGTCGAAGAAACTATAGACCATCTACTGTGCTACTGCCCATCATTTGAAAATGAAAGACAAGATCTCTGCACAGCTCTCAACCAGTTAGATAGAAAACCGTTCACCTTGAACAAGATCTTGGGACCATGGCCTCGTATATCGCAGCTACAAAAGGCCACAAAAGCACTGCTGCGATATTTGAAAGATACAGGATTGAGTCAGCGTCTGTAATCCGGACTGAGTGACTGAACGATATCCCCGGTGGACTTTCTCTTTCTTTAATCTTTCCGTCCCCGTTTCCCTTTTTCCAGTGTAGGGTAGCCAACCGGGCTCAGTCCTGGTTAACCTCCCTACCTTTAATTTATCATTTGCTCTCTCTCTCTGCTCCTCAATCTCTGCCCACTTTTCCTTTCTTCTGCCGCCCTGCATGTTTATGTAGCCTATTGCATGGCTAACTCTTTTTCTTGCTTTCTTCCTTTTTCTGTTATCGACGGCGACGCTCTTCTGATGTTCCCCTAGGGGACCTCCTTCATTACTACCTACTCTGACCTCCTGAGCGCCCGCGAACCCCTAAAATAGCAACAGCGCGACCACCAAGTCGCCAGCCCATTTCTCGTGCTAGCCTGTAATTGAAGTGGATCATGTCTCGTTTAAAACCACCACAACTTCTCACTTCCCTGTTTACTTCGACAACCTCGAAGCCTTTCTCTCGGCTCATTTTCCATATTGCCTCATTAGCAGCCACTACGGCTCTTTGTACATAACTGTCACGCACAGGCACCTCCGGCACCGCGCACACCACGACCTGTACCTGAGGGGATAGCTCGCGCAAGTTTTCCACCCCCTTCGCCAAGCGCTGGGCCAGTCCTGGCCATTTCCTGTTTAGGACGTCATTTAGCCCACCTGTTACTATGACAAGGTTGCGCACGGGGGCATTTTCCGCAAGCTCTTCTTTTGCTCGCTCCATGAAAGAACCCAGTGTCTGCCCTGGAAATGTCCCTACCGCCACTTTTTTGTCGCCTTTCACCCTCTCCACAATTGCTTTTGAGCACCCAGCCAGGTTTGAGTCGCTAGCGATAATCACCCTTTCACTCTCTCCTAACTCTCCCTGCTTGCCTTTGTCCTTTTCCGGGTGATTCGGACTCGACAAGGGGTATTGTCCCCTGGGCTCCTGCTTTTTCCGCGTGGCGGCCTCAAGATAGGTGCCGCTCATTCCAGCTAACCCTTCATCAGCCTGCATGCGTTCCACGTATTTCGCTGACCCTCCCTCGCATGTCGCGGGGGGGGGGGGGGTCTGCGTTCCATTGTCACGCACATTCTCGTTAACAATGGCGGCCCTGTTCAGCTTTTCCTCGGCTGCTTCAAGTCTCTTTTCAACTACCTTCCGTGCCTCACGCTCCCTGTTTAGCTCATTTTTGAGCTCTTGCACCTGTTTGAGAAGCTCTTCCTGGAAAGCCTCCATTTTCTGCAGCCTAGTATCGGCATCACATTGTGTGCCGGTTGATTCGACGCCCTTTCCATTCTCATCCTTCTCCTCATCTGCCTTGAGGGACCCCCCGCGTACTGCCTGCTTTGCCGGCTTTCTCGCCATGTATTGCACGGCTTTTTGCAAATGCTATAATACTACATCAATGCAGAGCACGTGCCGTTGAGCAAAAACCGATACGCACAGGATCCAAATCCTCAAAATGTCGCAAAGCAACTCTCATCAATGTTTCAAAAACAATCAATGCCGCGGTGACCGAAGGTATGACACGCTTTCGCACGCGCTCAACCACGCGGCCACGCTCTCACTTTTCTACCAAAAGACGCACAGTAAAACCACTAATAGCTATTTGTCTTGCCACTTCCAAGCTACCATTTAAATACTACAAACACTCAACGTCCCACCCGGCTGCACGTGTTGGAGCACGTGGCACGAAAGGACGCTCTAACCATCCTGCAAAACAAATGTACATGAAGCACATCCGCGCACCCGAAATACGAGACAAAAAAAAAGAAAAAAACCCCACCCAATTACTAATTAAAGGCAAAAAATAGCAATTAAAAATAAAATAGAAAACAGAAGCAAGCTCAAAGCATGCACAAAAACTTATGATTTCTTCGCCGCCATGGAGCCCCGAAAAGTACGTCCATTCGCCACAAATCCAAACAAGACAAGAGCCCCCGCTACAAAAGCGCCACCGCTTACACACGGGACCTGTCGACACTCGCCGCCTCACCACATCGCATGGAGCGCGCCGGCTCGTGAACGTCACTACGCTCGGCTCGGCACTTATGCGGATGACATCACCCTCTGGACCAACCAGGGGAGCAATGCGAGCATCGAGGAGCGCCTGCAGGCGGCGGCGGATACTGTCGTGCACTATGCTGCCGGTAGGGGTCTGTCGTGCTCACCGCAAGAATCGAAGTTATTCGTCTGCAACCCAAAGTCGCTCCGGTGCAAGCGTAGCTGGGAATTTGACATTAAAATAGAGGTCCCAAAGGTTAACCAAATCAGAATCCTAGGACTTTTCATACAGGAAAACGGATATAATGATGGGACAATCAAAAATCTAGAGGGCTTTGCCACGCAAGCACTTGGCAGATTTAGAAGGGTCGCGCTGAAAGGACGAGGCCTGAAGGAAAGAAGCTTGCTTAATTTAACCCAAGCATACGTAATAAGCCGCGTGTGCTATGCCACGCCTTTCTTAAACATCAGGTCAGAGGAGAGGAGGAAACTCGACTCGCTCATTCGACGGTGCATAAAGAGGGCCTTAGGCTTACCAATTACCACCTCCACAGAAAAGCTCCTCTCTATGGGAGTGCACAATACCTGGGACGAAATAGCGGAGGCTGTCAGAATTTCGCTGCTTGAAAGATTAAGCCGAACGACCACGGGCAGAGCTATCCTCGAAACGGTAGGCCTGCAAACAGATAGGGGACTACGAGGCAAGTCAAACATCCCGCTGGTCTGCCGAGAAAATATAATCATTCCCCCCCTCCCTCGTAACATGCATCCAATATTCAACACGGAGAGGAGGGAAAAAAGAGCAGAAGCACTAATCAAACGCTTTGATTCAATGAACAGCAAGTCGGTTGCGTACGTGGACGCGGCAAGTGGCAAGTCGGGTGCGGCAGTCGCCTCGGTGGTCGACGGCCGAGGTGCCCCCGTATCGGCCGCCACCATTAGAAGCCGCAACTCGAAAACGGCTGAAGAAGTTGCGATAGCGCTCGCTTGCGTGGCAACGGAAGCAAATTTCATAATTAGCGATAGCAAAACGGCCATCTGGAATTTTGGAAAGGGCAGGATCTCGCCGGAAGCGGCAAGGGTTCTGGCCAGTAGACGGCTGAACACAAAAATTAGCCTAATTTGGACACCTGCATACACGTCCGTTCCTGGCAATGAGGCGGCCCACGAGTTAGCCCGAGCTCTCTACTTCCGGGTGGCTGTGGAACCGCCCGACTGCCGGAACATGGACGAGCGTCTGCAAAATTATACGGAGATTGTCGAAAATTATCGGCTACTTAGGAGACTAGTGCCACCACCGGATAAAAATCTCAACAATAGAGAGGCAGTCGCATGGCGGCGCTTGCAAGCTGGGAACTTCGTAAACCCGGTCTGGGCATACCATGTTATGCATGATAGAGAAACCGATGAGAGAAAGCACTATGGGGCGAGAGGGACCCTCGATCACATAATCTGGGAATGCACTAGCTCACCAGGGGCTAAAGCAAACATAAATTGTGGAGAGGCCTGGGAAGCCCTGCTGCGGAGCGAGGACCCTACTCCACAACACGCCATCCGCCTGGCGGAAGAAGCCGCGAAGAGTCAAGACCTCTTCGCTTGCTTCTAATGGCGGAGGTTCCGTCCCCCGTCCCCAAGGCCTGTGTACCTGGGACGGGGAGTAGGGGCCTCCTTATCCGGCGATACAATAAAGTTGCTATCATCATCATCTCGGCACTACCTATATTCTAGAGCACTGTAGCGCTGGTACGCGCCGTGCTCGCCCTGCCGCCTATGTGGCATGCCTCACTGCCTCGGCTGCCGCGTAGCTGGTGCGTTCTAATTGCCAGGAGACCAAAGAGCCTCTACTGACGCCCATACAAACAACCCACAAGTGAGTGAACATGGCGTGCGACTTTATTGGCAGAAGAAAAGCAGTGCACCTTCTGGTACAAGAGCAGCAATAAAACTTGCATCTCGAGATGCGCTGAGAAGCTCGCTTACGTCGTCGCACATGGCGGTTTGGTAACGAGCGGCAATCAGCAGCGCAAGCAAATTGGACTGTGCCCCACCTGTTTTCATAGACAGTCGCCGTAACTTACATTGCCAAGCGATCAGGTTACGCAGGCATCTACTGCCGCAACCAACAGAGCGACATGGACTACCCGGCATTTTAGCGTTGCCTCCTTTCCAACCTGCACGTCTTTTTGTTCTTTTGCGTGCCGCTAATGTGCAACTCGCACTTGGTGCCCCACATTCTCAATGTGGGCATGGTCGGTTTGGTAGGCATCGCCATTTTGTAGCCACTTTTGCAGAGGCCTTTCCACCCATGTGGCTATCAACTTCATAGACTTCGGATCATGTAATCATGTATGCTAGTCTCCGTTCACGCCACGTCACGTTTGATAATGACGAAGACCTACAAGCATAATTTGCCCTTTGCTGCAGCATGAAAGGTCGAACGGGGAGCACCAATTACGGTGTGTGTAAATTGGGAGTCATTGTCGCTGTGTGGACTGCAGCAGCAGATGGTTGCCTCGTGAGACTGTTGCCCAATGCAGCTGACCAGGTCGCCACATCCAAGAAACATAACATGGCAACCATGATCAAATGAGGCTCGGCATTCAATCACCGCATAAGGTTCACACAAAACACTGTACATTGGCTAAGATCCACATGACAACAGTGAGCTTTCACGCACTGCGGGTCGCTTACAGAACATTCAGCTATCCGACTTCAGGCACAGTCCTTGCCTTCTTCGCCCATGGCGTTCTAGTAATGAGTGACAACCAGCGGCACAAGCAGATTGGACAGTGTCCCACCTATTTGCATGGACAGTCGCTGTAAGTTGCATTGCGAATCAATTGGGTGATACACGCATCTGCCGCCATAGCCAACACAGCGACATGAACTACCTGGCAATTTAGCGTGACCTCCTTTCCAACCTGCACGTTTCTTTTTGTTTTTTCGGTGGCCTCTAATGTGTTGCTCGCACTTGGTGCACCACCTGCTCTCAATATGGACACGGTCTGGTTTGTGGACACGCAGTCCTTTCCACCCATGTGGATATCAACCTCATACACTTTGGATCATGTAATTAGGTGAGCCTCCGTTGACGCCAAATCATGGCTGAGGAAGGCCACAAGCAAAATTCGCACACGGCTGCAGCCGGAAAGGACGGAACGGGGAGCGTGTAAACAGGGAGTCGATGTCGCTGTACAGACTGCAAGAGCAGAGGCTTACCTTGAGAGGCCGTTCCCCAATGCTACTGACGAGGCCGCCACATCCGAGAAATGTAACACGGCAACCATGACCAAGCGGTGCAGTATTGAAATAAGGCTATGCAGTCAAATCATTTCAGGATACCTCTAACATAACACATTGGCATTATGCACTATACCTTGGCTATGATCTACATGACAACAGTGAGCATACAAGCACACGGGTCGCTTACAGCAGATTCAGCCGTTCGACTGCAGGCATAGTGCTTGCCTTCGTCGCACATGGTGGTCTGGTAACAAGCAACAACCAGCAGCGCAAGCAGATTGAACAGTGTGTCGTACCTGTTTGCACTGACAGTCGCCACTGAAGAAGAGCAACTTGCATTACGAAGCAATCGGGTGACGCAGGCATCTGCTGCCGCAGCCAACAGAGCGACATGACTACCCGGCATTTTAGCGTTACCTCCTTTCCGACCTGCACGTTTTTTTTTTGTTCTTCAATGTAGCTTGCGCCATCACACAGTATGTCGAGTAAGAATAGCAATTGTGAACGAGTCTATAGGAATTAAATATGGGAATTAGAAAGCCTGCATTCAAGAAAGAAGCTACTCTACCTTGCAAGCATTGAAAGTCAAAAACATTAAGAAAAATTTAATGCTACATAGCACACAGTGCAAATGTTAATGCAAGACACGTCAATGCCGCATCAGCTATTTCAGGAGAGGAATTCTACATGGCAACGTTCACTAGAAAATACTGCTACACATATGTTATGCTACTAGACAATGACCATGGTATTAAGTATGAGCAAAGAATTGGTTGACCTTTAATGTTTAGATGAGGAAGATGAATTATCTTTAACAAGAATGTGGAATGAAAAAGCTTGCATTCATTGAAAAAAATTATACTTGGCACAAATGGTATTTGACAAGGCCAGGAAGCTCATTAAGGAAGGGCAGGCTGACGGAACCCTTTTGGCCAGTGTCGTCTGTGCTTGTTTAGAGGTTGTAGGTACATCTGAAGACACAGAATCTTTGTTGTTGAGGTACATGGATGACTCGGCCAATATCTCTGCGGGTGGAATGATGGCAGAGGCTCTTTTCACTCTTGACACAGACGTCTGTAGACTTGATATCTCATCCAAATGCTTCTGGAACGACTTCTTTGTTCGTGGTGTAAAGCCTTGTGAATTCGGCTCGTCTCTTCCTGTCGGTGTAGATGAGGGCTCCCGTGATGACCAAGATGAGCTTGGCACAGACTCTGTTGGGGCAGAACAGTGACACATGAGATACAGCAGAGATTATCCAAAGTCATGTAATGTTTTCTTTTATGTTCGAACCAATTATGCTGAACTGTAAATACGAACAAACGTTCATATAATCTACTACAAACAAATTACATGTATCTTAAGACTAGCAAGCCAATACAGCATATATCAAGCATATTTATTTCTGAACCAGGTGGTGTTTACCTTGCAGTAGCAGCCAAAGCCCACACAATGACCTTGTTGTAGCAGGCAGCAACTTCTCTTTAGTGCGTGGAGTTTGTTGCTTTCTATTGGTGCCGTCCTCATTACTGCATGTCTGGAACAGAAATTTTGGCTGCATCAAAAATTGAATAAGCACAATTTTGCGATATGAAATGCCAAAAGGGGTGACATATACATTGTAATGGTTTGTGACTACAGAACACATGCAAATGTACCCTGTTTGTTCTAGGGCGCTAACAGCATGGCAAATATATATTGCTACTCTCCATAAAATTGATGTCTGCCTAACTACAATGCATGTCAACAGCCTAAGTATTATTAGGATCACAAATGAGAACATTTGTGCGCTCATCCATACACTAGAAGAGATCACACTGCTGGTTTCACAAGCAAATGCATGAAAGGCATGAAGCTAGCAGAAATTATGCACTCTTTTTCTGCATGAACGTGATGCACCGCTTCACTACTACAAAAATAAATGTGCTCATGTAAACCAAACTGAACAGCAAGAACATTTGGAACCAACAGGTACGAAATATGGGTGAATTATCTTGCGTGAAACTGTTTGATGCATTAAATCGAGTACTTTAGCTTCAGTTTATCAAAGGGTTATTTGGTTCTGTGGACGAAAGAACTTGCAGGCAGACTCGAAAAAATATACTTTGATAAGGCTACTATGTCACCTATGGCTACGGCTACAACGAGATGAAAAATGTGACGCGCGTTCCGATATCGATTTCTGTTTCGTGAATTCGCAACTAAAAGTTTATTTCGGAAACAGAAACAGAGGGTCCTGACTGCCCATATGCAATGCAGCATCTAGTTCATTAACTTGTCTCCGCCTGTAAGTTAACGAGAGCAGCATTACATAGGGATTCAGGCAGCGATATTAAACGACTCACCGGTACTGCTGTACTCAGTCGCAGAATACGGTTGCCGTTTCGATGCAGACGCATGGCTCACGACCGAAACGTAGCTTTCGGGCTTACATGTCCGCTTGCAAACATGTCACTTCACCACAAGTTAAATAATGGGAGACATCGTAGCGCAATAAACTAGTTTTAGCAACAAAGAAGCAACCAGTCTAAGTGTACGAACGAATGAATCCGTGCCGCCATGCACTCGAAAATACCAGTGAAAGTTTTAAATCCAGGCGAGAGGTCACGTGGAAGATCGATGATACTGAACCCTATTTGCGTTTATAATGACAAAAACAGTAAACTTACTAATGAAAAGTACAGTATCTAAATAGCAATGATAATTTTATGGCATATTTTATGAAATAAACATGTTTCGGTAATTGTAGCGGGAAGATTGTGAGAAAAACTTGCGCTTACTACGGTGTCTCTAGCGGGAGATATTAAAACTAACTCAGGCATCCCTTGAGGGTTTCTACTATGCTTGTTTTATTAGCAGCGGCGCGCAGTCGATTTTTTTCGCCTTCTGTGGTCATTTCTTGAACTTGAGTGTGTGCGGGGACTGACACAACGCTGAACCAGCTGCGAGCAGCTGTTTAAGTGCGCCGTGTCTCATCGCACTGATATCTTACTAGAAGCAGGCATACAGTCCCTCTTCATGCCACCAGAGAAGTCGCAACTATGCACAAACGCCAAGTGATCAATAACCGTTGATCCCATCCCACGAAACATACACCCCACCCACAACGAAAGGCGGAGAAAAGCGAGAATGAAGGCAATCCTTGACAACATGAAACGTAACGAAGCGCAGGTCCTCTTCGTTGACGCGGCCAGATATTGGAATCGAGGCGCCTACGCTGTCTCTGTTGTGGACGCCCATGGCTCACTCATCAACGCAGCCACGGTAGTTACCAACTTCACTTACGAAGCAGAAGAAATGGCCATCGCGGTGTCCCTTCGAAGCTGCAAAGGAGCGCCAGTCATTTACTCGGACTCAAGAACAGCTATTAGAACCATCTCGTCAGCCCTCGTCTCTAGGAAAGCAGCTACGGTTATCAACACTGTAAAGGATGTTGCCAAACGGCATGGACGCTGAGAGGTCATTTCCCTTCCTAGAATTGTGGGAGGTCGCCGTTTTCGGGCTTAGCCGAGAGTAAAGCCAGCCGGGCGCTTCGGTAATGAGTCGGGAGACGCTCTTTGACGGCAGATAGCCCGCGCCGACACGTCGGGACATTTTAACCTGTCACGCGTACGGGCTTGAGACGTAGGAAAGGGTGCGACGTTGGGGGCCCTTTGTCCCGGAAGCACGGACGGAGGCGCCCTGCCTGGGACGTACCACGAGCAAAGCGTCGTTAGGGCGTCAATGGTCATGCCGGGGGGGTACAAGGCGGCAGCTTAAAACCGGAGGGATCGGTGACCCGATGCGCGGTCCCTTGAAAGGTAGGCTGGCACCCGAGACAGATCCTTCTGCGTACTTAGCTTTACGGGCCCGCCGGAGGAGACGAACCATGCACAAGACGGCATTGTGAATCGGCGGGTGCACTTCGGCAGGGGCGCCCTTTGTGGCACGCAGTGCGCGATGGGTTTAGTTAAGGCGCGAAGACGGGGCGACGCATATGGTCGTTCCCCGTAAGTGTTTTTCAAAGTGTCGGGAGGTTTTCCATATATGTCGCGGAGACGAAACGGTTGGGATGTTATTTGTTTATTTGTTGTTTGGTGGTTACTTTCTCTCCCTCTATCTCTCTGAATGTTCCGAGTAACGCAGGGAGAGGGTGAGAGAGAGAGTGCCCAATGAGTGACAGCCCAGTTGACCCAATCAGGTCACTGGGGTGTCGTGATTTGCCGTGAGGGGATTCGGGAGGAGCAACTGAAGGTTTAAAACCTGGCTCCCGACCTCTCACGGGGGTTCTGGGCGCAAGAAAGGTGCTCTGCACTTTCGGCTCTGCCGAGTTAAAGCGCCGGTCCCTGTGTAACCCGAGGGTCTTGACGTACGAAGGGTGCTATGCACTTCGGCTATGTCGAGTTGGTACGTCAGACCCACTGTAAATAGCTGTTAATGTAAATATCGTGTACATAAAGTCCATTCTCCAAGTGCAACGTCTATGGCGTCCCATCTCTGATGGAAGAGGAGATACGACAACAGCTGAAGAAAACTTTCTCTACCAAATAAGCTGGTTACGCCAGCTTGGAGGCACTCTGTGCCACGAAAGTAAGAAAAGAAGGTAAAGAAAATTTACTAACACCATCTTCTTCCAAGAAACTGGAGGAGACAACCTCACGTCCCCACACATCACATGGTTCCCGGCCCACATGGACAACATTTCCGGACCTCCTGACCGTAATCCGAACGAGCGGGCACACCAACTGGCGCGAGAGCTCACATTCAGCGTCTGCGGTCTGCCCCCTCGCTTCAACCCAGCCTGGAGGAACCTAGACAACAAAGACCCGCTCGTATCATACCACGAAATCACTTCAAATCATAGGTTATCAAGAAAAATTTTTCCTCCTCCTCACCCAAAGCTCAAAAAAGCACAGGCCGTCACTTACAGACAGTTGCAGACTAGGACATACACCACACCAACAACACTAAGCAGGATCAATCCTGACCTTCCTACTGAATGCCCACACTGCGGCCACGAATACAACAACTTCGAACACATGCTCTGGCTGTGCCCTGCCAACGCGAGCACGGATTTTCCCGACCAGTCTTCCTGGGACTCAGCGCTCAGAAGCACAGAGCTCATCACTCAGTTCAAGGCTGTCCAGAGGGCCCGGGCCGTCGCCGAAGGACTCTGTATACCGGCCCCGACCTGGGTGGAGCCGCCGGATTGACTTCCCCTCAGGACCTAAATAAAGTTCTAACTCACTCACTCATCGCACTGAACTTCAGAAACCGCCGTTGCGCACTCTAAAACGAAAACTTAACTTCAAAACATTTTAAATTACAAAAGACGCATATTATTTGCTCCTAATTAGGAAAAGTCAACCATATTATAATGCAAACGTTTTATTCGCTACAGCAAAAGAATTATGCAGCGTGTGCCACGACACCTGGCAGTAAGCAACCCTGGGCGTCGCACCAGTCGCATTGTTGAAATCGAAAACATGTAAAATGGGCCCTCTAAAAATCGCATTGCAACGTGTGCGATTGCACCGATTTTCGTCGTTGAAGTCGCAGCACTTGAAACAGAGGTTCGGCTCCCAAAGGCGGCAATTTGTCTCATCGGCTACTTTCATTTCCCTTTTCGTCATTCTTTCTACATTTCAATTTCTAAAAAAAGTTCGCTTTCACTGTTCGTTTTTTTTTACTCCATTGAAGGTGGACTTGACGTGGTCGTAAGAAATAAGAAATCGAATCCCTCAGTTCCCCTTATTCATCCCACGCGTTCTCCTCTTTGAAAAGGATTACCAGCACCGTGTAATGGCATCGAGCGGGTGCATGCAATGGAGAAATATGTAACTATCTTCAAGGATGCTTGTAAACACTTTGTCATTATGATAATATATAGAAAAGGAAACACAACGTCAGAGGTATTCGGCATAGTTTGTCCTTGCTTATTCAATGTGGTTTATTCTTTGTAAATACTGTCTTCATCAATGCCTGCATAAGAACAAAGAAGAAGCAAAAGTCTGAAACGAGTGAAGGTGAGCGTTCTAGATTTATTTTTTCGCAGTGGCGTCAGCACCATTCCTGTTGCGCTTGTGCCTACCAATGGAGGTTCCATCAGGATCACGAGTCCACAAGCTGTCCAGAAGGCACATAAGACCACGTCCAACAACTTCCAAACCATCACTGATGTGCGAGCGTTCGGACGTTCACCCGACCAGACCTGTGTTGAAGACCTCTTGAAATGCACTTCATGCGCTTCCACCCCGGTGAGTGCTTTTATTCCGCCTCACCTTGCGTGCACCAAGTGTCTTGTACGGGGCGTAGACTCCCGATTAAGCCCAACTGAAACCCTGGACAAGCTCTCCGCAGCAGGTGTCATTGCTATCTACCGTTGCAATCGACTGATAAATAACGAAATGGTTCCAACGGAATCTGTGATTGCAACGTTTGTGGGCACATCACGTGCTTCTGAAATAAAGGTGTGGCCTCTTGTGTTCCGTGTAAAGCCACTCGCGTCACATCCAATCCAGTGTCAGAATTGTTGGAGATTCGGGCACAGCGCAGGCGGATGTAAGTCTAGCTTGCGTTGCCACACCTGTGGAGATGGTCATTCTTCAAGTGAGTGCTCCGCTCAATCTCTAGAGTGCTGCCTCTGTGGGGGAGCACAGCCAGCAGACTATTCGAACTGCTCAGCTCGCGCTCAAAAGATACAAATTCTTGAAATAATCGACCGCCGTCGTTGCTGCCGAAGCGATGCAATTGCAGTTATTAAAGACAGGGCCTTCGAATACTCGGGTGTTACAGTGCGCAACACTCCAAACGTGGATCTTAATATCTCCGAAGCAATTGATTCTGCAGTGGAAAAAGCAATGGCTAAAGCTAGGGATAAATTGATATCCAGTCTCTCTGATTGCTTAGCGCAAATTATTTCCAGTCACATGATGCAAGTAATGAAGACCACTAAGACACCAATGCAATCCCCAGTATCTAACGCCACACCTCGAATGCCTAGCAACGAGGTAGAGATGCCTTCTACATTTCAGAAGATTCCACAGACACTACTCCGCTAGTCAAACCAGGCGAAGATGAGCCCTCTTATTCAGACACTGTTAGTGCCACAGATATGGAACTTGACACTCGAGCTCCCAAACGTATGGGATCCCCAATTTTAAAAGTTATGAAACCAAAATAAAAAAAGAGTCAACCATTTCCTATGATTACAGAAAGCATTCTAAAGGCGGCAGTTACCGCTGCTGTGCGTTCCACACCATTGAACAGTTAAAAGCACTGCAGTGGAACTGTCGCTCTATATTTTCAGCTTTAACAGATTTATCTTGCCTATCTATTCAATTCAATCCAGATGTCTTACTTCTTCAAGAAACTTGGCTTTCACCTGATAAAAAGTTTCATTAAAAAGGTTTTTCGTCTTTCCGATTAGATCGACAGTCGCGATGTGGAGGATTACTGATACTTGTTTCCAGTAAAATTTGTCGCAAGACAAAAATTTCTTTTCGAATCATGGATTCCGACTACGAAATTTGCGCCATAGATTTATGTCTCCCAGGGTACCATCCATTTTCAATTACAAATGCATATTTCCCCAACGGTATGCAAAGTACACGTCAACTTGATAGGGCTCTGGTTGCCTGTAGAAAAGAAATTTTGTTTGTAGGGGATTTTCATTCGCATCACATGTCGTGGGGGCTAAAAACAAATTTGTGTGGTAAGCGACTATGGCAGTGGACTATTGATAGCCACCTTTCATGTCAGAACACAGGACAAGTAACGTTTGCTAAAGGTTCCTTTCGCTCGGTGTTAGATTTAACATTTTGTAGCGCTGGCATCAAGGTTTTGTCGTGGGAAACGGTTGGCTCAGCAACCAACAGTGATCATCTTCCTGTGTCATTTGAAATCATTTGTCCAATAACATCTTTAGAATACCAGGCATGCACATTTGTGAACCATACGGAATTTAGGACTTCCATGCGTTCAGCCGTTTCGAAACTTGCCAATACCAATGATAAGGAAATCGCTTCAACCATTGGCTCAATTCTAGAGGATTCCTGGACGCAAGCTGAATTTGTCATCCCTTCGGCTAAAGGCACCGCTTGCCGTTGGTGAAATAAGGAGTGTAGGCGGGATTATAGAAAAAGAGAAGCAGCTTGGAAAATACTTCTGCATAATCAGTGCCCGACAAATTGGAAAAATTATCAGTTTCACGCTGGCGTATTTAAGCGTACTGTTAATCGAGCCAAAGACGAATACGATATTAGGCATTACGATTATCCATCAAATGCAAAAAATGAGTGTGCTTTATTTGCATTTCTTCGTGCTAGGAAGGGGCTACCAGCACCCTTAACATTATACTCAATCCGCCTCTTTCACGGCGCGACGACGCATGCGCCCTGCCCTAGCGGATTAGTCGCAAAATCTTTTGGAAGGGACGTGCGCGCGGCCGCGCGGCCAGATATCGGGGGAAAGTACCCCCGGGAAAAAAAAAAGCGCTTGGACGCGCGCTGTTGCAAACGCTCGTGCCATGTACCGCGTTGAGACTCTACTGGTAGCTCGACGCCGGTGCTGCGCCAAAAACGGGCGTAAGACTGCAACTCCGCTTTGAAGCAGAAAGGGGTCAGGGCTTGGTCCGAACTGCACCGTGAACCACGTAGTTGCCGCCTTGTATTGACGGCTGTCAAATTTATCGATGAACCCTTGCGTTACATTTGGGCGACACTTCAAAATCACGTTGCTGACGCAGTCTTCTTGCAGCGTCGGCCCACTGTTGCTGGTGGTGGCAGCGCGTGCCCGACTTCATGTACTGTTTTAAGGCGTGGTAACACTGGGTCGATACGAGAACGACAAGACGCTGATGCCGACGATTGGCCGACTATTCTGCACTGTGTCACTGAGATCATTTGATTGTAATAGGCCGACAGTGACGCAACCGATGGGTGCGAGTTGTCATATAGCGCGACGGGCTTTCGTGTCGACGGCACCGACAAAATCAGCGTGCCGACCGTGATAGCTTGACCGAACTCTACGTGATCAGCCGTCGAACCGACAACGTGATAGCTGCAGCTCATTCACTTGCACATATAATTATTCGCGCTCAAAATGCGTCGACATGCCTTCGAAGTTGAAATACACGAGCTTCAGTCCTCGCAAGCCGTGCACGTGAAGTTTGAGTCAATGTTGATCCTGTTTAGCGAAGTTTAGGTTAGGCCGGAGGCCGTCGAGTTCGTGCATCTGCTACCGATAAAGCTGGGCTTAAAAATAAGCAGTCCGGACGAAGGAAACCGCTCTTATAGTTAGGTTGCGGCCCTATAGCGATTTGATAACTACTCTTCATTTCGAACGGCACATACACAGTAAGCGGCAAGCGGCGACACAGCGCTGTGCAACATCTTATACTTTCGTCATCGTTCCCGATCACTGCCGGTCGCATTCCCATAAATGGTGGGTCTGTGTGTGTTTTTGTGCTGACATTTCTTAATTCCAAAGAAGCATTGTATACCTCTGCGTCAAACAGGAAAGGAGAGACAGTGGATTCGATACAGCAGCCTAAACTTGCTCAGTTGCCAACGGTGTCAGCGATGGCAGCCGCCTTCTCGCGAGAGAACTGCATGGCATATAAGTGGGGACTTATGCCGAGCACAGTTGTCTCTAATAATGCTTTATAGCACGTGCAAACTTTAAGTATGATGAAGTTGATTAAAATCGAGAATCAGTAGTAACAGCCTGTAATATATATGCGTCTTGATCACAGTAGCAGTTGTTTAAGGGACTCGGTCGCTCATACTGACACGTCTGTATGGTTTGCTACATTTTGAGATTATTTCACATTAGTGATGCGCCGTTTCTACAATATTCGAAGAGCTAACAGCGATCTGAAGCTGTAGATGTAAACAAATGCACCACTTTGGCAAATGCCACTTGGAAGGCTGCGCTCGAAGGCTTCTTGAATATGCGAAATGTTTAGGGAATGTGTAAAAGGGATACAAAAAGCCATGTGCAATCGCAGACATCAGCGACAACGAACTCAAGGCAGCCGCGTCGGCAGACGGAACTCAGCGTGCCTTTATCAGCCGCGCTGTTACCACAACAGCGCACTCGGGCCTGTTCACCCACTATACTCGGTGGGTGAACGACATGCTGCCCCGGAGAAACCATTATTAATTAATCGCGATCGACGAACCGCACAACCGACGCGCACTCAGCATGGGCGCAGGTACAGAAATCAACCGGCGAAACCCCCCCCGACACCCTTCCAAAGCGTTTCCAGCGGCGTGCGTCAGAGGGCAGCACACCTACATGAAAGAGGCGGATTGTTTTGACCCCGCGAGAATTGAGCGCCTCTCTGGAAGAGATTGCCAAAGGCTTAGAAAATCGATTTACGGCCGGGCTTCCGGCTATTCATTCTACGTTAGATCCTTCGGATGGCTTTACTCTAATTTCCTTATCTGAACTAAATGAGACTGCACTGTGCTTGCCGAATGCAGCCCCTGGCCTTGACTGTGTCACAAATGCAATGTTAAAAATATTGTTACAGGGATCGCCTAACGTTCTTTTAGACCTGGTGAATTATTCAATTAAATATGCTTGGATTCTGTTGCAATGGGAGCTCGCCAAAGTAATATTGATGCGCAAGAAACAAGAAGGAAGGTATGTATTGGATAACATTAGGCCCATTGCACATACATCAAACGTAGTAAAATTCATTGAGAGGCTTCTTCACCTTCGTATCATGAAATTTATTAATGATAATTTCATTCTTAGTTTCTGTCAGATTCGTTTCAGGGCTGGCTGCTCCATCTGGCATGACCACGTCGACTTAGAAAGCCGAATGCAACTAGCTCGACGTCATAAGCAATACGCTGCCTTACTGACGCTCGATATCGCTAAAGCATACGACACTGTGGAGCACACTGTATTGATCAATCGGTTAACATCCTGTGGTGTTCCTGGGTGTATAGTAGCGTGGATTCAGTAATTGGTAGGTGAAAGAAAATTCTATTCCTACCAAAGCGGCGTTTCTTCTTATAAACACAAACAAACGAGAGGCGTACCGCAAGGCTCAGTCCTTTCCCCGGTGCTTTTTAATATTCTCGTGAGCACACTACCTTATCATCAAGAAGTAACTACTTATGCTTATGCAGACGATATTGCGTTTTGGCATCTGCAAACGACATCCACACGCTATACCAACGACTGCAAACTTGCCTTTGTGCTCTGGGGAGGGGGTTAGATGTTAATCGCTTTATACTCAATGCCAGCAAATGTGCTGTTCTCGTTTTTCCGATACGTGACATAATGCACATCTCATTGTCTTACCACCTTCAAGACATACCACAGGTGCAATATGTTAAATACCTCGGAATTATTTATAACGCCTCTCTCAACTGGCGCCCACACATAAATCATGTGACTGGAAAAGGTAACCGTGCAACTGGCATATTGCGTAGACTGAGCAGTCGTCGAATAGGATTGAGTAAGAGATGCACTCCTAATGACATATCGTATGTACATTCGCCCGGTATTAGAATTTGGTTGCGCGCTCTTCTCTGGAGCTCCAGCCTACATGTCCCGTCCTCTAATCCTCTTAGAAAGAGAAGCATTACGTCTGTGTTTAGGTCTTCCTAAATTTGTTGCGAATTCTATTCTTTATTTAGACTTCCCGTTTCCTCCTCTTTCGTGCAGGTTCCGGCTTTTGACAGTGCAGACATTCTTAAGGATTTATGAATCACTGCTGCGACATCTCCAAGCTATCCTTATTTCGCAACCTGCGTTGTTTTTCGGTGTCATCTGACCGCGACTACGTACTCCTCAAATTATATTCGTGCAAAAATTACTTGACTCTTTGGGCGTGCGCATATGCGATGTACTTCCTATTCCTGACAGAGCTGTTGCAACGGATATTCAATTCGATGACATTTTTCCTAATAATGCAAAATTACTTCAACACCGTATTCTAGATGGTATATTACAAGATCATCTGAAGAACCTTCAAACATTGTAATTGCGACAGATGCTTCACAATGTAAAGAAAAGTCATGTGTAGGAATATTTTCCCCGATTCTTGATTGGACATTTTCTCTTCGGCTGCCAGATTTAATACCGATCTTTTTTACCGAATCCATGGCCGTAGTGCTGGCATTACGCAAATTAGGACCATCAATTACGTCAGCCGTGATTGTCAATAATTAGTTATCACTGTGCTCATCCCTTACTGCTTCTGGTGATTCTCGCATGATGAGTACATTTCAATCATAGGTACCTGGGTACTTGAGAAGCGTGCGTTTGATTTGGGTGCCTGGCCATAAAGGACTAATTATAAATGAAATTGCAGATTCTCTGGCGAACGCATCGATAAGTGGCCCGATTCTTCCTTTACTGCCCATTGACTGCTCATGTTACTGCTGCTAGATTTCGCAGGAGTGTCATTATGCAGGCAGTATCAGGCTACGCAATTACGAACTCTGATGATTACGGACATCTCCTACACCCTTGGAACAGAGATTTTTGGCGAACACGGAAAATTGAAGTGTCCATCACGAGGCTGCGCTGCCGTATACCTGCGTTGAACTTCTCTCTCCACAGGTCTGGTCTGGTCCCCTCACCATTATGCTCATTCTGTGTCGAAGCGGAGACAATAGACCATTTCTTGTTGTCTTGCAGGCGTTTTTCTATTATAAGAAAACGACTACTCGAAATCCCGCTTCGCACTATTGGTCTAAATTTATCAGTGACTGTGATCCTATCTTTTGGAGCCTCCATTATGGGTTGAGTCAGAGAAATGTTTGCTAGGCAGTCAAAAATTACCTGATTGAAACCAATCGATTTCCATGTTAGACTGATCGTTCTCCCTCCCCACCACAGCTTTCTTTTAGTCTTATCTATTATGATTAATATTATTGTTATACCCGGTTTTCTTGTGATTATTTTTTTTCTCCAAACACAAAACGTTTATTTTTAAACTCCAACGCTCAAATCGTTAACTCCCTTATTATTTTTATGCACCTGATTTAACCACCCGATTCTTGGCCAATCCCCCACTGTGGGTATGTGCCACGGCCACTCCGAACAACAACAACAACAACAACAACAACAGCAACAACAAAAACAGCAACAAAAACAACAACAACAATAACAACAACAACAGCGTGACCTTTCGCCTTTGTGATGGGAAGACATTGTGTTGAAATATAGTGGCCCCTCGTTTCTTTAAATACGTCTTTTTTATTGCCGTGCCGGCTTCGTTTGCGCGTCACCGACAACGTAACAATAGACACCATGCGTTCAAGTAAGAGAGGTGAAAAACAGGGTTATGCTTCTTCACTTGCAAGCAGCGCCAGACCACAGCCTAGCGAGCGGAGGGTGCATATCCTGCAAGAGATGTTACGCATTCGCAATGCTTGCTAGCCATTGTTTATCTCGTGGCAAGAGTTTCCGTGTTCTGAGGAAGTACAGTACAACTGTGCTTGCCTCAGTGACTATAGGCGAAGGACCACGAATTATGCGTTCTTACGCTGCCATGTAACGTGCAAGGCTCCGCTTGCAAAGGTGAAGGAAGCCATGAAACGGGCGCGCGTTTGTTGCTGTTTTATCTTTATTGCGACAGCAATTATACGGACACTGCAGGCGCAATTCCACTGTAGATGCCGCGGGCGTCGCCGTGATGTTCCGTATAAAGTCCAAGTGCGACAACATCCTGACTGCGTGCTGTATGCTGTGGGTGCGAGTGAAAGCATGCGAGGCTATGACGAGGATGGCGGCTAGATCTCGCGCGCGCTCGGGTGGAAGGCAGGGAGGCACCGTCTTAATCGCTTGCATGGCACCGGAAGAATGGGACGTTCTACTCCGGCGGCGGCTGCGTATGGCACGGTCGCGATGGCCCTAACCTGAGGCCGATCTGCGATGAGGACAAAGTCTAGGTGCGCCGGGGGCTTATTGCTTCGTGTGTGTTTTCGCCTATTATAGGGCCAATCTATGAAATCTTCCTTACCTCAGTAAGGAAGCCTTCATTGCAGTGAGGCCACCTTATATCACTCTGAAAGCTTCCTTACTGAGGGGCCCTCGGTGAAGGCTTCCTTGGTGCTTCCTCAGCATAAGGTAGCCACAAAGCTACCTTCATGCGTCTTTACGCCGCTCCTGGCCCTGAACGAGCGCTTCACCTCACTGCTTGACCACGTGACGTTTCCCTGCGCATGCGCGCTGTCGCCCACCTGCGGAGAAGCGCGAGCACGGTACGTCTTGCCAGGCATGTTCGTTTCAGTCACGCGTGCGGCATGGATGCGTTGCTAGGCGTTGCACGAAGCCGGCATACCAGCGTTGCTGGAGCACATCAAGTTTTGCACTGTTATGCGCTACTTTTTTTAAAGTTTAGTAAACAAAACTAGAAGAAACTTTAACCTAGAACTAGAACTAGAAAAATCTTTAACCGGCCGCAATTCACGGGACACACGCGTTTTTGCAGCAGTCTTATTTCACGCCAAGGTTTTGACAGCGAGTGTCCGCGGTCATCGAGTGAGATGTCATGTTCGCCTGTGCGCGTTACACAATGCTTGTTAATTTAATTGGTATTCGAATGTTTACAAGTTTAAACAGATAATTATAACAGGTTCTAGACAAAGTTCAGGTTCTTTGCAAATAAGGCCAAACTTGTAACGTAGTTGAAACAAAACTGCATAATATTCAGCCCTAAAACTATTGTCCTTCTGTTACAATTGAAAGAATAGGTGTGAGTCCCGTACCAAACAGCCTATGCGTTAACGGCCCAAACTTTTGTCTTTATTAGTGAAGCTACCGACTGCGCTAAGCGAAGGAGAACTGAGCAGCAGCTCAGTTCAACTGAGCAGAGCAGGGGGGAGCAAATTTATTAAGTCGAACTTTCAAGAGAAGTATGCAAACATGCAAATCTTCCATGTTCAGGTGAGCGAGAGGTAGCTGATAGCTTGTTTCGCTAAAATTATAACTGATAACATGTAATTTGTTAGTGAAAAGTAATTGAATTACAGTGAGCGTTACCGAGCAAACAATTTTATCGTTAAATCAAAAAAATAAAAAGAATACCCAAAAGCGTTATGGACTAATGGTAATTATTTACGAATAACTCGCTATGTACAGTCAATCGCCACATATTACGGGACACGAGATCTGAGAGAAAGCTCAATATCTGCGCAGCCTCACAACGCGGCCTAGTATTCGCGTTTACAGCCTCTTCCAGTATAGATGAATAACATTGTTATGTTTGGCTTTACTGGCTACTTTTACAGGCTGCTCGGAAATTGATAGTTTTCTGAGATCCTGTGGTGCAAAAACCTTTCTGGTTGACTTACAAGCATTAACATTGTTATTTATGTGTTTCAATATGCTTCAATAGCTATAACCGTAAATGTTATCTTTTTAGAGCTGTTAGATCAGTCCAAAAAGGTAATGAAAAAGCACTTTCGCGGATAATACAAACCTACATCACTGAGAGTCGCTTGTTCCACGCCGTCGCTGCGTAGCCAGGCACATTGACGTGATGCCGCCTGAGCGCGGGATATCAGCGAGCAGTACATCGCCGAGATCGCGCCGCGGTTAGACGCGCAAGAGCTCTGCCTCGCCGTCTGCGCATTCGTTGGCGCGCAGGCGCGAGTTTTCGCGCGTTTTCAAACGTATGCGTGGTCTGGGCTTCCGGCGACAGCGCGAGTCTTTTTCGCAGAGGTCGTGGTAGATAGTCTGTACCACGATGCCACCTGTGGTTGGAAAATGGGCGCCCAGGTACCAACGTCTGAAAATGCCAAGAGCCCCTTTTCCATGATAAGAACCTCAGAAGTGCCTGATCAACACCAATTTTTGTTAAAGTATGCAGTTGTATATGCAAGACGACTAGATTTGTACAAGATACTGTTTCTCACAGGGGGCGTGGTCGGAGATCTTTGTTCGATACGCGTTCTGTTCGGTTGCTTGAACGTCACAAAGTGGGCGGTATGCAAAATTTGTGAGAACAGGAGGGAGAGAACAGCCAATAGGCTAGTGGTGAACTCCAAGGAAGGTTACTTCCCTCGTCTGTCGTTTGCTTGCAGCCAATATACTACAAAATCATATATTTCTTGCCTTCCAATGAATTATATCCTTGTATGTAAAGAATCTTAGTTGAAATCAAGAAAAAGAAATGGGCATGGGCAGGACATGTAATGAGGAGGGAAGATAACCGATGTCATTAAAGGTTACGGACTGGATTCCAAGGGAAGGGAAGCGTAGCAGGGGACGGCAGAAAGTTAGGTGGGCGGATGAGATTAAGAAGTTTGCAGGGACGGCATGGCCACAATTAGTACATGACCGGGGTTGTTGGAGAAATATGGGAGAGGCCTTTGCCCTGCAGTGGGCGTAACCAGGCTGATGATGATGATGATGATGATGATGATGATGATGTAAAGAATCTATTTTTCTTCTCAAGCTTAAACACGTTCTCAAATATTAATACGGATGACTACTACAATTTATAACTATTAGTTTCCCTGCGTGGTCCCTAGGTGGTGTCACGCACATCGAGGGGAAAAAAAAAAGAAACGACGGGAATAGTGGCGCATATTTCAAGAGGCAACAACATTCCACTTGCTCACTGGCACCCGATCACGGCGTCGAGTTCGCCGCACAACCAATGCACTGCTTGTTTCGACAAACGAAAGCGAACCCGGAATTCGCTTGCTCTCATCTTTTCAAACGCGTTTCGCACCTCCAACCGCTCTCTTTCCTATTCGTGCAACGCCAACGCAACAACTGAAGTTTACAACACAAGCGCCATTTTCTCGAATTAGATAATGGATTGGATCCGAACGCGCCATTCCACGGCCGCAGCCACCGTTTGGATCCAATCCAATCCACCAGACGCGCCATGCGAAGTCGGCGTCGTCATAGGCGTTATTCTTGACACGCATGGACCTGCACGGCCGCCATTATCCGCCATGTTTACTCTCTGATTGGCTGTCGAGAGGTCACGTGCTTTGAAATTTGTGCCGGGATGCGTAAGTATTGCAAAATGCAATTTTGTGTTTTGATCAAGATGACGAAACGTGACGTCGAGCTGAAAATTTTATGGACTAATACATCCTTGGCAGATATATTGCGGCGTTAGCGCTTCAAAATGAATGTGAGTGGTAGCGTACAGAAGCCAGTGCAATGCATCTGCAATTTCGCGAATATGTGGTGGCGATCGAAGATATGCGCCACGCCAGCTTGCTGATTGGCTGAAGGAATATCCCATGAGGTGCGTCACAGGAAGGGCTGTTTGGTAAATGTCATTTTGACGATGCGTGACGTCGCGATGGGCCGCCATTGCTGAGATTTCGCGCCGTAATTTTTGCTGCGACGAGCCGCGCGAGTTATGCTAATGAACAGCCATATGCAATGGCAACCGAGAGGAATGCGTATCGCCACATTTTCCCCGTCGTTTGGCGCCATGAAAATCTTTTGTTCATAACGCGTACTCATAGTATTTGCATCGCTCTCGGGTGGTGTTGGCATTTGTGTTGGGGGCCATCAATTTTAAAACAACGCGTTCATACGAAATAATATTGGTTGAACATAGCAAACTTTCGGCAATGTTGTCCACTTTTCACTGCTGCATTTGTATTGTAATCAAGATTAATGCCTTTTCGCACAATCAAAAGTTATGACAACGGCGTCTTTATACTTCATAAAAAGAAATGTGCTAGTCGATATCTCTGGCGCCCGCAACGCCATCGGGGATATTCGGCCGTCCCTCAACCAGCCGAGTCGGGCTGAGTCACTTGCGTTTCACGAGATAGCGATAACATGGCCTAGAACGTGCGCGCATCACCTCTGTCAGGTCGCGAATGTTGTCTAAAGGAAGAAAAGAAGCGCGCTGGCGCCAACATGCGGTGACTCATTCCATTTCCCGGGGGCACGCATCCTAGCTATTGAAGCAGACGACGGCTTGTACGCAGCATACGAGGGAAGCGAGAAGCGTTTTCGACGGAATAATGCGCTTTGAGCTAGCTGCTTTATTTTTACTGCGGAGAAAAACTGTTTTGCTGTGCCGAGAACCTTACGTTCAGCGCCTTCATTTCAGTTTCCTAGGCAAAACGTCAAGTTGGTGTCACGTTGCGAAAGCAAAATTGGGTCATCAGCGCCATTTTATTCGCGTCGCGTCTACATCACGCATCGAAGAAAATGGCGGAATGTTCAGAATAGCGCCCCATATTATCGCACCAACTTCACAACTCCCGTCGCGTTCGGCTCCTAGAAGACGACATGCACGACTGCAAGGTGATTGACAGGAGCGTGTCGTCACCAAAAACGTGGCCGGGCCCTGCGGCTGGCGTGGTCGGCGCGGCTTAGGTCAATCGCGCGCGCCGGTAACCGAACGAACGCGCCGAACAACGTCCTCTGATCGCGCCCTTGCTTTCGTGTCTGTTTTCGCAGCTCAAGAATGTCGGCTAGCCCACCATCTTTGAGTCAATCGGTGAGTTCTGAAGCAACTTTTCACATCACACGCACACCGCATGTAGGTATGAGTAAGTCTTGCTGCTGAGGCTGCATGGATTCTAGCGGTTGTTTTTTGGCAGGAAAAAGTTTCCTGGAATAAGGATGTAGATCTCATACGAGGCATGCAGTAGGAATGGACATAATAGTAGACGTAGCAAATGTGAACGAGGCATGTTTTAAGAAATCTTCCCCTGGGTGTAAACACGGCGCATTCACGTATAGGCTCTTTCTTTGACACGCATGCTGTTCCCGAATATATTGTGGAAAGACGATCGATACACGTGCGCAAACTGACTGAATACGAAAACACGTGGATCAAGAAGTGTGGTGCGTGACAGGTTGCCTTCTGTTCGGCGCCTATATAATAGCCGCTGCTGTCTCAAATGCCAAGGGTAATTAGAACTTCTTCGGTGGCCTGAGCGAAGAGAGAGAGCGTGAGAGAAATAAAAACCACCACATTTTGGCAGTGTCATTCGGGCGACAGAGCTTAATTTACCCTATCTATGTATACCGAGCCCCATCAGTCCCGTGATCGGGCTAATTATCCGCATATCCACCCCTGGCAATCCTCTCCAAAGTAAAATGCTTTATACGTTCATTTCGTTATCTGGACGAGGAATCATGCTTTGAACACCGTGCTGCAATTCTATCGAAAATGCAGACCATGCTCGCATTCCCACGCATCATTTGCCGACAACCATACGCGCACAGTTTATACCATGAATATAGCAACGTTTTAGAGCCCAGCGCCTTTACAACGAAAAGTGTTACGACGAGATGAGCTATATGACGAAGGAAAGCGATGGGCCAGCCATTTTCCCATATATGTGCATTGCGAGTGACGCAGCAACAAATTTTGCAACGAATTTGCTTGTTTAACCAAGTAATGTATACGTCCTTGACCACATTTTGGTGTTTATTAATGAACACACATGAAAACACTTGCTATTTTGTTCGTCTTTGTCGTGCGCTGGCGATTCGCGTCGTTTGCGCAACGATATGCTCAGTTTTCAAGCACAGGTCTACCGAAAACTATAGCGCATGAAGTTTGCAGTTTATGCAAATAACCTCAGAAATGGCTTCGCACATGGAGGATCCTAGCAGAATTCCGAGTCCTCGCTGGTCGCGATCATATGTTTCATGACGACCCGAGTTGAAAAAGCGCCTTAAATATCTGCAGCTGCAATCGGCCTGTAGTAGTGGAAAACAGCGTGAAGGTAATTGTCCAGAATAAATTGCGGCTACATGAAAAAAAAAGAACATAGACGTCTACGAAACCAACTCTGAGTTATGTTCGAACTCTTGCATCACACCGTTGTGCACTAAGGGGACTGTAAGGGGTGGGATCAATATAATGATGCGACCTGTACGACGAAAGCTACATACGCTACATACGGTTCCATGTATTTCATCGTAAATGGGTTCGGCTCTATTTGTAGAAGATGGAGAAATAAGAGGGCATTCCATGTGCCCCTGAAATTTAAAAGGATATCGTCAAAGGGGTTGAGACGCTTTTGATCTGTGTACGCGTCACTGTCACCGACACTAAACAGTCCATGTTGGACCAAGTTTAGTTACATTTCTGACTATACATGAAAAAAAAAACGATTGTCATGGCGCTGGTGATAAAGACTAAATGCCGTACACCTAACACAGCTCCTATAGCTCCACGAAGACAGGAATCAACGACAGAGCAACATAAATGGCGCTAAAATAATGGCAGACATAGTGTTCTATATGCTGTACTACCTGGACTGCTAACGTTGACCCGTTTATTGGAAAAAATAATTTTTGGCAATGAAAACAAAATATTGGCTGAAGCCCCGCGAGTGCTTAGTGTTTGTTTGTTTTTTTGTTTTTTTTTGCGCATTCCGCCTGTGTCACGTCAACCCGTTCTCTTGCGCACCCGGCTGCGACCGGTGCCTCACGAGGCTGCGGGTTCCGGCGCAGAAACCAGTCGCCAAGGCGGCGAGCACGGTCAGCGGACTGTCAGGAAGAGACACGTGCGTATGCGCAGAACCTTTTTGTGGCGTCCTCAGCCCGGGACACGCAGAGCATCTTTGGCGGGAACAATCAATGATTGGAGCGCTTGTTTTCGTGTGCAGACTGCTGCCTTTGGCCTACATGCCAAACATCGTATTGGCAGAAAATGTGTTCGATGCACGCCAAGTGGCCCTTTTCTATCCTCTACGGAGCGTCATCTCGAAGCCTCTTCATACGGCCGCAACTTTCGCCGCTTTGTTTCCATGCTTCGTAGCGTGCGTGCTTCGATATGGCACGTATTCCTGAGGCGGTGCCCGCGTCGTCTTAGAGCGCAGCTCTTACCCCCGTATGCAGAAATGCAACTTAAGTTGAAGCCCATGCTTGACTTGATCCGAGTGACGCCTATCGGGAACGCGCCGAAGGAAACGCAGTGAGCGTCTTTGGGCACGTTAACGCCAGGCGTCATCTAAATCAAGTCAAGCATGTGCTTCGACTTAAGTTGCATTTCTGCATACGGGGGTTAGTCGCCCGTTCCTGCGTTTCGCGTCGGCCCTCGGCGTGACCGAGCGCACGGCACACGAGCACAGCGAAGGATGAAAGAGCGAACGCAGAGCGTAGGGAGGGATGAAAGACGCCGATATCGAAGAGAGCGGCAGGCGGAAAGCGTGAGAATAAAAGCGTAGTGCCGTGCAAGACTCGCTCTGCGGCGACGAACGCTACGAGATAGCACCGATGGTACGCCGCTGTTTACCGATGGCATGCGGCGAGCGCACGTCCACCGATACATGGAAACAAAGCGTTGCATGAGCGGAAGTCTGACTGCGGCGGTTGCTGTAAATCGTGGCCACGCGTAACCCACGCGCTGCCTCTCACGACTTCCAGATTAGCTAGTAAGTCGAGCTACACTTCGTTCAATTTGCAACTTGCCCCACGGGACAGGTTGTCCGCGCCAGCCAATATATCGCGAAATCAAAACACGTATAGAGCTGCGCTGAAATTTCGCATTAGGGAGTATCGTAATCCTCTGTGATTTTTTTTTCTTCTCACCTCTTCTCGCCCCTCCTTCCCCTCCTCTCAACGGCGCGTGTACTGATCCCCCATGGAGCTATCATGGCGAAAGGGCAAGCCGATTAACCCTTTACTGCACCTTGCTGCATTTACGCAACATTCTGATGAACGGCGTTAAAAACCGAAGCAAAGTCAGTTTGGAGCTGCCTGTACACGTTGTTGCATATCCGCAACATTGGTCTGTAAAACGCGCCACCTTCTGCTGAAATCTGTGATAATCCTTCGCATCTTCTACCAAATCAAACGTGGCGGAGGCTGCGCGCGCCCGCGAGCACTGACATAGGTAAGTTTTACAAATTGTAAATGTATTTCTCCATAAGACAAAGCGCAAAAAAAAAATTCTTACGCTATACTCCACATCCTTCTGACTCAGTAGGTTCAAAAACATTGTCATTTCGGAATAGTTTGTTCCTCGCGACAGAACGTCGCTGTGTTGCACAAATGCAACAAAGTGTACATGGTTTATTTTCTTCGGAAAAGTGAAATGGCTCCGAAACGCTGGTATGGCCCAGCAATTCCTCCTGATAGTGAAGGGAGTGACTATTCAATTAGTCACGACAGCCACGAGTCTAAGTCCGTTTCGATTCATTATGTGGACAAGATGTTCTCTGGTTGAATTTCCTTTTTTCTTTTCAAAAGTACGCTGTGCCTCCGCACGTTGCCGTGTCAGGTCGTCACGGCTTTACGTCTGTGCTTCGATGTTCTACATTTTGACAATAACCCGAAAACACTGCATCGTTTCCTGGCTGCACGGGAATCTGCATGACATACTGCACGAAGCGTGGGAGCCACCTGCGCTGCACAAGCATGTACAAGTGCTTCTTTTTGTTCCACACTAAATCATAGGTGCACCAATGATTGTCTTGTGCAAATGAGCATCTGAGTATGAATCGCACTAAATCTATCTTTTACTTTCAACTTCTTTATTTGCCCAATGTTGTAAATATGCAACGTACCCTTTTTCTGCAAATTGAAACCACAAACATTCGCTAAAGTAAGTTTCCGTGGGAGTACAGGTACTGTTATGCTTCCCTACAACTCCATGAACATGGTGTTAGAATAGCCTATTCTAACACCATGTCCATGAATAATATTTTGAGGAAGCGAAAAATTGCGCAGTAAAGGGTTAATTTTCTGACCTTGACTTTGCGTGCTCACTTCAGGCTTTGATCATCGCGTGTAGCTACCGTGTTCGGACTCTCGGCTATTACTTCGAGGCTTGCATCTGGCTGCAAACAGTCTGTGTGGACCCGTATATAGATGGCGGTTCCGTCTGTCCACTCGCTTCGGCCCCTTCTGCGCCTGCTGCTGTTCGCGTGCACCCATCACACTCCGAGATGGCTCGCTATGGCGTTCTTCTGCTCTGCACAAGGTCGCGGGTTCGATTTCCGAATTCGGCGGCCGCATTCCGTTGGGGGCGGAATGATAAAAAACGCTCGTGTGTCCTCGTTTTGGTGCACGTAATGCACCCCATTAATGCACTCTTGAAACTTATTTCGGAGCATTCCCTCTGCGGGGTCTGTCATAGCCACTGCGTTGCTTTGAGACATTAGAATCAATCAATCAATCAATCAATCAATCAATCAATCAATCAATCAATCAATCAATCAATTGTATGAATTATCGCCACCTTCTTGTTATCGCTGCCGCGTAAGACACGCTTGCTCCGAAACTGCCAACGTTGTTTGGTTGGCGAGACGTGTGCTCGTATAAGTGCAGTGTTGCAGACTCTCGCTCCTGTGTGCGAGCGTTGGCGCTTGCTCTAGAATGTACAGTGACGCACATATACATGGCGGACCGACCTGAGCAGTATGGTTCGTATCGACAACCGTCATGCGTCTCTGCCGCTGTTGTGACTCGTAAGCGCTGTTTTGTTTTGTGGACACGAGTTCACCCGGGGAAAGTTATATTTCTGGCTCATTATTTCTGTTAGGATGTCTGTCTCTTCACCTCATCGTCACAAATCCGCGACAATGTATTAGTTACTAGCGTTATGTCAGTAACCAGTTCACATTCATCATTTAGAACGTACGGTAGCTGAGGCCGCTCGGCTGCTGCTCGTGCTGGTGGTGCGACTTGGCGTGGTTAAGTATGTCTATGCTTCCACAAGATTATTTGAGTCTCCGTGGAATAGTGGGGTTCAAGAAGTACAATAAGGCAAGGGGTCGTGCAGTGTTAGGGGAAACGGGTCATTGCTATTCCGGCACTGACAGTAGCTTACTAACAGTGTATGTATTTATTTTGTTACCTCGAACACTTAAAATGATGCCGACGAAGGTTACTCAAATCACGTCACCACAGATTAAGTTTCTGCCAAGGCGGATGTCATTTGCAAGATAAACCAAAGCAATAGATTGTTTAATTAAGCCAATTACATTAACTAACGTCTCAGTTACAAACATTACGGGACATTTTTGTATTGCAAGGTAGAAAGAAATTGTCGTAGCCGTTTATTTACGTGGTTCTAAATTTCAAAGTGGCCATGTAACAGGCGTTAAATTGTTTCTTCCATTTAACTGATCACGCACGCAGCGCCGTGAAGGGACGCTCGCAGTGCAACCTCGTTGTGACGCGCTGTGTGGCGGCATCCGATGAAGCTTGGCTATATGGCGCGATAGAGCGACCCGCCTCGCCCCTGCTGCTGAAGTGACTGTGCGTTCAATCGGGAGTTGCGCGTGGCGCCAATTGGAAGAGGACGAGGGAAGGGGGAAGGCAGCTTCATTTACGCCACGCTTTTAGGTCGCACAGGGGTTGAACAGGATGCCGCGTTTGGCGGTATTGCCTGCGCAATGAGGTAAATTTAACAAATAATTTGACGCCAGTTACTTCGGTCTACATGGCCACATTGAAATGCAGAAGCACGCTGAGTTCTCTTCCATTTTCCAATACAATCGTGTGCCGTAAAGTTGGTTAATTCTAGGACGCTTAATAACGAAATTAGTTCATTTAGTAAATGGATTGCTTTGGTTTTTCTTGCAAATAACGTCCACCTGTGCAGATCATTAATTTGTAATGACGTAATTCAAGTAACTCTTGTAGGCTCTTTTTAAATATCATTCGAAGTGAAAAAAAAAAGACTGTATTTCATATGAAGGCCTGCAGGTTGAGATCATTCGTCGACATCCACAATCCCGCTGATATAGAGCGAACTTTCAAGTTGCATTGACCCAAATGTCATTTACTCATGTGAAAGAAATCACAGTTGTAGGTCTGTACTATTGCAAGGCTACATCGACAATGCCAAAGCGTGATGCACCCTCCTCTACAGTAGTATTTTTTTTTTACTAAATACTATAAGTAGTATTTTTCTTTTCGCAAAATATGAGGGCTTTTCAACTCTCTCATTATGGACCTTGCAATCTCGGCCTCCTAAATTTGGTCAGCCACAAAGAACAAGCACCAGCGCGGCATCGTGAGATGAGGTGATAGTCCGCTAGACGCGCAGGATGCACTTCCTTCGCGGCACCTCCAAGAGAACCCCTCACCAGGTTTGGGCATGGCAAACAGACGAGCGAGCTACACAGATCGCGCGTTGACGATCGCTTCTACAAAGTGTCGAACTGCTGCATGGCGCTGATAGCTACAGAAATTCCAAACGAATGCCCGCGCGCCCTTCCTCTCTTTAGGGAGCCCCTCTTCGTGCCGGAGAACTAAGATCACGCGCACAAACGCCTCTACATCAGACGCACTGCCTGCAACGTTACCGATTATGACACGTAGGCAAATAATTCATTTCAGAATGCACAAAAGCGCTACTAGACGTGTGCGGCGCATCCGAAAGGGAAAAGAAGAAATAAAATGGGGGGAGGGGAGGGGATTGAGGCAGGATTCGCGACAGAAACATGATGCAGACGCCACGCGGTTTTGCGGCTCCTTTGTGGAATCAGGCAGGAAAGGAATGCTGTTTGCGGACACTATTCGAATTCTGGAGTTCTACGTGCCAAAACCACGATGTCATTATGAGACACGCCGTAGTGTTAATTTTGACCACCAGGTGATCTCCAACGTGTCCCCAATGTAAAACCCCTCAATTTTTCAAAAGTAGCGCCATTCTTAGATCTTTCCGCCACCCCGCTCACCCTGGCGCTTCCTCCTCCACGCCTCTAAAACCCCTTAAACTTTGTAAAGTAGTGCCACGCTTTGAAGAATGCCGCCTCCTCCTCGAGTGCTCTGGCCGAAGCCGACGCCGTGCCGCTATTGGCCTAATGGCATCACGTGGCCCCTTGAGCTGGCTTCGTTTGTTTACAGTCACGCTTCAGTGCCATTTTTGCTTGAGAAGCGGCGCTTGTTGGCTCCATTCCTTCCATTCGTATTCTGTGTTGTTTTGATTTTGTGAATGTCTTGAAGGATGTTTTGTGGCAAGTGCGACGTTGCTTCACGTCATTTTCTGTTACCATGACCTGCTGCGCGTTTGGATGCCAATATAGTTTTAGCAAAGGCAAAAATATGTTCACGATACCGTCCGGTAAGCGCAACGGGTTAAGAAGAAGCACATGGCTTCACCAAATGGGGAGGGAGAACTTCCGACCAACTTCCTCCGCGCGACTATGTGACGTAAGTTGTGGGTCTCTCATAGTATTGTATGTGCCAAGCTTGCGTATTGTGCTGCGGGAAATAACGTAGTAGATATTGCACAGTTCCCTGTGCATGTTGTCATTTGTACGCACGCTTTACCATGATTTTTACGCAACGTCTGCTTTGCTTATATGCGCACTACGTGGTCGTGTTAGTCATATTTGGTGCGCTTAATCGTTTTGAACGCCAACCGGCTTGAGTTCGCGGGCACGCGAGGTTGCGTGCGATAACATGATTACGAAATTTTTAACATTCAGCGCAGTCCTTTTGATAAAATTTCAGTCTCGATCATGAAAGCGCCTCGGGAGAGCAACTTTCTGCCTTTTGTGGTTACTAGCCTTCTTTAGATAGACTAGCTTTGTTTGCCACATTTGTTCGTGTTCCTCGTTGGCGGTCGCCCGGTGGATTTGCGATACAGAGGCACCGATGAAAAGCGTGCGTGCTCTCCCGAAACCGTGTTACGCGGTGCGTTCGTCGTCGAGCGACCGCATCATAGGTAATTGAGACGTATGTGCTAATTCGCGTGAGCTTTAAAGTGTGCGAAGCTTAAGATGCGGCGGTGGAGCACTCGCAAAGAAAACGTGCGGTCGCCCGCCCGTTCGCTGGTTGGATTAGTCGTCGTTCGTGCTTAGTCGTTTGCTCGTTCGTTCGCGCGCTCGTTTAGTCGTTTGCTCGCTCGTCTATGCCACTATTAGTTTCTACAGTCACTATGCCTAATTGAGACGCGCTTGCTGTAGGACTCTTAGGCTGGTGCGTTTATTTACGCAATGAGACAATAAATGGTGCACACGGACTTGTGACTGCAAAGGCAAATCTGTAATGCATCTATGTGAAAATAAATTGTTAACTTGGAACTGGAATGCCGTTTCATATCATTTTAACCTATGGATAAAACATAATTTCACTTGTCGCAATTTCGGCCGCGTAATGGCGGGGGGATTTTTCACGCGATCATGACTTCACTAATAAAGTCATGTCTCGCAAATGTTACTTCGAAGGGAGTGCAACCGTCCTCAATGCATGCACCTCAGTGCAACTCGGTTCACGACAAGTACGTCACTTAGTAAACGGACGAACCAACGCACGACGAAGTGTTATTCCTGATAAGTCATTAACCTGAAAAAATTACTGAAGGCCACAGTGGTCTTGTTTGAGATTGAGTCAAGCATCGTTATCGCGCTCCCGCTACGCGCACGAGTGCTAAAAACTCATTTTATTTTCTTGTGTACGCACAGTCCCGACTCGATGATCGGCGCGCGGTATTTCTGTCGGCGTTGAGACACGAGAAACATAATAGCACCAGCGCCCACCTCTGAGGCTTTGCGCGCGCTTAGATTGGCAAGCACGCACGTTGGCGGCACTGTAGCTTGTAATACACTTTCGAACCTCCAGAGCAGTGATCTCCGTCAGCCTTTGTACGTCACAGCTGATACGCGCCGCAAATTCACATGGTAAGGGCGGCGCGGATTCTTTAGGCTGAGGGCTTGCTGGAAGCCAAGAGGTTGTCATTCGATGGTAAACGTGTTATTTACAACCATTCGCAACAAGATCTTGCGACGCGCCCTTGAGAAATGCTGCGTACCTAATTGTAGGGCACGCGATACATTCGCAGTCGTCAACGCACAGCGTTAACACTCCTTTAGGTACTTTTTTAAGAAATAGTTATCAAAAAAGTGAACTAAAAGCTGCCGTTACCGAATTTGTATAAGCATCCGACTAGAAATTCTATGCTGTACACGAAGTTACGCGGAGCTGGAAAGCCAACGTCAATGCCTAAAGAGCACTGCCTTGCTATGCGTGCATTCACTCTGCGAAAGGTCGTCCGCTGCGCTCGAGCATCGTAGGCGGCGCCATGGTCGAGGAGGCACTAAAGCCCCTCAATTTTTCAAAAGTAGCGCCATTCTTAGATCTTTCCGACACCCCGCTCACCCTGGCGCGTCCTCCTCCACGCCTCCTGTCGCCCCAGCCTCCTCCGCTCCCCCATTGGCCAATCTGTGTCACGTGCAAGCAGGCGCCGCGCATTTGTATATTTTTTTTCTTTCCAGAGCGGAGCAGGCGCGGCGCTTTTGTTTATTTTTTTCTTTCCAGCGCGCTCCGACCTCCATTGCTGGGCCTGCGCGACGAAAGTACGGCAGGCGGATTGACGGAATGCGTTAGCGTAATAGAATGTGTTAGGGCCGAGAACTTAATTGCGATGCCGTGCTGCTGCGCCTTCGGTTGCCGCAACAGGCACAGCGAGGGCAAAAAGCTTTTTGGTTTGCCATTCGGCGGGCGCAACGCAAAAAGAAAAGTGTGGATTTACAGGATCGGGCATGTTGACTTCGAGGAAGTGGCTAAGAACGCACGGCTTCGTGAAGTGCCACGGCTCCTCACAACCTCTTCTTTTGAGCCTAGATGACACCTTTCGCTTCGAAAACGTGTATGTGTTCATGCTCTGCGTGGTTTTTAGTGCGTTGAAGTTGACTTTTTTTTTCGAATGTGCTCTCTCTGTTTCATGTAGTTTGGTCTTGCGTGAAAGTGCACGCATTTGCAGCTCTCCTGTTACATAGAAGTGACTTTATTCTGGGTGTGTTTTGAGCTCCACCAGAAGTTAGCACATTCTCGACGCTTTTGCAAGGCTGACTATTACTTATGGATGCAGCCTTTTAGCTTCGAATGTACGTCCGCATGTATTGATTTGGTTTGTGGTAATTAACGTTTTTAACGTCCCGAAGTGACTAAAGCTATGATGGAGGCCCTGGTGTATGGCTCCGGATAACTTTATCTAGGTTGCCAGGGGATGTTTAACGTGCACTTTGATCGTAGTGTCGTACGTGGGCCGGTAAATTCCTCGTTGGCGTTTCATAATTCTCGCGCGGGCGAGCTAGCGCTGCTTTAGAAGTTGGCGCGTCGGCGCGATTCTATTTCTTCAATATATTTTATTTACTAGTTGTAACAACATGAGAGCAACAACAACCGGGAGTACCAAAGCTAGAACCAGGGCTGGATGGGGCTCGCCGAAGCCTGTGCATGCCAAGGGAGTATAAGATAGTCTGTCCGCTATAGCGGACAGCGAATTTTGTATGCGAAGACTCCCTGCACCGTCTGCTTTATTGTAATGTCACGTGCTCTTCAGAGGCCTCCGTTAGCCGTTACATGTGCCCTCCTGGAGCAGTACTTGTAAACAAAAAACAATCTATCGCCACGATTTCCAATGCACCCCACAATGAAAAAAGCAGCCCTGTTGCCAGGCATTGCTGACCGCAGACAGTGGGAATCTCTCACGCGCCGACCGAACAAAGGTATCCTGCAGGTGCGTAAATGAACCTACGAAACCACGTACACATAATTTCACGCTGTCAAAACCTGAAACTCTTGTAATTACGCGCGTGTTTGAGCACACCGCGTGCTTGCGTCATGTTACAGCAACACGAACTCAACGTGCGCGCACTTTAGGCCTTAAATACGTCTTGAATAATAGTCCTTTTCTCAATTTCTTCCACAATTCCAACAGGACATTTTTAAGGCCAGTTACGGACTGACGAAGCAAGATGTCTATTGAAAATACTGCTCCGCAGGGCTCGAACAAGCTTTTCCGCGGATTTCCTCCTGTAGCGTGTTACCGTCGTCTGCTATGGCAGGCCCAGCACCGGTGGCGCCACCATCGAGGCCGCGCCGAGCGGAGGAGGAGGGAAGTGAATGACGCTACTTTGGGAGATTAAGGGGTTTTACCCCAATGCAGGGAACAGGCAGAAGAAGGGAGTGTCTGTATGGAAGAGAATACCGCCGCCTCGTAGCATAGTGACGTGACATTTGAGTTTCTCGCATCTCCTAGAGTAATTAATGAACGTATATGTGAACAATTCTTGCTGTAAAACGCTTCATAGATGGTACTTTCAGTGTTTAACAAGATTCCCAATGTGGACTTATGAGGAGCTCTTTAACGCCTGTGTGATAGCTTTCGCGAAAGAGTCTGTAATTATTGTGTATAGAATTGTTGGCTTTTAGATAAGTAAAAAAAATAAAAAGCAATAAAAGAGAAAGGCATTTCATATAGCGGTTTTAAAGAATGGTCACGCTATTGTTGAGACTATAGATTACATTTTAATACTATGCCTGCATTTGTTTGGCAAAAAGGGATAGCGTTTGTCGGAGAAAGTGAAAGACAACTCTTAAGTCTCATGCATAAACCGTAGCGCTGGATATTTAATGGTGATGTCATAGATTTTAGGGCGTTCTCATGTTGCGGCGGTTACAGATAGGAAACGAAAGCTCACTCACGCTCTCATGTTGAGTTGTCCTTTCTTTTGTTACTGTAGTGGCTGCGCGCCTACCGATAACCGACACGTGAGCTACTGGGATACGCCCCCATAGAGAAAGAAATTCAACAAGAGGGGACACTCTTCAAAAACTGGCAACAGGAAACACGTCACGCATAGTTTCAACTCCATCCGTTAGTTGACGCGAGCATCAGAAAAAAAGATTGTGAAATAAACTTACAGACATCGTTTTATTTTTTTTTATTTTTTCCTACTAAAAGTGAAAACGTTTTGCGTGTAAATAAACTTATACTTTGCGACTTATTTTTGTTGCGTTGCCTAGCAACAAGCTAGCGGCACGTCAGACGCACGTGCATACAATGTAGCCAGCGCACGTCTTCCCAGCTTATCACACACGCCGGCCCAGCTGTGCTGGCGCTCGCCAGTCACCTTGTCCATGGAATAAAGAAATTCATTTGCGTACTTTCCCTGCAACTGCCTGGTTCCTGCCTGCCTGGAAGAATACATAATGGTGACGAGGATCAACACATCGACAGCGGGACCCTGCAGCTAAATTGGCATTCTCTTCTTCACTTCGGAACCGACAGTACTGCGAGATGGCCTCGCAGCTGGGACAGATGGAGCCTTTTGACGACTCGACCAGTGACTGGACGTCGTACGACGAGCTACTCTCATCGTACCTGAGGGCAAACAAGATTCCAGCCAACCTTCAAGTCGACGTTTTCGTGAATCTCAACGGCCCAAAAACCTACCAACTGTTGAAGACTTTGACTGCTCCCGATACGCCTACTTCGAAGTCGTTAAGAGCGTTAAGGGAAGTTTTCAGCAAACAGCTGTCGCCAAAGCCGTTCGTTATTGCCGAGAGAGCCAAGTTTTACCGCGCCGTACAGGACGAAACGCAGACGATAGCTCAGTTTGTAGAAGAGATACGCATGCTGGTTCAAACCTGCGATTTTGGTTCTTTTCTCGACGATGCGCTTCGCGACAAGTTTGTGTGTGGCATGCGGCGAATAGACATCCAGAGACAGCTGTTCGTCGAGGACAAGCACTTTCCAGAAGGCAGTTGACCATGCTCTGGCGTCCGCGGCCGCAATGAACAATGCAGTGACAGCCCATGATTTATCGGATAGCGGTGGCTTAGTTCACCGAATGCAGGGCGGAAAGCAGAAGAATAAGTACGCAAGTAAACGTGGCAAGTCCCAGCAGTGCCATCGCTGTGGTTCTTTCAAGCACGATGCGCAAGCGTGTCCGCACGTACGAGCTACTTGTTTCGAATGTAACCGGCAGGGGCACATCCGTGGGATGTGCAGAGCAAGAGTGCAGCAAGAGTGGAACCAAAAAAAAAACAAGAAGCCGTGCATGTGCACGCTTGAGTGCAAGACCCAGCACGACTTCACTAAGCTCAACAGTGTCGACGTGTCACGAACCGCACCCATAATGGTAGGCGTAAATGTAGAAGGAACAACCGTACATATGGAGCTCGACACTGGAGCAGCAGTATCGGTCATGTCGCACCATCAGGCTAAAGTGTACTTTCCTGGTGTTTGTTTGCAACCAACAAAGATGCAACAGAAGACATACACAGGGGAAGCCGTAAAGCCTGTAGGAGTAATGGATGTGCTGGTCCGCCAAAATAACCAAGAGGCACGATTGCCGCTTTACATTGTTCCGCAAGGCGGCAAACCGCTCTTAGGTCGCAACTGGCTACAGCATATCAGGCTAGACTGGGGTAGCATTCGAGGTATTTGCAAGGTGTCCGCTGCGTCAGGCAGTCCACCCGCAGCACTGGAAACGCTGCTACGGAAAAACGAAGACCTGTTTAAGGATGAGTTGGGGACCATACCAGGAGAGCAGGCAAGCCTCCAGTTTAAGGATGACCAAGTGCCTCGTTTTCTAAAAGCACGGAGTGTGCCTTTCACTCTTGTGAAAAGAGTAGAGGCTGAATTGCAAAAGCTCGAGAAGTGGAGATTAATTTCTCGTGTCGCCAGTAGCAAGTATGCAACACCGATTGTTCCCGTAGTAAAGCGCGATGGGTCAATTAGAATATGGGGAGATTACAAACTCACGCTGTACCCGATCCTAGATGTCGAGACGCACCCGCTTCCAAAGCTGGATGAGCTTTTGGCAGCATTAGCGGGAGGTCAGAAATTCTCCAAAATTGATTTAAGTCGGCCTTATCAGCAAGTCGAGATGGACGAAAACTCCAAAGCCTACCTGACTTTGAACACGCCCAGGGGCTTATACGTTGTTAACCGCTTGCCTTTTGGCATCGCCTCAGCGCCGGCGATCCTTCAGGAGATCATGGATAATATTCTGAAGGGCCTTGACGGGATTACTCGTTACATCGACGACATCACGGTCACCGGAAGGACTGAACAGCAGCATCTGAAAAATTTGGAGGCGGTACTGAGACGGTTATCAGACAGAGGCATCAGGGTAAAGAAAGTAAAATGCGAGTTTTTCAAAGGCAAGTTGTAGTACTTGGGACATGTCATTAGCGCGCACGGAATTGAACTGGCAACTGACAAGCTAGAAGCCATCGCACAGGCTCCGCGTCCCACGCACAAGCAGCAATTACGTTCACCGTTGGGCTTGATAAACTACTATGGCAAATTTGTTCCTAACCTGTCAAGCGTCGTTTTACTCCTAAATAGATTGCTGCGGCTCGATGTTCCCTGGGCCTGGTGTGACGAGTGTGAAGCAGCCTTCTCGGATATCAAGCAGCTGCTGCCACAGTCACCAGTTCTCGCTCACTACGACCCCAGTGCGCCCCTGCAACTGTCGTGTGATGCATCGGCATACGGTATAAGAGCTGTCATCTCTCATGTGGAGCCAAATGGTCAGTGCCATCCGGTTGCATACACATCACGTACTTTATCTTCAGCGGAGGTCAACTATAGCCAGCTGGAAAAAGAGGCACCCGCTCTAGTTTTCGGCGTCCAACGCTTCCATTACTTACTTTTCGGGCATCCATTTGTTCTCGTTGCTGACCACAAACCCTTGCAGACAATTTTCGGTCCTAAGACGGGAATACCAACTGTTCCCGCAGCTAGACTGCAACGCTGGGCTTCAGTTCTGTCTGCTTACAATTTTACTTTGAAGTATAAGCCATCGAGTCAAAACGCCGAAGCAGATTGCTTATATCGATTGCCCCTCTCAAGTGAAAGTGAAGAATGCTCGGATGACCAGTTCTATCTCCTACGCATGCAGTCCTTGCCAATCAACTGTCGTGATGCAGCACGCGAAACGGCCCGAGATCCGATTCTAAAGATGGTCATGCAGCACGTAATGAACGGTTGGCCTGAGAACGTCGTGAGTGAAGAAATTAAGCCGTTTTTTCACAGACGCTGTGAACCTTTTGCACAGCTAGGGTGTCTTCTTCTTGGAATAGGTGTCGTTATTCCTCCGAAACACCAGTCGCAGATGCTCCAAGAATTGCACCAGGGACATCCTGGAATTGTTCGGATTAAAGAACTAGCACGCACATACGTGTGGTGGCCAGGCATCGATCGCGACATTGAGACCCAAGTGCGTTCTTGCAACCCCTGTTGAACTCAACGCGTGATGCCTTGCCTGGCTCCTTTGCACCCGTGGGCATGGCCAACGAGACCATGGGAACGTCTGCATATAGATTTTGCAGGACCTTTCAAGGGTGCCATGCTCCTGGTTGTGGTCGAAGCTCACTCCAAGTGGCCGGAGGTGGGCCAAATGCGAGACACGTCCGCGAAAAAGCACAGTAAACCGCCTCCACGAAATCTTCTGCAGGTTTGGTTACCCTGAAGTTGTGGTATCTGACAACGGGCCGCAATTCATCTCGGATGTGTTTTCAAACTACCTTAAGAACATCGGCACACGCCATGTAAGGACGTCAGCCTACCATCCGGGCAGTATGGACAGGCTGAACGATTTGTCCAAACTTTGAAAGCGGCACTGCGGAAAAGTAGGCACTGCGGAAAACTCTCCCAACGTTGTAACACAACGTTGGGAGAGTTTGTTGTCTTACAGGAACAACTCCACATGCGACCTCGGGCGAAACGCCGGCAACTCTCCTGCTACAGCGTCGACTCCGCACCCGTCTAGATGCAGTCAAGCCGCCGCTGCAGCAGAAGGTTTTGACGCAGCAGTTCGTCCAGACAGTGCGGCGCAAGCAGCGCGCACGTGGATTCGCTGTGGGTGAAAGTGTTCTTGTGCGAAATTTCAGACGCGGTGCAAAGTGGTTGCCTGGGATTTTGTTAGGGCGGACTGGACCTGTTTCATACAGAGTTCGTGTGCAAACCGGTTGAGATGTGTTTGCCTAGAAGCGCCACCAGAACCACATAATTCAAGCCAGGGATATGGACTTTCCTTACATCCCTGAACAGCGAGACGACCCTGAGCAGCTGTGAGCCGAGATGACGCCGGTGCAGCAAGCTTCGTCTTCTCTTCCAGTCACGGCAGAGCGGCGTTATCCTGGAAGGCAGCGGTGCCCTCCGGACCGCTATGTGCTATGAACTACTTTTGTTTCAATGCATGCGCCCGAAATACAATAAGAACGGGGGAGTGTAGTGGCTGCACGTCTACCGATAACCGACACGTGCGCTACTGCGACACGCCCCTTTGATAAGGGCTTATATACCAGATGGCGGCCCAGCTGTGCTGGCGCTCACCAGTCACCTTGCCCATGGAATAAACAAATTCCTTCTGCGTACTTTCCCTGCAACTGCCTGGTTTCTGCCTGACTGTCAGAACACCACAGTTACGCAGTACGATTCTCCTTTATTTATAAACGCCTGACGAATCTCGACCAAACACTGTCAAACTGTATATGTCACTTAGGTGGTGTGGCGGGAACTTCAACTTATAGCGTTGGTCATTCGTCTGTGTCCTCCTGCAGTCGTTTTAATATTTACGTCGTTTCCGGCATAGCAGCCCTCCATGCTAATGGTTAAGGGTTGCCTCTTTGTGACTTAACATCTGTCGCCTACTATAGTGTAGGTTAACGCAATTTTCTTACTGTTCTCTAGTGGCTCTATGAGTTATCGGTTTATTGAATAAGAGCAAAGTAGGCAACCGGCCGCAGGTTGTTATCGACGCTTTCTACTTGGCATAAATTGTAATTGCTGCTGAAGGTTCCGCTAAAGCGGGGCAGACACGAACAGGCTATGTCTACAATGAGATGATTACATATATACAGGACGAGCTGTGTTTCCTTGCCAGTCGTAAATACGACACTGACAGAAAAAATAAACGAAGAAAATTACTCCCGTACACTCCATCGACAGTGCTAATTTCCAGTGGATTATTCGTAACTCTAACACTGATAAACAATTATTAATTAGCACCACCTATATGCTTACGCCCTTCCTTCTTTGTGGGCGTCTACAGCTCACTCTAATGTATGCAACATGAATTACCAACTCGGCCAAACTTCGATCGCGCTCCAGTTGGCTTCTTTCTCAGCTTCAGGTTCCCGTCTGCGTCGCGTGTTTTTCACCTGGGCGCACGAATTATCAGGACGCTGTACGGCTCTTGGCGTAAACCTCCGAGCTTTTGTTGATCTGAATACTTGTGATGGTCGGGCAGACTTTCGCGCTTCATTCTGTAAGCGGAATAATTATGGGAACAGCGAGCACACTCCCTGCGAGACGTTCGAGTCTATTTCGTAGCACAATACTATGGCGCGATCTTCAGTGTGCATTTAGTGCAGTGACAGCCCTTGCATTGTTGGCGCCTTAAGTTAGTGCACCTCATGCGACGCACCGAGTCTCCACACTGTGAGGTGTGCAATGTGACTGAAACTATAGGTCATGTGCTTTGTGACTGCCCTAAGTTCGTGGAAGAGCGTGATAGGTTGGTCAAGGACCTTACGCGTCTCGACAGTGCACCGTTGTCGGAGGATATTATTTTAGGCTCTTGGCCAGACGCTCAGTCGAGTTTTAAGGCCATCAAGGCATTACTGAACTTTTTAAAAATTAGAGGCCTGGACTGCAGACTTTGAGCATGCCCAATTGCTTGCCATATTTTCTACATCTTCCTTCTATCGTCATCGTCACCCATCATGCACCTCTTTCTTCCCTCTTTCTTTCCCACTTCCCCTTCCCCCAATGCCGAGTAGCTGGCTAGAGGAATATACCTCAGGCCGACCTCTCGGCATTTCCTGTCATTAAACTTCTTTCTCTCTCTTAAGTTAGGGAAATAAATTACGATTGGGGATAGGGCACCACACTGTATTACGCCTTTAACACGCATATATGAATTGCTAGCGCCTCGAAACAAAAACAACTTGACTTCATGCTTACGTTTCATGCTTCATGCTTACGTCTTCCTACGTAACAATATCAACACTATATCCACCCAAACTGTGACCCTGGTTTACTCGCAAGGGTGGTTCACGGCACAGAAAGCAACGAAGTGCGAATAATCTAGCACTACATGCATAAACGACCGGCCATGAACTTCTAGGATGAAGAAGCTACGTGAATTTCACAGAAATCTGACAAGAAAATAGAATGAGCACCAGAACAACCAAAGTTTAACCGAACACGCACAACTTATTGAAGAGTTATAATAACTCGAATTAAATGTAACAGAAATCATTGGATCCAAGCAACTGACCCTCTCGGGAAGAACTGCAGTTAACTTTAAACTCAGTTCCGACCTCAATCAATCTGCAATATATCAACCAGGTCGAAAGTAAACAAGACCGTCCGTCCTCGACTGAGACATGCAGAATGGAACAGGTCGTGCGAGAACGCGTGCTTCTAAACATAAAACGATAAGACGTTGCATTAGCGGAGATAACAAAACGGAGTGAACCTAATGCAAAATGCCAAAATGTCTGTTGAAGAGGACAATATGGGGTTTTACAGGGACGTTCTGTCTACCCGCCTACCCATTACACTGCATTCAGTTGGGAAGGAGTTTCAAGACTCATCAGCTTTCATTCGTTTGACTCGACATGTTGTAACGCCTTACAGTCCCGTTCCACTCTGCTTAGTGACTGTTCTGGTTTCTTTTCCAGTGGCAGATGCTGCTGTGCCTGAGCTGCTTGTCCGCCGTCGTCCTCGTGCTGCTGGTGCTGGCCGTGGTGTACGCCTTGCTGTACGCCTTGGTGCCGGAGTCTCTGGCGCAGCATTCACTCATGGCCGCGCGCCGATGTGGAGACATCCCCACCTGGGGGGAGTCCCATCTCAAAGGCAAGAGCGCACTCGGACGACGACAGGTGGCAAAGAATTTCGTCTTAAAAACGATTTTCAAATAAGAGCATTTTCTTCTCCGAGCGACAACGAGTCCCTGGCCTTGAAAAAAAAACAAGTCTACTTGTCGGAACGTGGTTCTCGTTTTGCTCATAACGAGTATCTTGGCGCTTTAGTGTAAGGCCACACATTTCAACGCGTATATCTCTTTTTTCGATGCAATCCTCCTTGGTGCGGATGATGTGAGTGGTTTACCGCTCAGCGTGCCACGGTGCCGCCTGCCTTCTAGAACTTCCGGTGGTCATGAATCACCGCCCCAGACATGCTCCCGGTATATGAGCTGATTCAATGTCATCTGTTCATTATGAACGGTAAAGCGCTACGCTTCCGCAATGTTCCCGCGGAAGAATACAGTGGCGGCGAAGCTGTCTCCTTTGGACTTCTTTATTAAAATTATTTATATAGAGTCACCTTTAAACTTTTTGCACCATCCTTAATGTGTTTGTGGCTCGGACCCCGAAAGGGAAATATCGTGCTTCAAGTCAGATATGAATTTCACTTACGTTGCACTCATTCACGAGAAACTTCATCACACTAAGTCCTTCAGTGTTGTTCGCAAACGCTTAGCCACCATCTTGTCCAACTCATGACTCTCATCACCAAGAAACAGCGCCCCATGTAATGACGCAGGTTATACAAGGTGTATTTTTAGATAGCAGATCTTTTTTGTGAAAGACTATAAGCGCCAGGACGGTGGCGTTCTTACAGATGATTTGGCAGCAAGGCGGGGATACCTGCCTCTAGTATCGTAAGCTTGAAAAGACTAATAAAAAGAAAGATTAAGTAACACAGTTTATTAGAACGTTGGGGGCAGCAGTCGCTTTATGGCAGATTCGGTGGCAGTCACATTTTAATGCACCGCATATTTTTTAGTTTTGAGTGTGGCGCTTAAATACAAAAAATCATCGAAATTTCGACGCTAAATCGAGGCAATATCGAAACCGAGCAAAGTGGAGCGTTCAACAGGTAGCCCCGCTATTACGTCAGACGGAAACGCCCCGTGACGAAAAGTGAGAGAATAAAGCTTGTACCATAGACAAAGAAATTCAACAAGAGGGGACACTCTTCAAAAACAGGTAACAGGAAACATGTCACGCCTAGTTTCAACTCCGTCCGTTAGTTGACGCGAGCATCAGAAAAAAAGAATGTGAAAAAAACTTCCAAACAACGTTTTATTATTATTTTTTAATCTTTCCCACTAAAAGTGAAAAAGTTTTGCGTGTTATACTCCTGTCACACGGACGCGGCTAAAGTCCTTTTAACTCCCTTCAACCAAGGACGTCTTCATCTCGAGGGAGATGCGCGCCGTGTCACACGGCAGTCCTTTAGCAAAGGAAGTTTAAGGAAGTTCCCAGCGAAAGGAGATGGAAAATCTCCCTTGCAGACTGAAGGGAGTACTCTTGTTCCCAGCGTGCTTGAATTCCGAGTCAAGAAATCACCCTCAATTTTATTAATTTTGCTTTTACCAGCAATTATAACTGTTTTTATTGCATATAATATAGTATTTGAGCACTGACAAAGATATTTCAGTTGAGCAGCTACATTCGACTCTCAAACCGGGCGTTCTTGGAATTTTTCGTCTTTAATATAGATACCATATTTAAAATGCAATGCATGAATAATTGTATTTTGTAAGAAAAGACAAGGAACCAAAACTTTTTAGCAATATATAACGTGTTTCTTTCATGACTGCGTACGAGGTGAGCAGCGCCTAATGGGCCCCCAGCGGCTGCTTTCGAAAGCTCGCTTATAGGCCGTGTGACAAACAGCTAACTCCTTTGAGGTGATACTCCCTTGCGGTCCTTTAAGGGAAGGAAGTTTGAAGGAGATCCGAGTTGCCTGTGTGACACGGGTACGCCAGACGCACGTGCATACGTCATGCGCCAGACAAGCCGCAGGAGTGAGCGAGGCCGGCTGCGCATGTGAAGCTCGCGTGCTCGGCGACCCGTCTGTTTTGGATGTAGACCGTTTTTTGGGCTCCCGGCGTTCTCGTGTGTTCTGTCTGCATTTCGACACGGCACCGCTGCACTGCTGGACTACAGCAAGGTGAGGAATTTCGTTTGACAGTCTGCGACGCACTTCAAGCACATTTAGGCTTACTGCACAAAACTGAGCCTATAGTAGTGACGCAGTTATCGAAAAACAGCTCCGCAGTCCAAGCCTATTTAGTATGAGTTAATTACTCGTACTGGGATATGTTTGCGACACTTTCTATGAGCCCAAGCATAATTATAACTTATTTCGGTAGTTTTTGGGCACGCTCGCCGCACCTGGCTTTCTGACGAAAAGCACCTTGGCCGTGTGACGCAGTTTCGCGTGTACTGAATCTTACCGGGACAAGTTTTGGCGCTTTCTCTGACCCCAGACATTATTGTAACTAATTTCGCTACTTTTTGGGGTACTTTTCAAGCACAGTGGCCGCGCTCGGCGTAGTGGCGCAGTTAGCGAAAAGCAGCTCGGCTGTGTGCAGCAGTTAGTTTCGCGTGTACTGAATCTTACTGGTAGACGTTCGTGACGCATTCTCTGACCCGAAAAAGTAATTTATTTGGTAACTTTGGGGGATATCTTGAGGCATGCTCACCGCGCCTGGGGTTGTGAAGCTGTTAGCAAAAAAAAGCAAGCCGGGCATAGTGAGTTAGTTTTGCGTGTACTGAATTTTAGTGGGACAATTTAGTTTGTGACGCATTTTATAGCCCTGCAACAACATATACCTTATTTCGGTACTCACGCTTCTCGAAAACGCGACGAGCGATTGCCGAGAGTGATAACACGGGAGTGTTGCATGCGCCGGCAGGACGCGTAAAAGATAACATGGAGGAGCCCAAGGACATGACATTTATGTATTCTGAGCGACTGAAAACAGGCTTTGCACCCACGAGTCTGACTTGGGTGCGATTAGAAGGCATTCTGCGAGCGTGTAACATGGTCTGGCTGAGCCTGTACTGTAGCCACCTTTGTGTACTTGGCGTACCATCGCGTCGACTGAGGCCAAGTTGTTTTGGAAACGCGTATATAGTCACCCATGTATTTGTGCTCTTGAAATGCAGGAAATAATGTCCGGGAAGGGAGGGGTGCTTGAAAAGCGGATGTTTTCTTCAGATTTTATGGCATTGTTTGGGAGGAGTCTCTGCTGCGAAATGTACGTAAAAGTGAATTTATCTGTAATGCCGCTCATTCACCACTTACGCACGTTTCGCCTCTAGACGCAATACTACTGTTAGGTCAATATACCGAAATGATACATGCTTGTAATTTACTTTCAGCTGATGGCATCCTGGGAGCTTTGTACGGCAACGACTGCTGCTTACCTGGTGCCACAACTTTGGATGAATGTAGAAGAAGCCCAGAACGAGTATTTATATAGAGCAAAATAAACATTTCATCATTTCAGAAGACGTCTTTCGTTTTCTTTATGAAATTGCACCTGACAGATTCGGCGGAGTCTTGTAAAGGTCGTTCGCAATCATTTTTACTAGATAATGAAACAATTCCACCCAAAGGCCACGTGGGTTTCAGCAGCAGAAGAAGAAGAAACTTTATTAAAGAATAGTCCGGCAGTTCTTGCTGTGGTGGCCTCAGGTGACGGCTCGAAGTCCTTTGACTCGAGCGGCACCTTCGGCTTGCCGGACGGCCCCGAGCTGGTCTGCCAGCTCTGAACTTCTGATAGCCGCCTCCCAGCGGCGGCGACGCCTACGGAGAAGGTCGCCGGCGACTGCAGCATCCGGGGCGGCGTCGGGAAGAAGCAAGCTCGAGCCTTCTCCTACTCTGGCAACGGCCGCGATTATGGACTATGATTATGGACGCGTCGCGAACGGAGCTGGTTTGATTGCCGTTGTTGCCGGCACATTCCCAGAGCATGTGTCGCAGCGTTGCTCTCTGTCCGCATGTTTTACACGCGTCTGTTGGATATAAACGCGGATAGCAGTGGTGTAAGATAGCGGGGCTATGGTAGGTGTGTGTCTGGAGCAAGCGTGAAGTTATTGCCTCGTTCCTGTTCAATTTATCGTGCGGTGGCGGGAGTGTACGTCTTTCGAGTCTGTAGTGTTGGGTGAGGTCTCTGAACGTGGTTAGGCGATCGCCCCACGCCCAGTGTGTTTCTTGTTGCTGTATTTCTGCTGTAGTGTCCCGATCCGGCAGATCCGATGCCCCGCTCTCGGGGGCGGAGGCGGCCACATAATCAGCGGCGGCTCGGCGTGTGAGACCTCGAGCCGTGGCGTGGGCCGCCTTGTTGCCTGCGAGCGGAACATCGGTATGTGCCGGGGTCCAGAGGAGGAAGACCGTAGAATTTTGGGGTTGCGAGGGCGATGACGAGTCGCCGTCGTCAGAAATTTGGAGTATTCGGGCAGCTTCCCGCGAAACATGACCGCGCGCGAAGCCGCGGATTGCCGCCTGCGAGTCGCTGATCACGATCGCAGCGTTCGGCACCGCGACGATTGCTAGGGCTAGCGCGGCTTCTTCGGCTACCTCCGTGTGTCCCGTGGTCACCGTGGCGCTCGCGAGGCACCTACCCGAGCGGTCTACAACCGCTATCGCGTGCGCGCTTCTCCCTACTCCATATAGCGCCGCGTTTACGTACCCCGCCTCGTTGCTGTTACCAAACTTCTTCTGAAGGTCGCTTGCTCGTTTGTTGCATCTCCCGGCGTGGTGCGTCGGGTGCATGTTCTTGGGAAGCGGCCGCGAACAAAGGCGGGAACCGCCGTCTTCTCTCCGTGCTGAGTGTGGTACGCGATGCTGAGCGACTCGAGGATGCATCGACCTGCCTTTGACCTCGATAATGGTTCGTATTGCGCAACGTCGTGCGCCTCGATTAACTCGTTGAGGTAGTTGTGAACTTCGAGCTCTAAAAACTTGTCGGCGCTCGCGTTGAGTGGAACGCCGACCGCCCTCTTGAAAGCCTTTCGGATCATGCATTCGACTTTGTTTTTTTCAGCCCCGGTCCACTTCAGGTAGGGGGCAACATACGTTATGCGGCTTATCGCGTACGCCTGCACGAGACGGATCGCGCACTCTTCACCCATACCATTGCGTCTATTCGTGATGCGACGCAAGAGTCGGATCGTATCATCTAGCGAACGACGAAGTATTCGCACCATCTCTCCGTTATGGCCGTTTGCCTACAGGTGTAACCCTAGGATTCTAATTTTCTCTACGTGCGGTACGGGAGTACCATCTGCCAATGTAATGCGTGTTTTGGAATATTCCCGTTCCTCTTCGCGCAAGGCTTTACGACCCCTTCTTGTGGGTTTATAGAGTAAGAGTTCGGACTTGGTGGCCGAGCACTCATGGCCCATTCCACGCAAGTAATTATGAACCGCATCTACTCCTGCCTGTAGCGTTCGCTCGACGTGACCGTCACATGCTCCCCCGGGAACCCAGAGGGTGATGTCATCCGCGTAGAGACTGTGATGTAATCCTTCTATTTCTGTTAATTTCTCGGGTAGACCAAGTAGAACTAAATTAAAGAGTAATGGTGATATGACGGATCCTTGCGGCGTGCCGCACGGACCCGTCTCAAATTCCGGCGATTCCTCGTCGCCGACGACGACGCATGCGCGCCTGTCCGCGAGGAAATCTCTAACGTACTTATACATTCTTTGGCCTAGTCCTAATGTTCTAATTGTTTTTAAGATCGCTTCGTGCTTAACGTTGTCAAAGGCCTTTTTATTATCTAAGCCTAGAATTGCCTTAGTGGAGCTGGTAGTGTCGTCTACGATCTGGGGTTTAAGCTGAAGCAATACGTCCTGTGCGGAGAGGTTGCGGCGGAATCCTAGCATGGTGTGCGAGAACGCGTCATGATCTTCGAGAAAGTCGGTTACGCGGGTGAGAACTGCGTGTTCCATGACTTTGCCGACGCAAGGCGTAAGTGAAATCGGTCTTATAGATTATCGAGCGTGACTTGCTTGCCAGGTTTAGGAATCATGATAACGCGGGCCTGTTTCCACGCTTCGGGAAGAGAACCCTCGCGCCAGCACTCATTGACGTAGGCCGCGAGTCGGGAGATTGACTCGTCGTCTAGGTTGCGCAGAGTCTTGTTGGTAACCCGGTCCGGGCCGGGCGCCGATCGAGTGTTTAGTTCGAACAGGACTAATCGAATTTCCGATTCGCTAAATTCCGCGTCCAGTTTCTCGTTTGCCACGCCGTCGTACTCGGCCTGCTGGATGCTTTCGGCCTTCTCAATGTAACGGTTACGTATTGCGTCGAGGAATTTATCGCCTTTATAATCTCTTACTAGTCTACGACTCTTGTGGCCTTGAGTGGCCCGAGTCTCCTCCAGATCTAATAGGTGTCTAAAAAGGCGCCAAGTGCTCGTCCCGGTCATCTGCCTCTCGAAGCCGTTGCACGTGTCTTCCCATTGTGCCCTGCATACCTGAAGTGCGTGTTCTTCGATGCCTCTGTCTAACTGTGCTATGCGTTTGCGCAACGCCTTATTGTGTCTTTGGTATTTCCATCTCTTAGGAGGGCTCGCTTTGCTTCCCACATGTGTAGGAGCCTGCTGTCACTTATTTCGAGGTTCGCCTCGGGCACCAACATCAACAACCGTTGGACAAATAAAGTTTATTCCTCCTTCCTCCTCGGGCGGAACATCGCTCGTTGCTGCGCCTACGTCCCTTCTGAGCGTCTCGGTCCACTCGTCTATGTCCGTAAAGGCCGATCCACACGACGGACCAAGTCTGCGGGCCGATCGGTCACGTGATGCGACTTCACGGCCCGCCGCGGTCCGGTCCGGCGCAGTGCACATCCACACGGCGGACCGCCATAGGAGATGGCAGAGCAGACGGCAGAGCAGATCAACAAGCTACACTAACGCTTTTCCGCGTTATCTTGCAATCATTCCGGCTCAAGTCCCACAAAGCAGGGAACTGCTCAACGAGGGATACAAAATAAAAAACCTCCTCGTCACTCCAAGAGGACACGGTGTTTAAAAAAATATATCTGCTGCACGCACATGTAGGCGGAACGGCGGACATGAAACGACTGGCTTGGGGCGCTATTCTGGACATTCCGCCATTTTCTTCGATGCGTGACGTAGGCTCGACGCAAACAAAATGGCGCTGGTGGCCCGGTTTTGCTTACGTAACGTGACGCCAACTTGACGTTTTGCCTAAGAAACTGAAATGAAGGCACTGAATGTAGCGTTATCGGTAAAGCAAAACAGTTTTCCTCCGTAGTAAAAATAAAGCAGCTATCAAAGCGTATGATTGTTCCGTCGAAAACGCTTCGCGCTTCCGTCGTCTGCTGCGTACAAGCCGTCGTCTGCTTCAATAGCTAGGATGCTTGTCCCCGGAAAATGCAAAGAGTCATCGCATGTTGGCGCCAACGCACTTGTTTTCTTGCTTGAGACAACATACGCGACCTACCAGTGGTGATGCGCGCACGTTCTAGGCCACGTTATCGCTATCTCGTGAAACGCAAGGGACTCAGCCCGACTCGGCTGGCCGAGAAACGGCCGAATATCACCGATAGCGTTGCGGGCGCCAGAGATATCCACTAGAGCGACGCAAGCGCCGGCGTTGCCATCTCTTGTTCATTTCGCTGGTTACTCGCACCGCGGGAGGAAACTTCAAGGCGCCGCCTTGCGTACATTTTTTTTATAAATTAGAAAGAGGCAGTTGTCATAACGTTTCATTGTGCGAAAAGGCATTAATCTTGATTACAATACGAATGCAGCAGTGAAAAGTGGACAACATTGCCGAAAGCTTGCTATGTTCAACCAATATTATTTTGTATAAACGCGTTCTTTTAAAGAATGATGGCCCCAAACACAAATGCCAACACTATCCGAGAGCCATACTATGAGCACGCGTTATGAGCAAAAGATTTTCGTGGCGCCAAACGACGTGGAAAATGTGGCGATACGCATTCCTCTCGGCTGCCATTGCATATGGCTGCTCATTAGCATAATTCGCGCGGCTCGTCGCAGCAAAATTATGGCGGAAAATCTCAGCAATGGCGGCCCAGCGCAATGTCACGCATCGTCAAAATGACGTTTACGAAACAGCCCTTCCTGTGACGCTCCCCACGAGATATTCCTTCAGCCAATCAGCGAGCTGGCATGGCGCATATCTTGGATCGCCACCACATATTCGCGCAATTGTAGATGCATTGCACTGGCTTTTGCACGCTACCGCTCACATTCTTTTTGAAGCGCTAACATCACAATATATCTGCCAAGGACCACAAAAATGTATTAGTCCATAAAATTTGCAGCTCCACGTCACGTTTCGTCATCTTGATGAAAACGCAAAATTGCATTTTGCAATACTTCCCCTTCCCGGCACAAATTTCAAAACACGTGACCTCTCGACAGCCAATCAGAGAGTAAACCTGGCGGATAATGGCGGCCGTGCAGCCGCCATGCGTGTCCAGAATAGAGCCCCAGGGGCCGAATCTCATAACGGTTCGGTTGGGGAACCGTTCCTTTGGCCTCACCTGATTGGCCAAAATTTTGATTACGTCACAGGTCGCCAGAGGCAGCGGGGCGGTATCGCAATTTTCGAATATGTCACGCATCTGTCAATCACCTTCAAAGCGAACCGGTCGTAGGAACCGGCGAAGGTGTAGTCCGCTTTGGGTTCCGTTGCTGTGGCTTGGCTGTTGGCTTGTGACCCTGGCCGTGCGCGCCGGTCGCGCGCCCCCGGAAATACGCGGGCGTCGCGCGCGCGTGCGTTGGTTGCTTCGGAGGCTATTACTTGCCTTCGTCGTCTGCTTGGCGTTCCTCTTTCTGTGTCGACCACGGCTGGAAGTGTGATACGCTTTCGAAGAAGTGACGGATAATGAGTTGCACCGCCCTTGCTGGCTTTCTAAGTAGACCTTTTGCAGGCTACGCTATCAAATGGAGGAGACTCGGGTGCAAGCGTACGAGTGGCCATTCCACGCAGAGGAAGGAATATTGCGCGCTGGGGTTCATTGCCACCGGCCTGCAGCTCCTAGAGCTCAGTCGGACGCGAAGCATTCGTCGGAATTGCCTAGATCTCTGCTGCCGACATTGTCCACAAAGTTGCTCTCGCAATTACTGTGTTGGCCCGTTGAAGGGCTGAGTCAGCTTTCCCGTGACCTCAGCTTCAAAGTCAATGCCAAGGAGATATTTGCACGGTGAGATCGAATTCCCAGTGCTATCGCCAGTGTGAATAGCGAGCAGATCGCCGTTCAGCAGTCAGAAGGGCTCAACCTAGGCTGGTTCAGCGCTTCCTTCGTTAGGCTGGTAAAACTATACTATCAGGACGAGAAGATATTGTGGAGATATCTTATTTGGCTGCCCTTCTTTTTCTATTTCGGGAGTGCCGCACTTTGTTCCTCAATTTCACGGCAGAGCGCGCACCGTCAGCGCCACACTCTTCGATTTGACTTTGCGCAGGAAACGCAGGGCCCGTATAGCGTAATGTTCGATTTAAGTTCCATTGCTTCTATATATCACGCGACGCGCCGTGGGGCAGATCGCAGGGATAGCGACAGCGCGGCGGCGAGCGAGTCATGTCCGAGCCGATGACGAAGGGCGAAAAAAGAAGGAAGAGCGACTCGCCCAAAATGGTCGCTTTTCGAGAAAGGCGACCGTTTGCGACCATTTGCGACTGGTCGCAAAGCGACCAACTTGGTCGCGCGACCTCCTCAAGTCGCCGGTGTGAATGTGCCCTAAGAACCAGTTCACGGTTTTGTCGCGCTATCTATTTGAGAAGTGCTGGTAGTGCGTTCCTGTTGCATGCATCGTGCGAGCTCCCGGTAGCAGACGACATATCGCTGCGCTCTGCCAACTCATTTACGCTTGCGATACCGCCTGTCGGCTGAGAATAAAAAAGAATGACATTAATAAATTACTTCTGCATTGCGTAAACGCCCGGCACCACACGTTTATACTTCAGAACTTGGCGTATAATATTAAATTTATATTTTACATTTATTTAGCAAGCGGAAACATTCTGCAATTCCTCGATTAGCTCGTCATATAATGACGTACACTTCAGAGGTGGCACCCTCTCATCCATTGGTCGCGTCCTCCCCTTCTTCCACCGCCGGCTCGGGAGGGGCACATCAAGTGACGTAAGCGGCGAAGCGAACGGTTCGTATTCCGGACCGTTATAAGATTCGGCCCCTGAATAGCGCTCCTGACTGGCTTTTGCTGAGCCGAAAACGAGTGGATTTGGCTCAAGACACTCTGTTGCCGGACAACATTCGCTGGCTGCGCCAAAATCGCTGCGGTTTGCGTGCGGTCCGCCGCCAAAACTGAAGCGGGAAAAGCCTCGGCGATTTGTTGGACCGCGAGGGCTGCGCTCTTGCGCGGGCCAACGGCGGTACGCACGAACTGGTGACGTCCTATCACGTGATGCGCGGACCGCGGTCCAAGTGTCCCTTGCCGCACAGTCGACACCGCGGCTCGCATCGATGTTCAGGCGACGGATTGTTGCGTCCGCATCCACGGCAAATCTTGTCGTTGGGATTGGGGCACACGTCGGCGCGGTGTCCCAGCCTTCCGCACTCATAGCACACATCAATCTGCTTCCTGTAGCGGGAGCATCTGACGAGCATAGATCCGTAATATACGTATCTCGGTACGGTGGAACCCGTCAAACAAAACGATTATGTTGTGCGTGTTGCTCATGTGTTTCGCGTGCAGCACTCCGGGGTTGCGCTTCGTCACTAGATTAGCGATGACGTCTGCCGGGCTCTCGGTCTTTGTAATGTTCCTGATCAGGCCCTTGGAAGTGTTCTCCGGGGCGGCTTGATAGGTGTTCGCGTCGAACTCTCTGTCTCCGATGCAAAGTTTGCTTATGACTCCGTAGCGTTTGGCTCTGTCTTCAGACGGCGTGCTGAGCACCACGACCTTCTGTTTAACGTTGAGGCAGATGCAATCTTCCCCGGCCGCTTCTCTGCCTACACCCGCCGCGTTACGTAGGCAGCAATAAATGCGAACCGTCCGTAATCGCGCACGTTGAAGCCGCCTCGGGGGCGTACGACGATTTTGTAATAGTCCGGCGGTAACTCTGGCCCTACGGCTTGCCATGGCAACCTGCTGCACTTGATGGGCGTACTTCCTTTTGTACTACGCTGTGGTGACTCCCGTAGTCGACGTGGCTACCGTCCGTCGCTGCATGTGCACATGCTGGTTATGCGCCGACTCGGTCGCACCGTCGGCCTGTTTCTTCCTCTTGACATCACGCCACTCCGCTCCCTCGCCGAAATCTTCCGGCCTAATCTCTGTTCCTTCTACCTGGACAACTTCCATTTAACGTCAGGAAAGGCCTGGCACTTTGCCGTCGGAGACTGGGAGCTCCAATGAGGTCCGTCGACACGGTAGGCTTGGCACGCCCCGCCGCCGCGGCGGCCGGGCATTAGTGGCCTATACGTGGAGATAGGCTTAGCTTGCCCCGCCTGCGTGGCGGGACAAAAGGCGCTGCTTCTCGGCCAGAACATGGGCCTACCTGGCGAAACTTGGTGTCGGGGCAGTCCTGATGAGTCCGCCGATCGCTGGTAACAAGAATTACCACGAGAAGCTCGATAATCCGCCAAAGGCATAGGAAGCAGAAGCGAAAAAAAAAAAGAAATGCCGCGCCGAACAGCGGAGCCGGCGCGGCGTGTACTAACTGGTGTTCAAAACGCGCGGATCCAAAACAGAAACAGGAAGGAGTTAATACCATCCGCTTGGTGTGCTACAGTCAATTCGGCCACTGGGCTCTATGGGAGTGTGCGCTCTTGTTGAAATTTCTTTCTCTATGCTTGTACTACTGCCTGTTGTGGCAGATACTAAATACGGCACATTTTGCCTGGCAAGATTCTTAAAACAATAAATTTTACGTGCCAAAACCACTTTCTGATTATGAGGCACGCCGTAGTGGGGGACTCCGGAAATTTCGACCACCTGGGGTTCTTTAACGTGCACCTAAATCTAAGTACAGGGCAAGATTATGCCGCGTCGTGCTGTATCATTGTTTGCCGCATGCAACCAATCAAACTTTCTCACGCACATCGTCCGGGGACGCGCATAAACGGGTAGCGCCTAGCATACAACAGTTGCGCTGAAAAGATAAAGTGAGAAAGAAAAAAGAAACCGTGTCGGCGTCTTTTTGAGCGTTGTGCAGCGCGCATTTTTGGCAAGAAGAAACGATCTCCAATGATGCGTACGCATCACAGTATATATATATATATATATATATATATATATATATATATATATATATATATATATATATATATATATATATATATATATATATAAATATATAATGTAGGTACAGAGGAATTCTGCAGGCTACCTTTCAAACGTAAAGAACATATGTGTGTGTGTGTGTGTGTGCGTGTGTGTGTGTGTGTATTGACACGTATACTTATCTTTATCGGGCGACCACGTTTCGCCGCCTAACAAATGTTATCGTACACCACGGGATGCGCCTGCACATATCCGGTTTCTGGAAAGTTATCGATGCTTCTATCCGCTGTCTGTTGTCGCCGAACCTTGTGTTATCTGATTTCATCGCGTGACTCGAATGGTGTAGATCTTTGTGGAAGGTATGCGGCTCCCAACGATTAGTCTGGAACATTCATCGACTGCTGTATAAAAGCCGACGCGCTTGACCCGCTGATCAGATTTTCGACGATCGCCGACCGTGTTCACCGCTATCCTTGTGCTATAAGTGTAGCCTGTTTTTGTGGGCACAGGTTCGCCCAATAAAAGTTAGTTTTGTTTTTCAGAGTACTGCTACTGTGTTCTTCAACGTCACCACCACGTGACATCTGGTGGAGGTGCTTGTGCGTTCATGGGCGCTATTCTGGACACGCATGGCGGCTGCACGGCCGCCATTATCCGCCATGTTTACTCTCTGATTGGCTGTCGAGAGGTCACGTGTTTTGAAATTTGTGCCGGAAAGCGGAAGTATTGCAAAATGCAATTTTGCGTTTTCATCAAGATGACGAAAGGTGACGTGTGTTGTGCCATTACCACAAGCCCGGATCCCGAATCTGCAAGATGCAGAATCTATCCTGCGAGCGCCATAATTCTCCCTTCACAAGTCAAGATGCTGCGCCTTCGTGCGGGAGAAGCCTCGGCGGAGCAGCGTGTTTTGACGTGTCCGCGTGTGCCCGACGGCCCGGCGCCGCACCTCCCTTGCCTGGAGGTCACCGCGCGCGCGAACTTTGAACCGAGTGGCCAGCGCGGTCGCTGGTTGGACCCCTCGGACGACCGTCGTGTGCTGACTTTGTATTGGGCCGTTTGAGTGACAATGGGCCTCGGGGATTATAAAAGCAGGGACACGCCGCTCGAAAACAGGATCTGCCGACCCCACCGGGAGAGAGTATCGCTCCCGACTGGGGTGAGATGTGAAACGCGTTTTCGCCGGACGTCGTCGTGCGAGAACAGTCGCGTTTGTTGTGAGCACTCGGCCCCAGTGCCGACCCGTTCATGTCCTGTATGATAACCTGTATATAATGTATAAAGTCCCTTTTGTTATTCTCATCGACGCCAGGCTCGGAGTCTTCGCTACCAACGCTCTGTCACGAAACGGGTGACGAGCGCTACGGGACCACAAAGCCGTATTCGTGGTGCAGCGGTGCAAGTTCGTAACACTGGTGGCAGCGGTGGGATTGACCGGCATCAGCTACCTCGGCGCGGTGAGTGCCTGAAGTTTACCTCAAACACCAGACTTTCTCTGACACAGGTTATAGTAGCTCAGGGATTGACTTGGTGTTGCATTGTGTTTAACCTTGTGTGTTTCAAGCCTAGTAAGAGTGTTTTGAAAACCAGGGGATGCTGAGAGGGTAAACAGGGCAGTGTGTGAAATACTTGCATATGTCTTACTAGTAGTGTTATAGTAGCGTACGGCAGGTATATTCAAAAAGGGTAAACAGCAGGAGGACAGTGTGAACGATGGAGAAGTACAAGGTGAAGGAACTTCTCGAAATTTGTGAGGAGTTGGGCATTGAGTTGGGCTCAACCAAAAGAAAGAATGCGATCCTTGAGGTCATGAGGACTGGGGACGTAACGGCTGAGGAAGCCGCTGAGGCCTGGGCGGATATCAATGAACGTCGGGAAAGGGAGGAGAAGGAACGTTGCGAGCAGGAAAGGAGAGAACAGCAACGTCGCGAGGAGGAAAAGGAGGAAAGGAGAGAACAGCAACGTCGCGAGGAGGAAAAGGAGGAAAGGAGAGAGATTCGTGAGCACGAGCTTAAAATGAAAGAGTTGGAGACCCGAAATAGCTCGCCAGCGCCTAGTCTCACTTCTAACGTTCCAAGAATACGCGATCAACTTCCACCCTTTGTCGTCGGAGAGGATATGGCCAAATACCTCGTGAAATTTGAGCACGTGTGCGAACGGAATAGCATTGAGCGATCCCTCTGGGCACAGAATCTGTTAGCGTTGCTTCCTGGGGAGGCATCAGACGTAATAACTTGCTTATCGAAAGAGGCGTTTGAGAGCTACAGTGATGTGAAGGAAGCGCTACTGCGGAAGTACAAATTGTCGCCCGAAGCTTTCCGGCAGAGGTTCCGGTATGCAAAAAAGGGTAAGGAGTCGAATGTTGACTTCGCGTTTCGTCTAAAAGCCGACTTGGTGGAATGGCTGAAGGGCGAAGAGGTTTACGACGACCGCGACAAAATTGTCGAATGCATCGCGTTGGAGCAGTTCTACCGTTGCATTGATGAGGATGTCCGGCTCTGGCTGCAAGATAGGCTAAAGGAGGTTAAGCTAAACAACGCAGCAGAGTTAGCGGAAGAGTATTACACACGCCGCAGCTTGCACAGCAAGGCAGTGCGCATAGAAAAAGCAGATAGAAGAGATGGGTTTTACGGGAAGCCCGACGAACGGAAGGAAATCACGCGTCGCGAGTTTCGGGACGACGAGTCCCTTCCCAAAGAAACTGTAAGGGATGGACAGAATGCATCTCAGAATGATGACGATGGTCCGAAACAGCGAAACGAAATGACGCGTTCTTTTGAAAAACGGAGACCGTTAACCTGCTACAATTGCAAAAAGCAAGGGCACATCGCTGCAAGCTGCCCAGAGAGAATTGCTTTTGCAACGATACAGGAAACTCACAAAAACATACGTCTATTGGAGCCCTATGTGCAGGAAATTAAGGTAAACGGCAAGAAGTGCCGAGCACTGCGGGACTCTGCAGCAACTATGGACGTTGTTCACCCGTCTTTCGTCTCCTCGAGTGATTTTACGGGAGAGTGCGTTAGGATACGGCAAGTGGCCGAGAAGGAGAGTGTCTGTTTACCGATCGCAACGGTTAGCATTGAAGGAGAATTTGGGAAACTTAACACCGAAGCCGCTGTGTCAGCCGCCCTCCCGGAGCAATTTTCCTACCTCTTCTCAAATAGCTCGGAGCAGTTGCTGAGGGATCACGGCAAATCATTCTTTGCCGACGTGGCGTACATGGCCCCCACGCGATCCAAAGCGCGCCCGCTGTCGAGGGAACTTGACTTAGCGTCGGTGAGCGAACAGCGGTGCGGCACACGGACCGATCACGGTAACTTGAGTGGCGAGCAGTCACGGGAGAGGCAGAGCTCGGAGGCTGGCCTAGACGAGCGGGTCCTGGAAGTGAGTGGGAGTGACGCGTGCAGTGCTAGCCGCGATATAGACTCGACGCCGCAATTAGGCGACGCGGGCTCCGCACTCGCTCTGGTTTCCGCCAGCCGGCAGGAGCAGGCTGCAGTTGAAAGAAAAAGTCTGATTCGCGAGCAACAGGAAGATTGTTCATTAGCCGATCTGAGGAAGAGCGTCAAACGGGGAGTGGAAAAAAAGGGGGTTTCATTTGGCAAGGAACCTGGCTTATTGTACCGCCGCTACACGGATAAGCAGGGTCGCAAATATAAGCAGCTTCAGATTCCGCGAAAATATCGCCGGGAAAAATGAATGACCTCATTTGCTTCCTCAGTAGTATGTTTTCGGTCCAAAGCGATTTCAAGGGGACCATTCTATTTGTCATTATTATTGCTGATTATTAATTGTTTCTATTTTGTTATGTTGATGATTTGAAAACTGATTGTTTAAGCCTTGTGTGCTAGATCGTACACCTGCCTCTTGTTGCAGCGGGAGAAAAAAGGGGAAAACAATTTAGTTAGGTTGATTTGAATTATGGCCTTGTCTGGTGTTTGACGGGAGACAGAGGGCACTTGTTCGTGTTGGGTGTTGCCTTTTGCCGGTCGGTTTTGCAAGCTGCAGAACGACCAAGCGGGACCAGTGGCGAGAAGCAAGGTCTTAGGAACGACCCGAGCGGAGCTGGTCAAGGTGCCTTGGCGACGACGTGGTGAGCAGAGCTCCTGTCCTGGCGAGTCGGACCTGGGCACGTGAGGTTACCTGGCGTCCCGACACTGGACGTGAACTTGGACGAGCCTGACGAACGTGCGCGCCTGGCATCCGAGCCACGTGGAGGCAGCTCGTCTTCCCGGCGCCTTATCTGAGGGCGGGGATGCTGTTGTGCCATTACCACAAGCCCGGATCCCGAATCTGCAAGATGCAGAATCTATCCTGCGAGCGCCATAATTCTCCCTTCACAAGTCAAGATGCTGCGCCTTCGTGCGGGAGAAGCCTCGGCGGAGCAGCGTGTTTTGACGTGTCCGCGTGTGCCCGACGGCCCGGCGCCGCACCTCCCTTGCCTGGAGGTCACCGCGCGCGCGAACTTTGAACCGAGTGGCCAGCGCGGTCGCTGGTTGGACCCCTCGGACGACCGTCGTGTGCTGACTTTGTATTGGGCCGTTTGAGTGACAATGGGCCTCGGGGATTATAAAAGCAGCGACACGCCGCTCGAAAACAGGATCTGCCGACCCCACCGGGAGAGAGTATCGCTCCCGACTGGGGTGAGATGTGAAACGCGTTTTCGCCGGACGTCGTCGTGCGAGAACAGTCGCGTTTGTTGTGAGCACTCGGCCCCAGTGCCGACCCGTTCATGTCCTGTATGATAACCTGTATATAATGTATAAAGTCCCTTTTGTTATTCTCATCGACGCCAGGCTCGGAGTCTTCGCTACCAACGCTCTGTCACGAAACGGGTGACGAGCGCTACGGGACCACAAAGCCGTATTCGTGGTGCAGCGGTGCAAGTTCGTAACACGTGGAGCTGCAAATTTTATGGACCAATACATTTTTGGGGTCCTTGGCAGCTATATTGAGATGTTAGCGCTTCAAAACGAATGTGAGCGGTAGCATGCACAACCAGTGTAATGCATGTGCAATTGCGCGAATATGTGGTGGCGATCCAAGATATGCGCCATGCCAGCTTGCTGATTGGCTGAAGGAATATCTCGTGAGGAGCGTCAGAGGAAGGGCTGTTTCGTAATCGTCATTTTGACGATGCGTGACGTTGCGCTGGGCCGCCATTGCTGAGGTTTTCCGCCATAATTTTTGCTGCGACGAGCCGCGCGAATTATGCTAATGAGCAACCATATGCAATGGCAGCCGAGACGAATGCGTATCGCCACATTTTCCCCGTCGTTTGGCGCCACGAAAATCTTCTGTTTGTAACGCGTGCCCATAGTATTTGCATAACTCTCAGGTCGTGTTGGCATTTGTGTTTGGGGCCATCATTTTCTAAAAGAACGCGTTTATACGAAATATTATTGGTTGAACATAGCAAGCTTTCGGCAATCTTGTCCACTTTTCACTGCTGCATTTGTATTGATATCAAGATTAATGCCTTTTCGCACAATCAAAAGTTATGACAACGCCTCTTTCTAATTTATAAAAAGAAATGTACGCAAGGCGGCGCCTTGAAGTTTCCTCCCGTGGTGCGAGTAACCAGCGAAATGAACAAGAGATGGCAGCGCCGGCGCTTGCGTCGCGCTAGTGAATATTTCTGGCGCGCGTAACGCTATCGGTGATATTCGGCCGTTTCTCGGCCAGCCGAGTCGGGCTGAGTCACTTGCGTTTCACGAGATAGCGATAACGTGGCCTAGAACGTGCGCGCATCACCACTGGTATGTCGCGTACGTTGTCTCAAGCAAGAAAACAAGCGCGTTGGCACCAACATGCGATGACTCATTCCATTTTCCGGGGACACGCATCCTAGCTGTTGAAGCAGACGACGACTTGTACGCAGCAGACGACGAAAGCGAGAAGCGTTTTCGACGGAATAATCATACGCTTTGAGATAGCTGCTTTATTTTTACTGCGGAGGAAAACTGTTTTGCTTTACCGATAACGCTACATTCAGTGCCTTCATTTCAGTTTCTTGGGCGAAACGTCAAGTTGGCGTCACGTTACGTAAGCAAAACGGGGCCACCAGCGCCATTTTGTTTGCGTCGCGCCTACGTCACGCATCGAAGAAAATGGTGGAATGTCCAGAATAGCGCCCCATGTACCGAACGCCCCCTCAAAGCCGCGATCCAAGCCCCAAGCCCCAGGACAAAACCAACATCGCCCAAGACCAGCGTGCTAGTCGCCGACTGCAAGGACTGCCCCCAGAGCACGGACTTCTCCCTGAGACGAGCAGGAAGTTTGCCACCAAGTCCACCCCAATAGCAGCCGCAGCGTCCCCCGTCGTGCAGCAGCAGCCCAGGGAGCCCCCGACGTTCCGCGGTTCAACATTCGAGGACCCGGAAACTTGGCTTGAGACGCATGAGAGGGTTGCTGCATTTAACAGCTGGAACAGCGACGACAAACAGCGACATGTCTTCTTCGCATTGGAAGACGCTGCCAGGACGTGGTTCGAGAACAGAGAAGCCACCTTAACGACCTGGGACCTTTTCCGAAGCGGCTTCCTACAGACATTCACAAGCGTCGCACGCCGAGAACGAGCCCAAGCACAACTAGAAACCCGAGTGCAGCTGCCTAATGAGACCACCGCGATTTTTACAGAAGAAATGAGCCGCCTATTCCACCACGCCGACCCGGAAATGTCCGAGGAAAAGAAAGTCCGGCTACTGATGCGTGGTGTAAAGGAAGAACTTTTCGCCGGTATGGTACGAAGCCCACCGAAGACTGTCGACGAGTTTCTTCGCTAGGCCACTAACATCGAGAAGACACTCGAGATGCGAAACCGGCAAGTCGACCGCCGCACCAACTCTACAACTATGCCGGAATTCAATCACTCGCCTCCGACGACTTGCGCGACGCTATCAGGGCAATCGTACGAGGGGAGCTTCAGAAGATCTTCCCGTCGTCGCAGCTTCAAGTGGCCTCGATTGCTGACATCGTCAAAGATGAGGTTCAGCGGTCGCTTGGAGTTCCGGAGGTGCAACCTCCATTACCGAAACCACAGCCAGAAGCGATGACCTACGCCGCCGTCGCACGCCGTCAAGGTCCTCCTCCGCGACCGCGCCAGGGCCCTGTAACGCCGAAGTTCCATCGACCACCGCCGCCAGCACGCCCACCCGCCGTCCAGCGCAGCTACCCGAGGAAGACCGACGTTTGGCGCGCTCCTGACCACCGCCCGCTCTGCTACCACTGCGGAGAAGCGGGTCACGTCTACCGACGATGTCCATACTGGGAGATGGGAGTGCGAGGTTTCGCCGTCAACGCTGCGCGCCCGCAGCAAGGTAAACGCTCTCGTGATATCGCTGACTACCACGCCGCTACTCAGTGGAACTCTCGACAACCGTCGCGTTCGCCATCACCAGGCCGCTACCTGTCGCCGCAGCGCCGACCATACACCGGCCCAGCCCGGGGCCGTTCTGCGAGCCCTTTTCCGGAAAACTAAAAGCAGCAACCGATGGAGGTGCGGTTGCTGTTCGTCGAACCGACGAAGATCCTCCGCAGCCGACGAAGACGCCGAAGAAACTACCTCGACGACATAACGACACGCCGCAGTCCCGATGAAGTCTGGAAGCAAAGAATGCGACGACGAAAGACGGCCTGACGACGTCACATCCCAGCCACAGGTCAACGCAACGCAGTCGTGATCCGACGCCAAGACCAAACTGTAATGCAAGACAAACAACCACCGACATCGAAGTGCTTCTCGACGGCCACGCAGTCACCGCCTTAGTCGACACAGGGGCTGATTACTCCGTCATGAGTGGACACATCGCCGCCCAGTTGAAGAAAGTTAAGACTACCTGGGAAGGCCTTCAAATTCGGACCGCTGGAGAACACCTCATAACGCCAACTGGAATCTGCACGGCAAGAATAACCATTCATGACCGGACTTACCCTGCCACCTTCGTTATCCTCCAACAGTGTTCACGAGACGTCATTCTCGGTATGGACTTCCTGAACCAACACGGCGCTATCATCGACCTCAAGTCGAAGTCAATAACGCTGTCGGAAGATAAAGCGATACCACCGGAGAGCTCTCGTAGTCACCACGCCTTGAGTGTGCTCGAAGATCAAGTGAGTATCCCGCCTCGCTCCAGCGTTGTTATTTCGGTCGGCACCGAAATACCCGCTGACGTAGAAGGCGTCATCGAAGGCGACCAAAGTCTACTGCTAGACCGTGAAATTTGCGTTGCAAGAGGGATCGCTCGACTGCACGGAGGAAATACGAAAGCGTTGCTGACAAACTTCAGCCAGCAGTTCAAGCACATCATCAAGGGCAGGACGATCGCATACATCGAGGAAATTCTGGAAAACAGCAGTGCGTTTGACCTCTCGGATTCTGCCCCATCTACCCCGATGAGCGTAGTCCCCGAACCAGACTTGACGTAAATCCAAGTCTTCCTATGAGTAAGCAGCAACCGATCAGAAGTCTTCCCCGACGATACAAAGACTACTTTTCGACGTCATCGAGGATTCGACAAACACCAGTCGCCAATCATCGCATAATAACCGAAGAGTGCACTCGACTGCTCCGCCAGAGCCCATACCGAGTTTCGACGCGAGAACGTGAAGGTATTAGGAAACAAGTCGTCGAAATGCTGCGCGACATAATCCAGCCGTCGAAAAGCCCGTGGGCATCTCCTGTAGAATTGGTGAAAGAAAGGACGGAACCCTACGTTTCTGGGTCGATTATCGTCGTCTGAACAAGATCACGAAGAATGACGTATACCCGCTCCCACGGATAAACGACACATTGGATCGGCTCTGCAACGCTAAATGCTTCTCGTCAATGGACCTCAAGTCTGGCTATTGGCAAATAGAAGCCGACGAAAGAGATCGTGCAAAGATGGCCTTCATCACCCCAGACGGCCTCTACGAGTTCAAGGTTATGCCATTCGGACTGTGCTCGGCGCCTGGAACGTTCAAGCGCGTGACGGACATGGTTTTAGCGGTTTGAAGTGGCAGCCCTGTCTTGTTTACTTGGATGACGTCGTCGTCTTCGCCGGAAATTTTGACGATCACCTTAAGCGGCTTGTGACAGTATTAGAGGCCATCAAGTCATCAGGGCTCACTCTGAAGCCGGAAAAATGCCGCTTCGCTTACGATGAGCTTCTGTTCCTAGGCCACGTAACCAGCAAATCTGGTGTCCGCCCAGACCCGCAAAAGACAGCTGCCATCGCACAGTTCCCGCAACCCATCGACAAGAAGGCAGTGCGTAGATTGCCTAATACAGGCGCTTTGTCAAGGACTTTTCACGCATCTCTGAGCCGTTGACACGTCTAACTAAATGTGATGTTGAGTTCAAGTGGGAAACGCCGCAGTCTGACGCATTTGAAGAACTCAAAACGACGCATGCAGTCGCCGCCGGTAGTTGCGCACTTCGACGAGTACGCCGATACAGAAATTCATACCGACGTCAGTAGCCTAGGCCTCGGTGCCGTTCTAGTCCAGAGGAGAAACGGAGTCGAACAGCTGATAGCTTATGCTAGCCGGTCGCTGTCAAAAGCGGTTGGCAACTATTCTACGACCGAAAAGGAATGCCTCGCGTTCGTTTGGGCTACAGCTAAATTTCGCCCTTATCTATATGGCTGGCCATTCAAAGTGATCAGCGGCCATCACGCGTTGTGTTAGCTACATATATAAAGGATCCTTCAGGACGACTAGCGTGGAGCCTCAGACTACAATACGACATCACTGCAACCTACAAGTCCGGACGAAAACACTCCGATGCCGATTGCCTATCACGCGCCCCCATTGACCCGGCGCCGCAAGATGACGAGAATGACGACGCATTCCTTGGAATGATAAGCGCGGAAGACTTCGCTGAACAGCAACGGGCAGACCCGGAGCTAAAAGGCCTCGTCGAATATTTGGAAGGGCACACCGACGTTGTCCCCAGGGCATTTAAGCGCGGATTATCTTCCTTCACGCTTCAAAACAATCTACTCGTGAAGAAGAACTTCTCACCAGTCCGCGCCAGCTACCTTCTTGTTGTACCGTCAGCGCTGCGTCCAGAAGTACTGCGCGCCCTACATGACGATCCGACCGCCGAGCACCTCGGCTTCTCCCGGACGCTATCGAGGATACAAGAAAGGTATTACTGGCCGCGCCTAACAGCCGACGTCACCCGTTATATCAAGACATGCCGAGACTGTCAGCGACGCAAGACACTACCGACAAGGCCAGCGGGACTACTACAGCCGATCAAGCCTCCTTACCGACCTTTTCAGCAGATCGGGATGGACTTGTTGGGACCTTTTCCGACATCAGCTTCCGGAAATAAGTGGATCGTCGTGGCGACGGACTATCTCACCCGCTTCGCTGAAACTAAAGCTCTACCGAAAGACAGCGCAGCCGAAGTGGCAAAATTTTTCGTCGAGAACATCCTGCTGCGACATGGTGCTCCAGAAGTCCTCATCACCGACAGATGAACGGCTTTTACAGCAGAGCTCATGCAAGCCATTCTGCAATACAGCCAGACAAGTCACAGGAGGACAACTGCCTACCATCCACAGACAAATGGTCTCACGGAGCGCCTGAACAAGACCCTCGCCGATATGCTTGCAATGTACAGTGGCCCCAATCTTTAGCTGGTGTGCGGGAGCGACGACTTTTCCGTGCGTCAGCGCCGTTTGACGGGGCGAGGCTGGAAACAGTCTGAGGCTAAGCGCATGCGGACAAAGCGCGCTCAGCTGGGCCCATCGTCTACTAGGCTGTTTCCAGCCTCGCCGCGTCATACGGCGCTGACCCCCGGAAAAGTCGCCGCTCCCGCACACCAGCGAAAGATTTGGGCGACTGTATGTCGACGTCGAGCACAAGACGTGGGATGCGGTCCTGCCGTACGTAACATTCGCTTACAGCACGGCGGTGCAAGAAACAACACAGATCACGCCATTCAAGCTGGTTTGCGGCAGGAACCCGACGGCGACGCTCGACGCTATGCTGCCGCACGTCACTGACGAAGAGAATCTTGACGTCGCTACATATCTCCAGCGCGCCGAAGAAGCTCGACAGCTCGCCCGCCTACGGATCAAGACCCAGCAGCGTACCGACAGCCGGCACTACAACCTCCGACGACGCTTCGTCGAGTATCAGCCCGGCGACTGTGTTTGGGTATGAACCCCGATACGCCGACGAGGACTCAGTGAGAAACTACTGCGACGATATTTCGGACCCTACAAGGTCATGCGACGTATTGGCGCTCTGGACTATGAGGTCGTGCCCAGTGGCGTAGCTAGGTCGTCTGGCACCCGGGGCCCATAGGTCTTGTGTCACCCCCCCCCCCCCATGATGTAGTCGATGAAGGCGAGGATATCCACAATTTCCAGGTTTCAGCTCCAGTACAGCCACCTTAGATACCGCGCATGTTCCCCGGGTCCCCCTCTCCTTCGCTTTCTTTCCCAGAAATCGCGAATGCAGCAAATATACACGCTGTTTTTCTTGCGCCAAATAACACAGGGTGCTGCACTGATAACCTGTGATAAGCCCATGCGCACATCTTCTGCCAGACTGCAAGTCTTGGCAGCTAATACAAATGCGGCATCGTGGAAAATATTACTCACGTCACAAGTAAGAAAAAAAATCTTGATAATAAAGTTTTAATTGCCAATTTTAGCGGCAATATTGCTCTTGCAAAATTGAAGCCCGACATTCATATCTTGCCCAACAACAACTTCACAAAAATTGTCGTAGGTACTATGGCACGCAGTATTTTGTCTGTGGGCATCCCTGAACGAAAACGAAAATTAAATTGTTTGTCAGTGACGCTGATCTCCCCACCCTATTAGAAAACGCTACCTGCCTCGCCGCTGCGCGGGCGCCAATACTATGACAATTGCGAGTTCTCTTCATTCTGATCAATAAAGCCTTGTTTTCACTTGCTGCTATACGGACAAACGTGATTATCTGAGGTACGGTACCACCGCAAGATTGGAAACAGAATAGAGCACGCTTCGTGTCGATTCTTGGCATCACCATAAAAAAATAAAGAAAAGGCCGTGATGAAGCCCGTGCCAGCGAAAGCTTGCACTACTGTTGGTCTGCACTCGCAATGGAGAGGATTAAGGGATCAACCTCACTGGTCCACTATTTCATATTTCTTTCACTGCTGCCATATACTGGACGCCGTCCGCAGTGCCAAAGTACAGTAGGTTGTAGCACCCAAAACGAGTTTGTTTAAGAAGTTTTTGTTGAGTTCATTATTTGACTTTGAGTCCTCAATTCTCGAATTGAAGTGCTTCCTCTATAAGAACTAATTACGGGAATTTTAAGGATATGGTTATTCCTTATCTGCCATATTTTTTGCGCTACCGAGTTCCTAGTAATCACAAAAAGACATAACTTCATAGAACCTCGATCGGGAAATATCCTTACAATATTCACCACTTTTTTAAATAAAATTCTGTGCAGCTGATAGAGACACTGTGCTTGTGACATGAATCACACAACAACAACAGTTTCCTGAAACTTTCGAGGGTAAGAAGAAAAGCGTGAAATATAACGGCAGGTTTGGCAGCGGCTTCTCGGAGCGAGCGGGAGAGGGGAAGTAAAAGCGAGCCGGACATCGCGGCGGGCCCGCGACTACAGCCTGTGGAATCATACGCCGCCAAACTCTTCGGCCGAACCGAGTCTGAAGACGATCCAGACAATCCCATTAGCGACTTTTGACGGCCCCACTTATGCAACGTCGCTCTGAACGAACGCTTCGCCGTAAACGCGAGCGCTGGGCGCGCTGGTTGAACGCCCTCTTGCTGCTGTCTTCGTTCGTCTTCACTGTGCGTTCTGAACGGGAGGGACCCAAGAGTCCCAACGCCTTACAACGCCTCACTGTATGTTTAGCGACTCCCGCTCCCAACATGAACGCACAGTGCGAGCGCACCCCACATGAAACGTTCCGCTAAGGCTAAGGCGAGTAGTTTAGCGACCATTTCGCGAATTAAATTTCTTTAGCCCGCACATTCGTGCAATTAACTCGTGGGGTGTTGATAGAGCTGCAGCTGACAATTCTGCGGCGCAACGCATCGGGTGCATGAGCTCGGGCTACTGGATGCCGGAGCACTCTTTGCAATTTGCGTCCTGTCAAGCCGGCGGAAAGAGGGTTGTCTTCAGGCGTATATGACACCCCCCCCCCCCCCCCCACTGGCCCCTTGCACCCGGGGCCCACGGCCTCCCGGCTCCCCCTGTTGCTACGCCACTGGTCGTGCCAGACGGCATTTCGCATTCACAGCGGCGCCGCGCACGATCTGAAGTTGTCCACGTGGTGCGCCTTAAACCTTTTTACGGACGCTGACGAACTTCCTTATTTTGTTGTTTTCTTTGCTATGAGTACTTTTCTTTATTACTTTTGTTTGTTTGCAGCATCGTGTCGATGCTTTTAAAGAGGGGGGTATTGACACTTGTACTTATCTTTATTGGGCGACCACATTTCGCCGCCTAACAAACGTTATCGCACAGCGCGGGATGCGCCTGCATTTATCCGAAGTTTCTCGGAAGTTATCGATGCTTCTATCCGCTGTCTGTTGTCGCCGAACCTTGTGTTATCTGATTTCATCGCGTGACTCGAATGGTGTAGAACTTTGTGGAAGGCATGCGGCTCCCAACGATTAGTCCGGAACATTCGTCGACTGCTGTATAAAAGCCGACGCGCTTGACATAAAGAACTTTAAACAAGAGCGGACACTCAGCGGCCGAATTGACTGTAGCACACAAAGCGGATGTTGTTGACTCTTTCCGGTTTCGGTTTTGGGCGCGCGCGTTTTGAACACCAGTTGGCACACGCCGCGCCGGCTCCGCTACTCGGCGCGGCATTCATGTTTTTTTTTTTCGTTTCTGCTGAACCTAGCGTGGCGTTGGCGTGGAATAGTTTCATTATTAAGTAGAAATGATTGCGATTGACCTTTACAAGACTGCGCCGAATCTGTCGGCTGCAATTTCATATAGAAAACGAAAGACGTCTTCTGAAATGATGAAATGTTTATTTTGCTCTATATATATGCTCGTTCCGGGCTTCTGCATTCGTCCAAAGTTGTGGCACCAGGTAAGCAGCAGACGTTGCCGTACGATGCTCCACCGGATGCCATCAGCTGTAAGAAAGTATATTACAAGCATGTATCATTTTGGTATATTGATCTAACAGGAGTATTGCGTGTAGAGGCCAAACGTGCGTAAGTGGTGCATTACAAATAAATTCACTTTTACGTACATTTCGCAGCAACGACTCCTCCCAAACAATGCCATAAAACCTGCACAAAATATCCGATAATCAAGAACCCCTCCTTTCCCGGGCATTATTTCCTGCACTTTACGTGCACAAATACACGGGTGACTGCGCGTTTCCAAAACAACTTGGCCTCAGTCGACACGATCGTACGCCATGTACACAAAGGTGGCTACAACACAGGCTCAGCCAGACCATGGGTGCTATGCAGGATGCGCCGAGTTTCTCGTTCACCCGAGTTTTACCCGAGTTTGCTCGACGGCAGTCAGTGAACGGAGATAGCGCGGAACGCGCCGAAGGTGCAGGCAAAAAATATGTAGACAAAAAGCCGCGTATGACAACATGAGCGCACCCTGCGCGGCACGCTGCTTCCATGTTTCAAGCGCAGAAGGCTGCACAACGAAACGCGCCAGCGCCGCGTGTTGTTATCAACGGATTATCTCAACTTAGCAATGCCATGGCTGTCCCGCTGTCTGTCTGCACACTTGCCGTGAGCCGCTTGCCACGCCTTTCCCGGGCGCGTCAAGGGCGTGCCTCCCCTTTCGAGCACTATCTTTCTTTCCTCCAACGAATGCAAACAGGGTACATGCGGCGCATCCTTGCACCTACACTTTCACTCAAACGAATACGTTAAAATACAACAAATAAAATAACGAACATTTTTATTTCATTAAGTATCTGTTTTTCGTTTCCAACGCTAGAAATTTGTGATGACAAACGGAGATCGAGCAAATCATTAAAGTTTGCACTTCTTGCCGCGAGTGGCGACAGTGAGGCGAAAGCGTAGAGGCGGCACATTGAAGCGGGTCGCACGCACGAGGGCGTTCATACGGTGATATGTCGCCTAGGGGCGCTGCAGTGCTATTCTCAATAAAGTCGGTCATTATCCATTATATATATATATATATATATATATATATATATATATACCCGCTTGCTGGCTATCGACAGTCACTCAGCTAACAGAGGTCGTGCACGATCTTGCTTTAAGTATTAATAATCATAATCAAACTGACCTACTTTTACTAGATTTCAGTAAAGCGTTTGATTGTGTGTGCCATGCTAAACTAACTGCCAAAATTACAGCTGCGATTGGCAATGGACCTATTACTGCATGGATAAAAAACTTTTTATCTCACCGATCCCAATTTGTCGTCATCGAAAACATCCCATCTGCTCCGGTGCCTGTCACATCAGGGGTCCCACAGGGCTCAGTAATAGGTCCGCTGTTATTTTTACTTTTTATCAATTACATTACAAATAACATTGATTGTAAAATCAAACTGTTTGCAGACGACTGCATAATATAAAGAGAAATACGCAATCACCAAGATCAAGTTCTGCTCAATAATGCACTAGCAAAAATAACCGAATGGTGTGATAACTGGCAAATGACCATTAATACAAACAAAACGGTTTGCATGACAGTAACGAGAAAAAAGCACCCATCGTTTTTCCACTACACACTTAACGGCAGCCTCGTAACTAGAGTTCAACAGCATAAGTATATTGGTTTAACAATAGCGTCCGACCTCAACTGGACAGCACATATTAATAACATTACTTCTTGTGCATTACGAAAACTCTTCTTTCTCAAAACGTGCCTGCGGTTGGCGCCAACTAACGTCAAACTCTAACCTTACATTACATTTGTGAGACGTGTCCTTGAGTATGCTAATGTCGTATAGTTCCCGCACACTAAAACAAAAATATCTAATCTGCAAAGGATCCAGAGAAAGAAAATTTGGTTTATCCACCGAAAATACCGGCGCAGTGATTCCCCTACTCTTCTAACACAGTCAGGGCTTGCAACTTTCGCTGTACGAGCAAAACGAGTTCGTCTCAAATTTCTGCATCAAATATTACACAGCCGACTAAAAATAAATGCCTCTGGATACGTTACCTTTTCTAAATCCCGCGTATTTCGTCATAATCATGCATATACACTAAACAAGTTCCTCTGTAATAACGATACTCTTCAGTCTTCCCTTTTCCCCCGTGTTGTTCGCTAGTGGAATAACCTAGATGCATCTGTAACTAACACAGTATCGCAGCCTGATTTGGTTAAGTTATTAGAAAACGAAATAATTAATTAGGAAAGAATAGCTTATGCATATATAATTGTAAGAACCCCCATTTTTTGAACTGTAGCTAAACATTTACCCCCTTTGTTTCTTTCTTTGTTTTATAACACTGTAATAATCCTTACGTACATGTAACCTGAACTGTACTATTTCTGTGAGTTTCTCTTGTTATTCATTATATTAGTGTTGTAAAATTGTGCATTGAACCTGTTTTATGTATTTCCATTTACATGTGTTCATGTTCTTACCATTCGGTATATAAACCATGAAATGTATGTATAATCATATGCCCACCTGCTATGGTGTCGATATGAGACTGGCAGTATTGTAAATAAACAATATATATATATATATATATATATATATATATATATATATATGGGGGGAATCATCATCATCATCAGCCTGGTTACGCCCACTTCAGGGCAAAGGCCCCTCCCATACTTCTCCAACAACCCCGGTCCAAAAGGGTTACGGAATCCAGTCCGTAACCCTTAATGACCATCGGTTATCTTCCCTCCTAATTACATGTCCTGCCCATGCCCATTTTTTTCTTGATTTCAACTAAGATGTCATTAACTCGCGTTTGTTCCCTCACCCAATCTGCTCTTTTCTTATCCCTTAACGTTACACCCGTCATTCTTCTTGCCATAGCTCGTTGCGTCATCCTCAATTTAAGTAGAACCCTTTTCGTAAGCCTCCAGGTTTCTGCCCCGTAGGTGAGTACTGGTAAGACACAGCTATTCTCTTGAGGGATAATGGCAACCTGCTGTTCATGATCTGAGAATGCCTGCCAACGCACCCCAGCCAATTCTTATTCTTCTGATTATTTCCGTCTCATGATCCGGATACGCCGTCACTACCTGGCCTAAGTAGACGTATTGCCTTACCAATTCCAGTGCCTCACTACCTATTGTAAATTGCTGTTCTCTTCCGAGACTGTTAAACATTACTTTAGTTTTCTGCAGATTAATTTTTAGACCCACTCTTCTGCTTTGCCTTTCCAGGTCAGTTAGCATGCATTGCAATTGGTCCCCTGAGTTACTAAGCAAGGCAGTATCATCAACGAATCGAAAGTTACTAAGGTATTCTCCATTAACTTTTATCCCCAATTCTTCCCAATCCAGGTCTCTGAATACCTCCTGTAAACACGCTGTGAATAGCATTGGAGAGATCGTATCTCCCTGCCTGACGCCTTTCTTTATAGGGATTTTGTTGCTTTCTTTATGGAGGACTACGGTGGTTGTGGAGCCGCTATAGATATCTTTCAGTATTTTTACATACGGCTCTTCTACACCCTGATTCCGTAATGCCTGCATGACTGCTGAGGTTTCAACTGAATCGAACGCTTTCTCGTAATCAATGAAACCTATATATAAGGGTTGCTTACATTCCGCACATTTCTCTATCACCTGATTCATAGTGGGATATGGTCTATTGTTGAGTAGCCTTTACGGAATGCTGCCGGGTCCTTTGGTTGACGGAAGTCTAAGGCGTTCATGATTCAATTTGCAATTACCTTCGTAAATAGTTTGTAGGCAACTGACAGTATATATAAGCTGATCGGTCTATAATTTTTCAAGTCTTCGGCGTCCCTTTTCTTATGGGTTAGGATTATGTTAGTGTTCTTCCAAGATTCCTGTACGCTCGAGGTCATGAGGCATTGTGTATACAGGGTGGCCAGTTTTTCAAGAACAATCTGGCCACCACCCTTGAACAAATCTGCTGTCACCTGATCCTCCTCAGCTGCCTTCCCCGTTTGCATAGCTCCCAAGGCTTTATTTACTTCTTCCGGCATTACTTGTGGCATTTCGAATTCCTCTAGACAATTCTCTCTTTCGTTATCGTCGTGGGTGCCACAGGTACTGTATAAGTCTCTATAGAACTCCTCAGCCACTTGAACTATCTCATCCACATTAGTAATGATATTGCCGGCTTTGTCTCTTAACGCATACATCTGATTCTTCCCAATTCCTAGTTTCTTCTTCACTGCTTTTAGGCTTCCTCCGTTCCTGAGAATATGTTCAATTCTATCCATATTATACTTCCTTATGTCAGCTGTCTTACGCTTGTTGATTAACTTCGAAAGTTCTAGCAGTTCTATTCTAGCTGTAGGGTTAGAGGCTTTCATACTTTGGCGTTTCTTGATCAGGTCTTTCGTCTCCTGTGATAGCTTACTGGTATCCTGTCTAACGGAGTTACCACCGACTTCTCTTGCACGCTCCTCAATGATGCCCACAAGATTGTCGTTCATATGCTTCAACACTAAGGTCCTCTTCCTGAGTTAAAGCCGGATACCTGTTCCGTAGCTTGATCTGGAATTCCTCTATTTTCCCTCTTACCGCTAACTCATTGACCGGCTTCTTATGTACCAGTTTCTTCCGTTCCCTCCTCAGGTCTAGGCTAATTCGATTTCTTACCATCCAATGGTCACTGCAGCGCACCTTGCCGAGCACGTCCACATCTTGTATGATGCCAGGGTTAGCGCAGAGTATGAAGTCTATTTCATCTCTAGTCTCGCCGTTCGGGCTCCTCCACGTCCACTTTCAGTTATCCCGCTTGCGGAAGAAGGAATTCATTATCCCCATATTATTCTGTTCCGCAAACTCTACTAATAACTCTCCCCTGATATTCCTAGTGCCTATGCCATATTCCCCCACGGCCTTGTCTGCAGCCTGCTTCTTGCCTACCTTGGCATTAAAGTCGCCCATTAGTATGGTGTATTTAGTTTTCACTCTACCCATCGCCGATTCCACGTCTTCATATAAGCTTTCGACTTCCTGGTCATCATGACTGGATGTAGGGGCGTAGACCTGTACAACCTTCATTTTGTACCTCTTATTAAGTTTCACAAGAAGACCTGCCACCCTCTCGTTATTGCTATAGAATTCCTGTATGTTACCAGCTATATTATTAATCAGGAATCCGACTCCTAGATCTCGTCTTTCCGCTAAGCCCCGGTAGCACAGGACGTGCCCGCTTTTTAGCACTGTATATGCTTCTTTTGTCCTCCTAAGTTCACTGAGCCCTTTTATATACCATTTACTGCCCTCTTATTCCTCCAATAGCACTGCTAGACTCGCGTCACTAAAAAACGTTCTAGCGTTAAATGTTGCCAGGTTCATATTCCTATGGTGGCCTGTCCGGGGAGGAATCATGCGACAATTATTCGCTCCGTTCGCCAGGTGTAATATATTTCACAGCATCACTTGTTCGAGCAGTCCACATGATTTTCGTATCGATTGTGGTGCATGATTTTATTCGCCATTCCTTCTTTTATATTTCATCGTGTTGATGTCCAGCTTCATATCCTAGACAGGACTGGCATCCGTCGTACGCATACGTTGATTCACACCGTCGGCCACAGGATGAGCAAAACCGCAGGCACAGACACAACGACGCTTCGACTTTGTGCTGAATTGAAACTTTAAGCTATATAATAGAAGGCTGGGGCTAACTTCAGGGAAGACGACAGCGAATTGTGCAACAGCAACAAGTTTGCATAATTAGAAATGTTTAGGCGATTTTTCATTGTTTCACCTTGCATGAAGTATAATAACCCCAAAGCTCCGGAAAAAATAATCATCCGCAGCTCTTTCAGCAAGAGAAAGCTCAAACTAGAAAATAATATGATAGATGTGCTGATAACACATCAATGACAAATTTGACGATTGTCAGGGGCGGACATTTCTATTTGATAACACCCCACAGAGCGTCATGACGAAAAGGAAAATTCAGGCTATTATGCGCATACAGATACACAGCCCATCAGACATTAGGCAGAAGTTCCCTGCACAGCATTTTTGTTGCTGCCTTTCACATTAGCGCACGCTCAATACAATTATGCATTGAAAAATCTCAAGGCACTTTGAGATGACAAAGCAGAGCGCGGCGTAAAGATATAAGCACGCGCCATCCTCGGCTATCAGTTGTAGCCTCTGGCCAATCAGCCACAGCAGCGTGTTGCAACGCTTATTCGCGTCAGCCCGAGTGGCGCGGATACACATAACTATGTTCTTAAGACTGCTGTGCCCCTATCGTAGAAATTTCTTCTTAATTCATGATCTGCGACGGCTGTTTAGGTTTTGTGAATAGACCTACGCTTACTATTTGCGGAAATACTAAAGTTCGCACCTGTGCTACCATTGTATACACACGCCTTTTGGCGATTACAGCGCTCGTCTTTGCAGCGGTAGGCATCGCAAGCTCGCTGATATTACGAACAGCTTTAGATTTATGAACACGCTCTTTTCGTAAGATTTTCCTTGCGCGAAAATTTGTTCGCAAGTTCGCTTAGTGAATTCCACCCCAGTTTTCTAAAGCATTAGAAGGGAAATGTCATAAACATCCCCGTGCAGCTGAAAGCCGCGAGTGACGCTTCGGTTAAATCCAGCTGCAAAACTTCCTCATCCAATTTCGCCTCGTTTGCATATCTTGTGTGCGTGTCCGTTCACGTCTGTGTAGCAACGCGTTACCATAAGGACAGCAACTGTTGTGACATTCACTGGGACACCACTGAACGCAAACCCAACAAAAGATTTTTTTCGTGTCCACTCCTGCGCTTGTCACTTCAGCATGTTTTATCAAGTCGGTGTTTCACAGAGTGCACCGCCAGAAACGTCTCATGCCGTCTTTGCGGGATCAAAAAAATGTAACGGGTGTGCTATCTCTGCAGAAAGCCGACCTCGTTAAAACCTTTATTGTATGGTAATATGTGATTCGCTGTCTACACTCGCCCTCACAATGAGCAATGGGATCTCGATGCATCATGCTAGATGAAGCTTCCACGTTGCAGTGTAGTTTTTACAAAGTAGTTTTCTCCAACGCACAGAGTTCTCTGCTAAGACATAGTAGCAGTTTCCTTATTAATAATGCCTGGATGTTAATGAACATTTTCACTTGCAATAAGTCCTCCTTTTATTTGTCTTATGTTATTTTGAAGAGTTTAGTAATAGAGCGGGCAAATAGCTTATATCCCGCTAAAAAAACCCATAACACGGAACTCGGAAACGTCGCAAGGCCGCGACTTTGTCTTAACATGCGAACTCAAGCGTGAGAGCTGTCCCAGAGGTATAGCACCGGGCATTGGCAAGATGGCGCTGCGAGTCTAATTTATCACACCAGTGTCGCCAACAACAGCTGGAGCCGCGATGAACATCAAATATTGTTAAGGAAGGAGACGCGCCTATGCTTCATCACTCGTCTGAGTGCTACACCCGCCCAGCTTTGCCGGTCTTGAAGGCCCAGCTTGGGGTTTGTTCTGCCGTGTACAAGCGCGACCATGCTTTGTCGTCGCAGCACGGCCAGCGTAAGCTTTTGCCGATCTCGGGCGCTGTTAATCACCTAGTGACAACCGATCGAAAGTATGTCATTCCAAATTTGAACCGCGTCCCTCCAGTTTTGCTTCCTCCGCTCGCTAGACTGTACGTTACGGCGTTGCTACCAGCTGCTGGAAGCTTCAGCGCAAGGTGCCTAAAGTCGAGAAAAACATCCTCTATAGTTACAGGAAACTTGCATACTTGCAGCCGCGATCCCATGTAGGAAAGCTGGGAGTCCCCATATTTCAAGCGTGGATGCATTTGGCGTGATGGACTTTTATTTTCATTTTTATATTATTATTTTTTTATTGGTAACCAGCGGTGGCCAGCAGGCGCGGGAGCCGTTTCTATGTCTCATTAAAAACTGATTCATCCGCTTGCTGTGCGGAGTGTTAATGCACTCTAAGAAAAAAAGGAGTGACCCTCGGAGTCCCTTATGCTCATCTTCGAATGGAGCAAATTTCCTCCCTCATGCTTGGGAGCAACGGTTTCTCCCGCTTCAAAACTAACATGGCTGACTCGAGGCAAGCGAAGCGAGGGATGCGATTAGGCCTATGAACTCTGCTAGCTCGCAGCTGGAAAATAACGCACGCATCATAAGCATAGTGTACGTTACTGATATTAGCAAAAAAAAAGCAATCTCGCAAAGCTTCGGCGCGTACAATAAACCAGGTGCAAGTACGACACCATTTTGTCGCGATGACTTCCGCTCCGCTACCACGCTTATGATCTACTGCTGACGGCCGGCTGATAACGTTAATAGCGCGAGCGGAGCGTCGCTCTAACCACTGTCGAAGCGCGAAAAGGAATGGCATCGCTAGCACATCGCGGCGTTGAACTTACATAAATATAGGGATATGCATACATCAGTTCGTCGCACGCACGCACACACACACACACACGCACACACACACACGCGCACACACAACACACACACACACACACACACACACACACACACACACACACACACACACACACGCACGCACGCACACATATGTAAACAACGTACTTAGCGCCACCTGGAGAGGTTTCAAATTCCTAAATTACTAGTGTTCAGGCATCTGTACAGGAAAAACATTGATTTACAGTGGAGGAAAAGACCTAGTAAGCTTACCAGCAAGGATCCGGCCTCTGGGTGGGTAACACAGCAACAAAGAAGGTCAAGCAGAAAGTCAGAGACGCTAAAATAATCTCATGGGTGGCGGCAATGGAAAAGCCTGCCTGCCAATGGTACGCCAAGCCTGCCATGAGTAACTACTTAAGAAGAAAAAAAAAATCAGGAAAGAAACAATTTATGATAACTCAAAGAGAAGCTCATTACTTTTCGAAGCGAGATCGGTATGCCTTAGAACACGCAAATATAAACCGAGATATAAGAAGGAACAAGAAGCATGTGCTTGCTGCGGTAAAGCTAGGAAAACTATGGAGCATCTTTTATTAGAATGTGAAGACGTCTACCCAGCAGTCGATTTAGGCACCACTGGCCTCCTTGAAGCCCTTGGGTTCAGCGAGAGCAGTGGAAAAGTATAAATGTCCGCAATAGACATTAGTAAGAGGCTATTGGAGAAAAGTGGGGAAACGACAAAAAATGGAGATGTACAAAAGCACAGTTCGCACTAGAGGATCAGAAAATGTGGGTGTGGGAGTTCATATGGTTATTTTTTTCTTTTTTATTGTTTAACCTAGGTAGCACAATAGGCAGTATAATAGCAAGGGCTTGGTGGCGCAACACACCGCCCCGTTCCAAAGGGGACGCCCATAACATCCATCCATCCAAGTCAAATGGAAAAGAGTAAATTCAAAATGTCAAGAGCATCTTTGGTTATCAGGTACAACGAGTGGAAAAAAAGTTGGCTTGGCGTTACGTATTTGTGGACCGGAAATAATTGCACAGAGAAGAATGAAGAGTTAGTGGAATGCGTAAGCGCTGATATTAAGGGTTTCGGGAATGGTGCTGAAATTGTCCTGTTAGGTGACATGAATGCCCACATACAGGATATAGATGAATATACCGGCAATAACGGGAAGTCAATGCTAGACCTTTGTGAGCAACATAACCTCGTGATAGTGAATACAGGGCCTAAGTGTGAGGGACAGATCACGTGGGATGTGGGAAACCGGCAATCGACCATTGATTACTGTCTGATGACAGAAGGAATTCATGATAAGTTGAGAGAAATGGTCATCGATGAGGAAGGGTTTAACAGCATAGGGAGTGACCATAAACGCATCATTTTGGAAATGGGATATCTAGTTGGGAAAGAGAGCAAGGAGTGCAAAATGGCCACTCCAAATTTGAACGCTGAACAAATAACAAATAGTCAGTGGAGTCGAGGAAGAACTTGGCAAATGGACAAAGAAAGAATGGGAATATAGTGTAATAACGACATAAATACTGAAAGAGAAACCACATGTTCGGTGGAAAGGAATAAAGAAACCGAAAAGCTGGTGGAACAGAGAGATGCGAGAAGCGATCACCGAACGACAGAAAGCATTGCGAGAGCACAGGCAGGCAAATAAGGCGCAGTTGCCGCAGGATGAAGTAACCAGTAAATGGAAAATATACCAGGAGAAAAGTATATGGTTCAAATACTGGTGCACGCTAAGATAAAGGGTTAAAGTGAAGGTTGTTTCTCTGAAATACGCGAAGAAGGCCGCAGCTAGACTATTTTGGAATCACATAAAATTATTAGGCAGGAAGTCAACAACAATACAACAACATATTCTAGACGAAGATGAAAACAGACTTGAAGGAGAAGAGGCAACCAATTACATCCGAAAAATGAGAGCCGAATCTTTCCAAAGCAATGACCAGCTTGTATTCGAAGAAAAAAAGAGCATGAAAGAGACCGAAGTGGTAAAAGAGCTGGTGCAGACAAATTTAGACTGGAAGAAAGCGGAAGAGAAAATTCCTAAGCGCACAGCCACAGGGCTAGACGAGGTTCCCATTAGGCTGATAAATGAACTAGCACCAAAAAGTAAGGAAGCTCTGGTGAAAACAGTGGAAAAAATTTTTAAATATACACGAATATCGGACAGTTGGCAACAAAGTAGAATGAATTTAAGTTATAAAGATAAGGGGCGAGAAAGATAGAATTCAATCGTACAGAACGTTGACCATTACATCAGTAATATACAGGATATCAATGCAGGCAATCGAATTAAAACCGAAATCATGGGCAGGTAATAATGCCATTTTGGGAGAACATCAGCATGGCTTCAGAACAGGTAGACGTTTGGATGGTAACTTATTTGTTCTTACTCAGTGTATTGAAATTGTTGACGCTCGTTGACGACTGGGAAAACAGTGAGAACAGTGAACAGACAGTGGCAATACAGGGCCAGGAAATACCTTGGGCAAAAAATATAAATACTTTGGCATTTGGACAAACGAAGGCAATAGATACATAGAAACACAGGAAAAAACAGTAAGAGTAAAGGGGAAGAGAAATGCAGTCATAATGAAACACAGAGCACAATGGGGATACAATAGGTACGAGGTGCTATGAGGCATGTGGAAAAGTGTAATGGTTCCAGGACTTACTTTTGTAAATGCGGTTGTTTGCTTTAAATCAGGGGTACAATCAGGACTCGATGGGAACCAAAGGTCAGTGGGTCGCCTCGCATTGGGCGCTCACGGGAAGACTACAAATAAAGCTGTGCAGGGTGATATGGGCTGGACTAGTTTTGAAGTGAGGGAAGCCAGTGAGTGACTCATTGTCATGCATAATTTAGCAATAAATTTCGGTTGAATACTTGTTTGGGTATAGTCACCTGATAGGCACGGCAAATCTGCACCGACCTCTTAATATAAAACCACACTTTAATGAATGCTTTTGACTAGCCACTTTCAGTTATCAACACGGTGGCAACGGCGATCTAAACCTTTTACTTCGAAGGCGTAGCGATGGCGCTTTAAGAACCACTGACATTTACAAAATGAATTCCTCTGAGATTTGCTTCAACGTTTTGTCGCCTAATTTCATACAGAAATGGCAAATAATCTCCTTAACGAGAGCAGCATTCGCTGGAAGTTGGCAATCCATTACTCCAGTAATACTGCGAAAAAAAAAAGACACAGAAGTGAGAGAAAGAGAACACACACCAAGCGCAACAAGCGACACAACCTGCTATCCGCGGCGTCCGCGCCGCGCAATGCCCGTGGTGTGCCGGCGGAAACGTTTCCCCCTTGCGTGCGCATACATATCTTGCGTCGCTGCCGCCGGTGACCCAAACATCGGCTACGTAACTTCTTTTCAACGGGAAGTAATGCTGAGTAGCGAAACCTGAGGTATAACCACTTTGTAACAAGCAACCAGAAGTGTCAAACCTCTAGCATAGAGAAAGAAATTTCAACAAGAGCGGACACTCCCTTAGAGCCCAGCGGCCGAATTGACTGTAGCACACCAAGCGGATGTTGTTGACTCCTTCCGGTTTCCGTTTTGGGCGCGCGCGTTTTGAACACGCCGCGCCGGCTCCGCTGCTCAGCGCGGCATTTTTTTTTTCGCTTCTGCTGAACCTCGCGTCGCCTTGGCGTGGAATCCTTTCATTATTAAGTAGAAATGATTGCGATTGACCTTTACAAGACTGCGCCGAATCTGTCAGGTGCAATTTCATAAAGAAAACGAAAGACGTCTTCTGAAATGATGAAATGTTTATTTTGCTCTATATAAATGCTCGTTCCGGGCTTCTGCATTCCTCCAAAGTTGTGGCACCAGGTAAGCAGCAGACGTTTCGGTACGATGCTCCACCGGATGCCATCAGCTGAAAGAAAGTATATTACAAGCATGTATCATTTTGGTATATTGATCTAACAGGAGTATTGCGTGTAGAGGCGAAACGTGCGTAAGTGGTGAATGAGCGGCATTAAAGATAAATTCACTTTTACGTACATTTCGCAGCAACGACTCCTCCCAAACAATGCCAAAAAATCTGAACATATGATTTTCAAGCTACCCGCCGCGGTTGCTCAGTGGCTATGGTGTTAGGCTGCTGAGCACGAGGTCGCGGGATCGAATCCCGGCCGCGGCGGCCGCATTTCAATGGGGGCGAAATGCGAAAACACCTGTGTACTTAGATTTAGGTGCACGTTAAAGAACCCCAGGTGATCAAAATTTCCGGAGTCCCCCACTACGGCGTGCCTCATAATGAGAAAGTGGTTTTGGCACGTAAAACCCCGTATACTATTATTATTTTCAAGCACCCCTCCTTTCCCGGGCATTATTTCCTGCACTTTAAGTGCACGAATACACGGGTGGCTGCCCCTTTCCTAAACAACTTGGCCTCAGTCGACACGATGGTACGCCAAGTACACACACAGGCTCAACCAGACTATGTTACACGCTCGCAGAATGCCTTCTAATCGCACTCAAGTCAGACTCGTGGGTGCAAAGCCTGTTTTCAGTCGCTCAGAATACGTAACTCTCATGTTCTTGAGCTCTTCCGTGTTATCTTTTACGCGTCATGCCGGCGCATGCAACACTCCCGTGTTATCACTCTCGGCAATCGCTCATCGCGTTTTCGAGAAGCGTGAGTACCGAAATAAGGTATATGTTGTTGCGGGGCTATGAAATGCGTCAAGCTTGTCCCACTAAAATTCAGTACACGCAAAACTAACTCACTATGGCCGGCTTTCTTTTTTGCTAACACCTTCACAACCCCAGGCGCGGCGAGCAAGCCTCAAGATATCCCAAAAAGTTACCAAATAAATTATAATACTTTTTCGGGTCAGAGAATGCGTCACGAACTTCTACCAGTAAGATTCAGTACACGCGAAACTAACTGCGGCACACAGCCGAGCTGCTTTTCGCTAAGTGCGTCAATAAGCCGGGTTCGGCAACCGTGCTTCTAAACTACCCCAAATATAACGACGCTAGTTACAATAATGTTGGGGGCCACAGAAGGTGCGAAAACTTGTCTGTCTTAGGCGCTACGACGTAGTACACGCATGTACACGCGCAAATGCGTCACACAGCCGAGCCGGTTTTCGCTTACTGCGTCAGTAAGCTGGGCGCGGCAAGCATGCCCAAAAACTACCGAAATAAGTTACAGTAATGTTGGGGCTCATAGAAAGCGTCGCCAACATCTCCCAGGACGAGGCATTAACTCAAATTAACTGCGCCAGGATGGCGGAGCTGTTTTTCGCTAACTGCGCCACTCGAACTAAGCCTAAATGTGCTTAAAATGCGCCCCACACTGTCAAACACAATTTCTCACCTTGCCGTAGTCCAGTAGTGCAGTGGTGCCGTGTCGAAATGCAGACGATACGCAAGAGAAGCATAGAGAAGGCCGGGAGCCCAAAAACATGGGCAATATCCAAAACAGACGGGTCGCCGAGCACGCGAGCTGAGCTTCGCACGTACGACCGGCCTCGCTCACTCCTGCGGCTTGTCTGGCGCATGACGTATGCACGCGCGTCTGGCATGCCGCTAGCTTGTTGCTAGGCAACGCAACAAAAAGTTGCAAAGTATAAGTTCATTTACACGCAAAACTTTTTCACTTTTAGTGGGAAGGAATAAAAAAAATGAAACGCTGTCTGGAAGCTAGCGTCAGCGTGTTATGGGTTCTTAAAGGCGAGGGCATGCTTCGATATTTCGGTACTGAAAATAATCTACTTTTCTCTCTTTCATTGTCATAGGACATACTGTTGCGAATCATGGTCGTCCACATTTAAAACATATTTGGATCCAATTTTGCGCTTACAAAACAGAGCGGTGCGGATAATGACGTTTTCCTGTCCATTCGAATCCAGCAGTCATTTATTTTGCAGGTTGAAAATACTTCCCTTTACCCTATCCTCCGAAATGAAAGTTGCTATTTTAGTGAATAACATAATATGTCGCAATCACTCATTGTCATTTAGTATATTTGCGATTCCTACACGAAATACTAGACATGCCACTAACATAAATTTCAATTTACCAGTTACCCGAAACACATACGGTCAAAGACTAATTCAGTATCATGGTACAAAGATATGGAACGCCTTACCAATAGAAGTGAAGAGTGCCAGTAACTTTTTATTTTCCATAAAAAGATTATATTTCTCAAAAATTAGTGAAGAATGTTGCTTTGTGGTGATATTTTTTCTGTAATACTATTCTATTGTTGCACTGATGTATGTTTTCTTTTTTCCCTCTTGTTTCTCATCCTGTACAATTATGTATAATCAATATACATTTGTTCGTCACTGTCCTGATCGCCGCAGCACAAACGCATGTATACCACAGGGGCCCACACTAGCCTTGGCTATGGGCCCAACAGTTGTTTGCTTATGTTGATGTACAAATTCATGATGAATAAATAATGTCTAATGTCTAAAGTTTATTTCACATTCTTTTTTTTTTTGATGCTCGCGTCAACTAACGGATGTTGTTGAAACTAGGCGTGACGTGTTTCCTGTTGCCAGTTTTTGAAGAGTGTCCCCTCTTGTTGAATTTCTTTCTCTATGCCTCTAGCTCGAGCGGGAGCTCCGATACGCGAACAGTTCAATTCAAAGCAGCGCCCGGCTGCTGACGCACAGCGAGACAAGCCCGTACTCAGGCATCATGGCCTAGACACCGCAGCTATAAGCCAGCCTTTCTCGATTTGATGCGTGAAATTACGATGGAGAGAAGGTTAGGCTATCTAAAAGGTATGCAGTTGTGGCCTTCCTGAAGCGTCATCCGCGACGGCTTCGAGGCGAAAGGAAAATACGTTTGCTGGCGCCGTCGGCACGTAGCTGGGCATCACCGCCGCAAACGACGCCATGAAATCCACAGCTGGAGCACAAACCCTGCAACTGGAGCAAGGAGGCGCTCGAGCGCACCATGCAACCAGATATACAGTTGTATTTCCAGCGTCACTTGCGTGACGGTTCGTCTGCGTCTCGGCCCGCCAGCGACGGCTTCCCCGTGATTCATCGTGTAGCGCGCACTACACTACATAGACAGGAAGCACTGAACAACAATAGAAGCTGCATTTCCTAGAAGGCTGGGTTACGAACAAACGTACAAAAAAAAGTTTCCAGAAAATAGATTTGAAAAAAGCTTTTGCACATACAGCTCTGAAGAAAAGAAGACACTCTCGAAGATAACGTGTAGATGGACAACTGAAACTACAAAGTACGAAAAGCCTAATGAAGGCACAAGGATACGGGGCAAACGGATATGCCAAGACGTGAACGGGAGAGACCAAGCTAATGGGACACACATGGGCACGACAGCGCTGTGCACTGTTTCGAGTCCCGGGATTCCGGAAAGCTGCAGGGCGCTGCCGAACTCGAACGTCGGTACGAAGCGAAACCACCCTGTCTATAGCAGAAAGCACGACAAGCCCGGCGCAGGCACAGCTTTGCAGTAGACGCGCCGGCAGAGAGACGACATAAGTCGGAGCTATGCTTCCCGGTCACTCGTCGCGGCGGTTACGCTTCAGCCACTGTACTTACGCTATGGTTATAGTACCTGTTGCCTAGCAGATTGTAGCGCAACAATCTTCGTTACCATGGCTCTCCTGGCTATGGATATAACACAACAGACACCAGCACTTAGCCTTCTGATATCGTCAATGGTGAGCGGGGCCATTCACACCAGCCGCGGTGAGTAATTTTTGGTTCTCGTATGCAGCAGTATCCTGATATTACGGCGAGTGACTTGTACCATAGCCTCCTTGGATGCTATGCTAGTATTTACTTCCGCTCTCCTCCGATTTCCTTTCAAATCGCACGCAGCTGCTCAACGAGTAGCAGCGAAAGACGTCCTCGATGTAGCCGAATGCTTTTAGTCTGTGGACAGGAAGGCAAAACATGATTTCTAAGGCTTGCTCGAAAACCGTGGCTTCAGCGTCCCGGTCAGATTCATCCCGACACTGTACGCCCGACCTCTGGTCCGACCGCCGGCAGCCGCTGGCACACCGCGTGCTGGCTCGCACGGACCCGCTTTGCAGCGGCGTACGGATAGCACATTTTTTGCCATTTTTGTATGAAATTAGGCGAGCAACCGTCGAAGCGATCTCAACAGAGTGTATTTTGTAAACGTCAGCGGTCCTTGAAGCGCCGTCCGTATTTTGTAAGAGTAATTTGTAAGAGTCCACCTGGACTGTCCATTTCAGCGACTGCTGATTGGAGGCAGCTCTACGCGATAGGAGGAGATGAGCGGTCCTAGCCAATCAGCAGCGGCCGAAATTGACAGTCCAGTAGGTGGACTCGTATAGAATACACCCCCTGCTCTGTTGTGCACAGTATATGTGTGAAAGCTTTTGTGTGTACCTCTGCGTGACTTTGCCTAGCGGGAAGTGCAAAATAAAACCGCGGCTTTTTTCTAGATGGATGGATGAATGGATGTTATGAGCGTCCCCTTTGGAACGGGGCGTTGGGCTGCGCCATCAAGCTCTTGCTATTGTATTGCCTAATATCCTACTTAGGTTAAAAGGAAAAAAAAAGCACGATAAATTTCCCTAACCAAATTTTCTGACCCCCTATTGTGAACATTGCTTTAGGTCACCTTTTTTTGTCGTTTCCCTACTTCCACCAATCTTCCAATCGCCTCTTACTAGTTTACTTTCTCCTCTGCTCTCGTCCAACTTCAAGGAGTCCAGGGGTGCCTAAACCGACCGCTGGGCAGAGATATTCACATTCTAATAAAGCATACTACATGGTTTCTCTAGCTTTACCGCAGCAAGCATATGCTTCTTCGTTCTTTATAGTTGCGTGTTCTAAGGCATCCCGATCTCGCTTCGAAAAGTCATGAGCTTCCCTTTGTGTTATCATAAATTGCTTGTTTCCTGATTTCGTTTTTTCCTCTTAAGTAGTTACTATGGCAGGTTTCTTTTCCATTGCCTCCACCCATGAGATTATTTCAGCCTCTCTGACTTTCCGCTTGACCTTTTTTGTTGCTGTGTTGCCCACCTTACAGGCCGCATACTTGCTGGTAAGCTTCCTAGTTCTTTTCCTCTACTGGGAATCAACGTTTTTCATCTACAGATGCATCAACACTCTCCCAGCCCATTTACTTTCTTCCATATGTTTCAGTCGTTTTTCATACTCAGTTTTACTGCGAGCTTCCCTCACTTCAAATCTAGTCAAGCTCATATCACCCTGCACTGCATCATTTGTAGTCTTCCCGTGCCCAAATGCGAGGCGTCCCACTGACCTTTGTTTCCCATCGAATCCTGGTTGTACCCCTGATTTAAAGCAAACAACCGCATTTCCAAAAGTAAGTCCTGGAACCATTACACCTTTCCACATACCTCGGAGCACCTCGTACATATTGTATCCCCATAGCGCTCTATGCTTCATTATGGCTCCATTTCTCTTCTCATTATGGCTCCATTTCTCCATATCTATTGCCTTCGTTTATCCATGTACCAAGGCATTTATATTCTGTTACCCGAGGTATTTTGTGGCCCTGTATCACCACTGTGTGTTCACTGTTTTTATTGAATAGCATAACACCTGATTTTCTAACACTAAATTTCAAACCTAAATTGTTGCCTTCCTGTTCACAGACATTAGCCAGACGTTGCAAATCACTTTGCTTGTTAGCTAGCAACACAGTGCCGTCCGCATAAAATAAACCTGGAAGCTGCTGCCCTACTAATGTACCCGCCTGTTTGTGGAGAGATTAAACCCAATAGTACTTCCTTCTAGCGCCCACTCCATCCTCACCATGTGCATCATAAACAGCAGCGGGGATAAAGGGCACCCCTGCCTCAGTCCCTTGTTGACATCAACTTTCTCCTCCACTCCTCATCCCTTCCCATTCAACGCATACTGTATTTTCTAGGAAATCTCTCTCAAAAGCTGTAGACAATCGTCACCTAAGTCTTCCCTTTCCAGAATATCCCACAAAATATTGCGGTCTACGTTGTCATATAGGCTCCTGTAATGTCTAAAAAGGCCACATATAACGGTCTGCTTTCTACTTTGGATATTTCAATACTATGACTAAGAACAAAAGAGTTATTATCTAAACGCCTACGTATTTTGAGGTATTATCATAAGAAGCCAACAAACACTGATACCAAGGACAACAAAGGAGAAATTTTGCTTAATAAATGAAATAAAGAAACGATGAATTAGTGGAAATTAAACTGGATGGAAAACTTGCCGCAGGTGGGAACCGAACCCACAACCTTCACATTTCGCATGCGATGCTCTACCAATAGAGCTACCGCGGCGCCGTTTCCCCATCCACTTTCTTGGGCATTTATGTTCCTAGTAGAACCCTGGGAGGGTTAGCCAGCGCCGCCACTCACAGACCTTGGCGGCGGACGTGCAACGTCCTTTTTGACGCAGGCGTCACGAGAACGTCATCTTTTTGGGTGAAGGCAACTGGTCAATAAACCCACACATGCTACCTGAAGGCATCCATATTGCCGGATTCGAGACCCTCGTTATGTAATAAACGAGAAGAAGGCGGTTAACCGAGGGGCCCGCTTTTCATTAATCATATCATAAGAAGCAAACCAACACTGACACCAAAGACAACATATTGTCCTTGGTGTCAGCGTTTGTTGGCTTCTTATGATATGACTAATAAAAATCGGTTAACTCCCTTTCTCCTCGTTTACCTATTTTGAAGCCATTCTGAAGTTCTCCCAAAACGCCATTATTCTCTGCCCATGCTTGCAGCTTTAATTTGGTTGCGTGCATTTCCAGCCTGTATATTACCGATGTAATGGTCAACGGTCTATACGAGTCAGTTCTATCTTTCTCCGCCTTACCTTTATACATTAAATTCATTCTACTTTGTGACGAACTGTCTGGTATTCGTATATCTTTTAAAGTTTTTTCCACTGCTTTCACCAGAGCTTCCTTACTTTTTGGTCCTAGTTCATTTATCAGCCTAACGGGAACCTCGTCTAGCCCTGTGGCTGTGCGCTTAGGAATTTTCTCTTCCGATTTCTTCCAGACTAAATTTGTCAGCACCAGCTCCTTTGCCATTTGGGTCTCTTTCATGCTCTTTTTTTTTTCAAATACAACCTCGTCATTGCCTTGAAAAGATTCGGCTATTACCTTTTGGATGTAATTTATTGCCGCTTCTACTTCCAGTCTGTTTTCACCTTCGTCTAGGATATGTTGTATTGTTGTTGACTTCCTGCCTAATAATTTTATGTGGTTCCAAAATATTCTACGTGAGGCCTTCTTTCTCTCACGTATTTCTGACAAGCATCGTTCACTTTCACCTTTTAATTTTGCTTGCACCAGTATTTGAACCATAGATTTTTTCTCCCGGTATATTTCCAATTTACTGGCTACTTCATTCTGCTCAACTGCGTCTTCTTTGCGTGCCTGTGCTCTCGAGATGCTTTCTGTTATACGGCGATCGCTTCTCGTATCTCCCTGTTCCATCAGCTTTTCGGTTTCTTTTTTCCTTTCAAACGAACATGTCGTTTCTCTTTCCGTATTTCTTTCGTTATTACACTTGGAAGCTCACCATATTCCCACGCTTGGCCATTTGCCAAGTTCTTCCACAACTCTAGTGACTATATTTGTCTTTTGTTCAGTGTTTAAATTTTGACTGGCCAATTTGCTCTCCTTGCTCTCTTTCCCAACAACATATCTCATTTTCAAAATGATGCGTTTATAGTCACTACCTATGCTGCTATGTCCTTCCTCATAAATGTCCTTTTCTCTCAACTTATCATGAATTCCTTCTGCCATCAGACAGTAATCAATGGTTGATTGACGGTTTCCCACTTCCCACATGATCTGCCCTTCACGCTTAGGCGCTGTATTCACGATAGCGAGGTTATGTTGCTCACAAAGGTCTAGGATTGACCTCCCGTTATCGGTATAACCACCTAAATCCTGTATGTGGGCATTCATGTAACCTAATACGATAATTTCAGCACCATTCCCGAAACCCTTAATATCAGCACCTATGCATTCCACTAACTCTTTATTTGTGTCTGTGCAATTATTCCCGGTCCAAAAATGCGTAACGCCCAGCCAAGTTTTTTTTTCCCACTCATTGTACCTGATAACCAAAAACGCTCTTGACATTTTGAATTTACTCTTTTATATTTGGTTCCCTGATAGATCAGCATTCCGATTCCCCCTCCCTTTCTTTAAGACTTAGTTCAGTTGCATCCTTCCCAAACATAATTCTCAATCACTGGCAGCTCTTGCGAATCTCTAAGGTGGGTTTCTGTACCCGCATACGCCCCTATTTGTTCTATATTTAAGTTCTCCTCAATCTCTGCCCTCTTTTCCTTTCTTCGGCCTCCTTGCATGTTTATGTAGCCTATTGCATGGCGAGCTCTCTTTCTTGCTTTCCTCCTTTCTCTGTTATTGACGGCGATGCTATTTGGAGGTTCCCTTAGGGGACCTTCTTCATTACTACCTACTATGGCCGCCTGAGAGCCCGTGGGCCGCCTGAAGAAGCAACAGCGCGACCAGCAAGTCGGCAGCCCACTTATCGTGCAAGCCTGTAATTGAAGTTGATGCCGTCTCGTTGAAAACCACCACAGATTCTCTCTTTGACAACCTCGAAGCCTTTCTCTTGAATCATTTTCCATATCGCCTCATTAGCAGCCACTACGGCTCTTTGTACGTGACTGTCACGTACAAGCTCCTTCTACACCGTGCACATGATGATCTGTACCTGAGGGCTCGCGCAAGTGGTCCACCCCCTTCACCAAGCGCTGGGTTGGTCCTGTCCCTTTCCTGTTTAGAAAGTCATAGACGTCTGCATGCCAAGTTTCAGCCTAGACGCCAGCGCTCGTTTCTCCCCTGGCGGAACGATTTCACCTCCAACGGGTGTAGGTTTCCGCCGCCGCTTCCCTTCACGGTCGCACCCGCGTTGAGTTCGCGCTGAGCGCGAAAAGTCTTTTGTTTGCGGCGGTGCCTCCTCGGATGACCGAAAATAATTATTGTGTTGTGAACTGCCACGACAGCAATGTAAATACGGAAGGGTTGACGCCACCAGTAAAACTCTTCTGATTCACAAGAAACTGGTACGAACAAAGCAGACGACAGACATGGATTACTGCGGTGCGTGGAACGAAGTAAACAACTGGCAAACGAAGCGAGCTCGTTCATTGATCACTCGTGAGTGTATGACGGTTTTTATATGTAACCCACATGAATTTCATGATTACTCGGTATATAATCCTTTTATTCATATAAAAATTTTCAGTTGTTCGACCAGCGCTTGTCCTGTCTTTTTCCTAGTGTATCGCTTGTGTGTGCGCCACCCAAGAATGGAAACCACTTCTGTTGCATGCACTAGCAGTGGCCGAAGTTCACGCGTGCCGAGAAATTGAATATGTGCACGATGCATTGAACATGACCGGAGTTCATTCTCGCTTCACCACTGCACCGATCGATCGAGTTACTGGATGATACACGCCCGCGTCTTGGTCGCGCCGGCATTGCTGAAGCAGAAATGATAACTAATACTTTCAACTTCCGTCGCTTGAGCACTGTTAAAAAATGGCCAAGCTATTTAAATTGCTGCCTCTATTCTACATTGCAGGGGACGTATTAGTTAAAGTTGTGTGCGCATGTCGTACTTGTGCTATGCAGCGATATATTTTGTTTATTTCCACACAGTGTCCATGGAAGTCCGTTGTCGCCATCAGAGACAACACGGATTTGTAGCAAAGATTTTGTTAGAAATTGCAAAAATCACTTTAGCTCACACGCATCGTATGTGCCAACAATTTTTCCGGCGGCACATACGATGTCGTTTCCAATTACCTGATCAGCGTCATTTGCTAGGTTAAGCAGACGCTGCCCTTTCGCGGCATTGCAGCCATAAAAATAATCGTCAAGCGTACCGATCGTCTTAAAGGCAAATAGAAGCGTGTACAGTCTGTTTCACACTTAGGGGAAAACTCGGAACGTATTGCATCACGATGCGGCAAGCAATGGAGTCGTGCGGCGGCAGCAGCTCGAGCACGCGCAGACGCTTGAGGGGCGGAGTCGTGGTGATCTGCGTCGTCTGCTACGGCTGCACGCGCTGGCCGCATTGTCGGGAGGCATACTGCTGCCAGAGGCAGTGCACCGATTTCATCGTTACTACATTTCAACCTTGATATAACCTCGAAATAACGAACACGCATATAACGAATTATTGAATATATCGAACTCTTCCGAAATATTTTTGTCAAACACATGTATTTTTAACTTCCTATAGCGAACGCGGTTTGCTATAAATCGGATATAACGAACTTCGCGACGCCAAGCCCTACCTCACTTTAATAGCAGGCGGCAGGCTTCGTTGCACTACAAGTGTGACAGCGCCGCTTCAGCAGCGGCGGCAGCGGCGTGATCGAATGTTGCTTTTGCGTTTTAGTGTTAGCAGTGGCATGGCCGTCGTAGCGTTGTGTGGAGGCTCTTTCGGTGGTCGTGTCGAGTGCAGTGCGTGGGTGTGCGTAGCTTGTGCGCTAGGGTCGCAAAGTGTGCGTCCTTGTTGACAACTGTACCGCGCACAACACAGATGTCGCACTCAATAACATTGAAGTTCGCTTTCTTCCGCCTAACTCTACAGCCAAGCTGCAGCCTTTAGATCAAGGCGTCATCAGGGCCTTCAAGGCAGTTTGTAAAAGGAGTCTGATTGACACTCTTCTCGTGAAGCTTCGTATGAAGCAAGACTTGAAGATCGACCTGCTGGGAGCAATCCAGATGCTTAAAGCGGCATGGGACAGTGTGAAAGGTGAAACGATTGCCAACTGCTTTCGGCACGCAGGTTTTGTTCCACCAGAGGCCCATGCATCAAGTGACGATGGTGACGATCCCGACGAAGCAGAAGCAGAGCTCTGTGAGCTCGATGAGGCCTGGAACAATTTTTCGCGTTTTGTTGGTGAAATGCCCGCAACAGTGACTGTAGAAGACTTCGTAGGTGGCGACGACATCTCAGCGACCACGGCTGTACTGATGGACGCCGAAATCGCTGCGGAAGTCTCTGAACATCCCGCAGACGAAGCTCAGGCTGACCCTGTAGACGATGAGAACATTCCGACTTCACAAGAAGCACTTGCTGCGTTGGATTTACTGCGCCGCCACTGCAGTGCTAGTGAGGGCAGTGGGTTTGCCCTTGGTGTGTGTTTGCCCTTGTTGAGTTGTTGAACAGGGCATGATACGGAATGCGATCAACACCAAGAAGCAGGCCGCGATAACGCAGTTCTTTGTGCGTAAATAAATGAACGTGACCCAAGTAAGCATCGTTCGAGTTGCTGTGCCCTCTCTGATTGAATTTTGCTCCTCTTGCATGTATTTTTTACGAAATTTTATATTATGAATTATGGATATAGCGAACTAATTTCCGACTTTTTAACTGTTCGTTATAACGAGGTTTCACTGTATTCCTTAGTAAACGTTGTGTGACGCCAAACTCTGAGCCTTCATTGGCGATAATGGAGTTCCACAAACTTCTTTTGACAGCATGCTTCGTTTGTTCTTTCGAAAGGCCGGGGTACTGAGCGCGTGCACGTATATTTCTTCACTGTGTGTGCTTCCGTAATACGCAGCGACAAGACGCACCAAGATGTGCGCGCATCGTGCTCAGTCTTTATTTGATTCGAAAGCAAAACAAAACACTCAACAATGATAACTATGGGGGTCGAACACGATGAAACATAGGGATACGAATAAAGGAATGTTTTAGGTTAAGACAATAAGCTGGAAGTGATTTTTCTCGACAATCACTCACTACACCAGACAGACCCTGCCCGCCGGAGGGGAATTGGACACGTCACGCTCCGAACTTCAGTTGGTATCTCCTCATGTCTCCAGCGGAAGCGATGACAGCGCTCATCCTGGAAGGCAGTGAAGTGTAGAATGACTTGATCAGTGATGTGTTCATTCGCAGCACGCCTCAGTCGCCGACGATGGTGGATCGAAGCCTATCCTGGGGCGACTGATAGAGGGGATGGTGCGCCTGCGATACTTTCAACGAGCCCAGGACATTTTAAATAACGTTGGCACCCGGAGATTGAGGCGGCCAAACCAAGAGAGTGACGGCGCGCATTTCCAGCAGTTCTTGCACAACACGAGCAGTGTGGATCGGCGGCCTATAGTGTTAGAATATATAGTCGCCTTCCAGGAACGGGCCGTCAAAAATGTGTGGAATCAGTGCGTCGTCTATGATTGCCCTGCACCATTCAGCGATGAACTTACCTTCGAGGCGCATCAGTGGGCGTCGCACAACGCTTAGTAAAGAATACCGGCTCATTTCACGCAGTAACGATGACATCGGCGCACTGCCCCTGACAGTAGCACGCTTCCTGACAATGCGGCCAGCGCGCGTCGCCGTTGCAGATGACGCCGTTCAAGACCCCGCGCCTGCGCATGCCGCATCGCGATGCAAGGCGCTCCGACTTTTCCCCTAAGTGTGAAACATACTGTACATCGTCCTTCGAATAAAACGTCCACGCGCACACATGTAGGCACCCACCGTGTGCGGTACGAAACGCGCCCAAACACGCGCAGTGCAAGAGGCAATCAAGCCGGTGCGAACGAGAGATGGGAGAGGCGTATCACCCGCTAGTTGAATTTTGCCCCGCATGTGGCGCTCGCACACCGGCGCAGCAGTGCCGCTCGCGGTGCCGTTCTTGTCTATTTAACCCACCTGCTACTATGACAATGTCGCGCACGTGGGCATTTTCCCCGAGCTTCGCTTTTGCTCGCACCATGACAGAACCCAGCGTCCGTCTCAGAAGTGTCCCTACCGCCACTCTTTTCTCGCCTTTCACCCTCCCCACAATTGCTTCTGAACACCTACGAAGCTTGAGTCACCGGCGATAATCATCATTTCCCTCTCTCCTACCTCTCCTTGCTTCCCTTTGTCCTTTTCCGCGTGATTCGTACTCGACAAGGGGCATTGACCGATGCGCTCCTGCTTTTCAGTGTAGCGGCGTCAATGTAGGTGCCACTCTTTCCAGCTAACCCCTCACCACGTTGCACGCATTCCACGTACTTTGCTGGCCCTCCCTCTCTGTCACGTCGGGAGCTGCGTTCCCTTGTCACGACTATTCTCGTTCAGAATGGCGGCCCTGTTCAACTTTTCCTCGGCTGCTTCAAGTCTTTTTTCCACTACCCTCCGTGCATCACGCTCCTTATTTAGCTCATTTTGAGCTCCTCAACCTATTTACAAGCTCTTCCTGGGAATCCTCCATTTTCTTCAGCCTAGCATCGACATCACAGTGTGTGCGGATTGACTGGGTTCCCTCTCCATTCTCATCCGTCCCCTCGTCTGCCGTGAGGGACCCCCCGCGCACTGCCTACTTTCCCGGCTTTCTTGCTATGTATTGCACGGCTTTTTCTAATACAAATACTATAATAATGCAGAGCACGTGCCTTCTAGCAAAAACCGATACGCACAGGATCTAAATCCTCAAAACGTCGCAAAGTAATTCTCACCAACCATTTAAAAGCAATCAATGCCGCACAGACTTAAGGTATGACACGTTTTTGCACGAGTTCAACCACGCGGCCACGCTCTCGCTTTCCTACCAACACACACACAGTAAAACCTCTAATAGCTATTAGTCTAGCCACTTCCAAGCTACTATTTAAAGGCTATAAAGACCCAACGTCCCACCCGGTTTCCCGTGTTGAAGCACGTGGCGCGAAAGAACGCTCTTACTATCCTGCAAAACCAAATGTACACGAAACACGCCCGGGCACACGAAATAAGAGAGAGACAACAAAAAAGAGAAAGCTACCCAGTTAATATTATTCGTAGGCTAAAAAAAATCAGCAAATCAAAATCTTAAGCAAGCTGAAAGCGTGCACAAAAACTTTGATTTTGTTGCCGCCTCGGAGCCCTAAAAAGCATGTCCATTCGCCATAAAATCTCAAGCAACCCACTTTCTTTCGTCAGCTTTTAGCGTCATCTATCAGGCCGCTCAGTAATTATATATGGCTTAGAAATTTGAAGCTTATGTAAACGCGCTTAGCGCCACCTCTCCAGGTGGCGCTACGCGTGTTGTTTAAATAAGCGTGTGCGTGTGTGTGTGTGTGTGTGTGTGTGTGTGTGTGTGTGTGTGTGTGTGTGTGTGTGTGTGTGTGTGTTTGTGTGTGCGCGCGCGCGCGCGACGGATTGATGTATGGATATCCCTATGTTTACGTAAATTCAAAGCCACGATGTTCTACGACAGTGGTTAGGGCGCCGCTCCGCCAGCGTTATCAACACGATCAGCTGGTCGTCAACGGTGGGTGATAAGCGTAGTATACTCGAGCGGAAGGCATCGCTATAGTACTGTGTCGTACTTGTGCTTGGTTCCTTCTATGCGCCAAAGCTTAGCGAGATTGTTTTTTTTTATTTTTTATTTTTTTTTCAAGTATTAGTAGCATACGCTATGCTTATGACGGGTACGTTGTTTTCCAGCTGCGTAATCCTAGTCACATCCATCGCTTCGCTTGCCTGGTGTCGGCGATGTTGGTTTAGGAGAGGTAGAAACCGTTGCTCCCATGCATGAGGGAGGAAATTTGCTCCATTTAAAGACGAACATAGGGGATATCGCCGTTTCTCCCTTAATGGAGCAAGGGTGAATCATTTTTTTCTTGGAGTGTATGCCCCATCAGTGTTTCATCACACAGCTATAGTTGTAGCACCACCAGCCAGCTTTGCGCGACCTAGCTGACTCACACCAGGCGCATGCGCGGCGGGGCCTATCTGGCCGCTGGCATCATTATTTGTGATGTTCTTGAGAAATATAGTTTCAATTTCAATTTAAAAAAAAAGTGGTAGTGGCAACGGTAACACGGGTAGAAGAATGCTGAAGCTTTCTATTAGCTTTGTACGTTCGTAATAACAGTTTGGCAGTTTACCGTAACGACTGGTATAAAAGCTGCTCGAAGCCCAAATGTGTGCTTGCCATCCCTTGAATGCTGTGTTTACTTATACCTGCTGCATCGGTAGGCAATGCTTTCTCATTATTTTAGCTTGAATTGAAGCTGTATTTAGATCGTGATCAGTGGCTTAGATACATAATGTGTAAATAGTTGGGCTGGGGGCAGTCAGTGGGGTCAAAGTACTGGCTTCGTCACGAATGAACACTCCAAGGAGTAACACGGCCGTGCAAGTTTTTCACTGGTCTTAGAGCCTGGTCGAGAGATTATTTTATCTTGCAGATCATTATCAGCTGTGCACGCAAAATATGTGCTCCCTGGCTACGTGCGGTCCCATCAACGACAGCGTGTGTCACATGAAACCACTCGTCTTCGAAGACAAGTGCAAGTGCTGCGATTGGTGCCTCCTACGAACCGTCAGTAAGAACGACACTCATTTTCAGCCGTCCATTATCTCTGCCATTTTAGCATCGTAAAAAAATCGCTATACGGAGTATGTCCGCCTTGCCATTGAAAGGTTCTAAAGAGACCAACAACTAATTTTAAGAACAGTATTTTTTTCTGTCAGCGTTACGGAAAACTACAATCGAAAATGTGCAGTCCGGCAATGGGTAATTAATTTCTTATTTATTTATTTTATTTATTTCCAATACTGCTAGCCCTTGCGGGCTCTTACAGGGGTGGGGGAAAAGAACTTTCAACAAACACATAACGCCAGTTCCGCAATAAACAAACAAGGCATTCAGCAAATACATAATGACAGTTTGCGCTCAAATGATTCAGTTGTGTGTGTTTCAATAAATACATCTGCGTCAAGGCTGTTCCAATCGACTATAGTTTTCTCAAGAAAGGAAAATTTGAAGGCATCGATGCGTGGCACATAGGGCTTTAAAGCATGAGGCTCACCTGTACGTGGGGACGCTCGTCCAGGGGGACGCAAGTATAATCTGGAGTCCAAATTGAATTTATTGTTATACAGTTCGTACAAGAAATTCAACCTGGCTATTTTTCTGTGCGTTGCATGTTCGGGCGAACCGGCACGAGATAATTACGCAGTTATAGACTGCGTTCTTTGGTAAGAATTAAAGGTAAACTTTGCGGCTAGTCTTTGAATCCGTTCCAGTTTATTTATCAAACCCACTTGGTGCGGATCCCAGACCATACATGCGTATTCCAGTGTGGGCCGTACAATTGTGTTGTACGCCTTGAGCTTTACCTCGCGTGTAGCATCTTTCAACTTTCGCCTTAACAGACCCAGTTATCGTTGAGCAGATCCACAAATGTTTTCAATGTATTCGTTCCAATTCAAATTGTGCGTGCTTGTGACCACGAGATACTTAAGCTTACTAACATGTTGAAGTGGGCTATTATTTATTCTGTAAGTAAAAAGCAATGAGGTTTTCTCGTTATATACAGTCATGTAAGCCAAATTATCGCAAAATTTTCATGTCCAACGTAACACCCCAGCCATAAATTCTTTGCAGGCATTCGTTCAATAACACTAGGTCCTGGACATTCTTAATGCGACAGTAAATAAGGCAATCATCTGCAAATACACGCAGTTCAATGTTAGGATGCAAGTCATTAGCAATGTCATTTACATATAATAGAAACAAAATTGGTCCTAAAACCGAACGATGTGGTACACCAGGTAAAACAGGTAAGGAGGATGGTCGTTCACCTGCTATTCGAACATATTGCCTTCGAATTGAAAGCATGCTAGAAATTCCGAACAAATATTTTCGATCTCAGTGGCTATGAATTTATCTGTATGTGCTATGGTAACATTGGCTACCGGGAACGAGTGCGAAAAGCTATACAGCGTGTTTCACGTACCAAGGATTTAAAAAAAAATGGTTAAACGCAGCTGAATGCAACCCATGATATATGGTTTGCCATCATGTGGCACTCCTTAAAGTATATTTTATATACAGCTTAATTAGTTAATTATCTAAGATCAATTATACAACTTTTTTTACATTCACTTTGGTGGCAAGTGCGTTTCGTTGCGTTGCACATGCAGGGGGCTCAGAAATGACCGATCATGTTTTTTATGGCAACGTGCATGCTGCGGGGTGATCTTTTTTTTGCGTTTCAAGAAAGCCGACAAAATATGATATAAAACCACGTGACTGCGCTCGTGCTCTATCATGTTGCAGCGCTCCCAACCGTGCGTCGAGCCTATCGCTTACCCGGGACAATGGTGCTTCCTTTTCTGGTGCCACCGTCAATCCTGGGAAAGATTGGAATAGCTATATATGAACCAATCACTAAAAATGACATCAAAGTATGTCACAGGGTGCCGACAAAAAAGGCGGATGAGTCTCACATTGTTGTCCAGTTTTTCAGCCGTGCTAAACGTGATGAAGTCCTCGCAAAAGCAAGAAAAGTACGCCTTTCTACCACTGGCATTGGTTTTACACCAGCGTGATCCGTTTTCGTAAACGAGCACTTGTGCCCAAAACTGAAAAAGAAAACTGCTAGGAATGACTGCTGCTATGAATAAAGAAAAGAAACGGGGCTTTGTCTGGACCAAAACGAAAATATTTTTGCAAAAAAGACTGAATCCTCCCACAGGCTGCGTTTTGTCCACGTCAGCGAACCGGAAAAGATGAACTGAGCATATAAGGCGTATTATGTTCTCATAGTTTCAGACGCACGATGGATACAGCTTATTTCACACCGATTGAAGTTGCCATTTCTTATCATAAATCTTGCTTAAACTTTTCCTTTATTCATCTGAACGCTCAATCGGCACGAAAACAAAAAGAGGACAAAATTCTTACTTTGATAGCTGTTTTTGGCTTTGAGCCAGTCATTGTCATGATCACCGAAACTTGGTATCAAGATAACTGCGATGTTCTTGAGCTACCAGGGCATACGTCTTGCTTTGTAAATCGTCCTTGCCGGTTAGGAGGTGGCATGATGCTGTTGGCTAAGCACGCAATAACCTGCTTTTTAGTTGAATCATATACATGAATCACAAACGATTATGGGGTATTGACTGTGCAGTGCAATGATGCTGTGTTTTACGTGTTGTATCAGCCTCCAGCAAGAAGTGTACCGCATTTTCTTTCCTTCTTGGGCAACTACCTGAGCTGGTCCAATGGTAATGGCTATAGATTGTTTCTTGCAGGAGGTCTGAATATAGACCTTCTGAAATGTTCTACACATCAGAAGGAATTAAGCAGAACCCTAGAAGTAAATGGTTTTCCAAATCGAATAAAAGCACCAACGCGCATTTCAAATGCCTCTTCAACACTAATACACTTGTTCTTTACTATAACACTGACGATCCATGTTTCCTGTCGGGGATAGTAAGCGCCGAGATAAGGGAACACCTTCGTATATTTTTACTAACCAAGCTCAACAACTGTAAACCAGACAGGTCACTTGAATTTACAGTTACCATAAGATATATTAACATCAGAGGTTTGGTCTCTTTTCGCAATCAGCTATAAGTGACTGACTGGTCAAACGTATAGTGTATCAATGAACCTGAACTTGCCTACGATTGTTTCTTTAGATATATTTAATGGTATTTATGATCAATGCTTCCCACTCAGGACTTTGAAGCGCTCATGTAGGGGCAAGAAATCACGGATAACGAAGAAATGCTTGAAATAAATACGCAATCGAAATAAATTACACAAATTTTTCATAAACAGTAAGTGTGAGGTTGCCCTAAAAACTTCAAATCTCAACGAGGTAAGGTCACCAGTCATTTACGACATGAGAAAAGGTGCTATTTACAGAATTTATTCAATTCTGAGGTAATGAAAAAAAAGTGATCTAGCTTGGAAGCGAATAAATGAGTTCCTAAACCGCAAGGTGAATGACAGAAACAATCCGAAAGAACCTTGCATTGATGGTAGGATAATTTCAAACGAGGACCTCGCAAATTCTTTTAATGAGGATTTTTCGTCTATAACAAGTAACAAGAATGACCAAAATAGTTTACAGTACATGGACGACAGGTGGAAAGAAAGTGCCTTTCTCGCCCCTACAACCGCCGAGGAAATAGTTAGAATTTTTTAATCTATAGGTAACAGTGGCTACTTTGACGCTGATTAATTACAAATCAGACCTATCAAATAGGTTTTAGACATAGTCGCCCCTGTCTTGCAACACGTTTTCAACCTTGTCTTCACCAATGGCGTATTTCCTAAAAAATTGCAGGTAGCGAAAGTAATTGCATTGTATAAGGGTGGAGACAGGAATGTTTTCTTCAACTACAGGCCTATATCAGTATAGGCGGTCTTCTCTAAAGACCTAGAAAAATTGATTCATGTCCCAATAATTTCTTTTCTTCCTAAACACAAGCATATTAACACTGTGTAAGTATGGCTTTATGAAAGGTCTTTCGACCGAACATGCTCTCTTAGTGCAAAAATGATACTGGAATCATTTGAGCAAGAAATGTGTGCTTTAGGCGTTTTCATTGATTATTCCAAGGCTTTAGAGCGGATAAATCACCTGACTTTACTACAAAAAAATGAATCATTATGGTTTCCGTGGCGTATTTCTGGACTTAATCAAATCTTACCTTCAGTACCGCAAGCAGAAAGTAATCATCAACAACCATGCCTCAAATCTACATCTACAACGTAAGGAGTGCCATAAGGAAGCATCCTTGGGCCAATAATATTCTGTATATACATTAATGATATCGTTAATATTTACAGGTCTGCTAAAGTCATTGTCTATGCTGAAGATATGTCCATACTAATCACTGCGCGAGATCCAAATGATGCTGTCATGAAAGCAAACATCGCACTAATGAAGCTGTCAACTTGGTCCACTGCAAATTCCCGTATCATGAACGCAACTCGAACAAAAGCTGTTCTTTTCCGACCAAAATGAAAACCGCAAAATATTTTTGCAATGTCAATTGCAAATTGAAAACTTCGTCATACTAATAGTGCCTACTGTTAAATGTTTGGGAGTATTCTTTGAAGAGCACATGTCTTGGGATGTGCAAGTAGATAAAATGTAGGTGGTAAAATATATCGAGTATCAAAAGTGCTTTCTAAACTGAGACATTGCCTCCCTAGAAGCATAAAACTGCTTCTTTATAACTCGTTCTTTATGTCAGTAGCCAGTTATTGTTACTTAGTCTGGGGTACGACCACTTTATCAAATATTAGTCAATTACACATAATACAAAAAAAGGCTGTTAGAGCGATAGTGAATGTTCAATATCTGACTCATTCCGAACCACTGTTCAGGAAATTTAAATCACTGCCACTGTCTGAATTTTATCAACATACTCTAAGAAAGCGTTATCAAACAGAGATTATCTTGAGATCATCATCATCATCATCATCATCATCATCATCAGCATCATCAGCCTGGTTACGCCCACTGCAGGGCAAAGGCCTCTCCCATACTTCTCCATCAACCCCGGTCATCTTGAGAGCATACCTTGCCTCAAACCAAGCAGAAACATTCGAGACACTCCCTTTCATGAGATTTGGGACATTGCACGCAATCGCACAAAATATGGCGATCAGATGCTGCGTTTCCAACTTCCGAACTTGCGTAATAACTGATTATGCACACATACATTCCCGAGAATTGTACTGCGAGCGCGGCGGTAGCAGGGCCGTCTATTGCTTCCACGCGCGAAATCTACAAACCATGTCTGACTGACCGAGGACGGCGCTATTGTAGGTTGAGTGAGGCATAGCATTCCTGACTTCTTAGCATGTGGGCCCGCAGTGTTCCCGGAAAACTCCCTTCTCATTAGCTCTAGTATAAGCGCGGTCCAAAGCTGCAGAAAAGCCGAAGTCGCCTAGAAACTGCCAAGTACGTCTGTTGTGCGGGAGGCTAATAGCCGTATTGTTCTGCGCGGCTTGTCTAGCCACTCGTAATTTTTACCCGAGAGCGCAAGTTTCGGACAGCAAAAGGCAGTCAGGCACGACATCAAGCGGACAATACGCGGCTCGGGGCTTATCGGTAAGCGCAGAAAACTTTACCCTTTTTTTACTTTTTTCACACAAGTTTCAACTGTTGTACAAAATCGCCGAAAATATATCGTGTACCTAGACGTGCTCAAGGCCGCGCGTGAGATTCGCGAACCACGATGTTAGGACCCCCAAGAATTGACACTATATCGTAGTGCCAATTACCGCAGACCCGCAGAGGGCGGACAAATCGACGGACCTCTTACACATGTAGAGCCCTCTGGGCTGTGCGTTTCGGTGATAAGGAATCCCGCCGCCAGCGGGGTTATCTGACTGAGCTATCTCGAATGCTCGGTTGTGATAGTCGAAAGTTCGAATCCTCTTTTTTTTCCTACATCTAACGATGGTGTATCTTCGTTTGACATCCTCCAGTGAACTACTTCTGCAGGCTTGGAGTGACGCCTGACATCAGAAAAAGATGCCGAGAGCGAGTAGGGCTAGTAATCCAAGGTACAAACAAATTAGGAAGACCCACTAAGCTTGAACAAAGACACTCCCTCACCAAAACAGGGATTGGCCTCCCTGGTGCAGTATTCAGCCGCAACCTCCCTGATGATATCTGCAATTAACCTACGGCCCTCAGTCCCCAGCAGCTGCGGCGCACCTGACCAAGGCGGCGGGCAGACGTGTAGTGCAGCAGAGGGTGCAAAGAATCTCTGGACCCGGAGAGGCGGCCAATGGAAGCTGACCCTTGCAACCCTTAACAACCGAACTCTGTCGAGTGAAGCTAGCTTAGCAGGACTCTGAGGAACTATCAGATATTATTTGGGTTATCATTGGCCTTATGGAGATTAGCAGAACTGTGAGGCTTATACAGTGTGCCTAACGGCCTCCGATATAGAGGTCTCCCAGATAAGAAGCAATACGGGGTAGGATTCCTAATCCAAAAGGACATAGCGGGCAACACTGACGAATTCCGCAGCATTAATGAGGGGGTAGCAGTGGTCGTAATGGAACTTAATAAGAGGTATAGTTTAAAGGTAATGCAAGCCTGCGTTCCGACATTCGGTCACGATGATGATAAAGTAGATCACTCTTATGAAGATGTTGAATTAGCGATGAGAAAGTACAAACTCAGTATACAGTAGTAATGGGCGACTTCAATGCAAAAGTGGGGGAAAAGCAGGCTGGTGAACAAGGAATTGGCAACTACAGATACGATTCTAGAAATGCTAGAGGAGATATGCTGGTAGAATTCGCAGAAAGGAATAAGCTAAGAATAATGAACACCTTTTTCACTAAACGTAGCAACAGAAAGTGGACCTGGAAAAGTCCTAATGGCTAAGCGAGTAATGGAATTGATATAATATTTTCTGCCATTCCCAGCATAGTGCAGGATGTAGAAGTGACAGGTAGGGTAAAGTGCAGTGATCATAGGTTGGTGAGGGCTAGGAGTCACCCCAATTTGAAGAGAGAACGAGCAAAATTGGTCAAGAAGAAACAGGTCAACCTGGAGACAGTAAGGGCAAAAGCAGACAAATTCAGGCTGGTACTTGCAAAGAAATATGTAGCCTCAGAACAGAGAGATGAGGATGACATAGAGTTAATGAACGAAGCCGTAATTAGGTTGCCTTCAGAGGCAGCAATTGAAGCGGGAGGCAAGGCACAAAGGCAGCGAGTAGGCAAGCTCTCCCAAGTAACAAAATACCTAATAAAGAAACGACAAAGAATGAAAGTGTTCAACTCAAGAAATAAGATAGAATTCGTGGAACAGTCAAAACTGATCAACAGCTAAAATAGGCGTTGGATGGATGGATGGATGCAAAACTTTAATGAAGGTCCTGAGGTACGCGACTCAGCGCGCTGCGGGCCGCTCCCACGTTGGGACAGTCAGGCCATGCCCGACCGCCGCATCGTGGGCCCTCTGGACAGTCCATAGTTGCGCCCCGGCATCGGGGCTCTTGATAGCGGAGAGGCGATATTAGAAATTATGACGTGAGAAAGACTGAAGAAGCCGTAAAAAATAGACGCAGCCTGAAATCAGTCAGAAGGAAGCTTGGCATAGGACCAGCCAAAATGTATGCACTGAAAGTTAAGCAGGGTAATATCATCAGCAATCTCGAAAGTATAATAAAAGCAGCAGAAGAATTCTATACTGACCTGTACAGTACCCAGATGACTCAGGAGTACGCTATTCGAAACAATAATGAATAGGATACAGAAACTCCTCCTATAACTAGTGATGAGGTCAGAAGGGACTTGCAAGACATGAAACGAGGAAGAGCGGCAGGAGAAGATAAAATAACAGTTGATTTAATCAAAAATAGAGGAGACATAATGCTTAGGAAATTGGCGGCTATCTATACGATGTGTCTATAGACTGCAATGGTCCTTGAAAAGTGAAAGAATGCAAACATTATACTAGTCCACAAAAAGGGAGACGTTAAAGAATTGAAAAATTATAGGCCCATTAGCTTACTCCCAGAATTAGATAAAATATTCAGCAAGATAATCTCCAATGGAATAAGGGCAACACTAGACTTTAGTCAACCAAGGGAATATGCAGGTTTCAGGAAGGGATACTCTGCAATTAATAGATCACATCCATGTCATCAATCAGGTAATCGAGAAATCCACAGAGTACAGTCAGCCTCTATGTATGGCTTTCATTGATTACGAAAAGGCATTTGATTCAGTAGAGATACCATCAGTCATAGAGGCATTGCGTAATCAAGGAGTACAGACCGCTTACGTAAATATCCTGGAAAATATCTACATAGATTCCACAGCCACCTTAATTCTACACAAGAAAAGTAGGAACATACCTATAAAGAAAGGGGTCAGACATGGAGACACAATCTCTCCAATGCTATCCACTGAGTGCTTGGAAGAAATATTGAAGCTATTAAACTGGGAAGGCTCGGGATAGAGGTTCGACGGCGAATACCTCAGCACCCTTCGGTTTGCCGATGACATTTTTCTATTCAGCAACACTGCAGAAGAGTTACAACAAATGATTGAGGACCTTAAGAGAGGCAGTGTTAGAGTAGGGCTGAAGAATAATATGCCGAAGACAAAGATAATGATGAATAACCGGGCAAGAAAGCAAGAGTTCGGGATTGCTAGACATCCTCTAGAGTCAGTGAAGGAGTACGTTTACCTAGGTCAATTAATCACAGAATCCTGATCACGAGAAGGAAATTCATAGAAGAATAAAAATAGGTTGGATCGCATATGACAGACATCGTGAGCTCTTGACTGGAAGCTTACCGTTATAATTGAAAAGGAAGGTATACAATCAGTGCATTTTACTGGCGCTGACATACGGGGCAGAGACTTGGAGACTGACAAAGAAGCTTGGGAACAAGTTAAGGACCGCACAGAGAGCGATGGAACGAAGAATGCTAGGCATAACTTAGAGAGACAGACAGACAGACAGACAAAGAACTTTATTAATGGTCCTGAGGAACCGGCGTTAGGGTACCCCCCTTTTCAGGGAGTCCCCGTAGCCGTCGCGGGCCGCACCCACGTCGGGGTCGGAAGATCGTGGTCCTCCGCCCTGTCGCAGGCCCTCTGGACAGCCCGTAGTTGCTCTGAGAGGTCGCCGCTCTTAAGGGCTGCCTCCCAGTCGGTTAGAGTGGTTAGCGATGAGCTGACAGAAAAAGAGTGGTTCGGATCAGAGAGGAAACGGGTATATCCGATGTTGTAATTGACATGAGAAAAAAACGGTGCTTGGCAAGGTAATGTAATGCGCAGGCTAATAACCGTTGGACCATTACGGTTACAGAATGGGCACCAAGAGAAGGAAAGCGCAGTGGAGGACGGCAGAAGGCTAGGTGGGGCTATGAAAGTAGGAAATTCGCGGATGCTAGTTGGAATCGGTTGGCGCAGCACAGGGGTAATTGGAGATCGCAGGGAGAGGCCTTCGTCCTGCAGTGGATGAAGGATGATGATGATTATGCTGCTGCTGCTGCTGATGCTGATGATGATGTATTTGTCCTCCTGCACTTCATATGTGCTTGCTATATCTACACATGTTACTTTTACATATTACCCACCGTGGTTGCTCAGTGGCTATGGTGTTAGGCTGCTGAGCATGACGTCGCGGGATCGAATCCCGGCCACGGCGGCCGCATTTCGGTGGGGGCGAAAACACCCGTGTACTTAGATTTAGGTGCACGTTAAAGAACCCCAGGTGGTCGAAATTTCCGGAGTCCTTCACTACTGCGAGCCTCATAATCAGAAAGTGGTTTTGGCACGTAAAATCCCATAATTTTTTTACTTTCATATATTTATTGGCCTGTTGATTCAGTATGCCTTCTTGTAATAATGATATTGCATTTTCTCCTACAATTCGAAGTGTGTACCTTTATATCTCTTGTATTCTACGATTTTACACTCTTGTAGGCAATTTCGAAGGAACTGCGCCAACTAAGACAATCACGAGAGGGAGAACGACACAGGACAAGCGCCGTTCTCCCTCTCGTGATCGTCTTAGTTGGCGCTGTTCCTTCCTAATTCAAGTATATGCACCATCTAGCCGAACTGAATGTTGTCCTGAACCTTGTAGGTATTCTTTATTTGCGCTGCTGTCAAGTAGACGGTCGGTGGAAGCAGCCAAGCCCTATCTTGAGGCTTTTTGTCTGCTGTCCGCAGTATCATTGTCTGAAGATGTTGATGTTGAAATAAAGTGCGAAATAAGATGTGATGTTGAAATAAAGAACTTGAACTCGAAGATGCTAACGCACTGTGAAGCGGATGCCTAAAGCCGCGGCCGGTCACTTTGCCACAGTCGTCCAGGGGCGTGGTTCTTTCGCAGGAAGCGCGGTTGAGAGCGCTGTGGTACGATAGCGCATGATCACAGTCACGTGTCTTTATTTCATATTTCGCGGGCTTTCTCTGAAAGCCAAAAAAAATCAGCATGGAGCATGTAAGGTGCCCCAAGAAATCGGACCGGTCGTTTCTGAATCTCCTCTAGAACGCGAGGAAACGCACTTGGCCCTAAAGTGAATAAATAGTTTTAGTTTAAGGGACGCAAGCGGCTTGCGTGCGCAAGAACTGGGGCGACGGTACTGCGCATGCGCAGACCGCTACGTCTACTTGCGTCTTTGGGGCGGCCGAAAACATCGCTACCCCTAAGCGGTCACGTTACCCACGTGACTCTCGCCGTGTACGAGAACTTACGAGTAGCTAGCGGGTAGATTATCTCATAAATATTTCGCCAAGTGTCGACAGACGCCGTTTTTATATATATTAGAGAGGTATAGCGTGTCCGGTATTCCGGTAAACGCAGGCTGAGTAAACGGGAGTGGCCTGCATGGTGCATCCACCTGGCTGCGCAAAGCTCAAACGGACAAAAGCAGCTAATATTGCTGTCACCAAGTCCATTCTACTTCGCTGCTTGTGTAAATTTTTGGCACTTGCGCAATCGTGTTGCGGCCAAAAATGTACACACGCAGCAAAGTAGAATAGACTTGGTTACAGCAATATTAGCTGTTTTTGTCCGCTTGAGCTTTGCGCCACCAGGTGGCTGCACCATGCAGGACGCTCCTGTTTACGGCTCCGCTCCAACGCCCCGTCCGCCTGCGTTTACCCGAATACCGGACACGTTATACCTCTCTATTAACTGCTTTTAATAAGAACAGATTTATGTGCTTTACTTCATATGCATGATTTCATATTTTAAAAAATGATAACGCAGCAAAGATCAGACGTTGATGGCGCTGCGAGCGCATCCGAGCTCACTGCGGCTTGCGTTTGGGGCCACTAACATATAACGTGTTTCTGCTTGCGTACGCAAGCGCAAACGCACCCAAGCGCTAGGGGCCCAACGCCTTGCGTCCCCTAAACTAAAACTCTCGAATATTAAAAACGTCGTATAATTTATCTTAGTTAATTAACTCATGAAGCGGAATATAGACATACTGTGCACTTTGAATTAACGTGTGATATTTAATGGCGCAAGGACCAGGTATGGCCAAAGAGCACCAATAATTATACTCTAAGGAGCGCCGTATGAAGGGAAACCGTATGTCATTGGTTTAATTCAGCTGCGGTGAACCACGTTTTTTTTAAAAAATTTCTGGTTCAAGTTATGTGAAACACCCTGTAGAAGCTGTACTTGTAGAAGTTTTGGTCCCACGTCCCGGACTTACAGTGACGTTCTGATGGGCTCTTGATCTGGCCGGATGCCGACAAATGGTCGAAGAGATATTAATGTTGAGATGACGGGGGAAATAACCCTTGCATAAGACCGAAGAAGAGAAAGGGAGGAAACACAGCTTATCTGATTGAAGGGTCGGTGAAGAACTCCAGTGCACAAGATTGAGGGTATTTGCATCTACCTCAGTTATCGCGCTGCCAGTGTTCATGGAGTCAAACTATGCTACACTCTTTAAAAAGTTTGCCCCCTTTGGGTCGTATCTTGTCCCGCAACAACAATCGTCATCTGTCTTGCCCGCATTTTCTTTCTGTAACGCTGCGAGCCCGGTACTTCCAAGTGACGAACTGCTTGTGCATTATCAGCGTGACACAGCAGTCTCGACATGAACGTAGCGAGAGCAGAGTTTTCAAAAAAGAAAACGCAAGCAAGGCAGATGGTGAATATTATTGTGTGACTTGATAAACGCGAAAAGGTGTAAACTTTTTAAGAGTGTAGTCTGAGAACAATGTAGAGGCTTAAACAAGATTGCTCCCTTTGGGGCTTGTCTTGTCCCACAACTACAATCTTTAAAAAATTTGCATCCTTTGGGGCTTATCTTGTCCCCCAACGATAATCGTCATCTGTTTTGCTTGCATTTCCTTTCTCGAAAACTCAGCGCTCGCTACTTTCCTGCCGAGAACGTTGCGTCACGCTGATAACGCGCAAGCCGTCCGTGACCTGAAGGTACTGGGCTCGCAGTGGTAAAATTAAATTAAGGGATTTTACGTGCCAAAACCACTTTCTGATGATGAGGGGTGCCGTAGTGGGAAACTCTGGAAATTTCTACCACCTGGGGTTCTTTAACGTGCACCTAAATCTAAGTACACGGGTGTTTTCGCATTTCGCCCCTATCGAAATGCGGCCGCCGTGGCCGGGATTCGTGTTTAGCAGCCCAATATCATAGCCGCTAAGCAACCACGGCGGGTAACATAAAAATTTGTCCTGGTCCGGGACAGCGTTAAAGAAAGGAAATGCAGGCGCGATCGATGAAGATTATTGTTTTGGGGCAGGATAAGCCCCCAAGTGTGTAATTTTTTTGATAGTGCATAATCGTCGTCTGCCTTGCTTGCGTTTCCTTTGTTAACAATCTGCACTGTCAGACCATTCCTTTTAATAAAGTTTATTTTCTTCTTCTTCTCTCTACTTTCCTGCCAAGAATGCTATGTCTCGTTTAAACGCGCGTGCCATGGAAGAAAAAACAAAACAAAATAGGAGAGGCCCTGACTTCACATTTCCGAAGCCGTAAATGCAGCCATGTTGGTGTGCCATCTCCCTTTCCGCCTCCAGTCAACTCGCCGTAGCAAATAGGTGCGAGCTTTGAGCTTGCATTGCTAGGAGCCGCCGGAAGTGTGTGCTGCCGAGGCGCGTCACAACAAACCCTACAAAACTTCTGTAATAGTTTTATAGGGAATCAGACGCGCTTTTGTGCTTTTCCGTGGCACGTATGTTGAAGAAGACGACAAAGACTCGCGCCGTGATTACGTGAGTGTCTCTGCTGCTGGCTGACACTCGCGCTCATAGACCCTAAACGCAACTTTCAAGCTTACACACCACACTCCAAAGTCAGCTTGTCTGGTAAACAGAATGTGCTGCGAGAGAGACACGGGCCGAAAAATCTTCACTTTTCTGAGGCCGAGAGCAGCTGCGAGAGCTTCAAGAGCTCGGTTCCTATGGCAACGTTGATGTTTACGGTACCAGTCCCATGCTCCTTTTCGAAAGACAGCACGTGACTCCCGCCACACTTTCTTGGACACGTCCGTGCTGGTCTCTCCTACGCTTTCCTTCCTCCATGGCGTCCGTGACCTGAAAGTACCGGGCTCGCAGCGTTAAACAAAGGAAATTCGGGCAAGATCGATTACGATTATCGTTGTGGGACAAGATACTAAGTGTGTAATTTTTTTTAATAGTGAATAGTCGTCATTTACCTTGCTTGCGTTTCCTTTGTTGTAAAATTGGCAGAGGCTTATCTTGGCTAAGCCTAGTGGATTGCGAAAGCAATCGTCTGTTCAGGTTTTAGAGTTCCATACTGCTAATCGAACGTGTAGACGCAGTCTCGTCACCATTTAAAGCATCCATAAGGCTTGCTGTCGAACGATCAGGTGTCGCCAAAGTCGTGTCAGCATTGAGAGCATGCATGATACTTGTAGATGCACCCAGATCAAGAGATGTTGGACGCATTCGCCTGGCTGCATAATACGCACGCCGTTTAGCTAAACGTTGGTCCCGATCTTCATCCGTTTCTCCCGCACGCTGCCGCTTCTTAGCTGCAGCACATCGTTGCAGCTTCACCTTATGCATATCATCCGACATACCGCGGAGGATTCGCTGGGACGACTGCGACGAGCCGAGTTGGGGGGCCGCTTTTCCACAGCTGGCACGACGTCACGTAGAGCGAACGCCTCGCGGCAGCGGCGCGCAGCTTCAGCATGGAGGATTCGCTCGGACGATTGCGACGAGCCGAGTTGGGGGGCCGCTTTTCCACAGCTGGCACGACGTCACGTAGAGCGAGCGCCTCCCCCACGGCAGCGGCGCGTGGAGGATTCACTGGGACGATCGCGACGAGCCGAGTTGGGGGGCCGCTTTTCCACAGCTGGCACGACGTCACGTAGAGCGAGCGCCTCCCCCACGGCAGCGGCGCGTGGAGGATTCACTGGGACGATCGCGACGAGCCGAGTTGGGGGGCCGCTTTTCCACAGCTGGCACGACGTCACGTAGAGCGAGCGCCTCCCCCACGGCAGCGGCGCGTGGAGGATTCACTGGGACGATCGCGACGAGCCGAGTTGGGGGGCCGCTTTTCCACAGCTGGCACGACGTCACGTAGAGCGAGCGCCTCCCCCACGGCAGCGGCGCGTGGAGGATTCACTGGGACGATCGCGACGAGCCGAGTTGGGGGGCCGCTTTTCCACAGCTGGCACGACGTCACGTAGAGCGAGCGCCTCCCCCACGGCAGCGGCGCGTGGAGGATTCACTGGGACGATCGCGACGAGCCGAGTTGGGGGGCCGCTTTTCCACAGCTGGCACGACGTCACGTAGAGCGAGCGCCTCCCCCACGGCAGCGGCGCGTGGAGGATTAACTGGGACGATCGCGACGAGCCGAGTTGGGGGGCCGCTTTTCCACAGCTGGCACGACGTCACGTAGAGCGAGCGCCTCCCCCACGGCAGCGGCGCGTGGAGGATTCACTGGGACGATCGCGACGAGCCGAGTTGGGGGGCCGCTTTTCCACAGCTGGCACGACGTCACGTAGAGCGAGCGCCTCCCCCACGGCAGCGGCGCGTGGAGGATTCACTGGGACGATCGCGACGAGCCGAGTTGGGGGGCCGCTTTTCCACAGCTGGCACGACGTCACGTAGAGCGAGCGCCTCCCCCACGGCAGCGGCGCGTGGAGGATTCACTGGGACGATCGCGACGAGCCGAGTTGGGGGGCCGCTTTTCCACAGCTGGCACGACGTCACGTAGAGCGAGCGCCTCCCCCACGGCAGCGGCGCGTGGAGGATTCACTGGGACGATCGCGACGAGCCGAGTTGGGGGGCCGCTTTTCCACAGCTGGCACGACGTCACGTAGAGCGAGCGCCTCCCCCACGGCAGCGGCGCGTGGAGGATTCACTGGGACGATCGCGACGAGCCGAGTTGGGGGGCCGCTTTTCCACAGCTGGCACGACGTCACGTAGAGCGAGCGCCTCCCCCACGGCAGCGGCGCGTGGAGGATTCACTGGGACGATCGCGACGAGCCGAGTTGGGGGGCCGCTTTTCCACAGCTGGCTTACGTCACGTACAGCGAACGCCCCTCGCGGCAGCGGCGCGCAGCTTCAGCATGGAGGATTCGCTCGGACGATTGCGACGAGCCGAGTTGGGGGGCCGTTTTTCCACAGCTGGCACGACGTCACGTAGAGCGAGCGCCTCCCCCACGCCAGCGGCGCGTGGAGGATTCACTGGGACGATCGCGACGAGCCGAGTTGGGGGGCCGCTTTTCCACAGCTGGCACGACGTCACGTAGAGCGAGCGCCTCCCCCACGGCAGCGGCGCGTGGAGGATTCACTGGGACGATCGCGACGAGCCGAGTTGGGGGGCCGCTTTTCCACAGCTGGCTTACGTCACGTACAGCGAACGCCCCTCGCGGCAGCGGCGCGCAGCTTCAGCATGGAGGATTCGCTCGGACGATTGCGACGAGCCGAGTTGGGGGGCCGCTTTTCCACAGCTGGCACGACGTCACGTAGAGCGAGCGCCTCCCCCACGGCAGCGGCGCGTGGAGGATTCACTGGGACGATCGCGACGAGCCGAGTTGGGGGGCCGCTTTTCCACAGCTGGCACGACGTCACGTAGAGCGAGCGCCTCCCCCACGGCAGCGGCGCGTGGAGGATTCACTGGGACGATCGCGACGAGCCGAGTTGGGGGGCCGCTTTTCCACAGCTGGCTTACGTCACGTACAGCGAACGCCCCTCGCGGCAGCGGCGCGCAGCTTCAGCATGGAGGATTCGCTCGGACGATTGCGACGAGCCGAGTTGGGGGGCCGCTTTTCCACAGCTGGCACGACGTCACGTAGAGCGAGCGCCTCCCCCACGGCAGCGGCGCGTGGAGGATTCACTGGGACGATCGCGACGAGCCGAGTTGGGGGGCCGCTTTTCCACAGCTGGCTTACGTCACGTACAGCGAACGCCCCTCGCGGCAGCGGCGCGCAGCTTCAGCATGGAGGATTCGCTCGGACGATTGCGACGAGCCGAGTTGGGGGGCCGCTTTTCCACAGCTGGCACGACGTCACGTAGAGCGAGCGCCTCCCCCACGGCAGCGGCGCGTGGACGATTCGCTGGGACGATCGCGACGAGCCGAGATGGGGGGCTGCTTTTCCACAGCTGGCTTACGTCACGTACAGCGAACGCCTCGCGGCAGCGGCGCGCAGCTTCAGCATGGAGGATTCGCTCGGACGATTGCGACGAGCCGAGTTGGGGGGCCGCTTTTCCACAGCTGGCTTACGTCACGTACAGCGAACGCCCCTCGTGGCAGCGGCGCGCAGCTTCAGCATGGAGGATTCGCTCGGACGATTGCGACGAGCCGAGTTGGGGGGCCGTTTTTCCACAGCTGGCACGACGTCACGTAGAGCGAGCGCCTCCCCCACGGCAGCGGCGCGTGGAGGATTCACTGGGACGATCGCGACGAGCCGAGTTGGGGGGCCGCTTTTCCACAGCTGGCTTACGTCACGTACAGCGAACGCCCCTCGCGGCAGCGGCGCGCAGCTTCAGCATGGAGGATTCGCTCGGACGATTGCGACGAGCCGAGTTGGGGGGCCGCTTTTCCACAGCTGGCACGACGTCACGTAGAGCGAGCGCCCCTCGCGGCAGCGGCGCGCAGCTTCAGCATGGAGGATTCGCTCGGACGATTGCGACGAGCCGAGTTGGGGGGCCGCTTTTCCACAGCTGGCACGACGTCACGTAGAGCGAGCGCCTCCCCCACGGCAGCGGCGCGTGGACGATTCGCTGGGACGATCGCGACGAGCCGAGATGGGGGGCTGCTTTTCCACAACTGGCTTACGTCACGTACAGCGAACGCCCCTCGCGGCAGCGGCGCGCAGCTTCAGCATGGAGGATTCGCTCGGACGATTGCGACGAGCCGAGTTGGGGGGCCGTTTTTCCACAGCTGGCACGACGTCACGTAGAGCGAGCGCCTCCCCCACGGCAGCGGCGCGTGGAGGATTCGCTGGGACGATCGCGACGAGCCGAGTTGGGGGGCCGCTTTTCCACAGCTGGCACGACGTCACGTAGAGCGAGCGCCTCCCCCACGGCAGCGGCGCGTGGAGGATTCACTGGGACGATCGCGACGAGCCGAGTTGGGGGGCCGCTTTTCCACAGCTGGCACGACGTCACGTAGAGCGAGCGCCTCCCCCACGGCAGCGGCGCGTGGAGGATTCACTGGGACGATCGCGACGAGCCGAGTTGGGGGGCCGCTTTTCCACAGCTGGCACGACGTCACGTAGAGCGAGCGCCTCCCCCACGGCAGCGGCGCGTGGAGGATTCACTGGGACGATCGCGACGAGCCGAGTTGGGGGGCCGCTTTTCCACAGCTGGCTTACGTCACGTACAGCGAACGCCCCTCGCGGCAGCGGCGCGCAGCTTCAGCATGGAGGATTCGCTCGGACGATTGCGACGAGCCGAGTTGGGGGGCCGTTTTTCCACAGCTGGCACGACGTCACGTAGAGCGAGCGCCTCCCCCACGCCAGCGGCGCGTGGAGGATTCACTGGGACGATCGCGACGAGCCGAGTTGGGGGGCCGCTTTTCCACAGCTGGCACGACGTCACGTAGAGCGAGCGCCTCCCCCACGGCAGCGGCGCGTGGAGGATTCACTGGGACGATCGCGACGAGCCGAGTTGGGGGGCCGCTTTTCCACAGCTGGCTTACGTCACGTACAGCGAACGCCCCTCGCGGCAGCGGCGCGCAGCTTCAGCATGGAGGATTCGCTCGGACGATTGCGACGAGCCGAGTTGGGGGGCCGCTTTTCCACAGCTGGCACGACGTCACGTAGAGCGAGCGCCTCCCCCACGGCAGCGGCGCGTGGAGGATTCACTGGGACGATCGCGACGAGCCGAGTTGGGGGGCCGCTTTTCCACAGCTGGCACGACGTCACGTAGAGCGAGCGCCTCCCCCACGGCAGCGGCGCGTGGAGGATTCACTGGGACGATCGCGACGAGCCGAGTTGGGGGGCCGCTTTTCCACAGCTGGCTTACGTCACGTACAGCGAACGCCCCTCGCGGCAGCGGCGCGCAGCTTCAGCATGGAGGATTCGCTCGGACGATTGCGACGAGCCGAGTTGGGGGGCCGCTTTTCCACAGCTGGCACGACGTCACGTAGAGCGAGCGCCTCCCCCACGGCAGCGGCGCGTGGAGGATTCACTGGGACGATCGCGACGAGCCGAGTTGGGGGGCCGCTTTTCCACAGCTGGCTTACGTCACGTACAGCGAACGCCCCTCGCGGCAGCGGCGCGCAGCTTCAGCATGGAGGATTCGCTCGGACGATTGCGACGAGCCGAGTTGGGGGGCCGCTTTTCCACAGCTGGCACGACGTCACGTAGAGCGAGCGCCTCCCCCACGGCAGCGGCGCGTGGACGATTCGCTGGGACGATCGCGACGAGCCGAGATGGGGGGCTGCTTTTCCACAGCTGGCTTACGTCACGTACAGCGAACGCCTCGCGGCAGCGGCGCGCAGCTTCAGCATGGAGGATTCGCTCGGACGATTGCGACGAGCCGAGTTGGGGGGCCGCTTTTCCACAGCTGGCTTACGTCACGTACAGCGAACGCCCCTCGTGGCAGCGGCGCGCAGCTTCAGCATGGAGGATTCGCTCGGACGATTGCGACGAGCCGAGTTGGGGGGCCGTTTTTCCACAGCTGGCACGACGTCACGTAGAGCGAGCGCCTCCCCCACGGCAGCGGCGCGTGGAGGATTCACTGGGACGATCGCGACGAGCCGAGTTGGGGGGCCGCTTTTCCACAGCTGGCTTACGTCACGTACAGCGAACGCCCCTCGCGGCAGCGGCGCGCAGCTTCAGCATGGAGGATTCGCTCGGACGATTGCGACGAGCCGAGTTGGGGGGCCGCTTTTCCACAGCTGGCACGACGTCACGTAGAGCGAGCGCCCCTCGCGGCAGCGGCGCGCAGCTTCAGCATGGAGGATTCGCTCGGACGATTGCGACGAGCCGAGTTGGGGGGCCGCTTTTCCACAGCTGGCACGACGTCACGTAGAGCGAGCGCCTCCCCCACGGCAGCGGCGCGTGGACGATTCGCTGGGACGATCGCGACGAGCCGAGATGGGGGGCTGCTTTTCCACAACTGGCTTACGTCACGTACAGCGAACGCCCCTCGCGGCAGCGGCGCGCAGCTTCAGCATGGAGGATTCGCTCGGACGATTGCGACGAGCCGAGTTGGGGGGCCGTTTTTCCACAGCTGGCACGACGTCACGTAGAGCGAGCGCCTCCCCCACGGCAGCGGCGCGTGGAGGATTCGCTGGGACGATCGCGACGAGCCGAGTTGGGGGGCCGCTTTTCCACAGCTGGCTTACGTCACGTACAGCGAACGCCTCGCGGCAGCGGCGCGCAGCTTCAGCATGGAGGATTCGCTCGGACGATTGCGACGAGCCGAGTTGGGGGGCCGCTTTTCCACAGCTGGCACGACGTCACGTAGAGCGAGCGCCTCCCCCACGGCAGCGGCGCGTGGACGATTCGCTGGGACGATCGCGACGAGCCGAGATGGGGGGCTGCTTTTCCACAACTGGCTTACGTCACGTACAGCGAACGCCTCGCGGCAGCGGCGCGCAGCTTCAGCATGGAGGATTCGCTCGGACGATTGCGACGAGCCGAGTTGGGAGGCCGCTTTTCCACAGCTGGCACGACGTCACGTAGAGCGAGCGCCTCCCCCACGGCAGCGGCGCGTGGACGATTCGCTGGGACGATCGCGACGAGCCGAGATGGGGGGCTGCTTTTCCACAACTGGCTTACGTCACGTACAGCGAACGCCTCGCGGCAGCGGCGCGCAGCTTCAGCATGGAGGATTCGCTCGGACGATTGCGACGAGCCGAGTTGGGAGGCCGCTTTTCCACAGCTGGCACGACGTCACGTAGAGCGAGCGCCTCCCCCACGGCAGCGGCGCGTGGACGATTCGCTGGGACGATCGCGACGAGCCGAGATGGGGGGCTGCTTTTCCACAACTGGCTTACGTCACGTACAGCGAACGCCTCGCGGCAGCGGCGCGCAGCTTCAGCATGGAGGATTCGCTCGGACGATTGCGACGAGCCGAGTTGGGAGGCCGCTTTTCCACAGCTGGCACGACGTCACGTAGAGCGAGCGCCTCCCCCACGGCAGCGGCGCGTGGAGGATTCGCTGGGACGATCGCGACGAGCCGAGTTGGGGGGCCGCTTTTCCCCAGCTGGCTTACGTCACGTACAGCGAGCGCCCCTCGCGGCAGCTACGCGCAGTTTCACCATGGAGGATTCGCTAGGACGATCGCGACGAGTCGAGTTGGGGGCCGGTTTTCTACAGCTGGTATAACGTCACACATAGGTCACGCTAAAGGTCAATGGTGGATTCTCCGGGAGGACGGCCAAGAGCGGAAACCTCGAGCAGTATTGCTTTCGCAATAAAAATCTTCGCTCGCTGCTTTTTTGCCGAGGATACTATGGCACGCTGATAACGCACGTGCCCTTTGTGACCTGAAAGTACCGGGCTCGCAGCGTTAAAGAAAGGTATTATGGACAAGATTGATGAGGGTTATCGTTGCGGGACACGATAAGCCCAAAATGGTGCGAGCTTTTTTAAGAGTGTACGTTAGAGCGCCAGATTATAGTTTACTTCTGTCAGGTGCAGCGGGCGGTGCCTTCACAGTAGACAGTTTTAGGTGAGCGTCGCTTTTGATCTGCTACTGTCACGCTATACGCTCTCAGGTGTTGCGGAATCCGAGGTGAATAACCTGGTAGCGAAGCTTCTATATAAGCCCATACGTTCAAGACATGGTGGTTCATCAGCGGTTCAAGGGGCTTAGCGCCGTCTATGTGACGAGGGAACACTTCTGGCGGAAAAAAAAATGAGACGCCATATCCGTTAAAAACAGAAATAACGTCATTTTGTTCTCGAAGGCGCGAAATTGGTTTTGGTGGCATGCCATTAGAACTGTGTATTAAAATGCCCCGCCATTCGATTTGATGGGCGTTTCGAGCATTCAGCGCGGAAAGCGATGCAGGAAAAGGTGAGCCGTACGGATGTCGGAATCGCACCCCTGCACAGAACAAACTTTCTTTGGAGGCCGACGAAAGCTTTGGGCTCCCTGCAATGGTCAGGCGGCGCGGCGATCGGCTCAGCCGTCACCGCCACCGTGTCAGTTGCGCGAAACACCGAGGCGGCCGCTGCTGCGGAGGCATGCTTTTGCGGCGCTCGTTTGAAACCTTTCGGACGTTATAAATTGCGGTTTTAAAGCAATCGAAAACGTCGAGGCCCACTTTGGACCACCGACGCTTGAGAAAGGACGTAAAGTCTTTTACTACAACCACGTATACCATGTCAAAGAAGTAAACAGCACGGACATCACAGTGAGGTGCCTAAATTAAATTGTGGTGTTTTAGGTGCCAAAACCACGATCTGATTAGGAGGCACGCCGTGGTGGGAGACACCGGAATAATCTGGACCACCTGGGGTTCTTTAACGTGGTCCTAAATCTAATTACACGGGTGTTTTGGCATTTTGACCCCATCGAAATTCCACCGCCGTGGCCGGGAATAATTCCCGCGACCTCGCGCTCAGCAGCCCAACACCGTAGCCACTAAGCAACCACCGCAGGTCGCGAACTATTTGTAACAACAAAGTAAGTATGCTTACGACGTTGATCTGGAAGTGCGTTAACAAATCATAATTTTATGCCACCTAAGTGAGCAAATATGGTCGTGGACGTCTCTGAACTGTCATTTGTCGCTTCCTTACTTGGAGCGTGCCTTGCACCTCACATTGTAGAGATTTTGGTGAATTGGCAGGTAAGTGCTTTTTTTCTCCGTTGACGAAGTGCCTCGAGCATATTCTGGTATTGTCGTTCGGGCTCGAATGTGAGAGGGCATTACCGCTGAAGCATCATAGAGAGCAATCAGCTGAGGCTAAGCAACGTGGAGACTGAACAGATATGCGCTTGTGTGTGCGAGGGAAATGCTAATTTTCGAATACTCGACGTGTGCTGCAGTATACTCCAACCTTAGTTCTGTTGTTCAAAGCGCGAGAAAACATCGGCATGAATGAGCTCGGTTCCAGCATTCGCGTCCTGATCTTGGCGCAGGAAGAAGCACAGTGTGTACAAATCTCCAACACGGAGTGCTTACAAAGCTAGATTTGACACCTAACAACCAGTGCGAGTTTGTTTTGGAGCAAGACGAGCTAAACAACTATCAAAACTGATTTACAACAGCCGGAATCAGTTCACGCATTTTTATGCAGTTGACGCTTTATTGTGTGTTTTTACAGATGCCGCAGCTGGCTCTTCTTCATTTTCCTGTTTTTGCACTTACGTCTTAGTTCGTTTAACAAAAATTCGCAAACCGACACGAACCGCGACGATCCACTTCAGTCGCCGGGTTGCTTCCCCCGGTTTTGAAGGGAAGCGGTACAGTTTGATGCAGACGTCCCCTTCGCGATTGTGACAGTTCCTAACGCAGCAGTATCTGCGCTTGTGCTTTTTGTTCACAGTTCTCACGAAGGAGCTGCCAAGAGGTAGCGGGGAATCTATTGGAAAATTGGAAAAGCAGGCTTACAGGCGGGCCTGAGCGCACCACGGACAATAGTGAAATGACGGTGAGGGCCTACCCGCGGGTGCTCACCGCCGCTGCCAGGTGGCGCGACATGTACAGGCAAACTGCATTGCAGGGTGCCCGGACGCCAAGCCCGTCGACCAGCGCTGTCGCACGAAAACAACTAAAGCAAACAATTATCTGGCGGTGGTAACTAACTACTTTTGACTGAACACGTTGAGAAACAACGAAGGCTACTCGCGTCACCAAATTCAGACATACGTCTACAAGCAAAACAGCACAACGTATGAGGGGGGGGGGGGAGCGTATGGTAAGAGGTGAGCATTACGAGCCCGGCTTTCTGTGCACTTCAAGAGCTCATTCAATTGCAAGTGATAGCGGCATAGCGGCGTCAACGGCTCCTCCTACGATGAGCTGTGAAAAAAAAGGTATTTATTGCTAATAATGAAATAAAACACAGTTGTCTTTTCTTTACTCATCACGCATATACAAAATTGATTGGGAATTTAAGTTTCGTTGGATGAATCTAACTGTTCTGGGTTTATTTAATGGACGCTTTTTTCTTTCCCAATGTTTGTTCCTTCCGAACATAGTCGCGCTTCAGTCGCTGTTCCCATAACCACCTTTGCTGATGTCGGTGACAATTTGCTCTGAACTGCTTTTCACCGGAAGCTTCGTGGCTTACTTGGATCGACCTTGCGGAATCTTCGTTCATTTCGCATTTTCGATAAGTGCGTATGAGCCATACGCTGTCAGCTTGGCTGCAACACGAGAAAGAAATCCAGCGGACGCACCACCCTGCGTTAGCTCGGTCGGCTCAACGCCCGAGCATGGGGTTGCCTTCAGCAGCCGGCGTGAGCGTCGTGCGCGCGCGGGCAGCATTCCTGCTGAGAAAATTATTAGGGCGCACGGCGTTTGAGCGGAGGTGACTGCGAAGGCTAAGGTGAAATTGTCTAATGTCTTTTGTCATGGACTGTCGGAGTGAATAAGCGATAAGAAATGTCGTAGCTTGTCTCGCAGCACTGGCGATGTTTCTGGTGGCATTTAACGCATCCACGACTTTCTGAAGTTCATACGGAGGCTCGTACAAGACTGCGCAGTACTAAGACATCTCGCTATGCTCATGACGGACAGGAGAAGCGCCCACGATTGGCTATAGTGCTAACGCGCAAGCAGCGCCGCGTTTCATCGGCAGCATATATATAGTTTACAAACCCGCCGTGGTTGCTCAGTGGCTATGGTGTTGGGCTGCTGAGCACGAGGTCGCGAGATTGAATCCCGGACACGGCGGCCGCATTTCGATGGGGGCGAAATGCGAAAACACCCCTGTGTTTAAGTGCACATTAAAGAACCCCAGGTGGTCCAAATTTCCGGAGTCCTCCACTACGGCGTACCTCATAATCAGAAAGTGGTTTTGGCACGTAAAACCCCATAATTTAATTTATTATAGTTTACATATGCTGGTCTAAAGGTGGAAACACTTTGACTATGAATATGTTTGACAACAAACATTTCAATGATTGAGAGGGATAGATCGATATATGGCAGCGTGGTTCGTATACTTTGGTCCTGCAGCATTCGTTCGCCGAGTGTCGGTACGCATTTTTCGAAAAACTGCTGTGCTGATATAAACACGTCGCCCAACGTTTCAACGACGACGTCGTACTGGCGTAATCGTGCGCACGATAATCTGAACGCGCGCTATGAGTAATTTTCGATCCTCTTTGGCCAGTGCACGCCGTGAGTAGACATGCTCACGTCAGTAGACATGCTCAAGTCAAATTCACTTACACAAACCACGTATTAAAAAGGTGTAGTAAACTTGAAAAAAAAAAGTGCTTGTTTGACGCTCTGGCAGCACTTGGTTATTTTTACTTGAGCTGAGGTGCCGAGGCGTGCGCGACGTTCCGTTATGGCGATGAAAAACAAATCGCGAATCGTTCGAGTTTTCCGCAGCTTGCAGCCACCTCGAGGAGAGGGAGAGTGGCGATGACAAATCCGTGGACCGGTACTTTGCCTGCCAGCGCCCCTGCTATCCCTTGCGACCTCCTAAGTAGCAGTAGTGAGGTAAGTTGCTGCCCAGTGAAAACTCAGTATTTCGAGGAATATTTACACGGTTAGGTTTAACTGCCGCAATAGTTGCGGATGATAGATTGAAAGAAATAATTTCTTAAATAGGTGAAGCCTCCGTAGTGACTTAGGGTCTGTGGCGTTTTGGAGCTAAATACATGGTCAGGGATTCAATTCCCCATCGACGAGTTATGTTTGTGCCGAAATCTGTAGCATACACATGTTCACCGCATCTATATGCCTTTCCCGTGGTCGGCCATACTTCTTTCATTCATTCTGGTGGTTTGCGTGCCAAAACCAGGATTTGATTTTGAGGCGAGCCGTTCAGTGTGGGACTTCGGATTAATTTTGACCACCTGGGGCTCTTTAACATGCACCCAGTGCACGGTACTGGGGCATTTCTTGCATTTCACCTCCGTCGAAATGCGGCTGGGATTCGATCCCACGTCCTCGGGCTCAGTAGCGCATTGCGATATAGCCACATACACCACCACAGCGGGTCAAATCATTTGAGTTGCAAGCTCTCAGGACAACCGTGATGGAAATAGTTTCTTCGCAACTTAGTCACATTTCTCGTCGCTTAAATGCATTCCAATGCAAAAGAAGCGAAATGGCAAGGTAAACGCATGGCGCACAATTGCGGATATTGGGCGAACGTTCAGGAAAATAACGTTCTTTGCTGATAAGCAGCGTACAACAGAGCTGCGGCGCAAAACAAGCACGCATCGCAACCTAAACGTGTGGATCATTTTGCAGCGAAGCTGTTATGGTCGTACGAATACATTCAAAGGGGTCTCACTAAAACGTACTGTAGCGTGACTTCCAAGCGTTCGCATTGACTGCTGGAGGACTAATAAACGTTGTGGGCGGAAATTTGACAAGGACATGTGGAAGGACGTTTAAGACAATGTTCATGCGATGTTGACTTTGTGGGCTATCGTTCGATGAGTTGTGAACAGTCGTCAATGTTTCGTAGAACTCTTGTTACAATAATTTGCATACGGTTGAACGAAACGTTGCGAAAAAGCCGCTTCACTTGTCGCATAAATTTTTTCGTAAATAAAATAGGTACCAGGAAAAATGGGGTGGTAAGTTTGCAAACCTGCGCATTGATAAGGGGATTATGAAATTCGTGTAAATTGAAGTCCGTTGCGCAGAGGTTTTCGGAAGACTAGAATGAATGCCACCAAAGACTGATCGCATGCATGAGGCGAGAATTCATACAGGCATGGGCAGAGAGTTTCAGTCTTTCCGGGGGGGGGGGGGGTAGCTGGGACCAGCTTGCCCCTCCTGCACACACCACTATATGTATATATATATATATATATATATATATATATATATAACATTTAGTAACAATTTCACTTGAACAAGCTTCGTGTCAGCTCGAAGATTTGTCCACTGAAGTCACGGCCTTATATGGGTATAGACAACACCTCATAGTAGGAGACAGTTCAATTTCCCAGCCTGAGTTGAGTCCCCTCGCACCCCCAAGAATCTGGCGTCTCTCGGTGGCATAACATCCTCTCGTAAAACTGTTTTATACTTCGCTACCACTAATACTGCTTCGGCTTTCCGGAGAAACTGCAGCATCTCTCTCTGTCCTTTGTTCTTTCAGTCCGAGTATAAGCGCTGCTGCAGATGACTGCTGTTGAGTATGATTTCGAGTGAATCCGGCTTGGCTTCATTTCGGTTACTGAGTGAATTATACAGCTTGTTCTAGCTATCATGCACCAGGAATCAAAGAAAGAGCAATTACGTTACTCGAAGAAAACCTAGTGCACACTAGTACAGTGGAGTAGCCGGCAGTAATTTTTTTGCTAGTGATATTTAATTAGGTAACTATAATTAATTACCTAAGTCAAGAAGTACTGTCGTAATTATTAAAGTGACAATGAGGCATTTGTAGGCACCGGCAAATGACATCTTACGGCGGTGTTTTCATCAACGTAATAATCGCGTACAATTTTTTATCACTGGTAAAGAAACCCCCCGACAAATGAAAAACACCCCGTGACTGCGCTGTCACCCGAATCATAAAGCAGCGCCTTCATATAAGCTAACTGAAAGCAACTGTTTTCCCTGTCACAAACGCAAAGAGAGCCCATTACCTTGTTAAGGGTACAGCAGGAGCGCCAACAGCAGGTTTGGCGGCTTTGCAGGTATTCATTCCTCTAATTTCTAAGTTACACTTATCGCTCTCTCAAGGTTGACTAACAAAATTTCCTCTAATTTCTAAGTTACACTTATCCCTCTCTCAAGGTTGACTAAAGGATAACAAAAGTCTTTTGATAAGGCGTCCGAAGCGCCGATCTGATCACGGATGAGATGCGAAAAGCAATGTAACAGGCGTAGAATTTTTGACAATTGCGTTTTGCTTGCACCGCATTGAAACAGTGCGCGCAAAGCTGCATTTCGGGCCGGAAACTTGCTTCGGACCAAAGCCAAATTAAATGGGCGCTTTTATTTTTCATTAGAGTGTATGCGTGCTACAAAGAACAGCTTCGTGGCAAAAAATAAATGCGAAATAAGCAGATCGGGAAGCGACTCACGTGTAGAAAAAAGGCAAATCCGAGGCGTTCAAGAAAGTAAATGTACCACTTCTAAATGAGCCTAATTGGCATTCAGGACATCTGCACACACACACACGCACACAAAAAGCAGAATATTCTATTAGATTTATCTGACTGATGCCTAAGCATTTCGTACCACTGACGTGGTGTTTCGTGGTTGTATGCTGGTGGGTGTCGTATAATTGCGAGAACGACCGCGAAAGAACCGTGAAACGGAGAAGCGCGGTTGCAACACCGAACTGTTAAGCGAGACCTGCACGAGACGACGTAGAAGGGGCGAGTAGAAGCAACGTTGACTGGTGTTGTATAGAGCCCGCAGCGGATGCGGACGTGGGATGAAATGACCAGTAAATGCAGGAAATATGTGCAGCATTTATTAGTTACACTGAACCATTGTGAACCGTGATCAACCGTGCTCTGCCGGCGGCTACGTATGGCTACGTATGGCGCGGCCCGTATCTTGAAAGTGGTTTGCGAAAGGGGCAGAGTGCGGCATGTGCTGAGAGCTCCGTGAGCACTCTGTTCGCGCCGCTTCGTTGGCGTTGAGGCGAGAGGCAGCACGCAGGTGAATTCGCTGGCTGCTGCGGATTGACAGCTATCGTTTCATGGGACGTACAGAGGGGCGGTTTTTCCGTTGGGTGAGGATGGAAATGCTTACGCATTTAAAACCATCAGATTTCAGTGCGCCTTCATTATCTATGAATTCGTAAGCGCCGTTCATCACCAGCTGCTGCCCAGAGGACGTGTTCGAGTAGGTCTCCTTCTGCAGGTGCGCAGTACTGAGTCTGCATTATCACATCTTGTGTGGCTTTCTTGATGACCGACGCTGGAATTCTACGGCAGACATCCGTTGTCCTTGCCTTAGGCTGCTCATCTGACGTCCGTCTGAATCATGTAAGCACGATTTTTCACGTAACCCCAAAGAAAGAAATCGAGGGGAGAGAGGTCAGGTGAACTTGCCGGCCAATTTGAAGGCCCCTGCCTTCCAATCTATCACGCATGAAAAGCCGCATCCAGCCAGTTTCATGACCGGCTGCTGCTGTGTGCTGTAATCTTGCTGATTACCACAGAAGTGGAAGATGTGACAGCGGGACTACGCTGGAGAAACTCGTGCACCACTCATTCAAGAATTTCGTCCACGTAACGCTGTCCAGTTCAGTGTGTGATCGAAGATGGGATCGATTATTGCACCAGCGTAAATTACGAACCGCGCATTAGATGACCACTGGTACTGGCGCCGAGTGTGGTTTGCCATACGTGGATTGGAGCCACTCCAATAGTGTGCATTATGCAAATTTACCTGGCCATTTCTACAAAAATGGGCTTCATCTGTGCACATGATCTTGCTCAAAAGTCCGGTGATTCATCGGCTTTTGTGAGGACCTAACTCAAGAAATCTAGATGATTCTGCAGGTCCCCATCTTCCAAGCATTGGTGCAGCTTAAGGTGGTCATTTAGAATCCTCTACACTGATGACTTGCAAATTTGTAGCTGGGCGGCCAAGTCCTGCACGCAAGCATGAGGGTTTGAGGCCATAAATGCTAGAACATCCATGCGTAGGCGAGGACTCAAAGATGGAGTCCTCCGCCGTTGTTTCTTGAAGCTGCCGGTTTGTCTCAAGTTCTCATAATTTCTGATGATAGTCGATGCGTTTGATCTACCGCCACACATCCAGGACATATATATTTGCGGACTTCGTCTCGTTGCCATTTGCAGATCCCAAGGCGAAGGTCACGTTTTGCTTCTGCCAATTAGATAAATACACGGCATCTGGGACGAAACAAAACACACCTTTACACCTTTGCACTGACGTAGTCAATTCGCTTTTGTGGCGATAGGTATTGTGGCAAAATGGAAAAGAAATTAAAAGAAAACGCCATCCCTGTGCTTTATTTATGCTAAGACAACAGCTATTATAGCTTCTTTCAAACTAACACCAAACGCCACGTGTAACTTCCGCCGGGGTGCCGCAGATAAGGAACTAGCCCGATCACTATGTCTTCCTTTATTTCCTTTATTTCATTCTGGCTAACTCAGAGGGCATGGCTTTATGGTGCGGGTGGGAGCGCAGTCATGTGGCATTTGTCATATTTCGCGGGGTTTATTTATCAGTCCGACAAAGTTAGTACCCAATTAGTACGTCGCTGAAAATACCGCAATTAGATGTCCCTTGGCTGAGCCTACAAATCCCTCATTGACACTTTCATAATTAGGATAGTATGTATCGAGTTACATAATGAATGATTATTACCTAATTGAATCTCACTAATGAAAACATTACTGGCAGCTACTCCACTGTACTGGAAACAATATGCGCTAGGTTTTCTTCTAGCAACGCAATTGTTCTTTTTCTTAAAATCTGCGTGCATGATAGTTAATTGGGACACCCTGTATATATATAGGACATCTTCGTAAAAGTCACAATGTTTCCATCCATAATAAATGTTTGGTTATTAGAAGAGTTTTTTTTCCATGAGTCGTTAGCATTGCTTACTGGAAAGAGAAGCAATACTGAGACATACATCATTCACGTGAATTTCACACGCCATTGATAAAAGACTGCCGAATGGGTCACTGAAGTCTGCAGGTTTTTTAAGGGTAAAAAAGCACGCAAATCAATTAGAAGCGAGGTGAACACTCAATAACATATTCATTCACTAGGCACAGGCTATCCATACCTTTAGAAGTAATTTTTAATTGGCTACCTCCTCCTCTTTAAAAATAAACTAAACTTTATCCTCTGCATATATATTCAAATATATTGTATATGTGCATGGTGTTTACAGTGGAAATTTAAAACAATATTGAAGTGAGAAAAAACGGATGAGGCAGCTGTCGCTAGTGCTTGTAATGCGCTTGTCTGTCCTTCTATTTTCAGGATTTGCAGAAATAAAGCGAGAGTATGAATTAAAAACCGTGCACGTCCGCTTCAACAATGATGGAGTAAGCTATTAGCCACAATAAAGTTTTAAGTGAAAATGTCGAGGCAACTCAAAAGAAACCTCAAATGATGTGGGGGACAAAACGCTGGTAATATTGCATGGGTTCGTGTGTGTGTAGGGGGGGGAGGGGCAGGTCTTGCTTCGGCATCGCCGGGGAAAACTCCGGACGGGGCTTGGGCCCTGGAGCCTCCCCCCCCCCTCCCCTCCCCCGTAGTCGGCGCCCATACATATAGGAATAAAGCACGTGCGTCGAACACAATGTTTCAGTTTAAAAGTTCTCGAGATGTTAGGAGCGTCACAATCAATTAAAGAAATTGTGGTGCAAATAGCAAAGATTCTTTCTTCGGATTAGCAATAAATTTTGAAAATGTGCCTGGTAGCACGGGAATAGATATTTGATGCGGACACTTTAGATTCGCATATGCGATACCCACTAAGTACGCACACATGTGTTGAAAAGGTATCTGCACGTTCTGAAGTGTTAATTTGAGCGTGAGGAAAAAAATCCGTTGCACTTTCGGAAACGTTGGCGTTAGAAAAAAAGGCTGCGCCGGGGCGCAAATAAGTCGCATGAACCAGTCACAGCAGTTGGTAGTGAAGTCGGCGGGGAAGGAGCCATGATACTTGTCGGTGATGGCATAATGACAGTGGTGCACGGAGGTGATGTCAGTGAGGGATGACCATGCCTAAGGCACCATTTTAAGAATAGAAACAGCTTCGCTAGTACTTGGTTTGTGATTCAAAGAGGTAGCGGAAGCCTACTGACATTTTTTACGAGGGAAGTTTACATTTCTGCGCAACGAAAGCGAGCAGGAAAATGTCCTACATGATGACCAGCTAGATGGGGCCAAATCGAGAATGTCGTTTGTTGTTCTAGCTAGCAGGTCATACCTATTCAGCGAAATCATTATTTTGGAAATCAATAAATCATACCATCTGATGGTCGCTTTCTGTTGGAGACAGTGCTCTGGAATGTGCTGCGATTTACCTTGATCATGTGCAAATGTTTTCCTCTTTGTTCTCTTACAGATGACCGGCGGATCTACGCAGACATGAATCGCTCAATCATCATAGCAATGTTCAAGTTTCCCTAATACACTTCGAAGATGTATTTACTTTCCTTGTAGAGGTTGTCGAATTTCTCTTGGTATTATTATTATTATTCTGCCCGTGGTTTCTCAAGCGCCACAAGTAAATCGCGAGACTGCATCGTTACCTGATATAGAAGAAATGTAAGCCACCATAATAATGAGTTGTAATAGCATCGCCGTGTCTTAGCAAGGTGCAAGAGCAGATATGGATAAAACGTGTGTATAGACAAGCATTTACGTGTAGAAAATTTACATTGAATCTTCCAGAAATGTTAGTACAAGAAGCCCTGTTTCACTTACTAACCTATCTGCTGGCACATTGAGACCAGAGCCATAAAGGAGAGGAATAAAAATAACCTTGCATCTTTATTGTGTACTCTTCGAAAACGTGGACTAAACGACAACAAATGAAATTCGGCAGAAGAAATACATGGACTACGCGGACACGTGGTAACTATCACTGCGTAAGCGAAACATATTCTTGCTGAGCTCAGCCTCGCCTTTGATCCTCCAGAGCCTTCGTAATCGTTGGTCCGACGGGATGGAGTAGCAGGATATCAAGGATTAGCCTCTGTTATTAGTTCTGCAAATTAAGTACGATCAACCGTAATGGCCTGTCGTAGCTCGAGTGGAAGAAATATCTTCGTTTACGTGTCCCCTTATGGGTCTTCTTACATGTTACTTTATTAGAAGAGTTTCGTTTCAAATGAGCAAGGAAAGCTTGAAAGTTTTTCTGGCCTTCTGATGCTCAGTGAAAGGTCGCAGGTTCAATTTCCTACTTTGGCTGCGCGCTTCACTGGCTTTGGCTTTCGCTGCGTGCTTGGAAGAAATATTCAAGCTGTTAAACTGCGAAAGCTTAGGAGTGAGTTTCGACGGTGAATACCTCAGCAACCTTCGGTTTATCGATGGCATTGTTCTATTCAGCAACACTGCAGAAGAGTTACAACAAATGATTGAGGACCTTAAGAGAGACAGTGTTTTTTTTTTGTACAAAGTTTTATTTGGGCAACATAAATACAAGGTTTGCCCGCAAGGTAAGGCAAAAGGAGGGCGTAATCCTCCTGACTAAGGCCTTTACCTCGCTGGGGCAGCAGAAGTAGCAGTCAACTGATAACAAAGTACAACTAATAAGAGACAAAACTTTCTAACTATTCACAGCAAAATTTTAAGCAAAATGAAAAGTAACGACCGTTTGCCAAATAGCAAGTAACTAAATAAATACAGAACAGGAAAAATAAGAACATTCTGTTATTAACAAAAGTTATACATTCAGAATAGAACGTTATTAACATTACTATTGACATTAAACAAAGAAACTTTATCAACATTCATTAAACACACTGTGATCAGAAAATATTATGTTTTGTATGGCACGTTTAAATCTGTGAATTGTTCTAGAATTTATAGCTTCGTCAACAATGTTAGAGTGGGGCAGAAGATTAATATGCAGAAGTCAAAGATAATGATGAATAACCGGGCAAGAAAACAAGAGTTCAGGATTGCAGTCAGCCTCTAGAGTCTCTGAAGGAGTACGTTCACCTAGATCAATTAAACACAGGGAACCCTGATCATGAGAAGGAAATTCATAAAAAAATAAAAATGGGCTTATTCGCATACGACAGACATCGTGAGCTCCTGACTGGAAGCTTACCGTTATCATTGAAAAGGAAGGTATACAATCAGTGCATTTTACCGGTGCTGACACGTATGGGGCAGAGGCTTGGAGACTGACAAAGAAGCTTGAGAACAAGTTTTAAGGACCGCACAAAGAGCGATGGAACGAAGAATGCTGGGCATAACTTTGGAAGACAGAAAGAGAGTGGTTTCGATCAGAGAGCAACGGGTATAGACGATATTCTAATTGACATTAAAAAAATGGCGCTGGGCAGGTCATGTAATGCGCAGATTAGATAACCGTTGGAACATTAGGGGGACAGAATGGGTACCAAGAGAAGGGAAGCGCAGTAGCGGATGGTAGAAGACTAGGTGGTGCGACGAAATTAGGAAATTTGCGAAATATATATATATATATATATAAACGAGAAGAAAGGGGGTTAACCGAGGGGCCCGATTTTTATTAGTCCTATCATAAGAAGCCAACACACACTGACAAAAAGGACAACATAGGGGAAATTACTTCTGCTTAATAACTGAAATAAACAAATGATAAATGAATGTAAATGAAAGTGGATGAACAAACAATTTGCCGCAAGTGGGAAACGATTCCACAACCTTCGCATGCGAAGGTTGTGGAATCTATATTTATATTGATTGACTACAGGCATAAGTTGCTGTTGATACCACGTGATGGTTCGTGACTTCAGTAAATACCACAATTCTCGATTTCCCTATGCTAAAATTAGGGCCTTGATAGTTCACTTCATTTCCACACGATTTGAATATATTTGCAAATTTCTGAATATATCTTGCACGGTGCCGTAGTAGCACTATCTTGTCCGCAAACGAAAGCCCACAGAGGCCCTATGTTGCACCCTCTGCACAATCAGGATGTAGCATAAATCAAACCCTAATTCACTATTTTCCAGTTATGTTTCTATGCCCTTAACATAAAGCGTGACCAAAAATGGAGACACAAGGTATCCTTGCTTCGGTTTTCGGTGAATTTCCAATAGTCCTTTGTGTTTGCGGCCTCCCATACGATTGGTACTCGGTTGTGCCAATATGTCTCCCTGAGCAGCTCCACTGCATCGTCATTTATGCCCTCATGCTCAAGAATGTCCCACAGCTATTCCCTAATTGCGTTGTCGTAAGTTTCTTTAATGCACGGAAAACAGCGCTCGCGCCCATGCATCTGTTTTCACCAAGCGCCGAAACCGGCTGAATGTATTCGGCACGAAGAGGTGTCGCCGCGCATGATTGTAGAGTACGGGGCGGTTGTATTTCCCTCTCCTTTTGTAGCGGTGAGACTTTAAGAAGGACAGCGGAGCCACGTCGAGGACATTATGTGGTTCCTGCTGCGGCCGTTATGCCGCATTAAAAACGTTGTTCATCGTGCGGCATCGTGTTTCTGATTCGGAGCCTTGCTCGGCGAAACGTAACACCTTCCAAGGGGGTTGCAGGGAATGGAGCTTCCCGTCACGTGTGAGAAGTTTCCCCACTCATTTATGGAACCGCACGTGTAATCCCGACGCGAGATGTTGTGGCTGGAGTAGCGGCCGATTGTACTCAAAGAGACATTCGACGCCGACAACAACGCGCTAAAACCGCAAACGCTGTTGGCAAAAACAAAAAGAAAAGCTCAATTTAAAGTGGGCCCTTACATTCGACGCAGGCGTAGACATACTCATTCGTTCGGCTAGTCAGGGCAATCTAAAGCGCGAACACTAATCTGCGCATTACATGACCTGCCCAGCGCCATTTTTTTTAATGCCTATTAGAATATCGTCTATACCCGTTTGCTCTCTTATCTAAACTGCTCTCTTTCTGTCTCTTAAAGTTATGCCTAGCATTCTTCGTTCCATCACTCTTTGCGCGGTCCTTAACTTGTTTTCAAGCTTCTTTGTCAGTCTCCAAATCTCTGCGCCATATGTCAGCACCGGTAAAATGCACTGATTGTATACTTTCGTTTTCAATGATAATGGCAAGCTCCCAGTCAGGAGCTCACGATGTCTGCCTTATGCAATCCAACCCATTTTTATTCTTCTGTGAATTTCCTTCTCATGGTCACAGTTTCCTGTGATTAGTTGACCTGGGCAAACGTACACCTTCACAGACTCTAGAGGCTGACTAGAAATCTTGAACTCTTGTAGTTATTTATCATTATCTTTGTCTTCTGCATATTAATCTTCAGCCCCACTCTTACACTCGCCCTGTTAAGTTACACTCTCCCTCAATCACTTGTTGTAACTCGCCTGCAGTGTTGCTGAATAGAACAATGTCATCGACAAACCAAATGTTGCTGAGGTGTTCGCCGTCAATCCTAGCTTACTCCTAAACCTTCCCAGTTTAATAGCTTGAATACTTCTTCCAAGCACGCAGTGGATAGCATTGGAGAGATTGTGTCTCCTTGTCTGACTCCTTTCTTCATAGTTATCTTCCTACTGTTGTAATAAAGTTTATTTACAAAAGCAAAACAAAGCCCTTTCAAGACTGTGGATAATAACTGAAGCTCTAACATGTCAGGCTGAGTTTGTGAATACCATAAATTAGACACTACCAACGTGATTTTATTAAAGCTACTTTCCGGGCTACTTGGTGTATACTTGATTTGAAAATTATAACAATGCTAATGCATCCATCCACAAAGGAACAAGGACAAGACACACGCAACATGACTACCAAGATGACTTGGGTTTATTTTACACTCCATTATCTAAAGAATAAGCAAGCAACTTTAGCTACATTTAAACAAACACATAAGAGGAAGAACACAGACTAAAGTACCAACTTCACCATGCCCACTGGTGTTCACAAATGCTGTATAGAACGCCAGGTCTAATTGGCACATGCTTTTATCATATTACAACTTCATATGAAGCTATTTTCTCTAGACTATGCACTTTTGCATTCATTCCAAAAGTGTTGTGATATGTGACAGAACACAAATGAGCTTGTATAAAAAGAACAAACTGGCATGGCACACTGACAGGAAGCAAGGAAACAGGACAAGCGTCGCTATTGGTACAAGATCTACAGCAATATATCAGAAGGTGACAGTACAGCAATATTATTTAAGCAAAAGTGAGTACAGATCTGTGAACTTATTCAAGTCAAAACGTGGATTTACCATTTTCAAAACCACATATTCATGAACAAAAACAGCTAAACATCAGTGCACATATTGCAAAATCAGAAGGCACAATTCTTCACTGAGTGCTAGTTCAGCCACCGCACGCCGAAATGCGTAAAAGCTGCTTAACCTGTGTAGCCTTCAGCACGCGACAGCAAAGACGACTATCAGCAACAGGCTTCATATATACTGTTTGGAGTCTCTGCTTCAAACCGCAATACACTGTTAAAATAAAATTTCAGAGTTTCCTTGTTTCATTCAGAAAAAAGACAGTGTCTTGGTCATGCCACCACAGTTAACGGATAAACTTGCGCCAGCTACATTGAGTCAAAGCAGAAAATAAAGTGAGGAAGACAGATGTATGGTGTGAAAATGATGCTGTTGTATCAAGTAGCATAACTGCTCACTTAACATTCAGCTGCTTTCCATGCCTCTGCATACATACTGAGAAGCTTTACCTCTTCACCATCTGCTAGTGAAGCACTGTTTGTTCACTGTGATCACCCACTCAAGGCAGTCACTTGGTTAAGAAGGGCCCTACGCTACATGTAAGGAAACCGACCCGAAACCGTACATAACTCCTGTAAAACATTGTCATGTTTTGGATACTTCGACTGTTCATCAGCAGCTGCATCACTACTGCCAACATGCAGACGATGCAATTCCCCAAGCACTTGCTCAACAAGAGTACAGTAATGAAGAGTGGCAAACTGAGCTAGCTGGTTCATTAAGAAAACAAGACGCTATCGCAAGAAAAAATAAACACTCTAGAATTTTGAGGGCTCTGGCTTGTTTATTATATTCAAACATCAAAAAAGCTGATTATTACAGAACGCCATGAAGCGTGGTGCACTGTTACCAACTGTTGTTTTTTAAAGCTATAACCTGTTATTACCAGACATTCATGCACCATGGCTGAAGACATACTGTTCATCGTTGCCATGTCTTGAGCACGGCAATTAGTCTCTTTCATAAAGGGTTGGTATTGTCACTACAAAAATATTGTGGTGTATTGTGGTGTACGCACCTGAGAAGCTGACAAATGCACTGATTTAAGTCTTCATAGTTCAAGTGTACTGGAGAGAGTGGAATGTTCGTTGGTTGATTTCGGTAATATTCGGTAATATTCAATGATTCGGTAATATTCAATGACACTTGTTGAGTCACAGCCGCGGTTGTGGACTACAGCCTGTGTTTCACTTTCATCCAAGTTCAGGCAGAGCTTTCCTGTGCCTAACAAAATTGTCTGCTGACCAGTTCTCCTCTCCTATACACCAAAAACGTCACTGCTTCTGCTGAAAGATTTAAACTCGCTTTAGCTGCCTGTAACTTTCGAGCAAGTACATAACGTTCCAATATTGGTAAAGAACATCATTAGCTCTGCTGACCGATTTCACAAGTTCATTTCCGCCTTCAAATACAAATGAAGAATGCGACCAATGAGGTCCTAGTTTAGCCGCACTTTTAGGAAGATGCAGAATTTGGTGTAAATTGTATGTCATTGCACCCAATCTGTACAAAGACCGTGTTCTCACAACAAACTCCGAGAGAAGATCGGATGACCTCATTATGGCCATCTGAAGTGACGGTGTCCAGTAGAAGTATATAGACACCCTCCACAAGCAAACTGGAATGTCTGACATACTTATCCGGCAAACAGCCGTGAAGGAATGGTAATGAATAATGAACCCATTACTTCCATTCACTAGCTTTCCAGATTGTGAAATCTGATAATCTTCGTGGTGTACGTGTGAACCAATTCAGTGGCTTGATTGTCCATAACCTCCTGTTTAAAGAAGCTAAACATTGTTGTGAACCAATGTAAACATAGTTTCTCTTTTACATGTGATCACATTTTTATTCTTTTTAAGCTGTTGTACGGTGTATATTTGTTCCAACAATCTTTCCTTTCTGAATCCTGAGCTTCATATGTGATTTATATGTATTGTCTTTTGTGATAATATAAATGCATTATTTCTGACTCATTTCTTGGGCAAATGAGGAAGCTTGCTTCTCCTTGAAGCACATTACACCTATACAACACACATAGATACTGATAGACTATAGATCTCGCAAACTAATATGAATACACTATTACCCTAATAAAAAGAATACACTAGTAGACCTGTACAAGCAGAATAGCACATATACGTCCAGAATAGAGCTAAAAGGAATTCTATCAGTGTGTCAAGTTGTATCGTATCGTAATGCAATAGAAAAAACTGATAGAATTTTTATTAGGTTGCCCTCTCAGATTTTTTGCTAGAGATCTTTCAGTGCAAATGCATATCAACCTTTTGAGTAATGCTAACAACTGAACACATGGCTTTTTGTGCTGCAATGTTTCTTGGACTCCTGCTTCCCTTAAACTTATACTGTATTATATGCTTGCAAGATCAAAACTTGAGTATGCTTCATCAATCCAGGATACACCTACAAAAAACAGAACTCTCATATTTAGTTGAAGCCATACAAAACCAACCTGTAAATTTTATTATAGCTCCTTATTCCCACACCGCAAGCATATCAACAATTAAAACTTGCCTTGATTGGCCAGGCTTGTCAACGAAAAACTAACCCATTTATTTCACAAATTCTCAATTGAAACGTATGTTATTACCTCCTTGTATCTCATTGAGAATGAACCACAACCTCAAGGTACAGGTGCCAACTTGCCAAACCAATCTTTACTATTCCTGTCGAAGGCAGCCTCAGAACACACACAGGCACACACATATATATCAATGAGCTACGAGGAGGTAATAAAAACATGTTTCAATTGAGAATTTGTGAAATAAACAGGCAAGTTTTCTTGTTGCCTAGCCAATCAAGGCAACTTTTTATTGTTGATATGCTTGCGGCATGGGAATAAGCAGCTACAATAAAATGTACAGGTTGGCTTTGTATGGCTTCAACTAAACATGAGAGTTGTGTTTTTTGTAGGTATATCCCGGATTGATGAAGCATACTCCAGTTTTGATCTTACAAGCATATTATACAGTATAAGTTTAAGGGAAGCAGGAGTTCCAAGAAAACTTGCAGCACAAAAAGCCATGTGTTCAGTTATTAGCATTACTTAGAAAGTTGATATGCATTTGCATTGAAAGATTATTAGTAATATGATTACCTATGTACAAGGTGCTTAATAAGAACAGAGTGTTTAATTTTGTAGGTAAATGTGGTAAAAGGACCAGTCATGATGTGAAAATCTCTTCATTTTGCTTTCACCACCCCACCTTACCACCATTTTACCTTTACACACACACACACACACACACACACACACACACACACACACACACACACACACACACACACACACACACACACACACACACACACACACACACACACACACACTCATACCATGGCACCCATTCCGTAACTCTAATGCTCCATACGATAGAAAATACGATAGAAAATTGGGCAAGTTGTTGAAGCTTCATGGCAGCTACTGCATGACAGATGCCGACAAAAGTAATAAAATGGGACAGGATACTGCACTATCAAATGAAGTTTATTGAAAGAAAACAACCAATATATAACACACATCACGTGACCAACACCCGGCCCCCTAGCATATGCAGATACATACCAAAACAACCTTCACATCACCGAATGCACATGTTTTGACGGCAACACACATGTCACGGCTGATTAATCAATGTAAAAAAACAATTACTAAGGCACAATGCAACTCAGTGGATTTACTTAATTAGATCTAAAACGGCAACCTCGCTATCTTACAGCGAGATGGATGGCTGGCTAACACATAGTGAGCCTTTCTTTCTAATGTGATAAGCCCCCATTAATTCACGTGAGAGCTTTTCACAGTGTGTGAACAGCAGAATAGTACTTTCAAAAACTGGATGACGCCCAATGCTGCAACAATGCACAGAAAGGTGTGGATGCGCAAAAACCCTTAAAAAAACTATGGTACTTCCTTAGTCGAATGTTTAAGCACCTTCCAGTCTGACTGATATATATTTTGTAGGCTTCAAGAAAAAGGAATCAAATAAACATTATTTCGTGTGCAAGAGACAAACTGTATGCTATATTTCACTTTGCAGTCCTCCCTGATGAGACAACCGTTGTGAAGAATGTGCTTGTTTATTGCTTCACATATTCCCTTCAGCTTATCTTTAAATGAAAACCCAATCCTCTCCTGGAACTTAGAGGCCACCTTTTTCTGCCTGTGCGACAATTAATAGAGGGGATAATGGCAACTTTGTTCCGCTCTTGCTCCTTAAGCTTCTTCCACCCTGGTCGCACCTTAAAGGGAAGCTGAAGAGTCTGTCCAATTCAATAAGACGCTCATATACGGATGCGGGAACCTTATAAAGCATGTAGGTCAAATTTGGGTTTTTGTTTTCAAATAGGAGCGACGTAATCGTCGGTTGAAATTGCGCTGTAGCTCCGCCCCCCGTCGAATGCCGCGCGCTGCTGCTGACGCTGACGATGCGAGCGGAGACCGGAAACCGCGGTGTTGTGACGTCAACTTTAGTGTTTTGCTCCTTCGCAGCCTGCGCGACCGTGCCTGACCGTGCTTGTTTCTGCGTGCGTGCCGTCGTAATCTGCTTCGATCGACCCTGCATTTCTTTGTTGGTGCGTCTGTGTGTGTAGAGTGGTGGTCAACGTGCGCAGCATCAACTGATGTGGTGGGCCGATCATGCCATCTTTCTGTGCAGCCTACGGTTGCACGAACACCAGCGGCCGCGACGATGTTGTCTTCCATTGCTTCCCACAAGACAAGAAGCTTTTAAGGAAGTGGGAGGCTGCTGTAAAGCGAAAGAATTCCAAGCCCTCAAGAACAACACTGCTGTGCTCCAACCACTTCCGTGACGACGATTATCACCAGAATTTCCACTAGCAGGATTTCTAAACGCAGCGCGAAAAGATCGGAGCAACGAAAACAAAGACGGCACGAGTGCGGACTGACTGATGATAACTGGTGTTGGAAGGCCTTATGAATACACGAACTCGCCCAAACCTGGATTTTGATTTACTGCGAGCTCCTTTATGTTAGCACGCTGAACGGAAGGTGCATGTTTATTTCCCGCCCTCGACGCAGGTTTCGTCGCAAAGCGCCGCGAATTTTCTATTTGCACGTGTGTTGTAAAACAGCCTGCATGCAGGTATAGCATAACGCAGTGCAAATGTAGAGTTTGCATGTGCTGGAAAGCCGGCGCACGCCAGGACGCTACGCTCCCCCCGTCTCTCGCGCACAGCGAGAAACCGACCGTCTCACGTAGCCGACGGAATTCGCCGCCTTTACGACTTCGGTTACGAGTAGTGTGCGGATGGCGCACAGATGAAGGTCACTACACGTACTGCATGAACCGGGAAGCTTTTCACGCGTTTGAACCGTCTTTGTAGGTTGCCGACAGCTTTGGACAGCGCACAAATGCCGACGATCGCATCCCCGCTTACGTTCCACGAGGAGGCATGCAGGAACACAACACTGCAGTTGTTTGACCGGAAACGAGCTCACTAGATCGGCGAAAGATCGGCGAGATCACTAGATCGCTTTGCAAAAAACATACTCACCAAAGAGCATTTCCAACACGAGGAGATCCCAAGACATCGCTTTCGTTCTCGTCGAAAGCACTGCTCGCACCAGCATCGTTTGCTTCTTCGAGAGGCCGGCTCTTTGCAATCGGCTCGTACATGTAGGGAGCAACGCCGAACTCTTCAGCAAAACGCAGTCTCTCTAAATTTTCTATTACCTCTTAATTTTCCATTACGGCACCAAACTACCTGGCACCGCGCTTCATGTGGAGCGGCAGCGGTCGGTCGCTAAAGTTGACGTCACGGGTCGCCCGACCAATCACAGGCGGAAACGAGACGCGCGAGCTGGGCGTGTCCGCTGCTGCACTTTTCGTCGAAATAAAATATATTTGCGCTTTCTTTCGCTCAATTTCGATACGATATTCGAATTCGGAGGGTTGAAAACCATTATGTACACATGTTCACTCATTTTTTCTGGAAAACCTTTCAGCTTCCCTTTCCTTAATTAACGTGCTTCAAGATAAAAAAAACCACTGAAACTGAATAACCTGCCTCATTAAGCCTTGTCACCAGATTCCTTACACTTTCAAGGATAAGGTGAGGATAGCTCTTGGTTGGGGCATCTCTAATTGCCTGAGTGGCAATACTGTACTTAATAAGTTTTGAATGGATAGACCTATAATCAAGAAGGAGCTTAGAAATTCTCAACTGATATCCCCAGCATACGTTATCCCACATAAAAGTAAGCGTGACATAAGAAGTTGCAGCATATTTTTTTTCTGGAACTTCTAAAGTGAAGTTGAAACCTTGCTATTGTTCTCTATATAACTTCAGTACTTCGATGACAGCTCTGTGAAAGTTATCATTTGCTCATGAAAAACAAATAATCATCCACGTATCTGAAAATTTTAAGAGCAAGCCCACTCAGGTTTTGATTATCTTCTGGTCAACATAACTTAAAATATTACTGAGCACTGGTGCAACACCGGAACCTATGCAGATGCCAGCATTCTGGACACATATTTTACTTTCCCACCAGACCAAAATTGACCCTAAATAGAAATCAAGAAGCTCCAGAAAGTTTGCAACAAGAATTTTACACCTTTCAGCAAATTCCAGCTAACCTGTTTGCTTGTGTATGAAGTCCTTAACAAACTGCAAGAGACGCACCTGCGGCAAAGAATTGTACAAATCTTCTGCATCTATACTAAAGCCTGCCCATTTTCCCAGATTATGCTCCTGCAGGAAGTGTACAACAGTCTGAGAGCTGGTAGCAAGGAATTGGTCGTTGATTCCCAGCCTGTCAAGGTGTGTCTACAGAAATTCTGAAACATGAAGCTATGATTCATATTCCGACACAATGTTTCTGAAATGGATTCCCTAAGCTTGTGTGTTTTGCACTGAAGAAGGCGCATAAAAGAAAACCTCTTTCCACCTTAACATCATTTGAGACTGTTGTCAAACCAAACTGATTCAACTTCGTGACAGCTCAACATTTTATGTCAGCTATATTGGTATAAATTTCATTAAAATTGATGTCAGTGGCTGACACACCCTCCTCCGGAAAAGTGCTTTCCAACATGACAACACAATGCCCTTTTTTGTCTCCAAGAAACCTCCAAGTTTCTGCCCCATACGTTAGCTCAGGTAGAAGGCAATTATTCTATGCTTGATTGTACAAAATCATATATATATATATATATATATATATATATATATATATATATATATATATATATATATATATATATATATCTTTGTATTCACCATCCAGGGCCAGGGAACAAGAGAAGCCAGACACCACTGACCAATTTTTGACTAAAAGAATTAATTTTTGACCTTATACATCTTGTTTTTACTGTACATGTCCCTCACCTCCATCCAGGTTCCCAACATTTATATCTAAAAAGCTTGTCTATCACCACATACAGGGTCTGTCCTGAAAGTAATGTCAGTAAATTTATTGTGATGTGACTGTATGTCAGAGCGGTCTAACTGGTTAAAACTAGTAGTGACGGAATCCAGCTAAGCAGCGGTCCGTCAGTCAGTGTGCTCCGAAAATCGGAGAGTGTCGGATGGGCCCGTCCGTGAGCTGTTTTTTTTTCTTGTGCAAGTGAAAATGCAGCGCTCATTAGAACAAAGATTTGCGATCAAGTTTTGTGTGAAACTTGGCAATACTGCTGCGGAAACTGTTACTATGCTCAAGACTGCTTATAAAGAACATGCCTGGTCATATCGGCAAGTGTTTCGGTGGCACAAGGCCTTTTGGAAGGCCGGAAAGAGGGCGACGACAAGGACTGCGCTGGATGGCCATCCACGACCACTACGACTGACAATGTGACACGAGCGAGAGAACTGTTGAACTCAGACCAACGATTAAGTGTTCGTTTAATGGCCGACATGTTAAACGTTTCGAAAACTCAAGTTCATGAAATTGTTACAAACAATATCGGCATGCGGAAGGCGTGCACAAAAATGGTTCAAAAAGTGCTCACTGACAACGAAAAGTCACGCCGCGTTGAAACATGCCAAGAAAATCTCAACATGTGCAAACGTGAGCGAAAATTTTTGAACAACGTCATTACAGAAGACGAGACTTGGGTATTTGAATATGACCTGGAGACCAAAAGGCAATCATCTGAGTGGCACACACACTTGCCCCTCCCCAGAAGAAAGCCAGGGTGAGCAAATCAAAGATCAAGATCATGCTCATTGTGCAGGGTTCAACATATCCGGCCGGACATTGCACACAACTGGAAGTTGCACCACGATAATGTGCTGGCCCACAGTGCCTTCATCGTCACCGACTACCTGGTTAATGCAGTGGGGCCAACGATACCCCAGCCCCCGTACAGCCCGGGCTTGGCTCCCCCCTGACTTTTTTCTGTTTCCATGCTTCAAAACACCCCTGAAAGGCAATCATTTTGGGACAGCAGACGTGATTAAAGCAGCTAGCAGAACAGCATTAAAGGCCATTCCGGAGGAGGACTACCGCAACGCATTCGAGAGCTGGAAGTCTCGCTGGAGCCGATGTACTGACGCAAAAGGAGAGTATTTTGAAGATTTTTAAATTTTTTGTAACAACAAATTCAATAAATGATTTTTAATCGCCTTACTGACATTACTCTCAGGACAGACCCTGTACATGCACTTTGAAGGTATGTATGTGGAAAGAATTTCAAACTCTGCTTGTTTTTCTGGCATGGAATAAAACGACCTTTTGTCCCTAAACCACTTACTTTTAAACTTTTCCGTTTGGTTCATTTTTCTAACTTCTGCAGAGTTGCATTCACAACTTTCATAGTTAACCAGCTCCGTCTTCATTCTTGCTTCCTAAAATATGCCCTCCTGTCACGCATAATTTGGAAGGCCTTCTGTTAGCTATGGGTATTGTATTTCAAGACTATCAGTGCAATGTTGCATGAAGAAACCTATTCTTGGAGTGAATTATTGTTCAGCTTGATATCATGATACTGCTGCATGGTTGTTATTTAACTCTGCAAGAGAATGGTCCTGCCATCTTACCAAGAGTGCATTTCATGGGTATTACTCTCTTTCTTGTGACATTAGTTTATGAGGCTCACAGATATGTATCTGTGTCAACAATAACACCTGACATCTAATTTTGTGCAACATGCACTACATTTAATCAGATAAAAGTTGCATGTTTTGTCTCTTGAACCAGTCTGCTCAGTGGTAGGAGGTCGAGACCACAAATGAGAATGGCTGGCCAAGATCTGTGTTATGCATCTGACAAGATTTCATGGTGGCAAGAGGACATGTTGGACCTGATGTGTTCTTTCTAATTATTGTGCACAGAGTTATCAGCATGATAATATCCTTAATGCTATAAAGAGTACCTCCAGCAAGCAGTCTATATGCTTACGCCTTTTTGTTGCTTATGGCAACAAAATCCAACATCCTTTGAAACATGCTAACTTGCTGTCTGATGCACAAAACGAAGAACGCTGCCTTCTCTTAATTTATTAGCAACAAGAAAGCCACTCTGGAAGCAATTATATACATACACAGCAACACACACTAAAACCTACAAATGGGAGAAAAAACACAAACTAGGCTAACAATACAAGAAACCTGACACCCAACAAGTGTTACATGTTACTCAAGTATGCACATTCAACCTGAGTTAAAGAGATAGATGGTCGACTCCCGCACTCCTGTGCATGCATGTGGATATGTTAAGCCTCAGCTACTCTTTCTATATCATAACTGTCCCCATGTTTGTGAAATCTGGTGTACAACTGCAAGAACAATGATGGCTTGACAGGTGGTTTACCTTTCAATGAGTTCTATAAGGAGGATGCATCAACTCTTCCAGCCAATGTACACATTACCACATAAAAGCACCAGCTTATAAACAGTACAACACCATACGGCACAAATTGTATATATGCCACGTGTTATTAAACTTACATCAATAAAGTACATTAGAATTGGTGCTAAGGCTGGTGCACAATATATGCATATACTTTAAACAATCATAAATAATGCAGGAGCTTGGAATATGATTGGCTATTTTCGGAACTGCTTTCATAATACAAAAGTCAAGGCTTTGTTTTTGGCATCACCCACTCCAATTCGTTTTCTTTCTTTTTCCAATTGAAGCATTGGCAAGGTTTGTGCCATGCGCTTCGACCGTGATTTTTCCTTGTTCGCGCACGGCCATGACCATAATACAAGAAAATCGCCCCAGTAACGCAGTGGTCCCTGCCTACTTTTTCATATACTTTACCGCAATACATTACGTATGCTTCACCGCGTAACATGACTGTATTGCGGCAAAGTTTATGTTATGGAACTGACATTATGTAACGGACCTTTTGTCATTCTGCTGCTCGCATGAGCATAAGCTCGCACAACCACAAAACACAGACTTGGCTTGCTGCTGGTTGATTTTCTAGCTAACATTTCGAGACGTCCACGTTGTTTACACAAAAATCGGTGACGTTTCTCGCGCTCGTACGCGCTTCAAAGGGCAGGGCAACGTGACCACCTATAAGTAAGGCAGTGATAAGCGGCAACGAAATCCACACAAGGTACATCAACTTCCATAAAGCTACTGGGCAACGCCATCAATAACTGGCACGTACAGGGGCCACCCGGGAGCTGGCAAACACTGCGATGACATCCACACAAACTACGTCGCTTTCCACAAAGCTATTGGGCAACATGATCGGTCACAGGCACAAGTGCAGTCCGCAAAACATTACATAGGCAGAACTACTACGGCCACACTCAATCACTTCGCCGCAAGCTCTCACATTTAACGACATCTGTTATAACTGCAGTGTTCTTATCCTTTTTCAGTTGAAGTCTACAGCTACACGTGCCAATCTGGTTGCCTATCTTATGTTTTCTTACTTCGTTTCCCTTCCCCTCCTTCCTTAACCTGTCTGTATATTCTGAAGTGCACTGCAAATAAACGCCCATTCTGCCAGCTTGTCAGCATGTGTCTGCCTCGCCTGCGTCAAGCGCAGTGTCCGACCTACGATGTAACAGTGGCGACGAGAAACGGAAAGCAAAAACCCTGGCAAAACCTTGAAGCGCAGGACGGCAGCTACGCTACGGGGCGACGACTCGACGATGGCACACCAGCAACTGCCCGACTTCGACGACGAAAGAGACAACTGGAAAGCCTATGTTATCAAGGCAGAGGCATACTTTGAGGCAACGGGTGTGAAGGAGTCGGCAAAGAAACGGGCACTTTTGGTGGCAGCTTTAAGCACGCGCACCGTTCAAATATTAGCAGGACGAGTAGCGCCGAAGAAGCCGAATTCTTTGGAATACGAAGACGTCGTGAAAGTCTTGGACGAGTTTTTTTTATCCCAAGCGCCATGAGATTACCGAAAGCTTTCGCTTCTTCAACCGCTGCCAGCTTGACGGTGAGTCTGTTCAAGAATTCATTACTGAAATTCGTCGAATTGCGGACAACTGCAATTTTGGTACCATGCTCGACCGAATGCTACGGGATAGAATTGTGTGCGGCACAGGCACGTACCCAAGAGGGGGCCAGGGGGGGGCCGCGTCACCCCAGAAATTAAGACGCATACCCCCCCCCCCAACCCCCGCCATCACTTCTCACACACATTCCTAAAGCGCCGCCAAATCAATGTTGAGACGTGACAGCTATTCGGAGGTCAATATTTTGTTGCCTTTTTCACTCCTTTTGGATGGCGGTAGTTGTCTGCGTCTCCTGGGATGTGAAGGCCAGTTTCCTCATCAATTCGGTGCCCACTCGATTAACTCCAGATGCATTCAGTTGTCACCGTCTATTCAATGGTCACGCGCATCGTTGTCTTCGTTAGTTCAACCTTCTTCATCTACACTGATCCAGGGACCGGGAAAGGGATTCAGTTCGTGGTCAGCTGGTCTGTATGCACGTGGAAAGAGTTGCGGCCAGAGAAAATGGCAACTGTGTTTAACTTTTCTTTTTGTTTCATTATTTCTTCGAGTGACGGCTTGCCGCGACGCCGACAGATCCTCGGAACCATATACCCGTGATATGGGTTAGATAAGGTGGAAAATAAGATAATGCGAGACAGCGTCCATCATCAAACCCTGCAGTTACCCTTAAAATTATAGGCAATATGACTGTCACCCGTTAACTCGTCTGGCTTTTGCCTAAGTGTACAGCACTTTTCATGCAAAATTGGCAACTGGAAACAAGACTCTCAGGGAGTTAAGCGATCTATATACTAAGCGATATACTAAGGGAGAGGGCCGAGACAACAGCCAAACAGGAAGGAAAAGCGAAAATTAACAAATTTAGCCATTGTTTATGAAACTATTTATGGATCAACATCTCTTTATTTAAAAATGAACAGAAAAAACGCCGCCGGAAGTGGAGGACAATTCCGTGTGTTCTGAATGACGCTTCTACAGTTACATTAGAGCCGCCTAACGTAACCACGTCTCTGCTGTGCTTATGTAGGTGTTTTTATAACCTTCCGCGGTGGGCGCAGTAGGTCTAGAATCGCAGTTTCCTGCGCCATACGCGGTCGTACGCGACTGGCGGCCACGCATCGTTACGTAACTTCCCTAATAACAATACGAGTTGGTTGTGGCACTTGTTACAGCAGTAAACGAGGGATCCAAAAGAACTGTATAATTCTTCCAGAGCTAATTCAAAAAGCGCTAATATAGTCTGATACAACTTCAGTCTGCAATGAAGCCCCGCCCACGCCCTCATCACCGCCAGCCACTGTTCCTCCGCGAGGCTGTAAATAATTCGTACTTCAAACTTTTTCTGATACCCAAAAAAGGCGGTAACTACAAAAATAAAATTATTAGCGTGCAATTTTGTGCCTTTACCCTCGCCTATATGGTATAATAGCGAATACCTAATTCTTTATTAAATTGAAATAACATGCTTGGCTTCGCTACAACTATTTGTTGTGAAGTTCAGTTGGCAGTGAAGTTTGATGAGATAAAGAAGTGAAGTTTCATGAGCAGTGAAATGAACCGCACCGCGGACTTTTGAAGACTCCATACATTTTGTCCGTGTCTTTTGCACGCATCATTACTTCTGCCGATGAAAAGACTCTTCAAGAAGAGAAGACGCTCCGGAGGTATCAAGTACAACGCCACATTAGAGAGTTTTAGAATAGGGGCCCCAAACGTTTTGCAGCCCCGAAGAAATAGCGTCGAAGCCACTGCGCATGCGCAAGACGCAAACTCCGTTTGGGTTTTGCGTTGGGAACGCTATTTCACCGATTTAGCGGAGTCCAAATAGCGGCCCCAAAAGCTTTGCGTCGGCAAACATGGCGGCACCCATCGAAGCGGCGGCTCTAACCTAGCACAAAATTCGGTTCGATTCGCGGTAACGCGTGAAGTTCGCAAGCTAGTAGAAGTGACTGCGGTTATCGCTTTCTCTCAACTAGCGTGTGTTATGAAGATTGACTCATTAGACGCCGCTGATTTTGAATTCGATTGTAGATTTTATGGCTCGTAGGCCTAACGTGGCTAAGCTTGGCTGGTGAAGGCTAGTAAAGTTGGTTTGCTCAAAACTAAGCGCAGCTAATTTTTTGCTGCTTACAGAATAACCTCTAAATTGTAATTAAACGCGAATACACGCATGTCAAAATTATTATTCCTATCATAAATTGGTATATTTTATTTAATTATTTATAATAGCTTTTCTTTGACGCCGTATTGGCGCTGTCAGCGCAAGACGCTATCCGCAAACGTAAAACCCTATTCTAAAGCTCTTCACTCCTACGTGCCCCAACGCTAACACCCGCAAAGCTCTTTGGGGCCCCAAACTATTGGGGCCCCTATTCTAAAACTCCCTATTGAAATGGCCGCATGACGACGATTTTGTTTGCTTCTGTGATTGGCTGGCGGAGTAACCTAACTCCTTGCGGTCCGTGTGTCTTTGTTGCCAGCTGTTGTTCTTTTTAGGTTCTATTCTACTACAGTAATCTTTATTTTACACTTTGCTTTTTTACTGGTTCTTGGCAGTGTCCTTTCTGCGCTTCTTTTCTGCGCGAGTTTGCCAAGTAAACGAGAGGTGTATCGCACAGGCGTACGTGTAAAATACACCTTATTTCATTTCTCTTCTGTGGGTTTACGCGTTCTTATGGCAAGTGGTGGGCGTTATTCACATTTGTAATAGAAGTACCCCCCTCATTTGCATAGAAAAGCTACCTTGGGTTGCCCCCCCCCCTTCCAAAACAAAATCCTGGGTACGTGCCTGGTGCGGCATAAGATCGAGTGCACTGCAGAAACAACTCCTGACAAAGACAGATCTGTCCGTAGAGGAAGCTGAAACGATGGCACTGTCGGCTGAAGCTGCAGATAAGGACGCCAATAAAATGGCCGCAGACACGTCGGTGGTGCTTAAAATTAAGGCGCCGTCAGCCTCAACGAAAGAGGTACTGGCCGAATGTGGGCGTTGTGGCAGCATATAAAGCACAACAGTAATGCCTGCCGTTGGAGTAATGCTCGTTGTTATCGCTGCGATCGACGTGGTCACCTAGCAGTACAATGCCGGAACGAAGAAAGCGCAAGATCTTGAACTCGAGAAGGAGCCCGGAGATTTCGTGGCAGAGTACTGACTGTTCAGGAAGGGGAGACAGATGAAGACATAGAGGATAGCATGCACATTTGGACGCTAAAATCGACGCGGGAGGTAAATGTGAAACCCCCAATGCGATGCACCTTCACATGGGGAGATGTGGACATATCAATGATTATCGATATGGGTTCCCCGGTCTGCGTCGTGTCCCGACAGCTATTTGAGCAGCACAAAAACACTTGGCCTTCGCTACGGCCTTCACGCACGCAGGTATCATGCTACCTCGGAAAATTCTCAGTTTTTGGAGAGCACCTCTTGCCGGTGTCGTACGACAGTACAACTTTGGAATGCACATTGGTGGTGCTAGATCGCCCCGGTCCAAGCTTATGTGGTCGAGGCCTAATTTCCCTCCTGAGCAACGCAGGCTCCCCCGTCCTCAGCCTCTCAGTCAAGCCGCTGGCCACACAGCCGTCTACCACCACGCAGATCACTGCTGACGTGTTTTCCGAGTTTCCAGATGTTTTCAGCTCGGATCTGGGCCTCATCAAAGGACCCGCGGCACACCTACAGCTGAAGGAGGGAGCCACGCCCAAGTTCTGTAAAGCCCGATCTATTCCCTTCGCCCTACGCCACAAGGATTCTGAAGAGCTTGATAGGCTCGTGGTATTAGGCGTATTGTCACCAGTGCCGCATTCCGAGTGGGCTACGCCCATTGTACCCGTCCTTAAGAGGGACGGCACCGTTAGGATTTGCGGCGACTTCAAAGTCACTTTAAATTCGGCATGTGAGCTGGAGCAGTACCCATTGCCAGTAATCAGACATGTTCGTGCCCTTAAGCGGTGGAAACCATTTCGGCACACTAGATTTACGTGACGCATATAACCAAGTCTCTCTCGATGAGGCATCGCGCCAGTTATGCGTGATTAACACGCATAAAGGTATTTTCTGCTACAACAGATTGCCTTTCGGCACTACCTCTGCGCCAGCCATTTTTCAACGCAGAATAGAAACAGTTCTACAGGGCTTATCAGGCGCGCAAGCTTATCTGGACGATGTCTTGGTGTCCGAAAGAGCAGGAAGTGACGACGTGCTAAAAGTCGTTCTACAGCGTTTCCGCGAGAATGGTGTTAAACTGCGCCTCGACAAATGCAAATTTCGGCAAGCGTCCGTTACATATCTCCGCCATCGAATCGATCAGCAAGGGTTGCACCCAATAGAGAAGAATGTCCAAGCTATCACAGAAGCCCCTAGCCCGAAAAATGTAGCTGAGCTTCATTCTTTTCTTGGCATGATCACTTTCTACGCAAAATTTTTGCCGAACATATCGTCTCTGCTCGCTCCACTGTACCGGCTGTTGGAAAAGAACAGACATTGGCTCTGGGAACAAGAGCAACAAACGGCGTTCGATAAAGCAAAATGGTGTTTGCAGCAAGCAGGTGTGTTGGTTCACTTCGACCCTTCACAACCGCTGAAACTAAAGTGCGACGCATCGCAAAAAGGTATCGGCACAGTCCTTTTTACACGAAAGGGAACGTCAACAAGCCTATTGGATTTCGTTCAAGGACATTGTCGAAAGCAGAAAAAAATTATTCGCAACTTGAACGTAAAGCACTGGCCCTCGTATTTGGAGTAATGAAGTTTGGTGATTATCTTCTAGGCCGAGAATTCATCCTGGTCACAGATCACCAGCCGCTCCTGGGCCTGCTGATCGAGACCGCATCGGCCCACTACGCCTCTGGCTGCTGCTCGCATACAGCGCTCGGCGCTGTATTTGGGAGGATTTCGCTACAAGTTACAGTATTCGCCAGGCAAGAAGCTCCTGAACTCGGACGCGCTTAGTAGGTTGCCACAAGAAACTTTGGCGCCAACCATGGAAGGGAAACCACCTTACTACGTTCTGGCACTCGCATGTGTCCAGGAGGGGCCGGTCTCGGTAGAACAACTGCAGGCGCTGACGGCAGGTGACGCAGTATTTTCAAAGGTCGTGCAGTACACAAGAGACGGGTGGCCTCCAAGCTCTAAAGCATTAGAACGAAGCTTACTCCCCTTTTACGACCGCAAACTGGAACTGTCATTGGCCCCACCGTTTGCTATATTGGTGCCGTAGAGTTGTCATTCCAGTTAACGCGCAACATAGAATGTTGCCCATGTTGCACGAGACATATCAAGGATCATCGGCTATGAAATCAATCGCTCGGTCAGCTTTTTGGTGGCCAGGAATGGACCACGACATAGAACAGCTGTCAGCGGGGTGCACAAGCTGCATCCAAAATCGACCAATGCCGGCATCTGCTCCCCCAGTTAACTGACCGACCTGCCAGGAGATCTGGTCAAGAGTGCATCTAGATTTCGCGGGGTCAATCAAAGGAAACGTGATCCTTGTTCTCGTAGATGGTCACAGCAAATGGATTTAGGCCGTACCAATGAAACAGGCGACCACATCATCGACTATTACTTGCCTGAGCAGCCTCTTTAGCAGGTTCGGCATCCCTCGCACCATTGTTTCAGATAATGGGACGCAGTTCACTAGCCAAGAATTTACTGATTTTGCGAACAATAACATAACCAACTGCGCACGGCTGCGTTTCATCCACAGTCGAATGGCCTAACAGAGAGAGCCATCCGAACTGTTAAAGATGGGCTGAAGAAGATGAACCAGGGCAGATTAGAAGATTGCCTTTACAGACTACTTTTCCACTACCGGAGAACACTCCTTGCATCGGGCAAATCTCCTTCGGAACTTCTTCTTGGCTACCAAATCCGGTCCCGCCTCGACACATGTCTTCCTCCTTCGGTTGCAGGAAGATAGGGAACGTCGGATGACTGGACTCTTACACCAGACACAAATGTTTACGTCCGTGACTTTGGTAAAGGTGATAAGTGGAAAACGGGCACGGTAAAGTCTGCAGACGGAGCTAGGATGGTGACAGTGGAAACGCCTGAGGGCCTCGTTCGACGACACATTGATCAAGCTCACACAAGGAAAGACCCAACGGCTACCCAAAGCCACAAGGAAAGTGAAAGCTCGTCCATCTCGAGAATCCGGAAGAAACTTTCGGAGCAAAGCCAAAGGCAAAAGCCGAAACTCGTGAAACGTCACCACCACAGTGTCAGTCATCACCCCAACCCCTGGACCCACAAGAGAGAAACGGTGAACCTACAGTGGCCACGGAACTCCGAAGCTCAACACGAAAGCGCAGACCTGTGCAGCGTCTTCAGCATTATTGATGGCGAAATGTTATAACTGCAGTGTTCCTATCGTTTCTCAGTTGAAGTCTACAGCTACACGTGCCAATCTGGTTGCCTATCTTATGTTTTCTTACTTCGTTTCCCTTCCCCGCTTTCCTTAACCCGTCTTTATATTCCGACATGCACTGCAAATAAACGCCCGTTCTTCCAGCTTGTCAGCGTGTGTCTGCCTCACCTGCGTCAAGCGCAGTGTCCGACCTACGATGTAACAACATCAAACAGCCACATTCACTTCTCCACAGTCACGGGCACAGGCGAAGTCCGCACGGGCAGAACGGAAGCACCGATTTAGGGCTCTCGTCACGTTCATCGCTTTAGCGCCACCTATTTCAAAATAATATACGGAGCCAAGCCAAACCATTATTTAGCGTCTATTTGGGTGAACCTAACGCTTTCGGGCCCTAAGCGTTGGAACGACCAGGGCACTATAACGCTTACCCCCCTTTCCACTACGTCGACCGGGTCTCAGGAACGGCGGCCCTTTTGAAAAACCCGGGGATCCAGAGAGCCATTGTCAAGCACTAATTTAAAGACAGTGAAGCCCTCCGATGGCCTATTCAAAGGCGTCAGATGGTAGTCAGTACCTGAAAGCTTGAGTAAAGTATCTTCCAGACAGGGGTAATTGGAGATCGCTGGGAGAGGCCTCCGTGCTGCAGTGGGCATAAAAATAGTTTGATCATGATGATGATGATGATGGTTTCATAGTTGTAGGGTACGGTAGTGCACCCACTTTCACGGATTCACCGCCTCACCTTTTCCCGTAGAGTTTCGTATTATTTATTTAGAAACTTTATGCCTTTTCCCCACTTTGCTCAAAGACAGGTAGCGCCACGATTGAGAGTCTGGAAACGCATGAATGTGTGTTAACCTCGGCATAGAGTTTCCTACAAAAATTACTAGAGGGAACTCTGGCGCTAGTGTCTACGGGCGCTATGGAGCGGTTGTCCCAGCATGGGAATTATGGGAAGCACATGGATTTGCCTAAACTTCGTTCTTTTGGTTTCAAACGGCTTTGTGACTTTGTAAACTCATCATTTTAAACAGTGTATTGCGTAATAAATTATTAAATAAAGATCATTAAAATTGCCCTGCGGCAGGACTCGAATACAGGGACTCTAGCACAGAAGCCTGATATTGAAATCATTAAGCAACGGACGCATGTATCGACAAGTGAATGAAACGCCTTTATGAATTTATAACGGGCATGCCAGTGCCTTGAGACGCTTGGCGCGTTTCGATTTGGCCACCTGGACAAGCTCAATCGTTGCAATTAATAGCAATTGTACGCGTTCCCGGCGTCTTCTGCACTTCGAGGAATACAGATTGCGCTGAAGTAAATGACAATAAGATTTATGATATGATTGATATGATATGATTTAAGACTTATGAGCTATGGAAAGAAGAATGATAGGTGTAACGTTAAGGGATAAGAAAAGAGCAGATTGGGTGAGGGAACAAACGCGAGTTAATGACATCTTAGTTGAAATCAAGAAACCCGCTGTGGTTGCTCGGTGGCTATGGTGTTGGGCTGCTGAGCACGAGGTCGCGGGATCGAATCCCGGCCACGGCGGCCGCATTTCGATGGGGGCGAAATGCGAAAACACCCGTGTGCTTAGATTTAGGTGCACGTTAAAGAACCCCAGGTGGTCAAAATTTCCGGAGTCCTCCACTACGGCGTGCCTCATAATCAGAAAGTGGTTTTGGCACGTAAAACCCCAAATATTATTATTATTATTATTATTGAAATCAAGAAAAAGAAATGGGCATGGGCAGGACATGTAATGAGGAGGGAAGATAACCGATGATCATTAAGGGTTACGGACTGGATCCCAAGGGAAGGGAAGCGTAGCAGGGGGCGGCAGAAAGTTAGGTGGGCGGATGAGATTAAGGAGTTTGCAGGCACGGCATGGCCACACTTAGTACATGACCGGGGTTGTTGGAGAAGTATGGGAGAGGCCTTTGCCCTGCAGTGGGCGTAACCAGGCTGATGATGATGATGATGAAACGACAATAAGATTTATATAGCGTAATATACAAAGCCACAAGAACGTCTGAATCCACAAGCACGAAGATCAGACAAATCCATGTACTGCCCATCATTCCCATAGTAGGACAACGACTGCAGCGCCAGAGTTCCCTCTAGTAATTTTCGTAGGAAACTCTATGAACCTCGCAGCCTACCACGTTTTTTTCTTCGCTCGCAAGGTGGCATCGCATTAATATAAACTCTGTACTGAAAAAAGAGCAGCTTTTGCTTTCGTTTCAGTAGAAAAGCAAGAAAATCAGTAAATTCAAGCGCTTTATCACTGAATCAGCATAAAAAATAAAATAAGTAGATCTGCTGATAAATCAGCAGCCATGGCATCACTGGTCAGAACAGTTTAAACCGAGTGCTTCATTGGCGCCCCTAGAGCGTGACGTCTGCAACACAAGCACAATTTCGCGTCAAAGTTTATTCTACGGCGCTCAGCACGCACGCATGATCTGCATACCGTTCGTTCTTTTTTTTTATTTGGTAGCCAACTTGTGTAGCACAGACAAGACGTACTTCGCATTCCTCAAGTGAAACTTAAGCTTTAAATTATAATACTCGTGCTTTACTTTGGAAGCTCCTATCTAAATAAACGGGAACGGAGAAATCATTTGCTTGAAATTTATTCTGTGTGGAATTCGCTGAGGTTCGTTGACATGTAGGGACAAAAATCTACTTATTGTAACAAGCAGATTTTTTCATTCGAATCGCCATTTATATATTTTTTTGCAATATTGCTATGCGTAACTTGGAAACTTAACGAAGAAACTAAAGCATCAAAACAACTCTAATTCAGTAGTGAAAATAAAGTATCACAAATCCGTAAAATTCACCTGTTGGGACACCTAAAGCAGACAAAAACTGATTCAGTGATGTCCTTGAAATTTATTTAATAGCTACGACTATCACAAAACTCCTGTAAAGCAATGCAATTTTTTTTGCCCACTTCAGATGCTCTAACAAATTCAGCTTAATGGTGATATCTCTTCCTGGTGCTGAGTTCGTACAGAGCTGCAAACTGCGCAGTTTTTAAAATTGGTAGAACCTATCTTTCTTTTTTTCTTCAAACGCAGCAAATTTACCTGCTCCCTTCCTTGGTTGTCTAATATGATAGCATTCATTTCGAACATACAGTTGACCAATTCTTTAACAGTACTGCCCGATCAAGCGTCGAATGGCAGGCCAGTAGACACATTCTAAAGGTGCGAAGCGGTGCATTCAGCAAGAGTAAGAGAGACCAGCAAGAGATCGACAAGTTCTTGCCGATCCGGTCTCCTTAACAGAGGCAACTACTTTATTGCATGGAAGAAATAAGTTGTATAGCACGGAGACATTGCATAGCATGAATAATAAAAGAAAGTTAGTTAGCCACTGACCCATATTACTGATAATAACTGACTAGTATATGAAACTGACTTAGTTAACTATCAAACCGGCCAGCACTATCAAACACAGCAATATGATCAAAAAGCACAATGAACATAACATTGAACATTGTGCAGTGTTAAGAGCGGCCAGCTGCAGTGTAAGTTTGCCAGCCAGTGACGCCAGCGGTGGCAACCTCATCTTGGAAGCCCGCCCCCAACCTCTAGCCACGGCGTGGCTAAGTCGACTTTGTGTCGGTATCAATACACGCATCTTCCACTCTCCATCGCTTCAGCTAGGATGCGTTGTGACTGAAGGAGTTCGACGAAGCAGGCTTTGTGCGCAACACAACAACGCGGACCTGATCTCCTACGGGCGGGGGAGCTGCCGCGGGAACGCTGGCGGAGGCTCCTTCCCACGCACCGACCAAGACGCAAGACAACGCGCTACCCGGAACGGCTCCGAGTTCTACGAAATTCGTGTGGTGTCGGTTTCGGACCGTGAACACGTGTGTGTGTGCATGTGTGTGTGTAAACCGTCCTGCGGAGAGGCGGCTAGTTTGCGATGACTAAACGAACGTTCGGGTCACCTTGTATTGCGGGAGGACCAAGTGTTTAAAAACTGCTGTTGTGCGGATGTTCGACACACTTTTCTTAAGCAGTCATGTTGGACTGAGACACCCTCTCAAGCAGTCGTGTTAGACTGACGTACCTTCTCTCGCAGTCATGCTAGACTGATGAACTGCATGTAAATACTGTAAATAAACCCGTATTCCTCGTTCTCGATGAGAAGCAGTCTTTCCCTTCATCAACGTCCTCAGTGTGGATAAGTTGGACGACGGCATGGGCCAGCTACCTTCGAATTCATGCCGGACTCCAATCTTGACAACGGAACACGAGCGATGGGATTGAGCCCGCAATCCTGACAGCAGGCATTTCAGTGCTGCCATCAGAAACGCTCAGGAAGCTCACTGACCAGAGCCAACATCGCATTTCATTTCCGTTGATTTTCAGTTCCGTTTATCTGGAGGTTGTAAAAATGATGGTAACTTTAACAAATGTTTTTCAGCATTGCATGAACATAAAACCAACCAACCATGAGGATGTCGCTTCCCTTTAAGCAACAGTTAACGGTTAAGCAATTTCCATTTATCGAGATTCCACTATAGTACTTGAATCGGTAAATCATAATTAGTCTCTCAAGATTATGTTTTTTTCCTCACTTATCCCAACGCAAATGCCTGCAAGGCAAATGGAAGCTTACCACTGGTCACTGTAGTGAATTTGGCCTAGCTCGAATGGTGAATTCAGGACCTAACTGCACTGCATTAAAACTGTAAAGAAATGATGGACACTTTTTTTTCATTGTTTACTTATTATACACGCAAAAATTCCAAAGGTGTGGTGTGCAGTCTGCATTGAAACAAGCAAATTGTATGTGGTGCTTCAGCAGCCTAAAGAAATGTGCATTCTCTTAATTTTGATTCTACTGCAGGACCAATAGGCTTCTCTAACAGAGATCTTCCAATTATATACCTTGCATAAAAAACCATTACAGGCTTCAAGATTTCTAAATCTCACCACCGAATTCTGGGCTTTTACATGGCAAAACCTCAATATCATTATGAGGTACGCCATATAGTGGGGGACTCCAGATTATATTTTGACCACCAGCGGACCTTTAACATGCCCCCAATGTACAGAACACAGCTAGGTGTTCATGCATTTCATTCCTTATAGAAATGCGGCCAGGATTTGATCCCACAACCCCATGCTTATCAGTGACACATCATAGCCGATAAGCCACTGCGGCGGCTCAAATCTCACCACTCTACCCAAATCCTATACAGGGTTTTTGTTTCTTTTTTTTTAGCTGGACCAAATTTTTAAATACTGCCTGTGGCACATGGCACATTTTTAACCCTTTCCCTTCATCTTTATCTAAACTACTCGATGAGGGGGCCTATTCCTTATACGAGGCATTAAAATGCTTAATTGAATCATTACCAGTATTCTTTTATTAACACTTTAATTAATTGCTTTATGGTACATATTTCAATCTGAACCGTAGCTAGTGAGTATTCAATGCATATCAACTTAGAACGAGATCTGAGGATGGCATCAGTTTCGAGTTACGCACCATAAACTTTCATTAAAGATGTCTTATTGTTCCGTAAAAAGTTTTAAGAAAATGCTGTTTTATGCATAGAAGCACAAAAGTAACTTGAAAGCAAATGAATTTCACCAGACAGTTTGAAAATTTATATCTCGAAACTGGCGTTCCCTGAGAATTCATTCTAAGTCGATATGCCTTGCTACACACTAGCTACAATTTGTAGATTGAAATATGTGCCACAAAGTAATTTATTAAAAAGTTCTTAGTACGTTTATGTTAATTATTCAATTAATCATTTTGATTTGTCATAGAAGTAATGGCCACCTCACCAAGTAATTTAGATCCAAGGGATAGAATTGTGCTATCTGCCCCAGGTAATGTTTTTTTTAATTTGGTACAGTTAAAAAAGTAAAAGCCACCCGGGGTTTCATGGCCCCTCAGCTGTTTTCCTTTCTGTGGAACTGACTTAATCTTATTGTAATGGATCGTTTTGTCTTCTGTGTAGATTACATGGCTTGCCCAACAGCACCTTTTTATCTCTACTATACTACGGTTAACCGGCCGTTACTTTCTAATCCAATGTATCAGCAGCGCATCGCCTAAAGGCTTTAAAACATGGTTACGGTTGGTGTTGTTGCATCTGTCGGTGGGGGCATGATGACAATGAAGTAGTCCCCAAAAATCATTACTCACTTTGTAAGAAGACATTCTGCAAGAAAAATGCGCTGCTGAACCACGTTTTGCCAGAATGCAAAAAAAGGAAGAAAGAAACATCTGCGGTGCATTGACAATTATCTACGTATATGCTCTATTCACATTAGGCAAGCTCAAAGACAAAGTGACTCTTTTGAACACATTAGATCCTCACCTTAAAAAGGCTGGCGTCAGAACGAAATCCTTATATCTTGCTACCCATTGCATTAGGAGACATGATAAAGGTCAGTCTTGCTCATTTGTTCAGTCACTTGTTTGCAACACTTGTAAATATATATATAAGAGCAGGTGGGACTAAAGAATTCTCGTGCAGCTGAAACCGGCACTCTAATTATGCTTAAATACATGGCATGGGAAGCAAAACGATTATACTTGCGTTGGTAGCCGACAGACACCTGTGGTTATCCGTAATCTGACTTACCTAGTGCCCTTCACCAGAGCATGAATTGAGAACATGGTCGGCATAATTTAACGATCCTATTTAGCGATTCAATGAGTATGCAGGTGATACTAACATAATCATAACAGCAAGAAACGAAAATAAGCTATATGACAAAGTTACAACAGCTCTCAAAAAATTGTCATTCTGGTTTCATGCAAATAAACGTCTCCCTAAAGCGGCTAAAAGTAACAATGTTATCTTTGCCCCTAAATACACTCATGTTATGCCCAATAATTCGCTCGTAATAAATAACACATCATCAGAGAGCGTCAGTAATACAAAATTTCTCAGTGTCCACTTGGATGAACAGCTAGTTTTCATGGCACACACATGTTCATGGAACATTTAAGATTTACAGGAAAATACCTCTTCTTTGCAGGTTACGTTACATTTTCCAATTAAAGACACTGTTCACACTATATTATTCTTTTGCACATTCACGCATTACATATGCTATAGTAATTTACGGATTAACCTACCAGACAATGCTGGAACCCTAAAGTACCATAGAAGACAGCAGTATATGTGTTCTTATTTTTATACAAAACACAGACTGTTTCATATGCTGATGGATTACAAAACATACAACCCCAACAGTCTGTATTAGTTATCGTGTTTAGTACTTGCTTACAAACTTTCACATAACGCTATTCTATGCCCATCGGTAATGTTTGTGTATCCAAGACCCACATGTTCACTACGTTCTACCTCAACTGTACCATTATGCATACCCTACACAAGGACTAACTATATTTATTCATTCATTGTATTCATTTTCCTATGTTGCCACAAAACTGTGGAACACTTTACCATGTAGTGTCCCTTCATCCACATCATTTTATTTAGGTAAGCAAATTGTTCGTGTTCATCTGCTTACCTTACAATAGTAATCATGTTAAGAGAGAAAAAGCGTTTCGCATGCATTTGTAACAAAGCTGTTGTAATATATGTATTTTTTTCTTGCTTTGCAATTCACTTGCAGTCACTTACATTAAAAAATGGACCCATGCTATAACCCTTGAAAGGGCTCTATGGTCCTGCCTATATAAAAACAACATGTCATCGTATATATATCAGACACAATAAAAATTGATTGCTTTGCAAGATCTTGATAAGGGCTAGCTGGTTCATATTTAGAACTAAGGTTGAACAGCACAAATAAAACAAGGATACAAGGAAAGAAATACCACAGACAAGGCATTAACAGCACCTCTACGTGGTATTTGTTTCCTTATGCCCTTATCTGTGCTGTTAAACCTCAGTTCTAAGTTGATTGATTCCAATGAAATTCCTTGCAGTATTTTGCCAGTGGTTGGGGCTGCGCTCCACCCGCATTATAAACGAAATCAGCCATGCATGAACGGTGGAATACGTAGTGGCACACAATCAAGCGGAACAAATAGCTAGATTATCGCTAAGTAGGGACAGCTGGGCTAGTTGGCTAGTTAGTTGGCGCAGGCTGAAAAAAGACGCATGCCCGCTACAGCGCCCTGTTGTAGAGCCCTATTGGCACCAGGTTTCTCACCGCCTCAAGAACGTTGGCGACAGGTGCGGAGTGCGTGTTGTGTTTTCAGCACCGGAAAAGCTGGGACGAATGTGTCACCTGGTAAACGAATCCCAGAAGAAGCCAGCCTACAAAATAAGCGCACCAAAGCCCTCGTTGAATGTGACATCAAACCGGGCGCTGTCTGAATGAACGCCTGCTAGAGCATCCCAGGAATGCTACTTCACTAAGTGGCGCTGGTCATTTAGCCGACCACATTCGCCGTTGCTCGCACAAGCCAGCATGCAAGGTGTTTTTCTAACGAACACGTGTGTTGCGCAAATATAGCAATCAGAAAAACCGGGAAATTTTTGAAGCCTTTTGTATCTCCAATGAAAATGATTACTGTGTCAGTGCTCCTTCTGTTGTACTCGGGAAAACAGAACTTGATTATCGCAGGGCAAACGTGTGTGTCGAATCAGCTAGGTAGGGCAAGAGATGAGCAAGATTGTACTGAGTGATGTAAAAAAAGAGCGGAAGAGAGAAGGAAAGGTTTTTTTCACTTTTTGCTTTTATTCCTTTCTTCTTTTGGTTTCGACACTTCTGATGGCTGTTGCCTGGACCAAGAAAATATTTTTGGGTGGTCCTGCGCACTAGCAGCCCCCCCCCTCCCCCTGTGTACATAAAGCCCTGTTTTCCACGAATAAAACTCAGTTGAAGTGCGGCGTTCGTGTTGTATTTCTCTTCTCGTCCGTGTTCAATTCTGCACTGGAACGATGTTTCATATTGCTAGCTAGATTATACCAGCCCATCTCTGCAATGTTTTGGCATATGCAGTGTGGTACACTGTTCTTCAACTCCAACAATGTTTCAATTACGCTGCACAAGCTAAATGTGAGACTTAAGACTTCATGAAGAAAACATAAAAAAAAAGAAAATATGCTGTGCATGTGTGCACATGGCTGCAGCATGCAAGCTCCTTCAGCTTGAAGGGAAGCTTCTTAACATTGCTCCAGAATTTGCAGAAAGTTTTCAAGAAGTGCTATAGGAAAATGTTCTTGAGATCACATAGTCTCTAAACATGTAGAGGATTCAAAGGTTCCCAACTGCTCTTTGCAGTCATTGCATCAAAGGAATAAAAGGGTCACTGGGGACTGGAAATTCTACAGCGAACCTGTTAGTCTCTTGGTGGCCGGCATTTTTCGTGTCGTCATCCGTAGGCAAAAAAGTGGGCCGATCCCGGATGTAGTGAAATGCCGGGCTGACCCGCGGTGGAGGCGAAGCAGGCTTCAAGCACTCCGCAAAGTGAAGCGAAAAGTGCATACATTCTTTGGAACCACGCATGCAACATACAGAACAGCATTTGTTTTACTAAAGAACATGAGAACACTTATGACAATGCGAAGCATGTAGCGCTACCCGCATAGATTTCCCGGTAAACATTACTGTTGAGCAAGCTGCCGTGGCGACACTAACTTGTGACGTGGGGAGTGATGAGCTACCTAGCCTTTCGTATATGAAAGAACCAACTTTGCAACTGGTTTCATTGTTGTAGCACCCTTATGGGTAGGCAACGCATACTTAGGACTCCCGAGGAGCAGCGTAAATATAAGGAGCAGCAAAGGAAAAAGAAACGGCAATACGACCAGTCGCAGCAGGCTGTCAAAATTACCATCACTCCTATTGCTCTAGAGCATAGCATACACCCATTAGCAGTTGTTTTAACAGCTTCGCTAGACATCCACTATCGCAGCCAGGATGGCAGGTCAATTTTTTTAACAGTATTGAAGCATGAACGTATAGCGACCGACAGGATTTGAACCTCCTTATAACGAAGTTGCATCAAACATGAGAACGCTTTTGTTGCATACAATATTCATTACATACTGACGTTGGCGAGAAACATATTAAATTTACTTAATTATATGCAATAATTTGTCATGTTCTTGTCCATTATATTCAAGTTCAACATTATACAATGCAAGGATAGGCTTAAACTGAAGTTGTGGCTTTTCATGGTAACGTTGGTGGTGCTTTTGAAAAAAAAGATTTTTGCAACGCCAATGTCAATACACTGAAACAATGAGCCATCCACCAGCTCACGCACTATCATCAAAATGTAGTATGCAATCAACCTCATTATTTATTGTTGCCAAAATGTGTGTGGTGGCAGCATAAGCAGTGGTCATCATGCATACTGTGAGCACATCTCTCCACAGCAAATACATAACAGGGCCAGCCGACATCCTTATCAGAAATAGGACGATGAAATGTTGTCCTGTCACACTGGTGGTACTTCAGCCAAAACTTAAATGCGGTTCTGTCGTAACCACAATTTGCATGCTTTTCTTTCGACTGTGCGAAAAAGCAAGTTCATGCTTATTTACGCCGTTATGTACACACTTCTGTTCCTGCAAATTGGCATAAATAACCACAGTTCTGCAGAAGAAAAAAATTCAGCCTAATTACAAAAGCTTGTTTTCTTGTTTAACTTTAGTTTACTGGATGGAGTTACGTGTCTGCCAAAATGTTTTAACATGCAGTGATTGTCACTTAAGGTTGTCAATTAGCACTTACCAGTTAGCTAAGGGAATGCAAACATGGTAGAGTGGCCATGTAAAAAAACAATGCTAATTTGAGACAACAGATTCGTAGGCACCCATAAGGTGAGAAATGTTTGCTGAATGACTGGAAATTATTGAGCAGGAATGAGCTACTCCATGCATTTATTTGATCAGGAAGTGGCACCCTCCTCACATGTAGAAACCATGGCTTTACAGCAGAGGAAGTATTCTGTATAGCCACCATGTTTATTTTCTTATTCATAGATCCCGAATTAATTAGAGCAGAAACAAATATTAGGAAAATTGTACTAGGCAATTCTCTAATCAAATAGCAAGGACTACCCAATTTATAGTGAGATATTGGCAGCATTTACTCTCCTGGCAGCCGGGAGAATTTCCCAAACGAATTTCTCCCAGCACTCACCTCCTATTGGCACTCGGATGTCACGTAACAAACTGCCGGTAAGAACTGCCGGCAGGTGTGCCCAAGAGCCTGCAAGTGTGCTTAACCTGACCTTACCTAACCTTCCGAGAGCCAGCAGAGGAGGTGAGTGCCAGGAGAAACGGGTTTAAGTAGCTCTTCCGGCTGCCACGAGAATAGACACTGCCTTAAATACTGTAGCACACAGCTGATAATGAAGTCTGAAGAGCACAACATGGCAAATTATAATTCATGCTTTACACAGAAACTGCACTGACTAGTGAGCATTGTCAAGCTATAAAACAAATGGAGCTTTGTTGTACATTACCTGATTACTAAAAAATCATTTAATACTCGAGTTGCTTGGTCTTACACTGAAACACCGTTGTTATGCTATGCACTGAACACAAAGCGGGAACACTGGGCTGAAGATCACTTTTTCCAGGAGTAGGCAACGAGGTCACTGCAAGGTGTAGTCCTTCAGAATGAGCCTTCGGGGGAAGTCGAAGATTGCCACACTCGTTCAGTCCGCCTCCCTGAGAGCAGCTGTCACAGATGCTCTCTGATCGGTTGGCAAGAGTTCGAGCACCCTGTCGACCATGTGCTTGCTGACGTTCTGCACTTCCTTCTTCATTGCTCGCAGCTCCTGCTTCATCCACTCCCTGCGCACAGTCGCCCGAATCACTTTGCGGCGCAGAAGCCTGGCAAGCGCCGCGTCGTCGCTCGCGCCGGCACTGCGACAGCGGTAGGGCGTCTGCACGCGTTTCAAGAACAGTTTTCGCAGCTTGTGGCACGGGGGGCAGACGGGTCGCGGGCCCAGCACCACACACGCCTTGTGGTGCCACGACCCGCCGTACCTCGAGGCCGTCAGAGACCACTCGACGTGTGGGTACAGCTCGGCGGCGCACCCGGCGCACGCCCTGAGACCGGCCACGAAGTCGAGGAAGGATTTGAGCCCGTCCATACCCGTGAACAGCATGCCGTCGGCGTTAGTGTAGGCGCTCGACGGAACCGAGCGGCCGGCGGCGCTCAGCGTGAGTTTCGTGTCGCTGGCCACGACGACGGCCCGGTCAATTTGGACCAATCGGTCGCGCATTCGGAGCTTGTAGAAGACGACCGAGTCGTCCCCCGCCGTGTCGACGGACCAGCCGTGGAATCGGCCCCCCTTCTGCGCTACGGCCAATATCTCTTCGAAGAGCCGACGACGCGCGGCCTCTTTGGCCTCGTCGATCGCGCGCTGGTGCGCGGCTTCTGGCGTGGCACCATCGTCGTCGTCGATGTCGGCCGGTCGTTCGTTCCGAGGCGACTCGGGGTCTTCGAAGAGCGACGGCTGCGGGCGCTTGCGAGCCGCGGAGCGGCTTTGACGCTGCTGCAAAAACACTTTCTTCGAAAGGAACTTCGGGTAGGAGGGAAATATGAGCGGAATGGCTCCTTCCTTGAGCGCCCATTTCTCGCGCGGGATGACGACCAGTTCGCCGTTCACGTTGTGCGCGAACTCCCTCATGATGTCCTCGGCGTGAAAGTGGATGTGGCACACGCGCGACTTGGCGTTCATCCTCTTGTCGTCGGGCCTGGCGATCGCTTCGTGCCACGCTTCGAACAGGGAGTCGTCCCTCGGAGGCCGAAAGTAGTGGCGCACCTCGCCGCCCGTGCTCGCCTCCGTGCAACCCGGCACGAAGCATCGCTGGGGCATTCTCGCCGCGACTCGGGCGCTAGCGCCTCGCACACGCTGTACGATGGTTGCTGTGTCGAGGTGGCTGACAGTTCGCGCACAACGCAAGCAGCGACATGCGCACCGCTGTGCGGCTGGCGCTCGATTGCATAGAATAAAGAGAGAGAAGTGGTTCTTATGGGAAAAGGAGGAAACGCTGGCACTAGCTTCTGCAACCCCTGCGGGAGCACGGCTCAGCGCCAGCAGGGAGCTGGAGAGTGGAGTAAAGCAGACAGATGGTAGGAGCCATAGAATAAAGAACCAACTTCTCGATTGTTGCTTGCATAGAATAAACAGCCGTTGCTTGTGTTCGGTGGTCACGTGGGATCGCTCGTGTCGTTCCCGCCAAGGCGCGGTTTTCAAGTAGCAAAAATCGCGCGGTCGCGCCTTGCTTTAGCGAGAAGAATTCTTTGCGAACATCAGGCGTTTTGAGTGTATCTAAATAACCTAAGTACGTCGTGATGCCGTCGTGGTCGTTTCTTCAACTAGATATATGTCAGAATAGGCATGGGGTAGCGTGACACGCATGTATTCATAAAATATGAACGACATATGTCATGTTTGTCATTACATAAATGGTATGAATGGCATCATGCCGTCGTTGTAGCTCCTTTAACTCAATGGATATCAGGATATCAGTGAAATGCATACATGACCTGACAGGATGACATATGACAGGATATAAAATATGTCATGATCATATTTAAGACAGGCACGTACCCAACGGTGCCCCCCTCCCCCCTCGCTCGCCGCCCATGCCACCACTTCTCACAAACATTCCTAAAGCGCCGCCAAATCAATGTTGAGACTTGACAGCTATTCGGCGGTCAACATTTTGCTGCCTTTTTCCCTCCTTTTGTATGGCGGTTATCGGCGTCTCCTGGGATGTGAAGGCCAGTTTCCTCATCAATTCGGTGCCCGCGCGGATAACTCCAGGTGCATTCGGTTGTCACCGTTTATTCAACGGCCACGCGCATCGTTGTTGCTTCGTTAGTTCGACCTTCTTCATTTAGACTGATCCAGCTGCTAGGGACCATGGAAAGGGATTCGGTCCGTGGTCAGTTGGTCTGTATGCACACGGAGCGAGCGGGGGCCAGAGAAAATGCCAATAGCGTGTAACTTTTCTTTTTGTTTCATTCTTTCCTCGAGTGACGGCTCGCCGCGACGCTGACAGATCCTCGGAACCTTATACCCGCGATATGGGTTAGATAAGGTGGAAAATAAGATTATGCGAGACAGCGTCCATCATCAAAGCCTGCAATAACCCTTACACTGATAGCGAATATGATCGTCACCCCTTAACTCGAGTCAACCTCAACTGCCCTGACATACTCTCAACCCGCGCACGACGCCTCAGTGTTGTGTTTCACTGCTTTAAAGAGTTTATTTTGGTTTAGATGAGGGACACCTGCATCTCGGCATCAGCCAACTTTGTTTTTTGAGCTCAAGCTCCTTCAAAACGGCGGCAGCACGCTTCCTTTCCGTTCATTCCTCAATGAGTAGGTCCTTTCTGTTCTTGTCCTCCTTCCGCCACTTGTTCGCCCCACGGACAATCTGAAGCGTCTTCTTGGTCAGTTGCACAGTCCACATCTGATTTTTCAAACTCCCTAGGGGCCGCGAAAACTTCCGAAAGATCGGCCAGTTAGAAAAAAACTGGCTGTGGCTTAGCTAAGGTTAAGCCCAGGATGCGAAGCATACTAGCCTTTATTTTAACGCGACAGCGTTAAGGAGCTCGTCTCGCAGAAAAGCCGGTGTCGTCGGCGTCGGCTCAGGCGTGCGGCGCTTGCTCAGGCGCACATTTCGTTGTCGCGCCGAACGCTGCGTTGCTCGACGCTCACCGCGTCCGATGCGGGGCGCGTAGTCGCTGCGCCGTAGCAAAGCCACCTAGAAACAGTCTCTGTAGCACGCCGCAACCTTCGCTTCTCATTCCAATGAGCAGCTCTGTCTCCAGGAGGCATCTCACCTCGTGAGTGCCTAGCAGAGGCAAGCGCAGCTGCTTATATACCGCCGCGACGGCGCGAGTTGGAGCCCCGTTTCCCCTCTGTCGTGACGTCACGGTGTCACGTGGTATTGAAGGCGACACCGCCGCGCCTGAGGAGCTGGGTTGAGCTCTAGTAATATGCTTCGCATAAAAATAAATGCATGTCATTTACTGCCCTTAAGGGCTCAAACCACCACAGGCACATTCCAAAACGCTCTGAAGGCCTGTCGGTACACGTATTAGGCATATCAGTGCTCATACTGTGACAGGAAATACTTGGTGCACGCGTATATAATTAAGGAATACATACTGTGTCCCGCGGCAACAGGCCCTCCCCACACTTGTTATGCTTCACTGCAATACTTTCACGTATGCTTCACCAAGTAACATTTCTGTATCGAGGCGCAGCTGACTTTCGGAAACCGGCATTATGCAACGCACTGTGCTTTCCAAGCTTCTAAGCCAATCGAGAGGACTACAAATAGTCCGTGTTATTGCTGACAGCAGCGAGTTCTTTCAATAAAAAAGACGGCACCCAACGGCAAGACACTTCATAGAGAACGTCGAAGCAGTTAGGCCTAACGTTGCCGCAGTAGTGGCTACGGCTGCCAGCGGATCTGTGTGCGAAAGCGCCGGTTCGAGGCGGCGAGGTAAACAAATGGCAGCGCAGATGCCGTTTCGGATCTGCGGTCACAGCAAAACGTCCGGAAAATCGGACGGCGAAGAGTTCTTGCGTCCGAAAATTTCACACGTTCTGATACATTGACTGTATGGGGTACGTGGTGGCGGTGCCGCGAAGTCGTTCAAATAATCGGGAATCCGGGAAGTCGGTCGTTGACTGTACACTGGCAATTCCTCCAGCTGACGACAGGGCGTCAAGGACGATTCATTACGATTCCTATTCGTACTCGAGCGAGCATTATCGCGACTTTTGACCCTTTCAATAAAATTACAGCTATTTTTCCCTGACAGAGGCACAAATTCCCCGAGTTTTCCCTGAGTTTTTCCAGACTATTCAAAATCCCCCAGAATTCCCGGTTTTCCCAGTTCTTAGTCACCCGGCAAATAGTTGTTGCGAAGCAAGCATGTTATTTCAGTTCAATAAAGAATTAGTCATTCGCCATTCCACTATAATAGGCGAGGGAAAATTACGCGCTAATAATTTTATTATTGTAGTTACCGCGCCTAATTTGGGTTACAGAAAAAGTTTGAAGTACGAATTATTTGCAGCCCCACGGAGGAACAGTGGCTGGCGGTTATAAGGGTGTGGGCGGGTCTTCATTGCACACTTAAGTTGTATCCGACTATAGTAGCGTCTTTTTTTTTTCAATTCGCTCTGGAAGAATTATACAGAAATATATATTTGCGGAACAATCAGTTTTTTTATGTCCCTCGTTTACTGCTCTAACAAGTTAAGTGCCACAACCGACTCGTATTGTTATTTGGGAAGTTACGTAACGATGCGTAGCCGCCAGTCACGTACAACCGCGTATGGCGCAGGAAGCTGCGATTCTGCATGTACTGCGCAAAGTCTAGGTGGCGTTGACTGCGCCCACCGAGGAAGGTTAGAAAAACACTTACATAAGCACAGCAGAGAAGCGGCTATACGTTAGGCGGCTTGAATGATAACTGTAGCAGCGTCATTCAGAACACATGGAATTGTCCTCCACTTCTGGCGGCGTTTTCTCAACTTCCTTTTTAAATAAAAAGATGCTGATCTATGAATATTTTCATAAAAACGGTTATATTTGTTAATTTTCGCTTTTTCTTCCTGTTTAATTTAAACGCTTAATTTCGCTGTCTAATTTAATCGCTTTATTTAATCGCTTAATTTCTCAAGTCCTTACAGCGCTTAGTTTCCAGTTGGCAATTTTGCACGAAAAGAGCTGTACAATTAGGGAAAAACCAGAATTATGAGCTCTTGAGAGAGAATCTCAATTGTGACAAAGTTTGCGCTTCATACCATTGAGCTTGCTAGCAGTTGATAGAAATAGTTCATATTCGAAAATATTTGCTCCTGTATGCTTCTCCTTTTTATTCGTATTTGAGAATGTACGACTCCATCTGCAATTTTTTTCGAAGACATTTTATCTGCCGTGCATTTTTAACCCCTCTCTTCTATTCTCGTATTGAATAACATAAACGCTACTCCTTAGTATTCAAATTGGGTTAAATCGTTTTTTAAATTTTTTTCATATGCTTATTAGAGAGTGACAGCATCGGCTGATATGTTTTCATGCCGTCTTGACATAAAACACAGTTCTGCATCACTCAGGGAATTGTGCAAAGGCACCCAGGGAAAACCTGGAAAACTCAGGGAATTAGGGAATGTCAACTTGGTAGACACCCTGATTTGTTGTGAAGTTTCACTTCAGTTGGCAGGGAAGTTTCATGCGAAATGCGCAGACTATATACATTTTGTCCATGTCTGTTGCACACCTCATTGCTTCCGCCTTTGAAAAGACTCTTCAAGAACAGCAGACGCTCCGGAGCTATCAAGTACGACGCCATTTTGAAAAAGCCGCATGACAACGATTTTTGCTTGCTTTTGTGATTGGCTGAAGGAGTAACACAACTCTGCGCGGTCCATGTGGCTTTTTTGCTGACTGCTGTTTATTAAGTTCTATTCTACTAAAGCAATCTTTATTTTACACTTTCGGGAGGCTTCTTTACTTTACAGTGTTCTTCCTGCGCTTCTTTCCTGTGCAAGTACATTTAACGTGGTTCTTTTATTGCCGAGTAAAGGAGAGGTGTATCACACAGGCGTACCTGTAAAATACATTTTATTTCATTTCTATTTTGTGGGTTTACGCCTTTTTTTGGCGAATGGTGGGCGTTATTCACATTTGTACTAGTAAAGGTACCTCCCCCCCCTCATTTACATAGAAAGGTTGCCTTGGGTTGGGGGGGGGGCCGCAGAAAAAAAAAATCCCTGGGTACGTACGTGCCTGACAAGACATACAAGCGTACGTCATGACATCACGCTTGTCATATGGCATGTATGTCATGAGATAAATGGTATGATCAAATTACAAAATACTGTCGTGGCTGTTTCTGTAACTAAATATAAATCTGGATATGAATGGCATGCGTGCAATACCATGAATGCCATGAATTACGTACATGGCAAGACATGCATGATCGAGCATATCATTCTTGTCAAGTGATGCACGCATGTCTCGACACGCATATCCTGATACATATCCAGTTAAAGAAATGACCACGACGCCATCACCTCATGCCATTTACGCCATTCATGCGATGCATGCTGTGTCATTTCATTCAGGTCTTGGACATCCCGATATATAACTAGTTGGAAAATGGAACTGACATTAATGACATGTCGTGCCACATATGTCATGAAATGACTAGCGTGAATGCCATGTGGTCTGTATGTTAAGCCACATGATTCCTGTGAATGTCATGACTTGCTTGATAAGAAAGAAAATCATAGCATGCATGCACGGCATGACATTACCATGACAAAAACTCATGCCGACGTAGCGGACCAAGTCGTCCACAAATTTCGGCCAATGCCTATATGCTTGTGCTCGTGAAGTCGTGATTGCCGTTGGATCTTCATTCCAACTTCGTAATCCGATTCTTGCGTGCCATCTGTGCTCGAGCCAAGTACACATAAGATGATTCTGGCATCTCTGCAGCAGAACACTGCCTGGTGATTGCATCCCTTCAAACGGCGATTGAAAAACAAGTTTCCCACGAGCGTTGATTTCCGAGCGCTAGATAGCAATACGTTGCCTCCTAAATCCTCGCGAAGCTCGTGTCATTGCCCTTCTTGTCGTTGCTAGGCTGCTCAATCAAGTATATCTGCTTATTCTGCTTATCTGTTCTGCTTAATGCATGCTTACTTATTCCTTACTGCATCTGCTTATTGCTGTTCCCGTGCCCAGGGGTGCTGTGTGAAACTGTGCATGATTGCTTTTCTATGGCTTTCCTACTCTTGTGCTCTGGCGACATAGGAACAAACCCCGGACCCACCACTCGATCATCCAAATCCCTATCAGAAACTGAATCACTCCCTGAAGACCCTGCAGAACCGATGACCGTAATTTTTCAACTGCTCAAAGATGTTCACTTCCGCTCTTACAAAGTTCGAAGGCACAACATGAGATGACCGCACACATAAAATCCATTAAGGCTTAGCAGAAAAGCATCGAAACAAAAATAACTAACGTTCAGAAGCGTTTGGATGACCTAGAAGAGAAAGGGAAAGTTCTTGATACCTTGAGCCACGAGTTTGCAGGCATGCAGGAATGTATTGAAAGCTTCACTTCACAAAATCAATTTTTACGAAAGTGCCTAGATAATATGGAGGACAGGTCACGCCACGATAATTTGATTTTTTATGGATTCATCTGAAACTTGGCAACAAACTGAAAGCACACTGACCAATGCACTAACGAAGGTTCTTGACTCGCTACCAAACGACCCATTCCAGCGTGTTCATCGTTTACGGATATTTTCCACTAATAAATTCAGACCCATCATTGCCAAGTTTACCAACTACAAAATAAAAGAGTTAATCCTATCACATCGCAATGATTTCAAGGAACAGAAAATTTCAATAAGTGAAGATTTTTCACCCGCAACTCGAACTGCGAAACGGAAACTTACCGAATTTGGAATTGGCCATCTGGGATCACCCAAATTTCGCCTTCGCTTCAATAAGCTATACATACGCGGCTAAAACCGCGGTCAGCAGTCAGCAGTCATGGAGGCATTACGGAATCAGGGTGTAGACGAGCCATATGTAAAAATACTGAAAAATATCTATAGCGGCTCCACAGCCACCATAGTCCTCCATAAAGAAAGCAACAAAATCCCAATAAAGAAAGGCGTCAGGCAGGGAGATACGATCTCTCCAATGCTAGTCACAGCGTGTTTACAGGAGGTATTCAGAGACCTGGATTGGGAAGAAATGGGGATAAAAGTTAATGGAGAATACCTTAGTAACTTGCGATTCGCTGATGATATTGCCTTGCTTAGTAACTCAGGGGACCAACTGCAATGCATGCTCACTGACCTGGAGAGGCAAAGTAGAAGAGTGGGTCTAAAAATTAATCTGCAGAAAACTAAAGTAATGTTTAACAGTCTCGGAAGAGAACGGCAGTTTACAATAGGCAGCGAGGCACTGGAAGTCGTAAGGGAATACATCTACTTAGGGCAGGTAGTGACTGCAGATCCGGATCATGAGACAGAAATAATCAGAAGAATAAGAATGGGCTGGGGTGCGTTTGGCAGGCATTCTCAGATCATGAACAGCAAGTTGCCATTATCCCTCAAGAGAAAAGTGTATAATAGCTGTGTCTTACCAGTACTTACCTACGGGGCAGAAACCTGGAGGCTTACGAAAAAAGTTCTACTCAAATTGAGGACGACGCAACGAGCTATGGAAAGAAGAATGATAGGTGTAACGTTAAGGGATAAGAAAAGAGCAAATTGGGTGAAGAAACAAACGCGAGTTAATGACATCTTAGTTGAAATCAAGAAAAAGAAATGGGCGTGGGCAGGACATGTAATGAGGAGGCAAGATAACCGATGGTCATTAAGGGTTACGGACTGGATTCCAAGGGAAGGGAAGCGTAGCAGGGGACGGCAGAAAGTTAGGTGGGCGGATGAGATTAAGAAGTTTGCAGGGACGGCATGGCCACAATTAGTACATGACCGGGGTTGTTGGAGAAGTATGGGAGAGGCCTTTGCCCTGCAGTGGGCGTAACCAGGCTGATGATGATGATGATGACGCGGCTAATTCTTCATGTACAATCCATCTAACGACACAATCGATGAAATCGAGCAGCCAACCGAACACGCGCCCCAAGGATCACGCGCTTCGTCACATGGGGCATCCTATAGGGCGCGAGAGGGGCAGTGGTCATTCATCACCATCTGATGTTACGATTCTGTATACTAACATCAGAAGTATCTTGAATAAGAAAACTTCTCTTTCTCTTTCATCGGCAATCGACACCTATTCTGCGCATATCATCGCACTTACTGAAACTTGGCTATCATCTCAAATTCACAATAACGAACTCTTTCACAACGCACACCGCTTCGCAGTATATCGCAATGACCGAACTAACCAACGAGGAGGCGGCGTACTCCTTGCTCTTTCGAAAGACATACCGTCATCATGCATCTACACTAATAGCGTCTTGGAAACTGTCTGGGCATCAGTTACTCTTGACCATCAGAAGATAATATTCGGCGTATGCTATCGTCCTCCTTCTTCTCTGCGCTCGTTTATTAACGACCTTCATGACGAACTTAACATAATACACACCAGATTTCCATCGGCTTCCTTGTTTTTACTAGGTGATTTTAACTTTCCGAATATTTCTTGAGTTACCCAGCCTCCCACCCTATCTCAATTTTCATCCGATGCCAGTGATTTTCTTTATTTATGCTCTGTTTTTTCACTTACCCAATTAGTCACTAACCCTACCAGAATCTCTGCCAACACAGCCAACACTTTAGATTTCATCCTAACCAATAGAGCCGACTTTGCTTCAGCCATCTCCTATTTACCTAACATAAGTGATCACTCTTGACTCCTTTTCAGCATTAACACTGGCTGTCCTAAACCTGCAAGAAAGAAAAAGACCATCCTAGAATATATTAGAGCAGATTTCGATGCCATTACCAATGAATTATCAGTTTTTACTCAAAACTTCTTCAGAAACATTAACGATCGCTCTGTGCAATCTAACTGGCATATGTTCACGGCCAAAGTTCACGAACTAACTCAAAAATATGTTCCAAGACGCACCATCACTTCTAATCCTCAAGCCCCATGGTACACCGCCCATATAAGACGCCTATCTAACAGAAAAAAGCGCCGATATCGTACAGCCAAGCTATCACAATGTAACGCACACTGGGACGCATACAAGACTGCCGCTGATGCCAACATAACTGCGCTTAAGCAAGCAAAAGATAACTTGCTCTCTAACATTTTACCATCGATGCTATCTACACACATTAAAAAATTTTGGCGCGACATCAACCCGCATACCGAAGAATCTATTAACTTAACTGACGCGTCAGGTGACCCTATTCAGACTCATTTATGTGCATCAAAACTCAACGAAACCTTTGTTCCGAACTGCTCGCGCACATCAAACACCAGACATCCCGTTCCACTCCGGTATAATTTCCGAACTATGCCCCAAATTTTACTTGATTCATCTGGCGTTGCTAAACTTATTGATGCCCTAATATTTCATTCATCACCCGGTTTTGACTGCATTCATGGTAAATTTTAAAAAATACAATTGTCTACAGTTCCTTTTTACTAACAAAGATATTTCAGCAGACTCTCCATAGTTCCACTCTGCCAACACAATGGAAAGTCGGGAAGGTGGTTCCATTATTCAAGTCAGGAAATAGAACATCCCCTATAAATCATCACCCCATCTCGCTCACTAGCACTTGTTGCAAACTATTAGAACATGTAATCTTCACTAACCTTGTGAACTTTCTCGAGTCTAATTCATTTTTACACCCGCACAGCATGGCTTTCGTAGGTCATTTTCTTGCGAAGCACAACTTGCCAGCTCCACTTTCAAACTTCACCATATTTTAGATCGCGCATCAGAAGCTGAGTGCATTTTCCTAGATTACTCGAAAGCATTCGACAAGGCATGTCACCGCTTAATATGTTTAAAGCTAACCCAACTGAGTATCGACTACAATGTTCTGAAATGGATTGAATACTTTCTTCTTAACCGATCGCACTTCGTTTACGCTAATAATTTTAACTCACCTTTCAGGGAAATTTACTCGGGCGTGCCACAAGGGCCGGTGCTTGGACCCCTTTTCTTCCTTATTTACATCAATGATCTCCCTTCCATTGTATCATCTAGCATTCTTTTGTTTGCTGATGACTGTGTTGTTTTCCGCAGAATAAAATCCCCCGACGATGCTAACAGTCTTCAGCGTGACCTCTCAACATTGCTCTTTGGCGTAATGAATGGCTTATGGAACTTAATACTAATAAGTGCAATATTATGCTAATATCAAGAAGTGCCAACTCTCCGCCTGTATACTACCTAAATAACGTTGCATTAGAAGCGGTTACTTCATATAAATACCTGGGTGTTCATATTTCTGGTGACCTTAACTGGACGCGCCATATTGAATACATTACTAACAAAGCCAACCGCATGTTGGGCTACGTGCGCCGTAACTTTTCCAAAACTCCTTTTTCTTTGAAATTACTGCTTTATAAAACACTATAATACGTTCTAATTTGGAATATGCCGCCGCGATATGGGATCCGCATCATGAGAAACTGATAACATAACTTGAGCTGGTTCAGAATAACGCTGCTCGTTTTATCCTATCCAACTTTAACCGTATCGCAAGTGCAACAAGCATGAAAGCTAATCTTTCTTTACCTCTTCTAGCATCCCGCCGGCAGACAATTCGTTTAAGTCGTTTTCATAAACTATACCATCACCCCATGCTACGCGATTCCCTCATTTCGTCCCCCAGATACGTGTCAAATCGCATTGACCATCGTCACAAGGTTGGCATTGAAACATGTAACACTAAAACTGCATTTCAGTCTTTCTTGCCTCGCACATCACGCGAATGAAACCGCCTTCCCGCAGATATCGTCGACATAATTGATAACCAGCATTTTCGTTCTGCACTAGCTAACATTGTATAACAGGAGGATGATAATACTTGTTCTGTAATATGCATTGTATTGATTTATGTATTTCTGTTTTGTAACCACTCCCCTCTTTAATGCCTTTGGCCCTGAGGGTTCAATAAATGAAAAACAAATATCGACGTGTGCTCTTTCCTGGTGCACACAGTGCCTCAGTACAACAATCATAGTGAGTTGCTCTGCTTATCCCCTTCACATAGCAATTAATCCTATCATTTGAATATTTAGTTTCACCTAATTTTTTAAAAATTTATGATCATGAAAAGCATACTACTACCAAACAAATTGAAATGTACGTTCTGTCCTTTATAGTGAATTTTTTCAAGTAACATACATCGTACATGAAAACATCAAAAAACTAGTTCATGCCTAACATATGTAGAAAGCACCCATCCAGCCACTTGAAATAAATATGCTGGATGTAAAACATTGCGAAAAACAAAATATTCAGTGACAAACTACTGACAGTGATATAGCAAGGTTTAGCACTGCGCTTGAACTCTTCAGACGATGTTCTAACTAGGCATGAGTGCGACTGTACATGGATGCGACATACATGGGAGGGGGGGCACCAAATTTCAGGCACAGTTAAAAGCTTCAACACGCTGTTTAGGGCCTATAATGAAATTGCACAGGCACCACTGTACCGCCCATAATGAGTGGCACCAGTGAAATTACATCATTTCCAAATTATCAGCACAAATATTGTTTTGCATTTTTCAATAGACAGAAGTTTTAGCATAAAAGGCATATGCTATGAATAAAAGTTTTTATGACTTTTGTTGGCATGCTACGGTAGTAAAAAATTCTGAAGAATAATTCGATCAAGAACATAGACCTGATTTGGGCAACTTTGGCAGTTGAACAGTATAGCATCTAACTTGCATTACATGGCATATGAAAAATATAGCATACTTATACATAAATATAGTCACCTAGAGTGTCCATACATAAAATACCCAACATATGCATAAAATTCACCTAGAATATCCATAGAATTGCTACCCGCCGCGGCTGCTCAGTGGCTATGGTGTTAGGCTGCTGAGCTCGAAGTCGCGGGATCGAATCCCGGCCACGGCGGCCGCATATCGATGGAGGCGAAATGCGAAAACACCCGTGTAGTTAAATTTAGGTGCACGTCAAAGAACCCCAGGCGGTCGAAATTTCCGGAGTCCTCCACTACGGCGTGCCTCATAATCAGAAAGTGGTTCTTGCACGTAAAACGCCATAATTTTTTTTTCATAGAATTGCTACCACAATAATAAAGGAAGTCAACCTGCTACATGATGGGAAACACCGAAATGAATACTTTCCAAGTCATTTTACTAAATCACCTTATATATAATGTTCAAAATTCCAGTACAGGTCCAATCGGGAATGTTTTAACATATGTTGCTACTTGTGGGACAAGTAAATGAAAGTGTGTGAAATCAAAATAGGAAACAGAGGAATTTCGCATAGTAATTAATAGAACAATGCCCAGAAATATTTACAAGAGAAATGAAAATGTATAAATGCCACTCATACCGGTGTCAAACACCCCCTTGCACTTCTCAAAAGGTAATACCATCATGGCTTCAACAACTTGGAGGAAAAGCTGACTACTTCAGCTAAAAAGGTTTATTGCATATAGCTCCGGTCCTGTCAGGTTGCGGCCCTCTTAGCTGTCTTTCATTTTTCACTCATAGGTATTCAGAACTGGCAGTTCAGTCGGACATCCTTCCTCCATTGTTCTGAAGAGAGAGAGAGAGAGGGCTCTTTATTAGAAAAACAGAGAATTTTGCCGGCGCGTATATAACCGCTGGCATGCATGCATTGTTCTGAAGCCGCCAAGCAACCCAGGTAGCCGCCATATGCTTCTTGGTGTTCCAAATGTCATCCTTGCAATGATCAGTGAAGATGCACTTCTGGCTTTTCTAATGCACTGTGGTATTTGCATCAGCTCTTTCACAGCTTGATGTGACGTTCTATAATATGCAAGACCTTCGTGGTGTCATTATGGGAAGGAACAGAAGAGCCTTTTAGGTGTTCATAAGGGTTTCCTTGGGAATTTTTAAAGATGTGTTTCCCAGTGTTTCGTTGTTGTGAGGTATGTGCTACAAGGAAACAGAACAGTGAACTTACTTCTGACATTGCGCATTTCTACTTTTTTATGTCATCATCATCAAATCTTTACATCCAGTGGTCTAGCTCAGGCCAATACCTCTGTGCCATCTTTCAAATAAATCCTCTCTCTCTCTCTCTCTCTTGGTGCACATAATATAGTGCGACATTGAACAGCAAAGAACGAAATACAGGACAAACACCAGTGTTTGTCCTCAGTTTCTTGATCCTACAAGCATGCATAAATCATGCTATGGTTATTTGTGAATGTGGCCAAGTAAGTGAACCTTGTTTATGGCAGGCAGCAAGTAGGCCCTATTGTAGTTGTAGGAAGTCCGCTCTGTGATGGTCTGAACGCCGACAGAATTCACTTGAAGGCACTTGTAGCTTGAGGATGCACATGCAAAAAGAAGAAACAATGCTTTATTGCCTATGTTTTGGCCGGGGGATGGCCGAAACGTAGGAAATAAAGCATCACTTTTTTTCGTACGTGTCCTCAGCCTACAAGTGCATATATATATATATATATATATATATATATATATATATATATATATATATATATATATATATATATATATATATATATTTATATATATATATATATATATATATATATATATATATATATATATATATATATATATATATATATATATAACCCGCCATGGTTGCTCAGTGGCTATGGTGTTAGGCTGCTGAGCACGAGGTCACGGGATCGAATCCCGCCCACGGCGGCCGCATTTCGATGGGGGCGAAATGCGAAAACACCCGTACACTTTGATTTAGGTGCACGTTAAACAACCCCACGTGGTCAAAATTTCCGGAGTCCCCCACTACGGCGTGCCTCATAATCAGAAAGTGGTTTTGGCACGTAAAACCCCATATATTATATATATATATATAAATATATATATATATATATATATATATATATATATATATATATATATATATATATATATATTATTCTATGCCTTAGGCCACCCTCTCCATAGTGCTTATTAATATCATTATTAGTGTATTATTAGTGCTTATTAAGTAAGGCCACATAAGGGAAAGCTCAGTTTACTCCATACTAGGAAGGCAATGCTGCCGAAGCTGCACAAGTAGCACTGTCATAAAGATCTTACACTCCACATGTTTCATAGTGAATTCATTATTGACCTGTAATGTGTTATATGTGGAACACTGTTATAAGTTACACCCTTTGGCTTGCCCCTTCTGCCACACAACAATAATCGTCATCTGCCTTGATGCGTTTCCTTTCTTTAACGCTGCGAGCCCGGAACAATTTCCAGTAACGAACGGCACGCGCGTTATCAGAAGGGGCACTCCAAAGGGTGTAAACTGTTCTATGCTGATAACGCGCGTGCCGTTCGTTACTGGAAAGTACCGGGCTCGCAGCGTTAGAGAAAGGAAACGCATAAAGGCAGATAACGATTATTGTGTGGCAGAAGGGGCAAGTCAAAGGGTGTAACTTTGCCTAAGAGTGAATAACTTGAACTGCAATTATTAGAACTAGGATCACATGGAGTCATGGGATGCATTGTTTGTTTGCATCCACCATGTGACTACCTTGGTGTTTATGCTGGCAGCAGACTGTGGAAGCTGTGCAGAAACAGTTCAGGCCTGCAATACCTATGAATAATGACCACGTTCTAACGGGAAACTACTATTTGCTAACACTTTCTACAGACTAGACGTGGTTGCTGCTGCTGTGTTTACCGGGCATCTTGCCAGGTATACTATTTGTGGATATGTACAGCATCTCAAGGTCACTGTCGGTAACTTCAATAAAAAGGCTATGCAAACGCTGCTTACACAGATGCCTTATGTGCTTTGTTACAGCCTCCGCAGCATTGCCTCTTATGTTTGAATCAGAGTATAGCCTCAGTCTTTACTAAAGAATAACAGGTGCTCTTTCACATTTTTACTTGTTTGCACTCTAAGTTCTACTCACTCTAAACCACTGTATCAGAGCTTGAGTATTGTGCTTCTATCAGAGCTGTTCAAACAGAAACTATCATGTTTTATCTTTGAACTGAAATATTGCACTATATTTAAGTCAGCTTATCCAAGAGATCTTCTTAAAATTACAAACCAGGTTTTCTGCAAGTGATAATTTACTTTCTCCCTGCCAATTGAACAAACTATGGAACATTAACTGCTCTCTTCTCTGGCAAGCCATTATGTAATTCTGCGTCTTATGAAATTAAACCATTATCACCTTCGGTATACATATGTCTACGCGCTTACAAGAAATACTTTCCTTTGTCAATAAGCTAAGTGAAGAGCATCATTATATAGGTAGTAAATTTATAGTACTAATGTTTGCTTTCCAGGTAACCTTTTCTCTTGCTTCTGTTGTTTTTTGAGTATAGTATGTTTGCAATTTCCCTGACCACTGGTAATACTCACACTAGCCCATTTGTCTTTCTGTTGTTTCTAGAAGGATCGCAGTTGCATTTGTATACTAGTTTGTTCTTCATTTGTTTAATGCGTTTAGCATTCTTTGAATACTTCACGCACTGCCATGCAAAAATGCACAAGATTAATTTTTTTGGTGTTGTGAGTCCACTCTAGTTTATACATGTGATACCTGCATAAACTCTGGCTGAATGATGCCATATAGGTGGTGTCAGCTTCATCAGCTGTACCAGAGTGGTCTATTTCCATCGGCACAGGTGTTGAACCATGGAGGCCTGCAATCTGCTTGGGCATGAGGGGATGCAGCGCCACACTCATTCTGCATTGCAGTTTCTGTGGTGGAGTCAGGCACAGTCTGTGTCGTTATGGAAACCATCATTTTGATGGTCATGTGCACCTGCACAGCTGTAATGATTAAAACCGCTTGGGTAAGCAAATCTTCTTGGAGCAATAACTCGTCTAATTTTTTTAGTCCTAATGAACAATATTTGTTGTTATTCTTGTTTTGCTGCTGACAAGTATATTCTGTCAATAAACTACTACTTTGCACCTGTCCTTAAAACGCGCACTCTTTCCGAATTTTTTGGCCAGCTTACCAACAGACTGGCGTTCTGGTGTCGTCTCGTTTGCCACTGTTCTTGCGGCTATTCTTGCGACTGCCTTGTACACACATCTCTGCGTGGGTTTCTAGTACATGGCAGATAACAATAAAGTGTATACAAGGGAGTACAGTATCTTCTTAACTGCATATTTCATACACCACATTGTATCTCTCTGGCATTTTTTGTGGGAGTAAAATTTCATGCAAAGTGAGTGGCAGTTGTTTTTCAACATTCTGCATAGTGAGCACAGTCAACTTGGTAATGCTTTGTGTCACGTGCTTGATAAAAGTGCATGAAAACCTAACACGCACTGTCAGAGTGACATTAAGCTTGACCACACTCTGGACAATGGGTAGTAATGATGATTCTTTTTTAATGCTGTGATCTTGCCGCTCGAAGTGCTCGCACCAAGCAGACAGGTCGCACCAACATTGATGGGCAAGAGCTTCAATATTTGCTAGGGTCGATCTTTGTGCATTCATTGTATAGGAAACATGCCAGCCACTATATGCTGGCATGCTGGCATGCGCTGCTGTACAGAATAGGAAGGAACGGGTAAAAAGCAAAAAACGTACAGATGTTTGTCCAGTTAGGCACAATAAGAACAACAGTTTTACTAACTGCCGTATGGGTGTGGTTTATAAAATTCCCCTTAGCTGTGGCCAGTTCTACGAAGGGCAAACGGGACGGTGTATCAATCAGAGGCTAATGGAACATAAAAGGTCGTTAACCGGTGGATCGCCTTCTAATCTTTCGCTACATTGCCGAGATTGTAACTGCACGCCAGAGTTAGATGAATGCGCGATATTGTACAGGCATAAGAATGAAGATACGCGCCTCATGGTAGAGGCATGGCATATCTATAACGGTGGAATTGCGTGCGTGAGTCAGCCTTCGATTACTTTACACAAGGAAGAGATTAAGTGCCTTAACAGTTATCTCTCACGTAGACCGGCACGTGTACCCGATTGACACGTGGTGTTACCCTTCCTGAGCATGCGCAGATGACTTTTGTGTCTGCTTTCTTTTTGTCGCCTCAGTGATCCCTTCAGTTGATAGTCGGCGTTCGTGTTGTCCACTTCCCTACTCTTGTGTCCTGTCGGCACGCCTCACTTCTATTTTGCATAATGAATCCTTACCAACTAGCTCCGCTTTCTGTCGTTCTAAGCTTCATTTCTAGTACTCTGAGCCCTTTTCCATGTTCCCCTACTTATCTGCACAATCCTGCTTCGTTAGCTTCCCTAATTGCGATATGTATGTTCCGCGCTAGAACCATGTCGTGGTTTAGTCGTAATCGTGTTGTCCCATTGGAAGTTCAAATGATGTGCGGTTTTCTTGAACCATCAACTGGGCATGCAAGGAGGATTGGAGCTATTCCTTCCGCTGAATCATCGCGCCAAGTTAGGTTCTACCAGGAGTATCTAAGGGTCCGTTGCGCGGCCCTGCGAGGCGGTCGCCATTGGAACCGCCCCTGCGCCGATTGGAATAAGTTAGCCGTGCAACATGCGGACTTCCTATGGAGGATGAAACTTCCGGAGCTTCAACAAAGTAAGAGGAAACACCTTTCTAATAATTCACCGTCAAATAACGTACTGGTTCTTGGAGACGCCATCGTAAGTGATAACCATAGAAGAACCCTTGCTTTAGGTCACCCGCCGTGGTTGCTCAGTGGCTATGGTGTTGGGCTGCTGAGCACGAGTTCGCGGGATCGAATCCCGGCCACGGCGGCCGCATTTCGATGGGGGCGAAATGCGAAAACACCCGTGTGCTTAGATTTAGGTGCACGTTAAAGAACCCCAGGTGGTCTAAATTTCCGGAGTCCTCCACTACGGCGTGCCTCATAATCAGAAAGTGGTTTTGGCACGTAAAACCCCAAATATTATTATTATTATTATTGCTTTAGGTCCTAAGCACTCTTTTAAGCCTAACATAAAACCCGTTTACGTTTTAAGCATACCGCGCTGTATAACCAGGTTCGTCCCGTAAGAACGCTCACGCTGTATTTCGGATTGCATTGCTAGCATTAAACAATCAAGTTCTCATTTTAAGACGCCTGACCCTGTCCGACCATTAGTTGATTACCTTGTGGAGCATAAACTTAGACCAGTAATATCTGACAAGGATGGTCATTTCGTAATTATGCCAGATGACATGTTTTCAGAAAAAGCGAATTCAGCCATAGAAAAGAATTTGCAGCCAGTAAAACTCAAGCCTTCGGTAGTTAAGCAACGTGCGGTTGACCTCTTGTCAAGGCATAATCTTGATAGGCTTGTCTGTAATGTCAAGAAAGCTAAATCCCTCACCTTAGAACTGTATTTCTCGGCCAAGACCCATAAACAAGAAATTCCTTTTCGTGCTATAGTGTCAGAGAAAGGGACGTGGCAGGTCTGTGTCGCTAGTTACCTAAAGTATTGCCTAGCTTCGCTAGTTTATTCAGACCCCTTTTGCCTACGTAATTCTCAGGCACTAGTTCAGTATTTGAGAGAGGAAAATCCTGGTGATTGTACAGCTTTTAGTATGGATATCGAAGACCTATATTATTCCTTGCCGCATGACGGGTTGCTAAATTCCGTAAATAAGTGCATTAAAGAACAAGTGCAAGAGTCTGCTTTTATTGACAGATGCGGTGTTTCCACGGGAGCATTTTCTAGAAATTCTTTCAATGTACTTGAAGTCAACGCTGATTGGGTGGAGAGATGGCGTTTTTCTGCAGAAATCAGGCATCTGAATTGGCTCAAAGGTCGCCCCTATTCTTAGCATCATTTACCTAAGTAAGGTTGACAACTTCTTAGAGAAAGCCTTAGGTAATAGCGTTATCAAGATATTTCGTTACGTTGATGATTACCTGATTTTCTGCAATAGGGAAGAATGCGATTCCGCTGCTACCTCAGTAAGTGAGGAATTTAAACTTTATGGGGGAGGATTAAAGTTTACCAATGAATTTCCTCAGCGACACGTAATTCAGTTTCTTGACATTTCCTTGATCTTCGAACAAAATCATGTGTGTTGGCAGTACTCTCCAAGATCTTCGAAGCCGTTGCTAAACTTTCAATCCAAGCATTCTAAATCAATAAAAAACGGAATTTGCCATGTCGTGCCTTAAGTCTTCCCTCACCAGATCCTGCATGCACAAAATGAGCGCCAGTTTTAATGCGCAGGTCCGGCGCCTATTAGAAGCAGGTTATCCTAGTTTAGCAGTGGCCACTGTGGCTAAGCGCCTAAAGAAGTCTGTTTCGAGAGCGACGGACGTGATTACGGAAAGCAGTAATAGCAAAAAAAGAGTAGTGGCTATTCCGTATATTCATTCAGTGTCGCACAGGCTTAAAAAAGTTGCTAGTAGATATGATGTTAATGTTGCTTTCACTGCTCCCAATAAGCTAGGTAAGATATGCGCTGCCGTACAGAATAGGAAGGAACGGGTAAAAGGCAAAAAACGAACAGATCTTTGTCCAGTTAAGCGCAATAAGAACAACAGTTTTACTGACTGTCGTATGGGTGTGGTTTATAAAATTCCCCTTAGCTGTGACCAGTTCTACGTAGGGCAAACGGGACGGTGTATCAATCAGAGGCTAATGGAACATAAAAGGTCGTTAACCAGTGGATCGCCTTCTAATATTTCGCTACATTGCCGAGATTGTAACTGCACGCCAGAGTTAGATGAATGCGCGATATTGTACAGGCATAAGAATGAAAATACGCGCCTCATGGTAGAGGCATGGCATATCTATCATGGTGGAAGTGCGTGCGTGAGTTAGCCTTCGATTACTTAACACAAGGAAGAGATTAAGTGCCTTAACATTTATCTCTCACGTAGACCGGCACGTGTACCCGATTGACACGTGGTGTTACCCTTCCTGAGCATGCGCAGATGAGTTTTGTGTCTTCTTTCTTTTTTTCGCCTCGGTGCTCCCTTCAGTTGATAGTCGGCGTTCGTGTTGTCCACTTCTCTACTCTTGTGTCCTGTCTGCACGCCTCACTTCTATTTTGCATAATGAATCCTTACCAACTAGCTCAGCTTTCTGTCGTTCTACACTATATGCTGTGGACTTCTCCAAGATTTTCCGCTGGTCTTAAGAGGAAGCTTTAGCTCGGGCCCAACTCTGACGCGGCCTATTCAAATACATGTATAACGCAAAAACGTTTTTCTGAGATAGCCCCTGGACCGATCTTAATGAAAATTGTTGCACTTGAGAGAGAAAGTTAAATTCTAGTGACTGTTGGAACCGGAATTTCGATTTAGGGCTTGGGTTTCGTTAAGATTTTTTTTATATTCGTACAGTTTGAAAAAGATAGAAGCACGAAGTTTACAAATTCATAGCTCTGCATCAAGAACAGATATCGCAGTTCTATAAACGGCATCTCTGAGATAATTCAAAGCGGACAAATTTGGTATGTCATATTGCATCTTAAGTGAATTTCTTATGTTGTTTACAAGGGTTCTGCAAAAGCTGTATTCACATGTTATTAACTTTTTTCATATTAATGTGTAACATATCAATTTTGTCCGCTTTAGATGTACTATTATATGCAGTTCACAGAATGGTCTTATCATTTTTAGTATTTGAGTTACAGAGTTGTAAACTTGACAGTTTCGTTTTTTGAAAGCTTTCGATTTTTGCCAATTTTCAATAAAAAGTTTACGACCTAACTCAAAAATTCGAAACGATCAGTCACTACATTTTAAGTTTTTCTTCTAAATGCAACAAACTTCGTCAAATTTGGTGCAGTGGTTGCCGAGAAAAACGAATTCTCCTTTTACATGTATTTAGATATAGGAGCACCCGAGCTAAAGCTTCCTCTTAAGACAGATATTTGTGCAGCAGCGTCCAAGGGCAAGGTTCTGACTGCTGTTGCAGAAGTTATGGGGTGCTTTTTCTATCCCGAGAACAGACGGGATTATTTACAGGTACCCCTTCAGGAAAACGCATGCAATCGGCATACGGAGGCCTCAATAGAGCCCCTGAGATTATAATAAAGGCAGGCGGCGCACCATCTCTGGGGCACCCATGGCCAGTGAAGGGATCGAAGCTGTAAGAAGGGTGGTGCGTCGGATAGAGCTGCCGAGCAGTGGCGTAGCAACAGGGGGGGGGGGGGGGGGGGGGGCCGTGGGCCCCGGGTGGAAGGGGCCACTGGGGGAGGCAGGGGGTGTCATTTGCCTGAAGACAGCCGTCTTTTCGCCGGCTTGACTGGGCGCAAATGGCAAAGAATGCTCCAGTATCCAGTAGCCCGAGCTCATGTACCCGATGCGTTGCACCGCAGAATTGTCGGCTGCAGCTCTATCAACACCCCACGAAATAATTGCACGAATGTGTGGGCTAAAAAATTTTATTCGCAAAATGGTCGCCAAACTACTCGCCTTAGCGGAACGTCTCATGTGAGGTGCGATCGTGCCATGTGTTCATTCTGGGGGCAGGCGTCGCTAAACATAGTCAGGCGTTGTAAGGTGTTGAGGCTTTTGGTCCCTCTTCCGTTCAGAACGCGCAGCGAACAAAGTCACCAGCAAGAGCGCGTTCAACCAGCGCGCCCCGCGCTCGCGTTTACGGCGAAGCGTTCGTTGAGAGCGACGTTGCATAAGTGCGGCCGTCAAAAGTCGCGAATACGCTTCTATGGATCGTCTTCAGATTCGGTGCGGCAGAAGAGTTTGGCGGCGTACGACTCTACAGGCTGTATATAGTCGCGGGCGCCGCGATGTTCTCCTCTCCCACTCGCTCCGATGAAGCCGCTACGAAACCTGCCGTTATGTTTCACGTTTGTCTTCCTACCCTCGAAAGTTTCAGAACGCTGTTGTTATTGCGTGACTTCATGTCACAAGTACAGTGTCTGTGTAAGCTGCACAGAATTTTATTAAAAAAACGTGAATTTCGTAACAATATTTCCCGATATTCGATGAAGATATGTGTCTTTGTGATTACTAGGAACTCGGTAGCGTAATAAATACGGCAGATAAGTAATAACCATATCCTTAATAATTCCTTAGTTAGTACTTCTAGAGGAAGCATTCAATTCCAAGAATTGAGTACTTAAAGTCATATTATTACCTCAACAAAAGCTTCTTATACAACATCATTTTGGGTGCTACAACCTACAGTACTTTGGCAATGCGAGCGGCGCCCAGTATGACAGCAGGGAAATAAATATAAAATAGTGGACCAGTGACATAGGCCCCTCAACCCTCTCCTTTGCGAGTGCAGACCAACAGGCCGGTTTCGCTGCCACGGGCTTCATCAGGGTCTTCTTTTTTGATGGTACGCCGAGAATCGACGCGAAGCGTGCTCTATTCCGTTCCCAATATTTTGGTGGTACCGCAGCTCGGATAATCACGTTTGTCCTTATAGCAGCAAATAAAAACGAGGCTTTATTCAGAATCAGAATCAGAATCGGTTTTTATTGAGATCATTAGAATGATTACAAGTTGTTAATATTTAGGAGGAGGTCCCGGAGTCAAAGACTGCAATGGGACCTCCTTTACAAAGTAAACGTAATAAAACAAAGAAATGAAGAAAACAAAGAATAAAACAATGAAATGAATGAAGAGAAATCGTAATTGTCATAGCATTGGCGCCCGCGCAGCCGGGAGGAAGGTCGCGTTTTCCGTTGCTCTAATATGGTGGGGAGATCAGCCTCGAGACACAATTTAATTTTCGTTTTCGTTCAGGGCTGTCCACAGCCAAAATACTGCGGGCCATAGTACCTACTACGATTTTTGTGAAGTTGTTTGTGGGCAAGGTATGAATGCCGGCCTTCAATTTGTCAAATGCAATGTTGCCGCTAAAACTGGTAATTAAAACTTCATAAATTATTTTTTTACTTGTGACTTTTTTTTTACTGAAATTTTTCTTTTACTTTTTACTTGTAATCTTTTTTTTACTTGTGTGCCAAGCCTCACAGTCTGACAGAAGATGTGGATATGCGCTTATCACAAGTTATCAGTGCAGCACCCTGTGTTAGTTGGCGAAGAAAGAACTGTGTATATAGGCCTCGAGCTCCAGCACTGGAAAAGCTGGCGCTTCCGTCGGCGTGACGTGCTATTAGGGATCACGTGGGCATAGCGGCCGCGTCGGAGGCTTCGAGAGCGTCGAAGCGAGCTGAAAACAAGTGTTTAAATTCCCTCGTACGCTGCGGTCCTCAATTAGTGGCGAGATTTTCCCGCTTCGAGTGTCTCCTTTACAACGCTTGAAAGTACTACAATAGGTAGTGGCTGCCTTTGAAGGCGCGCAACATGGTAGGCTACTGCTCGGTGCCGCAGTGCCGGACTTTCGCAACGGAGCCCGGTGTCAGCCTTATTCACACGTAGCCGCAGGACAAGAAGCTGCGTGAAGCTTGGCTCGTGAAACATAAAACCGGTAAACAGTCATCGGCAAGAACTCGGGCATGCAGCAAGCACAGACGCGAGGAAGATATCTGCTACGGCGCCGGGTCTGCGATGTTCGAAAAACGCGCACTGATCGAGAAGCACGCCCGAGTCCGCTGCCCGACTAATGTCATGAAGGTTTAGTCTATGAACTTGTCGATGCTATAGATACTGGCAAGTTCACTGGAGTGGAAAGGGAGCGGTAAGAAGCACATTAAAAAAAAAGCATGGCAAATGGTCATGTTTGTGTTATGAAATAATGCACTGGATCACAAAAAAGAAGCAGCGGGAAATCGAACGCTGAGAACACCGATAAACATATAGTGCGTCGCAACTCGAGAAATAATATTGAAACGTCCAAGGATTTAGAAAAAAAAAGATTCAATGGTTGCGACGGCTGTAGTCCCTGTAGGCGTCGAAGTCTCTACTATGAAATTATTCTTGAACAGCTGTGAAACCAGGAAATTGTCGATATCCTCGCCTTCCTCGATTACAGCCGGGGGGGTGACAGAAGACCTACGGGCCCTGGGTGCTAGATGACCTAGCTACGCCACTGCTGCCGAGACCTCGGCGAGCCTTTCGTCTGCTGCGTGATGTCTGCCTTTCATGCGCTTACGTCTGCTGATGCAGGAGACGATGCGCAGTCTCCTTTGATTGGCTACAGCCCAACAAGCCAAGTGCAGCACATGACGTCATAGCCTCTGCCCGGCACTACACTCATCTACACAAGCCTGCACGAAATGCTGGCAAAAAAAAAAAAAGACAGCTCTAGCAGGAGATAGAGGAGGCTCTGCATAGAATTATTATATATATAACCAACTCTAAAGTAAAAAGCTTCTTATAGCACCGAAGCATTGAAATTCGTAATCGCAAGGGCACCTCCACATTGCCACTAAGTGCAAGCAGGCAGAGGCAGATGAGGAGATTGCAGTGAACTAGAAGGCTTCTAGTTCACTGTAATGCGATGCAATTCAGAGACAACACAATCCTGCCTCAGTGTGGTAGTGCCATCTAGTTCAGGCACCTGCAAACGCATCCTTTCATGCACTAAATTTAGATCAAAATTTTATAAACAGCAATCGGATCTTTCTGAAAAATATACGGAATAAATATTACACAGTTTCAATGCATACATTCTTTTCAACAGTACAAAAATGAGGGGTAGCAACATGGCGGCACCTTTGCGGTTGCCACTTTTCTAGCCCAGCTTTTCCACCAGAAATGAGGCCTGCTGCTATTGTGTGGCACCACATGATGTCCTGGGAAAGTGAAATTCGCACCTTAATGCCGTGAAAGTTCGAGTGGAGGGTAACTAATTTTGCTTGTACTCTGGATTTTGTCTGACCAATAAATAAGTTGGGTTTTATGTTCTTTTTTTCCCTGTGAACCACGAATGTCTCTTCAATGTCTATAATTGATCCAAACATGAATGTCTCGAAGTCACATACATGCTACGTCTCCCATACATGCCATTTTTATAAGAAAGAAACGTGGCTGTTTATAGGGTGTACCGTCTACATGATTCTTAGGCTACCAGATAAGGTATTATGAATGTACATGTATATCATTCAAGCACCAATTGGTAGAAATATTTATTGGTGTACATCGTTTGAACAATATCACCTAAATTTTTAACGTGCATAAATAAATATATATATACATATATATATATATGGACGTATGTGTGCCAAGTCCTCCTGCCATCTGACAACGGCACTGAGGGCGCAATATTCAACATAGCAACCAACCTGCAAAAGGCCCCGATATGCTGGGCAGTCTCGCGAATTTTCGTTTTACTCAGCAAGGTTATTGGAACTATATGTTCTATGTATGTTCTGCCAATAAAAATGTGGTAAGCTGTTCCCAAACATTCATGTCAAAGTACAAAATTTAATGTTCGTAATGTCTTCATGGCACATTTCAGCCCCATACTAATATCCGAACCATGTAAACAATACCCAGCAGACACATCAATGTAACATCTTTCAACATAAAAGACGACTTTTGACAGTACCATCAATGTTATTTTCATTTAAACTAGAGCAATCTCAACCTCTATTGTAAGTGTTGAATCTCCAAGTGAAACATATAATAAACCTCCAGACAATGCTCATGATTTATATGGTAGTTCAGTGTTCTACGACATGTTGAGAATGAATCTACAGTAAATATGGTGACACGAAAACAGCGTTGTAGGGTCCCTTTAATAATCGGGACTTTCCCACAGGTGCTGTTTTAGGTGTAACATTGTTGCTTGGTCTATAGCGGGACGTGCATATTTCGATCAAAATCTTTGAAACAAGATGTTGCGCTTATTACTGCATTGTTCCTGTTCATATTTCACAGAAAGATAATCTTGGAGTCAACATCATTCAACGCAGCACTTGGCACAGTTGTCTGGCTTTTAAAGAAACAAAATGGAAAGTTGACTTAGTTTATGGGACTGGCAAGCAGCTCCCAAGACGGTGCTAGCATAAACTTGCGTCGCCATCTTTCAGCAGCTACAGAAAGCAGCCGTTCAGGGAGGGTTGCCGCATGTTCTGGAGGAGCGGATAGCACGCGGCAACCCCTCTGTGAATGGCTGCTTTTCTGCAGCTGCTGAAAGATGGCGACACAATCTTATGTTAGCACCGTCTTGGGAGCTGCTTGCATTCCCATAAACTAAGTCAACTTTCCATTTTAAGGTGCAGCGCTTAGGAGCCTATTCCTGCGGCGAACATCGACATAACCAAGTGAACGAGCTCAGCGAAGGGTGAAAGAGTGAACACGAAGCACAGTGGGGGATGAAAGATGTGACGAGGAAAGCGGGGGAGGGTATGATGAAAGCGTGAGAAGAAAAGTGTAGTGTGGCAACGATGGCTGCGAGATGGCACCAGAGTAACGTACATTGCCTGGAAGGTCTGTCTACGGTGGCTGCTGTGAAACGTGCCATCACGTCACCCATGCTATGCCTCTATCTCCAGATTAGCGAGGCGGTCGCGCCGCACTTCGTTACGTTTGCAACGTGCTGCACGAGACAGGTTGTCTGCACCAGCCAATATATCGCAGAATGAAAACACGCATAGAGCTGCGCTCAAATTTTGCTTTAGGGAGTATCATAATAGTCGGTGAATTCTTTTTCTTCTTATAAGCCAGGCAACTAACTGTGCCAAGTGTTACATTGAACGATGTCGACTCCAAAATGCAAACTCTCGGCAAAATTTAAGCAAGAACAATACCGCAGTAAGCACTTTTTTTTTTTCATATGGGAGAGATCGCTGGGGCTGGTTGGTCAATGGTGGGTTCAAGTGGGCGTGGATGGAACGGCGCTGGACTTGTAGCCTCGAGCTCGCGGCAAACAATGTGCGACGTGCTCACTTAAGGGTGGCGAAGTGGTAAGGTCGATGCAAGGCGACGTCGCAGCCGTGTTAGGTAGCCGGAAGAACTGTGGAATGATGCGGCGGCATTCTTTGACAATGACGTCGATGATGGACACATTGTTGACGATCAACAAGTTGAATGCGTCGTCTGCGATCCCTTTGAGTAGGTGGCCGACGTTGTCAACCTTGGCCATTTTCTCGTCAACTTTCCGGCAAAGAGTGAGCACGTCTTGTATGTATGAGACATACGATTCAGTAGAAGACTGAACTCGGGTAGCAAGCTCTTTTCTAGCAGCCAGCTGCCGACCGGTGGGTTTGCAAAAGAGGTCAAAGAGCTCCTCATTGATAGCATCCCAGCTAGCGATCTCGTCCTCGTGTGTCCGGAACCCGACACGAGGAGTTCCGCCCAAGTAGAATAGGACATTGGCTAGCATAAGGGTAGGGTCCCAGCGGTTGTTTTGGCTAACACGCTCATACAGGTTGAGCCAGTCCTCAACGTCAACATTATCTTGGCCGGAGAATATGCCAGGATCGCGGGGATTGGTAACCGTAACGTATGTTGTTATCGGGGTTGCAGGAGTAGGAGACGAGGAGTTGTCAATGGGAGCCATGGCACAAAGCAGGACGGTGCGGCCGCTGCGGAGCTCCATGGCGAGGACGAGGAACGGCACCCTCCACCAAAATGTTACGCACAAAGTATATTTACAAAGGATAACTGCAGCGCTGGCCAGTTCAGCCGACAGCTCGAGAGTTAGCGAGCGTTCATCTTCGTCGGGGCGCCCGCATGCATCGTCCACAAGAAACTCTCAATATGCACGTATCAATATTAAACAAAATATGCACATCTTTGCAGTTCCATGGTTCGCTGTTCAGCAAGTGAAGCAGGAACTTGGCGCCGGCATTTTTCTAATACGGATGTTCCATGGTGAATTTTCAATCACAGTATGGCTCACTTATCCAACCTGTGGTAGGGAGCCAATCACAGTCAATCACTTGGATCCTAATCAGGCCCAAATGCGGTCCAAAAATGTGACGTGTGGTAATCATATTAGTCTGCTTGTGCCTTCAATCAATTAATTGCAACTTAAAAAATAGTTATTGCTTTTAGCCTGTGAATCAATTAACCTGACGATCGACTGATCAATCTCCCAGACCTACATGGAATGCCAAGTTAGCAGCACTAAGCAACAAATTGCGGTATGAACATACCTTGGCGCACTGGCCTTGTAGAAAAGAGTCAAATGAAGTGAACTTGCCTTGGGACATGGCTGTCATGTTAAGCTTCCATTAAGATTGTACATCATGAATGCAAAACCAAGAACTAGTCAACTTTAGTTAATTATATATACACTTTGTGATTACCACTTCGCAAGCACAGTCTCTACGATGGAGCTTAAAGCATATGTGCAAGTTGTATTTACATTCCTCACACAAAAATTTAAGTAAAATGTGTGAATGTTTAATTTTTGAAGATGCTGTAGATTACATTTCAAGCAGAGTTGAAAACACATCCCTTTAATAAATGACGAGAACATGGAAAAAAAATACAATTAAAAAGCAATTTTATTTGTGTGCAAAACAGTGACAAGTCAATACATAAAAATAGCTTGGATTCATACTAAAACATGAATGACATGATGCAGTTAAATAGAGAATTATGGTATGACTAGAATTGCTATACAACAGTACAACAGGTCTTTCCAATGAGATCAAGAGACAGGATGTAAGGGGCTGTGCAGCGAGAGGGAGGATTTATTTGAAAGATGGCACAGGGTGTCTACCAAGTTAACATTTCCAAATTCCCTGAGTTTTCCAGGTTTTCCCTGAGCACCTTTGCGAAATTCCCTGAATGAGCCAGACCTTTGTTTTATGTCAAGACAGGCTGACACCACGTTGCCCGATGCTGTCACTCTCTAGTAAGCATGCTGAAACAAAAAAATGACTTAATCCAGTTTGAATAGTAAGGAGTAATATATATTTTATTTAAAAAGAAAACAGAAGGAAGGTGTTAGTAAAATGCACTGCGAAAGAAATGGTAAAGCCCATTCCAAGTTGAGTCGAACATTTTCAAATACGGATGAAAAGGAGATGCATACATAAGTAAATATTTTTTTAATATCAGCTATTTCTATCAACTGATAGCAAGCTCATCTGTATGAGGTCCTGAACTTTGTCACAACTAAGGTTCTCTCTCAGCAGCTGGGAAGTCAACCTCAACTGTCCTGATATACTCTCAGCCCGTACACAACATCTCAATGTTGGGTTTCACTGCGTAAACAATTTATTTTGGTTTGGATGAGGGACACCTGTGTCTCAGCATCAGCCATCACTTAGTTTTTTTAGCTCAAGCTCCTTCAAAAAGGTGGCGGCACCCTTCCTTTCCCGTTAATTCCTCAGTGCGTCGGTCCTTTCTGTTCTCATCCTCCTTCTACCACGCTTTGACCACATGTATCATCTGAAGCATCCTCTTGGTCAGTTGTACAGTCAACATTTGATTTCTTGGGACTTCCGAGGGGCCGCAAAAAAAAATTGAAAAAAACGGGCAGTCTGAAAAAAATTAATGCATGTCTTTAACTGCCTTTAAGGGCTAAAATTACCACAGGCACGTCTCAAAAAATTGGAGGACGCTTAAGCTTCGCCTTCAAGAGTGGGACGCGACAGCGTTCCCGTCGACCCGCCAAGGGGTATAAGACAATGCGCTACGGCACAGCGATCACTTACGATGCGCCCCGCATCGGACTTAGCGCCCACCTATCACGCGGTGAGCGTCGAGCAACGCAGCGTTCGGCGCGGCAACGAAACGTGCGCCTGAGCGAACGGAACGAACCAAAGAACTCGGTGTCTCGGAGGGGAAACGATCTACGCCAGCCAAACGTCGTGATCGGCACGGGCAGAGAGATAGATAGTAATCTAAACCGGGAGCACGGCGAAGCGTCGTCAGGGGAGAGGGAGTCCCGCGACGCGCCTGGCAGCGGTCCCAATGCGCGCGCGGCGCGCCTCCTGTCGGGGCAGCGCCGTACATTGAGAGGAGGGGGGTCTTCTGTGTTTGCCGCAAGATGGCTCTGCGTGTGCGGAAAGCGCAGAAGAAATGCAGCGGAAACGCACTTCGCAACTCGTGTAATTGTGACTTCTGTACGTTACATGTTCATAATTACCGATATACACCACAGTATAACTTTCCACGGCTCGTTTCGAAGGCAACACCGCATTCACTAGAGGCGCGTTTGCACCGCTTGGAAGCATCGAACTCGTGGCTGAGTGGTAGCGTCTCCGTCTCACTCCGGAGACCCTGGTTCGATTCCCACCGGGCCAATCTTGGAAGTTGCTTTTTATTTATGAAGCGCCTGCCGTGATTTATCGCTCACGGTCAACGCCGCAAACGCCGACACCGACGACACCGGCTTTTCTGCGACACGAGCTCCTTAACGCTATCGCGTTAAAAGCTCTGAAGGCCTGCCAGTACGCTTTTAAGGCATATCAGGGCTTGTACTGTGACAGAAGACGACATGCACGCATGTGTAATTAAGTAATGTATACTGTGTCCCGCGACAATTGCCCCCTTCCCACGCTTGTTATGCTTCACCGCCTAACACTACTGTACCGAGGCGAAGCTAACTTTCGCAGACTGGCATTACGCAACGCGCTGTGCTCTGCGAGCTTCAAAGCCAATCGCTAGGATTACAAAGGCGGAGTCGGTGCCATTGGTGATAGCGGCGAATTCTTTCAATGAAAAACACGGCACCGCACGGCAAGGAGCTTAATAGCGAACATAGAAGCAGGTAGGCCTGACGTTGCCGCGGTGGTGGTTACGGATTTGCCTGCGAGAGTGCCGCTGCTTCGAGGCGGCGAGATAATCAAAATAGCGGCGGTGGCGGCTTTGATTAATGCCATTTCAGACCTGCAGTCGGGGCAATATACATTGACTATATGGAGTACGTGGTGGTGCCGCAAAACCGTGCAAATTATCGGGCGTCTATAAAATCGGTCGTTAACTACTCTGGCAATACATCGTGCCGATGACACGGCGTCAATGACGATTCGTTGCGATTCCTCTGTTACTGGAGCCAGCATTAACACGACTTTCGTTCCCTTTCAATAAAGTTACAGCTAATTTTCCCTGATGGAAGCACAAATTCCCTGAGTTTTCCCTGAGTTTTTCCAGACTGTTCAAATTCCCTGAGAATTCCCGGTTTTCCCGGTTGGTAGACACCCTGTGGCACAGAGGTTGGCTTCAGCTAGGCTGCTCTAGCCTGCAACTCTGCATGGAGAAGGGGTGGGGGGGGAGGTGTAAAAGTTTGATGATGATGACATAAAAGAATAGGCATGCAAGATGGCAGAAGTAAGTTCAATATTCTGTTGCCTTGTAATACACACACCTCGTAAAAGCGAAACGGTGGAAAATGCATCTTTAAAAACTCCCAAGGAAACCCTTATGAACACCTAAAAGGCTCTTCCGTTCCTTCCCACAAGGACACCACGTAGGTCTTGCATACTATAGAACATCACATCAAGCTGTGAAAGAGCTGATGCAAATGCCACAGCTCACTGCCAATGCCAGAAGTGCATGCATCTTCGATGATAATTGCAAGGATGACATTTGGAATACCAAAAAGCATGGCACCCCATTTGGGTTGCTTGGTGACTTCACGACAATGAAGGAAGGATGTCGGACTGAACTGGAAGTTCTGAATGCCTGCGAGATGAAAAACGGAAGACAGCCAAGAGAGCCGCAGCCTGGCGGGGCTGGAGCTCTGCCATGAATATTATTTTTAGCTGAGGAAGTCAGCTTTTCGTCCAAGATGTTGAAGCCATGACGGTATTACCTTTTGAGAACTGGCACGGTGGTGTTTGACACCGGTGTAAGTGCTGTTTATATCTTTTCGTTTGTCATTTAAATATTCCTGGGCATTGTCCTATTGGCTACTTGCAGAACCGTCAACAACGCAGTTCTGCAATTGTGGGAGTAGTCAGTGAAACAGACATGCCAGGCAACAATACATGCTTGCGCATTTACGTGTTTCCACAAAGTTTCTTGTGCACTCCTTTAAAGCTGAGCATGTACCAAAGGCCGATTAAACACACTTATTGCATGTCACGTACTGCCAAATTCATGCAATGGCATTGTTTCATGGCAGATTGAGTGACCGGAAGTCTGGTAAAATCGTTGGCTGGGCCTGTTGGAAGATGGCGGACACAATGGCAGCAAGCAAACGGACACACGCAGAAGGGAAAAGAAGCAGATTAAAACCGTGCTGGTGCTTTTGTGCTAGCCAGTCCCAGTTGCAGTCTATATGCACCAATTGCCTGCCCCCCCTCCCCATTCACAAAGAACTCTCATACTGCAAACTTTATACACCCACGCTCTCTCCTGTCTCGACGAGGTGCTCCATCACCATCACTCTTCCTTGAGGTCGGGGAGTGGGTCGCCCAAGACTGCTCGTTCTGCGATGGACAGGAGGTACTTAAAGAGCCCGGTCACCACCGTGGTCTTGTGCACCTGCATTGTCCCCTCGTGGTCCAACAAAAACAGGTTGAGGAAGCACACGCTGCGCAGGGGAAACTCCTCGTAGCGATGGGGCAGCACGTGCTTCGACAAGTGCTTGCAGAGGGCGAGCAGGAAATTCGTCCCGTCCTCCACCGTGACGCTCCTTGAGGGTGGCGACAGCTGGCCAAGCACTTCCGCACTGCGGGAGCACCATAGAATAACGAGACGTCACTGTCTGTGAGACGAGCATCGATTGCAAGCAAGCCCCGTGCTTGTTAACAAAGGGACACGGTGGAGAAGAAAAAGAAAGAAGAGTGCACGGCTATGCCACCGACATAACTTTTCCTTCGCAGGCCTGTTAGCCTAAAAATTTGAAAAATACTACTACATTTGAAGCCGAAAAGTACTAAGATGTCATGAAAAATATTAAAGCTTCTTGTATGACTCAACCTAATGACTAGTTATTAAAAAAAAATCGGGCTTTGTTCAAAACAAGAGTGCTGCGAATAGGCACTCTCTAGAGTCACAGCTAGTGTGATCTGCGCCCCAGACACATGAAAATATTCACAGAGTTTATTAATGAAATATTTATGAAATGGTAGCAGATATCTCAGTTGCCATTGTGCGCTGTGCATGGTGTTAGAATAGGTTAGGTGTGCGAACGAGTCTCGCCGGGGCGGCGCGCCGCCGCTCGTAGTGTGCCCGTCCTCCGGCAGGCGGCGCGCCAAACTTGGGGCCTTCGGCGCAGCGCCCATTAACAATCGGGTAGTGCGAACGCGCGCTTGCTGGCTCCTTGCAATATATTATGAGGGCCAATTCAGCCTTAGCCGTAATAAACCTAACAGCTTGTAGTGTTTTATATTAAATGCTTGTCGTGAAAATCGCAGGCCACCAAAGAGCTGTTCACTCGTACGCACTAAAGGTTAGAATTGGCGCGAGCTGTAACAGCAGCTATTCTGTGATACGTCTCAGTCTTCCTAATATTTTGTCCTTATATTAAGTTATAATGTGAGCGATGTTGCGTCAAATTATGCAAAACACTGTCTGTGAAACTGCCGACAGAGGACTTCTGGAAGTTGGCGTCCGGAAACGAATTTCTTGTGTTTTCGTTTGCAGCTGTTATGTGCGCTCGTTTCCGCGTAGGTTTCGGGCGCTGAATGTTGCTTTCATGCTTTGAAAAAAAAAACACAATGCTGCATCACCATTTATTTCACACACATATCTGCAGTCACAAAAGAGGCCAGCTATTACAGGTTTTGCGTAAAATTTGGGAGAGCTTCCGTAACCGCTTTTTCGCATCAGATACGGCTACATTGCGCTACCTTCTGTTTAGTTTACACAAAAATAGGTGGCATAAAAATACAGACAAGTAAAAAATCATTTGTTAAACAAGTTTAGCAAGCTTCCGCAGCTGCTGTGTTTTGTTTTTTGCATCAGCTTTTCTTTGCTTGCAGACTTGCCGCATTCTCATTGCTATATAGTGATGCAGAAGACATGCCATCATTTCTTCTTTGTGTTCCAAACAAGGAAAAGAAAAATGGTAGCTTTCTAGCATGCTTTCTACTGTCAATTCATAGACATTTCTGTGAAAAGTTTACTTCTGAAATTCAGTCTCGGCTGCTTGCAGTAGGTGGAAGATGGTCCTACTGGGGTGTAACAGTCCACCTCAAGTTTTGCAGTGAACTAGGGCACTTTCTTTTAGAGACTGTGCAGCAGCTTCTCCAACAAGGCATTCTCTACATTTAGAGCATGTTGTACTCTTCATAAGTTTTCGACACATAAAACCAGCAAGGTAATAAATTATACAGTCAATAACCTCTGGCTCTGTGCATACATGATCAAAAACTTCTTCACACTCAGCTTCCGCGTCCACTAAGCCATCCAGTTTTTGTTTTAGTTGCTGAAGTTGGGTCTTTTCTTCATTGTCAACCTTAAAAGCAAGCTTAATATCAGTCAGTGTTAGTGCATGTGTATTATCGGCGGTTTGCACTTCGCAATTGCCAAACTTTGGCGGCTTGAGCAAACTATACACTGAGAGCATGTTATACAATTGCAGGAATGTGGGCATAGAGGGGTGGTCATTTTGGCCACCTGCTTGGCGGATAATTCCGAAGAAGCGTTCAAGCACGTCCTGATTGAACTTTCCCGACAAGACATACCTGAACCCACACTCCTTGAGCAAATACCGAGAGAGTTCCAGTGCTGATAAAATTGATACGCGCAGTCCCTCTGCGGTCTGCTCGGTTAGGCAATTTTTACGGGAAATCTTTTCAGATAATACATCTTGCCCCCACTTGTTGAGCCAATACAGTGAAGATGCTAAAACGCGTAGATCTTTGCTCCTTACAGTGATGCCTTCTCGCGGGCAGTTTCGATTGAGCGCGTCAAACAGGTCATTGAGTTTCATGGTAAACTCCATCGTACCTTTCACACTTTGTAATCCTTGCGTGCCTCTCCTCGAATAAAACTCCAGCCCTTTTGCTACACTCCGGCTGAACAACTGCGTCGCAAGCTTAACGCGCATTTTTTCAGTGTTTGTTGGATTAATATGGGAAAATGTTAATTTAGGACAGACACGCGCCAGGCCGGGTTGCTTCGAGTCTTCTACAAACAATCTGTCATAGTGGTCCCAGTGCACCCGTTCACCAGTGACAATCAAAATCTTTTGTCGATGCAAGTGGTTACGCACACATTTCAGGAGGTGAGGCACATCGGAAAAAACAAAAACATTGCGCTTGTTGTCAACAGGATGAGTAAAAAAGTGTTTAGTGTGCCGAAGAGCCCCACTCACTCCGAACTCTTTCCACATTAAGCGATTAGTAGCTGCTCCATCACACACAATTCCATCCACCAACGCGCCAGCTTCCTCCAGGAGAACGATCGCTTTTAGTATGAGCTGTGCAAGTTTGGTGCCTTTTGTAGGACCCTTGCTCGCAAAGACAGCAACTGGCTGCGAGTAATGGTCCCCAAATGCTCGGAATGTGAACACCAGTCCATGGTCGGCGAGGTCATCGCTGGTCGTCGCACTGTCACCAAAATCGCTGAATCCACAATAAGTCATTGACTTTGAGTGCACTCTCATCTCTTTCCTTACTTGCATTTCGTCTAACACTAAAATCCCGTGTTGCTGAAACTCGTCCTTGGTGGCCATTTTTTTCTTAAATGCCGCAAAAAATCGTGTGTCAAATCCGCATTTCACCCTCACCAAACTTAAATACTTTCGAACTGTTGTGACACAGGGAAGCGGTAGAACGTCATTTTCTCGGAGGAAGGAATACGCCGATGGGCTGCGAATGTGCAGCAACAGACACAGCAAAAGCCAGTCTTCTGTGTAGCGCCGGCTCTTTTTATTTGCGAGTTTGGCAGCTGCCAAGCACTCTTTCACTGCCGTCAGCTGTATTCCTGGTAGCTCAGCTTCGGAAAGCTTCGCTTCAATGTCTTTTGCAGAAATTGTCTGCAGGCGCTCACGAGCTTGCTTAAGCTCGGCAGTGAGCATCTTCAGCCGGTTGCAAAGGCGATTCTTTGATCTTTTGAGGGAATAGTTAGCACGCCTGAGCGCTGCAAGTTTTTCACGGTTTTGCAATTTTTTCGCGGAGAAACAAGCACCACTGGAATTCAACTTCCGTTGCTTCTCCATTAGCCTATTCCGGCGAATTCGGAATGTGTTTGAGAGGCTGAAGCGCTTCTGGCAAACCGATTCACCGGCACTGAGGATTAGTGGACATTTCTTGTGGCGCCATTTATCATCAGAATCGAGAAACGCACTTTGCGGCTCAGCCTCAGGATACTCTTTCACGCTAGGTCCTGCAGTACAAAGCCTTACTTTGTCTACATGCTCCAAAATAGTATTAACGTCCTCCAAAGATCTCACAGAGATTGCACATTTTAAATCCTCCAAAGAAAAAACTTTGCCCATCACCACTACTCTCACCTCCATTTTGTCATCAATTTCGACAACCTTGGCAGCCACCAGAGAAGCAGCAGGGCAGATGCCGCCCCACGAGTACGTTGCTTCATTCATGTCTGATGCGGTCATGTCGCCCGTTGATGCAGTACGTGAGGTAAACGACCGCAACTGGCTGGCAGATCTCTTGGAGCGTTTTAGTTGAAGAAAGACAACACTTTTAACTTCGTCCGTTTCGAGCCGGTGAAAACCCCAGCATTTAGACGGTAGGCACGAGAGTGGAGGGTTTTCGAACAAGCTTGCGAATGCTGTGATCACCGCTGTTGCTGAGCTGCAATCGGATTCTTCTTCAACTGCTGTCACGTTGCACGCCTCAGCGGTATTCGGAGAGGAGCGCATGCTAGTTTCTTCTGACACTTGTACACAAGGTTTGGCGGTCCTCATTTTTTTCGCTTCTAGCGGTTGCCTTTCGGCGGTTGCCTTTCGGCGGGTCGTTTTCTGCTTCTTGGAGTCTTCGAAAGGTAAGCAGGGCAGTCAGGGAATTTCGTCGGCACCGCGTCCTTTGCCAACAACGCGCGTCGCGGGACGCTTTGCAGCACATGCCCATTGTACTCTGCCGTCCAGGTTTTGGACACAAGACTGGGCTCAAAATGTCTCTCGCAAACGTAATCGGTTGTTTGTAGAGCTCGGTCCTTTCTTGGTATGGCACGCCGCCACTGCTGCAGTCGTTCGTCGTCTTTCGGCGCCGAAAAAAGCGAAAACCTTTCCTTGCAGGATTTGTAGCCCGTATTGCAGCGTGGCACAAAACACTTCTTCCCCATCACGCGAACGCAGAATCCGCCATAAACGAAGAAAATGATGGAGCGTGGATATCAGCGAAAGGCACCGTGCACGTGCAAGAGAGAAAAACGACGCGCACGACAGAAGACGAGAACTGACACGTTCCTTACGGCAACACATGGGCTCTCAGCCACCTAAAGCCCAGCCGCCCCTACAGCCCCCAACCACCCCGCGCCATCTCTCGGCGGCCGGCGGAAATTCGTTCCTCGCTCTCGTCAGTTGCTCTCCGCCGCGGGAGGGCCCGTTCACACACCTAACCTATTCTAACACCATGGCGCTGTGACTATGAGCTGGGTGGCTAGCTATGCTGTGGGCAAGTTCAAATAGTCGACTGGGTTGATAAAAGTAGGCTCTGAAATATTGATCGATGACTGCAGTTGCATTCTTCCTAAATCAGTTTTGCCCTGCATTAAATGCAAATAAAAAATGTTAACGCTATTCGTGTGATTATGAAAATTGTAAAAAGCTAGAACAATCAGGCAAGTTATGATAAGGCGTTAAAAATTTGCAGGTGTGCCTTCACTACTTGCCACTTTGAACAGCAACCTTTGTCAGGTAACCTTTGAAAACACATCTGTTAATATGGCTTTGCTAGAAAATTCATGCCAGCATAGTGCTGTGCCTTTTTGCTTTTGGCAGCAAACTTGATGGCAGCACCGCAGCAGTCTCGTGATGGCACAAAAATGCATGTCACACCGCATGTTGGAAACTTTCTCGTATCTTCACAAACACTCTTGGAAACTACTTGATTTGCTCAATTATGACATGCATCCAATTTTCATGGCCGAAAATTATAACAAGTAATGACTCTGATTGTCATTTACCATTTTTTTTTTCGTAGTAAGAGAGACAGTGCAATGGAGATTTGCTAAGGCTTGGAAAAAGGTAAATTTACTGTATCCCAGCTACATTGAAGTGGGCGTCATTCACTATAGCTCTTGGAGGCCTCCTCATCGCTAGGAACAGCCCACAGCATCCCATATTCAGTGCCGCCTGTGGCAGTAGGGATACTGGATTTCTTAAAAGCCTTGCAGACATGAAGGAAGAACATAAACTACCTATAGGAGTGAGCATTATGTCATGCGGCCAGCCTTGCCAAGCGAACTCTCTGTGAAGCCATTCTCTTCGCTTTTTCCTTCACAGTGCTGGCCCATGACGTGACCTCCCGGACTCGGCGTATTGGCTCAGAATGTTTGGTTCCCGGTATCTTTTAATCAATGTGCACTTGTTCGGCTGCCCTGCCGTAGCTCTGCCAGTAGAGTGGGAGCAGTAAAACCTACCAAGCTCTGTTACATGGCGATCACGTGTTGTTCGGCTCCAACCATGTAGCGCAATGCCCCCTCCCTGCTTGCAGGCCACAGACCCAGGGGTACTGATGCCCCCCGAAATGATCACTGTGGCTAATATACTTTCCAGCATGACTTCCACATATGTCATTATGTGTTTATACTATCAATATGTCAGTGATTTGTTTGATCCACATATGAAAATAGGCGAACAGAAATCTTTCAACATGGCCACCGTTCTTACCGCAAAGCCCCTCCTGAAAGTAATTCCTGGTTGTGGCCCTGCATGGAATCCTAACAAACTTACAGAGCAGGCACAAAGCTACACCAGCATTAGCAGCAGCAGTGACGTGTGGATTGGAGTGAACAACAGAATTTTCAAATGTCAATGCAGTTTTGGTTTGTAGTGAAAGATGCCATCTTATAGTAAATTTTTCCTGAAAAAAAGAAAGTGCACATTGGAATCGAGCAAGTAGGGTATTGCCGCTCATACGTAAAGGTGGGTTCCTCTATTCAATCTGAAACAAGCTTCTTGGTGCACGTGCGAGAAGATTCTTCCACTAGTAAACTCGAAGCAGGTTCGCATTTTCTACTGGCTGTTCAGACCCCTTGCTCCACAACAGATCACAAGGATCCCCGCCATCACATGGGTTTGACTGGAAGTTTTAAAGTGTGCCAAGTTCTGCCTGCTGCAATCCGAGTGTTATCCGAGCATTCTCTCAAGGATTCAGGAAGAGAGAGTTGTAAGTAAAATTTAAGTCTATTCTTCATTGATGTCTAATAGCCCAGTCACACTGGGTCACTTTTGACCATGATCAATCCCAATAGGGATCGGTTTCTCAATTGCGAATGGTTTCCTTTCGCAGCTTGCACAAAGAAGCCAACCAAGACTGTGAAATTCAACCCCCATTGGACTCTCTCGTGATCAAAAGTGTCTGTGTGACACCAGTGTAAAGGAGTGAAATAAAAATGAAAACAGTGGGAAAATGAGTGAAACGTCAGTCCGGGTGACAGAGCGATTTGTCTTCGCCATGATGATGGCGACTACCTTTGTCAAAATATTGCCTTTGTGCTAAGGCTTCCCTCTTTCAGCCAGTGTTGTTCATCAACGTCTGCTACTTTCCCCATGGAAATTTTTACTGATTAGTACGTACCTTCATCAAACACTGCGAGGGAGACACACAAGAGAGCAGATCGCACACAAGTGCCGTTCTCTTATACATCTGTTCTTGTGTACTTCTTGCATAAGTCCATTCTCTTACGCATACCTTCCTCACGCTGTCTGAAGAATGTGCAGCAAAATGCACCAGGCACTGCAATCAAGTTAAGTGAACATCAATGGCTACGACAGGGAATAAGAAGGGGCTAGTTAGTGATGCATATTCAAGCAACTACAGCGCTAAAACCAATGAAGGACGAATGATGTGGGATAGACACAAGCACTATCTTCTAACCAAAGGTTTTATGTTCAGTTCCACAGATACGAGGTGTGAAAAAAAAATGAGACTGGTCCAATAAACTACTGTACTTACAGAATCAGTTCTCTATGACATTATCACCTTCAAGGTAGACCCCTTGAGCATTCACACATTTCTGCATACGGTGCTGCTATTGCTGGTAACAGTTCTGGAACGAGGTTTTTGGAAGGCCCTTCAGGGGATTCTCCGTTTTTTGCCTGAACCTCTTCAACTGAGGTAAAATGGGTTCCCTTTAAGCAAGATTTACCTTTAGGAAATAAAAAAAACTCGCATGGAGCCAAATCTAGTGAATAAGGAGGATGCCCCGTCACAGTAATGTTTTGGCAGGTCAGAAACTGCTTGACAGATAGGGCCGTGTGAGCGGGTGCATTGTCCTGGTGCAACAGCCGTCTATTACTCCACAACTGTGACCTTTTTTTCCCCAAGTCGTTTTAGTACTTCTATGTAGTAGTGTTGATTAAGTCTGACCACTGGGAACCCATTCAATCATTACAATTCTGTTAATGTCGAAGAAGACAATTAACATTGGCTTGAATTTTTATTTTGACATGCGTGCTTTTTTGGGTCTTGAGGATCCTGGAGACTTCCACTGCATTGACTGGCGCTTACGTTCTGGGTCATAGGTAAAAATCCATGTCTCATCACATGTTACCACAGATTCCAACAAATTTGGCTTGTTTGCAATGCGTTCTAACATGTCCACACACACGTCTTTACGGCATTGTTTTTGGTCATCGGACAGAACTTTTGCGCAACCTTTGCACAAATCTTCCTCATGTGTAATTCGTCCGTTAAAATGCGCCGAACAGCTTCCCTATCCAAGTTAACCAACTGCACCACTGCACGAACACTTAATCTTCGGTCACCACGGATCACACCACAAACTTTGGCAATGTTTTGGTCTGTAATCGCTGACCTTGGGTGCCCAGCACGTTCATAATCTTCTACACTGTCCCTTCCCCCTGAAAACCGGTTATGCCATTCAAACACACGTGCACGAGACAAAGTTTCATCTCCATAAGCCTCGGTTAACATTTGAAGTGTTCCCGTGGCTGATTTCTTACATTTCACAAGAACCTTGATGTTGATTCGCTGTTCGGTTTTTACATCAGACATTTTTCCGGCAGAATGCAGGTGCACGCATTCACTCAATGACACAGCACTTCCAAGTAGCATGATCAGTTCCATCGAAACTGGCCACATGAATAGAGGAGGTGTGTGGGATGACGTCAGCAAAACAGTTGTTGCCAACTCCACTCCTTTTTCAAGCTACACACTTAGTCTTGTTTTTTTTGTGTCACACCTCATATATATGAAAAAAGTTTATGAAAATTCATGAACAGATGGGTGCCACTCGCAGACACATAGACAACAAAGGAACAGCAATGGAAATCACAGCCTATAAAGGCAGAACAGGCCATATTTGTACATATTCATCTGTGAAACTGAGAATGAACCTTTAGCTGAAGGTCAGTTATGCCAGTGTCTGTCCTCTGTCATTAGTCCTTTGTTGGTTTCTGCACTGTAGTTGCTTGGCAATGGCTTTAGGCAGCAAAGAAAAAGCAGACGAGAAGACAAGGGCCAGATGTGTGTTGTCTCTGTTTTTTTTGTTTGCTTTGCTTTGCTGCCTGTAGGGATAAAACTGCACCAACTTGCCCCCCCCCTCCCCCTAAAAAAAAAAAAACGCATTTCAAGTCACTGTCTGCGCACCTGAAGCCCATAGTGACGCCGTCCATGTTCAGTTCCAGGCAGCACATTGAGGGGTCCTCAGGCTCGAGGAAGGAGAGGCCCCACACTGCGACCATGGACAGGTGCCATGGGGCCAGCTGTAGAGCACGTAGGGCGACTCCAAAGCTGTTTCCCAGCTCATAGGCCATGAGACTTCGTGCATTCACTGACCCCGCTAGGAACACCAGCGAGATCTTCTCCCCGCTGTGCACCAGCCCTGCAGTGTGAGGCTTCCGGGCGCCCGCACTTGCCACGCAGAAGACTGCCTCCTCGCCCTGCCTCTCATGGCCACCGAGCACGTTGCACGGCCGTAACAGAAGACGTGGCTTGCGCCCTTTGCTGGAAACAAGAAACGCTTGTTTCGATTGTGCCCACGGAGCTTCTACACCTGCCTCAACAAGACAGCTTTGAAGAAATAAACAAACAACAAACAAATTGGAACTATGAAATGTGCTTTATGGGGAGCATGTGTGGCCATTTCCTTCCACGCACTCACGTCGACGGGATTTCACGTTGTGGACGCGTCAAGAGCCGGAGGGTCCGAGCAGGAAATTTGCACTACGCCTCCTCCCGGTTGCCCCGTTGCTCTCGCTATATGCACTCCCCTTCTCCCAGACTCGTGGGAAAGGGAATAGGATCCCCAAAGATATATATTTTCAATTGTTCATTGTGCTAGGTGCATTCTAGTAGTAGTTACTCATATTCTGTAATCTTGTTTGTTCAGTTCCGCAATATTCCTGTGCACAATAGGCTATATCATTTTATACAGTACTATCATTCTTGTTGTACTGGTATCACATTGTATTATTTTTTGTCTTAGCAAAGTTATTTTCTATGATTCATTATTTCATGTAGTATTTCGTTTTTTTTTCCTTCTTGACGTTTACTTTCTTACTCTGCTGCTGAATAATGTTATTGTTTTATGTACCACCTGACCCGACATCCTTTTAGGCTCTTGTGCTTTGGGAGTTGCTTCTGTATCTTCATTTATGGATTAAGCTTATAGCTCAATAAAACCTGATTCTGAATCGACTCATGAGGAAGACATTCCGCTTGCCAAAGTAAAAAACATAAAGCGTTCCCGACGGAGAATTTAGTAAGATTAAGCAAAATTTTCCCAACTAATATGGGCGTGCCTGTCCGTGTAGCAACTCGCCACCGTCTTTGCACCACATCTCGTGGGAATGCCAAAATAAACCGCCAAGTTTAAATACCTACTTAGCTAGGTATAATCTAACACACTGCAGCAATGAGAGGCACAACTCACCAGCTCAGACCCAAAGGTGCAGAAGGCTCTTCAAGGTCACATTCGGCTGGCGGCAGAAGCCAGTGGAGCCCTGGACTTGGGGCCCCACCCATCAAGCTCCTGAACCCGTCCCCCTTTCCCCAATTCAGTAAAGTTATTTCTCTCTCTCTTTGGCTTCCTGACCTTGGACCTGAGCAAGGGCCTCATGTGAACCTTACGGATACCTTCCACAACTTGTGAGTGACCTCATTGCCAGACATAACGTGCAACGGGGCAAGCCTATTCATCACATTTTTACACAATGGACCTCCCCTCTGCAGGCGTTCTGTATTGCTCGCGGGAGCAAACATTGTTTGAGCAGATGCCGCTGGTTGCCTTATCGTCCAAACCCAACATGGCTGCGATTAACCCACACTACGGGTTGGGGACTACTACGGAACGACTGTGTGTGGCTAGATGTGGAGCTTGCCTTCAACCCTAGCCGCACGCATAGCGTAACCCCACAGCTTAAACAGTGTTACGACGTTTCCATCTTGGTAGAAAACTGTATAGCTTTACGGAAAACACGGACTGCGCTTGTCCATGTTTTCATTCTTGTCCCTATTCGTTTGCGCCATTCTTTCTTGAGAAAACTTTACAGTGGTTTTGCTCATCAGGCCTGTACGTGGACCTTTTCATCGGGCGAAGAGGATAAGGCGCACGGCGAGCCTTTCCTCCTCTCTGGCTTGGGCGACTGGGCACGGCACTGCTTGAAAGTATTGCTGTCCCATGTTGCGGAACGATTTCGGAATGTTTTAGATCGCACTATGTGAAATTTACGCAATACCAGTTCATATAGGGTCGTCAGGGAAGCCTTTCGGTGCATTGGTAGCTACAGTACGTGGAAATATGTCTTGGTGGTGGAAAAATGTGACACACATAACCAGCCGCGGTGTACGCGCATTATCAGACACGGTGTGTGTATGTGTTGTGAACTATTTTGCTTATATTGGTTTTAATTCAACAAAGAAAACTGGTTTCTCTGTATTACCAGCATTAAATGATATATCAGCTGACTGTCTGGTCGCTTGGCGTAGGGAGTAAAACATAAGAGCGCATGCTCGTGCACGGCCAACCTAAGGCAACCACGAAACATCTAAGCGGCAGGCGCTATCAAATATTTGTGATGCACCGGCATCGTTCTCGCGCATTTCAAGTCTAGTAGGCTTAAAATTACTATGTCTACGTTATCCTTCCTGCATGAGGCCGATGACACTGCTCAACACGGCGATCACTGCGGTTGGTGAACCAGCATGATACATATATAAGCTGCATGCTTCGGCATTGCCTTTTTGGCCTGTATACAGCCATAATATATGAGCGGGATCGCATAAAAAGAATGCGATGGCTATCTTTGAGGACAAAATTTCCATTATACATGTGAGTGCATCGTAGAGAACGGAACGAACACAACCGAAAAAAGAATTCGATTATCATCCTCTTTCCCGAAAAAGCAAGAGAAAGTGGGCTAACTGCCGCAATACGACCTCGCATAGTCACGCGGCACAACGTTTTTAGACATATAACCGCTGATGCCGTATTGTTGGACCATGCACTATATCTGTAATCCAGCACCTTATAGCTACAACTGCTTGGGATGCTCGCGCAGTTCTAAAACGGTCAGGTATGCTGCTATTACTAGCCAAAACTATTTTATTGAAGGGTGAAAACCTCATCCATTGAACTAAGTAGTCACGCAACGTAACCTGCAGCAAACAGTTTGAACACTTGTCAAAGGATAACCGCACAGCTCCTATCGTTGCAGTTCGGTACCCACACTGTTATTGTTGTCGCATATGTTTCATTTCTCCTAAACCGCAGCTCAGAACTAGAAGATAATACTGCAATAAGGTCACATTAGTGAATGGAACATTCAGAAATACACAATTTATCTCTGAGGCTGATTGTAGGCTCACATACATGCGCGCACACATCGCGCTGCATGCTCCGTCCGCCTCTATGCCAGCAGAAAACCGGCCATACCGACTTAAACCACTTCCGTACGTCTCACAGAATCGTTAAGCGCGTAGAAGACTCACGTCATGCTAAATATACCGCGCGAGCGCGAAAAGAAACACCAGAAACTATCTCCGAACGTATACCTGCCATGCAAAACGGAGCGCTCGCCCAAGCCAGCATGCCGAATGTCCATAGATAGCGCCACTGCGTAGAAATATGGTGGCGCCCATGAAAAAACGGTGTATACAGTTGTAACTGCTTTTAACTCGCTGCAGTGATGTGTCGGGCCCCATCCAATGTGCGAAAGTATCCGTTCTGGTCAGATGTCGACTAGTGCCTGATGAGCGCATGCTCACGTTCACCAGTTTCACAGAAACACCACACAACATTGTGGAAACTAGAGCATGTAACAGACAGTTTTGGATTAGTAGTGCGAGGTTGTGAGCTTCTTCAAGTAGTAAGTGAAGTTTGCAATGTCTCCCGACGAGGGCAGCACTTTTCTTCCTTCTCTCACGCTTGAAAAGATCTTTACCGTGAAGCGCCGACAGGATGGCAGCGTTTTATGGACAAAATTCACTTAATTTCATTAACTCAGAAGATAATTTTAGTGCCCTGGATGAATATATTTCACCTTCAGACAGTCCGCAAACATCCTCGGATGGGAGCAGTTTAGAAGAAAGCGACTGCGAGGGCCCTACAGGCCTGCAGTGCGAATTTTCCTCCACCAAGAGAGTGCTTTGAGTGCTACCACATGTACAGTGTTGAAGTACTATCTAAAGCCTCAGGAATAAGTAAATTTTCTGAAATGTAACTTAACATGTGTGCATTTACCTACAAAGTTTTCTGCGTGGCGTATAAATGCATAAAATGGCCCTTGACTGCAATTACCACCAATTGGGTAACTGCATGTGACCGCAAAAGGCTAAGGTAAATATTTTTTAAATCTTTATTATCCTGAGATATTGTGCTGTGAAGATGCAGACATATGGTCATTGCTTATTTTGAATATGAGGTTTATTTCAGTTTATCTCAGTTGGTTCTAACTTTACGCACATTTCCTTTCCTTGATTTTCAGGAAAATAATGTGAAAAGTCACTTCCATATTTTGCTAAATTCTCCACAGTTCACACAAAATAGTTGGCACTCAGAATAGTGCGTTGCTGGGTGTCAAAGTCAAAGTCTAGCAACTATTCTACGTTAGACACAGAGCAATATAAGGTTGGTCTAATTAGATTTTCTGAATCATGCTGAAGCCATTGCTACCACTGATACGTGGTGAAATTCTGTGCACAGCAGGCGAAAGTGCTGCTTTCATATTTTACTACTGTGCACGGTGTCAAGCTGGTGGGTCCTACCTGTCTGGAAGGTCTGACAACAAGCCTTGCATTATCGCCTTGAGTTTGGCAAGACTGAATTCCCACAGGGGCAGCCCATAATAGCAGCTCCACGTATTGGTCCGCAGCAGCCGTAACGCCAGGTCATCGTTGCCACTTGGCATACTGGGGGGCTTTTCAGCTGCCATCTGTGTCAGGCCACCGGAAAAAAAAGTTAGACATGGTAAGTTCAAAGTTAAACTTCTGCTTGCCTCACAGGGCAGAGGAGCCATCACGGGCTGTATTCTCAAACAACCACTTTCAAGGGTACGACCACCTTCGCAAGATTTTGAGCAACCTGGCAAAAGAAGCATCTAAGTGTCTGACAGTATTCCTGCCACTATGCAAACATAGAAACTTTGGCGCAGGGCTAGAAATGGTGTGGGCTGTATATGGCGATGTGTCTTAAGCCAAGTCACGCACAATCTCATGAAAGCGATCACGTCACCGAAAGTGAACGCCTGAGATTAGTGCCCTCGCATTCGGTGTAGCGTGTGGCCTCCCTCCCAAGCACTGACAGAGTCCAATGCCGCTTAGCTTCAGTGATCGAACTAAAGCTGGCAGCTTCAGCACGCCATGACTGATGGCCACGCCGCGGGATGAATGTGCTAGTGTACCGTGCTTTAAACAGTAACTTGCATTGCCTGTTTGAAGCCATCAAAAGAACCCTTAAACATACTTTGTGAAAGGCATGGAATGCTTTTAGTATGCATACCTATGCGATTAGAAGAGTAGCAGTGGGCTCGCTGGTAATCCACTGTTGTTGCGAAGATGTATAGTGCAAAGCAGTAAACAAACACGAGTGCTATAGAGATGAGGATTATTGTTACATGCACAATATTTATGCTGGTAAACAAAAATAGAGTAAGCAGAAAAACCAGCTAAAGACAACTACAGGAATCAAAGAAAGAAAGAAAGAAAAGTGAAGATACAAAATCATCCCAACTGTCAACTGTACATGCAGGTACCCTTCAAAAAACTATGTTCCTTATAAGACAGAGAAAGTGTTGGCAGAACCAATCTCACGATGACTGTTGACGGCAATGCATTTAGCATTGAATCAATATAGAAACACAACATACTGCCACTGTCAAAACTAGTTATGTATGAGGCGTGTGCTGCAGTGGGATTCCGCTTTTGCGCTTTCCTAATAACACTCGGTGCCATCTAGCAGTGCCACCAGGGAGTCTGCGCACGGCCTTCCAAATGCATGGCGTGCCACACTGACAAACACTTCCTGCGGCGACTGGGCTCCTCTCTCATGCTTCTTTCTGGTCACGTTGCAGCACCTAGTGGCACTGCCGAGAAGTTTGCGTGTGACCTTCAAGACGAGAAGCATGTCGTGCCGGTGCCTGCGAATGCTGAAAATTGTTCCCTGGCTTGCCACACACTCAGTGGCACATACTCAGTGTATTTGTGGTGCAGCCTGCTAAAAAGTTGCGTTGCTGTCCTTGAGGAAACCTTGTGACGTGGGTTCTATTTTGCCCAGCATTGGAGAAATTTAAATGATCTTTTTTGTCATAGTAGAGTGGCACGTTCCCCCAGTGGCACATACCTATACTCCATCTCACAAGTCCTTTGCAGCACTGCCGAAGGTACGAGGCATACACAGGCAATAACTTTGCGCAGCGGAATGTAGTTCTGGGCATAACTGTCTAATTACTGGCGGGGTGAGAGATTTTTGTTTTTGCTTAGTAAATCAATCGTTACAGCGACAGGTGACATATCAGGGCCTTTGAATGCACCTCGTGCACCTTAAATTCAGGCGCCTTTAATTAATTCATTAATTCACCATTAATTCACCAAGGACTGAAGTGAGGATGTCCTCTGTCTCCATTGTTGTTGATCCTTTATGTTAAGGGCATAGAAAGATAACTAAACAACAGTAAATTAGGGCTTGATTTATTTTGCATATATGAGAGCCAAAGGGTGCAACAGAAGGTCCCTGGACTGATGTATGCAGACGACATAGTGCTACTAGTGGACAATGTCAAAGATCTAGAGAGACTAGTGAATATGCGTGGTAACACAGTCACACATCTGGGCCTTAGGCTTAGTGCAGATAAATCTGGAATTACGGTATGATCTTTAATGAAGAGATGGGTAATTATGGGGTACGAATTCAACAGCAAGTCATGCCCATAGTACGGAAAATTAAATGACGAACAAATAGCGCAAATACCTGCCGGCATAGAGGAAGCAATAGAGAAACATCCCATGGAAAGATGGGATTATAATCAGTTAGAACTACTCATTAGTACAAAAATAAAATAAGTAAAAGGATTACACTGCTGGAGAGGAAAGAGGAAGCCACGAAGTTGGTGGAATAAGGAAATTAGAGAGGCCATCGAACAACGACGGCTGGCATCACGGGAACACAGCGAAGCAAAGAGGGCGCAGTTATCTGAAGAGGAAATAGGCCGAAAATGGGAATCTTATCGACAAAAGAAACAACAAGTGCAGGTCCTCGTCCAGGCTAAAATAAAGCAGTATTCTGATCACTGGCTGGCTGAAGTTCGCGATGCAACTAAAGGGGGGTAAAGAAAATTCTGGAACCATATAAGCTGGCTGGGTAAAGCGAATCACAGAAAGCAGGAACAGATTCACGATGCCAAGGGAAATTGTTTAGAGGGAGATGACGCTGTGAACTACATTGGTTCAGTTATAGCAGAGTCATTTAGGAAAGACGATAGGGTAATCACCCCACATGAGGGGGCAACACAGGATAGCATAATAGAAAACAGCTTAGGATTGACCAATCTAAACTGGAAAAAGGCAGAAGTAAATGTTCCAAAATGCACGTCCGCAGGGATAGACGAAATTTCAATCAAGTTAATTAATCAACTTGGCCCAAGAAGCAAGGAATCGCTGATAAAAGCATTGGAGGCAGTCATAACAAATAAGCAAATTCCGTACAGCTGGAAACAGAGTAAAATCAATTTGATTTATAAAGGGAAAGGTGATACGAACAACATAATATCCTTCCGACAATTACGATAACATCAGTTATATATAGGCTGGCGATGCAGGCGGTGAAATTAAAAATGCAGTCATGGGTAGAAAGTAATACAATACTCCGAGAACTTCAGAACGGGTTCAGAAGTGGTAGGCGCTCAGATGATAGCCTGTTCGAGCTTACCCAGTGCATAGAAATAGCTAAGGCGGAAAATAGACCTCTGTATTTAGCCTTCCTGGACATAAGCGGTGCACATGACAACGTGAACAGGGAACTCCTGTGGAGCATATTAAAAGATGAAGGTATCAGTCATGAGGTAATTGATTTTCTACAGGAAATATATCGAGAAATTAATGTTGAAATAACATGGGAAGGAATTAAGAGTACGACAACCGTCGAGGTACACAAAGGATTAAGGCAAGGTTGTCCTCTATCACTGCTGCTGTTCATGATGGAAAAAATGTTACAACGAAGCAATCTAGGGTATAATCTGTTGTACAGATTAGGTGGAAAGGATGTTGAGCAATGACTACCGGGTTTAATGTATGCAAACGACATTGTACTGTTAGCAGGGAGCCAGGAAGATTTGCAAACTCTGGTTAATTACTGTGGAGACGAAGGACACAGTTCAGGCTTCAGTTTTAGTTCAGCTAAGTCCAGTGGGATGTTTTTCAATGATACAACTGATCAGGAGCTTACAATACAAGGCCATGAAATACCCCAAGTGGCCGAATACACATATCTCGGGGTATGGATAAACAAAGGGCAGAGGTACACGGAAAAGCACAAACAGTCTCTCATAGCAAAAGGGCGAAGAGATGCCGGGATAATGAAGCATAGGGCATTGTGGGGGTACAACAGGTATGAGGTACAGAGAGGTATTTGGAAGGGATTAATGGTACCGGGGCTTACTTTCGGGAATGCGGTCCTGCGTTTAAGGGCAGAGGTTCAGTCGAGGCTAGAAGTAAATTAGAGAGCTGTGGGAAGATTAGCACTAGGTGCCCACAGGAAAACCACAAACGAAGCAGTACAGGGGGATATGGGCTGGGCATCATTCGAAGCACGGGAAGCTCAGAGTAAAATCCTATATGAAAAACACCTAAGGAAATTGGATGATAACAGGTGGGTAGCTGAGGTATTTAAATACCTATACAGAAAGAGCGTTGACTCACAATGGTGGAAAAGAACTAGGAAGCTAACCAGTAAGTATGCCAGACACGAGAACAAAGAAAGACAGAGCATTAAACAACAGGTTAAAAATGCCGAAGGTAAAAATTGGATAAATTCAATGGAAAAGAAGCATAGTGTGGAACTATATCGATACTGGAAACAGCAGATCAGGAAGGAAGCATTTTATGATAACTCAAGAGGTAAAGCCCTACCCTTTGAAGCTAGGTAAGGATGTCTTAGAACGCGGAGCTATAAAAAAGAAATTTAACGAAGAAGAAGACACATGTACTGTGCGTGGTAAATATGTAGAAACAATAGAACACCTCATACTAAAATGTGATGGTATCCATCCCGATGTCGATGCGGGCACAGTCACGCTTCCTGAGGCCCTAGAGTTGAGAGATAACAATAGTCATGTAAATAAATATGCAGTGGAAATTAGCAAAAGGAGATTGGAGGATTGGTGGCTGAAAAGCAAAGAGGTGATAGAAGGTTAAAAGGGTAGGAAGACGTAATTAAAGAAAATTGCGAATACTAATAACACACAACAAAGGTAAACAAAAATAAAAAGCTGAGCATGGTGGCAACTGCCATCACTCCATTTCAGAGGGGATGCTCCTACCTTCCGTCCATCCAAATGATTGGATACCTACACCCTGAAGCACTGAAAATGCTCCTATCACTTTTCAATGCCATGTGGGTGGCTGGGTATATTCCGTCCTCGTGGAAAGAATCCACAGTCTTCCCGATACTTAAACAATGCAAAGACCCGTCCTTAGCCAGCAGCTACAGGCTAATAGCACTAACAAGCTGTCTGTGCAAGCTGTATGAAAAAATTATAAACCGGCACTTAATCTCTTTTCTAGAAAATAGCAAAAGACTAGACCCCTTCTAGTATGGGTTTCGAGAAGGTAGATCGACAATACACCACCTCGTTCGCATCGAGGCGAACATCAGAGATGCGTTAATATATGAGCAGCTTTTATTTTCGGTATTTCTAGATTTAGAGAAAGCATACGATACAACATGGCGCTTCGGAATTTTGCGAGATCTTTCCACGATGGGGTTCAAAGGAGATATGTTAAACACAGTGAAAAGCTACTTATCCAACTGCACGTTTCGTGTGAGAGTGGGCAATACTTTATCTAGAACATTCACCCAGGAGACTAGGGTGCTGCAAGGGGGTGTGCTTAGTTGCACACTGTTTACTGTAAAGATGAACTCCCTGTATACAGTCACACCCCGCGCAATGTTTTATTTTGAGTATGTCGATGACATACAGATAGGTTTAAAATCGTGTAACATTGCGATCTGTGAACGACAGATGCAGCTAACATTAAACAAATGATCTAAATGGGAGAATGCAAATGGTTTTCAAATAAATTTCCCCAAAGTATGTGTATACTCTTTTCAAACAAAAGAGGCATAACACTAGTCCCAAAACTCACCATCAACCGAAAGCAACTATCTGTGAGCAATGAACACAAATTCTTCGGAATCATTCTAGACTCTAAGCTTACTTTCATCCCCCAACTCAAATATCTGAAGGCCAAATGTTTGAAGACGATGAATATTTTAAAAATTCTGTCTCGCAAAACATGGGGAAGTGATCGAAAATGTCTCCTGAACTTGTACAGGAGCCTTGTCCATTCTCGTCTTGGCTATGATGCTATAATCTAGCATTCTGCAACGCTGAACGCGCTAAAGATCCTAGACCCTGTGCACCACCTAGGTATCCGCCTAGCGACTGGTGCTTTCAGAACAAGCCCTGTAGAAAGTTTCTATGCAGAATCAAACAAGTGGTCCCTCCGTCTAGAGAGGTCATATTCCGGCTTCACATATCCTCTGAAAGTAAACTCGAATCAAAGTAAACTCGATTCCTGAACATCCTTGTTACACAACTGTAAACTATGTGTCCTGTGCCACACTTCTTAATAATCGGCCTACAGCCAGGCAGCCCTTCTCGCTCCGTGTAAGGAATCTTGGTGAAGAAATGTGTGTCCCACTTGCAGAACACCATCTAATGCTTCCAGTGAAGCTGTCACCGCCGTGGCAGTGGCAGCTTGTGGTATGTGACATGTCATTTATTGAAGTCAGTAAGCGTACTCCAGAGATGCACATTCGAATGCACTTTCTTGAGCTTCGGTCGAAGTACTGCTGCCCAGAGTTTTACAGTGATGCATCTAAATCACAAGCCGGTGTTTCTTATGCAGCAATTGGTCTGTCCTTTTCGGACTCTGGCATTCTGCATCGCAAACAAGTATCTTTGCGGCTGAAACCTATGCAGTATTATCCGCTGTGAAACACATAAAACAATTAAAACTAAAGAAGTGAATTATATATACTGACTCTCTGAGCGTTGTTAAGGCATTAGGATCGCTAAAAAAGCACAAGAATCCAGTAATTAATAATCTTTATACACTCTTGTGCACTGTTTATGCATGTAATCAACGTGTCATTATATGCTGGGTGCCAGGGCACAGAGGCATCGAGGGTAATGTGCTCGCTGACAAAATCGCCACATCCACAGCACGAAAAGATATAAACTCTTCTATAGCTGTTCCCACCATAGATTTGAGACCTTTTATTCGCAAGAAATTAGAAGATTATTGGCAACGCTTGTGGGACTCCCAAACCTCGAATAAACTTCACTTAATCAGGCCACATTTAAGCACCTCCCCATCTATAATAAAATTACAAGAAACCGATGTTGCATTCTGTCGACTAAGAATTGGACACACATACAGTACACACAATTTCTTGCTGATTGGTGATGAACCTCCTACATGTGGTAGACGTGGTAAAAGACTGATGGTAATCCATGTCCTTGTGGAATGTAGGGAAACAGAATGCGAGAGGAAAAAGCACTTTCCCTTAGCGTATCAACACCATATTCCATTACATCCAGCCCAATTTCTCAGCATGAACGCATTATTCGACACCAAATCAGTTTTAAATGATTTACATGACATTCTTACACTGCACATTATCCGACCAAATGTTACGTAGTACAGCTTCTTACCAGAGGCTGCTGCTGCTGCGCTCGTTACATTCAGCATTGCACGTGTCTCCAGGCCCTTGCATTCAAGGGCTCTGTTGAAGCATCAGTGCTGCGTTCACTACATGTTCTGTTACATCATCCGCGCGTAACAAGACAGTGCCATAGTTCACATCTATGGTCATTGTCATTGTTTTAATACTTTATATTTTACGCAATCTAGAGCGACTGATTTTAGGCCGATTTGCAGCCATGCCACATCCACCAGTCGAAGTACATTTCTCCATTTCACGAACAATTCATCGAAAACCGATCACCACGTGTATGGCGCTCTTTGGCCATATCTGGCCCTTGCGCCATAAAACTACACGCATCAATCAATCGCCTACCACGGACTATGGTACCTATTCCATGCCTCCATAATCAACTTCTTGTGGACTATGGACATCACCACTTCCGATTCATAGAGGGTGGGCTGCTATGTCCCGCTACTGTGAGCACCATTGTTCGCTGTTTGGAACCGCACATGGAGACCACCCTCGCCTGCTCTGGCTACAGAGGTTCAAGTGACTGTATCTAGTATCCTGAACGCAAAGCGAACCATCTGCAGCCACCTAGTAGTGCTCTTCCTATATAGAGCTAAAGAAAGAGTTTCTAAAAGACATAACAGTGACATGGAGGGAGGTCAGGCAGAAATGACGTCAACTCCCTAGCACAGGTCATTCAAACTGAGGAGCAGCAATGGGTCCTTTGGTGGCAAATTTCTACACAACAAAGTGATATATTGGCACAAAGAAAACAATAGTATACTTCTAGACTAACACTCAGTCGATCTAGCCCAACATAATATAGTCTTATAGTGTCTCTTTAAACTCGCCTCCTAGGCAAGAGGAGTTACTTGTATTTCATGGTCACCCTCCAAATCACTGAGCGAGCCCAATGTGACACGCCAAAAAGAGATACATTCAGTGCAATATGGCTGATGGCCATTTTATGGAATGAATGCACTAAGTTAAGTGTTCTGATGAGAAAGACTAGTACTGTGTTCACAAGAGTGTTTTGGTGGGCTAGTTGGTGCACATTTATAGCATAATTATCAGCACAAAAAGAATTCTTTTACTCGCCAAAAATTTCTTTTGGCAAATTTGCCTACCTATTGTGCTGCCTGCAAGTGTGAGGCACATTTTTTTTTTTTTGAATGCAACTAACCTTATCAAATTTGGTGCAGTGATTGCTGAGAAAGACGCTTTTTCTTTTCCCATGTATGTATATATGGGAGCCGGCTGCACATATTTTGATTCCGTCAGCAATACGAGAAACAAAACGTGAGTAAAACAAAATCAACATTCAACAAAACATATAATCAACGCAGCGGCTCAAACTGCTACATTAAACGCCAAATCACGTCGCGGTCTTTTTTTTTTTTTATCGTAGGTAAACGAAGACACGAACAATTGAACGCGCGCAATTTGAGAGGAACGCTGAGCGTTAACAGAAAGCATGGGTCCGGGTCGAAAAAGTTCTGATAATACAGAAGAGTGGCATAGTTTTAGGAACCAGTGCTGTGACAGGTGGAAGTACTTACAATTAGCAGCAGCTGTACTAAGCAGGCGAAGCAATAAGCGCGATTTCAGCGTTATTTTATACACCCTAACTATGGCTCTAGCCACAATACCTGTTCCAGCGTTTTAGTGTGATTTGTTCCCAACAGCCCAGCCATAGATCAAAGAACAACGTTAGAGAATCTAAACTGTACCTTCCGCAGTGGTTCGACGCCTGATGGCGCTGCTGAAACAAAAAACGGAAATGCGCTTTTTTTTTTTTTAGAGCATTATTCATTATGGCCGTTTTTCGCCGGTCGTGAACGCAGGCCACGACGCAGGCCCTCTATGCGCAGGCCCCGCGCCATAGAGTTAGTAGAACGACTCCCTGCACAAGGTAGCCACCCTACCCATAGAGTTTCCTACAAGAATTACACCCTACCCGCGCACTCTCAAGTTCACCAAATGGCCACAGAGGGCGAAAAATCAACCAAGGCGTGTTTCAGCGTAAGCGCGCAAGTGGAGCTACTGTAATTTGGTCGCATACTTTATATTATTCTTTTTGAGCTAGGGGCGCTGAACATGCTAAATTTTTTACTTTACACAAACCTTTGACATAAACAATCGAGGTGTCTAAGAATGTTTTTTTAGCTCAGGCAAATAGGCAGTTGATTTTTTTTTTTAATTTGATTGTTGAAGCTGCTTTTCAGTCATAGGGTAAAGGTTTTTGTACTTGATTAACCACCGATACCCATACATACCAATAATCGATGTGTTTCCTGGCCGTTGGCGTTCGAATACTACGGCGGTAAAACATTTTCGAAAGCATGCTGGTTTCGTCTGCGAGTCATTACATAAACTTGCTGTAACAAGGTCTACTCTTGGCAAAGAATAGTGCCTCATTTTGTTTAGGCGTTGATTATCATAATGAATGCGGCGGAGGCTTGAAGGTACGTTTTTATGCCGTTGATCTCCCTAACACCGTAAGTACGCAAAACGATGTCACAGAACACCCGATGCATCGCCGTCATCGCTTGTTTGCTGTACGCCTACTAATTCTTCATTCCTTCAAGTGTTGTATCCTCCTTTTGTCCTTGTTCTCGTGTGCTTCACTTACAGTATGTCGTTCCGTCAGCTGTAATGCGCATTTGCAAAACCAATACGTTTGATAAGACGCAGTGGTTATCATAATTCCACTGCACGTGTATTAAGCTGGCACATATGGTTCAGATACAGATACCTGTATGCGTACTTGCACGACGTTGGTGCGGAGATTAGGATAATTATGATACCCGTAAGGAAGAGGCAGCTGACGGCCGTAAGCTGTTGCGTTCTTTCCGCCAAACTACCCGGCCTGGTAGATGCTGTATAAAGTGACACGCGGTGACAGGGAAATTATTATACTTAGCAGCCGACCGTACGTTTTGTAGCTTAGGTCTTCTTTCTTGTGCGTTTGTGCTACCCTTATTAATGAGCCATTTCTTGACTATGTTCTTGACTATGTAACTGCGTTTGTGTGGATGCGTAGGTGTGTGCTTTTTGTTGTACTTGTAAAATGCAAATAAAATATTTTCAGGCTTACTCAATCTTTGGTGTCGTGTGCGTTTATTCCAGTCGAGGCCATAGTGCCTCCTGGAAACCGCATTCTGTCAGTAGCCCTACACGAAATGCAACAGCTGGAGCGCGGCGGCACCGCGGCACAACTCGGGGTAACGGCGGCGTAATAAACGAAAAACCGCTCGGGATGCCCTTAAAAGTCAGTTCAGAGTGTGCTTTAACTCGATATGCCTCAGCGCTACATGTATTCTGCTGCGCCTCGATCGTGCTCCCGCCAGTTTGGTTGCTGTGTGGCAAACGTCGTGTAGCAAGGCGCTACGTTTGCCATACACTGCAGCAACTAAACTGGCGGGAGCACGATCGAGGCGCAGAAGCCAGAAACCCAGTAAAGCCACAGAACACCTGGTCATCATCATCATCAGCCTAGTTACACCCACTGCAGGGCAAAGGCCTCTCCCATACTTCTCCAACTACTCCGGTCATGTACTAATTGTGGCCATGTTGTCCCTGCAAACGTCTTAATGTCATCCGCCCACCTAACTTTCTGCCGCCCCCTGCTACGCTTCCCTTCCCTTGGAATCCAGTCCGTAACCCTTAAGGGGTGTCAAGAATGGCGAGTTGCGCAACAAGATTGCCACCTTGCCACCCGATTACGACAAGGGGTGCAAGACGCGCACCTCTCCCTCTCCGTCGCTGCAGCTGGGAGGCGTTCAAAGAAGCGGCCTTTGCGCTGGAACCCGCTTCCTTCCTCCAGCCCCATCGACATTGTGACGGGACGAGTTCGGTGTGTGGACAATGATTCCAGAGTTCCCCAACGCGGAGCTGATTTGACACGCCTGGTCAAGCTGCCGTGGGGACGACGTATTTTTGTGCTTCTCATGGTTCGGAGTGGCTCGGAACAATGAGCGACGCTCGATCGGCAACGATAGTTTCCCGGAACGGCACCCCGTGCGGTTGCCTCTGTGTACAGAGCGTGGTTGCCTTTGTGTACGTAAACTGATCTTCAGAGCAGCTGCGAGTTGGTGATGTGAAAACGAAGAGTCGCCGCGTCGTAGGACCGGCGGATCGAGTGTATAAAAACTGTGGTTGTGCGAATGCTGAGGACACACTTCTCTTGAGCAGTCATGTTAGACTGAGTTAATTTCTGTAAATAAACCCCTTTTCCTCGTTCTCGATGAGAAGCAGTTCTTCACTTCATCAACGATCTCAGCGTAAATAAGTTGGACGACGGCATGGGCCAGCTACCTTCGAATTCATGCCGTACTCCAATCTTGGCAAAGGACCACGGACGATGGGATTAAGCCCCCAATCCTGACAACTGGCTGACAGCGGTGAGATGGACTTTGCGACATGGTGCTGTATCTGCGGTGAGTGCTTGGTTTTTGCTTTGACTCTCTAGGCTTCATTTTGGGGTTGTTCTGTTTAGAACAGTAGGGAAGCTAGATTGTTGTGTGTTAGCTAGGTTGTGTTTTCCTAGCTAGATTTAGAGAGCAGAATCAAGGCAGTAAAGCAGCAGTCATGGAGTTAAGGACACTGCTGAGAGACGAGTTGTTGATTGTTGGTGAGGAACTGGGCCTAGATGTACGCAAGGAAATGCTCAAATCGGAATTATTGGAGCTAATTTCCAATCAGGCCAGTGAGGAAGATATTGAAATGGGAATGGAACTTCTCAAAAAGAGAGAGAAACGGGAAAGAGAAAGAGAAGAACGGGAAAGAGAAAGAGAAAAGCGAGAGAGAGAGGAACGCGATAAAGATCGCGAGTTTCAGTTAAGGAAAATGCAACTTGAACTTGAAAGCAAACGTTTGGAGTTGCCTCAAGGAAGTGAAGGCGCTCTGGGACGATCAAGTGAGGCAGAATCGTACCGCATGGACAGGCTATTAAAGCCATTTGAGGTCGGGACCGACATAGGCTTGTTCCTAAGCAATTTTGAAAGGACTTGCGAGAAGATGAACTTCGGTCCGAGTACATGGCCACAGCGGTTGCTGTCTATGTTGCCGTGTGAGGCGGCGGAAGTAATCGCCAGATTGAGTGCGCAGGATGCATACGATTATGCAAAAGTTAAGGCTAGTCTCCTGAAGAAATACCGCCTTTCAGCCGAAGCTTTTCGGCAAAGGTTTAGGAGCACAGGCAAGAAAGATAGCGAGGGCTATCCGGAGTTTGCATATAGCTTAAAGGCCAACCTAGTCGAGTGGCTTAAAAGCGCGGAAGCGTACGACAGCAGAGACATGATCATTGAATGCATGTGTCTAGAGCAGTTTTACAAAACCATCCCCCAAGCTGTGAAACTGTGGGCGCAAGACAGAGGTAATGTAAACACTGTGGAAAGGGCGGCTGAATTAGCCGAAGAGTACGCAACCCGTAGAAAATTGAACGCCGAGGAGGGAAACTGGGACGGTCGAAATGGACCGCGGAAACCATTTCCGTTCAAAAAGGGTGCGCAAACTAGACGATCAGAGCCTGTAGACCTGGCGGAAAAGCCCGCAGAAAAGAGCGAGGAGAAACTTAACGGAGAAACCGCACAAAAAGAACAGAAAAGAAAATTCGAATCTGTTAGACCAATTCGCTGTTACAAATGCCACAAACTGGGACATATAGCTGTAAACTGCGAGAAGTCTAGCGTAGTTTTTTCCTACGTGGAGGAAAATGATGAGAATATGGAACTTTTAAGTCCGTATCTCCACAACCTGCAAGTTAATGGAAAACCATGCCGAGTGCTAAGAGACAGTGCCGCCACGCTGGACATTGTCCATCCGTCTTACGTGATGGTAGATGACTTCACCGGAGAAGTAGCGTGGATAAAACAGGTTGTAGAAGAACACAGCGTGTGTCTGCCCATGGCCAAAGTCAAGATCAGTGGACCATTCGGGGAGCTAGAGACTGAGGCTGCAGTTTCCAAATTTTTGTCACTGCAGTATCCCTACATCTTTTCGAATCGTTCGAATCAGTTACTGCGTGACAGAGGGCTCAAACTGGGAGAGGGCATAGTACAGGCATTGACCAGAGGCCAAGCTCGTAAGATCGCGGCGCTTTCGGCTGAAAATGCTCAAGCTCCTCCAGCTGAAGCAGAAAAGGGGATAGCTTCAATACCCGAATCCGAGCTAGGCCCGAGGGACAAAAGAACAGTTGAGGAGAGCCTGCCAGTTGACCAGCTCAATGAGAGCGTAGCACTAGAGTGTCAGAGTTCTAGCCTGCAGGAAGAGCATGCAGACGCGCTCACAAGCGAGACAGGGTCGTTATTATCACCGGCCTCAAAGAACTTTGATCAACTCTTACGCGTGGATAGAGAGTCACTGGCAGCTGAGCAAAAGAATGATGAGAGCTTAGCCAAATTACGTGACACAGCTAAAGAAGGCATTGCTAGGCGCAACGTAACGATACATAAGAGAGGAGGATTGTTGTATCGGCATTACAGAGATCGAAAGGGTAAGATTTTAGATCAGTTAGTCATACCTACTAAGTATAGGGAGGACCTTTTGAGTCTTTGTCATGGAAATGGGTGGTCCGGCCACCTAGGCATAAACAAATCAAAGGAAAGATTGCTTATGGAATACTACTGGCCTGGCTGTTTCAAAGATGTAGAAAACTTTGTAAGATCATGCGACGCCTGCCAGCGTTCTGGTAAACCAGGAGAGACTTGGAAAGCTCCACTGAAGGTAGTGCCCTTAATAACAGAGCCTTTCAGACGGCTTGTAATAGACACGGTAGGGCCTCTTCCAAAAACAAAATCAGGCTACAGGTACTTGTTTACCATGCTGTGTCCGGCTACCAAGTTTCCAGAAGCAATCCCTTTGAAAGAGCTCAGCTCCACTGAAGTAGTAGACGCGCTTTTGACAGTGTTTGCACGAGTTGGGTTTCCAGCCGAAATTCAGGCAGATCAAGGGTCAGTATTCACGAGCGCACTGACTTCCACATTCTTGCAAAAGTGCGGGGTAAAGTTAATACACAGTTCTGTCTATCACCCTCAGTCAAACAGTGTAGAGAGGTGGCATTCGGTGCTTAAGCGAGTTTTGCGTGCGCTCTGTTACGAGCACAAGGAGGACTGGGAGAACTGTCTGCCGGCAACGTTGTTTGCTTTGCGAACAGTTCCACATGAGGCGACAGGGTTCTCACCAGCAGAACTAGTGTATGGGAGGACACTCCGGTCTCCGCTGAGAATGTTAAGAGAGATGTGGGAGGAAAGAGGGGAGAGTCCAACCGTGGTTGAATACGTGCTAAATTTACTGGAACGGCTAAGCGCAACCCGAGAACTAGTCAAAAAGAACACGGAAATAGCTCAAATGAACGCCAAAGTCTATTACGACAAGAATGCGAGGCTTCGTACGTTTAAAGTTGACTTAACGATGAAAGCGGAAAAGTGTAGGTTTGGTTGTTCGCAGGTTACTTATCTGGGCCATGTTGTCGGTCAGGACATGAGACGGCCGGCTGAGCTGAAAATAGCGACGATTGGAGATTTTTCTCAGCCGCGCACGAAAACGGACGTTCGTTCATTTTTGGGACTTGTGGGGTACTATCAACGGTACATTCCGAATTACTCGCAATTGGCAAGTCCATTAACAGACGCCCTCCGAAAGGGAGCACCGAGTAACGTACACTGGGATAAGGACAAAGAGAACGCTTTCCAAAGTTTGAAAAGGCTATTGGTTTCTCGCCGTATGCTTCGCGCGCCGGACTACACAAAGGAATTCATAGTTCAATGCGACGCAAGCGACAGAGGTATGGGCGTGGTACTTAGTCAGGTCGGCGACGATAACGAGGAGCATCCTATCCTCTACGCCAGCCGTAAACTAAATGTAAGAGAGGAAGCCTACAGCGCTTCAGAAAAGGAATGCGCTTGTTTGGTTTGGGCCGCCCAGAAGTTGTCGTGTTACTTGTACGGAGCGAAGTTCATCTTCGAGACCGACCACTGTCCTCTGACGTGGCTCAATCAAATGTCACACAAAAATTGGAGGACGCTTAAGCTTCGCCTTCAAGAGTGGGACGCGACAGCGTTCCCGTCGACCCGCCAAGGGGTATAAGACAATGCGCTACGGCACAGCAATCACTTACGATGCGCCCCGCATCGGACTTAGCGCCCACCTATCACGCGGTGAGCGTCGAGCAACGCAGCGTTTGGCGCGGCAACGAAACGTGCGCCTGAGCGAACGAAACGAACCAAAGAACTCGGTGTCTCGGAGGGGAAACGATCTACGCCAGCCAAACGTCGTGATCGGCACGGGCAGAGAGATAGATAGTAATCTAAACCGGAAGCACGGCGAAGCGTCGTCAGGGGAGAGGGAGTCCCGCGACGCGCCTGGCAGCGGTCCCAATGCGCGCGCGGCGCGCCTCCTGTCGGGGCAGCGCCGTACATTGAGAGGAGGGGGTCTTCTGTGTTTGCCGCAAGATGGCTCTGCGTGTGCGGAAAGCGCAGAAGAAATGCAGCGGAAACGCACTTCGCAACTCGTGTAATTGTGACTTCTGTACGTTACATGTTCATAATTACCGATATACACCGCAGTATAACTTTCCACGGCTCGTTTCGAAGGCAACACCGCATTCACTAGAGGCGCGTTTGCACCGCTTGGAAGCATCGAACTCGTGGCTGAGTGGTAGCGTCTCCGTCTCACACTCCGGTGACCTGGGTTCGATTCCCACCGGGCCAATCTTGGAAGTTGCTTTTTATTTATGAAGCGCCTGCCGTGATTTATCGCTCACGGTCAACGCCGCCGACGCCGACACCCGACGCCGACGACACCGGCTTTTCTGCGACACGAGCTCCTTAACGCTATCGCGTTAAAACGGCCGCTTGCTCCGATGGAGCCTCTCTCCAAGAGTACAACTTCTCCGTTAGATATAAGAAGGGAAAGTTGCATAGCAGCGGATGGTTTAAGCAGGCTAATTTGAATTCTGCGTTTGGGGGTCCCGCCTAAATTTTAGGGTTACTAGTGTTAATTTTATTAAGCGAAGAAGATCCCCTCTCATTTAGCAGGATTCCCTCCATGATTGCTGAATTTGTCAGCAGGAATTTGCTTCAGAAATTGGCATAGTGAAATGCAGCATTTTTTTTGTTTCTGCACTTATGTTGTTGTTGTTTTTTTGAAGCCTAGCGAGTCTAAAGTGAGAGCCAATGCACGTCATCTCGGCGCAGAGCCGTGTTGTGGGGTTCATTTTGCAGTTGCCTGTCCTTGTTGGATGTTTTGGGGCGGTGACATCAATGCACAAGTGGTCGCTGCGAGCCAAGACATCAATCCCCCCCTGACCAGCAGCCGTTCTCTTCCTGCCTAGCGGTTGTCAGCGCTAGACAGTCGAGACTTTTCGGGCCATGGAGGCGCTGTCAAGAATGGCGAGTTGCGCAACAAGATTGCCACCTTGCCACCCGATTACGACAAGGGGTGCAAGACGCGCACCTCTCCCTCTCCGTCGCTGCAGCTGGGAGGCGTTCAAAGAAGCGGCCTTTGCGCTGGAACCCGCTTCCTTCCTCCAGCCCCATCGACATTGTGACGGGACGAGTTCGGTGTGTGGACAATGATTCCAGAGTTCCCCAACGCGGAGCTGATTTGACACGCCTGGTCAAGCTGCCGTGGGGACGACGTATTTTTGTGCTTCTCATGGTTCGGAGTGGCTCGGAACAATGAGCGACGCTCGATCGGCAACGATAGTTTCCCGGAACGGCACCCCGTGCGGTTGCCTCTGTGTACAGAGCGTGGTTGCCTTTGTGTACGTAAACTGATCTTCAGAGCAGCTGCGAGTTGGTGATGTGAAAACGAAGAGTCGCCGCGTCGTAGGACCGGCGGATCGAGTGTATAAAAACTGTGGTTGTGCGAATGCTGAGGACACACTTCTCTTGAGCAGTCATGTTAGACTGAGTTAATTTCTGTAAATAAACCCCTTTTCCTCGTTCTCGATGAGAAGCAGTTCTTCACTTCATCAACGATCTCAGCGTAAATAAGTTGGACGACGGCATGGGCCAGCTACCTTCGAATTCATGCCGTACTCCAATCTTGGCAAAGGACCACGGACGATGGGATTAAGCCCCCAATCCTGACAGGGGGTATAGTAGGGCAAATCGACCAAAAAACTGATTTTTTGATTTCATCAATAAAAAATAATACACACTATGGGGAGCAAAACATTGCAGCGGCGAGCGCGTAGGAGCGCTCTAAGCCATTTAAAAATGGCGCCAAAAAGCGCGCCGCCTGGTATTTAAACGTCACAGACGCGAGGGTTTGTTTACATGTTGTTTTCCGTCATTTTTTCAGTGTTTACGTAATTATGATTACTTCATGTTTACATAAACGTAAACATGAAAAAAGGCTTTGGGGAAGACACCAAAAAAGCCAGAAAGTTTCTGTACTCTGCTGGTGCATGTTGAACGGTTGTAGTGAAGGTGCAAACATAAAAATGCGTTTTTCTCGAAATCACTTTTTTCAAAATTTTCGGAACTTGATGTACCTTTTCTGGAAAACTATACAGCCCATTACGCTTAAATTTTCCCAGAATATACTCACATACCTTGCAAGTAATCTGAACCTAAATGTGTGAAAAAATCATTCAGGTATAACTAAAAAAAAGAAAAGATTATTAGAAAGACCCTCCACGGTACGAGACGCGTGACGGTAATATTTTTTTTCTTGTGACGTAAATGTAGCAAAGCATTTTTTAAAGGTTCCAGTTAAACCCACTATAATACAGAATTATTGTGCGAAGTTTCACGGTCATGCTGTTTTCTTGTTTCTGAGGAAAGGTACATTTTATTTCACATCATAGCTTAAAGTTTGGTTCTCAAATACACAAAAAATAAAAAAAGACCTGCATTAAAAAACACCAATTAGGGCCAACACTATTGTTATTGAGCGTGCAGAATTTCACGCTAATATATAGAACAGTTGTTGATCGAGATATAAAGCTGAAACCAAGATAGTTCATGCACCCTACCAATACCCCCTTAATGACCATCGGTTATCTTCCCTCCTCATTACATGTCCGGCCCATGCCCATTTCTTTTTCTTGATTTCAACTAAGATGTCATTTACCCGCGTTTGTTGCCTCACCCAATCTGCTCTTTTCTTATCCCTTAATCTTACACCGATCATTCTTCTTTCCATAGCTCGTTGCGTCGTCCTCAATTTCAGCAGAACCCTTTTCGTAAGCCTCCAGGTTTCTGCCCCATATGTGAGTACTGGTAACACACAGCTGTTATACACTTTCCCTTTGAGGGATAGTGGCAACCTGCTGTTCATGATTTGAGAATGCCTGCCAAACGCACCCCAGCCCATTCTTATTCTTCTAGTTATTTCAGTCTCATGATCCGGATCCGTGGTCACTACCTGCCCTAAGTAGATGTATTCCCTTACCACTTCCAGTGCCTCGCTACCTATCGTAAACTGCTGTTCTCTTCCGAGACTGTTAAACATTACTTTAGTTTTCTGCAGATTAATTTTCAGACCCACCCTTGCCTCTCCAGGTCAGTGAGCATGCATTGCAATTGGTCTCCAGAGTTACTAAGCAAGGCAATATCATCAGCGAATCGCAAGTTCCTAAGGTATTCTCCATCAACTCTTATCCCCCATTCTTCCCACTCCAGGTCTCTGAATACCTCCTGTAAACATGCGGTGAATAGCATTGGAGAGATCGTATCTCCCTGTCTGACGCCTTTCTTTATTGGGATTTTGTTGCTTTCTTTGTGGAGGACTACGGTGGCTGTCGAGCCACTATAGATATCTTCCAGTATTTTTACATATGGCTCATCTACACCCTGATTCCGTAATGCCTCCATGACTGCTGAGGTTTCGACTGAATCAAACGCTTTCTCGTAATCAATGAAAGCTATATATAAATGTTGGTTATATTCTGCACATTTTTCTATCACCTGATTGATAGTGTGAATATGGTCTATTGTTGAGTAGCCTTTACGGAATCCTGCCTGGTCCTTTGGTTGACAGAAGTCTAAGGTGTTCCTGATTCTATTTGCGATGACCTTAGTAAATACTTTGTAGGCAACGGACAGTAAGCTGATCGGTCCATAATTTTTCAAGTCTTTGGCATCCCCTTTCTTATGGATTAGGATTATGTTAGCGTTCTTCCAAGATTCCGGTACGCTCGAGGTTATGAGGCATTGCCTATACAGGGTGGCCAGTTTCTCTAGAACAATCTGACCACCATCCTTCAAGAAATCTGCTGTTACCTGATCCTCCCCAGCTGCCTTCCCCCTTTGCATAGCTCCTAAGGCTTTCTTTACTTCTTCTGGCGTTACCTGCGGGATTTCGAATTCCTCTAGGCTATTCTGTCTTCCACGATCGTCGTGGTTGCCACTGGTACTATATAGATCTCTGTAGAACTCCTCAGCCACTTGAACTATCTCATCCATATTAGTAACGATATTGCCGGCTTTGTCTCTCAACGCACACATGTGATTCTTGCCTATTCCTAGTTTCTTCTTCACTGTTTTTAGGCTTCCTCCGTTCCTGAGAGCCTGTTCAATTCTATCCATATTATAGTTGCTGATGTCCGCTGTCTTACGCTTGTTGATTAACTTGGAAAGTTCTGCCAGTTCTATTCTAGCTGTAGGGTTAGAGGCTTTCATACATTGGCGTTTCTTGATCAGATCTTTTGTCTCCTGCGATAGCTTACTGGTTTCCTGTCTAACGGCGTTACCACCGACTTCTATTGCGCACTCCTTAATGATGCCCATGAGATTGTCGTTCATTGCTTCAACACTAAGGTCCTCTTCCTGAGTTAAAGCCGAATACCTGTTCTGTAGCTTGATCCGGAATTCCTCTAGTTTCCCTCTTACCGCTAACTCATTGATTGGCTTCTTGTGTACAAGTTTCTTCCGTTCCCTCCTCAAGTCTAGGCTAATTCGAGTTCTTACCATCCTATGGTCACTGCAGCGTACCTTGCCGAGCACTTCTACATCTTGTATGATGCCAGGGTTCGCGCAGAGTATGAAGTCGATTTCATTTCTAGTCTCACCATTCGGGCTCCTCCACGTCCACTTTCGACTAACCCGCTTGCGGAAAAAGGTATTCATCATCCGCATACTATTCTGTTCTGCAAACTCTACTAATAACTCCCCTCTGCTATTCCTAGAGCCTATGCCATATTCCCCCACTGACTTGTCTCCAGCCTGCTTCTTGCCTACCCTGGCATTGAAGTCGCCCATCAGTACAGTGTATTTTGTTTTGACTTTACCCATCGCCGATTCTACGTCTTCATAAAAGCTTTCGACTTCCTGGTCATCATGACTGCATGTAGGGGCATAGACTTGTACCACCTTCAATTTATACCTCTTGTTAAGTTTCACACCAAGACCTGCCTCCCTCTCGTTAATGCTATAGAATTCCTGTATGTTACCAGCTATTTCCTTATTAATCAGGAATCCGACTCCTAGTTCTCGTCTCTCCGCTAAGCCCCGGTAGCACAGTACGTGCCCGCTTTTTAGCACTGTATATGCTTCTTTTGTCCTCCTAACCTCACTGAGCCCTATTATATCCCATTTACTACCCTCTAATTCCTCCAATAACACTGCTAGACTCGCCTCACTAGATAACGTTCTAACGTTAAACCTTGCCAGGTTCAGATTCCAATGGCGGCCTGTCCGGAGCCAGGTATTCTTAGCACCCTCTGCAGCGTCACAGATCTGACCGCCGCCGTGGTCAGTTGCTTCGCGGCTGCTGGGGACTGAGGGCCAGGGTTTGATTGTTGTATTCATATGGGAGGTTGTGGCCAAGTACTGCACCAGGGTGGCCAATCCTGCTCTGGTGAGAGAGTGCACGCGTTGCCGGTTCTGGTCGCCGGGATCAGGCCGCACTACAGGCCTGTTTGTGCAATTTTCTCAACACACGGTTTTTTTTTAATTTTCCGGGGGAGAATTGCGCGGCACCGGGATTTGAACCACGGTCCTCTTGCACGGGAGACGGATACTCTACCGTCCCCGCAGTAGTTAAATTAAAAAATTTAATTATGGGGTTTTACGTGACAAAACCACTTTCTTATTATGAGGCACGCCGTAGTGGGGGACTCCGGAAATTTCGACCACCTGGGGTTCTTTAACGTGCACCTTATTCTAAGTACACGGGTGTTTACGCATTTCGCCCCCATCGAAATGCGGCCGCCGTGGCCGGGATCCGATCCCGCGCCCTCGTGCTCAGCAGTCTAACACCATAGCCACTGAGCAACCACGGCGGGTCCTGCAGGAGTTGTACGCCTCATTTATCCTACAGTGGTGCCCTATTTGATCAGTCAAGGTTGACTAATCTGAGCTCGGTTATACCGCACGGATGACACTCGGCTAGAGAACCTGGTATTTATGACTTGCACATGTGTCGCCATACCTAATTGAGGATATATATATATATATATATATATATATATATATATATATATATATATATATATATATATATATATATATATATATATATATATATATATATATATATATATATATATTAGGAGGGTACCCGTACAGTCATAAAATAAAGGAAAAGACAATAAAAGAAAGAAAAAAAAAGACTGCAAAACCCCGTTTCCGGATGGATGGATGGAAGGTAGGAGCGTCCCCTTTGAAACGGGGCGATGGCAGGTGCCACCGTGCTCAGATTTTTATTTTGCCTTTTATTTTTATCTGTGTTGTGTGTTATTGAATTTCTCGATTTTCTTTAAATACGTCTTCCTACCCTTTTAACCTTATGTCACCTCTCTGCTTTTGAGCCACCAATCCTCCAATCGCCTTTTGCGAATTTCCACCGCACATTTATTTACATGACTATCATTATCTCTGAACCCTAGGGCCTCAGGAAGGGTGACTGTGGCCGCATCGACATCGGGATTGATACCATCACATTCTAGTATGAGGTGTTCCATGGTTTCTACATATTTACCACACAGTACATGTGTCTTCTTCTTCGTTAAATTTCTTTTTATAGCTCCGCGTTCTAAGACATCCTGATCTAGCTTCAAAGAGTAGGGCACTGCCTCTTGAGTTATCATAAAACGCTTCCTTCCTGATCTGCTGTTTCCAGTATCGATATAGTTCTACACTATGCTTCTTTTCCATTGAATTTATCCAATTTTTACCTTCCGCATTTTTAACCTGTCGTTTAATGCTCTGTCCTTTTTCGTCCTCGATCGTGTCTGGCATACTTACTGGTTAGCTTCCTAGTTCTTTTCCGCCATTGTGAGTCAACGCTCTTTCTGTATAGGTATTTAAACACCTTAGCTGCCCACCTGTTATCATCCAATTTCCTCAGACGTTTTTCGTATAGGATTTTACTCTGAGCTCCCCTTGCTTCGAATGATGCCCAGCCCATATCTCCCTGTACTGCTTCGTTTGTGGTTTTCCCGTGGGCACCTAGTTCTAATCTTCCCACAGCTCTCTGATTTACTTCTAGTCTCGACTGAACGTCTGCCCTTAAACACAGGACCGCATTCCCGAACGTAAGCCCCGGCACCATTACTCCCTTCCAAATGCCTCTCTGTACCTCATACCTGTTGTACCCCCACAATGCCCTATGCTTCATTATCCCGGCATCTCTTCGCCCTTTTGCTATTAGAGACTGTTCGTGCTTTTCCGTGTACATCTGCCCTTTGTTTATCCATACCCCGAGATACTTGTATTCGGCCACACGGGGTATTT